>NC_136067.1:1326709500-1327909500 GCF_964261635.1 Lissotriton helveticus | reverse complement strand
GAGATTAAGCAAGCTATTGCCCAGAGTTGCAGAGTGTGAACCTGTGATTCGAGTAGGCACAGAAGCGAGAATTACTGAGTCCGTGGACATTTTGGGCTCAAGACCCTGCCGCGTCGGGAATTGAACCCTGGTCCCAGGTCTGATCTCAGCGTCCGGGTCTGCCTCCTCTAACCAGTGAGCCACACTTCTCCAGCACATGAACCCCAATGCCTCATGTTCGAGGATGTTAAAATATACCTGTTATCCCTGTCTAGATGCGCTCATACCTGGCTGCTCCAATCCTCTCTTCTGGCCAACTGGTGCATCTGTCCTGGGAGAAGGTTGGGCTGCTTCCTCGCCCCCGCATGATGAGTCCCTTTTGTTTGTTTCAGATTGTATATGAAACACTGTTGGGTGGATGGGCTGGTCATATTTGGCCCGACTAGGGTGCCAAAGTGGGAGGTGGGTACTGGAGCATTGTTATGTCACTGTTTTGTGTTTCTTTGGTTTCTTTCTCTTTTTACCACTCAGCATTGCGCTACTTTACACTTTACAAGCAATCGCACCTACTGGAGTGCCTATTGTACTCTTTAAGCCACCTGATGGTATCGATTAAATCCCTGACTTTGAATATTAGGGGCGTGGATAACGGACGGAAGGCAAACAGGTCTTCTCCTACTTGCAGGGCCATAAAATTGATGCAAGCCTCTTGCAAGAGCTCTACCTGATGAACACAACATTGACACGTTTGAGGGCACATTGGTTGGGTGAGATGCATGTGGTCTGCTACTCAAATTATGCTAGGGGAGTGGCCCTGGTCCTCTGGAAAGGCTTACAATGACATACAAACTCAGCAGCTTGAGACCCACAGGGACGGTATGCTATACTGGTCTGGATTTTATATGGCTGCCTGGTGATGTGATATTGGTAAATGGCCCCAACATGGACAACATTTCCTTTTTCGTGAAGGTTGAGACACTAGTGGGCACTATGGGACTTTGGCCGATATTAAGGGACAGAGACTGTAATGTGGGACTGGATGCCACTGTAGACAGGTCCGGTGCAACATGCCACCCACACCCAAAATCTGCTGCACAGCTCCACACAATTGTAGCTGACAATAGCCTCACAGATGTTTTGCGTGATCATAACTTACATAGCATGGATGGAACATGCATCAGCTCTACACACAACACATATTTTTGACTTGCTACCAGAGATATGATCTCTTGGACTCTTGGTGTCTGGCATCTATCTCGGATGCTGTCTGACCACGCCCGTGCTCTTGGAAATGAGCCCACTGGATGCTTTCCCGCATGCTTTTTCTTGGAGGCTCCCTCTTAGTGCTTTGTGAGACCAGGTGTTCCATCATGAGGTTCGGTAAGCAATTGTGGAATGCTGTACCTTGAACTCACTATCTGTAGACTCCCTGTCCACCCTCTGGGAAGACTTCAAGGTGGTTATTCGTGGGGTCTACATTGCTAAACAGGATGGGGTATTGAGGACGATTGGGGTTGCTCTGTCCTGTCTGGAGGCCATCTGTGCCTTAGAACTTCAGTACTTCGACACTGGAGAGACGGACTTACTTGTGTCCATTTGCAGAAAACTTGCAGAGTATGAGGAGGAGGCACTTAGAGAGACCCATTACCTGGGAGGGAAACTTGAATCAGGCTCTACGGTGAGGGAGAGAGGGCGGATAAGACCTTGGCTGGGCTGGCACGTAAACCCTGGGCGATTGCCTATGTGGTTGACGGTAGAGAGACAAAATATCGAAATTAAAATATCGATATACAATAATATCGATGTTTTAATTTCGATGGTATAGAATATCGATGTGCAATAATATCGATAGACAGAATATCGATATTAAGGTATGTATGTTACTAATATCGAAATTTTGTTTAGTGTTATGTATTTTATTATGTTGTTTATATGTTTGTTAAACATGTTTTTTACTGTATGTTTAGAATTAGTAATTTTGTTTACATTTTGCGTTTTAGTATCAGAGCGGGTTGTGGGTTTATAGGGGAATAGGGTGGGAAGTAATTTAATTATAATTAATTGATTAATATGTTTTTAAACTATTTTTGATTAATAAATACTTATTAATTAATAATTAATGGGTAATTAATTAAGATTAATTAGTTAATTAAATTAATTAGAGTTAATAGAGTAGTATTTATTATTTTTAGTTATTGTTAATTAATAATTAATTAATTAGTAATTAATTATTATTAATTAGTTAATTAAATTAATTAGAGTTAATGTAGTAATGTTTATTATTTTTTGTCATTGTTAATTAATAAATAATTGGTAATTAATTATTATTAAGTAGTTAATTAAATTAGTTAGAGTTAATGTACTAATATTTTTTATTTTTTGTTATTGCTAATTAATAATTCATTGGTAATTAATTATTATTAAGTGATTAAATGACAATTACATTTTTTATGTGATTTATTTATGTGTAGTGGGTTGTGTGTTTATAGGGAAATAGGGTGTGACATAATTAAATTAAATTAATTAAAGAGATTGTATTTATTTATTGGGATTTATTGTTAATTAATTGTTAATTAATTAATTGGTAATTTTTGTTTTTTATTTCATAATATTAATTATAAATAATGTATTAATAAATATTGTTTATTCTTGTAAATATCTTGTTAATTAATTATTAATTGGTAATTAATATGTGTTAATTAGCTAATTTATAATTACATCAATTTAATATTAATTGTTATTAATTTATTAATTGATATTTATATTAATTGTGGTTTTTTGTATGTGTACTGTGTTGTGTGTTAAAGGGGGAGTAGTGTGGGAAGTAATTTTTACCCCCATGCTATCCAACGCTTTCCCTACTGTTGCACCCTCTGGAGTGGGAATAGTAATTTTTACCCCTACGATATCCAACGCTTTCCTTACTTTTGCACCCTCTGGAGTGGGAATAGTAATTTATACCCCTACGCTATCCAACGCTTTCCCTACTGTTGCACCCTTTGGAGTGGGAATAGTCATTTTTACCCCTACGCTATCCAACGCTTTCCCTACTGTTGCACCCTTTGGAGTGGGAATAGTAATTTTTACCCCTACGCTATCCAACGCTTTCCCTACTGTTGCACCCTCTGGAGTGGGAACAGTAATTTTTACCCCTACGCTATCCAACGCTTTCCCTACTGTTGCACCCTCTGGAGTGGGAATAGTAATTTTGACCCCTACACTATCCAACACTTTCCCTACTGTTGCCCTCTCTGTAGTGGGAATAGTAATTTTTACCCCTACGCTATCCAACGCTTTCCCTACTGTTGCCCTCTCTGGAGTGGGAATAGTCATTTTTACCCCTAAGCTATCCAACGCTTTCCCTACTGTTGCACTCTCTGGAGTGGGAATAGTAATTTTTACCCCTACGCTATCCAACGCTTTCCCTACTGTTGCCCTCTCTGGAGTGGGAATAGTCATTTTTACCCCTAAGCTATCCAACGCTTTCCCTACTGTTGCACTCTCTGGAGTGGGAATAGTAATTTTGAACCCTACGCTATCCAACGTTTTCCCTACTGTTGCACTCTCTGGAGTGGGAATAGTAATTTTTACCCTCCCGCTATACAACGCTTTCCCTACTGTTGCACTCTCTGGAGTGGGAATAGTCATTTTTACCCCTACGCTATCCAACGCTTTCCCTACTGTTGCACTCTCTGGAGTGGGAATAGTCATTTTTACCCCTACGCTATCCAACGCTTTCCCTACTGTTGCGCTCTCTGGAGAGGGAATAGTCATTTTTACCCCTACTCTATCCAACGCTTTTCCTATTGTTGCACTCACTGTAGTGGGAATAGTAACTTTTTACCCTCCCGCTATCCAACGCTTTCCCTACTGTTGCACTCTCTGGAGTGGGAATAGTAATTTTTACCCCTAAGCTATCCAACGCTTTCCCTACTGTTGCACTCTTTGGAGTGGGAATAGTAATTTTTACCCTCCCGCTATCCAACGCTTTCCCTACTGTTGCACTCTCTGGAGTGGGAATAGTAATTTTGACCCCTACGCTATACAACGCTTTCCCTACTGTTGCCCTCTCTGGAGTGGGTATAGTAATTTTACCCCTACGCTATTCAACACTTTCTCTACTGTTGCACTCACTGGAGTGGTAATAGTACATTTTACTCTTTCCGCTATCCTACAGTGAAAATATTTTATATTTTTTATTAATATTACGTTCATATATATATATGTATTAATAAATCAGTTTGTATGTTTTTTTTAACTTACATTAATTATGTATTAATTTTAATGTTATTTAAGTATTTTAAGTATGTTTAAGTTAATTATATTTATTATTTCATACATTTTTAATTACTTGAAAGCATTTTAAAAAAATGATATTTTGACTATCTATCTTTTTTACAACGATATTTTTGATTCGATATTTTTGTACTTACCTGTTTGGAGATAGGAAGTCGATATTTTTCTATTCTATATTTTTTTCTCGATATTTAGGTAGTTCTATATTTGTGTCATCGATATTGTTTCAGTGATCCCTGAATAAGAATTAATATGTGTAATAAGTGTCTTGCACTGGTTTTCTATGCTTGTCTAACTCTCATGAAAAGAATGATCTTATAGGAGAGTTTGTACAAAATCACGTGAAAAGAAGCACTCTGAAAACAGATTTGTATACTGTAACTTTGAATTTAGTATAACTTGTTTTAACAATTGCAAGAATGTTAAGTAAATTCTATCTTTAAAAGATGTAACTGCTGTGTTGGTTATTGTTGCAATAGCAGAGAGATGCGTTGATGTCTATCTACCCAAGTTGCTAAGTTGTTAAAAGAAATGCATTTTCATATATTGAAAATTGCCGTACGTAAAATAATTAATCCTAGGTCTTGAGAATTTTTTTCTATTTATGGTCCCAGAGGTACCTTCACTTGCTTTACATTTCACAGATTCAAGCCTCTAGGGTCCTTAAAGTGAATCAATCCCCCAATTTCTGAATAGAGATTTTAAGGAAAGCTTTGCTTTAGTCTTTGGGGTGCCAGGTTATCTTTCCTATATAATAGCCATTCTGACCCTTCAGTTTCTGGCTGCCGGCCTCTCCCAGAAAGTAGTTCACATTGCTCTCCCCTACAAGCACCTACCAGTCTTATGAGACTGCACAGAATGGCAGACTCCCATAGGAGACCCCTCTTGTTATGTAAATCGCTAGGCTAGAGTTTATCAAGCTCCAGCAAGGAAAGTTCAAGTAGAAATCCTGATTCCCACCAATAGCATCATGTATGTTGCCAATTGAAGGCTGGATTGACTTGTTGATGCTCATTCGCCATAAATGATCACAGATGTCGATTCCCACCTAGTTTTTCCAAAGCTGTTTTTAATTATATCCCTGCAGGACCTTTAGGAGTATCTTAAATACATGTCATGATCAAAGTTCTAGGTTCATGACATGGTTCTCTGATGGCCTCCCCTGTCCAGCATATCATTTCTGTTCGCAAGTGATCCCTACCAGTGTACTGCCCACTTATCTTAAAGGCATTTATGCAATAGCCTACCTTTTAACTAAATTTAGTGCCTTCGTGCTCTAGTGAAATCACATTTGCATGTTTAGAAATCAATATTGAGGCACTCTCTGAATTAAGTAAATTGCATGTGAAATATTTACTTAACAAATTAGTTAATCCATGATTGTGAACTGGCACAGAATAGACAATTTTTTTGTCAGGATCAAAAACTCTCAAATAATCAAGGAGTCCTCCTCTTTAGTTTTTATCAGGTATGTCTCTGGATTACAAGTTCCTTTCTGTAATAATCGGGGCATGGTAATGGCCACCATCAATAGTTCACGATTTCTTCGGACATAATTTAATCCCTGATGGGGAGTTTTATTGAAAAATACCAAATTCATGAATCGTTTTTAACCATGATGTAGGATAACAAGTTACCAAAGCTGGTGGTACAACTTGATTTACATGAAAACTAGAGCTCTGTTGAGTGCATCTGAACCACCATAACTGCTGTATCATAAACAAGATCTGGTCTTTATGTGTATCTCTTATCTGTATGTGTTGAGAGTTCATTTTCTGACAGTCCTTTTTTTTGCCTGTATTTCAACAACAGATTTAAGAAGAATCACTGCTGGTTTCCTGGGTATGGCAGCTGCTGTTCTCCTCTGTGGGTGCATTGTTGCAACAGTCAGCTTCTTCTGGGAAGAAAGCCTCACCCAGCACGTCGCAGGCCTTCTTTTCCTTATGACAGGTAACTCCTCATTTGAGCTGCTGGCTGTGTGGACCAATGTGTTTTAGTTTTCTCCTATTTCGAACAGAATGTGTTAAATTAAACTTCTAACAGAATACGCCTTCAATTTTTTCCGTATTCAGCATTTTATTTACTAACAATGTGCATTCAATTAGCATCATATTTGCCAGGATTGTTAATTTGGAGGGTACACTGGAGACTTTAGACGCTCTTGCAATACAAAACATACACTTAGGAAGCTCTACAACCAAACTGCAGTAATTTAATATGTCAGCAGTAAAATGTGCGGAGCTTAATCTTAGTATCATATATGTGCAACATATTAGGCATTTTGTGTTTTCAGTGTTATAACAATAATTAATATTTTGCAAAGCAAAGTACATCTTGCAGATTTAAGGAGCACATTTTTCCAGACTTAAAAGTGTTTATGTGACATGGCCAGTGTTGGCCAAAAATCCAATTCCGTCAACACAAAATTGTTTACATGCTACATCTTATATGTTATTTATATTTTCCATCATTATAATGGATACAGATAACATGAAACCCATTACTGGATTTGGATATACATACACTTGGACACAATAATTACCCCTTTGCCAATTTATATAGTTATAAAGGTATGAATGTTATGTCTATTTGTAAAGCTCACTATCACCCGCACGGCTATCCTGGCGCTAAGCAGGCGTGTGCCTGATCCTGCCTATGTTGGAATGATTAATTGAAAAGTCAATACTTCTTTTTACAAAAGCAGCAGTGGAAAGGGAAACCGGGTATGCCATAGTCTCATTACTTTCTTCTATTACACATGCCACTAATAGACTCATACCTGCTTTCAGCAAGTGGTACATATGTAAAGAAAAATTGAGTTTTGATTTAAACTTCTTCAGTATAAACTTGGAAACGCATAATCCTTGTCCAGTGGAAGCAATATTCTTCACTGGTTTACCAGGGCATTAATATATATGTATGTCTATCGTACTCTTTTAGAATCAGTCGTTTTTATTGTGTGGGAATCAGAGGGAATGTACACAACTTACTGCCGGGGCTCATCCTCAGGCAGGACATCATCCAACCGTCCGCCTAAATTTTAGGCATTGCATGGAACAAAGCTGTTCCCTGCAAAAGGCCTCAGCTCCCTGATGGGCCACCTCGCACTCCCCTGTGCACAAGAGCAGCCCCACCCTGCCCATTATCTTTCTGTGTGGGTCTGATTGCCACATACAGAATGACAATGGGTCAGTCTGGGCTGGCACAGCATGTAGTGGCCTCCTACAGCCTCAGTCCAGGGCAGGGCTTTCTGTCACCTGGAAGTGCAAAAACGCCCATGCTGCTGCTACCTGAGAAACCAGTTAGCCAAAGGAAGGCGGTGAAAGAAGTTGAAAGGAAAGGATTATAGTTATAGTATAGCAGCCATGGTTGCTGCTTTTATATTTTATGCAACTAACAACCATAGACAAAGCCAATAGTTCTGGCTTGTTGTAGGTGTAACGTTACTTGTTCCAAGTGTAACGTTACTTGTTGTATTATATATCTGGATGCAATGACAGAAGCAACAAAAAAAACAGTCGGGCGGCACATTATATTAAGCACAGATTTTTAGCTTATGTGTTTTAAGCCACGCATATTATTACATCAAACACCCTTTTGGAGAGACCCTCATAGTTTTTTCATCCCACTTAACGCTCTGGAAACAACACCATGTCAGTCGCCCCACGTAAAGGCACTGTGCATCATGCATGACTCATGCCTTCCACTTTTTCAGATTGTCTATGTGCAGGGGCATAGTGAACCCTGCTCCACCCCACCCTTGCTTTAGGAACAACAGCAAGGGTGGAGTTCTTGATAGGTCTCATAATTAATGTGAAAAGGTGAGTAAGTAAGTGAAGGAATGAGTGAAATGATGGATGGATGGATGAGTGAAAGGGTGGATGACGGGCGAGTGAAAGGGTGGATGGATGAGTGAAATGATTGATGGATTGATGAATTGATAAGTGAAAGGGTGGATTGATGAATTGATAAGTGAAAGGGCGAATGGATGGACGGATGAGTGAAAGAGTGGATGTAAGGCTGGATGAGTGAGTGAAAGGGCGGGTAGATGGGAAAAAGGATGGATAAATGAGTGAAGGAGTGAAATGGTGGATGGATGAGTGAAAGGATGGATGAATGATAGGTTCAATGGATGGATTTATGAGTGGATGAGTAGATGGATGGGTGGGTGGATGGTAGGATGGATGGCTACGTAAAAGGGGAATTGAAAGAGGAAGGGGGATGGGTAAATGGATGACTGAACGTGTGAATGGCTGGATGGATGAGTTAATGGATGGATGGGTGGAAGAGTGGATGGATGATGTATGGATGGATAGGGTGAAAGGGTAGATGGATGGATGATGGATGAGTAAAAGGGTGGATTGAGGGATAGATAAGTGAAATGATGGATGGAAGGAAACGTGATGGATAGGTTTTTAAGTGGATGAATATGGACATTGTTGGACACACAGATGGAAGGACAGAATGAATGGTGAAAGACTGAATGATGGATGAAAGTATGATTACACATTGTAAGCCACATTATCTTAAGCAACATTTCCTATACATTGACTTTCCCATTTATATGAGTGATTGTCTCTTTATAATATGTGTGTGTTGTAACGCACTCCAAAGCTCTGCCCCACATACTTGGGATGAGTAGCACTATAGAAGAAATTAAATACACATGAGAGAGGGTCTATGTGAAGATGAGGGGTGGTATCAAGGCCAGACTGGCCGGACCGGGCATCAGGTGTTTTCTCTGGGAGCTGGAAAGGTGGGGGCGGTTTTGTTACCACAAAAAGACCTGCACATTTGCTTAAAGCTGCGCGTATACTGACAAACCATGAAGTGCACAATTGTCTCAACCTAATATAAACTTATTTTCACTTGTACTTTAGTGGTTGTCTATTTACTTACTTACATCAGAGAAGGTTGCGCAATAGTATATGTCTGTAAACCTTACCTTTTGTCCCGAATTTTGACCCTTTGTCCTGAATTTTTATACTCACTGTCCTGAATTTGCACCCATGCCAGTTGGCTTGTAAATCTGCCCCGTAGCATTCAGCTATTGGGATGCCAGTGGGGTAATTTTAGGGTTCAGGGTGGGTATGTCAAGTCAGAGAAGTCAAGTCAGAGAATTTATATAGCGCACTACATACCCAGAGGGTCTCAAGGCGCTTAGGGGGGGGAGGAGGATTACTTGTCAAATATCCACGTTTTAAGTTGCTTTCTGAATGCTAGGTGGTTCTGGGTAAGGCGAAGGTAAGTGGGGAGTGAGTTCCATGTTTTAGCAGCCAGGTAAGAGAAGGATCTGCCTCCCATGGTGGTCTTGTTGATGCGAGGTACAGTGGCGAGGGCTTGGCTGGAAGAACGTAGTTGGCGGGGGGGGGTGTAGAAGGACAGTCATGAGTTGAGGCATTCTGGTCCGATGTCGTAGAGTGATTTGTGTGCGTGGGTTAGCAGTCGGAAAGTGATCCTCTTATTGACGGGTAGCCAGTGGAGGTCTTTCAGGTGACCAGAGATGTGTTCGTTGCGCGGGATGTCTAATATGATCCTGGCTGAGGCGTTTTGGATTCGTTGGAGTTTCTTCTGGAGTTTAGCGGTAGTACCTGCGTAGAGGGTGTTTCCGTAGTCCAGTCGGCTCGTGACCAGAGCATGGGTGACTGTTTTTCTGGTTTCGGTGGGGATCCAGCGAAATGTTTTTTTGAGCATGCGAAGAATGTTGAAGCAGGATGAGGATACGGCGCTGACTTGTCTGTTCATTGAAAGTGAAGAATCCAGGATAACGCCTAGGTTCCGTGCGTGGTCTGTCGGGATGGGTGCTTTTCCAAGGGCTTCCGGCCACCAAGAGTCGTCCCATGCAGAGGGGGATGTACCTAAGATGAGGACTTCTGTTTTATCTGAGTTCAGTTTCAGACGGCTGTGTTTCATCCATTCGGCAACTTCTTTCATTCCTTCGTGTAGGTTAGTTTTGGCGGTGCTGGGGTCATTGGTGAGAGAAAGGATCAGTTGAGTGTCATCCGCGTAAGAGATGATGTTGAGGTTGTGTTGGCGGGCGATGGCCGCGAGGGGGCTCATGTATACGTTGAAGAGGGTGGGACTGAGTGAGGATCCTTGTGGTACGCCACAAATGACTTCAGTGGCCTCGGACTTGAATGGTGGAAGGCGGACTCTCTGGGTTCTTCCGGTGAGGAACGAGGTGATCCATTCAAGTGCTTTTCCTTGTATTCCGATGTTTCTGAGGCGTTGTAAAAGGGTGCTGTGGCAGACTGTGTCGAAGGCTGCAGAGAGGTCGAGGAGGATGAGGGCGACTGTGTCTCCATTGTCCAGTAGAGTTCGAATGTCGTCTGTTGCTGCGATGAGGGCGGTCTCAGTGCTGTGTTTTGCTCGGAAGCCAGATTGTGAGGAGTCGAGGGATTTGTTGGCTTCGAGGAAAGCGGCGAGCTGGTTGTTGACAGCTTTCTCGATTACTTTGGCCGGGAATGGAAGGAGCGAAATGGGGCGGTAATTTTTGAGTTCGGTGGGGTCCGCTGTGGGTTTTTTCAGAAGGGCGGTGAGTTCAGCGTGTTTCCAGCTTTCCGGGAAGGTGGCAGAGTTGAAGGAGCAGTTGATGACGTCTCGGAGGTGCGGTGCTATGACGGAGTCTGCTTTGTTGAAGATGTGGTGAGGACATGGGTCTGTGGGGGATCCTGAGTGGATGGAGTTCATCAGGCGGATGGTGTCCTCAGTGGAGATTGGGTTCCAGTCGTTAAGGGTGTTCAAGGGGGGAGAATGTTCAGCATATGGTTGGGTGGGTTGGTCTCCGGGTTGGTTGTCGAAGCTGTTGTGGATGTCTGCGATTTTGTTGTGGAAGAATGAGGCTAGGGAGTCGCAGAGGGCTTGAGAGGGGGTGATGTCGTTGGAGTTGGCCGAGGGATTGGTAAATTCCTTGACGATGTTGAAAAGTTCCTTGCTGTTGTGGGCGTTGTTGTCAAGTCGATCCTTGAATGCTGTTTTCTTGGCCTTTCGGATTAGTTGGTGGTGTGTGCGGGTGGCGTTTTTGAAGGCGTCCTTGGTGCTAGTGGTTGGGTCTTTTTTCCAGGCCTTTTCAAGGGAGCGGCAGAGTTTCTTGGACTTCTTAAGATAATCGTTGAACCATGAGGCCTTCTTGCTGCCAGGTTTGCTTTGGCGTTTTTTCAGTGGTGCTAAGGTGATGGCGGTGTTGGATAACCATAGGGTGAAGTTGGCGGCGGCTTGGTCTGGGTTAGAAGAGTGGGCTGGGGTGTTTACAAGGAGCGATGAGGAGATCTGGTCGATGGTGATTTTGTTCCAGTTTCTTTGCAGAGTTGGATGGAGGTGGTTGATGGGTTTTGGCTTGTTGTAGGTGAAGTGAACGCAGCTGTGGTCAGTCCAGAGGAGATCCGTAGTGTGGCTGAAGGAGATATGATTGCTGGAGGTGAAGATGGGGTCGAGTGTATGGCCTGCGATGTGGGTGGGGGAAGTGACCAGTTGTTTAAGTCCGAGGTTGGCGAGGTTGTCCAAGAGGGTGGTGGTGTTGCGGTCGTTGGTCTTTTCAAGGTGAAAGTTGAGGTCTCCCAGAAGGATGTAGTCTTTGGAGGGGAGCGCGTGTGGAGTGATGAAGTCCGTGATGTCTTCACTGAATTTTGCGCGGGGTCCTGGTGGTCTGTAGAGGAGGGTGCCTCTGAGTGTGGTCTTGGGGTCGATGTGGATCTGGAAGTGAAGGTGTTCGGAGTTGGCGAGGTTGGCGTCGGAGCTGGTTGAGATGCGGATTGATTTTTTATGGACGATAGCGATTCCTCCTCCTGTGTGGCCGGTGCGGTCCTTGCGTGCGATCTTATAATCTTCAGGGATGGCAATGGTGATGTCTGGGGCGGAGGAGGCGTTCATCCATGTTTCTGTTAGGAAGGCGACGTCTGGAGAGATGGTGTCTAGTAGATTCCATAGGTCAATGGCGTGCCTGTGGACCGATCGGGTGTTGAGCAGGATGCATTGTAGGTGGTTGGGGTCGGGAATCAGAGGTGTGAGCGTAGCGGAGTTGGTGACGGTACCGATGAATTTGCAGGAAATGCAGGAGAAGGGTCCATGGGTGTGTCCAGGAGCGGCTTGGACGCAGTTGGGGGAGCGACCGGGGTTAAGGGCTAGGAGGGTGGCGGCATCGTAGGTAATGCGGGAGGGATGGGCAGCGCGAGGGGCAGGGGGTCTGGCGCTGGGCGCGGTACAGGCGCGGACGGGCGTAGACGGGCTTACCTTTGGCGCACCATCGGCGTGGCCGTAGCGCGTGGACGCTGCGCGTTGGTACATCTGACATAAATGGAGAGTGGAGGGGGCGGAGCGTGGGAGGGGCAGCAGGGAGGCGGTAGTGTGGGTGAGGGGCGGGTCAGGGGATACCAATAACAAAATGGAGGGTCAAAGGGAAAGCCAGACAGGGACAACAAATGTAGAAATGCGTCGAGTGAGCAGTTCTCTGAAATTATTAAATAAGTACTGGATAAGCGAGCACAGCAGCCTGAGCGAAGTCGCGCTAAAGAAATCAATCAAAGCAGCGGCGCTACGATGGAATGCTAAACAGCGCTACAATTCTGTGCACAACAGCGCTATAATTGAATGCACAACAGCGCTACAATCCTATGCACAACAGCGCTACAATTGAATGCACAACAGCGCTACAAGTCTATGCACAACAGCGCTATAATTCTATGCACAACAGCGCTATAATTGGATGCTTCACAGCGCTACAATTCTAAGCCTAACAGCGCTACAATTGAATGCTAGACAGAACACGAAATTGACGGTACCAGAAGCACGAGCGTGGAGTAATGCAGCTGTAAGTGAGGAGGAGCGAGGGTGAGCGACCGTTCTGGAGAGAGTCCAGGTGGTCACAGTTTGGCCGGGGCAATGGAAGGCTCGGTAAACGTGGGTGGGAGGGGCAGCAGGGAGGCGGTAGTGTGGGTGAGGGGCGGGTCAGGGGATACCAATAACAAAATGGAGGGTCAAAGGGAAAGCCAGACAGGGACAACAAATGTAGAAATGCGTCGAGTGAGCAGTTCTCTGAAATTATTAAATAAGTACTGGATAAGCGAGCGCAGCAGCCTGAGCGAAGTCGCGCTAAAGAAATCAATCAAAGCAGCGGCGCTACGATGGAATGCTAAACAACGCTACAATTCTGTGCACAACAGCGCTATAATTGAATGCACAACAGCGCTACAATCCTATGCACAACAGCGCTACAATTGAATGCACAACAGCGCTACAAGTCTATGCACAACAGCGCTATAATTCTATGCACAACAGCGCTATAATTGGATGCTTCACAGCGCTACAATTCTAAGCCCAACAGCGCTACAATTGAATGCTAGACAGAACACGAAATTGACGGTACCAGAAGCACGAGCGTGGAGTAATGCAGCTGTAAGTGAGGAGGAGCGAGGGTGAGCGACCGTTCTGGAGAGAGTCCAGGTGGTCACAGTTTGGCCGGGGCAATGGAAGGCTCGGTAAACGTGGGTGGGAGGAGCAGCAGGGAGGCGGTAGTGTGGGTGAGGGGCGGGTCAGGGGATACCAATAACAAAATGGAGGGTCAAAGGGAAAGCCAGACAGGGACAACAAATGTAGAAATGCGTCGAGTGAGCAGTTCTCTGAAATTATTAAATAAGTACTGGATAAGCGAGCGCAGCAGCCTGAGCGAAGTCGCGCTAAAGAAATCAATCAAAGCAGCGGCGCTACGATGGAATGCTAAACAGCGCTACAATTCTGTGCACAACAGCGCTATAATTGAATGCACAACAGCGCTACAATCCTATGCACAACAGCGCTACAATTGAATGCACAACAGCGCTACAAGTCTATGCACAACAGCGCTATAATTCTATGCACAACAGCGCTATAATTGGATGCTTCACAGCGCTACAATTCTAAGCCCAACAGCGCTACAATTGAATGCTAGACAGAACACGAAATTGACGGTACCAGAAGCACGAGCGTGGAGTAATGCAGCTGTAAGTGAGGAGGAGCGAGGGTGAGCGACCGTTCTGGAGAGAGTCCAGGTGGTATGGGTTTTGGGGTGGCAGTGATCATTGTAGGGTTCAAGGTGGGTATGAGTTTTGGGGTGCCAGGGGTCATTTTAGGGTTCAGGGCGGGTATGGGTTTTGGGGTGCCAGGGGAAATGTTAGGGTTCAGGATGGATATGGGTTTTGGGGTGCCAGGCGTAATTTTATGGTTCAGGGTGGGTATGGGGTTTGGGTTGCAAGGGGGAAATTTTAGGGTTCAGGGCGGGTATGGGTTTTGGGGTGCCAGGGGGACAATTTTACGGGTCAGGGTGGGTATGAGTTATGGGTTTTGGGGTGCCAGGGGGCTAATTTTAGGGATCAGAGAATCTATGAGTTTTAAGGGGCCAGGGGGGTAATATTAGGGTTCATAAGTGTGCTCTAATTGTTCTCCAGTTTGAAATGCAGAATTCACCACTTTTTTTTCTCAGCTTGGCCTGAGCATTACCTGATCCTGATTGTCTGCCATTTTAGCCCCGCCCCTATTGATTAACATTAGCCACACCCCTTCGTTTGCCTTGTTAGCCCCCCCCTGGAAAAATTTCTGCGGATGCCTATGCACGTACTCTTTTAAATGTATTTCTCTTTCTTATTGTGTTTATGTGGCCCGAAAAGTCTAATCCAATTAAATTTCAATTTGATTACTGTATGAGGATACTGTAGGCCAAGAACAGCCAAGTCTACACCAGAGTTTAAGAATTTTGAATGTAAATGCAGCTTATTCATATAATATATATCATATCAAAATAGTTTATCTCTGGTTTCAACGAACCCATAAAAAATACAAGCCATAGATAATACCCTTCATAATATTTTCGGAACATACATAGTACAATTGGAATAAGTAGTAAAACTGCAGAACAGCCTATCCTAGTGTATTGCACTGGGTACATGATGTGCATGAGCATCTATAAGTTTTATCTGTGCATTACTAATAGCCTCCTCCTAAACAATAGTATTAAAAAGCACATTTTAAAATTGATAAGATCAGATTCAATATAAATTAGATTCTAAACACTGATGACAATGATAATGATCTAGAACCTGTCTCCCAAACCTCATCTGTCCTAGGTACAAACAGATTGGCCAAACAGTTTAATGAGGTAGATGTTGATAATGGGCTACCAAGGCATTTTCTTACTAGCCTAACTGTGTAAAGGTGTCTGCTAATAGCAAATACAATAAACCCATCAGTATTTGAGCTTATTATCATTGAGGCTGCTAGGTAACTTCTAAGCCCCAATTTGTTACGGAGCGCCTTAATCCATTTCCTATGGGGATATTCATACTGGGAGGGGAAAAACAAAGGATGGTCTATTCTTCGCGGTATGCTCCACACAGGCCACACCTCGATGAATCAGTCAGCCTGATGGTTATTCCAGTTTTTAGTATAGTTACCACTCAGGAATATACACAATCTAAATTTAATATATAAATTCCTTGCATGACAAGGTCTTATTTCATCCAGAAAGGGTTCAAAAGCTGGACTGGATTTAAAGTGAAGAAACCCTGATGTCAACAAACACCGTCTACCATTGCATTGCAATGATACTGCTCTATTACATATTACCAATATGTTTTTTTAACAGTTAATTTCGATTTAGTGGTAATTACAGACGGAGTTAACCAGAATTAGCTCATGCCTATTGCTAGAGGGCCTTTTTTATATGCAGATGCCACTTTATAGATTCAGAATTAGGAATACTCATTATCTCGGTTAGTTCATTTCAGTATGGTTCCAACTCTGGGGTACCCCACAACTGTACCCAAAAAAACTGAGGGCTAAGATCTGCAATGTCCCTGAACCGCTTAAGTCCAGTTTCCAGAACTAAAGGGTTAGTTGTGGTACTCTGAGATGCAATAAATAAGGATCTAAGTAAAAGGAATTTTCCTTGCTAATCAACTCTTTTTCCCACACACGCCCCAAGATTTCTGACCCATACTGACCCACGCTCTAGATTTTGGCACAATAAATTTCAATCACCAGTGAAATATGTCTTTGGGTCGTGCTTTTGTATCTTTTTAACACAACATGTGCTCCATGTAAAAAAGAAGCACTTGTTTTAACCATATGAGACACCCAAGAACTAGATCTAACCATTGAGATACCCAAAAAGTCTCATTTCCCCTCCCTTTGAAGGGGGGTCCCTTCCATGCTGAGAGCTCCTCTAGGGGATCTCTGAGGTTTGAAACACATATATTGTGTTTTAGTAGTGTTAACCTCAAGACCACTTTCATTACAAAAATGTGTAAATTGATTCATGAGATTTTGTAAACCCATAGGAGTGCACTAGATTTATATAGTACCATCAGCAAATAGTAGCCCTGGTGTAAACTTGCCACATAGTCTAGGGGAATCATGTGTGCAATCAAGTAAGTATTTAAGTACATCGTTGATGTAAAGCGAAAAGAGGGTTTGGGCAAGTACACAGCCCTGACTGACTCCACGTTCAATTTCAATACTTTTAGTTAATTCCCCTTTAGGGCCCCATCTCACCTGTGCAAAATGTGTTTCATGTTATCTAATTATTATATAAAATAGAGATAGGCCATCCCCATCTGTTCCAGCACTTACCATACCTTCACCCTACATACCAGGTCGAATGCTGTTTTAACACCTTCGCTGCGGCGGCTATTCCGCCGCAGCGCTAACGGTCGCGGGGGGGGGGCGCGCTGCTCACCTGCGCTGGTGACAGAACCGTTCCGTCACGGCTCGCGGGTGAGCTGTGCTTGTGACGGAATGGTTCCGTCACGGCCCCGCCCGCTTAACGAAACGCTCCGCGCAGGCGCGAAATCAGCGCCGCGCAGGCGCGGCGAGCGGGCCGTGACGGAACCGTTCCGTCATGAGCACAGCTCACCCGTGAGCCGTGACGGAACCGTTCCGTCAATAGCGTTGAAGGAGTTAAGGTGCACAAATGCTGCATATAAATGGTCTTTGGTTAGCTGGAAATAATTCTATTGTATTATAGTGAACCTGAAATTTTGGTCAACAGTGTTAATCTTCTGTCTAAAACTGGTTTGCAGAGGGGAAATGATACTCCCAGCATCAATATAGTCATTAATCTTTTCAAAAACCTGAAAGCAAAATGTCTCTTGTAAGTTATCAATTAAACCTATAGGACAATATTTTCCGTGATTATTCCTGTCCCCCTTTTTAGGTCTCGCCTTGGCAGCGCATGCGCTGTCTCAGCGAGACATAAAGTAATCTGTATGTTGGGTTCAATTTAATGTTATTTGTCTTTCCGCTTGCTCTCGGCTTAATGTGTTAGTGTTGTTGGTATCTCCTTTTCTGTTGACTTTTGGTGATTTCCTAACTTCCGTGTAGTCCCGATACAGCGGCACCTAACTACAGTGTTATTTCACTCTGCTGGCACTTCTTTCAGTGCCATCTGTTTCAGTGCCATCTGTTGTGCATGATGTAGTCTTCCTTTGTAATTGGAGATTTTCGAGCACGCTGGCTATTTATTGCTTGGTAGGAGCAGTAACGCGCACACAGTCTTTGCACACAGCTGCCTTTCTATTTCCAGCTTCCCTGCCTTAGGCATTGCTCACATGTAGCGTGCTCCTTATAGTGCCCCTGGGGCACAAGCAGGGACCGACTACAGTGCTCCAGTATCATTACACACTATACGGTCACCCTGGGGCACAAGCAGGCATCCATTCCTGCTTGCCTTTGTTATTGGGGAAACCCGTATTCAGAGGGGTTTCCCAGAGACTTGCAGACTTCGCGTTTGGGCATCCTGACTCCTAGTGACAGACTGAAGCCAGGAGCACACGGCGCTGTGGTAATAACTTGTTTCTTTTATTTCTGCAACTGCTTATGAATGCACTGTGGGCACATTCCTTTAGCGTGCAGCACGTAAAGGCTTTTAGTTTTATGCCTCCGCTTTTTGTTTCCCTTACTTGCAAGTTTCTTATCTCTGCTATTATCTTCGTGCATCTCTGTTGCCGTGTTGCTGGCCCCCTTTCTCTTACCCCTCCCTGCCCTTTGTTATTCGTGTGCACATTCACAGGTCACTTCCTGTTTTTTGCAAGTCTTTTTTGTTTTTAAGTTTTATTTTGCATCTCCGCTTCTGTTTCACTTAGTTTGCATGCAGTGTCTGTCTTTTTCACTTTGCCTGTCTGAGCCTCTGTAGCTTATGCTTATGTAGATTGCTTTAAAGTTACTTATTAGGAGGTTTGTATTCTTGTGCAGCTCTTTTATGCTGCCGTATTCAGTATATCAACGCTCCTCAGTTGGGCCAAACGGAGCCACAGTAATGAAAGGATCCTTGAAGTGCGGTTCTGTCCCAGGCCAACCCAGCCTCTCAAGGCGAAAGACATCAATGTACAACCTACAAGTACCACCCACCTCCTTCCATAGAGCGGAGAAGTTCTCAGCCACCCAGTTTGCATAATAAGCCCAATACCCCTAAATGATGTCACTTCTTGCCCAGGTGATTTAATATGTGAACCCATAACCTTGAAGGAGCATGGGAATTCTTGTCATGCTAGCCTCTCCCTCGTTTCGCAGTGAAGTGTTTTCGTTTCAGTGCCTGCTTCATGAACGCTGCGCTTTCACTCATACATTTATGCAGCCCATGCTTCACAGACACCGCACTTCAAGCGAAGGCAGTAACATTTAATTAACTCTGCGTCACTGCCTGGGAGTGATTCGTATTAATGCCTTCCTTTAACTGCTACCTCTGCTGCTCGTGCTGAGTTTCCCAGGAGCAAGGAGTTAAAGCTGTGCTTTTTTTTTTTACTAACCAGCATTATTTAAAATGGCTATCCATTTACAAGAAACACTGCTACAAAGTGGGAGGCAAATTCCCAACAGGCTACTCCTGTTCTCTCTCCGTTCACCCCCTACAGCAGAAAACACGTCAGGCTGGTTTATTTAGACTTTGCGCTGTAAACTGCAAGATCTTTATCTTAAATGTATTTTTTACAAACTCTTGCATCTGTGTAATTTCATTAAATAGCTGCTCGTTCTCACCCCTGTAGTACTTTCAATACAGAGCTTACAATTGCATTTTTAGCTGACTGCTTGCACACACCTGTAATCTCTTATTCTGCCACAGGTTTTGAAATTACCATGTCTGTCAAGTATCACGCATCAGGTGTGACACTCACGCATTCCAGTGCGGTGTTCCGCATCACCGCACTGAAATGCATTGTCACGCATAATGCCACACTCTGAAACTCAGTTTGGGTAGGTTGCCAGCAAGCGCCACGTGTGCCTGCACCTGTGTGCAGGCTTTCAGTACTGCTCCGAGACGTGCTGCCACTGCCGCAGCTGCTGGGCTCAGTAATTTAATAGTTAATCGTTTGTCTGCTCTCACCTCGAGGGGCTGAGAGTGACTGCTACAATGTTTCAATGGTTATGCCCAAGCGGGCGGGCAGCGGCTCCTCATGCCTGGCGTCTCGCGGCATTTACACTAATTAGACGCCAGGGCGGGGCCTGCGCTCAGTGGTTGCTTCTGGCTACACACCATGGAGTGGCCCGGAATACTGTAGTGGCAGTGCCTCCTCACGTCCCGATGAAGAGGGCGATGTTAAGGCGGGTCAGAAGCGGCGCAAGATTTGCACTCACCGGGATCGGGCCACAGTAAGTGATTGGGCTCACAGTAGTGGCATGGCCCGGCCTCCCAGGTGGTGAGAGGCTGGAGTCGCGCGCCTACCCTGGCTGTCGGAGGCCTCCGGGTGAGTGGGTGGGCCTCTCACCTTGCTGCTTGAGCATTTGAGAGGCTGGGGCCGAAGGAGACAGGCCTGCGCTGCAGGGATCGTAGATCATGCGCTGTGGGGAAGCAGCCACAGCGCAGACAATTGGAGCGAGTGTGGTGAGTGAAAGTAGGCAGCGCCGTGAAACATAGAGAGCCTACAAGGTTGCAGTCCTAACCCTCTTGGGATGTCAGAGGCTTCCCTCTCTACGTTAAAGTTAAGTTGTCTGTGTTTTAAATGTTTAGCTGGTTCTTGAGTGTATGTATGAATGTATGAATATTTGTTAGTGAGTGTTGTAAATGGGTGAGTGTGTGTGCATGTGTGTGAATGCATGGGTGAGAGCTAGTGTGTATGTGTGCGTGTGTGGCCCCCTTTCCCCCTCCCTGGTAAAATTACTGGCTGCCTATAGGAAGCAATGAATTAAATGTTACAAAGAGCATAATGAGTGATTGTACATAAAAAATAAAACAGGAAAGGGGGTGATACATCAAACACCAAATAGAATGAATAAGGTTAGAGAGTAATACTTATCTGTATGGAGCCAAAACAAAAGCTATGTTTCTTTTACTTAACTAATAACAACAAGGTATGCAGACAGCTGTGCTGTCATGACAGCTATAATATACAGCCGTATATTGGCTGTATAATGTACAGTCAAGACCCAGACCCTGACCTAAGAAAGAATTACAGGAAGATGCTGGATTGATTTAAAGTGACGAAGCACAATAGCAGGGGGCTCTGTGTTACCGCTGCGGCAAAGGACAGTGTTGGTGAGGCCCCGGTCTGCCACATGCGATGTAGTGCACTGAATAAGGACAGTGTGGGCTGAGATTTATACCACGAACGCAGGGAAGAGCAGAGTAATTACTAATTAATGCTAGCGGTGATTTGGTCCACTGCCCTGTTTCAACCAGTGGGGTCTGGTCCTCATAAACAGTAGATATCTCACGCCCTGATACCCTTCTTGTAGACGCAGTCTGATCAGACAAATTAATTTCACCCACAATGGCATGATCTGCAGGCAGGGCAGCTGTGTCTCGTCATCCTTCCTGAGTGAGCCTGATTATTACCTGCAGATCTGATTTAATTCACAGTAAATACCCCTGCAGGCCGCAGGGCTGCTCTGTCTCCTCATCCTTATCATTGGGCACCACAGTACTAACTGGGTTTATCACAGAATACGGGTCAGTGCGTGACAGTCTTATCAAGGCTCTCTCTGTTCTCTCGGCACTGCTGGGCCGGGTGAGGGGGGGGAGGGCGGGAGGGGGTCCGTTATGACTCGTGTCACTCCTCAGAGGCCCCCTTTCCACTCTCATGATGGTCACAGTTGTAACATTCTTCACAGTGGGGAGTACGCCACCACGCATTGCAGAACGGATGAGATCTGCTAATTGAGACACAGTAAAATCTGCAGGCGCAGGGCTGGTCTGTCTCATCATCCTTGAGGTTTACTTGATCTGCAACATCCTGAGATTTCATTTCAAATTCAGACAGTCTCACAGTAATAATCTCAGCACTGGCCGCAGGGCTGCTGTCTTGTCATCCTTCTTGGGTACCAGTACTAATCACTTGAGGGTATTCTCGTCAGACTACAGGGTGCCTGTGCGTGTTTGCCACTAGGGCTCTCTCTGCTCTATCTGTTGCATCCAGTAAATATTTTTGTATTTAACTGTGCATGTGTCAGTATAACACAGAACTCATATGTACACAGAACTTTAATAAAGTACTGCTACAGAAAAACCTGTTTAATATCATGGTTATACTACATTCGTTTACAGTACAGTCAGGTTACAGGAGGGGGCACTAGGGTTAGTGTGCTTCCATTTCTGGTGCTCTGCAACTAGTATCAAGTAGTTCTTGGAGTTTCTTGTTGCTCAACTGGCTGTAATTTCTGATATTTACAAGTTTCCCTCACTTAATTGCATGATTTTTGCTCGCGAGAAAGTGTCACTCATACTCGTTGAAATGTCACTCATAATTTCACTGAATTTATAAAAATGTCACACATGGCAATCTGAAACCTTGGCAGCTATGAATTACAGATAGCCCCTCCCTATTTGCTTCAGTTAATATGCCCTGTGCCAAAAGGCTGTTAAATAATATACAAAAGTACCCCTTACTGACTTGTAGCACTTTGTAAACAACAATGTATTTCACTTTCCTTTGTACAACATAAGGAGGTTTTTTTTGTATGTGGTAACATGAAATCCAAGCTTCTAAACTCTTACAGGCATGCAAACATTTGAAGCTGGGTCGTCTTTTGTTTCTCAGTGCTGTCAGCCAAGACTCGCCGGCTAATGATATCAGCGTTATTAAAAAGAAAACATCCCTCCCCCTTTGTATTGCTTGCTACAGCTGGCACTGTAGTAAACACAGTATTAACTTTGGGAGGATAAAATGCATTTTCGGCCATTCTTTGATTAAAATATGTACTAGTATACCAACCCGTTCATTGTTTCAACCTTTAATTAAAGAACATTTTTAACATGAAAGCATCAAGCAGAGGATAATGCAAAGTATCTTTTTGTGAGAAACCGAGGCAAGGTTATTGAACTGGAGAGTGCTTGGGCAAACTCTCTCAACACAAGCATCTTCATCCATCACAGCCAGCCACTTTGCATTGTGCTTGAAGGCACTTCTGCTGAGTATACCTATTTCCAGCTCCATTTGCATACTTACAAAGTTACTATCCACATACTTCCACTACACATCATACCACATAATTCCACTACACACCATACCATATAATTCCACTACACAAACCCACTCCACACAACACAATTCCACAACTAACAATACCAACACAACCTACACAATTCCACTACACATCTCATTTATACATTCCATAACACATGGGTAAAATACATTGTCATTTACCAATAGCTCTAACTCAAGGAAATGCGAGACCTGTTGCATTTTCAATGCTTGTTGTGAGTTGTACTAGCTTCCACACCCCTCCATGTCTCAGACATATTTTCACCTTTGAGCATAAGGTCTGATAGTTCATTTCTATAAGGGACCTATACTTCCAACTCTGAGATATGGAAGTCACCTGGAATTTTATCTGGTCCTGTTGCCTTCCCTAATTTTAGTTGTTTTACAGCTCTTCTTGCTTCTAAGCTAAAGCTCAGTGGTGGGTCATTGTCAGTTACCTTAGCATCTGATACCATTGAACTCTGTATTTGTTGTAGCTTTGGAACATCAGTATACATATTGTGTAAATAGTTCTCCAGATAGGGGCAGGAAAATGGTGATCCAGGTGGTGTGTGTATCTTAACTTACCATTAGCTAGTATATGCCAGTAGCGTATTTTTTTGTAATTCTGTGTGATGAAAAAAAAGGTTTTCATCCGCTGAAAAGAAATCAGGACATTTTGGGCCAGATGTAGGTAATCCAGATTTACCGATTCTAAAATACCGAATTTTACCGATTCAGTATTTTAGAAACGGTAAATGGGATGTAGGTATTCATTTGGTAAGTATTAACAAATCGGTAAGATTCAGTAAATACCGAATCGGTATTTACTGATTCGGTAATTCCCAGTCATTCCTATGGGCCTGGAGGCCATAGGAATGAATGGGAATTACTGACAGGCATATGCATCAACGGAAATACCTCCCGGTAAAACAGCGATTCGGAAAAACAGGCCGATACCGACCGCAAAACCATAAATTGCAATGCATCAAACCGAAAATCGGAAAAAAATAAAGAACCGCTAAATGGCCCCGCGGTAAATTACCGAATCGTTAAACAGACATTCGGAAATACCGAACCACAAAGCAATAGTTCGGAAATACCGAATAGGCAATAACGAATGGAAATGGTATGCATGAACAGTCGCTAATACCGGAAATCCCCAAAATCGCTATTTAGCATGAGCAAAATAAGGGGAATCACAATCAGGAGGTAAAGTTAACAGAAGGACAGAAAAAAAAATTTAAACCCCATCAGCAGGTGCTGACAATCAGTTACCCTTCATAAATGCCCTGGGAAACCCCACATGTACACCAAAATGGCTGCCCTGTACGTGCTTGCTAGGAGGTGGAGGATCAACGCCCAGGCCCAGCGCAGGAGGATGATACAGGACAGGATCTTCAGGGTTCGCATCACTTTGCTGGGGCAGACCGAGGAACAGGTGTACGTCAAGTACAGACTGAACCGTGCCATGATAATGCACCTAATAGCAGACCTGACACCCTTACTGCAGCACGAGACCCGTCGGACCAACGCCATACCTGCCCATGTGCAGGTGCTATGCTGCCTGCACCTGCTTGCATCTGGAAGCTTCCAGGGGGTAATAGCTGAGACAGGAGGCGTGTCGCAAAGTGCCTTATCACGCTTTTTCCACCGGTTTCTAGAGGCCATGCTGACATTTCTCAATCGCCACATCACCTTCCCCAGAACCCCCCAGCAGCTAACCCGCACCAAACGGGAATTCTACCAGGTGGCACAATTCCCCCATGTCATCGGGTGTGTCGACTGCACGCATGTCCCCATCTGTCCTCCATCAGCCACCGAATACATTTACCGCAACCGGAAATCGTATCATTCAATAAATGTTCAGGTGGTGTGCAATGCCAAGTTGATCATTACCGACATTGTAGCCCAATTTCCCGGGAGCACACATGACGCCTACATTTTCCGTCACTGTGGCCTCCACAGGCGCCTGATCAACGGAGAATTCGGAGAGGGACACCTACTAGGTACAAATAGCTGCATCATCGTACTCCCCATCCACTCCTTCCCCACATGTATAATTCCATTAATGCTGATTACCATTCTCTCCCCATCCTGCAGGTGACAGCGCATACGCATTGCGTGAATATCTCCTCACGCCCTATCTCAACCCAGCTACCCCGCAAGAGCAGCGCTACAACAGGGCACACATCAGTACTAGGAATGTGGTTGAGCGAACATTCGGCATCCTGAAGAGCCGCTTCCGAATACTGCACAAGACTGGAGGTGCTTTGCAGTACGACCCAGTGACCTGCTGCCAGATAATTGCTGTGTGTGCCATCCTGCACAACATCGCCACGCGCATGGGGATACACATAGAGGTGGAGGGAGAGGAAGAACTGCGTGCCCAGCAACCCCCCCCACAACACCAACAGGCACATGTGCCCAACACAGCTGAAGGGCAAAGGAGACGGGCATACATCACACGTAATCATTTCTGAGACAGGTAAGAGAGTGACTTGACAACAGGATCAGTTTTGCAAGGGTTTAATGGGCATGGACACCTGACTGGTGCAGAAAAACGTAACACAAACAAGCTGCTGCCGCAGCGAAAAAAACTAGCAATGTCCCTTCTCAGAACAGGTGGCGCGTGAGGCACTTTGGTCTGTCCATGGTTACCTCACCAAGGACAGTGTGACTATGCCACATGTTTACTTCCGTTTGCCGCGTACCCCCAGTCTCTTGTCCTGTGACTCCTCGGGTTGTACACGATGGGAGTCAGTGGCAGTTGCACTGCGGCCACTGCGCCTCCTCACGCTGGTGTCCGGCAGGGAGACGCTGCTGACACTGGAGGCTGCCTCACTCCCCTCTTCCGCCCCCAGACTGCTGACACTGGCTGACCCTGGCTGCAGTTGCTCCACTGCAGTGGTCACCCTCTCAAGGGCCTTTGCCACATCCCCACATAAATGACCAAGATCCACTTGCAGGGACACGGACCTGCGTGACAGCACAGCCGTGCTGTTGCACATCTTATTGATGGCCTTGTTTGTGGTATTCACTGCCAGCATGACCTGCCTGTGACGCCGGCGCTCACTCCTTTGGCCTGCGAGTATGGCACGTGTCAGTTCTTGCAGGCACAGCTTGATGTCTTTGTTGCCCGCAGATACGGCAGTGGTGTGCTCACGCACTGCGGCAGTCATGTAGCCTAGTTTGTTGCATAGTTGTGTCATGCTGAGTTTCATGGCACCCATGTGTCTCCCCTGCAGGCGCTGGACACGCAGCATCCGGGCCTCCACTACTCCGTACCCTCCGGACAGATCGACCGGTCTTGCAGCAGCCCGACCCGGGGACACAACCCTCTGCCTGAT
The DNA here is from genome assembly GCF_964261635.1 of Lissotriton helveticus. Taxonomy (NCBI): domain Eukaryota; kingdom Metazoa; phylum Chordata; class Amphibia; order Caudata; family Salamandridae; genus Lissotriton; species Lissotriton helveticus. The sequence goes on along the minus strand of NC_136067.1, from coordinate 1,327,883,456 downwards.
GCGCTGTCGGCCTGCAGTGTGGCTGGTTGGAGTGACGACAGCCTGGCGTGGAACATTTGGGTGTGATGAAGATTGATCTGACTCCATCACGGACAGGGCGGCAACATCTGCTCTGTGGCTCTGCGGAGTGGGCAGCACTGGTGGTGGTGGTGTCTTGGTCCGCGAGGGTGGTGGTGGTGGTGTCTTGGACTGGGAGGATGGTGGTGGTGGTGGTTGCTTCGGCCGGGAGGACGGTGGCGGTGGTGGTTGCTTCGGCCGGGAGGACGGTGGCGGTGGTGGTTGCTTCGGCCGGGAGGACGGTGGCGGTGGTGGTTGCTTCGGCCGGGAGGACGGTGGAGGTGTTGTCCGGCGTGGTGGTGAAGGGGAGGACATGACTTCAGCTCCCTCTGAGCACTCCGCTTCTGACAACACTGGCGTCTCTGAGATGACAAGGTGGCCACTGTCGTCTGAATCGATGGGGGATGCATCTGTGTGTGAAACAGTGCATAGTTAATATCATGGTATGGTATGTGACAATAGCTGTGGCATCTCACAATAAATTACTTTTGTTGACTGACATTTGACCCTTGGCAGCTGTATTCATCTCTGGGCTCAGGCATGCACCCATTCATGTATTGACTACATCTCCCATGGTGCAACACAGTGGTGAGGGTGTGTGTGTAGGGCAACGCTACATGTGCACTGGGTCTGGCATGGGGGAGTGGGCAGGGACTACGTACACGCTGCATCGTTACGCTGGCATGCCTCTTACCTTGTCCTCCTTCCGCAGCACCTGAGGTGTCCAGACTTGTGACCCCCACAACAGCTTCACGTTCTATGGTGGCCTCCACTAGATCCTCCAGGTCAGTGTTAGGCGTCACGTTTGATGGTCCCCCTCCTGTGCCAGCAGCATCCCTGACCCTCTGCGCAATCTTCTCCTTGGCCCTCTTACGCAGGTCGTACCATCGTTTTTTGAGGTCGTCGATGCTGCGGTGGGTGACTCCGCAGGCATTCACCTTGTCCATGATGCGCAGCCACATCTTCCTTTTTTCTGCCTCTGGCACCTTAAGCGACAACTTGCCAAATATGCGATCATGGTTGCTGCTCACACTCTGTATGAGGATTTCCAGCTCCTTATCTGAAAACTTTCGTTTTCGCTTTCGGGATGTGTCCTTTCCATGCTGGGGGGCCTCCTTCTCCATCCTGTCCTGCTACCTTTTTCCTGCTTGCTTCTGGTTCAGTGTGGGACCTCAGCTCCTGAGCTCTGCCTCCTCCTCTGTGCAACTCCGGACACTGAATGCAGCGTGGGTGTCCTACTTCCTGGTTGTGATGTCATCAGCCTGCTTCCGAAGCGTCGCGTTATTTTCCCGTTTTCGGTATTACCGATTCCGCTATTACCGGATCCGGTAATACCGACTCGGTATTTCCGATTACGGTTTTTGTTACTCGCGCTGGCGTTTACTCGTTCTTTATTAGCGATTATTACCGACTCGGTATTTTTTACCGATTACTTTGATGCATCGCGGTTTGCATGTTCATATTAGCGATTCGTTATTTTTCGGTATTACCGACTGGTATTTACGAACGTTGATGCATATGCCAGTGAATTGGTAAATACCGATTCGGTAAAAAGGGGAACACATTGAAAGGTGGCAGGGTGTCACTTTGACACCCTGTTGCACCCCTGAATAGTGTATGGGTGCACATGTGGCACAGATACATGTATGTCTGCCACATGGCACTGTAATAATTTGCAAAAAATTGCTTTTTTTGGGGTTTTAGATATTTACCACCAACTTGTAGTTGGTGGTAAATAACGAATCCTAAAATGGGAAAAGCACTCATTTGAGTGCTCCCTATATTTAGGATTCGGTAATTTACCGAATCGGAATTTAAGAATTCGGTAATTTACCGATATTTAGGAATTCCGTAATTTACCGATTCCTTAAATTACTGATTCGCTAAATTACCGAATCCTTAAATTAGGCCCCTACATCATTCGGTCGGTAATGGCCGAAATTCGGTAATTTAAGCTGTTACCGACCGATATTAGGCTACCTACATCTGGCCCTTTGTTTGGTGATGGCAAATGACAAATATTTCACCTGAACACACAATTTCCACAGATTGTTTATACACTATATAGTTTAATTGGTAAAACTGCGGTAGTGAGAAGGTTTGGGGCCAATTCAAATGACCGTGCACTACCATATCATGCTTTCGTAATATATTTATTAAAAGTCGGTTTTAAACATGAATTTCAAAATATTCCTGGGCCTGCCTGGATGGTAATGCTGTTAGTGAACTAAGAGGCAAGTCTGGGGTCAGGTGTACCTCACATATGGGCTAGATTCTTAGTAAACCTGGAGTACAAGTTTAGTGTATTAAATCAAACAAAAGAGTTTTTTGTACAGTCAAATAATGGACTCACATATATGAAGGTGCGCACAAAAGTGATAATGAAGAAAAAGGTGGCTTGGTAAAATAAAATATGTGCATAGGATCACGCAACTGGAGGCCAGTTTATGGGTCAAGTATGTTACAGTTAGGTCACATAGATTATTCAAGTTACTAGACCTGCAGGTCTAATATAGTTTTCATGCTTTTTCGTTGATGATGGGCAGTGAGGTGGTAAAGAGTGTGGGGCGAAGAGAGGGGTGAGATATTGTGGTTGGTTTTGTTTTGCATTGACCTGTTTAAGATGAAATAAATTAATAAAAATGTGATTACAAAAAAAAGTTATTTATGAACAGAACTGAAACAGTTTGCTGCTTGTCGATGAGGGTAACCTTTTAAAACGCTGTAATTCTTACTAGTCCCACATTTTCTTTCATAAAAAAATAACCATTTTTTTTTCTCTATTCAGTAATAGTGTAATAATCCTAAACCCTTTGTTTCTTAGTGAACCTAAAATACAAATAAGCAGTTGTTAGTCTTTGTCGTAGAAAAGCCCATGATTACTTCTTTTTGTAGAGCTCAATTTTGGCCAATACATTTTGTCATTTTGAACATGGTATTTCATTGCATTCATTGTTCCCAACAATGGTTATGGGAAAGGTTGTCTCTTCCATATGACACCACCAGTAGATATTAGCAAATTACATGATTAAAAAATGCATGTTTATTCATGAATGGGGAGAGCCTTAAAGGTAAGATGCACATATGGGTCTTCATCAGTTTCCATTCGGCTATTGGCTGAAGTTAAAATTATATTTTTGATCAGAGTTTTTTTTACAATGTAGATGCAATGTTTTCCTGTTTATTTAGAGTTGCAGCAGATCATTTTTTATCATCTTTGTAGGGCAGTGCTTTAAATGGGTCAGTCGTGCCTGGTCGTATGATGGAACCCTGCATGCCTTTACAATGCCGTCATTACAAAGAATGCCTTTACCACAAAAACCTTTACTACGCATATGCGTTTACCCCGCATGCCTCTACAACAAGCATTTCGTTGTAAAAGCATGCATGGTATATGTGTGGTAAACAGTTAGTATAATCCAATAATATATCAGTATAAATATAAATATAAACAACCCTTATGGTGATTGGTTGTAAGTCAACCTTATAGACCAGCTATCCTAATGGTAGCATGGACAAAGCAGTCTTAGGCTAAACTCTTTTGGCATGTGAAGCCACCTGTTTTACCACATATAACCCCTTGAATACCAGATGAAAGGACACCACACAGGTTGTTATAAAAATAAACAGTATATTTATTAATAACAAACACCTTTGAACTCTATATGAGATCAGAGGGCTAAGCACATGACAATCTCTTAGGAAAAATACGATAAGTTGCACAAAATTACAATGGTGCCCTAGGGGCACGGCAAACCATATACTAAGTAAATGGTATAAGGAAATCGATAGAAGGAAAGGAGCTGTCCAGAGGCTGTAGGTTCGCTGGGACTACACTATCCTAACCTTAGGTAAGTAACAGGACGCCCACGGGACGCGTGTGCAGAGTGTAAACTCACACGCGAGATGCGGAACAAAGTCAATGGACAGTACAGATTACGAAAAAGGTGAGTACGGACAGTCTTTACTATTTAGGACTGAAACAACTGGGAATCTGGACACTAGGAGATTCAATCTACCCTTGAGCACCGAAATGCTCTTGTTACCTCACCCACGGGCTGCGGGTGCATAGGTGTCAAAGTGTGTCGGGTTTCCGCGTCAAAGTCTATGGAGCCTTGAAGAAAGATGCTGCAGGCGACCAGGAGGAAGATGTCCGGTGCGATCCACGTGTGGATCGAGGAAGAAGAGGACCTGAAAGCAGAGGGGACAGTGTTCAAAGTCACTAGCCAGTGACCGGAGTGGAACCAGGAGGGAACCAGATGCTGTCGTCGCGATCAGGTGAAGAGTGGACGCTTGTCTCTGCAGCCACGTGGACCAGGAGGTGTCTTCGATGACCAGGATGGAGGCACGAGCTGTCCCACGCAGGCTCTCGCTGCCGGCGGTGTCGGATCTGGATTTGGAGTCAACAGGCCTTGGCAAAGGCAACCCACGCGGTGAGTGGAAACGGCATCTGGAGTGGACCAGGAGGGTCCAGGGTGCTCCTCTTTTGGAAGGGAGCAAGGGCCAGTCTGGAGTAACCAGACCAGCAGTGTAGATTTCTTGGATCGCCATCTAGGAGGTCACTAGCCAGCCGGCAAGTGACCAGACAATGCGTCGAGCAGCAATCAAGCAAAAGGGCCCCACGCAGATCTCGTGGATGCTGGAGGGCTGGTCTTTGGTGCAGGAGCTGCTCGGGGCTGGGGCTTCTCAATCCCAAAGCACTTTCTCGAGGATGCCTCAGAAGTCGTGCTGAAAGCGAAGTGCAGTCTCTTCAAGATGGCCGGTCCCACGTGTCTCGTCGCACCCACGGGTTTCAGCTGTGCTGCAGATGTAGGTAGGGATCGGAGAGTTCTGAGAGTCTTGGTCTCGTCAGGCTCTGAAGTCTGGATCCGGCAGGAAGGACGACAAAGTGGACCGCTAGGACACTTGATGATGCCTGCAGTTGCAGGGTGGACACTCTTGCCCACAAGGGAGATTTCTTCAGTCTTCTGTGGAGCAGAACGTCGAAGTCCAGTGGAGAAGTGTGGCTCACTGGTTAGAGGAGGCAGACCTGGAAGCAGAGGTCAGCCCGGGACCAGGGTTCAATTCCCGGCTCGGCGGGGTCTTGAGGCCTAATATGTCCATGGACTTGACAATTCTCGCTCCGGTGCCTACTCGATTAATGGGTTCACACTCTGCGACTCTGGGCAATAGCTTGCTTAATCTCCACAACGGCCCCTCGTGGCGGGATGCCTGGCTTTCACCTTGCGGATACCCTGCCGGGGTTATCTCACAGGGGAATACCAGGACGGGTTCCCTAAGCAAGCGCTTAGAAACCAGTGGTGATTTGCGCTATATAAATTCATGTACATTTACATTTACATTTACATTTCTTCTTTGTAGTGTTGTTCAGGATAATCTAATTTGGAATGGGACCAGCTCCTACCTTTATCCTGCTAAAGGGGGCTGTACTGGTGACTAGTTCACTCCCATGGGTAGGACCAGGAAGGGGGGTGGTTACACCCCCTATCCTTTGTCCGGTTTCGCACCAGAGCTGGGGCTGGAGTGCCCCAGCAACTGGTTTGAACGGGTGTATGCACAGGGGCACCTTGTGTGCCCCAGGCATGTCTCATTCCTTTCAGGCCTGTCCTACCTAATACACAAAATCCTGTCTGGGGTGGTGCTAGCACCTCCCAAGGCAGGAAACCCTTTGTCCAGGCCTCCCTCGCTGGAAGGACTCCCAGCAGCAGGAGGTCAGACTTGTGTCTGTGGTGGCAGCATCCATTTTGTGATGCTGAGGCTCGAGTTAACTTTAACCGGGGTTCACAGTTATATACATGTCTTATCCCTCTAGGAGGGTGGAATGCTACCCCCGTCGCCAGAACTGGCGAGGGGGTAGTATTCCAAAGCGTATGACACCTTACACGACATGTTTTGATAATGCTATACCAAAGTTAGCAATAACCGCGAGGATTATAATGCACTTAAGAGTATATGGTATAGCGTTATCATGGAACAGCTATAAGGACTTGGTTCCGCAAGCTGCAGACAGGCTCAGCTCATGCTAGAGCACCATCTCACATAATTCCACACACTCTGCCTTCAGGATTGATAAGGCCTGCCATAGGAGTGACTGATAGGAATATATGTGTCCATTTTGGGGTTAGATATAGGTATACTATATCTATAGCAAAGGGTGATTACACCACCTTGCCCCAGCTGTCTTACCAGCCAGTTGTGTCTGTTTAGATGGCCAGCCAGGGGTGGCATAATGCATGCTTCAGCCCCTGGTAGGCCTTGGGTACACCTATGCCCTGGGTACCTAAGGTACACTGTACAGGGACTGATAAGGTGGCCCAGTACCAATTGGTAAATGCACCTAAAGTACATGGATGTCAATTTAGAGGGAGAACAGCTAGGCTGTGGGTCTGATTAGCAGGCCCACAGCCAGGGAAAGTCGTAAACCAGTGAAGCAAAAAGCAAAAATCTGGGGTGACCATAGGATTGCAGACCCCACTCTCCTACATAACCCCCCCCCCCAAACTTAGGGACATTAAACTAACCTTGACCAGGTGAGTCTTCCTGTGCTAAGTGGAAATACCTGGAGAGACCATCTGCATTGCCATTATCAGTCCCTGGTCTCTGCTCCACTGTAAAGTCCATCCCCTGTAGGGAAATGGACCACCTAAGAAGTTTGGGGTTTTCACCCTTCATTTGATTTAACCACAAGAGGGGCTTATGGTCGGTCTGAATCTTGAAGTGAGTTCCAAACAAGTATGGCCTCAACTTCTTCAGAGCCCAAACCACAGCAAAGGCCTCCCTCTCAATAGCTGACCAACGTTTCTCTCTAGGGGTCAGCCTTCTACTGGGCTGGTCATGACCATCAATATTCAGTTGAGATAGAACAGCTCCCACACCCAACTCAGATGCATCTGTTTGGACAATGAAGGTTTTGGAGTAGTCAGGACTCTTGAGAATAGGTGCAGTACACATGGCCTGCTTCAGGCCATCGAATGCCTTCTGACAGCTAACTGTCCACTGAACTTTCTTTGGCATTTTCTTGCTTGTCAAGTCATTAAGTGGTGTCACAATGGACCCATAATTTTTGACAAACTTCCTGTAGTAACCAGACAGGCCCAAGAAAGCTCTGACCTGTGTCTGGGTTGTTGGAGGAGCCCAGTCCTTTATGGCCTGTATCTTGCTCTCCAAGGGTTAAACCTGGCCTCTACCTACAAGGTGGCCCAGGTACACAACCTGACTCTGCCCTATCTGGCACTTGGTGGCCTTGATAGTGAGGCCTGCCTTTTGCAGGGCCTCCAAAACTTTCTTCAGGTGGGTCAGGTGATCCTCCCAGGTGAAGCTGAAGACAGCAATATCATCTAGATATGCTGCACAAAAGTCATCCAAACCAGTGAGAACTTGGTTCACCAACCTTTGAAAAGTGGCAGGTGCATTTTTCAAACCAAAGGGCATCACCACAAATTGGTAATGACTTCCTGGGGTAGAAAATGCTGTGTTGGCCTTGGCATCCTCAGCTAACCTGATCTGCCAATAACCAGCAGTTAGGGCAAATGTACTCAAGAAGGTGGCAGAAGCTAACTTATCTATGAGTTCATCTGCCCTAGGTATTGGATGGGCATCTGTCTTAGTGACAGCATTGAGACCCCTGTAGTCTACACAAAACCTCATCTCTGTCTTACCATCCTGGGTGTGAGGTTTTGGCACTAGAACTGCAGGACTAGCCCAAGGGCTCTCTGAGGGTTCAATGACTCCCAATTCCAACATCTTTTGTACTTCTTTCTTTATGCAGTCCCTGACATGGTCAGGTTGCCTGTAGATTTTACTCTTGACAGGCAGACTGTCACCAGTGTCCACCTCATGGGTGCACCAGTTTGTCTGACTGGGCGTCAGTGGGAACATTTGTCTAAAGGATTGAAGAACTTGTTTGCAATCCTCTTGTTGATGCTCAGACAGGCTGTCAGAAAAGTCTACACCATCAACTAACCCATCATCAGGGTTCTGAGTGAGCAGGTCTGGGAGAGGGTCACTCTCTTCCTCCTGTCCCTCATCTGTGGCCATGAGCAAGCTCATGTCCTCCCTGTCGACAAATGCCTTGAGCCTGTTTCCATGAAGCACCCTGTTGGGGCTCCTGGGAGTTCCAAGGTCCACCAGGTAGGTGACCTCTCCCTTTTGCTCAATGATGGTATGGGGTCCAGACCATTTGTCTTGGAGAGCTGCTGGGGCCACTGGCTCCAACATCCACACCTTCTGTCCTGCATGATAAACAGTTAGGACAGCCTTTTGGTCATGCCAAGCTTTTTGAAGTTCTTGGCTGGCCTCAAGGTTTTTGGATGCCTTCTCCATGTACTCTGCCATCCTGGAGCGGAGACCAAGTACATAGTCCACTATGTCAAGCTTAGGCTTTTTGAGAGGTAACTCCCATCCTTCCTTTACAAGACATAGGGGTTCTCTTACAGGATGCCCAAACAGAAGCTCAAAAGGGCTGTAGCCAACCCTCTTCTGTGGGACCTCTCTGTAAGCAAACAGGAGGCAGGGTAAAAGGATGTCCCATCTTCACCTAATCTTTTCAGGTAACCCTTTTATCATCCCTTTTAGGGTCTTGTTGAATCTCTCCACAAGCCCATTGCACTGTGTGTGATAGGGTGTGGTAAATTTGTAATTTACACCACACTCCTTCCACATTGCAGTCAAGTATCCTGACATGAAGTTGGCACCTCTGTCAGAGACAACCTCCTTAGGAAACCCCACTCTGGAGAAAACTCCAAGCAGGGCCCTGGCCACAACAGGAGCTGTAGTGGTCCTAAGGGGAATAGCTTCTGGATACCAGGTGGCATGATCCACTACCACCAGTATAAATCTGTGCCCAGATGCTGTTGGGGGGTCCATTGGTCCAACAATGTCTATCCACACTCTCTCAAAGGGCACCCCCACCACAGGTAGTGGTATAAGGGGGGCCTTTGTTGTGCCACCTGATTTGCCACTGGCTTGACAGGTGACACATGAGCGACAAAACTCTTTAGTGTCTTCAGACATGTGAGGCCAGTGAAAGTGTGGGGCAAGCCTGTCCCAAGTCTTGTTCTGGCCTAACTGTCCTGCAAGGGGAATCTCATGGGCTAAGGTGAGAAGGAAACCTCTAAGAGACAAGGTGATGACCAGCCTCCTGGTAGCACCAGGCTTGGGGTCTCTTGCCTCAGAGTATAGGAGTCCTTCATCCCAGTATACCTTGTGGGCGCCTGTAGCATTCCCTGCAGCCTCAGCAGCAGCCTGCTGTCTGAGGGGTTCAAGGGAGGAACAGTCTAACTGCGCCTGTCTCAAGTCTGCCCTGGAAGGTCCCCCTGTCCCAAGAAATTCAACCTGTTCAGGTTCAAGCTCCTCTAGGACAGTTCCTTCTGGGGTCTTTGGGTCAGCCTCCTGAGAGGGCTGATCCTCAACTTGAGGCAGGGGGGAAGGCTCTGCCTTAACCCTACTGTTCTTCCTCTTGGGTAGTGTCTGGTCCATTCTTCCAGGATCCAGCACTTGTTCAGCTGGGCATTTCTTGGCCTGTGACCTAGTCACAGCAAGGACATGTGAGGAGAGACCTAACATTTCTACATGAGTCCTGTACTCCACATCTGACCACAGTGAGGATTCCAAATCCTTGCCCAAGAGAAAATCTACTGGGAGGTCTGAACTAACTACAACCCTTTTGAGGCCAGTTACCCCTCCCCAGGAGAAGTTAACAACTGCCATACTGTGATTGGTAGTGACGTTGCTAGCATTGGTCACTAGGTAGTCTGAACCTAGCATGATCTGATCAGGGTCCACAAATGTTGGTGTCACCATAGTGACACTGGCACATGTGTCCCTTTAGGCCTGAGCCATTTTTCCATTGATTAAAGGCGTTTGCCTGTATTTGCCCAGAGTACTAGGACTTACAGTAGGGGTCATATCCATGTCCCCAGTACAAACAAGAACAGCCTGAGTAGGTATTCTGACTAAGTCAGAACGAACCTCAGTTCCCGTGGTTAACCCTACTATAGCCTTGGGGAGTACACTACCACTACGAACTGTACTAGGGGGTGCAGGTGTCTTAGGGACAGTAGTGGTAGGAGTTGGGCCTTTCTTGGTGCACTCATTAAACCAGCTAGTCTTACTTTTACAGTATTGGCACCATGGTTTCTTTGGACCATCATTCTTCTTCTTTTGGGAATTCTGGGACCCACCCTCCTTAGATTGTTGGGGCCCTGTTGAAGACTTCTGGTCATTTTGTGGAGTCTGATTACTACCCTTTTGGTCTGCTTTCTTCTGGCCACCACCCTGGTTCTGGTTCTGCTGCTTGACCCTGGTTCTGACCCATCTGTCTGCCTTCTTTCCCAATTCTTGGGGAGAGGTCAGATCTGAGTCAATCAGGTGCTGATGCAACAACTGGTTCTGACAATTATTTAAGATTTGTTCTCTCATAATTAGATTATACAATCCTGTGTAATCAGTAACTTTACTTCCCAGTAACCAGCCTTCCAAAGCCTTAGTGGCACAATCAACAAAGTCAGTCCAATCCTGAGCCTGAGTTTTCTGGGTGTCCCTGAACATCAACCTGTACTGTTCAGTGGTTAAGTCAAACCCATCAATCAGAGCAGTTTTCAAGACTTGGTAATCATTAGCATCCTCATCTCTAACAGTGAGGAGCTTATCTCTACCTTTACCTTCAAAGGAGAGCCACAATATTGCTGCCCACTGACTCTGGGGTACCTGCTGTACTTTGCAGGCCCTCTCCAGAGCAGTTATCCACTTGTGGATATCATCTCCTGTCTTATAGGAGGGCACTATTTTACTCAGGTGTCTATTATCAAAACTCCTGTCTTTATCCCTAGGGATATTGCTGCCACCAGTGGGTGCTAACCCACTCAACTGTTGCTCTCTAGCAAAGGCAAGTTTCTCCTTGGCAAGGGCAAGTTCTTCCCTTTGAATCCTCAGATTAACTTCCTTCATCTTTGCCTCATGCTCGCTCCTCTGAGGGAAAGCCATCCTCCTCTGAGCAGATGCACGAGAGGCATGAGAGTGAACAAATCTGTTGGAGTCCCTGGAAGGAGATATATCTCTCCTGACACAAAGTTAGGCCTGCTAGTGGATGGCACTGGGGCTCCCCTAGTTCCCTCCCTATGTAGGTCTAAGTTGGCCCTTGTAAGTCTACTGACTAAAGGTCTGCCATTTTCTGCCTCATCCTCAGATAAGTTTCCCTCTTCCCTACCCTCTACATTCTCTGTTTCAGGGAGGTTAGAGTCTGGATCACCTGGATCACCTTCTAAGGGGGGCATGTTCCCATCTGGATTAGAGGGGTCTGCATTGGCAGCCCTTCTGGCATCATATGTCTCTAAGAGACCTAACTGAAAAGGAGTGGTAGGGTTAGAACCCTGTTTCAGTTTCCTGGAGGTACACAATTGTCTCATCTCCTGGAAACTGAGGGCTGCATATCTGGAAAGGACCTGTGGAGGGTCACTAACCACAAGGGGAGCCACTGAGATCTCTCCTGTGGTAGACATGCTTTCTAGTGAGGTGTAAGTGATGCACTTACCTACACTATGGGTTTTCCTACTGATCCCTTGCTAAGAGTTGTAGTCAGGGTGTGCTAGGCCCTTTCTACTACAACAGCTGGTTCACTAGAACTCAGAGTATTTCTAAGCTTGTTATATGTACCTATGGTACCTTTTGTGATCTTTCAAATGATATTTCAAGATTATATTTGGTAAAAACAACAGCAAGCTCAAATCCCAACCGATGCACACCAATGTGAGAAGTTGGCCTGATATATGATGCTCACTAGTTCTAGTGATCACCTTGTATCAGTCCGAACAACCCTTATGGTGATTGGTTGTAAGTCAACCTTATAGACCAGCTATCCTAATAGTAGCATGGACAAAGCAGTCTTAGGCTAAACTCTTTTGGCATGTGAAGCCAGATGTTTTACCACATATAACCCCTTGAATACCAGATGAAAGGACACCACACAGGTTGTTATAAAAATAAACAGTATATTTATTAATAACAAACACCTCTGAACTCTTTATGAGATCAGAGGGCTAAGCACATGACAATCTCTTAGGAAAAATACGATAAGTTGCACAAAATTACAATGGTGCCCTAGGGGCACAGCAGACCATATACTAAGTAAATGGTATAAGGAAATCGATAGAAGGAAAGGAGCTGCCCAGAGGCTGTAGGTTCGCTGGGACTACAGTATCCTAACCTTAGGTAAGTAAGGGGAGGCGGAACAAAGTCAATGGACAGTACAGATTACAAAAAGGGTGAGTACGGACAATCTTTACTATCTAGGACTGAAACGACTGGGAATCTGGACACTAGGAGAGTCAATCTACCCTTGAGCACCAAAATGCTCTTGTTACCTCACCCACGGGCTGCGGGTGCATAGGTGTCAAAGTTTGTCGGGTTTCCGCGTCGAAGTCTATGGAGCCTTGAAGAAAGATGCTGCAGGCGACCAGGAGCAAGAGGTCCAGTGCGATCCACGGGTGGATCGAGGAAGAAGAGGACCTGAAAGCAGAGGGGACAGTGTTCAAAGTCACTAGCCAGTGACCGGAGTGGAACCAGGAGGGAACCAGATGCTGTCGTCACGATCAGGTGAAGAGTGGACACTTGTCTCTGCAGCCACATGGACCAGGAGGTGTCTTCGACGACCGGGATGGAAGCACGAGCTGTCCCACGCAGGCTCTCGCTGTCGGTGGGGTCGGATCTGGATTTGGAGTCAACAGGCCTTGGCAAAGGCAACCCACGCGGTGAGTGGAAACAGCATCTGGAGTGGACCAGGAGGGTCCAGAGTGCTCCTCTTTTGGAAGGGAGCAAGGGCCAGTCTGGAGCAACAGATTTCTTGGATCGTCGTCTAGGAGGACACTAGCCAGCCGGCAAGTGACCAGACAACGCGTCGAGCAGCAATCAAGCAAAAGGGCCCCACGCAGATCTCGTGGATGCTGGAGGGCTGGTCTTTGGTGCAGGAGCTGCTCTGGGCTGGGGCTTCTCAATCCCCGAAGCACTTTCTCGAGGATGCCTCAGAAGTCGTGCTGGAAGTGAAGTGCAGTCTCTTTAGGATGGCCGGTCCCACGTGTCTCGTCGCACTCAAGGGTCTCAGCTGTGCTGCAGATGTAGGTAGAGGTCGGAGAGGTCTGGGAGTCCGGGTCTCGTCAGGCTCTGAAGTCTGGATCCGGCAGGAAGGACGACAAAGTGGACCGCTAGGACGCTTGATGGTGCCTGCAGTTGCAGGGTGGACACTCCTTGCCCACAAGGGAGATTTCTTCAGTCTTCTGTGGAGTAGAACGTCGAAGTCCAGAGTTTCTGCTTTGTAGAGTTGTTCAGGATAATCTAATTTGGAATGGGACCAGCTCCTACCTTTATCCTGCTAAAGGGGGCTGTACTGGTGACTAGGTCCCTCCCATGGGTGGGACCAGGAAGGGGGGGGGTTACACCCCCTATCCTTTGTCCGGTTTTGTGCCAGAGCTGGGGCTGGAGTGCCCCAGCAACTGGTTTGAACCGGTGTATGCACAGGGACACCTTGTGTGCCCCAGGCATGTCTCATTCCTTTCAGGCCTGTCCTACCTAATACACAAAATCCTGTCTGGGGTGGTGCTAACACCTCCCAAGGCAGGAAACCCTTTGTCCAGGCCTCCCTCGCTGGAAGGACTCCCAGCAGCAGGAGGTCAGACTTGTGTCTGTGGTGGCAGCATCCATTTTGTGATGCTGAGGCTCGAGTTAACTTTAACCGGGGTTCACAGTTACATACATGTCTTATCCCTCTAGAAGGGTGGAATGCTACCCCCGTCGCCAGAACTGGCGAGGGGGTAGTATTCCAAAGCGTATGACACCTTACCTTGATAATGCTATACCAATGTTAGCAATAACCGCGAGGATTATAATGCACTTAAGAGTATATGGTATAGCGTTATCATGGAACAGCTATAAGGACTTGGTTCCGCAAGCTGCAGACAGGCTCAGCTCATGCTAGAGCACCATCTCACATAATTCCACGCACTCTGCGTGTCCATTTTGGGGTTAGATATAGGTATACTATATCTATAACAAAGGGTGATTACACCACCTTGCCCCAGCTGTCTTACCAGCCAGTTGTGTCTGTTTAGATGGCCAGCCAGGGGTGGCATAATACATGCTTCAGCCCCTGGTAGGCCTTGGGTACACCTATGCCCTTGGTACCTAAGGTACACTGTACAGGGACTGATAAGGTGGGCCAGTACCAATTGGTAAATGCATCTAAAGTACATGGATGTCAATTTAGAGAGAGAACAGCTAGGCTGTGGGTCTGATTAGCAGGCCCACAGCCAGGGAAAGTCGTAAACCAGTGAAGCAAAAAGCAAAAATCTGGGGTGACCATAGGATTGCAGACCCCACTCTCCTACAATATACATATATCTATATATATATATATATATATATATATATATATATATATATATGGCGAATTTTGTCACTCCAGAACAACAGATGTCCAAAATACTCTGTAGCAAAGAGCCGACCCAGAAAGTGCTGGTGAAAGGTGTTTTATTTCGTAAAAGCCAGCACTGAAAAAGAAAAAAAGGTTATAGGGACTTTATAGTTAGGCTCTGTTTTCACTCGTACAACGAACAACACCAGAGAAGTTCAGCAGTCATAGTTACCTGAGCTATAACTTATGCCCCTGCGATGCACTGCTTATGACCACACATATTGCATCACAGATGACATGGTCAGTGACATCACTGAATGCATCTCAAATGGCATTACTCATGACATCACTCATGACATCATCCAGTGATTGTGGGCATTTTCTACATGTTTTACTGTGTGAAAACGCATATGCTAAGGTACCACAAAAGTTACATTAGTATGCTTTGTGTACTACTAATGAGTGATCTTTTTTAACATACTTTATGTGAGTCGCTGTGTGACTGTGTGTATCTGTGTGTCAGTGGGTGTCTGAATGGCTGTGCAGGTGTGTGAGTGGCTGTATGGGTATATAAGAAGGTGTGTGAGTAGCTGTGTGTGTAACTTAGTGGTTGTGTAAGTAGCTGTAATGGTGAGTGAGTGGGTGTGTCAGTTACTGTATGGGTGGATGAGTGTTTGGCTGTCCGAGTGACTTTATAGGTGGGTGAGTGGATGTGCCAGTGGCTGTATGGGCGAGTGAGTGAATGTGTCTGGGTGATTGAGTTGCTGTTTGAGTGAGTTTTTGGTTAAGTAAGTTGGTGTGTGAGTGGCTGTATGGAAGAGCGAGTGTCTGTGAGATTGGCTGTATGCATGAGTGAGTGGCTCAGTGAGTGGTTGTATGGATATGTGAATTGGTATGTAAGTGGTTGTGTGGGTGCAGGAGTAAGTCTGTGAGTGGTTGTATGGGTGAGTGAGTGGCTCTGTTGAGAGACTGGGTGAGTGAGTGGGTGTATGAGTATGTATATAGGTGAATAATTGGGTGTGTCCGTAGCTGTATTTGTGAGGGTGTGGCTGCATGGGTGAGTGACTGGTTGTATGATCAGGCTCTGTGGGTGAGTGGGTTTGTGAGCGGCTCTATGGATAAGTGAGTGGTTGTTTAAGTACTTGTATAGGTCTGTGAATGGGTATATGAGTGGTTGTGTGGTTGTGTGAGGGGGCTGTGAGAGCATACAGTTAATCAGTGATGTTATCAAGAATGTCATCAGTGATGGCTCTGACCATGTCATGAGTGATGTAATATGTGAGGTCATAAGTAGTGCATTGCGGGGGCATAAGTTATAGTTAGCTCTGGTAATTATAATGCTGAATTTCACTGGTTTGTACGAGTGAAATCTGAGCCTATCTATAACATCCCTGTAACCTTTGTTTTTTTTCATGGAATTCCAAGGTTTTTTCATTCTATTTCCTAACTAGAATGTTCCTGTAACCTTTGTTTTTTTAAAGTAAATTTGTAAGGTTTTTTAAATTGTATTTCCTACCGGTAACCACTAACCTTTGACACAGAGTGTGTGAGTGAGAGCATTAGTGTCTCAGTGGGTGTATGAGTGTCTGAGTAGGTTCGTAAGTGGGTGTGAGAGTATGAGTGGGGCTGTAAGTGGGTATATGAGTATCTGAGTGAGTCTGTGAGTGGGTGTGTGAGTCTCTGAGAGGGTCTGTGAGTCGATGCATGAGTCACTGAGTAGATCTATGAGTGGGTGCGAGAGAGTGCAAGTCATTCTGTAGGTGGGTGCATGAGTGACTGTGTCTGTGAGTGGATGTATGTGTCTGAGTGGATGTATGATGTTACAACGCACACTTTTACAACGCACACCTTTACAACACATTTTTTACAACGCCACATCCATTACAACGCATTCCATTACAACGCATGCCATTACAACGAAATTTTAAAAACTACATTTACAACGCATTCCATTACAACGCATAATACCTTTACAACGCATACCATTACAACGCATTACATTTTATTGCATGTTTGGTAAGTATTGGATAGTGTAGTGGTAACATTTACTATTCTAACTCCAGGGGGTGCAACAGTAGGGTAAGTGTTGGATAGTGTAGGGGTAAAAATTACTATTCTAACTCCAGGGGGTGCAACAGTAGGGTAAGTGTTGGATAGTGTAGGGGTAAAAATTACTATTCTAACTCCAGGGGGTGCAACAGTAGGGTAAGTGTTGGATGGTAATGTTATGCGTTGTAATGGTATGCGTTGTAATGACTGAGTTGTAATGCCATGCATTGTAGTGGTGTGCGTTGTAGTGTCATGCGTTGTAATGGTTGCGTTGTAAATGCATGCGTTGTAATGGATGTTGCGTTGTAAAAGTTTCGTTGTAATGGTAGTGCGTTGTAAAAGTTGCGTTGTAAAGGTTGTTTCCCGTCTGAGTTCATCTGTGAATGGGTGCTTCAGTGAATGTGTCTGTGAGAGTGTCTGAGTTGTTCTGTGAGTGGGTGCATGAGTACCTGAGTGGGTTCTGCTCATTTTCTGGTTCTTTTCTGCTCACATCTGACCTTTATTTTGCCTCTTTCTGCTCGTTGCTGACCTTTACTTTTCCTCTTTCTGCTCGCTTTGGACCTGTGTTTTGCCTCTTTCTGCTCATTTCTGACATTTATTTTTGCCTTTCTGGTCATTTCTGACCTTTAGCTTCCCTCTTTCTATTCCTTTCTGACCCTTATTTGCCTCTTTCTGCTCCTTTCTGAACTTAATTTTGTCTCTTTCTGCTATTTGCTGACCATTAGTTTTCCTCTTCCTGCTCATTGCTGACCTTCATTCTGCATTTTTCTCCTAGTTTCTGACCTTTATTTTGCCTCTTTCTCCTCTTTTGCCTCTCAAGGCCCATGCAGTCCCAGCTGGCTTCCCCGCTCAGTCGGAGCAGGCAGGGAGATGCTGAAAATGCAGCTCCCTGCATGCAGTAGCAATGTTTTCATCTGTTTCCTTGCATGCAAATGTGCATGCAGGGAAACAGATAAAAACTTTTTCTGCAAGCAGGAGCTGTTTCACAGCTAATGCTTGCAGAAAGCGGAGTTATGTTTATTTTTGCTACCAACCTGAACCAAACAGCTACCTCTCAACGGTGGACACCCCAGGAGGTAGCAGGAGCTGGCCCTGGAGGTTGGCACTCCCCAGGGCCATCCATGACTCAATGTGTGGTCCCTCTCCATTGTAGTACTTGGCCCCAGGCAAGTGGCGGTCCCCGAGGCCGATGGGGGCCGCATGGGTATCCCCGCATTAATAGTAAATGTTTTGCCCCTGGGATGTTGCGGGCCACGGGGCTGCGGGAGAGTGCCTGGGCCCCCCACATTAGTTTAGCATTATTAGCACCGGAGAAGTGGTGGTCCCTAGTGCGTGGGTGAGACCAGCGTGCCCGCCCTCCAACATATTTTTAAATGCTGTGGGATGTGGCGGTCCCAAGGGGCGCAGGGGGGCTGCACATGCCCCCTGCATTTATTCATACAGATTTTCCCTGGGAAGTGGCAGTCCCCACGGCACAGGGTGCTGCGCAGGCAACCCTGCATATTTTATAAGCAGTGTTTGAAAAGATAAGGGTACCCCTGACGTTGATTCCTAAATCTCGGTGCATCAAATAGTTGAAATCAAAACAAATTAGGAACATTGAAAATAGTATTGTGGACCTGAAAAGCATACACAATATTGCATACAAACACCATAGGCTACAAAAATATATATTTTTTATTTTTCCTATTTTATATACTGATCATATTTTTCTATGGTTTAAAACTAAAAGAAGAAATATGAGAAAATACACTAGAGGTAATGATGGCCTCTATGTTTTAAACATGCACATTGTTTATACATATAAGTACATCAATCATTCTAGACAGAGGATACAGTGATTTATATTCTATCTAGAATTCATTGAACATTTGTCAGAATGATCTACAAATTCCTATTTGATGTTAAAATAAAAAACACATTGATTTTGGGCATGGCTCTGGTAAATTTTAGATCCTAGACCTCTGTCTGGAATGATTGATGTAGTTATATGTGTAAACAATGTGCATGTTTAAAACATAGAGTCAATGTTCCTAATTTGTTTTGATTTCAACTATTTTATAAGCAGTGCCAGAGGTGGCGGTTTCCGGGGCTTTCATAAGCCCTAGGAAGGGAACCCCAGGCGCTCCTTTTTAAAATTCCTCATGCCCCAGGGACCAGGCCCACCCGGGAGCTAAACATTACAGAAGCACAGGAGCCCACTCTTCTTTATTTTTAATTTACTTTTTGGCTGGAGCTGCGAATCCAGGTTGACCTCAGACGAAAATAGATGGGGTCCCTACATGGCCACTCCAAGACACCTAGGAGGACAGGGTATTCTTACCCTGTCATCCTCTTTTTTTTAACATGTTTTTGTGGGACTTGACTGAAGCCGAGTCCCATGATGGCTGCCAACACTTCCTGCCTGAAATGTTGGCATGCAATCACATTTGAGCACAGGGACTGTTGGATCCTCTGAGGGTCCACTTCCCCATATATATCCTTAATTGTTTTTATGTTAATTGTGCAAAAACTACTGAACAGATTTACACCAAATACCAAAAAGGGTTCTTTCTGGACTGAAATCTATCACTCTGCCAAATTTTGTGTAATTGCATCTAGTAGTTTGGCTGTACTCACAACAAAATCTCAATGGGAATTAACACGGGCACACTTTTTTTTACCCCGCCTCCTTTTTCTCAGCCCCTGCTTGGCAGATCACACCAAAACTTTCAATGTGCAACAGGAATAACCGGAGCACTTTTTTTCATCTTTCACGAAGATTTGTCAAACAGCTCCAAAAATATAGGCAAGTCAAAAAATGCTTTCCCTATGGCTAGTAGGTGATAGATCAAGTTGAAGTTAAGTTGAAGTTGAAGTTAAAAAATTTGTTAAGCGCACGATTACCAGGCGGTTCCTTGGAGGAAGGCGTTAGAGCGGGAAAGCTTGTGAGAAAAGTAGAGTCTTCAACGCTTTACGAAACTCAAAGTATGAGGCAGAAGACCTGATGGTGAAGGGGAGGGCGTTCCAGAAGGTGGGAGCAAGGACAGAAAACTTCACGCCCCCGGATTTTTTCTTCCTAAAACGAGGAAAAGAAAGGAGGGACTGGGTGGAGGAGCGCAGCACTCTACTAGGAGTGTAGATTTTAATTTCAGATTTGATGAAAGCTGGAGCGATTCCGGCGCGAGCCTGGAAGGTCGTACAGCCCATCTTGAAGAGGGCACGTTCCCGGATGGGAAGACAACGCAAGGCTTTAAGTAGGGGAGTGATGTGGTGGGATTTAGAAAGACCGAAAATAAGACGGGCAGCTTGGTTTTGGACCAGCTGAAGGCGCCGAAGTTCATAAGCAGGGACCCCATTGTACAGAATGTTGCCATAGTCCAGGCGAGACAAGACCATGGCCACAAGAATCAGTTTGAGAGCAGAAAAGGAGAAAAACCGGGATATCTTGCGAATAGTGCGGAGAGTCAGAAAACAAGATGAAACCACTGAGCTAATATGGGAATGAGGAGTGAGGTGTTTATTTAGTGTTATCCCTAGTGTCTTGACTGAAGGAGAGGGTGAAGGAGGGGTACCCAGGGAAAGGGCCCCAAACAATGGGGTCCAGGGACTGGAGCCGCCACCTGTGAGTACCAGTTCGGTTTTATCTGGGTTTAACTTAAGGTGGTTGCAGCTCATCCAGTCCCTGATGAACGTCACAACCGATTGGAATATTGCGAATGGACTCCGGGGAGGGGGAAAGATTAAAAATAACCTGGAGGTCAACGGCATAGTTGAAAACCGTGACCTCCATTTGCTGTAAAGCAAAAATGAGAGGGAAAATGTATAAATTAAAAAGGAAAGGAGAAAGGGAAGAGCCCTGAGGAACACCACATTGAACGTTGCGTGAGGGTGCGGAGAAATCGGCCAGATGGACGCCCTGCGTTCGATCCCTCAGAAAGGAGGTAAGCCAAGCCAGGGCGGGACCCCTGATGCCGGCCGCCTCGACACGGGTGAGAAGGATGGAATGGTCAACCGTGTCAAAGGCGGCGGACAAATCAAGGAGGACCAGCGCCTGGGGCAAGTTAACATCCATCACCTCTCTGAGTTTGTCCATAACGGAAAGGACTACCTTTTCGGTGGAGTGGAATGGACGAAAGCCCGCCTGGCATGGGGCTAAGCTACCGCTGTCCTCCACAAATGCACTAAAGACTTTAGTGACGTGGCATTCCAGAACTTTGCCCAAGAATGGAAGAAGGGATATGGGACGATAGTTGGGGAGGGAGGAAGGATCGGCACCAGGCTTCTTTAAAATAGGGATTATGATTGCTGATTTGTGAAGGTCAGGAACAATGCTCTGTGCCAGAGAGTCATTGAGAAAAGTAAGAGGGGGCAGAGGGCAAGCCAAAAAGATCTCCCTCAAGACATATGCAGGGCAGATGGGGAACCTGACTTGACCTTGGCAATCAGGGACAGAAAGGTTTCTCTAGTCAGGGGGGGGTATTTGGTCTAGATGAAGCAAGTTGGGCGGAGGTTGGAAATCAGTGAAGGAAGGGGAGGGCAGTGAGATATTAGACTTAATGGCAACGATTTTCTCAATAAAATAATCATTGAGAGAATCACAGAGGGATTGGGAAGGGGAGGGTTTGAGGGTGACCCTGTCTGAGGAAGCTAACTCATGAACAGTGGCAAAGATTTCCCTAGATTGGTTTTCGGCCGAGAGAATTTTTGAGGAGAAGTAGTTGGTCTTAGCAAGAAGTATGGCTTTTTTGTAGTCTTTAGAAATGGAAATGTACTGCAATTTTAACACAGGGCAGTAGGCGCGTCTCCAGGCACGCTCTGCCTGCCGCACTGTCAGTTTTTTCTCCTTGAGCTCGGCGTTAAACCATCTATTCGCGTCATGCGCACGCCTAGTTCTTACGCGTCTGAGCGGGGCCACTTGGTCACATGTTGTGGACAACCAGTTGTTAATGGTGTCTACTTGAGATGAGGGAGAAAGCTCTACGAAGTTGGGGCTGGAAGCTGAGAGGGAGGAACAAAGAGAGGGCATGTCTACATGGTTCCAGTTGCGGGCCCAGGTGTTTCTAGGGAGGGGGGGTCTTTTGACGAGACTTTGGTCAAGAAAAACAGAGACCAGGGAATGATCAGACCAGGAACAGGGCATAACAACCGGGGTGGGGGTATGGATATGAGATAAAAAGTTTAAGCTAAGGAGAAGTTCGGTGAAATCTTTCGACATGGAGTCTTCAGCAGGATCGGAGGGCCAAAAGTTGAAGTCCCCAAGCAGCAGGACAGATGAGTTGTTCACTGCTAAAGTAGCCAATAGATCTTGGACGGCAGGGATAAAGTGCGGTGTTTGTGTAGGTGGACGGTAAACAAGTACACAGGTGGCAGGGACTTGAAAGGAGGCAGAGCGAACAACTAGACAGTCGACCGCCGTGATAGAGGGGGATGATAACAGCTGAAAATGAAGTCCAGAACGAACTATCAGGGCGACAACGCCTCCAGCCTTCCACGCTGGCCGATCGGCGCGTAGGGCATAGTAGGAGGAAGGGAGGGCCGCTAGCACATTTGGCAAGGAGTCTGGGCAAAACCAGGTTTCTGTAAGAAACAGAAGATCTGGTTTGTAGGTGTCTAGAAGGACAAAACGTTCAGAATAATGTTTGATAGCTGACCTAGTGTTGAGAAGAAAAGCCGAGATTGCGGGTGAGGGGCAGGGCAAGGTGGAAGGGCCCCGTGCAGTCGCTAAGGGGGGAGGTAGTGAGGGCATATTAGCAGGAAGAAAGGGGATGGGGTTGATGTGGCTGAGGCCGAGTTTGGCAATGTAGGCAGCGGTAGGGGCGCCTAGCGGCCAGGGGCCTTAACATGAACAGAGTTGTTCTGAGGAATAGGTTAGCAAACGGGCATAGTAGGGTGCCCCTAGCCCCGGCCGGCCGTGGACGGGCGCAGACGGGCTTGCCTTTGGCGCGCCGACGGCGCGCCCGCTGCGTGCGCATGGGGCGAGCTTTAGGAAGGTCAGGAGCGCGAGAGCTGCAGCGCTGACCTATGCAGCCTCTAATGCCCCTAACCAAAATGGCGCCAGCAACCCCGTCAACCCTCCGGTTTTAAGCGGCACTCAGCCGTGCCGGAACGAGGCTAGGGGAGCTGGAGGATGGCAGGTAAGAAATAAGCAGTTCAAATAAAATAAGAACAGACAGTTTTTAAAAGTACAGCTTTTTTTAAAACAAAATGCCACTGCAAGCCTCCACGCACGACCGCAGCAGGCGCAAACCCTCTGCCACCGGGTTATGTGCGTCCGCTGCGCGTGCGCATGGGGCGAGCTTTAAGAAGGTCAGGAGCACGAATAAAGAATATCAATGCCACCCAAAAACACATACGCACCCTAAACTCTAAAAATTACCTTGCCATCCAACCACCCATACCCACCCTAAAACCTAAAAATGCCCTTGCCTCCCAAAAACCCATACCCACCCTAAACCTTAAATTGCCTTTGCCACCCAAGAACCCATACCCACCCTAAACCCGAAAAATGGGCTTGCCACCCAAAAACCTATACCCACCCTAAACCCGGAAAATGCATTTGCCACCTAAAAATCCATACCCACCCTAGACCCTAAGACTGTTCTTGCCATCCAAATACCCATACCAACCCTAAATCCTAAAAATGGCCTTACCACCCCAAAAGCTATTCTGAATCTAAACCCTACAAAATGCCCTTGCCACTCAAAAACCTATCTGCTCCATAAAACCCCAATAATGCCCTTGCCACCCGAAAACCCATACTCACCATAAGCCCTAAAAATGCCCTTGCCTCCCAGAAACTCATACCCACCCAAAACCCGAAAAAGGCCCTTGCCACCCAAAAACCCAAACCTACCCTAAACCCTGAAAAATATACTAGTAATAGTTAAGGCAAAAATTTCCATAGGAATAGTGCTTCTTGTTTTTGCCAATAACGTTGGTCCTGCTTGATGAATCTTGACGATATTTTCACAAAACTTCCCCTTTTTTTGTTCAGCTGCTTTTTTGAAAGTTTTTTGGGGATTCGTCAAGATGGACCAAGGAAAAAGGGGGGTACCAAAACATGTTTTCCCCATGTTAAGTCAATTAGGATTTTCCTTTTTTTTAACATGACTACCGCCCGAACTGCTGAACCGAATTACACTAAATTTGGCAAAAAGCTAGATTTTGGTTCAGAAAGTGCTTTTTGTTATTTGGTGTAAGTCTCTTTCACTAGATTTTCAGATGTCTAACTTAAAAAATATAGATACCTGGGGACGCAAGTCCTTGCAGCGGACTCGCAAATCCTACTAAAAGTTTATTGGCTGTGAACACTTCAACCACAAAGTGTTGCCAGTCATCTTGGTACTCAGCATGAAGCTGAGTCCCACAAAAAAGATTTAAAAAAGAAAATGGGCCAGGTTAGGGACACCCTGAGCCCTTTTTCCGAGATTTACAAAAGCAAAATAAATATGGTCTCTTGTTTTCAGTTAACTTGGCTGCCAGGCAGGCCAGGTCCTGGGAGCATAGTGGTCTGAAAATGGAGGGGGTAGCACAGGGCCCCCCTCCTGGAGCTTATAGTAGTCCAAGGGACTGCCACCTCCCCAGGGCTTTATTACAATTCAGTGCGGGTGTGGGGTCCCCCGCATCCTCGGGGCCGCCACCTCCCCGGGGCAAATATAATAAATAATGAAGGGGGGACTTTGATGGGCCCCGGGAAACACCACCTCCCTGGGGCAAAAGTAGGGAGGGGGCCACACGGGCCCCCTCGTGGAGCCCTGGATGGTACTGGGACCACCACCCCTCAGGGCCAATTCCAGTAATGTCCCGGTAATGCCCACTCAGGGGACATTGCAGTTTGCTATGGTATGGCAGGAGCACTGATCCCTCCATGCCATAGCAAACAGTGTGCTCCGCTTTGAGCGAGCAAGAGGATTTCGCTCGCGTTGCTCAAAGCGGAGCACACTTTTCTTTTACTCACAGGGAGCTGCATGTCAGGAGCTCCCTGTGTATAAAGCAATGCTGGCTACCATAGGAGGCAGGAAGCCGGCTTGGACTGTGGGGGCCTTCAGGCTTTCCTCGCGTCCCCAACGAGGTGGCCATGCCCCGGTAGGATGAGGTCTCTGGGGCTGAAATGGCCAGGGAGAGAACAAACTATATTAGCAAAAAATAAAAAAAAGACCTAGCTTCAGGGAATGATGTCCCAGGGCCAAAATCGGCCTGGGGAGGGGGGCTGTGCAGGCCCCTGCCCTATTTAAAAAATATATATATTAAGGCCTTGCCCTGGGGGAGTCCCCGGGGTAAAAATCGGCCCCAGGAGGGAGGCTCATGGCCACCCTCTCTTGTGTAATAAACGTACAAAAAAAATAAAAAAAGGGCAGGCCCCTGGGGATAGCGTTCCTTCCTTTCATTTAAAGAAATTTAAAGAAATAAAGAAACACCTGGTCCCAGGGGATGGAGTCCCCTGGGGCCGTAATCAGACTGGGGAGGTGGGCCATGTGGCCTCCCTCCCCATTTCCTAAAAGATTGGCCCAGGGGGATGGGATCCCCGGGCCCAAATCAGCCCAGGGAAGGGGGGTAAGGCAGCCCTCTATCCCTGAAAAGAAATAAATAAAACCCTCTGGAAAGTCAGTGGAGGCCACGCCCCCTTTACCACCACTCTGCAAACGCACCTCCTGGCGCAGTGTTGATTGGAGGATGAAGCCCCCTTGAATGCTTAGGGTATTCTGGGGCCAACAAGCCCTCCTGTTAAGTCCAATAACTCCCAGACAGCCCAAATACTGTCCAGCACTCTGAAAACGTGCCTCCTGGCGTGCTTCTGAATGGGGAATGAATTTCACGTTATTGCTGAGGGCCTCAGGACTAAAGTAGACTTTTTCACCCAACAGGAACACCTCCTCTCGCTTCAATAAAGGAAAGGAGAATTACTTTTGGGCAAGGGAAGCTGCATGTTAGCAGCTCCTGTTGCCCAAGATCAATGCCGGCTCCCGCAGGATGCTGAGAGCCGGCGGGACAGTGGGGCCATTGGGGCTCCCCTTACGGTCCCCTACAGAGAGGCCAGGCCCCAAGGGATGGGGGCCAAATGACCCCCCCTCCCCTTTAAAAAAAATAAAAAAATATGGAGATGTAGGCATGCCTCGGGGGATGGGTTCCCCGAGGCGAATGTAAATGAATGGAAGTGAGCGTTTTTTTTCTTTCAAAAAGTTTTGAGTCGCGACTAGTGTGAATACAAAGGGTGCGCGGTTCTCAGCGTGGCCCCCTAGTGTAAACACAATGGGTTTGCTGCTCTCAGCGTGGCACTCGAGTACTTCTCAGGTGTTTAAAACACTGAGGGGCATATTCTCAAGGACACATTGCCGAGTTAACAGCACTTTATCGCATCCAAAATGGTGATAAATTTAACGCACCATCCACAAGCTGGTGCAAACAGCCCATATCACCAGTTTACCAGCGATAGCAGCCTCAAAAAAACATTGTCACGGATGACCCCAGCAAATATCGCTAATGAGATACAGAGTAGGTGTTCCTGTGCAAAAGCAGCGAACACACCACTTTGCAACATCCTCAACGAGCAGCAAGAGCGGCGAAGAGAACACAAAACAGGCGATAAGGTGCGTTCGCACCAGGAAGTTTAAACCTGGTGTAAAATCGGACTACAACCTGCAACATGAAAGGGAGCCCAGCCCACAGCCACACCTGAACGACAACAGATGCCATGGAGCCAATGATCATGCAGCTCGGACACCCAAGAGTGCCCTGCCACCACCTCCTTGTCTGCAACCTTCCGAAATCTGGAACGTAACAAAACGGCTGATGTCGCACAATTATAACAATCAAGATGCATGTGAGGTTGGACAAATAAGAATCACAGTCATCTATGGATTTACATATAAAACATTTTATTTAAACAAAACAACAAAATAAAAGTAGGTACAGCCTTGGCGTGTCATTCCTCGACAATCTGTCAATCACAGCCTGCAAGACAAAAAGCAAGATAAGATTGTGCATCATGCGCCCATCAAAGGAGAGAGAGAGAGAGAGAGAGAAAGAGTGAAAGATTGTGAGAGAGCAAGAGAGATAGAAAGAGGGAAAGAGAGAAAGAGTGGGAGAGAGAGAAAGGAAGAGATGGAGAGGGAGAGTGAGTGCCGACACTGCGGATAAACCCCTCACAGCTCACCTTTACGCCACCGGTGTGTCTCCAACCTCATGCCTGGACATACTGCAGGCCGGAAACTCACTCAGCTGAAACATAGTATAGAATCAATAATGGCAGAGTACAAACAACTGCACAGGCCTTCATCGCTGTCCCACCCCTGCACACCCAGGTGGCTTCATCCCATCCACTCCCGCTGCCCAGAGGTGTCTGCCCGCCCCTGCGCACCCAGGCTGCTGCACCCCATCCACTCCCGCCGCCCAGAGGTGTCTGCCTGCCCCTGCGCACCCAGGCTGCTGCACAACATCCACTCCCACCGCCCAGAGGTGACTGCCCGCCCCAGCGCACCCATGGCTGCTGCACACCATCCACTCACACCGTCCAGAGGTGTCTCTCTGGCCCTGCACACCCAGGCTGCTGCACACCATCCACTCCCACTGCCCAGAGGTGACTGTCCGCCTCTGCACACCCAGGCCTCACTGCTTACCTTTCCGCCACCAGTGTGTGTCCAACCACGTGATGGGACATACTGCAGCCCTCAAGCTCACTCATCTGAAACATAGTATAGAATCAGTAATGGCAGAGTACATACAATTGAACACACCATAATCGCTGTCCTCCCCCTGTGCACCCAGGCTGCTGCACAACATCCACTCCCCCAGCCCAGAGGTGTCTGCCTGCCCCTGCGCACCCAGGCTGCTGCATTCAATCCATTCCCACCGCCCAGAGGTGTCTGCCCGCCCATGCGCACCCAGGCTGCTGCACTCCATCCACTCCCACCGCCCAGAAGTGGCTGCCCGCCGCTGCACAAACATGCCTCTCTGCTCACCTTCCACCACTGGTGTGTGTCCAAGAGGGCCCACCACATGCTGAAGCAAGTTCCAAGGCCGAGGCCCTTGACCTTGGCAGCCAGAAGGTCTCACATTTGATTCTGGGTCTTGATATCACAATGGCCGAGAACATATCAATGCACAGGGCATCATCGCAGGCTGCACACCCGCTCAGCCCTTAAGGTGCCGCTAACCCTGTGACCCGTGAGCCAACACCACGTGGCGGTAGGCCCACACTGCCCACCACACTGTGATCCAGCAGTGCTCACACAAAGTCTTACCAGTCCGGACTGCCAGGATCGGGCATCTTCGCAGGCTTCACCCCCGCTCAGCACTGATGGTGCCCCTACCTCAGTGCACCGAAAGTCATGACCCGTGACGGTGTGCCTGTGCCAGACGCAATGTGCCCGGTGCCACCAAGTCTTACACCCGCCAATCCTGGTGCCTCTTTGATAGTGTATTGTGGTGTGGCAGCCATCATGTAAGCTCCGGCCCTGGGGGCTGTGAGGTGATAGTGCCGTAGGCACAAATGCATATATATGTGACGTACAGGGACACACCCAGACAGAGCATGGAAATGGCGTCCAGCACGTGTGCCCGGGCCTTTTTATTGGCCGGGTCAGGTTTCCTGTTGACGCATGTGCTTAATGGGTGTGGTGTGAGTGTAAACCAGCCGTGAGGCAGGGGCTGTGGCATACTGACAACTAGACCTGTGACCAGCAGATCACTACAATGAAAACCTGGGCAATGTAGCGTTGTCATCCCTCCCTGTAAGCGAAGTGGGCTAGCCTGGCGTATGCCAGTCCTGTGTGAGGCTGTGAACAATGACTCTGGAGCTCTGGGCGTGGTTCTGTCCTGGGCTGTATGAGGAATCAACTGATGCGGGTATCCCTGCTGTAGTGCTGCCGCCACCCAGGCGGCAAGTGCGAATGTGTCACCCTGTGACCCAAGTCCCACAACCTGGCCAACATGGAAGATAGGGGGAATCACTGGCCCTACATTCATCCATACTTCCACATATGAAAGATCGTGGACATGACACATCTGTGTGGATATGAATGTTTATTGCACATTCAGTGGAGTGTTGCAGCTGTAGCAATACAGGGCCAAGCAAAGCCCAAATTTCAGTTTTTGGCACATGGAGGGCAGCCACTTAGAGCCAAGTGCGTGCTCATGGGTTAGGCTCCGCCAACATGTGTACTTATCCAATCAGTCCGTCATTCCCCAAGCACTTATAAATTCACTATAAACTCTCCTTGTTGTACTCTAATTATCCAGTCTCTACCCATGTACTCATACAATGACCCAGACAAAGTTACATAACCGAAGTCTTCCCCACTGCCAGAGGTAACATGGTTGCGAGCACTGTCCACAGCACAATGTAATGTGGTAGGGCCCAGGGGCATCATGCATGCATAATGAACACACGGACACAGTTAGATAGTTAGTGGAACTGGGTACGGGCACGTCAGCCCCTTTTCATTACCAGGGTCACATGTCCAGTGACGTCTGTGCTGGATGCGTGTGGGGTGAGTGTAAGCCAGCCCTCAGGGAATGGGTGGTGCTGGCAACAAGTACAACAGTAATCATCAGATCACACACAGAGATTCAATCATAAAGGGCCCATGACTTGTGCTGCACCAAGGTAGGGGCACCAGATGTGAAATAACACACAAAGTGAAATAACACACAAAAGATTCTATCGTAAAGGGTCCATGACTTGTGGTGCACTGAGGTAGGGGCAGCAGATTTGAAATCATACACAAAAGATTCTATCTTAAAGGGTCCATCCGTTGTGGTGCACTGAGATTGGGGCATCCGAAGCATTCATCGTGTGCTCAACCAACGATGATGTGTGGTGTGGACGGGTCACACTGGGAGCAATGTCTCTTGCCTACTGGACTGCGTCATCTGCAATCGCGACTCGATCTGAATTGTGTGCCCTGCTCTCTGCAGTGTAGATCGAAGGCAGTAGTCAGCACAGACATCGAGGAATGCTTTTTTTCACTTCCTCTTCACAATATTCGAGGACATAGAGTACAGTTCACTCTGCAATTAATACATCAAAACTGAATTTGAATTGTGAGCTCTGCTGTCTGCAGTGTAGACTGCTATTCAGTGTTTCTTTAGAGTTGCAAGATCAATTTGGTAATTGTACTAAAGTTATATCTGATATAAAACTAGTTCTTGAAGCAAGGATACTAAAGGGATATTGTTTAGATACACTTGGAGGATATTGACTTTGATTTTGGTGCACCTTTCCTTTTGTACATGGATTATGTTATAGTTAGTTGCCTACTGGACTGTGAAATTAATTAATCAAGATTGAATTTGAATTGTGACCCCTGCTGACCGCAGTGTAGGCCGGAGGCAGCAGTCAGGAAGGGTCCACAGCTACGTGGCGTTGATTTGAACTATCCAGTTAGTGGTACCTGAAGCACTCAGCGTGTGCACAGCCAGCAATGATATGTGGTCCGGGCTAGCTGCACTGGTAGCAATGTCTGTTGTCTACTGGACTGCGTCATCTGCAATCGCAACTCGATCTGAATTGTGAGCCCCGCTGTCCGCAGTGTAGGCCGGAGGCAGCTGTCAGCAAGGGCCCACAGCCGTGTGGCATTGAGTTGAGCTGCACAGTTAGTGGCAATTCAGCGTGTGCACAACCATCAATGTTACATGGTCCGGGCGGGTCGCACTCGTAGCAATGCCTGTTGCCTACTGGACTGCGTCATCTGCAATCGCGACTCGATCTGAATTGTGAGCCCTACTGTCCGCAGTGTAGATCGAAGGCAGTAGTCAGCACAGACATCGAGGAATGCTTTATGTCACTTCCTCTTGACAAACTCCGAGGACATAGAGTACAGTTCACTCTGCAATTAATAAAGCAAAACTGAGTTTGAATTGTGAGCCCTGCTGACCTCAGTGTAGGCATATAGAATAAAAGATGCAATATCTATGGAATTCATTGTCGAAATATGTAGGTTTCAGGGACGTTATAGTTAGTAGCCTACTGGACTGTGTCATCTGAAAATGCGACTCAATCTGAATTGTGAGCTCTGCTGTCCGCAGTATAGATCGAAGGCACAGACATAACTCCGTGGTGCTGTTTTGCTGGATTCGCAGGGGGCCTGTGTTGAGAAGGTCGGTAGCCTCATGGCAGAGTAAGGTCAACCCCCCTGGCGGACGCATTGGCCTTCCCGGAAGTAAACCACGGCCAGAGCCCTGGCCTATTTATTCACACTCCTACGCTGGAGTGGCGTACGTCGGACCAGCCCACTCCGCTCACGCTTATAGGGGGGACGACACAGCTACATTACAGAGGTCTTCCCCACTGTCTAAGGTAACAAGGTTGGATTCCCTGTCCACAACACTGCAAGCTCAAGCAGTATATGTCCACTTGGAGAGGTCTGTTGTCGGCATAGTGAGGTCTATCCAGCATATCACCGCCACACTTGGCATTGTGTGCATTCTTATTCCTGGGTGACTTGTCTGCTTCACACATACTTGGTCCCCACCTCTCCCAACATTGAGCTATTGTGTGGCTGAGGGGCCATGCCATTTTCCGAAGGTCCGCTGTCCTGTTCTGTGCTGCTATGGTGGTAGTAGGAGGGGTCCGGGGGAGTCCTGGGACTGGTGGCGATGGGTGTTGTGGCCTTCTTGGGTGTCGGAGATGCATGATCAGTAGTAGCTCTATGACATGTGTTGGTCTTCAGATGTGGCTCTGGGCTGGGCTCCCTTTCATATTGTAGGTAGTCGTCCTGCTTTACAGCAGTAAAAGGCAGATGTTAAATTCCTACTGCTAACGCTGCATATCGCCTGTTTTTGGATCGCATCGCAGATTTGACTGGTCGTTGAAAATATCGGGAAGTGGTGTTTTTGTGTTTTTTTTATACGGGAACGCCTACTCTGCATATCATTAGCGTTAGTTGTCGCTCTCATCCGTGGCGATGTTTTTTTGCGGAAGCTAT
Organism: Lissotriton helveticus; assembly: GCF_964261635.1. Taxonomy (NCBI): domain Eukaryota; kingdom Metazoa; phylum Chordata; class Amphibia; order Caudata; family Salamandridae; genus Lissotriton; species Lissotriton helveticus. Next base: position 1,327,852,043 of record NC_136067.1, on the reverse strand, counting down.
TGCAGGAAAATTTGCTACACAGCAGTTTGTACCAGGTTGAGAATTGGGTGATAATTCTTTCGCCACTTCTGCTGCTATAAAGTGCCGATAACTCCTTGAGTACTGTTTTTGTCCAGATTTGCGCTCCCAGCCGCTTTAAAAAAAAAAAGTAAAATATATACATTTTTTGGCCTTGGGGGTTTTGTGGGATCCCCTGAGCAGGCCTAGGTGGTCAGGGTGTTTGTACCCTGCACACTTTTCTTGTTTTTTCATCTTTTTTCTTGTGATTCACATGTAGCTACAACAAAGTCCTAATAAACACAAGGGCTCGTTTTAAAGTCAACCTATAACCCAACAGTGGGGACTTATCGCCGAGTTATCTGCACATTAGCGCAGCAAAAGTGGCGAAAGAATTATCGCCCCATTCTCAAGTTGGTGCACACTGCCACATTGCCCACAGGCTGACGGTACTAACGCAGTGGACAATCAAAATACTTCCACAGATAAAGCCGCTGGCTGTGCTGCACCTGTTGCCGTCTGGTACCTTCTAACTAACAACTGCCAGAGTCGGAGGAGTCTCACAGCCAGCCCTATTAAACTTCCTCACACATCTTGGATGCAAGTCCTCAGAAGCAACGTATGGCCCCTGTATCCACCCCACCCACTCGTCCCAATTCTTAGTATTGCAGCACAACTAACCCCAACCCCAGCTGTTGCTTGACGCCTCTGTGCTCCAGATCAAATATTGTAGTCACTGAAAAGGGGGGGGTGCCAGGTCATAAAGTCCAGTAGTCAACAGTAGTGGAAAAACAGAACTTTATTACAAAAACATAAATTAACAACACAAAAACATCAAACAACGAGTGACATTCCCAATGGGGAATATCAAAAGGGCAACTTGTGGGTCCAAATGACTGCAGATCGTCCTGGAAATCCCCATACTCCACATTCAGAAACCTGTTGGATAAATTGTGAGAATGGTCAAGCATTAGTATGGTCACAAACGTAATATGGTACAATGTATTGCACTTGGACAAACCGGATTGCTTACAGGTATGATCAATCCTGCACAAAATGACCTTAACAGAAGTTCGTGTGGTCGTAACCTTCGTCGTAAAGAAAGGGAACATTACAACCACATGAACTTCTATTATGGTCTCATTATGCAGGATTTATCATACCTATAAGTATCACGGTTCGTTTCTGCTTGATACACCTGCATCTTCATTTCATGCACACTGCACAGGAACAGCTGGAGACCAAGCAAGGTAACCACGCTATAGCAGGCTTCCTGCACGTGTTGGGGGCAATTGACTGCACACATGTACTACTTGTGCCCTCTGTCGACACTGTACACAATCACCGCAACAGAAACCACACGCATTCTAACTATGTACATGCAAAACTGGACCACCGGGGCTTGTACACTAATGTAGACACCAACTTCTCAGGCAGTGTGCATGATTCCTACATCTTTCGCAAGCATCCTAGCCCTAGTCCACATACCAGTCCGCCACCCAGCAATGACTGCCCGACCCAGCGCACCCAGACCTCAATGCTCACCTGCCACCACCGGCGTGTCTCCAAGAGGGCCCACCACGTGCCGGAGCAACCTCCTCAGCCGTCGATGGATTCCGCAGCACAGGCCCCACCTTATCCTGCTGCACTGCGCCGAGGAGTCATGTCTGTGTGGCGTACATGTGGTCGTGCTGAGCTCACAATTCAAATTGAGTCTTGATTGGCAGGATGGTGTAGCACCGGAGCTACCTCTTAAACTGTCGCTGGATTCCGTGGCACAGGTCCCCAGCGCATTCTGCTGCACCACACCGAGGAGTCATCTCTGTTTGGTGTACACGCGGTCCAGGTGAGCTCACAATTTAAATCGGGTCTTGATTTCCTGGATGGTGTATCGAGGCCTACGCATCATCGCAGGCTGCACACCCGCTCAGCTCTGGTGGCACTAACTCAGTGTAACCCAAGATATCGCCACGTGGCGGGAGGCCCGTGTCTGGCAAAGTGCCTCGGCTGCCACAAACTCTGTGTACTTCAAGTCATGGGAGAGAATGGAAATGGCCTCCAGCTAGTGTGCCCGGCCCTTTTTATTGGCAGGGTGACATGTCCTGTGACGCCTGTGCTGCAATGGTGTGGTGTGGGTAAACCAGCCATGAGGGAGTGGCTGTGGCATGCTGACAACTAGACCTGTGATCAGCAGATCACTACAGGGAAGACCTGGGACATGTAGTATTGTCATTCCTTCCCTGTAAGCGTAAGCATGAGTAGGCTGGCTGAAACGCACATCCTTTACGACTTCACCAAGATGGCGGTATGAATCCGTGCACCCACCGAGATAGGTACACGATGGGTATGCGACTCCACTTTTTTCTCAAAAGAAAAATATATTTTAGTATTTAATAAAAAAGAAGAGATTATATACTTATAATAACAAACACAAAAAATTACAAAAACTATTTTTAGGATATTAAAGTTACAAAATATCAAAACATTTTTTTTCAAAATTACTGAAAAAACCATAGGTTTAATGAACATTATAATTAGAAATTAGCATTTAAAAAACGTTTGCAATTCAGAAAAAAAAACATAGGTTTGAGGGACGTTATAGTTAGAAATTAGCATTTAAAAAACCTTAGTTAGTTGGACATTTCACTCATACAAAACCAGAGAAACTCAGCCGTTATAGTTAGTAGAGCTAACTATAACTTGTGCCCCCGCAATGCACCGCTGATGACGTCACATATTACATCACTCATGACATGATCAGTGACATCACTGATGACATCACTGGTGGCATCTCTAATTACATACTATGCTGTAAGGTTTGCGAATAAAATTTGTTTGTGAAACCACCCCCACGAGTGCTGCGATCATTAAACAGGGCGAGGACCTGTGAATGCTGTGAGCGGTATACTTTTAACGGTCACACCCCCGTTACGTGAGCACCCGCTCGGGTGTGCGGCAGGCTGGTGTTGTGGAAGCTGCTGTATTATTTTCCAGCCACACCGTGGATGTGAAGTGAAGTGGAGCCATTGATTGCACGAAAACCGGGATTTGTTATGAAGAGGTGCAGGGAACGCCGGAAGGCACAACGAGTGATTGACCGGGTAAGGTGCTTGTGGCACATAAAGATCTTGATTATTAAGACTTTTACGAACAATCACAATTGACACAGAGCGAGGGGGAAACAGCACAAAGTACGAGAAGCTGCGGATGCAGCATCTAGAATATAAACAATGTTTTGTGAAACAGAGAGACGCAAGGCGGAACGAGGCATGTTTAAGAATAAAAAGAAACAAAATGATACTCAGAAAGCGGGCACAAGCCAAGCAGGAGGAGGTACAACGAACCTCAATACAAGGCTCACAGCACTGGAGCGTTTGTTTGAACGCGAGATTAGAAAATGGTGGGAGGCAACATCGTTGCAAAATTACATAGATGTTGACTGTGTCCCAAGGGGCCTAAGGATTTACACGATACCGGCGTATGAGAACCCGGATCCGCTATTGCTGGACGCGTGGGCGGAGCACACAGCCCAATCGTGTAAAGGGAGCCTTCAAATCCTGGTGCGCTTCGCCTGGAGCTACCGGGAGAAAGCGCTGGCACTAATCAAGAATCTGGAAGAAGAACTATCAAAAGAAGAGGACCAGATCAATCTGGAGGAGAAACGCGAATTGATGAAAAAACGCCTACAAAATATGAAGACAAAATAAAACAACGCAAAGAGGAGAAATTTGACAGAGACGAGAGGGATTACAGTCTGGGCAGGGTATTGACATTCGCTAAAAAATATGATAACCCATGTAAAGAACTGAGAAAAAAAGCAAGTGGCCCAGCCCCCATGGAACCTGAGACATCCGAGTCTGATTTCACTGTAGATGAAGTATCCAGGGAGGAAGGTACAATGGATCCTTCTCCTTTTCACGAGGAGTTCAAATTGATGAGGAAACAACAGTTAGAGGGGGGCAGGGGCAAACCCCCGGAAAGACGAACAGGAAGAGGAAGATGAGGCGGGGGTGGGGGCCAGAAACGTGGTAGGCTCGCCACCAGTAACCCGCAGCAAGAACTTCTACAAGAAAAATAACTAAAAGAACCAAATGAAGAAGAAGAGAATTTAACCATCATCAATCTTACACCTAAGATACTCACCGTGGAGGAAGAATCCATCTTGAAATTAGGACTTTCCTTTTGTCCCCGAAGAAATTTCGAATTTGCGCAAACCAGAATAGATATTTTCAAGTTTGCGAGAAAACTTAAACTGCACTCGTTCTTCAAATTAAAATCGCCCCCAGCAAAATCTCCGGTTGTAAGAGGAACTGTAGAGGACAGTTTGCAGTGCAGTGATTTGGTGGGTGTGAGAATTATGGAAGGATTATGTCAGGAAATCAATCAAGGTATAGATGGGAACATAGGCAATACCCAATTACTGATGGAAATGGAAGTACAACAAAAAGGAGGTGCGAGTACTTTTAAACCTGCCTCCAACTTCATGCCCATTACGGGAACAGATGCCATAGGCACCATCTCTGATGCAGTTGTAAGAGATCTGGTACGCTTAAGAAACAAAAATAAACACACGGCTAAAAGGGGTAATTTTACCCTAAAACAACAACAAGCATTAAAAAAGCTGTGTGATGACTCCTCCTTGGTGTGTAAGCCTTCGGACAAAGGAGGGAATATCGTACTTTTAACACACACACAGTATGAAGCTGAAGCACTGCGTCAATTAGGTGATACGAACACTTATCTGAAAGTGAATGAAGGTGTATACAATTACAGCATCAAAGAATACCATAATATTATCTCTAAATGGTACAATGTCAACATGTTGAAAACCGATGAATACCTATTCCTAAGGTGCCTGTGTCCCATCATCCCGACCTTCTATTACCTCCCTAAGGTTCACAAAGATAAGAACAATCCACCTGGGAGACCTATTGTGGCCTCAAACGGGAGTTTAACTGAACACCTATCGACATACATTGACTCTTTTCTTTCTCCTCTGGTGATATCTTTGAGGTCATATTTGAAAGATACCAAGCATTTTTTGAATTGCATTGAAAACATTGAGTGGAAAGACAGTTATTGCATGATGGTACTGGATATTACCAGTATATACACGTGCATTGCACATGATGATGGTCTTAGGGCTGTGCAGAGCTTCCTAGACAAACGTCCTGTAAGATTTTATGAACATAACAAAATGTTATCTGAGTTCATCATGTTTTGCTTGAATAATAACATGTTTTCATTTGGTAAACAGCTATATAAGCAAATGTCGGGCGTGGCCATGGGAACCTGCTCCGCCCCCAGTTTCGCGAACTTGTTCGTGGGCTGGTGGGAGGAGCGGGTTGCCTGGGCTGATGTCAATCAAGAGTGGAACAACGGAATTGTAGGTTGGTATCGTTATATTGACGATCTTTTTATCATTATGGATTGTCCTATAGAATTAGCAGCCACCTACATGGAAATATTGAATAGAAATGAAATTAACTTGAGGTTTTCAGGAGAAATCAGCAAAACAACAGTAAATTACCTAGATCTTACAGTATATATAGATGAGAGAGGCAAAATGCAGACCAAACTTTAAAGAAAGGCCACGGCTGGCAACTCGACACTGTATGCAACGAGTAGCCACCCCAAAAAGTTGATTGAAAGCATACCGTATAGTGAGCTGTTACGAATTAGGAGGAACAACTCTAATGATATAGAGTTTCGTAAAGCTGCCAGATTGAGTCTTCAACGGTTCAGAATAAGGGGTTACAGTGAGGGTGTTCTCACACAAGCCCTTAAGAAGGTTAGCAAAATTCAAAGGAAAGATCTATTGCAGTCCCAAAAGAAAGAGAAAAAGAATGGGGCCTACAGCGTAATCACCACATTTTCTGAGAATGCAGGTGAACTAAGGAGAATACTACGTAAGAATTGGAACATCTTACTCACTGATCCTACCATTAGGGAAGATCTGCCTACCAATCCATTGGTTACTTTCAGAAAGGCAAGAGCCCTTAAGGACCATCTAGTTAAAAGCCATCATGTAGGACATTTAGTGCAACCCAAATTACCATCTCTAAACGGTTTCTATCCCTGCGGCCGTTGCACGGCCTGCAAATATAGTAAACGTACACTAACTTATAAGGTACCAGGGTTGGCCACACCAAAACGCATACAGAAATTCCTAACATGTTCCACTCCCTATGCAATTTACAGTTTGAGTTGTCCCTGTGGGCTCAGATACATTGGGAGCACAACTCATCCTGTGAAATTGCGGATTTTAGAGCACATACGTGCCATTAATAACAATGATGAGTCCTATCCTGTGGCCAGGCATTTTGATAAGGAACACAAACGCAACAGGGACCTGTTGTCTTACATCTGTCTAGATAGTGTTCTAGTGAATGTGAGAGGGGGAGATCGTTTACAGAGATTGAGGCGATTAGAGTTGCGCTATATCATAGATCTCCAGAGCAAAATGCCGAAGGGACGTAACATGCACTAGGAATTGTCAGTGCATCTGGGATAATATGTCTTTCGATGTCTTTCGATATGCTTGATGTATAATCGTGGTCGGCTGACCACAAATGAATTTTGAAATCCAGCTGCATTTATGAATTAAGATTTTAAATATCTTTAGCCATTAGGAAGTGGCCGGATGGCCAATGAACCTTGTGAACCTGCTGTGAACTGTTGAAAAGTGAATTTTATTATGTCTGAGTAACAGAATATTGTTTCTATAATGATGGAGAACAATAGAAGTACAACCATTGCAAAGCCCATGCAGGGCATGATAGATTAATGAGTTATTAACAAGGTCACGTTCACGGGTAATGCCCATCCAGGGCAGTAACTTAGAAACATAGACTTGAATTTTATAGAACATCTTGTGAGTATTTACTATAGAGATGTATTCTAAACAGTGTAACCTGATTGAACATTTATGATGTTTACTAAGTTTTCTACACAAGAGGGAATTGCACGTTACAATATGGCGGCACCTCTACAAGATGTTTATGTGTCCCTTGTTTGTTTTGATGAAATGTTAACATGCAATGGGTATAAAGCATTAATGGCCGCCGCGTACCTTTGTGTAACAATTGACGAAGGCCAATGCCGAAACGCGTCTTACTATGCTGTAAGGTTTGCGAATAAAATTTGTTTGTGAAACCACCCCCACGAGTGCTGCGATCATTAAATCATTAAACAGGGCGAGGACCTGTGGATGCTGTGAGAGGTATACTTTTAACGGGTACACCCCCGTTACGTGAGCACCCGCTCGGGAGTGCGGCAGGCTGGTGTTGTGGAAGCTGCTATATATATATATATATATATATATATATATATATATATATATATATATATATATATATATAACCTACTGGCGGTCGCCAGTAGGTAGTTATAGTTAGGATTGTTTTCCATAGGAAATCCGCAACATTCTATTGGGAATAACTTTGGCGCCGGTGGACGAATTTTCGCGAATTTCTCAAAGAAGATGGCCCGCTCCGCTCCTTCCCTGAAAATTTGGGGGGGGATACGTGAAGTGGGGGCCGAGATAAAAGGGGGTCCCAAAACGTGTTTTCCCCATGTTAATTTCATAGGGCGGTTGGACTCACTTTTAGCCCGAATGGCTGAATGGATTTCCACCAAACTTGGCAAAATTGTAGGGACTGGTAGCCCGATGTACCTTTGCTATGTCTCAAGATATGTGCTCCAGTGGATTTTGAGTAATTTAGGTTCAAAAAAATATATATATCTATGAGCTCGCCCCGGTACGCACACCGGGGAGCGCACTCGGCGCGTAACGCGAGCGGAAAGCTGATTGGCTCTCGGGTGTTTGTCAACATTCTAAACAGGTGATGTGGGGCCATAAAAGTGCTTCGCGGGTCAAAAAAAATAAAATTTTGATTTTCGCGGGGGGAGCGCCCAGTACGCGCACCTGGGAGCGTACCATTGAGAAAAAAGAATGACAGAGTTTACGCGCACCGGGGAGTGCACCCGGCGCGTAACGCGAGTTCGCAAGCGGAAAGCTGATTGGCTCTCGGGTGTTTGTCAACATTCTAAACAGTCCGGAGCGGCCGCCATCTTGTGTGTCGGTAGGATCGAGACACAAGAGGTGGCAAAAACAAAGGGGGAAATGACTAAAAGGGGGTAGGGTAGACCCCCCTGACCCCATAGGTTTGATGTGTGGGCCATAAAACTGCTTCGCGGGGAGCGTACCGGGGAGCGCACCATTGAGAAAAAAGAATGACAGTTTCCAAAAAATTTAGCATTTTTTTATAAATTAGAGGTAGTTCTAAAAAGAACAGTTTTTTTTTATTCTTTTTGTTGTTTTATATTTTTTTATTGTTTTTTTGAACATTTTTTACTTTTTTTGGCTTTTCTGAACAGTTTTATATTTTTTTTGTATTTTTTATGGGGGGAAACAAAAAACAGGGAATTGTAAATGGCTCAACTGGAGCAACAAAAAAAAACAGGAAAAAATTAATGTTTCTTCGGGCACTTGTGGTGATCCCAAGCACGGGTGATAAGTGTAATGCTTTGTTCACCATAGCATATTGTCAATCCACAAAATATGCAAACGATTTTAAAATTGGAAAACTTGGATTGAATGCTTGGGATCATCTCCCTTGCCTCTGGACCCGATGGGGTGGGTTCTTTACTTTGGGAGGTGCTGGCAGAAGATTGGGCAGGGTTTCTGGCCAGTTCCCTGACCTCTGACCTAGAATAGTTATTAAGGTGCCGGCGTTGCATGTGCCGAATCATGGTGTTGTTGCCAAAAGAGTATTTTTTGTTAGGGCTCCCCCTTGAAAGTTCAAAGCCACAGATTTAACAAGTCGCCTTTAGCGCATTAACTTTCTTCTTGTCCTTTGGGATGGAAAAAACTGCCAGATAAAGTGCTCCTTTGGCTTATATGGGGTAGTATCTTCTGGTAGGAACCTCCCCTCCTCCTCCTCCTAAAGTGCTCCTTTGGCTTATATGGGGTAGTATCTTCTGGTAGGAACCTCCCCTCCTCCTCCTCCTCCTCCTCCTCCTCCTCTTCTTGTTCTCCACCACTGTGGTGTTGTGGTGGTCCTTGTGATGGTGGTGGTGGTGGTGGTGGTGCAGATGCTCCTGCAGCTGCTGCTACTGTAGCCATTTTTCAGACAAATAGGTACAGAGAGGTCTTTCAACAGGCCTTCCTCACTCAAAGTACAAAGTGAGAATGAGGAAAATAGGTGGGGGCTTTCATCATTTGGAAATCAAAACTGTCCTGAACCAATGAAAAGTGTTACTTTCAGGTCACATGACTCGGGCCTTCATCATTTGGAAACCAAAACTGATCTGAACCAATGATAAGTGTTATTTTCAGGTCACATGACCCGACGCGCTTACGCTACGCGCCCCGGGGCGCGCCCGGGGGCGCGTAGCGTAAGCGCGTCAGGACGCGCCCGGCGACGATTACGTTGCGCGATCGTATACGTTCGGGAGCTTCCGGGTGCGTTCACGCCGTGCGTCATAATACGCATCACGCGGCTACGCGATACGTCACGATGATGTTTTCGTTCGCGGCAATAGCGCTAACGGGACGCTCACCGGTACGCGCACCGGGGTGCGCCGTGACACGGCGCTCACCGGTGAGCGCACCGGTACGCGCCCCGGGATCGCTCTGGGGCAAAAATTTTTAAAAATAACATAAAAAAAATAGTATTACATAATTATACAATATAAAATTCATTATAAAAAATATTACATTTCATACCTATAGAGATTTGCTATTAAAAAACCTATGAAATTCACTGAAAAAACCATAGGTTTCACACCAGTTATAGTTAGGAATTAGCATTTAAAAAACCTATTAAATTCACTGAAAAAAACATAGGTTTCACACCAGTTATAGTTAGCTGGAAATTTTACTTGCATAAAACCATTGAAATTCCCACGTTATAGTTAGTTGGACTCACTATAACTTGCGCGTGCAATGCACTGCTGATGACGTCACATATTACATCACTCATGACATGGTCAGTGACATCACTCATGACATCACTGATGACACCATCCAGTGAATGTGTGTCTTTCTGAAAAATAAATATATATAGCGTAGTTACCTGCAAAATATTTACATGTAAAACTTTTTCCATGCATATGCCTTTTTTTACCATTCATGCCTCTATAACAAGATTAGTTGTAAAGGCATGCGTGGTAAAGGCATGCGGGGTAGAGGCATGTGGGTTCAGCTGTCATTGTAAAGGCTCTTTCCCGACCTGTTCGATACTGAGTAACAGCACTTCTTTAAATGTAATTTGGGAGGAAGAGTACTGTAAATTGTCAGCACTGCTTCTATATATTTAATGGGAGAGTACAGGCACTTCTCAGGAGCAAACCGGTTCCCTAAGTAGTGAGTACCTGTACTTCTATATTTCCATTTTAATGACTGTTGTAGGGACAGGGGTTTCTTGGTTTTACATGTTAAGATTTACCCCCCCAAAAAAGTTCAGAACCCACAATGGGAAATCGGGTAGCTGACTCATCCTTATCATGGAGGTTTGTAGCTGTGATAGATCACAGTTGCACTGCAAGCTGCACTGATCTTGCCACGCCACTACTGGACTGCCGCTGACACAGCTTTGCTGTATGCCACAAAAAGCCATGCATGATTCTTACAGCGCATATGGCACGTCGCTGTTTCACATGTCTCACAAGGCGTCTTCCTGGGAGACCATCTCTGTAATAGCCTCACTTTTCATTTACACAAGCGTAACAGCAGTTTCTTATTTTCATCAGTGGGTATAGAAGTCTTTTTTTGATCAACGGACATAGCAGATTTTTCTTTTGCCCAAGAGTGACAGAAATCACTTGTTTTGGTCAGTAGGTGCAAAGATTTCTCAATGGTTTCTTCCATCAGTCTTGTTGTTTCAGCTTGTTCATAACTTCAAAAGGCATTTGGGTTCATGGTGGAGGAACCTTGAGAAATGTTTATTTTTAATAGAAGGGCTACAGTGTCTTCACTCTTTGAGCACAGCTCTTCATGTCTGTGAACTAATAACTTTTCCTTATAACCAAGACAAGTGCCTGTTTGTTGTGGCACCAACTTTGCAGTTGTGGAAGTGTGCTATCGCTTTTCATTGCGAGTTGCACTTCCATTTCTATTTGTAACAAGTATATTCTTTGGTTTGCTAGTTGACTCTCTGTTATAAACCATTTCTCTCATTTAATGGCTGCAACTGCTTCTTTATAATAGCAGTGTAAGCTTAACATTGACTATGGGAGTATAGCAACTTATATTTCTGTTCTTTGGCGTGAAGGAACTTCTCTTCTTTACAATGCTTTCTCTCTTTAGCCTACATTTTAACTATTTGAAGAGTGAGTTGAATGACGTAGTTAGTTTAGGGGCTTCAGACTTCTCTCCTGTCTGTTAAGAACTCAGGGGCATATTATCAAGGAATGGCTTTACAATTATCGCTGAAACTGCTGCTGAAACGGCGATAATGGGCTTGATAATATGCTGTAGAGGATTCCAATAGAAGCCCATGTTCTGGTGTTAACATGGGCTTTTATTGGAATTGTCTTCTGCATATTATCAAGCCCATTATCGCCGTTTTAGCAGCAGTTTCCTGCCGCTAAAGCGGCGATAATTTTAAAGCCATTCCTTGATAATATGCCCCTGAAATTCTCTCCTAATCGCCCATGGCAGCATGTGAGTGGGTGCCACACACTACCTTCCTTCCCCTTTCAAGCTGCACTGTTGAGATCATTGCCTGTGCTTGTGAATACCTCTGCCTGAGTCAGGATATGGAAGCATGTCACGTTTTTCTGTGCAGGCTTATCCCATTCTTTCCATCTGAAACAAGACCTGTCATTTATTCTCCATGCATAATATAATTTAAAAACCATTGTTTTGTACTGTGTACATCATGGGTCACCTTCTTCTGTCACAAAGGGTACTTCGGATCAATTCAAATGAACATGAGCTACCAACATAAACATGCCAATTATTACAATGTTTACCACATCAAACAAGGTCATCAGATTGTCATTATCGTGAAGCTCACACACTTCCACTCGGACTCCTGCAGGCCCGTACTTGCTACTTTGCTCTTGTTTTCTAGCCTGTGCTCTCACACACTTTGTGAATAACATTGTGAGAGTTGCTTTATCTGCAGATGGCTCAAGCTGCATAGTGATTTACCATGTTACAAGCTTTGTGCTGTCAATCACCTTGTGTGTGCAGGTGTATGTGATGAGCATCATTGGCTTGGATTGCTGTCTCTTTCTAGGGTCTGCAGCTCTCTTGAGCTGGCACCTACCCTATTCATTAGGCAGAACTGCTAAAGTTGATGATGGGACTGGTAGCTTCCAATCTACGTGTTAGAGCCTACTGGTGTGGGTAGGTCTCATTTTACATTGTTGTATTGAATCACAGTACCTGCCACAATTACTTACATGTAAAACCATGATTATTCTATAGCACACATCAAAGAACCAATTGGGGAGAAAGAGGAGAACTATAGATAGCTCGTTCATCTCCCTTAATCACAATGCACTTAAACAAAGAGAAGATGCAATACTCTCGAAATGCCTCACAGTTTTCAAGGTCAATTAACTGTAAGTCTCCTTGAAATGAAAACCATTTGGTTTGTAAGAAGAACCCTCACCCACCAACCTAGTTGGTGGCATGGTTTATCATCGGGTTCCCACCTAAAAGGCTGAAAGCCCTCTTGGTGTACTTTGGTTCCTGTTTACAGCAGTGCAGTTTTTGTGTGTTTTGTGAGAGGTGGAAATTGTGGTAGTGAGAGGTAAAACTACCTCCAGGGTACCCTAAGATTTTTTTTAGATGGTTCCTTGGGCAGGATTAAAGTTTTACAAATTCTGCGGACGTGAATGAGGCAATGGTCTTGCACGTCTCTACAAATTATATGAAAAAGTGAAGGTAAGTGATATGGTTGACATGTTTCAGCCACGTGTGATAATTGATGTGGCTTTTGTCAGGACCCACGGCTCAGAATAAATCCTGTGCTCATGTGAAACTATGCTCACACACTAAGGTGAGTATAGGGGAGTAATGAACATAACTTACGGATTAACCGCCACTGGTAAATACTTCGCACATGAGAATTTCTCGTGTCATAGATCGTGGAGGGAGGCGGCGCCTATTGTCAAACTTACATCAAGGTCGACTGCCTGCTTGAGAACCTATGTGCTCCGCTCTCGCGATCTCGGCGACCTACCTAATTGCTGTTGCCTTTGTGAGAGTGACACGTTTCCCGGATACCTCTGGAGTAAAGAAGGTGAAGACTAATGACGTTGAGAGTCATCTTTAAAAAACTCAAAGCCTCATTTATTTTGGAGTTTGGGGAAACTAAAATCCTCCAATTGCTGTAGAAAATTCTAAATAAGGAATAGAAACTGCAGGCTGAATTTTCTCCACCGCAGTGCTATATTGTGGAGGAAATTCAGCCAGTGAATTTGTGGCAGCTGATGATATTCAAAATTGGTGGGGAGTAAAGGCCTATCCTAATTTGCACAGAGCAAGCAATTGCATCGATCAAACCAACCTGTCCATAAGGCCATTGGAGGATTCCCCCTTGTATATCTTGAAAAATAGAGCCCAAAGGGGTGTATTTTTATGCCAGTTTTTGCTAAAGAAAATGGTGAAAAGGCTACAGATTTTAAAGGCATAAATACCATATTGTAAGAAGACAAGAAAAAATTACATTTCGGTTGTATCTGTTACTGAATCCATTCCATTAGTGTCTGGCACAGGTAAGAGCAGTGGGATGGGGATGAGGCGGGTGGAGGTTGGGTAAGTTGACAGACGACAGGAGAAGTACAAATAACTAAAAAAATATATTAAACCACTTACCTTGCACTTACCGCATTGCCCAGTCGACGGGTGAGCGCAGGGTAAGTGGTTTTATTTGTTTAATTTTACTTCTCCCACTGTATGTGGACTTAACCAAAGGACGTCCGCCCCCACCCCTCCCACCGCCCTTACCTGTGCCGGCCGCCACTGATACATTCTCGAAGGAAGTTACTATAAAGCTCCATTGTAGGACTGGCATTCGCCAATACCTTTTGATTTTACTAAAATGATGTGTATAATCTACTGGCTTAAAGGGGCTTTAAGACAACCCTCTTCATTCGTTGGTCTGGTTTTGTGTCAGTTACATTTATTTCCGTCCATTATAGCATGCAGCATGATATAGTTCAACTTCAACTTCAAAAGTACTTTATTCGGTTAAAAACAAAGAATAACCATAAAAGTAGAATGAAAAGGTACAATTTACATGGGTCAGGTGATCGTTAGGAGAAAAATAAAAGAAACACATAAAGAGACACCCAAAATAAATACATATATACAGCATAAAAAAAATTAATTGATTTGGATTGATTTACGACACTTAAGAACAAATTTAAAAAATTCAGCAAGAGATGCTACCATAAAAACAGTTTCCATTTTCTGACACTCTAAAAACGCTAAGCGGCATCTATAAACATTTAACTCTTTGAGAATGGGAATGATAAGTTTTCTTCGATGGAATAGATAAAATTTACAAAAAAATAAAATATGCATATCGGATTGTGGGGAAACATCATCACATGGGCAAGGGCATAATTCTTTCGCCCAACAATTCATCACAGGAAAAGATAATAGCCTAAATAGAATATTAAATCTGAACCGGGTCAAAAGGAAACGTTCATGATTGGACATATATAATGATAAGTATGGCTGTAATTTCTCTCCATTTATAATTACTTGGTGAGCAGAAACCGTCTTTTTTTTCACCTCCTCCATTTGTCTTTTGACCCTGAGGTGAGCAATACACAGATTTTTCAGGCCTCTTCTTGATATATGTGCCATTGAAGACGGGTCCTCGAAGTATTGGGCACAACTTAATTCTTCAAGAAAGTTTCTGACATAGCATATCCATTTGAAGTTGTTTAAATTGTCCAGTGCAAGAATGTCCTTTAAAATAGCCCGGTTGACCACACATTCTTCATTTGTCCAAACCCTGTGCCAGAGTAGAATAGGCTGAATCATTATTATATCAGTCACAAACACCACATCCAGTTCAGCATGACATATATGGGTCGCAGTGCTCTCAGGTACGGACAAAATGTGGCGTAAAAACTTATTTTCCATGATTTGAATTGAACTAACATTCGAATATCCCCACAATCCTGAACCATAAGTAGCTACGGATATACAAGTAGCATTATAAATAGTTAAAATTTCCTTTATGGTTTTTTTTCCTAGCTTTTTCATGAAGCACTGTAAAGCCATGATAGTTTTGGAAAATAACAGGGTTCTGGCATTAATTGCAGACGTCCATGAGCCATTTTCATGAAACAAAATGCCCAGATATGGGAAAGTAGCGGTCTTCTCTAAAGGATTGGAATTTATAAAAATTGGCTTCAAATGCCTGGTTGTTCTTGTCCCACAATACATAGACAATGTTTTGGAGCAATTCATTTTCAAGTCCAAACTAAGCATGAAGCTATTAAAAGATGTAACCAAAGTTTGAAGTGCCATTGGGGTGCGTGCCATCAGGACTGCGTCGTCAGCGTACAGCAGGGCAGGGACGGGCCTTCCCCCCACCATAGGCATGTCCCTGCCCTCCTGCACGAGGCGACGCTCCAAACCATTTGTATATAGCAAAAATAAAAAAGGTGCTAAGACGCACCCTTGGCGTACACCACGACCAATTCCAAAGTGTCTGCTACATTCTCCATCTTTCCCATACCGGACAGTTGCAGTAGCCCCGGGGTATAATTCTCTCAAGAAGCATATAATGGCATTGTCTACCCCCAATTCAGCCATAATTACCCACAATTTATTGTGTGACACACAATCAAAGGCTGACGATAAGTCAACAAAAGTGAGGTATAGACGTTGTTTTTTTACCCTTATATACTTCTGTTGCAAGATAAACAAATTTAAACCTTGCTCTATGGTCCCTAAACCCCTTTGGAACCCATATTGAAAATCACTTAGCACCCCATTTTCTTCTGCCCAGCTTTGCAACTTAACTAAAACCACTCTCCCAAGAATTTTTACGGAGGAATCCAATAAAGAAATTGGCCTATAACATGTGCAGTTCAGCCTATCGCCTTTCTTAAATATCGGGACTATAATAGATGTAAACCAGGTAGGGATTAAGCCTTTTGCCAAGGCAGCATTAAAAAGCTGTACTAACAATGGCCCCCATAAATCAGTATTGGCCTTATAAAGGTCGGCAGGTATACCATCCGGTCCTGCCGCCTTGCCCCCCTTAGTCGCCTTCAGGCTCGCAAGAACTTCAGGTAAAGTTACAGCCAATGCTTTAGATGGATCTAGCATAGGCTCATAACCTGTATCGGGCACCGATTCAACGGCCCTATAGAGGGAGGAAAAATGAGTCACCCACTCATCTTCTGTAACGGCGATCTCCATGCGTGCTTTTTTATCATACAGAAGCGGAGTGTTTATGACCCTCCAAAAGGCGGCCGAGTCTTTTGATTGTGACGCTAAACATAATTCGTCCCAAGCATCCTTTTTAATCAAGTCCTTCCTCTCCTTCAACACTGTATTATAATCCCTCCTCAATTCTCTGATTAAAATTACATCCCGTGGTCTTTTGTGAATCGCATGTCTAAGCTTTGTTAAGGCTTTAGTGCACGTTTTGTCAAACCATTTCCTATTTGACTTTAGGGAATGTTTTCTTGTAACCCACAAAACCTCGTTGACTGTAGTAGCAATAATATTAAAATGAAATAAAATTTCATTACTCTCCGCATGTTCATTCAGGCAGATCGAGAAGCTATCCAAACATTTACTCATCAATTTGGACAAAAAGTCATACGGGACCACTTTACTCCATTTAAGAGAATAACCATTTTTGGAACCTAACTTCACATCCTGCACCATATGCTTAGAAGTTACTACGTTATCGGGTGGAACGAATAGGTTCTCCATTAAAAGTACCTGTGGGAAGTGGTCACTCAGAGGTAAATCCATTATCCTAGAGCTAATCAATCTTCCAGCAGAGCTATTTGTACACAAGGTAAAATCAATAATAGTCGAAGCCCCCCGTCCCACAAAAGTTGGTACAAATGGCATTGTGTGGTTGGCTAACTCATTTATAAATTCAAAATCAAAATTAAAAAGCATCTCATTTAGTGAATCACCAAGTAGGGTATGTTCAAAGTGCGTCAAGTTAATGTCCTTTTCTAACATCAGGCCACACATACCCTTATGGCCCTTTTTACACAATGTGCAATTAAAATCACCCCCCCATATTATCATTACTTCGCCCCTTTTTTTATCAATTTCGGACTGTATATCCACAGTCATTGCGGCGAGTACATCCTTAATCATGCTACTTATGAAATTATTATAAAAATTTAACAACACGATTCTTGGACCCTGCCTTACATCTATCACTATTTTCTGATAGTAACTGGATCCAGGAGAAAAGAAAATCTTGTCATAAACTAGCAGGTTTGATATATACGTAATCATTCCACCCTTGGGTCTACCATGAGAACCCCCCACCGCAGAAGTAAAATAGGTTTTATAACCATTTAGATGTATCGGTGCGGTGGTCCAGGTTTCTTGTAAGGATAGTATGCCTACACCAGAAATTACGTCAACCCAGGATGGATTAAGGATTTTTTGTTTTAAACCTGCCACGTTCCAGAAAACCACCTTACAAAGATCTTCTATAAGTGACACTTCTGCATTGTCCCCAACTTGACCGCCCTGATTCCCTTCTGTTATATCTGCCACTGCTCGAATTTCGTGTGTCACCTCATGCCGTGGTAGATTAATCAAACCCAGGTTTACAGGCATAGGGGTCTTAAGCACCTCTTTTGGCTCAGAGAGTCAATCCACCATTTCCAAACAGTCAAACCGGTTATAACACGGAGTGATTGGAGGAAATTGCTGATTACCATACCAACCCGGATCATACCTTTGCGGGTGAAAGTGAGAAGTCCTCCCCCTGTATTTCACTACATTCCACCCGTCTTCAGTTTCTCCTCCCCATTCTGTATTATTTTGATTCCTATCAAAGTCCACACCTTTTCTGGGTCTTTGATATCTGTTATCCCTGGTCCAGCTCCATCTATTATCCGGATGTTCCCCATCAGGGTAGAAATAAGATAATGCCCTGGCCACAATAAGGAGACCACTGTTTCTTGGGGCCCTCGTTGTGATATATTCGGCGGTGTGTGGGTTCTCAAAGGTTATTACCACACAATCGCCCTGAACCCTTTTTTTATTATACCCAATCCATGGTGCCCTTTCAGCCATTAGAATATTACTTCTGATGGCTGGTGGGAGAGGGTAGTTATTATTCAACCAGTGGATAATCTTATTTACAAGTGCCCCATTATTTTCACTTAATTGTGGGTCCAATTCAGGCACTCCAGTAAGAATCACAACATACGGTGAGGCTTTTGGAGGTAAGTGTATATTTCTACGCACCTCCCTTTTAGGTAGTTGGTCTTTATCCTGTAATAGGTTAGGAGTTTGTAGAATTGGTGCCTCTTTATCAGTTGCAGCCGGAGTTTTAGGTTTTGTAGCACTTTTTGAGGGTTGGTTATTAGAAAGTTTACCATTTTCGGAGTTGGTTGTACTTAAAGTAGCATTATTTAGGAGACTCTTTGTCAGTATTGGTGCGGGTTTATTTGATGTTATTGCAGTAACTTTAGACTTGGGGTCACTCGAGGTAAGTACTTGTTTGGCCAAATTCTCAAGCTGTGTTTTTGTGTCTTTTTTCAAATCCTGTATTTGTTTCTCCAGCTCCTTCAAAAGTTCTATCACTGGGGTTAATAGAGTTTTCATTGAGGTTTCCAGTAGATATAGCATAGTACTCTCTCTTACCCTACTAGCATTAAGGCTATCCTCAGCCGCGATATTCCCAGAGGTATTAGAAATTAAATCGGCCATCGAGTCATCCAGGATGGTATCATCCGGGATGGATAAGCGCACAATGTTAGGAGGCAGAGGATCATCTCCTTGTATATCGTTATCATTAATAGGAAGTACATTACTTGTATCTGATAATAGATCTTTACCACCTGCATTAATGTGCGTATTTTGAATAGTTCTTTTTTTGGGTATAGCCCCTTCCTTTAGCCCCTGTGTCACCACATTTTTGTCTTTAGGGGTCACAAATGTATGTATCAATACACTAGTGGATGCTTCGATAGGTGGAGGAGCCTGAATGAGGATCGAAGTAGGTGTTACAGGGGGAGGTTGCAAAACTGCTGTACTTGTCCCCTCTAAATGCAGTATATCATTCTCTCCTCTATTTGGGCTCCGTACATTGGCAAAAATGGCCCAAAGAAGACCTCTTGGCATGTTCCAAGTCCAGCGAAACCCTTCTTTCCATCAGTAAGATCCCTTCATCAATCAATGTATGGGTTCTGACAATGAAATCATCCAGGGTGCCTGTTAGTTTCTTTCCCCCTGCTGCTGCCCTACTTCTAGTTTCACGCATCTCCATGATGTAATTAGAAACAGTTATTTATTTGACCGATAAACAGAAAGTCCCAGCCAATAAATGCAGTAACTATACAGTAAGGAGATGTAAAAGCGTCTTACCACGGTACATCCAATTATTATGTCACGTAGATAGCCCACAATTTGGGGAGCTAAGCCCAACAGTGTATTTGGGCAGGGTAACTGGCCCAACTGGCCCTGCCCAGCCGACTCAGGCCGATGAGGGCCCGCCCTTTGCCCGGGCTTCGCCCCGGGCACTCCTGCGCGCTCCCGCGACACGGGGGTGACGCTGGTCTTATGCGCCGGGTGGCGCGAAATGCTGGTCGTCTCCCGCCGCACAGCCTGGCGGGAGTTGTAGTTCCGGGCCCCCCTCCGCTCGGCGGCCGCTGCTTGGTGTAGGTTGCGGCGGCGGGAGGGGGACGCGAGCAGGCAGGTACCAAGTGTCTCCACTGTTGTCTGGGGGCAGGTCTGGCTTTCACGTCTCTCGCTGGCCAAAGGGTCCCTGGTCAGTTTCAGCGCGTCACCCGCTCCACCGGGGTGACGCTGGTCTTATGCGCGGGGTGGCGCGAAATGCTGGTCGTCTCCCGCCGCACAGCCTGGCGGGAGTTATAGTTCCGGGCCCCCCTCCGCTCGGCGGCCGCTGCTTGGTGTAGGTTGCGGCGGCGGGAGGGGGACGCGAGCAGGCAGGTACCAAGTGTCTCCACTGTTGTCTGGGGGCAGGGCTGGCTTTCACGTCTCTCGCTGGCCAAAGGGTCCCTGGTCAGTTTCAGCGCGTCACCCGCTCCACCGGGGTGACGCTGGTCTTATGCGCCGGGTGGCGCGAAATGCTGGTCGTCTCCCGCCGCACAGCCTGGCGGGAGTTGTTGTTCCGGGCCCCCCTCCGCTCGGCGGCCGCTGCTTGGTGTAGGTTGCGGCGGCGGGAGGGGGACGCGAGCAGGCAGGTACCAAGTGTCTCCACTGTGGTCTGGGGGCAGGGCTGGCTTTCACGTCTCTCGCTGGCCAAAGGGTCCCTGGTCAGTTTCAGCGCGTCCGCATGATATAGTTGGTCAGCCCACTTCAGCCACTGGTTAACTTCAGTCTTAGTGATGCATTCTGCGCTTTTAGAAGGAGCACTTCCACTCACAAATACAAAGTAGCTTCCTTAACTGCCACTTTTTGAGGGTTGGTTATTAGAAAGTTTACCATTTTCGGAGTTGGTTGTACTTAAAGTAGCATTATTTAGGAGACTCTTTGTCAGTATTGGTGCGGGTTTATTTGATGTTATTGCAGTAACTTTAGACTTGGGGTCACTCGAGGTAAGTACTTGTTTGGCCAAATTCTCAAGCTGGGTTTTTGTGTCTTTTTTCAAATCCTGTATTTGTTTCTCCAGCTCCTTCAAAAGTTCTATCACTGGGGTTAATAGAGTTTTCATTGAGGTTTCCAGTAGATATAGCATAGTACTCTCTCTTACCCTACTAGCATTAAGGCTATCCTCAGCCGCGATATTCCCAGAGGTATTAGAAATTAAATCGGCCATCGAGTCATCCAGGATGGTATCATCCAGGATGGATAAGCGCACAATGTTAGGGGGCAGAGGATCATCTCCTTGTATATCGTTATCATTAATAGGAAGTACATTACTTGTATCTGATAATAGATCTTTACCACCTGCATTAATGTGCGTATTTTGAATAGTCCTTTTTTTGGGTATAGCCCCTTCCTTTAGCCCCTGTGTCACCACATTTTTGTCTTTAGGGGTCACAAATCTATGTATCAATACACTAGTGGATGCTTCGATAGGTGGAGGAGCCTGAATGAGGATCGAAGAAGGTGTTACAGGGGGAGGTTGCAAAACCGCTGTACTTGTCCCCTCTAAATGCAGTATATCATTCTCTCCTCTATTTGGGCTCCGTACATTGGCAAAAAGGCCCAAAGAAGACCTCTTGGCATGTTCCAAGTCCAGCGAAACCCTTCTTTCCATCACTAAGATCCCTTCATCAATCAATGTATGGG
The DNA here is from genome assembly GCF_964261635.1 of Lissotriton helveticus. Lineage (NCBI taxonomy): Eukaryota > Metazoa > Chordata > Amphibia > Caudata > Salamandridae > Lissotriton > Lissotriton helveticus. The sequence goes on along the minus strand of NC_136067.1, from coordinate 1,327,830,595 downwards.
TTCTGACAATGAAATCATCCAGGGTGCCTGTTCGTTTCTTTCCCCCTGCTGCTGCCCTACTTCTAGTTTCACGCATCTCCATGATGTAATTAGAAACAGTTATTTATTTGACCGATAAACAGAAAGTCCCAGCCAATAAATGCAGTAACTATACAGTAAGGAGATGTAAAAGCGTCTTACCACGGTACATCCAATTATTATGTCACGTAGATAGCCCACAATTTGGAGAGCTAAGCCCAACAGTGTATTTGGGCAGGGTAATTGGCCCAATTGGCCCTGCCCGGCCGACTCAGGCCGATGAGGGCCCGCCCTTTGCCCGGGCTTCGCCCCGGGCACTCCCGCGCGCTCCCGCGACGCGGGGGTGACGCTGGTCTTATGCGCCGGGTGGCGCGAAATGCTGGTCGTCTCCCGCCGCACAGCCTGGCGGGAGTTGTAGTTCCGGGCCCCCCTCCGCTCGGCGGCCGCTGCTTGGTGTAGGTTGCGGCGGCGGGAGGGGGACGCGAGCAGGCAGGTACCAAGTGTCTCCACTGTTGTCTGGGGGCAGGGCTGGCTTTCACGTCTCTCGCTGGCCAAAGGGTCCCTGGTCAGTTTCAGCGCGTCACCCGCTCCACCGGGGTGACGCTGGTCTTATGCGCTGGGTGGCGCGAAATGCTGGTCGTCTCCCGCCGCACAGCCTGGCGGGAGTTGTAGTTCCGGGCCCCCCTCCGCTCGCCGGCCGCTGCTTGGTGTAGGTTGCGGCGGCGGGAGGGGGACGCGAGCAGGCAGGTACCAAGTGTCTCCACTGTTGTCTGGGGGCAGGGCTGGCTTTCACGTCTCTCGCTGGCCAAAGGGTCCCTGGTCAGTTTCAGCGCGTCACCCGCTCCACCGGGGTGACGCTGGTCTTATGCGCCGGGTGGCGCGAAATGCTGGTCGTCTCCCGCCGCACAGCCTGGCGGGAGTTGTAGTTCCGGGCCCCCCTCCGCTCGGCGGCCGCTGCTTGGTGTAGGTTGCGGCGGCGGGAGGGGGACGCGAGCAGGCAGGTACCAAGTGTCTCCACTGTGGTCTGGGGGCAGGGCTGGCTTTCACGTCTCTCGCTGGCCAAAGGGTCCCTGGTCAGTTTCACCGCGTCTGCATGATATAGTTGGTCAGCCCACTTCAGCCACTGGTTAACTTCAGTCTTAGTGATGCATTCTGCGCTTTTAGAAGGAGCACTTCCACTCACAAATACAAAGTAGCTTCCTTAACTGCCACTTTTTGAGGGTTGGTTATTAGAAAGTTTACCATTTTCGGAGTTGGTTGTACTTAAAGTAGCATTATTTAGGAGACTCTTTGTCAGTATTGGTGCGGGTGTATTTGATGTTATTGCAGTAACTTTAGACTTGGGGTCACTCGAGGTAAGTACTTGTTTGGCCAAATTCTCAAGCTGGGTTTTTGTGTCTTTTTTCAAATCCTGTATTTGTTTCTCCAGCTCCTTCAAAAGTTCTATCACTGGCGTTAATAGAGTTTTCATTGAGGTTTCCAGTAGATATAGCATAGTACTCTCTCTTACCCTACTAGCATTAAGGCTATCCTCAGCCGCGATATTCCCAGAGGTATTAGAAATTAAATCGGCCATCGAGTCATCCAGGATGGTATCATCCGGGATGGATAAGCGCACAATGTTAGGGGGCAGAGGATCATCTCCTTGTATATCGTTATCATTAATAGGAAGTACATTACTTGTATCTGATAATAGATCTTTACCACCTGCATTAATGTGCGTATTTTGAATAGTCCTTTTTTTGGGTATAGCCCCTTCCTTTAGCCCCTGTGTCACCACATTTTTGTCTTTAGGGGTCACAAATGTATGTATCAATACACTAGTGGATGCTTCGATAGGTGGAGGAGCCTGAATGAGGATCGAAGTAGATGTTACAGGGGGAGGTTGCAAAACCGCTGTACTTGTCCCCTATAAATGCAGTATATCATTCTCTCCTCTATTTGGGCTCCGTACATTGGCAAAAAGGCCCAAAGAAGACCTCTTGGCATGTTCCAAGTCCAGCGAAACCCTTCTTTCCATCAGTAAGATCCCTTCATCAATCAATGTATGGGTTCTGACAATGAAATCATCCAGGGTGCCTGTTAGTTTCTTTCCCCCTGCTGCTGCCCTACTTCTAGTTTCACGCATCTCCATGATGTAATTAGAAACAGTTATTTATTTGACCGATAAACAGAAAGTCCCAGCCAATAAATGCAGTAACTATACAGTAAGGAGATGTAAAAGCGTCTTACCACGGTACATCCAATTATTATGTCACGTAGATAGCCCACAATTTGGAGAGCTAAGCCCAACAGTGTATTTGGGCAGGGTAACTGGCCCAATTGGCCCTGCCCGGCCGACTCAGGCCGATGAGGGCCCGCCCTTTGCCCGGGCTTCGCCCCGGGCACTCCCGCGCGCTCCCGCGACGCGGGGGTGACGCTGGTCTTATGCGCCGGGTGGCGCGAAATGCTGGTCGTCTCCCGCCGCACAGCCTGGCGGGAGTTGTAGTTCCGGGCCCCCCTCCGCTCGGCGGCCGCTGCTTGGTGTAGGTTGCGGCGGCGGGAGGGGGACGCGAGCAGGCAGGTACCAAGTGTCTCCACTGTTGTCTGGGGGCAGGGCTGGCTTTCACGTCTCTCGCTGGCCAAAGGGTCCCTGGTCAGTTTCAGCGCGTCACCCGCTCCACCGGGGTGACGCTGGTCTTATGCGCTGGGTGGCGCGAAATGCTGGTCGTCTCCCGCCGCACAGCCTGGCGGGAGTTGTAGTTCCGGGCCCCCCTCCGCTCGGCGGCCGCTGCTTGGTGTAGGTTGCGGCGGCGGGAGGGGGACGCGAGCAGGCAGGTACCAAGTGTCTCCACTGTTGTCTGGGGGCAGGGCTGGCTTTCACGTCTCTCGCTGGCCAAAGGGTCCCTGGTCAGTTTCAGCGCGTCACCCGCTCCACCGGGGTGACGCTGGTCTTATGCGCCGGGTGGCGCGAAATGCTGGTCGTCTCCCGCCGCACAGCCTGGCGGGAGTTGTAGTTCCGGGCCCCCCTCCGCTCGGCGGCCGCTGCTTGGTGTAGGTTGCGGCGGCGGGAGGGGGACGCGAGCAGGCAGGTACCAAGTGTCTCCACTGTTGTCTGGGGGCAGGGCTGGCTTTCACGTCTCTCGCTGGCCAAAGGGTCCCTGGTCAGTTTCAGCGCGTCCGCATGATATAGTTGGTCAGCCCACTTCAGCCACTGGTTAACTTCAGTCTTAGTGATGCATTCTGCGCTTTTAGAAGGAGCACTTCCACTCACAAATACAAAGTAGCTTCCTTAACTGCCAAGGATTACTGTGGGAAAGTGTGCTTTTTGAGACCGAAACATATTTTTGTCAGCTATTTTGTATTTTATTAGATTAATGAGGGCCTCGCAACTTCCTCAAAATTAAAGTTTTGCAGAAAAACATAACATCAAAACAATCATTGATAAAGCCAACACACTTGTGGGGAACGCCCGACCTATTGCCTTGTTTTTAAAAAGACTTGTTGGAATATGTGGTTCCCACAGGTGAACATTTGCTTCTTGCTTTTTCACAAACTGGGCAATCAACTTTTTAATAAGTCTAATAATCTAAGCCTTCATCCTCAGGAAAAATGAAGCCCGTAAGGTAGCTCTTTGGGTACACTTCGCATAGCAGAGTTCTGTGTGTGAAAATTATTTAGGAGTTTTGAGTTGTCATTTGTTGCTAAATACTGAATAACAACCGTTAAGATGTATTTATTAATATGTTTTATTAAACATTTTATAAAAGTGTGATAGACTGGCAAACCTTTGCGGGTGTTATTTGTAACTGCCAAAACGAATCCAAATATCTGTCATTTAATACTACTGAGTGCCCTATTTATTCCTGATCACATGTGCATATCTCCCTAAAAAGAAGTGCACTTCAGCGCCAGGGCTGTGAGACAATATTTTATTTACTTTTCTTTTTAGTACTCCTACTGTATTTAAACTGTCTTCAGGTTGCTGTAAATCCAGGCCAATAGAGGCTTTTTTGTTTGTAGCAATGAGAATCATTTTTTCCTGTGATGTTTATTAAATCTATAAATGGTTGCTATACCTGTTTTCAGTACACCTACCGAATAGGAAGCACCTGTACTGCATTAAAAAAAAAATTATAAAATGTTTATTATTAGCAAACCACCAATATGTATAGTTGGTGATAGCATGTTTCTTTATCCATTTCTCGCAATAAAAAACAAAGTAGACATCACACCAGTTTGCCAAAGCCAGACTTATTGTCTTTGCCAATGGTTGTCTTCATAATATTGCAGTGCCTGTTGCTGAATGTCCTAGAAGCAATCATTTGTTAGATTTTGTTCCCCATAATCGTTTGTACTAACCCTTTCTTTCTTTTTCATTGTTAGGGATATTTTGCACCATTTCTTTATGCACTTATGCGGCCAGCATATCGTACGACCTGAATCGCCATCCAAAATTAATTTACAGTCTTCCCAGTGACGTGGAACACGGATTCAGCTGGTCTCTGGGTTGTGCCTGGTGCAGCCTGGGCCTCATCGTTGCAGCCGGATTCCTCTGCACTGCCTACCCGTTCCTAAGCAGAACCAAGCTCATGCAGCTGAAGTCTGCCAGGGACTCTTGCGTATGACTGCCTCCTGGCGGCAGCAGACATTTCACGCCCGCCACCGAAGCGGATGAATTTCCTATCAGCCAGTGGTTGGATGCCAGTGTTACTCTGGAACTCTGTTAAACGTGGAGGAGAAGCTACAATTGTTACATCAAGCACAATGAGAGAAAAAAAACCCTATTAAGACTGAGGCAGCTGTTCTCGTGTGGTTACAGCACTACAGGATATCACGTGGTCCAAGATTAAAGGCAAATCCTCCTGAGGTCGAAAATACTGTGCAATTAAGTGCTTTAAAGAACTATAATTTATGCAACATAGTGTGTCTTCTCTGCCACCAAACGGGGAAAGATAGATAGGAGGTACTTGTTATATGGGATGGAAGCTATGTATGAATTTATTTCCAATTTTGATGTACACCCATTTTTATGTTTTAACAAGTGCAACTTTCTATTTGTAGTAAAAGATCACAGCATAAGTTACATAATGGTGTCCCGCTAAAATCCTGCTTGAAAACCCCCGAATGCAAAATCTTCGGAACTTGAAATGCCTCCTCAAAGTTGTACCTCATCGCGTGGTGTGTGTGGCCCTGTGAGATGTGTCAAGTCTGCCGTACAATGCTGACATGCTGTACCTTATCATAGTGTGCGCACCCCCCAACTCCTAAAAGCCTCATGTGCATCTGGTCCGCAGATGTAATACTGTGAATTCCATGCCAGTGCTCTCCATTCTTACTTGAAGTGTTTCTTTTGTGTTTTTTACTGAAACCAAAATGGTATGTACATTAAGAAAAAAAATATACGATGGTGTAAAACATGTTCGGTGACGCTATGCAGCAGTTTTTAAAGTCTCATCTTTTGTGAAGGTGTCATCTTAAGATCTCATTTGAATTTCAGTATTAAACAGCCCATTTTTGTTCTTACTGTCTGCTTGTCGTATATTACGGGTTTCAATAGTCTGGCTTCAACTTCTTAAGCAGGAATTTGTGCAGACTACAGAGTCAACGCAGAACAACTTTTAAGCCACAGATGGGAAATGGTGCACGAAAAAAAAAGGAATATAACAGTGAAAAATAAACAAATGATGTCAAAATACATTATGTTGGTTTCCAAAACAAAAGTTTCCTAGAAAAGCTTTTCATTCAGTAAAGAGGTTCTTTATTAACTGGCAGATCCCAAAAATAATTATATATGTTGTAGGTTTTGACTCATGACGTTGAACCAAGGAAGAAAAGAACATTCATGCTTCTTTTGTTGGTTCTGATGAAGGTAAAGATAACTTTGTTTGAAAGGTATCGAGTGACCAAAAAAGAACTTTAGGAGCCACTGATATAGATGGAATTGGGACAGCATGAAAAAGCCAGGTTAACCAGTCTAGTACTAGGGATCAAGAGGCAGATTTACAAGGAACTGACCTTGCCTCATCTTCAAATGTCCTTGCGCCACCATGGATGCGCTGTATTTACAATACAGTGCACCATGGCGCAAGGAATTACAGATATGTCAGAAATTCTGACTCAACTATTGGAGGAAAAGTCCAGCATTGTTGGAGATTGTCACAAAAATGACACAACTCCAGCAATGCGCCAGAAAACATAGGTGGGTCCTATGTAAAATGCCCTGCGTCAATCCTTTACGCCTGGTCTGAGCAGGCATAGGGATTTTGACGCAGTGAAGGCGTAGAGTGACGCAGTGAAATCTTGTCAATTTCACTGCGCCAGTCCTACGTGGCTTTTTGCGTGGGAACGCCTACCCTACATACATTATACCTGGCTTTCAATGTGACGCATCTCCCTAGATGCGTCATATTGTAAATGGGGCGCAACTTTTACCCCTCCGCTGCGTCACAAAAGTGATGCAGCGGTGGTGCAAAAATGATGCAAGGGGCTTGTAAATCAGCCCCCTAGTTTCTCCAATAATACCCGATATATCACTTTTGTTAGTGACCAACCTGAAAAAGCGTGTCTTTGGAGCTTCTCTAAACATTTGTATAAAAGTGTTCCAGCACTCCATCCTGTTAGCCAGAGGTAGTAGCCACTGGCGGATTTTACAGCTGGTGGGACCCCTCAAAGCCTGAAAGCTCTCCTCAGCATTCTGCCATAGCCAACCCCTGGGCCGGATACCTTCACAGGCTTTAAGATCTCACACCACCTAAACGCAAGCAAATGTACATACACACACCGTTGTAGGTATGAACACAAAAACAGTCACACATACTGACAAATGTACTCCCCAGCACACACACACTCTAAGGGTACTAAACACAAACACTTATCTTGGGGCCTACAATTTCCGACTCTCACATCCGTCTGCAGCATAGCAGAGGCAGGCCCTCAAGCTTCCACCCAATCAGAAGCCAGAATAGAATTGAAGGTACTGAGGTAGACCTTTTTTCTCTATTTCAGATTAGGGCACGAGATTGACAAAACCAGAAGCTTCATTATCGGACATGCTGCAGTGCCTGACACTACTGCAGCATGTCAGATATGTATTGTTGTTATCTGTGTGAGCCCAGGCTGTAACAGCCCCCGACTGATACATGTGCAACACAGCTAGTGGAACCCTCTTCTGCTAGCAGGGTGATATTACAGCTCTTACATGGAAACACACGAACCATGAGCTAATTTGTTTTATGTAAAAGGTGTAACATGCTGCGCAAAACTGGCAGAGTGAGGCAGTGGGTTGATGCCCTGGGAACCCCCAGGGACTGCTGTCGCTGCCAATAGGAATTTTCTGTCCTTTATGGGACTTTTCATATGTGTGAGTTCCAAAATATATTCAGATGAAATCCCAAACCTTCAGATTGGAGTACAAAGCAGACATTTGTTCACCCTCACAAGCTCGATCATCTCCCACCAAGTACCCTCACAATCTTTCATCTATTCAGCCATGAACCTGTTCATACTCACAATCTAATTCTTTAATCCATCCTCACATCATTTAATTTCTTGTCATCAATGCCTCTTCTTGCTCACCAACATCCATCTTTTACACCATCTATCTGTCATCAATCCACACGCATAACCCAACCAATCACAAAACAGACCAAAGTTCATGCAATGTTACACTTACAATGTTTCTATTCCACATACTCCTCCATTTCAGACAGTCCTCCCTGTAACCGTATAAGATGCATTACATATCTAAAATATTCCTATCACACTCTAGGGCTAAACATCACCCTTTAAAGCACTATAAATGCTTCGATTTCTTGTAGAAAATCCTCCGTACACACAGAGTCCAGTGGTGCCGTCATCATTGGTGCAGGATGTGCAGTAGCACTGGGTACCAGCGGAATGCCGCTGGCCGCGCGACGCGAAGGGGAGATAACGCGAGACAGCGTCTTAGTGACACATGCCTCGCGAGCAAAACGTCATCAGCGCGACAGTCAGGGTGCCGCCCCCTTTAGGGGTGGCCAATGCAGGTGCGAGTTGTAAGGTGGTGGGCGGTCCTAGGGCCTTTATCTAGGCCAGCCCGGTTTCAGTACTTCCTCTTCCGCCGCGTTTCATCTTGCTACTCTGCGCTGTTATTCTCCCTCGGCTCTGCTTGTTCTGCCCGGCGCCCGGTCAACTTCCTGGGTGCGGTTGTTGGGGAGAGCCCAGTCCCCGTGTGGTTCAGCGGCCGGTGAGTTCACGGTTTGCGATAGGTGATTTTGCTGCATTTCAGGCAATGTTCGGGCATGTAGGGAGCTCGAGTGGGCAGTAGTGTTGCTGAGGGCGTAGCGTTGTTGCTCACCAGAGAGGTCGGCAGCGGTCTGTTGCCTCGACATGTGTGGACGGTACGTGCAAATGATTGTGATTAACCCCATTTCATGGGCTGCCGGATTGTCCGGAGGTGGGGTGGCGGTCGCAGGATTGGGGCTTTAAACTGCGACGCGCGAACAAGGGAGAGTTAAAAGGTGGTGCGGAGCTCTTTTCCGGCCTAATTGGCGCGGAGCACTTTAGAGTACACAGGGATAGTTACAAGCGTCCCCCTCCAGCATGAAAAAGAAAGTTAATTGTGCATATAATGGCAAGTCTGTTGAAAAGCCTAAAATCTCGTGTTGTTTGGGAAACTTCCGCCAACCCCCCTCCTTTTTTGTGAGGGAGAAGTGGATTGTGGGCAGGCGGAGAAACAGCTTGACGCTAACGTTGTGATGTGCGCGGCATCAGTGAGGTTTTCTCCCTCTTGGGTGGTGATGGGTGTGCATTGCCCGGGAGATTTCGACTTGTGACTTTTACGGTTGTATGCTGGTAATAGTGCCTTTGAAGAGTGAAGTGTTTATAAAAATCAGAGTAAATGTGTCAGGCAAATTCCTCGATTCTTGTATGGTGAAGGTTAGATTGTACATTGCTGCATTTGTGGGCAGTAGAAAGGGCCATAACGTATATTTAATGGATAAGGGCTTGGAAGAATGTAGTTATTCGTCCTCAGGTTTATTGCGAACACATTTCCATTACCAATGAGAATTTATTGTGGAAAGCAATGTGCACATTCCCACGAGTGTTATTTTATTTGCTATTGTCCACATATCGTGCGTGGGGCGCGGAGTCATTCCCACATGTGTTAATTATTGCTATTGTCCCCATATCGAGCGCGGGGCGCGTACTCATCACGTGCGCATCTTCCCAACAGGTTAATGTAAACAGCAGTGCATCAGATAGGGTTAGCATTGTGCATAGCTTTCTTTTGCCACGAAGCGAGTGTGTTTTAATTTTGCACGTGGTTATTGCATATTTTGGCGCAATGTATAAGCCTATTACGTGCGCGTCTTTGTTGCAGGTGTCCGTATTTACAATGGGTGAATAGTATCATTAGGCCATAAGAGATATTGATCTACATGTATTAGTTGATCGGGTCACGATTGGGGGCTTCACGGGTGTCTCACGACAGAAAAAACTTTTTCGATATTGGGAAATGGGTCATACCCTGCCTAGAACTTCATAGACTGCTTCCCTGTTTCCGGGGCGAGGTACAACTGCCCTCTGTCATGTTCGCGAAGTCAGGAGTGCTATCCTTCTGTGGCGTTCCGTTTCTCCGAGCATCTGTGCACGGTGACACACGCGGGTCATAAGTGTGTTTGTGCGTCCGCCCTTCCTTGCATGTAGGCACATTGCCAGCTTTCACGTGCGTAGCCTAGCATAGTCATGGGCGACATATTGTTAGTGCTTGTGGGGCCATTTTATTTATTCATTGATGCGATTGTTGTATAGCGCGGACGTTACCCTATGGTGTCAGAGCGCTCCACAATAGGTACAGTAATGATACATGAGGATGGGGAAAAAATTAAAGCGAACAAATCACAATAGCAAACGCTAATTTTCTTGAGGTATCTGTGCACGGTGACACACGCGGGTCATAGTGTGTTTGTGCGTCCGCCCTTCCTTGCATGTAGGCAAACATTGCCAGCTTTCACGTGCGTAGCCTAGCATAGTCATGGGCGACATATTGTTAGTGCTTGTGGGGACATTTTATTTATTTATTGATGCGATTGATGCGATTGTTGTATAGCGCGGACGTTACCCATGGTGTCAGAGCGCTTCACAATAGGTACAGTAATGATACATGAGATGGGGAAAAAATTCAAGCGAACAAATTACAATAGCAAACGCTAATTTTCTTGAGGGAAAGGCGACACTTGTGAGCAACCGAAAGACAAGAGGTAGCAAACCTTCAGGACAGGGGGAGAAGGTGATATGTGTGCAGGTTACAAAAGCGGCGAGGACAAGGAGAGGCATATTACTGGCTAGGGCGCTCGACCGCGGACCTGGGGACCTGGGTTCGAGCCTCTGTAATGACGCGTAACATTCGGGAACTGCGTTAAGAAATTGCATTATAACAAAACGGAAAGAAGAAGCTTTTGTTCTGGAAGGGCTAGCGATCCCACAGTAGAGTACAAAGTGCTTCAATGCACTGCCACATGTGGGTTAACCTTTGCAAAGTATGTATGTCCCACAGTGTATACATCTCTTAAGAATAACGTTTCATGTGTTTGAACTGGAATGAAGTTCAAGGTGATGTAGAAACATGCTGGACAAGCTGAATAAACATGTCCATCTTTTAAATTGTGGGAAGCATATGACCTATATTCTGAGGCTGAGAATGTTTTTTAGTCCCGTGCGTCTCTCCGTAGGGCCCGTTTGTAATCAAGTTAACACAGAGCGCATCGCGAGGGTCTTGGAACAAAGGACCGGTGGTGGGGGCCGAATTGTGGCGCCAACCTGATCCCCTCGCTAGTTAAAGCGGCGATACAGTGGTTCGTTTGAACCGATCGCGCATTTCAGAATACGCTCACTGGTACAGGCAGTCAGTGAAGTTCAGTGTGCCCAGCAGGGGCTGAGACCTAGACATGTACAGTCGCGGGGACCTTTAGTGGAGTGCAGTGACACTAAAATATGATTTACTCTGGAGTCATTTCAACGATGACACGATCAGCTCAGCTTGCGCCGAAGCCCATACACCATATTTACAAAGTTTGGATCGGCATTGGGGAATAAGTCTGGAGCGGTCAGATGTATTTTTGAGATGAGGGATGTTGGCAGACCGACATCGCCAGGGTATGGGGGAGGGGTTTTAACTTGAGTTACCCCGCGTTGCGCACCCGCTAGCGTCGTGGCACAATGTGGGCGGTGAACGGCCCTTGGCTCCCGTGCCGATCCGGGCGGGCCATGCGGTGGATCAACGAGTGTCTTGCGGCGGGAGACGTAAAAAGCGTATTACATTGATGTTGCAGCCATAAGAGGTCGCCATTTTGAAACAAACTGTCTTGTGTTTTGGGGACGGGGGCATTAGGTGCAACATGAATTAGGATACAGAGCAATCCGGTAAGCAAGTGATTGGTATGCGCTGGAATCATAGACAAAGGCTTATTACATTTAAATTCTTCTAAGCATTGTTTTTAGCTATGGCTGAGTCAGATCATGAGGTGCCACTTCAATGGCCTTCTGTAGTGCGATTAGGTCCTCGATTATCAGTGCATTCTAAAATTGTGGGCCCGGCACAACTGTAGCTCAGTGGTTGCAATGACAAGTGGTGTGATAAAGTTCACATCCTCTGGATTTCTCCCTTACATTCTGTAATTGTGACGTACGTGTTTTGTTCCTCGGTGAGACTGTAATCTAGCTTTGGTCTCACTCGAGTGAAATATATTTGCGCCATTATCATTGCGTTACTGCTGATGAAGAGCCCGGAGTCGAACGCTAAGGCCTCTCACTCCAGTAGCTTTTGAAAACTTACCTGTCCTTTGTTCTCACAGCAGTTGCCCCATCGGTTGCAATGCTTAAGTTATTTTCTGTTTAAATAATGCTAGCCATTTGTTGTGGTGGCTCGTTTTAACAACTGCGATGTAGATTAAACCGGATCTACTGCATGGACAGGAGCAGGATTCGTTCACTATATCTGACATAGGGTGAATGAGCGCGTCTAACAATAAATAGCTAGGCCCTGACGTTCGGGATTGCTGGGTGGTAAACTGCCCAGAGGTATTTTGCAACTGCATCTTGCGGTTTTACAGCAAGGCGGTTTACCTCCTTTATAAGGCCAACCCGTTGGGTTTTTCCCAAATAAACATGTCACCCTTTCTTACCTGGTCAAATGTCCTCAAGGTATAATGGCGAGTGTACGCAATACTAGAAAAGTCACAGTATATCACGGTTGTCGAGTGCTAAAACCAAAAGAACATGGGAAGGGCGTTAATTGGGGGATTACTGCCGCACCCCACTTCTTTGCGATTTCCTGAACAGGAACAGTTGGCTGTAGAATGCATATGTGGAAGATTGTTTAATCTGGTATCCTTTTGTGTTAGCCCGAATTGTAGTACTATATCAAACCTCACGATAACTGAGTACAAGCAGTATAGCTATGAAGGACATTGTGATAGATTTTAACAGCATTTATAAGGAAACCACATATAGTTCACAAACACGCACTGGAACACCTCCACCAGAAGTGGGAGGAAGACATGGTAGAGCCGACCCTTCTATCACTCTGGTGCACGATGCTAACGGGAATATATACGGTCTCTCGCAATGCCAGATTTAAACTGGTTAGTATTACTTCTTGCACTAGGTATATCTTCACGGGGTAAATAAGGCGACAGTCCGGGGCATGAGTCGGGAGATGCCCTAGATGTGGTGAGTAAAGACGAGATGCTCTATATGATCCGGTCATGCCCAGAACTGCAGGAATTCCGGAAGGAAGCAGGAATATGCAACAACGTTATCTGTGACAGTTTATTAATTTAAATATATCACGTGTGCCAGCAGGCATCTACAGGCTTAAGACAGTGGGAATTGTGGCGTCGGGTACCGATCCGAGCTGGGAGTATGGGTGTGTTGCAAAGAAGATTGGATGAAGGTCAGTTGTCAAGTGCCCTAAATGTGATAACAGAATAATTTCCTATAATAGCTGCTAATTATCGCTTAAGGGCGCCTTTCAGCTAACAAGGTCACAATAAGTGTTTAAAAACTGAAGCGCAAACCCACAAAGTTGGATGAGTATCTGGCGGGTCATACGGGGTAATCAGTGTCAGCGGGCCCTTCACCTTCATGGGACATAACTGCAGGGAAAACAATTACGTACATACCATATAACATGCACCAGAGTACAGTAACATAGACAAAGTGCATTGTACTCATCTGTGCAGGGCCTCTGCTACCCAACCTTCACTTTTACTGGGTCCCTATGTTCCTGAAGGCAGTTGAAGGAACGATTGAGCACTATAAATAATTCCACTTTGCTATGGAACATTGCGCTATCCAATTCAGTCTAAACCAGGAAGATGCATGGGTCACCTGAGGTGCCAGGAAGCAATAGTTCTGTTGAGCAAGCACCTGATTTTCCATATTTGTTTTCAATCTAGAGAGAGAGAGGTGTACAAGCAACTTGGTGTAAAGGTCAACGTCAAAAACGAAATAAAAGGGGCACCTTCTGCAGCACGGTTTAATCATCTCGACTAATGGGAAGCTTAGAATGCCGTATTAGCTTCTTTCTGAGGTTTGCCTACTTACTAGGTGCATTGAATGTGTGGAGTATTTGAGAATAAGGACAAATTGCCCTAGAGTCACAAAAGCGTTGTTCTACCACAGTCACAGATATTTTGCAAAACAGCACAGATCCGCAAGGGTATTTACCTTCCAGTGCTAGACATATTTTGCGCGTGGTGTTGTCCTTCCTATTTACGAGACAACGCGGCGCTATGATTCCCAGCAGCTGTCTGCTCTCTGCTAGCATCTGCTTGTAGCTCCATTCTCAAGTATAAATTTTGAATGCGCGACCGCTACCGTGTAACTATGCACGAAATGTGGTTTCAGGGAGGTAAGTCACCGGCAATTGCAGCCTCTAATCCAGGTAACCATTGGACCGCACAGCTTGGGGGACCAGACCTGAGTATCCATGAAGGGGTGGTTCAATTTAACCATTACCTTAATTTAAAGAGTTCCATCGTTAGGCCAGAGCGAGTTTATGTATACATTGAGAATGCGTCCATCGTAGGAGCGGGCTGGTGGTGCATGCATGACAGAGTGTGCGGTAGGTGACATCGAGGCACAGTGATTGATACGTTATGTAACAGTTATTAGCTATTATAGCTGGTTGTTCCAGCAGTGCACAGACAGGCTCGGGCTCAGTGGTAATTATTTACCAGCCCCTTAGGGAGAAGGAATTGGTTTTATGCACATATATTCAAGATGACAGTACAGATTCTGACACCTAGTGCTCCAGCAGGCGGCACAGCCCCCCTGCCTGTCTCCCACGATAAAAATCTTCATGCATGCATGGTTGACAAGCACGTCATCCTGAATGAGGCAGTCCTTATTGCTCGATGTCAACTTTGCTAGTTACGTCAGTTATGCGTTAGGTAGCACGGGTATTACACAGGGAATATCGTACAAAAGCAGACGTAAGTCACATGAGGTGAAGTGACAAGTGTGCAGCAAACAAACTATATGAGGTAGAAACAGTGCATTACAGAGGGACAAGTGATGGGTGCACGGGTTGTAAGAGAGACTAAGTACATCGGGGGTAAAATACTTGGGCAAGCAGCAAAGGCATACGACGGTTACAAGGGAAAATACAGTATAATTGGAGGGAAACACTGCTATACAACAGAGAACGGGGAATGACATTTGACGGCTACGGGCATCTGCTGCGCGGGCTCTAACTAATTTCAGATAAACAACCTTGCAGTGAGTTGCCAGGACATGCACGGTCATGATTATTGCGCACGGGACAGGTCTTTCTCAAGCCCTACTTTGCAGGGACTAATCGGACAAAACAGCTAACGCCAAGGTATCTCTTTAAGAGGTGTGGTTGGTAACTTAGAGCGTGGCCTAAGAACCGTATCTGAGCAATCCCCACCGGAGGTGCGGCTATGCATCTGGGGGCGTGTCCTATGAACTGTCCAGGATCTCCATAGCGGTGGGGTGAAGGGTACTATGGTAGAAGTGTACCCAAAGGCTAGCGAGGAGGTGAGACTAAATCATTTACCCTCAGGCAATGGTCACTTTCAGGCTTTGGCATCTGCATAGGGGGTAAAGTGAGGCTTACAACGGCAATATACACTGTCGGGACCGGGGTGAACATATCCCTCCCGGACGTATAAGTGGAGCGTAAGAGAGCAGAGGAAGTAGACGTATAAGTGGAGCGTAAGAGAGCAGAGGAAGTAGCTAAGTGGGTGGGGGGCTCTGTCTTCGACGGGGGCCTCATCCAGAGCTGTGGCGGAGTACAGGGCGATCTGGAAGCAGATGGACAGTAAGGGTACCTCTGCGGCAGAAGGAGACAGCAATACCTCTGCCTGGCACAGTAGGGGTGCCCGAGCCAAGAACCTGGAGCCGAGGGGGTTCCAGGAAACAACGTCGGCGCCCCGTTAGTCCTTCGGGCGGTCGGGGGGCCTAAACCGACCGGGGGTGTGCCTCATCGCTCTGCCCCGACAGGGGGGGCGGGAGTAAACGAGAACTATTAAAGGTATTGCACCGTCAAGAGCATCGACTTACCGTGCAAATTGGCTAATTAGGCAGGCGGGTCAGCGAGGGGCTGCCGTCTTGGATCGCCTGTAAGATGACCCACCTATCTGCTGTTGTATGCAAATAAACCTGCACCACCGTTTTCCCACAATTATGTCTCATGAGTCTTCTTGGTTGTGAATGTAGTGGGTACAAGTGGAGCGAGCGATGGCGGTGTGGGCACTATGCCGCTGGCCGCGCGACGCGAAGGGGAGATAACGCGAGACAGCGTCTTAGTGACACATGCCTCGCGAGCAAAACGTCATCAGCGCGACAGTCAGGGTGCCGCCCCCTTTAGGGGTGGCCAATGCAGGTGCGAGTTGTAAGGTGGTGGGCGGTCCTAGGGCCTTTATCTAGGCCAGCCCGGTTTCAGTACTTCCTCTTCCGCCGCGTTTCATCTTGCTACTCTGCGCTGTTCCCGCCCTGGCCCAGACCCAGCGGCAGAGCAGCGGGTTGGTGTGAACAATTAATGGTCTGTTTTGTGTTGCAGGCGGAGTCACAGGGCGATCTGGAAGCAGATGGACAGTAAGGGTACCTCTGCGGCAGAAGGAGACAGCAATACCTCTGCCTGGCACAGTAGGGGTGCCCGAGCCAAGAACCTGGAGCCGAGGGGGTTCCAGGAAACAACGTCGGCGCCCCGTTAGTCCTTCGGGCGGTCGGGGGGCCTAAACCGACCGGGGGTGTGCCTCATCGCTCTGCCCCGACAGGGGGGGCGGGAGTAAACGAGAACTATTAAAGGTATTGCACCGTCAAGAGCATCGACTTACCGTGCAAATTGGCTAATTAGGCAGGCGGGTCAGCGAGGGGCTGCCGTCTTGGATCGCCTGTAAGATGACCCACCTATCTGCTGTTGTATGCAAATAAACCTGCACCACCGTTTTCCCACAATTATGTCTCATGAGTCTTCTTGGTTGTGAATGTAGTGGGTACAAGTGGAGCGAGCGATGGCGGTGTGGGCACTATGTGGTGCCGACTGTGCACCAGTTTTGTTTTTTACTTCCCAGACGGGGGCAGAGGGATCCAATTTTTTACTTGTATTGGTACCATGTTGCCCCTGTTATATCACTGTTTCAACGCCTCATCTCTTCTTCCTCTCACTTTCCTTCATAACCACTGAATGATAAATAGCACAGGTCGAGGTCAAGTGCTTGCATAGAGGAAGGTGATAAGAATGTGAAACCAAGCTTAGCAGCAGCCGGTTTCTGAAACTAAGACACTATGGGGCTGATTTATTAGAAACTGATGCATTTCTGCATTATAGCAGAGATGCGTCAATTTACTTGCAGGGTGCAAAAAAAAACTTGCGCCACCATGGATGTCGCATTTACAATATGGCGCACCATTGCGCAAGGATTGACAGATGCGTCACGCATCTGTTGGCGCAAAGGTCGCTCATTGCTGGAGTCGTGTTGCAAGCACGACGCAACTCCAGCAATGCTCAGGTAGGCCTATACC
Source organism: Lissotriton helveticus (assembly GCF_964261635.1). NCBI lineage: Eukaryota > Metazoa > Chordata > Amphibia > Caudata > Salamandridae > Lissotriton > Lissotriton helveticus. Next base: position 1,327,813,561 of record NC_136067.1, on the reverse strand, counting down.
TATTGTGCTGCATCACTCCTTATGCCTGCTTCAAGCAGGCTTAAAGGCTTTGACGCAGTGGCCTCGTAGAAGTGGCACAGTGAATTCTTGCAGATTTTACTGCATCACTTTTAAGAGGCTTTCCTGCATGGGAACGCCCCCCCCTGCATACATCATACCTGACACAGGTATAATGTGGCACAGGGCTTTATAACGTGATGCATCTCCCTAGCTGCGTCACGTTGTAAATGTGGCGCATTCTTTACGCTGCCGCTGTGTCACAAAAGTGACGCACGGCGGCGCAGAGATGTCGCAAGGGGCTTGTAAATCTGCCCTTATGTCTTTGAGACCAGATGTCAACACCTCCATAAAAGGAAATCTGTAAGAAGAGTTGACTTGTTGCACATCACCTGGCAGCTAGAGGGCAATCTTCTCAAAAAACCTATAGTCACAAAACAATGACATTACAACCCAGTCTTCACCGGCGGAGAATGTTTCACCTTTTGACTCTAATCCTTAGAGGGATTTATTTATGGAATTTGCAATAAGGAAACCTTATTAACTCTTGCATGTGGAAAGGTAAGCGTTAGAAAGTGGATTATTAGTACTGGTAAATATACATCTAGCACTGGCAATAAGGTCACTAACACAGTCTAGGGCTAAGAAAAGGTCTCAGAAATGTATTCCCAATCTCAACTCTTGGTAGTTTGGATAATAGCAGGCAGGCTTAACTTCAGAGACAGGTATGTAAAGCATTAAAAAAATCAATTAATTAAATAATTAAGGCACACAATAAAAATCCAACAGCAATTTATAAAAATAGGAATTAATTTTTTCTTTAAAATGATGCCACAACGAAAAAAAATCCAATGTAGGGAAACACAGATATGAATTTTTAAAGATCTAGCACTATGTAATACATAGAAACCTATAGCGCCTATTGGGACATCTGGTCTCGCTAGACTGGGACTAAGTCGAAGGTTCAGACCGACCGCAATGGAGACCTGCGCGGCTACCCATCACTGTAGGCCTCGGTCAAAGTTTTTACCTACTGACTTAAAAACTTTTCTGGAGCTTTTTCTCCCGGGGTCCCTTGAAGCTCTCCACCAGTCTGCATTCAGCAAGGGTTACCCGGCTTGCCTTGTGACGAGCTCCCGGTCAAACCTATAGAAGTCAGACATCCGGAGCTTTCCAGCAGGGCGAACCAGAGAGCCAGGACGGCTCACGGTTGAAAGTGGGTGGCTTGACTCTCACGGTTAGTCCCGTCACCTCTTCTACGTTCGGCTGTAGAAACTTTTACAGCGCTTTTTCTCCCGGGGTCCCTCTATGCTCTACACCAGGCTGGATTTAGTGAGGGTTCGCCGGCCTGGGTTTCGTCCAGTTCCTAACTCTGGAAGTCAGACCTCTGGAGTTTTTCAGTGTGACAAACCTGGAGGGCAGGCAGGATTGCGGTTGAGAGTCACCAGCTTGGCTGGCCAGGTTGAGTCAGTCTGCTCATGGAACTTTGCTCAAAGTTCCTCCAAAGTTTTCCAAACATCTGGAACTTCTTCCTGAAGTTTTTATGAGGGTCATAAGTTTAAAAAAAATTCCAAGGGTCTATAAGCTCCAAGATGGTCCTTCAAAGTTTGGGACTTCAATTCCAACAGTACACTTCATCCAAACCCTTACAAATCCACTGGAGTCACTCCAGACTGGGGATTCTTGGTGGTGATGGTACAGATGAGCCCTGTTAACTTGCAGCTTGCAGGGAGCCCACTCTTTAGTCCTTTTGAAGCAGGTTTGATCCACTGGGCTGTAATTCCAGATTGTGCAGCAGGCGCAGCCAGTCACAGTGCACGGCCTGGTTGGGGCAAATCAAACTTCCAGCATGGACATTTCTTCTTCTGTGGTTTAAAGCCGATGATTTGAGCGGCACTACCCCTCTCAGGTACTATACAGTGTCCTTTGGGGTCACACAGGAGGTCACTCCAGTCCAATGAAGTGCAAGGCAACACCCCAGAGCATGACAATTTTCTCCAAAGTCTGGCACAAAATTCTCCCATAAGCACTATTTCTCCAAAATTCAACATGGCTGAAGTCTCAGCAGAAAGCAAGAGCTGCCTAAACCAACTTCTAGGATGGCTCTTCTCCATAGTCTCCCCCCTGGAATCTGCACATTCCTTCCATCTGGCTGGGTTCAAATGGTAGGGGTGTAGGTGGGCCTGGCTTCTTCTGCCTGTCCCCTCCTTTGAAGCTCACAGTTTACACCCCCTCCTCCTTGCTGAGGCATTCCTATGCAGTAGAACCCTCTCTTCCCAGAATTGCTCTTCACCCCAGGTGCCACTTATCACTTCATCAAAGCAGCCTGGCTAATCCACTTAACACTGACCAATCAGGACAGATCACTGGAAGGCTGAATTTTGGCTTAAAGACCAAGAATTATAACTTCTTGTCTGTACATTTGTGGATACATTCAACAATAGCATATTGTTGCATTTGTCACTACCATTCTACTATGTGCTTGAATTATATTTCTGTGCCTCCTAGAGGGAGTTAATAATTAATAACTTCTTACCATGTTAAACTATGTGGCTCGGGATCTGCAATGGGGAAAATGAATTGGGCAATTTCTCTGCCACCTGGGCTTATAAACCATATTTTATATGGACCCTGCCTACATCTGCAGGACTCACTAGCCCTAGAACACAATGGGGAGACTGAATATGTAAACATATTGCAGATCCTCACTCCACAGTGCTCCTAAATGTGCAATTTCACTATCCACAGGGCATATAATACCTAGTTTATAAGGGTCCTCCTTATAAGTACTTGACCCCTACCCTGGGGCACCTAGAGGAGACCCTGGGGGCACCTAACACACTAAAGTTGAATTAGGGCACATTTTACATGTTAAAAGCAGTCCTGCAACACAGGGCTGCATTTCAACTGAACTCAGGCATCAGCAGTGCACACAGCAAGTGTAGAAAGGGCCGCTGGTCTCTAAACTGCCATGCCCTATTATATACTAGGGAGTTAAGGGTGGTTTTTATCCCCTGCCCTATTATGTACTAGGGTCTTAAAGGGGAGGTCAAGCCAATCAGAGTACTCTAACCCATTGAGTACCCAAGAGTATGTAGGTGTTTTCACTGTAGGCTAATTGTGTTTTGAGCATAGCACTGGGCCTGGTTAGGCAGAGCCCAGGGACAGTCAGAGTCTGTTACCACCCGTAGCGGTCAGCAAAAAATGAGGGCGCCCAGGGCACAGGATGACTTTTCAACAGTAAGTAAAGCACACCTAAAACCTACAAATTGGAACAGTAGCAGCTGCCCGTAGTCTCTTTGCTAGAGTTTCTTACCCAACAAACTAAGAGATATTCTTCATATTTAAAGTTGTAAATCACCTTAAAGCTAACACTCTTAATATGTCTATTATAGGGTCCCACCTTTCTAATCAGTTGGAGATGTTGGTGTTTAGACTTGATTCATCTACTCATAAGTCCTCGAAAGGTACTTTGATCTGTTGTGCACCCGTCCCCAGTAAAGATTTTAGTTTACTGTTATTGGATGTGCTTTCTTCCTGCATTAGTGAGGCAGGTAATTTTGCCTGGGAGATAAAAAATGTTATGGGCAAAATCCTGAAGACACTAATGTCCATAAACTGCTAGTAGATTTAGGCAATGTGGAGTTCACACAAAGGTATGGGGTACATGTGGATAGCCACTAGATTGACCAAATTTTAAGTAACACTAATCAGATTAGGGTTGATTCTCCTAAACCACTTATTTGGACAGATCACTGTCTTAATAAATTTGAAATCTCTTCTCTTTCTATTTCACATGTGAACAAGAAACAAGCAATGACCCAAGCAACAATTGACCCGATCATGGAATAAAATCAACCAACCCATTATGGAAATGTACTTACAGCTCCATGTTCTGGATTATTCGATGTTTACCCAGCTGTGGTTAGGCCTCATGAGTCCCCGAATAATGCATTTGATATGACTGGCCCCCTTAAAATGACCAAGATAAGGCACCAGAAACATCAGGCTTCTTGGTATGACGAAGAAGAAAGAAACAAGCTTGTAGGAGACTTGAAAGGGCATGATGCGGTCCAAATCTCCCCAGGATGAAAGGATATTTAAACATGCTCTATATACCTATCACAAACATCTTATGGAGGATCACAGGAGTCTCCTGACAGCCAGGATCCATGGAACAAGTAACTCTGCCAAAGAAATCTTCAAAACTTTGAATTAATTCATACAACCAGAAGCATTCAGGTCTTCCATACCTACTTCCTCTGAAATATATGAATCTCTTGCTGTCAACTTTCATGATAAGACCTGCAAAATATCCTATGGCCGCTGACCTCCTGTCTACTATCAAAGTTACATGCCTGTCAACGCTGGACAGTGACTCCCTTGAGGACGACATCACAGAGACTGAAATTTAAAAAGCTATTCAGGGTGTACGATCAGGTAAATGTACGGGGCCCAACAGGCACCCCATTGAACTTTTCAAACCAATGGCTTCTAAGCTCTCTCCCCATTTATTGCACATGTATACTGAAAGTTTTGAGCTGGGTATCCTTCCTGCCAAAGTTAGGATGGCCTCAATTGTGCTAATACACAAACCAGGCAAGCCAGCGAATGACTGCAAGTCCCATCGCCCTATATCCCTCATCTCTGTGGAGGCAAAGATTCTATCAAAAGTGTTAGCCAACAGGCTTATCTCCCATTTCACCGTATTGGTGCATCCTGATCAATCTGGGTTTATGCCTGGAAGGAATATGGCCTTGAATCTGCAGCAGCTGAATAGGGTCCTCGGCAGACTTGGCACCATCAGGGATGCTGCGATCCTGTCGTCATTTGACACCAACATGGCATTTGACACCATCGAATGGGACTTTCTCTTTGCGGTTCTGGCTCGGATGGGCTGTGGACCCAATTTTATCAAATGGATCCAGCTACTTTACACCCAACCAATGGCACATGTGACAGTTAACAATCACGTCTCCAGTAGTTTCCCGTTGCAGCTGGACATGAGGCAGGGGTGACCTTTGTCACCCCTACTCTTTGCCCTCGTATTGGAGCCGCTGGCCGTCTGGATTAGGGATGACCCGGAGATAAGGGGATTCAAGTGGACCGACGATCATGAGGATTCCATATATTTGGTGCCCACTCGGGATATACAATCAACTGGGATAAGTCTCAACTATATGTGTTGTAGGGTGATCCGCCACTCAACCCCAGGGGCTCTAACATACAGGTGGCAGCTTGAGGCTTTAGATACCTCGAAATCTTTGTTACCCCGGACCCTACTTTATTTTATGAAACCAATCTGATGGGGCCACTGACTCATCTGAAATTGGATGCCAGACATTGGCAATCTCTTCCTTTGACTCTTTTGGGGCGGGCGGCGCTCTTTAAGATGCTTGCGCTACCGCGTTTCCTATATGCACTGCAAAACACCCCAAATGTGATTTCTGACGCCTATTTCTCCAGTATTGATAACTTTGTGCGGGGTTTGCTATGGCAGGGACAGGCACCGCATATAGACATGAACAAACTTACCATAGGGTGGTACGGTGGAGGCATTGCGCTGCCTGATCTGCGGCTCTTTTACCAGGCGTCGGAACTGGTCAGTGGCGTCACTAGGGTTGGTGTCACCCGGTGCGGGTAACTCATGGTGTCACCCCCTCACGACTTACCGCATGGACCATCTCACCCTCTGCTGCACCATCTCTCCCTCTGTCCGCACCATCTCTCCCTCTGCCTGCACCATCTCTCCCTCTGCCTGCACCATCTCTCCCTCTGCCTGCACCATCTCTCCCTCTGCCTGCACCATCTCTCCCTCTGCCTGCACCATCTCCCCTCTGCCTGCACCAGCTCTCCCTCCGCCTGCACCAGCTCTCGCTCCGCCTGCACCAGCTCTCCCTCTGCCTGCACCAGCTGTCCCTCCGCCTGCATGAGCTCTCCCTCTGCCTGCACCATCTCCCCCTCCGCCTGCACCAGCTCTCCCTCTGCCTGCACCTGCTCTCCCTCTGCTTGCACCATCTCTCCATCTGCCTGAACAATTTCCCCTCTGCCTGCACCATTTCCCCTCTGCCTGCACCATCTCTCCCTCTGTCCGCACCATCTCCCCTCCGTTCGCACCATCTCCCCTCCCCCTGCACCATTTCCCCTCCGCCTGCACCATTTCCCCTCCGCCTGCACCATCTCTCCCTCTGCCTGCACTATTTCCCCTCTGCCCGCACCATCTCTCCCTCTGTCTGCACCATCTCTCCCTCTGTCCGCACCATCTCTCCCTCTGTCCACACCATCTCCCCTCCGCCTGCACCATCTCCCCTCCGCCTGCACCATCTCTCCCTCTGTCTGCACCATCTCTCCCTCTGTCCACACCATCTCCCCTCCGCCTGCACCATCTCCCCTCCGCCTGCACCGTCTCTCCCTCTGCCTGCCCCATCTCTACCTCTGCCTGGACCATTTTCCCTCCACCTGCACCATTTCCCCTCTGCCTGCACCATCTCTCCCTCTGTCTGCACCATCTCCCCTCTGCCTGCACCATCTCCCCCCCTGCCTGCACCATCTCCCCTCCGCCTGCACCATCTCCCCCCTGCCTGCACCAACTCCCCCCCTGCCTGCACCATCTCCCCTCTGCCTGCACCATCTCTCCCTCTGCCTGCACCATCTCCCTCTCAGCCTGCACCGAAATACCCCCCTGCCTGCACCATCTCCCCCCTGCCTGCACCATCTCCCCTCCGCCTGCACCATCCCCCCTGCCTGGACTATCTCCCCCCCGCCTGCACCATCTCACCCTCTGCCTGCACCATCTCCCCTACAACTGCACCATCTCCCCTCCGACTGCACCATCTCCCCTCCGACTGCACCATCTCCCCTCCGCCTGCAACATCTCCCCTCCACCTGCAACATCTCCCCTCCGCCTGCACCGTTTCCCCTCCGCCTGCACCGTCTCACCCCCTGCCTGCACCATCTCTCCCTCTGGGATATATGATGGTACCACGCGTACTTTTACAACGCGTACCGTTACAACGCTACTTTTACCACGCAAGTCGTTACAACGACTTGCGTGGAGGGGCGCTGGATAGTAAATTTTTTAATTTACTATTCCAACTCCAGTCCCCGTGGACTCTAGGGAAAGGAGTTGGATAGTAAATTAATATATTTACTATCCTGGAGCGCCCCCCAGCGCAAGTCGTTGTATCGACTTGCGTGGTAAAAGTTGCGTGGTAACGGTACCGCGTTGTAAAAAATGCGTGGTTACCGTTGTATACCCTCCCTCTGCCTGCAAAATCTCCCTCTCAGCCTGCACCATCTCCCTCTCTGCCTGCACCATCCACCCCCTCTGCCTGCACCCCCCTCCCCTGCCTGCTGCTCTTTTAACCCTTTCCTCGTCGCCTTCTCCGCCCCTCCCCTCCCCCCCCATGGTTTCTCCCACAGTTTTTGGCTCTTCTCAAAGTGACTGAAATAAACTCATGAAATACGCTTTGAAATTGAGTGGAAAAGTTTGGTGTCATCCGGTGCGGCTCGCAACCCCCTAGTGACGCCACTGGGTCCCATTCCCTAAGATCCCAGCAGCACAACCTTGCACTTACTTCTCCACTCCCCTTTAAAATAGCAGCAGCAACTCACTCTGTGGCCCGAGGACTGACTGACTGACAGCCAGGACCATCCGCTGACATGCCAGGCACCGGGGAGAGTCAGAGCTTCACCCAGGCTCTCATGGGAGGGTGCCTCCCCTGATACAGACTTGTGCCTCAGGGTGGCCCATCAGCAAACGACCAGGATCGGACCAAATTTGTCCTGTAAATCCTGAAAGGACTGGATGTCCTCCTCCTTCAACATGTCGGCCAGGCACTTCGCATTCACATCTCAAAAGATATCACTATCTTTTGTCTCAGGAATTACTTCTCACAACCAGTATGTGAACTACTAAGTGTAGAAAGTAGATACCTGAAAACACAATTTACACTGATTTAAAGTCTTGTAAATAATGACACGCCTGTTTGTAAAGAAAACCAAAAAGCACAGATTAGCAGTTTTCTTTTTCAGGGAAAAAGGGCATGGTCCATTAATTTGTGACAGATCATTTGTCACGGAAGGTCACCTTTCTTTTACTTTCAGGAAAGTATTTTCGCAACGTTTGGGAAAAAGATAGAAAAGAAGGTTTTTGATTTCTGGTTTTGCATCACCCGGTTCATGCAGGAGATAATCCGATGGCCCCACTTATAATCGCCACATTACGCCATTACCATGGACCTATTCCATTTCCAGGTGACACCATCAGAGGGGTGACACCAAAATGAACTCGCTATTTATTTACTGTTCCTATAATGTTGCGCATTGCACAACGTCTTGGCTTGTTTAATAAGTACGGACGGTGTTACATGAACAGTAAATAAATAGCGAGTTCATTTTGGTGTCACCCCTCTGCTGGTGACACCTGGTGCGGCCCGCACCTCCCGCACCCCCCTCGTGACGCCACTGCAACTGGTTGCGGTGAATAGGTGGGTGCATGGGGAATACGACGATCCAAACTTTCACTCAGACCGTTGGCTTTTGGGACAGGGAGGATACAATATGGCACTCTACACAAACCCCTGTAAACTTTCTCTTATGAACCCCACCGCCCGTACAGTGGAGTTCTGGGACGGGATCACAAAGAAATGGGGCTGGCACAACCGACTTACAAAAGCTACGCCACTCTGGGAACCAGATATGTTGGGTCAGCTTAGTAAATGTCCTGGCTTTGACAGGTGGGATATGATAGGCATCTCATCGGTGGGGAACATGTGGGTGAAAGGAAAATTGGCTTCTTTTGCCAAATTACAAGCCAAGTATCAATTGTCTCCCACGAGACCTTCAAATACCTTCAGATCAGTCATGCTATCGCTGCTGCCTTGCCCAAGGAGCTTCCCTTGCCTGCATCTTCTCCATTAGAAGACAGATTAATGCTCAACCCCATGCCCAGAAAAGCTATATTCCTTACCTACGAAAAACTGTTAAATAATAGGCCTGATCCTATGCACCGCCTGAGGCAGGGTTGGGAGTCGGACCTAGGGAGCATGGATGACGAAGACTGACGCGGCGCGCTTGCTTCTCCTAGAGAAATGGCTATCCCCATGAGACTGCGTCTAGTCCAGCTGAAAATCCTACACCGTGTGTACTTTGACGCAAAGCTACTTTTTAAACTGGGTAGGCGACCTAATCCCCTATGCTTGTGAAACTGTAATCAGACTGGCACCTTCTTCCACATCCTATGGGACTGTCCAGTGACGGGCACTATTGAGACAAAGTCACAAAGCAGATGGAGACGGCGTGTGGCAAGACCCTGAAGGCCTCCCCCCAGCTTTGCCTCCTCAGTGTGTGGGAGGCCACTGATCTCTCACAGATTGAACAAACATGGGGGCATATTATCAAGACACGGCATTAAAATTATCGCCCCTTTAGCGGCAATAAACTGCCGCTAACGCGGCGATAATGGGCTTGATAATATGCCCATGTGAATTCCCATATAAGCCCATGTTCTGGTGTGAACATGGACTTCTATGGGAATTCTCTACTGCATATTAACAAGGCCATTATTGCTGCTTTAGCGGCAGTTTCCTGCCGCTAAAGCGGCGATAATCTTAACTCCTTTCTTGATAATATGCTCCTCGGGCCTCAATGGGATGGGCCATTGCAAAACGCAACATTGCACAGAAATGGGGGGTGGAGACGGCCCCATGTTAACGTGACTGCGCCAAAGACATGGATAGGGCAATGATTGCCGAGAAGGACGTGTTCAAGCATAGAGGATGCCCCAAGAAGTGGGACCATAAATAGGGGACAAAAACAGAGGTGATATATGTGTATCCCTTTCCATAGAACTACAACGTGAAAGACAACTATTGTTGGACCAGCTAGCAAGCGATTTGGAGCCCACGCTCTAACTTCTGTATCCATTGACCCAATTGTATGCTTCCATCTGCTATGTATGCTGTTGACATGCCTCTGTCTTCTTGTTCTTGAAGTTTACTGGACAGATGAGACGCTGTCACCCTGGTTCCTCTCTGGAAATGTATGGTGCTTATTGCTATATCTCAGTACTATGTTATGTGTCATTTATATTGTGGACCTGACCATTGATTTGACATTGCCTTGTACTTTTTCTTTCTTTTGTTTGATAAAAATTGTTTAAATAAAAAAACTGCAAAATACATGAAAATTTTGAGCACCAATCAGAACCTCTGATAAGTCCATCATAGCACTGGGTTCCGCCGTCCAACTCTTTGGCACAGTTGGATAGGCTTGTTCCCAATGGTCTTGAGGTGGTTCGAGAGCTGTTTCTTACAGTAAAATCAGGATTTACTGATGACCCTTGTCCAGCACATGTATTTTCCTATGTGGCCTCACTTTTAGCGCCTTATTTCACCAAATTATTCAACTTGTCATTGAATATGGCTATGGTACCAAAAGCATGCCACCTTGCATATATTTCCCCTATTTTAATAAAAACCTGCAGTAGATCTGGCTATTGCCCAATCTCATTGTTGTTGCTTCCAGTTGAAATTATGGAGAAATTGATAAACAGACCGCTTTCTATTATTTAGAGGCAAACCGGATATTGGACTCCTCGAAGTCAGGCTTCAGGGCAGTTCACAGCACTAAAACAACACCATTAGGAGCAACCTAGGTGAAGGAAAATCACATGCTTCTATTGTTATACCTGTCAGCAGCATTTAATATGGTGTTGCATGCAATTTTGATAGATAGGCTTTGTGACTTCGGAGTGCAGGTACACACTTTGGCCTGGCTAAGGGACTTCTTTTTGGGGGCATCCCAAGTGGTATCTTTTGGAACTGGCACCTTCTGGTTGGCTGAGGCAATACCCCAGCCAGGCAAACCTACCCGTCCCATCAGGGGTGGGTGATTACACACTCTGTATAACCCTAGGGTAGCTTGGCAATGAGCAGTCAGGCCCACCAAAGAAACAGTGTATAAAGCCTTGACACAGCACTCACTCACAAATACCTTGAGGGTCTCATTGGGAATTATTACTATCAGTACTAGGACCCAGTTGTGTTTAATCTACACCCCCAGCACCCTTATGTGGTGCAATATGTTGTCCACCCTAGCAATTTTTATAACTCAATACCAAACAGTTATAGGGTGCCCCCTGGATCATAACGATATGAAAATTATTTACATACCACAAATTATAACACTTTTTAGCAGCACAGCAGGCCAAGGCTGCACAGGTAAAACCGATGTCACATGTAATGCAATTTTGGCAAGAAATCAACGTATCATGAAAACAGCTGTCCAGTGCTATAAATTACGGGATGTTCCCCACTGTTACTCCCACACACACACTCTGCATCACTACTCGGTGCAACGGATATCAGACAAGTCTGTACCGAAGCATTCACACACATACGCACTGAACACCCTAATGTGATTCACTGATACCCATCAGGTCAGTTGGTTACACACTGCAGACCCCGTGGCCCCAAGCCTCCTCTGCCCTCAAACTCACCCTGAATATCCGACACCCACAGATGAGAGACACCCGCCCCCCCAGGCACTATGCCACACGTGGCTGAAGTAGCTCCTAGTTCGGGCTCCAGGAAGCAGCTGGGGGTAGGCAGCAAGGTTAATTAGGAGGCATTCAGCAAGAGGGGTTTGGCAACCACTTGAGAAGTTCACCCACAGGATGTGGTGCAGTCACAAGCCGAGGGTAATAGACTGTCACCCGCAAGGGGTCCCCAAGGACCTTGCGGCACAAGTCCAGGTCTGCAAATCAGAGGGGAGTCATGCAGTGCATGAATGGAGAAGGAAGCAGGGGGGCCTCTCGGATGGAGGAGGCACCCCATCAGGTACACATTGATCAGAGTCGCACCCAGGCAATCCGGCCACAATGTCAGGTTCACAATAAAGAGTTGCAAAATCCTCATTTCCTTGGAAATGAGGCACAACATCTGGTGCATATTGTTATCGGCCGCACCAGACAACTCCGATCACTCACACAACAAAGAGTTTTAAATTCCTTACCACCTTGGAATTGAGACAAAACATCCAGTTTATGTTGAGTTTGGCCACAACACACCACTCCGTTCACACAAACAATGAGAAGTTGCAAATTCCATGCCTCCCTGCAAATGAGGCACGCTTGGTGCATGTAGATATTGGTCACACCGGACCATTCCGGTCACACACACCGGCACCAGTTCGACAATGCTTCATGAGTTAGAATGAGGCACTACTACGGTTAGGCCCCCACCTTCGAGGGTTGCAACCTGTGAATCGGACACTGCACACAATGAGCATGCAGTCGGCGTGTCACACAAAAGAGATGAGGCACGATCGATGAAACGGACCACTTGGTTCCTGCAAACGGTGAATCCGCTCACCACCCACAAGACACAAATGCATGCCAAGGACTGTTCCCATTGGGCGCAGGGTCAAGACTGATTTGCATATGGCTGGGTCCAAACTGGAATGGCATGGTGAGCAAAAAAACTATGGATTTAGGCCCAGATCTCTGTACTGGGGTGAATGTATGACATTGTTCTGCATTCTGTCCATCAATTGTACTTTTTGTATTTGTCACACGGAGTGGGACGGTGTTAGAAATGGGGTAGCATAGTGCAGAGCGGGCAGGCCAAACTCCAGAGGACATATGTGAAGCATCCACGCAGTACACACAGACGACACACAAGGCACACCACAAAAAGAGACCACAACAGATTAGATGGGAAGAATAACTTTTGTATTGTATAAAACATACAAGAATAACCACGTATGTAACCACAGTAGTCTCTAGACTGCGCCAACTGGCGACGGGGCAATATATACAAAGGGGATTATTTACAGGGCAGGGCCAATCAGGCCGCTTCCAGAACCATTACCAAGGATAAAGGACAAATGAAAAAGGCAAATCCATCCGTGTCAAGGCTGTAGAAAAAAAACATAAAGCATTATCATTTGGCATAGAACATCAGCAGACATAAATCCTGAGGCCTTAGACATAAATGGTTTTGAGGCCCAGGAGCATTAGGCCCAACCTAAAACCACCCAATAGGCTTCGCTTTAGCAGAAGTCACATTAACAGTGGGCATCACCCTTAGGAAAAAAAAACATTAGGTACACCAGTGTAGGGCCCGGTCCCAATAGGCATAAGTCACATTAGGCATGACATTCACTGTAGGCACAACCATACCCAGATGGGGGAGACATTATGCCTCGAGACCTTCTGCGGACATCATGACATCTCTACAAGAGGCCTATCCTGTACAAAACCATCCGTATAATTTTATTTTTTTCATGTATTTATTGGCATTTCAAAAACAGACAATCAAAAAGGTCAAAAGGCAGGCACAGAGATTAGAAGAGTGGCACATTAACATGTCAACATGCACAGGTCAATCACATCATACCACTTTGTCCCCGTTACAATGAACATCGCCGACAGGTAATAAAGACATATTCACCCCTCAAACACCCGCGCCTGTCTCAGTGCAGATTGAGCACGTAGAGTCTTGTGTCACAGCAGGTGCCCTGATAATCAAGTGTCTACTCATCAGTATGCGTTGGTGTACCCTCCTGCGACCCCTCCGCCACTCGTGCTGTGTCTGTCTCACTCGGATCAGGAGCCTGCTGAACAGGTCCCTTCTCCAAGTACAGTGCCCAGTAGTTCTTGGGTTTGTTTCGGGGAGGTAGTAATTCACTATACAACTCAGTTTGTGTACAACAGTAGAGCATTTCACAGGACCACTGAGTAGGTGTCGGGGTCGGTCCCCGCATCCAGGTAATCGCAATGCATCTCTTGGCTACCAGAAAGGCCATGTCTACAAGCCTTCTGTGTTCGGGCGCTATGCCCTTAGAGAACCCCAGCAGGGCCAGCAGAGGAGCAGGGGCAAGCGATAGACCAGTAACTCTATTCACTTCCCCGTAGACAGCGCAACAAAAAATCAGAATTTCTCGGGCAAAGCCAGGACAGGAGGAGGAAATCGGCTGCCTGTACTCTGCACCTCTCACATCCAGGGCTCTCCCTCAGCCCATATCGAAAAAGCAGTTCGGGGTGTGATAAACCCTATTCAAGAATTTAAAATGCAGCAGACGATGACGTCCATTCAGCGACACCCTCTTAACATTGGCGCAGCAATATCGCCACTTTTCCTCAGGTAAGTCCACCGCCAAATCAGTCTGCCATGCCAGGCGGGGCTTGGTATAATCCGTTGTTCTCTCAGAAAGCATTATACATAACAAGTTTGTTATAAATTTAGTCGGCATCTTGGCGCTAATGACATAATCAAATGCTGAAATCGCCGGAGGTTCCGGCATGTCCTCCCCCAACAAGTCCTTCAAAGCATGTCGAACTCTATGGAACTGGAAGCGAGGAAGGAGGGAGCTGGAATCATCCTCCGGTTCTATCTCCTCCCAAGTTCGAGTCCTAACGTCCGTAAATAGGTCACCCATGTGAGTAATATCCAAGGCAGTGAGCGCGGACAACACTCCCCTATCCCTACAGGGGTCAAGCCACGAACACCAGGCGAGCTGCGCCTTCGGAGCATAAAGAAGCGAACAGGCCTGCGCATCCATCAAATGGTGCCAAGCATGCGTGACAACATTCAGGGAATCGAGTATACCCGTCCGGCGGTCCCTGGGGGGGACATCAGCGCTGGAAGAGGGGTCGGGCCGCTACAATCGATTCTATACATAAGTGCGGAGTGTCCGCCGGGCCGTGTATCCAGCCATACGCGTGCGCGCCTTGTGCAGCGCGATAATATAGCTCCAAGTCCGGGGCATTCAGACCTCCCTCCTCAAAGGGACGGATGAGTATTTTCCCATGCAACTCTAGGTTGCTTCCCAGCCCATGCCAGCCGCCAAACAAGTGAATGGAGCTGCCGCAAGAAAGCCCCCGATAATACCATTAGTATGTTACTAAATAAGAACAAGAAGCGAGGGAGAACAATCATTTTCAATAAGGAAATGCAGCCCATCAAGGACAAGGGAAGACATCCATTTATTCACAGCATCCCCCAGCTTAGAGACGGCCACCCCATAATTCTCCCTGAGAACCACCTCCGAATCCGTGTGCAGCCGGATTCCCAAATAGCGCACTGAATCCGCGGTCCACTGGATAGGATATTCCGTTTCGAATCTCCTAGTGGCAGGGGTGAGCGGAAACATTAGTGTCTTACTCCAATTCACGTGTATCCCCGATAGCGAGCTAAATAATACAACCTCGCGCAGCATATGTGGACACTATCAAATTATACGTGGGAAATCTTATACCTCGATGCCCATGATATTCGCGCAAAGTGCAAGCCAGAGGCTCCCCAACCAGGGCGTAAAGGATAGGTGAAAGACGGCATCCCTGCCTGGTGCCGCGTCCGATGGAGAAGGGATCTGTCGTAAGTGATTCTATTCGAACTCGGGCCGAGGGTGAGGCATAAAGTGTGTTTAACAGTTGTAGAAAGAGGTCTCCCACTCCCATACGGCTCATTACCTGTCTAAGGAAAGGCCACTCGACAGAATCAAAGGCCTTCTCCATGTCCAGGAAAACCGCTACAGCGGAAACATCCTGGCACGTGTGTTGAAACGCCGCAAACACAGTCCTCAAGTAGTAAGTGAGGTTGCGACTAGGGTCAAATCCCGCCTGCTCAGGGGCAACAAGTGTGGTGACCAACGGGCTGAGACGGTTAGCGATAATTTTTGCGAAAATCTTCGCATCGACATTTAGCAGTGAGAGCAGGCGGTACGAGGAGCAATCCTCCGGGGGTTTCCCAGGCTTAAGAATAGCAACAATAATTGCTTCCCGCATTGTGGGGGGCATCTCACCTGCCTCCGCCATCTGCTCCACCAGTGTCAATAATCGGGGAATCAGTAAATCAGAGTACGTTTTGTAGAACGACACTGTTAGGCCGTCACAGCCCGGCGCGCTTTCACCCCTCATCGATGATAAGGCCCAAACAGTTTCCTCCCGCTCGAACGGCCGGACCAGAAATTTGCGGTGCGTCAGCCATGGCAGCTGGATATGCGTCAAATAATCCAGTATACGTTCCTTCGGAGCAGGGCCCCTGGAGGCATACAACGATGCATAAAAGTCCCGAAAGCGATCCGCAATCTGCTCGTCAGGTAAAAGCTCACCAGTCTGGGGGGATCTCATCTCATGCGTTGTTGCGCAGTGCCTACGCAGCTTCGCCAGTTGTGCTAATACTGCTCCTGGGCGCTCTCCCTAGGACCTCGCAATTGCGTACTTGCCCAAATGCTTCACCTCGGAATCCGCCTCCTCGTGGTACTCGTGGATCGTTTGTGCATAATTCCTGAGTGAGATCTACACTAGGATCTCGCAAGCGGCGTGCCTCAATGTCTTTGAGCCTGTTTTCTAGCAGCGACAGGCGTCCCCTGATTGATTTAAGGATTCCTGCATGTTTAGATATGGCAACTCCACGTATGAATGCCTTAAAGGCCTCCCAGACCGTCAAAAATGAGTCTACCGAACCAACGTCCTTATCAAAGAATTCCTCGATAGCAACTGCTAGCTTCTCCCGGAAGACATCATCCATCAACGAGTAAGGGGGAAATCACCAGGTAAAAGGAGGAAGGCGTCTCGCGGGCACATTAAGAGAAAACCATCCGTATAAATGCAGCCTCCATATAGGCACAAATCCTCGGGGCCGTAATCCTGGAGGGTAACCATTAGGCCTAGGACCAGTGGGCACATGGTATAAAGCGTAACATTCGCATTAGGCACGACAAATCATGAGCCTGGGGCGCATTCACATGAGCAAAGGTGTGAGAGATCATGATGCTAACTGCCCAGGCTGTTCATGTAAAATGGAGACTTTACCACATTTTTTGTTTGCCTGCAGGGCCTACAGGTTACCCCGAGCTAGGTGGTTAAAACCTGTGTGTAGAGAGATGGGTGTTAGAGATTTTAGGATCGCATTACGTATTGTGCTAACCGACACATCCTCTACGTTTATTGTTTGTGGTATTGCAAAGTACATTTCTAGCGCTTGGTTCATAAGGACTAGGTTGCTGGACCCCACAAAACAGAAATATTAACTACCTTTCGATTGATTTCTCCCATTGAAAATGTATTTAAGACTTTTTAAACTATTTAACTGGAAAAAGTGTTTTTAAAATTCGATTTTAGACAATTTGTAATATGTATGTGATACTTTTTTGTATATTGATTGTATAATTAATGTATATTTGCACTTTTATGATATGAAAAATATCGAATAAAGTATTACACACATGAGCATAGGAAGCATTAGCATAAACACCCAGGATTGAAACTATAGCCACTGTCTCTTCCGGTCGGGACTCCTAGTCAGCTGACAGGCTGCCCCCAGACACTCCGCTGCGGCCGCGGGGCTCACCCTTCCTCCTGGGGGTGATCCAGCGGCCTATAGAAAATATGCCATAAACAACGCTACCCAACACTATAACCTACAAAATAAAATTCTACATTAACTCATGGACCCATTTACTAACATGACATATTTGGGCCTACTGAATCAGGTGGTCAGATTAAACCTAAATATACTTTATTTACAATTCATATACATCTATATACATTCTGTAGTAAAAATATAATTTGAATAAATTCTAATTATTTAATTGACCACCATTTGGCGATGGCATCTAGCTAATAGCAACCTGCACTTCTGAAAAATCAAGACCAGCTTGTTTGTCAAAAGTAAGATTTTATTAACTAATTTATGATGTTTCAAAATATAATTTTATAAATGCAATTTTATTAGCATTAAAGTAAGCATGTTTGAAAAGATTCATGAGAAGAATACAGTTTTAAGCAAGAGAATCAAAATTTGAGTGAGAATTAAAAGTTTAGCATTTCTAAAACTTAAGTCCCTAGCTAAGCTAAATAAAAGGAAAATATAGTAAAGTTCTTTGAGGATTCTTACGTGCTCCACGCAAAGTCCAGCAGCACTTCACCCTCATCGGAAAGACAGAAAGCAGCAGCCAGCCCATCCCTAAGGGCATGACTTTTTATACCTTTCTATGCTAGCTAATCTAAGTAAAGGAAAGTTTTCTGAAAAACGACGACGTCCCATTGGCTAAGAGTGACAAGTGACATGTCACCCACATTTCAAAACTTCCATTAGGTCACATTTCTTTAGGACCATTGTCTTTTCCAAACGTGATCTGGAGCTTCCTTGATTTGCAACAATTGTAAATCACTGTTCTCGCTGCGTCCATTACACTTCCGCGGGTGCCAAGTTAGAGCTGACAAATTGTTCTTTTCTACCGGTTTCTGACCTTGGCCACGTCCGACAAAATGATGACAACGCGTCAGACTTGCTCAGTGAATGCAGCTTTGGTGAACACTTTTTCAAATTGGACATCTCGTGATTCTTGTAGAAGTAAAATTCAGCTTTTAGCAAACTCGAGCAAACTAGGCCCAAAAGCAGGCAACTTAATTTTCTAGTATAAAACAAACACAAGAAAAGTATTAATGAAAGAAATAATGTTGATTCTGTAACCACCCTTCGTTTTCTAATTGATTAACCCTCCCAATTAGTCTAATGTTACCTAGCAATTGCAAACAAATAAAGCAGCATTTTATATCTACCAGTCTTCATGAAATCCATGAAACCTTATTTGCACCTAGAATAGTAGAAATGACACCACATAGACAAGGAAAGCAAAAATAAGCACATGCCTCTTTTAGGTTTGCTGCAGTTAGTAATGACAAAAACGAAAACCACAAATTATTTTTATTATTTTGCACGAACAAAAGATGCAACACTTATGCACATTTATGAGTACACATGTTAGTCCCCCCATGTGTAAAGTTTATTCTAGATTGAGTTAGCACAACACATCACAAATCATTAATTTTATTATTCATGTTATGGAAATGTGACTTTGCGAGTTTAAACAGAATTCTGTTTTCTATCCCGCTCCATCAACTCCCTCATCTGGTGATTAACAAATCACCACACTACCACCCAAAATTTGGTAATTTAAACTTCCGAGAAAATGATTCAAATTCATTTGAGTCAGTAAATCCTAAAAACCTGTGTCAGCAAAATCCTCAGAATTGGCATAGCGTTCTCTGTGCAACTCCTGTAACTCAATCTCCCTTTCTTCTTCCTTTTTGAGTTTATAAATCCTTCTCTTTTCTTTCATTTGCTTCTTTCTTTTATGTAGCAAACAACCAATTTTTGTCAAAATAAAAATGAATATTATTATAATCAAAGGTGCCAAAATCTTGCCAAGAATTGAACTTCCAATGTCATGGAACCAATTTTTAATTGCTTGGAATCTTTTTGAAAGTTTTTCTGTAAAATCATCTTCTTCTAAAGGAATTATCTCTGAATGCATTTGTGTAATGTTCTTAATATACATCTCAATATTCTTACTTTCATCAGGTATATATGTGCAACAATGTTGTATATGCAAAATGCCACAGACTCCTCCCTCTTTTGCTAGGAGTATGTCTAAATCAAGGCGATCTTGAATCACCATAGATCTGATTGCAATTACCTCAACATTCACTAATTGGAATCCATCAGCTGTGTCTGTTGATAATCTGTCAACAATCGTGGACAGTTTTCTGATTCTCCCTGCATTTAGGGTTATACCAACAAAAGGTATTACTGCTTGAAAAATGTCTCCCAGAACTTCTGTGAACGTTTCTCTTTTAACTCTATTTACATAATTATGAATTTTGAACAATCCTTCTGAATCTCTGTTAACATGAAATACTTTAGGAAAAACAATTCCCACATAACAAGTTCCATACCAATGGTCTGGAAGGTTGTAGTAGGCCTTGTCACCACAAACAAAATAAATCCCAGGAAAGATTGGATCTTTTCCACCTTTGAATCCCCAACCTCCCAAAATCTGGTAAGTATCTTCACAGTTACTTGCACCTACAAAGTAATTATCAAACAGTGTATTATCTCTTCTAATGCAAAGCTTTCCACTAACTGGTTTGTCTATGTGAATTGCAACATTTTCAAGCATTTTGCCATTTAACTTCTCATCTTCTTTCTGCCAGAACCTGGACTTAGTCTGCTTGACTACTTCATTTCTTTTATAAATTGCTCTCCTTTCCTCAACCAGGTTCAAAAATTTCTTTCCCTCAGCACTTAATTTGCAGGTTAGATTATTCTTGTAAGCATACTCATAAGTGAGTTCATTAGTAACAAGGAAAAATTCCCTCATCTGTTTGGCTTTCTTATGCTTATTTAAAGCACCCTCAATTTTTATATTTGCAAAAATCTCGTCAAAATCTGAATAATAATATTCTAAGCGTCCAGTTTGATAAAATAAGCTAGTTAACACACTACATGTTACACCATATGTAAGAGGAAGCATATTGTATGTCACTCCCTCAGAAACAGAAGCAGGTAACTTTACGCACACATAACAATCCTTTGCGTCCATTACCTTGACATATTCACTCAAAAGCTTTGTGAATGTATTGCTGGAAAAATCACTAATAGATTTATCTTGATGAATGCTAGGTTGATGATTAATAACTTTTGCAGATGCACTATGTTTAATTTGACTAACTGAAGCTTTACTTGTCATGTTAACTTTGTGTAATTCTCTGTTCATCTCTAAAGGGATAATCACAGCTAAAACTAACCAGAGCAGAATTAAAATGAGCAGACACACCAGAGTCATCTTACAACATCTTTTGAATACAGAACACCTTGAAGTGCTCTCCTTAACATAAGGCATTTTTACCTCAAAAGAAAAACAAAATCTATTTTTAAAAAAACTAATTATTTATTTATACCCCCCTTTTTAAAATAATTTTTTTTTTTTCTTTTTTTTTTTTTTCAAACCCTAAACAAGATTTCTTCGACCTTATGTCACAAATAAGTTCTCTTCAACTAAACAGTTTTTCTTCGACCTTGTGTCAGCTAACAAGATTTCTTCGGCCTTTTGCCAAATTACCAATTATGTACTTCAATCATTGTCACTAATTTCCTCGATTTCGTCTTCTTCCTGACTACTATCATAAATGTCAATGACAGGTGGAATTACTAAATAAGTCCACTCAGGAGACTTGTATTTCTGGTTTGGTCTTATTATCCTTTTTCCTTTTCTCGACACTACTTCAATTTTCCTTCCAACTCCAACTTCTTTTCCAGGACTCTTTTGACTACTGATTTCTTCAACTTGCTCTTTTGGTTTCTTGATCAACCTAACTCTCAATCTTCCACCAGGCCAGTAGTCTGCTTTTCTCACAAATTTCTTTCTTGGTTCAGAAGCATTTGATTCTGACTTCCAAGCCCTTTTTCTTTTGCTTTCACTTTCACTATCCACGTCACTTTCTTCAGTTTCGTAGTCTGAAATTTCAATCGACTCAGGAACTTCTCTATTCGGCAGTTTCACTCCTTCAGGAACATCTTTTTGTTTTCCAATACTGGTACTCGGTAATTCGTCTTCATCCTCTTCTTCAATTACTTCCAACTTCCCAGATTTTGGATTTCCGTTCCTTACTTCAGAGCTTGACTTCTGCTTTTCGATACTCTCCTGGTCTGAAACTTCTTTTTGTTCCGTTTCTCTGTTTCCACCAGAACTAACTGAATCCTCAGTTATCTTTCCTTTTAACAGATTCTCTTCACCTTCAGAATCTATTTCAATAATTTCCAAGTCTTTTCTTGTCAGTTTTCCATTCACAGGCACATGTTCCAGATGTCGACTTTCCTGTCGATCTTCAGAATCTGGATTTGTTTCACCTTCTACTTCAGAATCAGAATCATCTGTAGTATCACTCTCAACATCAGAACTCTCAGGAGTTGGTACTGGAATAGTATGACTAGGATGAATCCAACGTTTCAATCCCTTGCATTTCACTGCATTAGTAGTGATCAGTATTATTTGCCTAGGCTTCTGCCACCTAGGAGCCAGACAATTTCTTCTCCGATGTACTTTTGTTCTGACCCAATCACCAGGCCTCAGATCATGTGTCAAAACTTTTTCATTTGATTGTGCTTCAGTTCCCACCTGATTAGACACAGAAGTCACTATATCAGATAACCTTTTACAGTAATCCAAAATAGCACTGTCATTTATGCTCAACAATTTGCCTACAGGTACAAAAGCTTGCCTCATAACTCTTCCCATCAAAATTTCATGAGGACTCAAACCTGTCTTTTTATCTGGTGTACTTCTTAATGACATTAGAACAAGTGGAAGAGCATCTGTCCACTTTACACCTGTTTCAAGACACATTTTTCCAATTCTGTTTTTAATTGTTCCATTAATCTGTTCCACTACCCCAGATGCCTCTGGTCTGTATGCACAGTGTATCTTCTGCTCAATGCTCAAAGCTTCACATATTAATTTCATTAATTTGTTATCAAAATGACTTCCTCCATCACTCTCAATAGTGACTGGAAAGCCGTACCTTGGGATAATTTCTCTGAGCAGCAGTTTTGCTACTGTAATTGAATCACAATATCGTGTAGGAAATGCTTCTACCCATCTTGAAAATAAACAAACAATCACAAGAACATATTTTAAGCAATTGTGTAAGGGCATTTCAATGAAATCCATTTGTAACCTGGTAAAAGGACCACCCTCTCGACCAATTATTCCTGTCCCTAACACTGATTTTCTGTTTGGATTCATTTCTTGGCATGATAAACACCTTTGACAAAAAGATTCTGCAATTGTTCTAAATTTAGTATTGAACCAAGTCTCTCTGAAAAGTCTGATCATAGAATCTCTTCCAAGATGAGCCGGACCATGATATAATCTGGCCATGTCAGCAATCAAGCAATTTGGTAGGACTTCTCTGCCATCTTTGTAAACCCACACTCCATCTTCATCACGTGGTCTACAATCTGATCTTAACCACAGATCTTTTTCCTCATCATCTGCTTCATTTTGTAAATCTCTAATCTCATGCCATGTTTCTACAACTGTTGTTAGCATTAATGAATTTGAATCAGATTCTTTACTCTTTTCCCGATTGTATGCACAACCTTTTCTTGCGCAGTACTTTGCTGTTTCATCTGCATAGGCATTGCCTTTTGAGATATAATCCACTCCTTTAGTGTGCGCAGCACACTTTACAATTGCGATTTCTTTCGGCAATTGTATTGCTTCAATTAATCTTTTAATGAAAACTGCATTTTTAATTGGTGACCCTGCTGATGTCATATAGGCTCTCTGAGACCAGAGTTGTCCATAATCATGTACAACTCCATACCCATACTGACTATCAGTAATGATGGTAACTCTTATATCTTTTGATATTTCACATGCACGAATCAAAGCAATCAATTCAGCCACTTGTGCTGAACGAATTCCTTCAAGACATGATGCTTCTTCAACATCTGCAACTGTACAAACAGAATATGATGCTTTTAAAACACCTCCCTCTGTCCTCAGACAGGAGCCATCCACAAAGTAGACAACATCTGATTCAGACAAAGGTACATCTTTAATGTCCTGTCTTGGTTTGGTGCAAAATTCCATAACATCTAAACATTCATGTTCCGTTTCAGTATCATCAATAATTTCAGAATCAGGCAGTAATGTAGAAGGATTCAGATTTAAACATCTTGAAATCGAAACATTATCTGCTCCTAGTATGATTTTCTCATACTTTGTTAATCTGCTGCTTGTCAAATGCTGAGTTTTACCTCTTGTCAGTAATATTTCAACTGAATGAGGCACAAAAACCTTCACAGGAAATCCCATAATGATTCCCTCACTTTGTTCCAGACTGACACTTGTAGCTGCAACTGCTTTCAAACAACCGGGTAATGCTTTTGCAATAGGATCAAGAACTGCAGAAAAGTATGCAATAGGTTTCTTTAGATTTCCATGTCTTTGAATCAACACAGACAATGCACATCCCTCTCTCTCACTGCAATACAGTTCAAAACCTTTCTCATAATTTGGCATACCCAAAGCAGGAGCTTGACATAAACTCTTTTTCAAGTTCTCAAAAGATTCCATCTCAGCTTCATTGAGAATAATTGGATCTTTTACATCAGATTTTGTCAATCTCTGTAATGGTTTTGCAATTACTGAAAATCCACTTATCCATTGTCGACAGTAACCCACCATTCCCAAGAACATTCTGACTTGTCTCTGTGTCCTTGGAGGTTGCATTGCCTGAATCATTTTAATTCTTTCAACTGTTACCTGCCTTTTTCCCATTGCAATTCTGTGACCAAGATATTTCACTTCTTGTTTGCAAAACTGTAATTTTGCTGGAGACACTTTATGTCCTTCATCTGCAAGATGATTTAACAGTATTATTGTGTCTGTCACACAATTTTCTCTTGTCTTAGCGGCTATCAACAAATCGTCGATATACTGCACCAACGTAGACCTACCAGGTAAGTCTAGGTTTTCCAAAGATCTTTTTAACAACTCATTGAATATTGAAGGACTTTCTGTATAGCCTTGAGGGATTCTACACCATCCGAGGGTCCTACCTTGAAATCTGAAAGCGAAGATTTCATGACTGTCTGGATGCAAAGGAACAGTAAAGAATGCATTGCAAAGATCAATGACAGTGTACCATTCCGCATCATGTGGAATTTGATACAAAATAACTGCTGGATTTGGAACCACAGGGCAACATGGAACAACAATCTGATTAACCTTTCTCAAATCTTGTACAATCCTATATGTTCCATTTGACTTTTTAATTCCCATAATCGGTGAATTGCAAGGACTACTCTCTATTTATTTTAGTACACCTTGTTTGATGAATTTTTCAATCACAGGTATAACACCCTCAATTGTTTCTGCTTTCATTTTGTACTGTGGAATGTTAGGAAATTCTATTCCCTGCTTTAATGCAATTTTGACTGGATCAATATTTTTCATTAGACCTATCTCATTCCCAGTAAAATCCCATATTTCAGATTTCACTGTTTCCTTAAGTTCTTCAGGTAAATCTTTCTTTTCAAATGCAGGAAACAATTTTGTTTCATCTGTTTCCATCAGCATCATTGTCATCCTATACAAACCATCTTCCTCCATTGTTTGTAACTCAACCCCATCAGGAGAACAGTATATTCTACAATTCATTTTGCACAGTATGTCCCTGCCCAATAAATTCACTGGACTACTGTTACAAACCACAAACCTGTGTTTGTCTTTGAAATTTCCAATTTCAACTGGAACTGGATCAGTCAAATCAGTTTTAATTTGTTGATTGCTTACTCCAACAACTTGGATGGTATCCCCAGAGAGAGGTAGGTTTTCAATTTCCACTGATCTAACAGTAGAACGGGTAGCACCAGTGTCCACTAGAAAAGTAATGTCTACATCATTAACTTTCCCATTTACAAATGGACCAGACTGGCCAACCTCAAGAGTGGCTCCAACAACACACTCTTCCTCCTCTCCCAGGCACCGTCAGCAATAATCATCAGAATCACTATCTTGGCTTTCTGTTAACAAAAATTGTTGTGAAGCATTCTGCATTTGTACCCTTTGCTGCTTTTGTGGTTTTATTACCTGTTCATTTCCTTGAAATCCCACACCAGAATTATATTTTTGAACTCCCCCACAATTCGGAAATGGTGGCTGTGGCAATTGATTTTGACGGTTATTCACCTGTTGCTGCAACTGTCGCTGAATGTTTAACTCGTTTAACCCCTGTTGCATCTGTAGCTGTTGCTGCAGGTCAACATCATTCTGCATCTGTGGATTTAATAATGGATTCTTTAAATTTTTAGGAGGTTTAGGACATTCGTCTCTCCAATGTCCAATTTCGCCACAATTAAAACAAGGTAATCTTTGTTTCAACTCTTCAATTTTCGGACTAAATTTTCTTGCAAAATTATTACCTTTAAACTTTCCTTGTATCTGGTTCGTATTTCCAGTTTGAACAAAATTTGTGTTTTTGTTACCCATGCTGGCAATCTGTTGCTCAGCTACTTTTACCTGAGCCCACATGGCTTTTTCTTTGAGCTTCTTTTGTCTCACTTCTAATTCATCGCTACAATACTTAGCTTTTCTCAATATATCATCAACAGAAAGAGCTTGCCATCCAACAATGCTATTCCTGATCATGTCTGCAATTTCAGGTTTCAGGCCATATACAAATCTATAGACAAAATGACTCATGTCCTTTTCATCCAGTTTTTCATAACCACTGTATTGTTTAAAAATTAACAATAACCTCTCGTAAAAAGAATGAACTGATTCTTTTGTTTCCTGATTTGTCCTTTCTATTTTAACCCAATCAACTTCTTTGGGTGGAATTTTATTTTTCAACCAGTATATTACTTTTTCGTAAAAATCCATTACAAGGGGATTTGGAGCACCTGTTTCTTTGTTTCGTTCAGGTTCTGTTTTTGGCCAACTTATTGATATTTTGCATTCTGTCCAAAGATCTGATGGGACGACAATGTCGAAAAATCCATCCAGATCAATCCACAAAACTTTTGAAACTTTGATAAACCTATCTACTTGCCTATACCATTCTACTGGCTTCTCCCTTAATTTCGGAAAATCATTTGTGAACAGTAGTATGTTCTGTCTTCACCATGGGACATGAACATATCCTCCCCCTGCAATCTCTCTCATTGGAAATTGTTTTGACAGTTTTTCCAATTTCTCCTCTTCCTTCTTTTTCGTCCATTTCACTCTCCATTTATTCAGTTCTCCCAATTTTTTAATATAAACAATCAAATCTTTTATGTGCAGTATTCTTCCCATTGAGTTCAAACTCTCAATGTCATTTTCTGAAAAGTCTAATCTGTAATGTTTTGCAAAATTCTTTTGTTTACTTACATCAATTTCAAGTTCAGCTGGTAGTTCTTCTAACTGATCATATTTATTTTTCGTTTTCCATTGAATACTTTTACAAATGAACAGTAGTTCATCATCTCGATAGTAATTTAAACTATCAGGACCAATGGTTCCAATTATTAATTCCTCAATATTTGCTTTTAATTTAGCTACATCAAGTTTCGGTGTATTCACCCTGACTTCAGAACTCCCTACATCTGATTCTGCACCCATCGGTGTTTTAGGAGATAAATCTTCATTAAAAGTTAAGTCTGGTATTCTCGATCTTGAAGAGTTTATTTCAGATATATCTGAATAAAATTTTTCAGCAACTTTCTGAATTTCTGCATTTAAAGGAATAGTCAACCCTGTCTTGTTTGATTCTCTTTGCTCAAAAACAGGCTGAACAGGACCAATTGTTACTGGAACTGTCACAGCTTCTATGCCTTTTGTTATTTGTCGAATTAATTCTTCTTTAGATCTTAAATATTCAGAAGGATCAACAGCCTCAACATTTCTGGTTTCTCTTATATATTCCTTTGGAGGTTCCCTTGCTCTTGGAGTCATTGAAAAATGTCTACCTTCATTTTGAACATTATTAAATTCTGATCTTCTTGGAGTTTCAATAATTTCACAATTATTTGGATAAAGTTTTGGAGTTTCATTAATTGGAGGTGCACTCGGTGAAGTTTCTGTAGAAACCACCGGAGTAGACCATGATCTAGGAGGTCTCAAAGGCTGATTCTTTCTAGCTGTAGTGTATATTTCTTCCATAACTGCATCTTCAGATTCGCTTTCTAAAGGAGCACTATTTCTTTTTTCAGTAGTTTTCCCAGCAGGAGTACCTAAAACCATTTCTTGAATTAAATATAATCCTTCACTCATGTTTCCCTGTCTCCACATTCGTAATCTGTCTTCATGAGTTTCCCTTCTCCAAACTGGAGGTTTAGAAGGTCTTTTAATTCCGCTAGTTTCCCTTTGTAACTGATACATCTCATCCTCCCACTCAACTAAAGCTTCAAATTGAGTTGGTCTCGGTTTTGGACTAAGAGCATTCATTTTCTCTCGCAAATTTCTCAAAACCTTTACATTAAATGAACCATCATCAGGCCAAGTCAGAACGCCATCATTCTTTGTATAGCGTTTCCAGCTATCGAACCATAAAACAGTATGATATCCATATTCACCTTCCATGTACGCTGCAGGTGTTTTGTACTTATGAAGTAATTTACCACCTCGCGTTTCTATTTTCTTGTCAGGCGAAATTAAAATTTTAAGTTTCTGAAACAATGTTGGCTTTTTCTCAACATGTTTAAAATGATAACTCATCTTTCAGAGTTAAATTTAATTCACAAAATCGTTCGTAAAATATTTCCGGGATATTCCGCAAAAGCAACCAATCCGTGCGCGAAACACACCAACAATCCAATGGCAGTTGAGCTACGTCACTTTTTTTTTTTGCTCAACTAATAAAAATGGAGTTTTTCTGAAGGACCAATCAGCTTACAGGTCGTCAGAGACTCAAGAACCAATCAGAGTACAGTTTGTGACGTAGGTCACCCAATCCCAGCGCGGCTCTGTGACGTACACAGCAGCTGCGGTTTCTCTTTTCTCACTCCTAGCGCTTACCCCTCCTTCACAAAATCTTTTCACAGTGCCATTTTAAGAACAATTTTCAGTGTAAATTAATTCTTTAAACAATGACAATAAGGACTCATCTGTTTGTTTCACTATTTAGGATAGTTTTCATACATACAAGTATCCACACTTCGGAATAGTCTGCGCTATTCTCACTAAGGATAATTTTCAATTGTCAGTAGAGCAACTCTTAACCCACCCTTCTAACACGTAAAATTATGAACTCGTTTTCCTCTGAACGCACCGCGTAGTGACAGTTCGAAAGTTCCACTTGAACATAAATTACAAATCAAATTCGCACTTTCACACGGAAAATTCCCTATTACAAACACACATGAAATCCGTACAGGACTCTCACCTGTTTATAGAAATCATGCACCGTTAGCAAAATAACGACGTTATCCGTACAGGACTCCAACCTGTTTATAGATATAAAACATGTACCCTTACAGGACTCTAACCTGTTTATAGGTAATCATGCACCGACATTACTCTACCCTTCATTCAAGCTTGAATATACCTAATACTTTTATCACAGTGAGTTTTATGGAAGGCACTTTGTCCCTATTCTCATGCTGCTCTAATTTCCTAGGCAATTCTCACTATACAAGATTCGCACCTAGCCCTAACACTGTGTTGCACGGCGACAACACCTGTGGTACACGGCGATACCACTTGTGATACTCGGCGATATCACTGCAAACAGAACAGATGACTTGCGTGACTAACTTCTCGTCACACAATCTATACCGGTATAGCTTACAGATAGCACGAAAAACAAACTCAACATGTGTTAAAACATCGATCCTATTTCCATACCATAACACTAAAGTAGCCCTTAGCAACCAACATATTACCTTGGTTACCCTTAGCAACCATCAATTTCTGCTACCAGAGAATTGATCCAGCGGCCTATAGAAAATATGCCATAAACAACGCTACCCAACACTATAACCTACAAAATAAAATTCTACATTAACTCATGGACCCATTTACTAACATGACATATTTGGGCCTACTGAATCAGGTGGTCAGATTAAACCTAAATATACTTTATTTACAATTCATATACATCTATATACATTCTGTAGTAAAAATATCATTTGAATAAATACTAATTATTTAATTGACCACCATTTGGCGATGGCATCTAGCTAATAGCAACCTGCACTTCTGAAAAATCAAGACCAGCTTGTTTGTCAAAAGTAAGATTTTATTAACTAATTTATGATGTTTCAAAATATAATTTTATAAATGCAATTTTATTAGCATTAAAGTAAGCATGTTTGAAAAGATTCATGAGAAGAATACAGTTTTAAGCAAGAGAATCAAAATTTGAGTGAGAATTAAAAGTTTAGCATTTCTAAAACTTAAGTCCCTAGCTAAGCTAAATAAAAGGAAAATATAGTAAAGTTCTTTGAGGATTCTTACGTGCTCCACGCAAAGTCCAGCAGCACTTCACCCTCATCGGAAAGACAGAAAGCAGCAGCCAGCCCATCCCTAAGGGCATGACTTTTTATACCTTTCTATGCTAGCTAATCTAAGTAAGGGAAAGTTTTCTGAAAAACGACGACGTCCCATTGGCTAAGAGTGACAAGTGACATGTCACCCACATTTCAAAACTTCCATTAGGTCACATTTCTTTAGGACCATTGTCTTTTCCAAACGTGATCTGGAGCTTCCTTGATTTGCAACAATTGTAAATCACTGTTCTCGCTGCGTCCATTACACTTCCGCGGGTGCCAAGTTAGAGCTGACAAATTGTTCTTTTCTACCGGTTTCTGACCTTGGCCACGTCCGACAAAATGATGACAACGCGTCAGACTTGCTCAGTGAATGCAGCTTTAGTGAACACTTTTTCAAATTGGACATCTCGTGATTCTTGTAGAAGTAAAATTCAGCTTTTAGCAAACTCGAGCAAACTAGGCCCAAAAGAAGGCAACTTAATTTTCTAGTATAAAACAAACACAAGAAAAGTATTAATGAAAGAAATAATGTTGATTCTGTAACCACCCTTCGTTTTCTAATTGATTAACCCTCCCAATTAGTCTAATGTTACCTAGCAATTGCAAACAAATAAAGCAGCATTTTATATCTACCAGTCTTCATGAAATCCATGAAACCTTATTTGCACCTAGAATAGTAGAAATGACACCACATAGACAAGGAAAGCAAAAATAAGCACATGCCTCTTTTAGGTTTGCTGCAGTTAGTAATGACAAAAACGAAAACCACAAATTATTTTTATTATTTTGCACGAACAAAAGATGCAACACTTATGCACATTTATGAGTACACATGTTAGTCCCCCCATGTGTAAAGTTTATTCTAGATTGAGTTAGCACAACACATCACAAATCATTAATTTTATTATTCATGTTATGGAAATGTGACTTTGCGAGTTTAAACAGAATTCTGTTTTCTATCCCGCTCCATCAGGGGCCCGCGGGTCACTCACCGGATCTTGAGGGGGGCTGATCTGAACTCCGGGCTGCAGGTTCAAGCCCACGGGACTCCACTGGTGTCTTCTGGCAGAGGACAGGCACCGGTGTGTGCCTCGACCATCCCCTGCCCCTCCCGGACCTCTCCAGGCCCCTTCCCACTCTTGGTCGGCCTGGGCGAGGTAGGGGGGGCTTCCGTTCCTCTCTGAGCCCCCACGATGAGGCCTGGACTGGCCTCGGCTTCCCGGTTCCTTCTCAGGCCTCAGGGCCAATCAGGGCCCGGCCCTCGGGAGGCGCGCCTGTACCCGCCAATCCCCTCGCGGCTTGCAGGGGGCGCGGCAGCGAGGGCCATTGGCTGTGCGGGAGCCAGCCGGGGCGCGGCTGAGGACGCGGCACCCCCGCAACGTGATGGCGGCTGGTCCGGCTCCTTCTCGGGCTCCCCTTCGGTCACTGGGAGCCCCGGCCCATTTCCGTCCTGCAGCCCCGCCCACCTCCAGGCGGGCTGCTTCGCTTCTTGCTTTTGCCAGGCTCAGTGGCGGTGATGTTGGGGAAATTCCTTCGGGCAGCGACGAGGGGTAGGCTCCCTCCTGCAATGCACCATGCAGGGTGGGCACCCGCTCAGGTTGAAAGTAGATTGTTCCCCCGGGCCGCAGCGGTGACTCCGGGCAAGCTTGATGTGCGGGGTAGGCACCCGCGAAAAGGCACTAAAGCGCGGGGTAGGCTCTCGCTAGTTTCAATTAGGCCAAAAAGCGTGGCAATATGCAGGGTGAGCACCCGGTCATTAGATATGCATGCCAAGCGACGCCACTACTCGGGATGGGCACCCCCGGCGCTTTCTAAATCAGCACACATGCAGCCACAAAGCGCTTAGGGGATAGCGCTGCAGGAGCCCAGCGCAGGGGCCAATAGTCGGGCAACAGCAATCTACACAAGTCCTGGGCAAAGATAGCGCATAGGCATTATGGCACTTCGCAGGTACTGCGCTTCCCAATAAAACAGTTCTCCTTAGCCCCACAGTGCCTAGGGGATGACAGCGCTTCAGTAACACAGAAAAAGGGGGCTTGGTCCCCTCATTCCAGCGCTGTAGGCCTCAGCTCCTCTCCCCTGGCAGACCAAAGGCAGCACTCATCCAGGGCTCCTCACCTCTGGTGCTGGGGTTATAGCGCTGCACCCTCCAAGCGCTAGTCAGCAGGCAGATAACGCGCTCTTCTCTTCCAGGTGCTTGCCAGCAGTCAGGGCCCAGAGGTAGCGCTCCTTCTCTCTTCAGGGGCCAGGTAGCAGAGCAGCAGGCACTACTGGGCAAGGCCAGCAGTCAGTGGGCACTCATCAAGACAGGGCGGTAGGCTTTACAAACCATCCTCCACTGTAGCGTGGCACTCCTCCTGTACAGCAGCCTTCACTCCTGCAGTGGGGCTTCCACTAGCCCTGTAGACAGCAGAGGGGTTTTAGTTGGGTACAGGGTCCAGCACACAGGCCCAAGTGGCGGTACCCCCTTGCAGCAGGTCCCCTCTTGTTCATGTCCCTGCTCTGACTGAGTACATGGTGGCACAGCCCCCTTATTTATGCGCCCCTCACCCCACCTCCCAGACAGTGCCAGAAGCTTCTAGAAGCCTCTGGGGAACTGGTTCTAACTGGCTCAGGGGGAGGAGTAGAGCTCCCTGGGTGCCAGGCTTTCCCTCCAAAAGCTGGGGTGGCTGGGAAGCGAACATCTAGACTGCTAACCTACTACAGCCAGGTGGCAAAACACATAGCCATGGCATCCATTTTAAATGCAGCATGTTACCAGGGTACATTTCTACAATGGGGGGTTAACAAGTGCGCACACCATTGCATTACATTTAACATGGCGTCTCACTCCACACATGGCCTGTACATTTCTCAACCATGGTGGAGACATCCTAACACAGGGGGTGAAAAGCGAAAGATTTTGGGGAAAAGGGCCAGGTCCAACAGACGGGTATGCCCAGACGTGGGTCCCGTGTTCTCCATGCCACTGGAGCCAAACTATTCTGGCTGAAGAGGGGTGAAACCCCAAAACTGGTCCTAGGATGCTTGTTTCTAGTCCAGGGAGGACCTGGCCTGGCAGTTCGGACAGGACTGTTCCCATTGGGCGCAGGGTCAAGACTGATTTGCATATGGCTGGGTCCAAACTGGAATGGCGTGGTGAGCAAAAAAACAATGGATTTAGGCCCAGATCTCTTTACTAGGGTGAATGTATGACATTGTTCTGCATTCTGTCCATCAATTGTTCTTTTTGCATTATTCACCCGAGTGGGATGGGAATGCCCAGACATGGGTCCCATGCTCTCCATGCCACTGGAGTCAAGCTATCCTGGCTGATGAGGGCTGAAAGCCTGAAACCGGTCCAAGGATGCTTGTTTCCAGTCCAGGGAAGACCTGGCCTTGCAGTTCGGGCTGAAGTGTTCCCACTGAGCACAGGATCAAGACTGATTTGCATATGGCTGGGTCCAGACTGGAATGTCTTGGTGAGCAAACAAACAATGGATTTAGGCCCAGATCTCTGTACTGGGGTGAATGTATGACATTGTTCTGCATTCTGCCTATCAATTGTTCTTCTTGCATTATTCACTCCGAGTGGGACGGGTATGCCCAGACGTGGGCCCTGTGCTCTCCATGCCACTGGAGTCAAGCTATCCTGGCTGATGAGGGTTGAAAGAAACCGGTCCTAGGATGCTGATTTCCAGTCCAGAGAGGACTTGGCCTTGCAGTTCTGGCTGGACTGTTTCCATTGGGCACAGGGTCAAGACTGATTTTCATATGGCTGGGTACAAACTGGCAAATAACGATGGATTGAGGCCCAGATCTCTGTACTGGGGAGAATGTATGACATTGTTCTGCATTCTGCCCATCAATTGTTGTTTTTGCATTTGTCACCTGTTCCGACCCCACTCACCTGAATCACAGGTACTACAGGAGCGAAGATAGCCCGATCCACCCCCTTCCTCAATGCCTTGGTCCCTCGAGCGATACTCAATAAAGATCACACGAGCCGGCAATGCACCAGGGGGAAAACCAGATGGGGTAACTGATGGAAGGTGTACAGACATTCATACGGCCATCCTCTAGACTGCAGACACACCACATCTCCATACCAGGAACATACTGTAGCAGGAAGAAAACACAATAACAAAATATAAGAACAGGATAGACCCACAGGCAAGAAAGTTATCATAAAATAGTTAGACCAAATGAGACCCCTTTTACATTGCCCCACACATGCCCAGAGAATGTAAGGCAATCCAGAGGTCTCAAAAACTATAGAGGGGGTATCCTAATTGTAACTGTTCCTGGAATGTCCCGTAACACCAAGTCCTCCAGTAATGCGGGGAAAAAGAACACCGCAAAGCGTGTGACAAAACCCCGCTTGGCTAAGGTATTAGCAACGAATATGAAGTTACTCCAAAAAATTATACAGTCCCAAAGACTTTTCAGTGCACTGAAGGAAAAGAAAAAACAAAAGGTTCTCCCAAATGCAGAAAACAGAACTCTCCCAGAGATCACAAAACTCCACTGCTCGTTGTTTTTTTCCAAGACGCTTCCTGGGAATTTAACACAAACTGCAGGGTATTCATTTTTAAAGTTTAGTCTTCTCCAGCCGGAAACAGACTAATCCAACTCGTAAGAAGACTGTCTGAACAAGAACAGACAGCAGGAATCCAGACGATCAGCAGCAGAGCAGGGGATGAAGATTAAAGCAACAGGACGCCAGGACGCCAAAGTCGAAGTGCTTCCGGGGCTGAAAACCAGAAGAGTACCCAAGCACGGAAAGGAAGGAGAAAGGCCCTCACATACTGCCCAAGGCCCCACCTCCACCCGCCACAGTACTGGAAAGGAATCAAAGAATCCCGCTGTTAGAACTGGCTATTTCTGGTAGGCTAAGGCTGACGCCAAAGCCAGGCAGAAACCACCATTCTAGTCAGGGCAATGGAGTCACACACCAAGATAACCCCTGCTCACCCCCTTGGTAGCTTGGCACGAGCAGTAAGGCTAAACTCTGAGGCAATGTGTAAAGCATTTGCGCCAGCACACAACAGCAACAACATCCTAGGCACACCACAAAAGGAACTCCACACAAGGTTATGTAAAAATAACTTCTGTATTGTCAAAACACATCAGATAGAATCACACATGTACATTGTGCCAACTGGCACGGGCAATATTCATAAGGGATTATTTACAAGACAGGGCCACATAGGCCACTGTCAGAATCAACACTTTTAGAAATAGAAATACTGTCAGAAATTAGAATAAAAGGATATATAACAGTTATAAATCACATCCAGTAACTACTGGGAACAGGTAAGTACCACCTAAGCAACCCTAAACACCTTAGGAGAATGTCACGCAGGGGACCAGGACCTCACTAGGACCACCTGTACGGAAAGAACAACCACCTAAGAATAAAATACATTTAGGGGTATCAGCAAGGACACATTACACGTGATGCCTAAAACATTCAGAGGTGTAGGGAAAAAGGTAAACACATGATGTATAAAAACACATTCAGCGGTGTAAGGAAAGAAAACACATGATGCCTAAAACATTCAGAGGTACAGGGAAGGAAGAACACATGATGCATAAACCAACAAATTCAGAGGTGTAAAATCCAGGAAGACACATGATGCATAAAAACATTCAGAGGTGCCAGGAAAGAAAACACAACTCAATAGCGCAAAGACACATGATGCCTAAAACATTCAGAGGTGCAAGGAAAAACCACACAATTGCGCAAAACCTTACATAAGCCACTACCTGTGGCAGTCTCTAGCCCAACTGGCCTTGTTGGGGCTAGGACGCCCTGTAGTCCAAAAGTCAGGGGCCTAAACGTGGCAGGTGCCCACTACTTGCTGGGCACCTGAGGACAATCCCAAGACCTAAACGGTGCAGCTGCCCACTAATTGTCCATCACCACCCCTTGTTGTAAATTATTTTGTCCACCCTAAGCGTGGAAGGGTATGCTCAGACATGAGTCCCTTGCTCACTGCACCATCAGGATTCAAGCAAGCCGGGCCGAAGAGGCTGAAATGCCAGAAACCGGTCCCCGGTAGCTTGTTTCCTTTCCAGTGTAAGAATTGGCTTTGTAGTTTGGTTTGCCCTGTTCCCATCATGCACTGGGACAGGAACAGACTAATTTGCATACAGCCAGGTTCTGAAACTGGGATGATGCAGTGAGCTAAAAAACGGTGTTGGATCTAGCCCTGATCTCTTGACTGGGTGAGAGTTTTCTGCTTAATTCAGAGACTCTGTCCATCACCACCCCTTGTTGTAAATTATTTTGTCCACCCTAAGGGTGGAAGGGTATGCTCAGACATGAGTCCCTTGCTCACTGCACCATCAGGATTCAAGCAAGCCGGGCCAAAGAGGCTGAAATGCCAGAAACCGGTCCCCGGTAGCTTGTTTCCTTTCCAGTGTAAGAATTGGCTTTGTAGTTTGGTTTGCCCTGTTCCCATCATGCACTGGGACAGGAACAGACTAATTTGCATACAGCCAGGTTCTGAAACTGGGATGATGCAGTGAGCTAAAAAACGGTGTTGGATCTAGCCCTGATCTCTTGACTGGGTGAGAGTTTTCTGCTTAATTCAGAGACTCTGTCCATCACCACCCCTTGTTGTAAATTATCACTAATTGCTGGGCAGCTGGGAAATAAAACTGCGACAGGGTCTTCACTGACCCTTAGGCGCAAACTGCGCCCACTGCTGGAGTCGCACAGGCTCTGGACATCACACATGTCCCAAACATTGGAGCCACACAGGCTCTGAAATCACAGTGCCCCTATGGTCGTGGGAGCCTAGACAGGCTCTAAACAAGCATGTCCCCAGGGAGCCTCCTGAGCTCTAGACAACGTTGGGGCGACCCGCTGCCAACCGAGGCCGCCCTAAATGCCCCATCATGAACTAGGCTCCTAACTGCAAGAAACAAGGGCCGCCTTGCGGAGCCTCTCGGGCTCATCAACAACTATGGCCCCCTTCGTTGGAGTCCCTCGGAGGGGACTCGAAATACACTGGTGCCCCAGAGCCTTTCACTAGGCTCAAAGACAATCATGCCCAATCGTTGGAGTCCCTCGGGACTCTGCGCACAAATGCAAGGGGCCCTGGAGCCTCGGAGCGGCCCGCTGTCAACTGGGGCCGCTCTGAGCTAAGCAACACTGCACCCGCACTCACCAGTGACGGCGGGGCTCTTCTCGTGCTGCTCCGCTCTGGGTCCTTTCCGCGCTGCGGCGGGGGCAGGCACGGCACTGTGCCTCGCGCCCCTCCTCTCTTCGTCTGCACCATGGAGTCCCCCCAGGCCCGGGTCCACTTACCGGGCGACTTCTTCGGGCGGGGGCTCTTCTTCTTCTCTCGTCTCGGGGCTCCCTCAGCACACGGGAGCCCCGCAACAGCCCCAACTTCCTCTTCTTCACGGCCGCACTTCCGCTTCCGTCGCAGGCCCCGCCCACAACCAGGCGGGCCACGGCGGCGGCGATTTCTGTGTTTGAACGGCTGCAATGAGGGGTGGGCACCCTCGGTTAACAAAATAAACATAGAAACGGGGTGAGCACCCGTTAGGCAATTAAATAAATGGGGTGGCACCCATCAATAAAAAATAAATGTAACTAAGCAAAAATGGGCAGGGGCGCTTCCCATCAAGGGAAAACGACAGCGCTCCGCCCCAGCAAGGCAAATAAAGCGCTCTCAAGCGCTAAAGACAAAATAAAGCGCTTCCTGCCCACAATAAAGCGCTGGGGGGCTGCTCAAGGTCCTGGCATCATTAACAGCCAGCAAAAAGAAGTCCCAGCAGTCCGGGAAGAATAAAGATGGAGCAAAACAGCTCCCTGCAAAGATGAGTCCTCCAGCATCTAGGAAAGTCCATCAGGTGTCCAGGGGCTGGGCAGGGCCCAGGGATTCCCCTGGGCCCAAGCAGCAGCACGCCCCTGGCAGATTCAAGTCAGAAACAAGAACATTTTGGAAGGGGACAAAGCCCCTTTTTATACAGAGAAAAGTCTTTGAAGTCTTTGTGCGGCACTGAATCCGGTCTAAACCAGTTATTGGGTGTTGTTGGAGCCCTTGGGCTTCCTGGCTTCCTTCTTTCTTTCAGTATCAGGGACAGAGGTGACAGTCGCCCAGCTGGGAGGTGGAGCCAGCATTGTGGCAGGCAAGCACAGCCTCATTCACTCCCAGGTGCTATCTCCTCCCACTTCCCTGGCAGCAGATGCAGCCTTTCATCCACGGGCTGACTCAGACAACCTCCTGGGGGCTCCCCAGCCCCTGTCACCCTCAAACCAGACAGTCAATCCACAAGCAGGCCCAGGCACTCCTGGGCCAGGCTCACCAGCCAATCACACGCCAGGCACAAATTACACAAATATGCCAACTTCTAAAAGTGGCACTTCTAGACTAGACACAATCATGCCGCATACACCATTACGCAGCATTCAATCTCACGAGTTCGCACATATCTAACTCGACCCTGCACTCCCCACACATCAGGAACTACCATGGGCATACATATTCCCCATTCATTCCTATGGGAGGGCAGGTCACTCACCATACATACTGCACCACAGTGAAAAAGTGCGCAAAGGCCTAAAATCACCAACACCAGGTTCCAGAAACAGGCTAGGAAAAAGCAAAACGTTTCGGGGTGAACCTCCCAAAAGGGCCAGGTCCAACACCCGCCCACCAACCCTCTCCGAAATCCAGTCTCCCGCCCTGAGTTTCCCGCCTGCAGGTCCCGCGCATCAAGTCCCGCCTGCAAAGTAAACAGAAGGTATATCCAAAACATGCTGGCACACAACAATCAGACCATAGCATCACCCCCAGTGGGGCGGGTATGCCCAGATGTGAGACCAGTGCTCTCCATGCCACTGGAGTCAAGCTATCCTGGCTGATGAGGGCTGAAAGCCTGAAACCGGTCATAGGAGGCTTGTTTGCCAGTCCAGGGAGAACCTGGCATTGCAGTTCGGGTTCGGCCTGTTCCATTGGGTGCAGGGTCAAGACTGATTTGCATTTGGCTGGGTCCAAACTGGTATGGCATGGTGAGCAAACAAAATTATGGATTTCGACCCAGATCTCTTTATTCTGGGGTGAATGTATGACATTGTTCTGCATTCTGTCCATCAATTGTTCTATTTGCAAGGCCACCTATGTGGCCCAGACTTAGGGTTCCTCACAAGGCAACCCAGTATCCAGGCACATCTTGTAGTTCCAAGCTCACGCCGTGCTACCAGCTGGAATCCAGCAGGCGATGTGGGCACTTGAGAGGGCACCGCACTTCAGGTGTCACCGGTAGATGTGTGGGTCCCTGTTAGATGTTCTTTGATGTCCCTGAGACCTCAGAGAGAACAGGGGACAAGCTTGACAAGCCCTTGGATAGCACACTTCAGGGTGCTTTACAGCAGGAGAGTCGGCCCAGGCCAGTCACTATTCAGCAAGGGCACACGGTCCCTTTCAATGCCAGTAATCCTCCTTGTGCACAACAGAGTACTATGGCAATACGCATGAAAGCCCTCATGCACGTGTTGGGAAGGTCGCTACAGCGGTATATCTTGGTTCCCCGCTCTTCATACACGTGTGTGCATAATCATAGGGTCAGTTTTGTTATGCAGCCTCCACCCGGAGGATCTTACCCATGGTTAAAAGCAGTAGTGATAAGTGATGTGGACAGTGCTCAATGGGGATTTAAAAATCCGGACAGCCAGATTCTAGACTTTATTTGGTCTGGATTCGGGTGATTGGAAAGGTCGTGCGTCCTGTGAATAGCTAGGAATTCATACGCACACAGATAAGTGATTTAAAAGTGGTAGACATGTTTCTGCCCTTGATGCCTAGGTAGGTCTAGCGGGCATTCTTCAGGACCAAGGTAAGTGATGAAACGTGAGTGATTTATAATAGATATTTTCTAATTATAAAGAAAAAGTAAACAATGAAAGAAGAGTGGATTGACCTGTTCTCCTTAGTTTCAAGAGGTTTTCATTGTACCTGGAAAATACAAATAAACAGTGTATATACATTAAGGGGTGGGGGTGTGGGACACAAACATAAAACTAATCCTGCAACATTATCGCGAGATTAATTGCTGGTTATATCAAAGAGCATTATTAAAATGATGCAACTAGAAAATGGCAATACTTTATAGGCCCCACAGTAGCTGGCAGTTTCAACGCTCTCTTGTCTGTCTTTGTGTAATTAGGCTGTGATCCTTTCCCCCTCTGATCAGTAGATATCCTAGCTCAGGAAGCCAAATGGATCAAGACTTCCTTCTCCCTCACATGATTTAAGTAGTCCAGGTTCTCCAGTCCTACGTCTCCATAAGTGTATCTCACCCATGCAGTAGTATGGCACCAGTGGTTATACTGGAGCATGCCTTTGAAGTTGGGGATGGTTAAAGGGTCGCCCTTTGAACCATAGATGTCTCCCCTAAATTTTAGTCCTGTCTGCCACGAGACCTTGGATTGCAGATCTTAATCTTTAGTGGGGCCACGATCTGGCTCCGGAAGCCAAGTGTCAAAATATCCTCCTACAATCTCTGCAGCCAGGTCCACAAATGACCGAGGTCTCTCGTTACAATTGAATTCCCAGTGTTTTATAGCTGTCACTGGGGAATGCCCAGATGTGCTTCCCCAACCTCCAGTGTGTACTGGAGCCAAGAAGCAAGACATACACAGAGTTTAAAGCACAGAAATGTCAACTTTCTTGTAGTGATATTTATGCACGAATTACAACGGAGTCACCTTTACCGCTGCCAAGGGGTTATCACTGTGAATCAAATGATATGAAACATCATAAGGCTGCTCCACAGCAATCCAAAGTATATATTGTGTTGGAATTTTTGGTTAACTTGTGCTTTTATGATCCATTTTAAAAAGATAGAATAAAGCTGTGTGACTGACTGGCATCCCAAAGGGATTTTAACCATTTCCCCATATTTGCCCATGCGAAGAGCAAACCTCATAGGCAGTGAAAACACGCAAGGGTATTTCTCACTACCTTGGCGGGGGGACACATGCGTACCTGCCCTGCCTTTCATCGTCCACTCGCTTCACCCCTTAAAACATAACCTTGGGATACGCAGGTGACGATAAAAAAGGTTCTCCCAGTATGGCTAGTGACTTAAACACGCCAGTCTGAGTAAACGCCCAATTGTGTGCAGCAGCCTATAATAGCAGGCTGGACACATCTTTAAGAGCACAATCGATACAAAGCGCACACCAGCCTGCAGTGGCAGGCTGGACAGGTATTTAAGAGCACTATCGGAGCAAGGGCGTACTCTAGTCTGCAATGGCAGGCTGGACATACACTTGCAGACCCAGGTAAACACCCCTACCTAACTTATGCAGGAAGGTTGCACGCACTTTTGCACTGAATTTACTGAGGGAAACTGCTGCAGGCCCTAACAAGAGAATCAGAAAAACCAGGGAAGAGAAAGCAAAACATTTTGAGAAACGCTACCTGAAGGGTTCAGGTCTACAAGTAACCACACTCACTTTTAAATCCAAGATTTTTCATCATTTCTGTGGGGTTCCCCAATGATCTTCTCCCAGTCCCATGCTTTTTAACATCTATGTTGCCCCTCCAGAAAAGGTTGTGGGTGTCTTTGGCTTTGCGATGAAGTCTTATGCCAATTACACCCAGATTGTTTCGTCAAAATCTGGAGGTAACACAGGCCATGTTCGGTGACTATGCATGCTGTGGCATTATGGATGAAGCAAAATTGTCTTCTATTTAATGGGGGAAAGAAGGAGATTCTATTTTTTGGTAAACCTAAGCAGGCCTGGTCAGAGGATTGGTGACTCCTGGAACTGGGAAACACCCTCTCTTATAAGAGTAGTAAAAAATATCAGCATTTTACTGCATGATAAATTGACTGTGGTCAACCAGGTTAATGCAATCTGTGGTTCCTGCTTAGGCATTTCGTTTTCCGACTGCTCAGAAAAAGGCTTTGCTTGCCTTCCTTTAATTCGTAGAAAGACCATTACGCAGTCTCTTATATAATCAGTTGCATGGATTATGGCAACAGTCTTATGGGTGCCACAAATGAATCTCTCCTGTCATTAATTCAGGTGGGTCAGAATACAGCTGCCTGACTGATATATCATCTTACTTCAGGAACTTCTTTAAGAACACTGTTGAGATCATTAAACTGGCTTCCAATTAGGAACAAATATGTTTTAAACTCCTCTGTCATGTTCATAGAGCCCTGTACGGGAGAGACCCTGCCTATTTCCATTTAAGAATCGGGTTTTACCAACTGGCTTGAAGTCTTTGAGCCTCAGAAACCAATCTTGCTACTCCCACTCATGAGCGAACAGCGAGAAATGTGGGGCGATTTTTTTTTCTCACCTCGCACTGTTTCACTGGAATAAATTGTCGATTCAGATGTGAACTTGCCAATTTTTTTTCACTTGCCAATTTAAAAAAAAACCATGGGGGCATATTACCAACAACCAGCGATATTTATCGCTAACGAGGCTTAGCAACAAATTTTTTAACGCTAAGCATCGCCGGAGATAACTTGCTATTAGCAAGGTTTATCTCAGAAGTGATAAAAATCCTCGCGCTAACTGCCAAATGAGAGATTATCGCTGGAAAACCAACGATAATCTCTCGAAGTTTGGCGTTAGCTTGATGATAGGGGCTCACAAACTTAGCCATGATATCCACCTTCCACAGTCATTTCGTGGCAAGATGGCAAGATGGCTGCGGGTAGCCTGTAGCGGTCAGTCGTATCGACTTTGGCCCCCCTGGAGATGGACCTGGCTCAAGCCCTGTAATGGTTTACTAAGTTGGTTACCACTCCCAAGTATAATCAAAGTATGAAAACTACCCTGAGGAAGCCTCAAAGTATATTGATTCTACAAAAACTTTTAACGAAGCTCAGTGAACGTGCGTACTTCAGTCTAAATAGGTTTGTTGCTTTGATGGTCAGGGGATCATTGGCCATGTCGCTACGATCTTCAAAGCCTGCCAAGGAGCTGAAAGAGCAAAAGGAAGACTCCCAGAGAGGGAAGGAAGACACAAAAGGCACCGGATCGAACGCCGGACAACTCACGGGTGGCATATCGGGTGGCATATCGGCCAGCGCTGCACGAAGGATACAGCTTAAAAAAGGTGGCGAGCAGAAGGGCAAGAATCCCGAAGCTCTGAATCCAGCCCCGGCGTCGGGTAAGCACGGCGTGGCTCACTCCGATCCCCCCGCGGAGAAAGGTCCAGGGGCTAGACCTAAAAATAAAGACAGCCTAAGGCAGCCTACTGTGGTGGAAGCCTTTGCGGGGAAACCTGCAGAAACTCAGGCGATGCGAGAGCCCACAACCATCAGGATTCAAGAGACGGCGGCTGGCATCAGAGCAGAGATTGGCGGCATCCTCGTGGACGCAGAAGCCGTGGTTGCTAGGCAACATCAGGAGCCGGAGCTGGCGGAGAAAGTGGAGAAGGCGCAGCAGAGCGCTATTGTCGAGACGCAGATAATCGCACATGGAAGCCGGCAACAGTCGGGAGTCGACGGAGCCCCCAGCACACT
This sequence comes from Lissotriton helveticus, assembly GCF_964261635.1. NCBI lineage: Eukaryota > Metazoa > Chordata > Amphibia > Caudata > Salamandridae > Lissotriton > Lissotriton helveticus. The sequence goes on along the minus strand of NC_136067.1, from coordinate 1,327,770,239 downwards.
TGAACATATTCAGGTAACCCCCGTGGGAACATTTATTCAAGAGACCCAGCAAGATCAGCAAGATCAGAATGGCGAGGAGGGGGCCCAGGATAAGCGCAAGTTTGGGAGGCAGCTGGTTGGTAATGCAGGCTTGCCACAAAGGGTGCATAAAGACACCGTCTTTAAATCTGGTACTTTTGACTGTGGTGGCGAGGGGGCTCAGGCGAGGGCGGAAGGAGGCTCGCCAGAGGCAGATACGTTTTATTCAGTAAACGAGGACTCCGAGTCTCTCCCCTCAAGCGAAACAGACACAGGCAATGATACAGACTCTGCTAGTAGCTTTACTGCCCAGAAATCGACTCAAAAAAAGCGCAGGTCCAGGAGGAAAGGCAATTCGTCAGGGAGCCCCTCTGATCCATCTAAAAAACTAACTTGGGACTACTCAGCAACATCACTGGTATATCAGGAGCAGGGCAGCCCACAGGCAGAGGTTGATACGCATAGTCATAGCCCCCCGCAATCTGCCTCATTAGAGCTTCTGTATAGTATGTTGAAACAGATGCAGAGCGAAGCAAGGAAAGAGAGCCGCAGAGCTAGGCAAGGGACAAAAAAAATACAGAGCTCTCTGCGTAAGATGAACAAACTGTATGAAGAGGTGGCAGTAAGAGTAACGCAAGTAGAAGAAAGAACAGGGCGTCTGGAGGATGATTTCAACAACTTTCAATCTTTCAAGCAAGAACAGCTGAAGATGGCGACGTACATACAGTGGAAGCTGGAAGATTATGAAAATCGCCAGCGAAGGAACAATATAAGACTGTTGGGGGTGGAGGAGGGGCGGAGGGGCAAGATACGAGACGTTTTGTTGTAAATCTTTTTAAGGGAGCCTTCCCGGAGTTAACTACCTGGCAGTGGGAGAGCGAAATTCAAAGAGCGCACAGATTCCCACTGGTTAGAAAGACACAAGCGGCAGGCAGGCTTGACAGACCCAGGGCTATTCTAATATACGTCGGCAATTATCTACTCAGGCAGGAAATCCTGGATAAAGCGAAACCAGAGGCCAAGCGGGCACTCAACAATATCACGTTTTTTGCAAGACCTGACTTTTGTCATGTTACTGTAGAGAGGAGATGGAGATTGAGGCAGCTTATAGCCCCGTTCCAGGCCTTAGGCTCGGAGGCTTACTTATTGTACCCTGCCAAGCTAAAAGTAGTGACTAGAGGGCAAACAAGGCTGTTTTTTTCAGAGGTAAAAGCACAGGAGTATGTGGAAGAATTGCGTGGCCAACTAGCCCGCTGACAAAGCTGGGAGCATAAGGCTTCTTAAGAGTAGGAATTTGAAAAAACCAAAAAACAGGGGGTGGGAACATTGGGGCTTGGGTAAATGCTTAAAAACGGAGATAGTAGATGGGTGAAGGGGCCAGGGTGATGAGACAGCTGCAGACGGAAGCGGACACATATAGGTCATGCCTGACCTATTTGCCCGTAAGGCGGGAGGGGGTGCTGTGGGAAGGGAAGAGGGAGAAAGGGGGAGGGGGGAAGGGGGGGCACATTCAGCACATACAGCACAGCACTTCTCTACTTTTTTATTTTAGCAACAAAGTCAGTCAGAAATCTAGATGAACCTTTTGATGTATTTTAGATGACTTGCAGAATAGCCTTAAATAATGTCTGTGGACTGAATGATCCCCAGAAAAGGATTCGGGTGGCTGCTTTGCTTAAAACAATGAGGTTAGATTTGGTGTGTTTGCAGGAAACACATGATGAGGGAGGGAGGTTATATCCCCTAGAGCAGCTAGGTTTCACCCTGCTGGCGTACACAAGGCAGGGATCTAGAACAAGGGGTATGGCGATATTGGTTAAAGGGAGGGATAGCTTAGTTGTGGTAAATAAATAATTAATTACCGGTACTATTTTTGAATACATTAATAAAACAGATAGCTCAATAAATAAGAGGCAAGATCCGATGTATCTGAGTCGAACGGGCTTTATTCAGGCATAAGGGAAGGGACAGGATCGGGACAGCCTGAAATAGAATGGCATAGAAGGCAGCTGCACCATTTCATTAACAGTGCAGTGTATATATAGTAAGACATTTCAAATATATTACATACAGTAGGCGTAACTTATGACAAGCGTAAGATAAGAACACATGGGCGGAAACAGAAGGCGTGCACAGGGCGTGTACGTAGACATGTGATGTGAAACGTCATAGAAGTGTCATGAATGGGCGGAAACATGGAGGGGGCTACCTGAGAGCAGCTGGGACCTTTAACCTAGTGGTGCGCGCAAACGGGCAATGACGTGTTACTAGGGAGAACTGGGGGCTATGACTTCTGCACTAGAAGAGGAGACTAAAGTCTGCGGTGTCAGGACGACATGTACCTATAGCATATCTGGTATCTCGTGTTTGGAGTACATGTTGATAGAATCTAAAAGTTATCAGGACAAAGGCTACTTGACACTAAGGCTGGTGCATGCATCTATTCTACATGTATTGCGTGTGCTATGAATCTTCTATGAATATTAATACAGTATTTCTCTTACATGGAGACAGAAAGACTAGACTATAGCTGAAACTCTGATGCGGTTCAGTAGCTTAGGAATGCAGAAGACGAGAAACTGGACTGATAACTGGAAGCATAACATATTCTTGGCAGACAGGCAGGCAGAGCCAGGCCGGGCACCGCGCTGCTTGGCAGGAAGTAAGTGAAGGGTCAGGGATGCAGGTGGGCTGCATCGCTCCTCGGAGTGGGTTCAGGAGACTGGAGCTTGAATCTGGTGTCCGGGCCCTTTTGAGGCCTAGAAAACGGGGACAATGCGGTGAATTAACGTGCACACTGTAAAACGTGGCAACATAGGCCTAATACTCGTTGCTTTCACGAGAACTGGATACTGGCATACTAGAGTTGGACACAACTATAATTGCGTCTTAAATCGATCATAGGGGGATATATGCATATCGATCATGCACATATAACATAGGATGGGGAACACGTAGGCACATATAACAAGGCAAAATATAATTTTCCTCATTCCCTCCTTGTGCCCTACGTTTCCATCAGGAAACATCAATATTCATGATACCATCTATCTGTTCATATAGCATCATTTGCTCGTCTCGAATTATCTTGGAACGGGACTTAGGACTAGGAATACAAGAGGTAGCACACAAGCCGCAAATCGCAGGGCCACATTGTAAACAGAGGCAGCAACTGAATATGATCATTACTGCTATACCTAGGAATGACAATACTTTCCATCCCCAGGCAGATATTATACTCCAGAGCCAACCGGACCATGTCCAGGTGCCTGGATTCTGGTGTAACTGATGGGCAATATTATGAAGTCTGGTTATAGCTGAATAAACAGACGGCGCGTTATTAGGAATGAAAATGCAGCAACTAGATCCGATGACTCTACAAGCTCCTCCCCTATGGGCCAGTATGACGTCAAGGACGAGACGGTTTTGGAGCACGACAAATCTCATAGCAGATTGCTCTTCAGTTAAGTTACCTAGAGCGGAAGTAGTCTCATTCACTACTGCTTCAAGGGTTCTGGTTAACCTACGTATTAACTTACTATTCTGGACAGGACCTATGAAGAAAAAGAAACCTTTATTGAAGTCTTGATATTGTTCTAAGGCAGTTTAAGTTTGATCGACAATTGGGGACTCAGCCTCCCTTCTATGTCTAACGTGTACTAGATGTGTGTTTCTGTGATAATCGGATGGGGCTAGAAAAACTGGTGGCAGTAGGAAGGCAATGTAACATGTTCCATCCCAATCGAGGGGCAGACGAACATATGCGGTCTGACCACACACAAAATAAGAATGACGTGAGGCTTTGAAAATGGATTTCCCACTGTCACTATACTCGACAAAAGTAGTACAATCACTATGACCTACATGTGCGGAACCATTCTTTCTGACACATAATTCACCTTTCACGGGTAGAACTGAAATAGCAGGCAAATCTGGAGTAGTATCGGACTGAACATTCAAAACCATGAAATTCGAGGAATAATTACCTAGATCATATACTTCATTTTCTAGATCTAACCCTGTTCTATGGGAAAGACCTTCCTTGTCTGGGAAACATGTTCTATTCAGAAGGGACATATCATTTGAGGATGACGTTAACGTGGACCATGCTCCACATGAACCATTATGTGAAAAAGGATAAGGAAAGAGTGGCAGAACTCCCTTCGGTGTCTGGAAAGGGGGGAGTCGACCACACACCCAACAATTAGTGGCATTGCTGGTCTGGTGTGAATAGTGCAGCATTCGGATAAAAGTATTATTACGCATAGCAAGACGATAGGATAACTCGTGAGGAGGCAGGTCACTAAATGTGTGCTCTACTGTAACATTAGAAAACATATGTACATGTGAAATAGGAAAACATAAATGTAACGCATAACTTATGCATGTAACCATAAGGCTTAAAAATAATAGAAAGAACAGAGTAATGATACATCTCTTCGAGTTTTGACTAACTCTCTCACTGTGTGGGTCTGTCTTGTACATGTCAGGAACCTGTCTAACCGTTTCACCCGAGAGGGACTTAGACAATTAAACTGGCTGACTTACTAGACCTCAACTTGGATTTATACTCCTGCTGCGGAGTTTTCTCTAACAGGGGAAGTTTAGATTCAGTTTCTGGGCAGTCCTTGAGAAAAGATTTAGCTTTGAGTCCATGGAATTTCTTGACGTGGCTAATAATCTTGGCAAGACTTGTATTAATAACTCGGGCAATGCTTTAGCTTTATCCCCAAGACCGGTACCTGGTACTCGTGTATTATCTTCGGTTTCTAATGCTGTCCAATCTATCTTTTTCTCTCCCACCTCCCATTCTTTTTCTTTTAATTTTTCATATATGCCCGCAGGCAACAGGACTTTTAACATTTTAATGATATCAGGATACGTGTATTCTCCCATACGGAGCATGTCCTTTAATTCACGGTGGAACCCTGCTGGATCTTTATCGTGACAGGGTATTAACTTTTTCATTTCGAGAAGTTCTATTTTCGTGATAGGGGTGTAAACAAATACTCATTCTAGACTACCATCTTCTCCCTTAACTGGATGCACTTCTCGTAACGGATTCTGTCTGTCTATGTAGAATGATTTTCTTTCTGGGGGCGAGACGTGAACAAAATGTGGATTCAGAAACGTTCGGTATTTGTGGCGCTGTTCTAGAATAACACTAATTAAATCGGTACCTAGACCTTTCCATTTGTTTTGGAGTAACTCGTTCAATATATCATGTAGAGGACCTGGATCAGAATGTTGTTCCTCATACAGAGTAATGAGGTGCTGAATCATATATGTGCCCACCAGACGTTGTTCGGCTGGGGGCAGTTTCAGAAACGTTTGGGCCACTATTTCGTCTGGAAACGTGGTAGAATCACTAGTCCATCGGACTGCTGATCGGGCTAGTTCTTGTTCATGCATTGTACTAAGCTCGCTATACCCTATTCGTGATTTCAGAATTCGATCGGTGGCCTGGAATACTTGCTCAAGAGAACACTGTTCTGGTGCTGGAGGAGGAAAAACTTTCTTGTAATCTAGGCGTGAATGTCGGTCGGAAAGTCTAGTTCTACCTACATACGCTATTCTGTCGGGATTCTCGCTGTCTACCTCTTCACTGGAAGAGTCACTCTCTTTCTCGGTTGCTCTCTTTGCTTCTCGTTCCTTGTGTATACGTATTATTTCCTTATGAATTTTCTTATACATACTCTCTATACAACCTTGTGTCTTGTGTTTTCCATCGGCTATATTGTCACTCCACCTAGTCAGGACTTTCAGTTCTTCTTGATCTTTTCCTGGATAATCTTGCTCTCTTACTAAACTATTAATCAGGAACTTTAAAATCATGAGCTGAGTCTCGACTTTTCTTTGAACCATGGCTTCGTGAATACTTCCTGGATTCTCTCCTGTACGGATAAAACGATATATTCTGTCTAGATGTTCCTTCATATCGGGCAGGGTGATCAAAAAGCTGGCCACCCGCCTTAAACGTACTGAATATAAGATCATGTGATCTTCGCCTGGAACTGGATCATATATACAGTCAGTAAGAAGTCGCTTGAGATCTGTGTATGTCGCCACTTTTGGCGTACGCTGTAACGCTACGTCATGCAGCGTCAGACGTTTCGGTTGAGGCGGGGTGCGAGGAGAACCTCCCCCCGCGGCACCTAAACTAGAATCGTCGGTGAATACTGTACGGGCTGGTAAGGTAACTGGCAAAGCGGGTACGTTTACTGTGGGCTGGTCCAGGGGTGCTGGCACATTAACTTGGCCCCCGGGAGAACTGGGGGCTATGACTTCTGCACTAGAAGAGGAGACTAAAGTCTGCGGTGTCAGGACGACATGTACCTATAGCATATCTGGTATCTCGTGTTTGGAGTACATGTTGATAGAATCTAAAAGTTATCAGGACAAAGGCTACTTGACACTAAGGCTGGTGCATGCATCTATTCTACATGTATTGCGTGTGCTATGAATCTTCTATGAATATTAATACAGTATTTCTCTTACATGGAGACAGAAAGACTAGACTATAGCTGAAACTCTGATGCGGTTCAGTAGCTTAGGAATGCAGAAGACGAGAAACTGGACTGATAACTGGAAGCATAACATATTCTTGGCAGACAGGCAGGCAGAGCCAGGCCGGGCACCGCGCTGCTTGGCAGGAAGTAAGTGAAGGGTCAGGGATGCAGGTGGGCTGCATCGCTCCTCGGAGTGGGTTCAGGAGACTGGAGCTTGAATCTGGTGTCCGGGCCCTTTTGAGGCCTAGAAAACGGGGACAATGCGGTGAATTAACGTGCACACTGTAAAACGTGGCAACATAGGCCTAATACTCGTTGCTTTCACGAGAACTGGATACTGGCATACTAGAGTTGGACACAACTATAATTGCGTCTTAAATCGATCATAGGGGGATATATGCATATCGATCATGCACATATAACATAGGATGGGGAACACGTAGGCACATATAACAAGGCAAAATATAATTTTCCTCATTCCCTCCTTGTGCCCTACGTTTCCATCAGGAAACATCAATATTCATGATACCATCTATCTGTTCATATAGCATCATTTGCTCGTCTCGAATTATCTTGGAACGGGACTTAGGACTAGGAATACAAGAGGTAGCACACAAGCCGCAAATCGCAGGGCCACATTGTAAACAGAGGCAGCAACTGAATATGATCATTACTGCTATACCTAGGAATGACAATACTTTCCATCCCCAGGCAGATATTATACTCCAGAGCCAACCGGACCATGTCCAGGTGCCTGGATTCTGGTGTAACTGATGGGCAATATTATGAAGTCTGGTTATAGCTGAATAAACAGACGGCGCGTTATTAGGAATGAAAATGCAGCAACTAGATCCGATGACTCTACAAGCTCCTCCCCTATCGGCCAGTATGACGTCAAGGACGAGACGGTTTTGGAGCACGACAAATCTCATAGCAGATTGCTCTTCAGTTGAGTTACCTAGAGCGGAAGTAGTCTCATTCACTACTGCTTCAAGGGTTCTGGTTAACCTACGTATTATCTTACTATTCTGGACAGGACCTATGAAGAAAAAGAAACCTTTATTGAAGTCTTGATATTGTTCTAAGGCAGTTTCAGTTTGATCGACAATTGGGGACTCAGCCTCCCTTCTATGTCTAACGTGTACTAGATGTGTGTTTCTGTGATAATCGGATGGGGCTAGAAAAACTGGTGGCAGTAGGAAGGCAATGTAACATGTTCCATCCCAATCGAGGGGCAGACGAACATATGCGGTCTGACCACACACAAAATAAGAATGACGTGAGGCTTTGAAAATGGATTTCCCACTGTCACTATACTCGACCACAGTAGTACAATCACTATGACCTACATGTGCGGAACCATTCTTTCTGACACATAATTCACCTTTCACGGGTAGAACTGAAATAGCAGCCAAATCTGGAGTAATATCGGACTGAACTTTCAAAACCATGAAATTCGAGGAATAATTACCTAGATCATATACTTCATTTTCTAGATCTAACCCTGTTCTATGGGAAAGACCTTCCTTGTCTGGGAAACATGTTCTATTCAGAAGGGACATATCATTTGAGGATGACGTTAACGTGGACCATGCTCCACATGAACCATTATGTGAAAAAGGATAAGGAAAGAGTGGCAGAACTCCCTTCGGTGTCTGGAAAGGGGGGAGTCGACCACACACCCAACAATTAGTGGCATTGCTGGTCTGGTGTGAATAGTGCAGCATTCGGATAAAAGTATTATTACGCATAGCAAGACGATAGGATAACTCGTGAGGAGGCAGGTCACTAAATGTGTGCTCTACTGTAACATTAGAAAACATATGTACATGTGAAATAGGAAAACATAAATGTAACGCATAACTTATGCATGTAACCATAAGGCTTAAAAATAATAGAAAGAACAGAGTAATGATACATCTCTTAGAGTTTTGACTAACTCTCTCACTGTGTGGGTCTGTCTTGTACATGTCAGGAACCTGTCTAACCGTTTCACCCGAGAGGGACTTAGACAATTAAACTGGCTGACTTACTAGACCTCAACTTGGATTTATACTCCTGCTGCGGAGTTTTCTCTAACAGGGGAAGTTTAGATTCAGTTTCTGGGCAGTCCTTGAGAAAAGATTTAGCTTTGAGTCCATGGAATTTCTTGACGTGGCTAATAATCTTGGCAAGACTTGTATTAATAACTCGGGCAATGCTTTAGCTTTATCCCCAAGACCGGTACCTGGTACTCGTGTATTATCTTCGGTTTCTAATGCTGTCCAATCTATCTTTTTCTCTCCCACCTCCCATTCTTTTTCTTTTAATTTTTCATATATGCCCGCAGGCAACAGGACTTTTAACATTTTAATGATATCAGGATACGTGTATTCTCCCATACGGAGCATGTCCTTTAATTCACGGTGGAACCCTGCTGGATCTTTATCGTGACAGGGTATTAACTTTTTCATTTCGAGAAGTTCTATTTTCGTGATAGGGGTGTAAACAAATACTCATTCTAGACTACCATCTTCTCCCTTAACTGGATGCACTTCTCGTAACGGATTCTGTCTGTCTATGTTGAATGATTTTCTTTCTGGGGGCGAGACGTGAACAAAATGTGGATTCAGAAACGTTCGGTATTTGTGGCGCTGTTCTAGAATGACACTAATTAAATCGGTACCTAGACCTTTCCATTTGTTTTGGAGTAACTCGTTCAATATATCATGTAGAGGACCTGGATCAGAATGTTGTTCCTCATACAGAGTAATGAGGTGCTGAATCATATATGTGTCCACCAGACGTTGTTCGGCTGGGGGCAGTTTCAGAAACGTTTGGGCCACTATTTCGTCTGGAAACGTGGTAGAATCACTAGTCCATCGGACTGCTGATCGGGCTAGTTCTTGTTCATGCATTGTACTAAGCTCGCTATACCCTATTCGTGATTTCAGAATTCGATCGGTGGCCTGGAATACTTGCTCAAGAGAACACTGTTCTGGTGCTGGAGGAGGAAAAACTTTCTTGTAATCTAGGCGTGAATGTCGGTCGGAAAGTCTAGTTCTACCTACATTCGCTATTCTGTCGGGATTCTCGCTGTCTACCTCTTCACTGGAAGAGTCACTCTCTTTCTCGGTTGCTCTCTTTGCTTCTCGTTCCTTGTGTATACGTATTATTTCCTTATGAATTTTCTTATACATACTCTCTATACAACCTTGTGTCTTGTGTTTTCCATCGGCTATATTGTCACTCCACCTAGTCAGGACTTTCAGTTCTTCTTGATCTTTTCCTGGATAATCTTGCTCTCTTACTAAACTATTAATCAGGAACTTTAAAATCATGAGCTGAGTCTCGACTTTTCTTTGAACCATGGCTTCGTGAATACTTCCTGGATTCTCTCCTGTACGGATAAAACGATATATTCTGTCTAGATGTTCCTTCATATCGGGCAGGGTGATCAAAAAGCTGGCCACCCGCCTTAAACGTACTGAATATAAGATCATGTGATCTTCGCCTGGAACTGGATCATATATACAGTCAGTAAGAAGTCGCTTGAGATCTGTGTATGTCGCCACTTTTGGCGTACGCTGTAACGCTACGTCATGCAGCGTCAGACGTTTCGGTTGAGGCGGGGTGCGAGGAGAACCTCCCCCCGCGGCACCTAAACTAGAATCGTCGGTGAATACTGTACGGGCTGGTAAGGTAACTGGCAAAGCGGGTACGTTTACTGTGGGCTGGTCCAGGGGTGCTGGCACATTAACTTGGCCCCCGGGAGAACTGGGGGCTATGACTTCTGCACTAGAAGAGGAGACTAAAGTCTGCGGTGTCAGGACGACATGTACCTATAGCATATCTGGTATCTCGTGTTTGGAGTACATGTTGATAGAATCTAAAAGTTATCAGGACAAAGGCTACTTGACACTAAGGCTGGTGCATGCATCTATTCTACATGTATTGCGTGTGCTATGAATCTTCTATGAATATTAATACAGTATTTCTCTTACATGGAGACAGAAAGACTAGACTATAGCTGAAACTCTGATGCGGTTCAGTAGCTTAGGAATGCAGAAGACGAGAAACTGGACTGATAACTGGAAGCATAACATATTCTTGGCAGACAGGCAGGCAGAGCCAGGCCGGGCACCGCGCTGCTTGGCAGGAAGTAAGTGAAGGGTCAGGGATGCAGGTGGGCTGCATCGCTCCTCGGAGTGGGTTCAGGAGATTGGAGCTTGAATCTGGTGTCCGGGCCCTTTTGAGGCCTAGAAAACGGGGACAATGCGGTGAATTAACGTGCACACTGTAAAACGTGGCAACATAGGCCTAATACTCGTTGCTTTCACGAGAACTGGATACTGGCATACTAGAGTTGGACACAACTATAATTGCGTCTTAAATCGATCATAGGGGGATATATGCATATCGATCATGCACATATAACATAGGATGGGGAACACGTAGGCACATATAACAAGGCAAAATATAATTTTCCTCATTCCCTCCTTGTGCCCTACGTTTCCATCAGGAAACATCAATATTCATGATACCATCTATCTGTTCATATAGCATCATTTGCTCGTCTCGAATTATCTTGGAACGGGACTTAGGACTAGGAATACAAGAGGTAGCACACAAGCCGCAAATCGCAGGGCCACATTGTAAACAGAGGCAGCAACTGAATATGATCATTACTGCTATACCTAGGAATGACAATACTTTCCATCCCCAGGCAGATATTATACTCCAGAGCCAACCGGACCATGTCCAGGTGCCTGGATTCTGGTGTAACTGATGGGCAATATTATGAAGTCTGGTTATAGCTGAATAAACAGACGGCGCGTTATTAGGAATGAAAATGCAGCAACTAGATCCGATGACTCTACAAGCTCCTCCCCTATCGGCCAGTATGACGTCAAGGACGAGACGGTTTTGGAGCACGACAAATCTCATAGCAGATTGCTCTTCAGTTGAGTTACCTAGAGCGGAAGTAGTCTCATTCACTACTGCTTCAAGGGTTCTGGTTAACCTACGTATTATCTTACTATTCTGGACAGGACCTATGAAGAAAAAGAAACCTTTATTGAAGTCTTGATATTGTTCTAAGGCAGTTTCAGTTTGATCGACAATTGGGGACTCAGCCTCCCTTCTATGTCTAACGTGTACTAGATGTGTGTTTCTGTGATAATCGGATGGGGCTAGAAAAACTGGTGGCAGTAGGAAGGCAATGTAACATGTTCCATACCAATCGAGGGGCAGACGAACATATGCGGTCTGACCACACACAAAATAAGAATGACGTGAGGCTTTGAAAATGGATTTCCCACTGTCACTATACTCGACCACAGTAGTACAATCACTATGACCTACATGTGCGGAACCATTCTTTCTGACACATAATTCACCTTTCACGGGTAGAACTGAAATAGCAGGCAAATCTGGAGTAATATCGGACTGAACTTTCAAAACCATGAAATTCGAGGAATAATTACCTAGATCATATACTTCATTTTCTAGATCTAACCCTGTTCTATGGGAAAGACCTTCCTTGTCTGGGAAACATGTTCTATTCAGAAGGGACATATCATTTGAGGATGACGTTAACGTGGACCATGCTCCACATGAACCATTATGTGAAAAAGGATAAGGAAAGAGTGGCAGAACTCCCTTCGGTGTCTGGAAAGGGGGGAGTCGACCACACACCCAACAATTAGTGGCATTGCTGGTCTGGTGTGAATAGTGCAGCATTCGGATAAAAGTATTATTACGCATAGCAAGACGATAGGATAACTCGTGAGGAGGCAGGTCACTAAATGTGTGCTCTACTGTAACATTAGAAAACATATGTACATGTGAAATAGGAAAACATAAATGTAACGCATAACTTATGCATGTAACCATAAGGCTTAAAAATAATAGAAAGAACAGAGTAATGATACATCTCTTAGAGTTTTGACTAACTCTCTCACTGTGTGGGTCTGTCTTGTACATGTCAGGAACCTGTCTAACCGTTTCACCCGAGAGGGACTTAGACAATTAAACTGGCTGACTTACTAGACCTCAACTTGGATTTATACTCCTGCTGCGGAGTTTTCTCTAACAGGGGAAGTTTAGATTCAGTTTCTGGGCAGTCCTTGAGAAAAGATTTAGCTTTGAGTCCATGGAATTTCTTGACGTGGCTAATAATCTTGGCAAGACTTGTATTAATAACTCGGGCAATGCTTTAGCTTTATCCCCAAGACCGGTACCTGGTACTCGTGTATTATCTTCGGTTTCTAATGCTGTCCAATCTATCTTTTTCTCTCCCACCTCCCATTCTTTTTCTTTTAATTTTTCATATATGCCCGCAGGCAACAGGACTTTTAACATTTTAATGATATCAGGATACGTGTATTCTCCCATACGGAGCATGTCCTTTAATTCACGGTGGAACCCTGCTGGATCTTTATCGTGACAGGGTATTAACTTTTTCATTTCGAGAAGTTCTATTTTCGTGATAGGGGTGTAAACAAATACTCATTCTAGACTACCATCTTCTCCCTTAACTGGATGCACTTCTCGTAACGGATTCTGTCTGTCTATGTTGAATGATTTTCTTTCTGGGGGCGAGACGTGAACAAAATGTGGATTCAGAAACGTTCGGTATTTGTGGCGCTGTTCTAGAATGACACTAATTAAATCGGTACCTAGACCTTTCCATTTGTTTTGGAGTAACTCGTTCAATATATCATGTAGAGGACCTGGATCAGAATGTTGTTCCTCATACAGAGTAATGAGGTGCTGAATCATATATGTGTCCACCAGACGTTGTTCGGCTGGGGGCAGTTTCAGAAACGTTTGGGCCACTATTTCGTCTGGAAACGTGGTAGAATCACTAGTCCATCGGACTGCTGATCGGGCTAGTTCTTGTTCATGCATTGTACTAAGCTCGCTATACCCTATTCGTGATTTCAGAATTCGATCGGTGGCCTGGAATACTTGCTCAAGAGAACACTGTTCTGGTGCTGGAGGAGGAAAAACTTTCTTGTAATCTAGGCGTGAATGTCGGTCGGAAAGTCTAGTTCTACCTACATTCGCTATTCTGTCGGGATTCTCGCTGTCTACCTCTTCACTGGAAGAGTCACTCTCTTTCTCGGTTGCTCTCTTTGCTTCTCGTTCCTTGTGTATACGTATTATTTCCTTATGAATTTTCTTATACATACTCTCTATACAACCTTGTGTCTTGTGTTTTCCATCGGCTATATTGTCACTCCACCTAGTCAGGACTTTCAGTTCTTCTTGATCTTTTCCTGGATAATCTTGCTCTCTTACTAAACTATTAATCAGGAACTTTAAAATCATGAGCTGAGTCTCGACTTTTCTTTGAACCATGGCTTCGTGAATACTTCCTGGATTCTCTCCTGTACGGATAAAACGATATATTCTGTCTAGATGTTCCTTCATATCGGGCAGGGTGATCAAAAAGCTGGCCACCCGCCTTAAACGTACTGAATATAAGATCATGTGATCTTCGCCTGGAACTGGATCATATATACAGTCAGTAAGAAGTCGCTTGAGATCTGTGTATGTCGCCACTTTTGGCGTACGCTGTAACGCTACGTCATGCAGCGTCAGACGTTTCGGTTGAGGCGGGGTGCGAGGAGAACCTCCCCCCGCGGCACCTAAACTAGAATCGTCGGTGAATACTGTACGGGCTGGTAAGGTAACTGGCAAAGCGGGTACGTTTACTGTGGGCTGGTCCGGGGGTGCTGGCACATTAACTTGGCCCCTGGGAACAGTAGTTGGCGGGACAGGAATTACATTATTAACGGGAGCAGGCGGAACAGGATTTGCATAGGCTGGGACGGTGTCGTCCAAGTAGGACGAAAGAAATATGTCAGCTGCGGTCAGTTTATGACGTAGCTTAATCGGGACCATTGGCGGCGGTAAATTACAGGGTACTTCCGGGGTTGCCTTCGGCAAGCCCTCGGCAAGAAGAGGATACATGCCTTTAATAAGGGCATTTCTCTGTCTGTCTGACTGTTCTGCTCTAACTCGTTCACCTTCTTCTATTAATTCCCTTTCTTGGGCTTTTTCGGCGGATTCCCTACCTAATTCTGTTTTTCTGAATTCTTTTTCGTTTCTTTTATGAGATTCTTTGCGCCATAACTCGATGGCATCTTTCTGGGACTGTCTGGCTTTCTTTTTCCATAATGCTTCTTCTACTCGCATGATGCACTCGGCATCCCATGTACCTGATACGGGCCATCTATATTTCTCTTCTAGTTCCTTAGTATAGTCCGCCCATAAGTCTAGATATATTATGGCATCTAAGCCATGCTTGTGATACATAAAATTTCTTGGACTGTCCCTGGGAGGGACAGGAACTGCTTCTTCGAGTAACCCTTTTCTGGTCTTTAACTGACGTAATTTCGAGAACAGAGGCATTTTCAGTAATACACTTGAAACACAATACACAATAATCACAGTAATAGAATAGCAAACAAATCTCTCATACCACGACATAAAAATACATTAATAACAGTTCGAACAGAATACTACCTGATACACTGAAAACAGAACACATGAATTTCTCGAGAACAGACTTACTAGAATTACTGGATGCACTGCTAAAACAGTACAGAACATACCGGTCCCATAAAGAGACACGTCTGACCCGTATCCACCTAGGTGGATACTTCGGACTGGATCTGTGTACCCAAACCCAACGGACCAGGACCAAACTAATGATCCTGTCTAGATACTTCCCCCGCGACGGTACTCACCGGGAAGCAGAAACTGGAAGGCCTCGGACTGGACTGGACTGCCACGACGTCGGACTACGAACTTCGGAAACTTCGGTTACAGGTGGGCCTCCGGATACTTCGGACCTTGTTCTCTCGGCTTGGGCTCTGGTCGGGACGAACTGCATTCCACACCGCTTCGTCTGGATGTCGGACCGCAGTCTCCGTCTCCTCCGTGGGCCTGAGGGAGACTTGAAGCAGAAATATCTGCCGGTGCGCAGTAGAGTTCCGTCACGGCTGCAGAGGGTCAAGGGACCTGCGTGGCATCGCCAGCGCGTGAGGAAGGGGCTCGTCCCTGTTCGGGCGCCATTATGTGGTAAATAAATAATTAATTACCGGTACTATTTTTGAATACATTAATAAAACAGATAGCTCAATAAATAAGAGGCAAGATCCGATGTATCTGAGTCGAACGGGCTTTATTCAGGCATAAGGGAAGGGACAGGATCGGGACAGCCTGAAATAGAATGGCATAGAAGGCAGCTGCACCATTTCATTAACAGTGCAGTGTATATATAGTAAGACATTTCAAATACATTACATACAGTAGGCGTAACTTATGACAAGCGTAAGATAAGAACACATGGGCGGAAACAGAAGGCGTGCACAGGGCGTGTACGTAGACATGTGATGTGAAACGTCATAGAAGTGTCATGAATGGGCGGAAACATGGAGGGGGCTACCTGAGAGCAGCTGGGACCTTTAACCTAGTGGTGCGCGCAAACGGGCAATGACGTGTTACTAGGGAGAACTGGGGGCTATGACTTCTGCACTAGAAGAGGAGACTAAAGTCTGAGGTGTCAGGACGACATGTACCTATAGCATATCTGGTATCTCGTGTTTGGAGTACATGTTGATAGAATCTAAAAGTTATCAGGACAAAGGCTACTTGACACTAAGGCTGGTGCATGCATCTATTCTACATGTATTGCGTGTGCTATGAATCTTCTATGAATATTAATACAGTATTTCATTACATGGAGACAGAAAGACTAGACTATAGCTGAAACTCTGATGCGGTTCAGTAGCTTAGGAATGCAGAAGACGAGAAACTGGACTGATAACTGGAAGCATAACATATTCTTGGCAGACAGGCAGGCAGAGCCAGGCCGGGCACCGCGCTGCTTGGCAGGAAGTAAGTGAAGGGTCAGGGATGCAGGTGGGGCTGCATCGCTCCTCGGAGTGGGTTCAGGAGACTGGAGCTTGAATCTGGTGTCCGGGCCCTTTTGAGGCCTAGAAAACGGGGACAATGCGGTGAATTAACGTGCACACTGTAAAACGTGGCAACATAGGCCTAATACTCGTTGCTTTCACGAGAACTGGATACTGGCATACTAGAGTTGGACACAACTATAATTGCGTCTTAAATCGATCATAGGGGGATATATGCATATCGATCATGCACATATAACATAGGATGGGGAACACGTAGGCACATATAACAAGGCAAAATATAATTTTCCTCATAGTGATTAAGAAACAAGAAGGCCAGTGGGGCAGGTGGGTGATAATCGAAATATTGCACAAGGGGGTGAAGTTTACAATCGTTTCGATATATGGCTCTACCGAGGATGACCCCGAGATATTTGAATATCTTGACACAGAATTGGCACACTGGCCAGAACCTATTATATGTTGTGGTGATCTTAACATTAGTATGCCCTCTGGCACTGGAATACAAGTAGGTCAGGGGTACACTGGTAGGAAAAAAAGAGTTTCACGAGCAATCACAGCCATGGCACAAAACAACTCATTGTGTGACGTATGGGCAGGGCTTCACCCGCAGGCGGATGGGATTACATTTTACTCCACACCTCACAGAATTTTGGTGAGGCTCGATTACTTTTTAATTTCTAATTCTTTAATGGCAAGATCTAGAATTCAAAAACACCCAAGAATCGTATCAGATCATAACACCCTGATTCTGGCAGTTAACCTGGAAGGAGTGACAGTTAGGGAAAATAGTTGGTCATTCGAAAGAGCTCTCCTTAAGGATTCAGACTATGTTATACATATGAATAAGTAGGTACAGGAGTTCTGGGAGTTTAATAGGGAGAGTGCTGCACCAGGGGTTGTCTGGGATGCGTTTAAGTCAGGGGTACGGGGGGAGACAATGAGTTATACACTGTTTAAGCAGAAGCGGGAAAGAGACAGAGTAGAGCAGCTGGTAAGGACAATCAGACAGGCAGAAGAAGAACTGAGTTCATTAATACAGACGAATATGCCCTTGGAACAGCTGTTATTCAGAATTATTCAGTTAAAAGCAGAGGTGGTAGAGGATATTAGTAGCAAGGCAGCAGTAAAATACTTAGTTAAAAAAGAGCAAGCATTTGAATTAAGCGAGAGAGTTGGGCATATTCTGGCGATCTGGACTAGGCAGCAATTTGCTTCGGGGGAGATTAAGAAGATTATGGATAGTCAAGGGACTCTAACAAGGGACCCAGATGGAATTAGAGAGGTCTTCAGACAATTCTATGCAGATCTATATAGTACAAAAGATGGTTGTGGAGGGGTAGGCATAGCTGAATACCTCAATCAGAGCTTAGGCGCGAATGCCCCATATCTTTCGGTTGAGGAGAAGGCAGCTTTAGAAGCCCCAATTTGTCTAGAGGAAGTGGCCAAAGCAGTATGGGATCTCCCGGCTGGGAAGGCAACAGGCCCGGATTTGCTACCAGTTGAATTTTATAAAATATTTCAAGGGGTGATCACCGTAGAGATGCTAAAGGTGATGCTGCAGGCCAAACAGGGGAACTCCATTCCAAAGTCCTGGGGGGGCGCGGATGTTATTGTTATTTTAAAAAAAGGAAAGATACCTACGGCCCCAGGATCTTACAGGCCAATCACTTTGATGAACGCCGACTCGAAAGCGTATTCAAAGATACTAGCCAACAGATTAGCAAAAGTGATCAAGGGCATGGTTAGCGATACTCAGCATGGGTTTATCCCAGGGAAGGGAACTACGCAGCACATTAGGCAGGTAATTACCCTGTTTGATGCCATGGGGGTCCCAGGGGATCCTATCACAGCTCTATTCTTAGACGCCGAGAAGGCGTTCGATAGGGTTTCTTGGGATTACCTCTGGACAGTACTTACCCGTTATGGTCTAGGTGCGGGATATGTTCAAGCGATCCAGGCACGTTATAGGGGGCCTACAGCCAGGATAAAGATTAATAGAGGGTACACGTCTCCAGTTCAGAGGGACTAGGCAGGGGTGCCCAGCATCACCGCTGTTGTTTGCGCTCTACATAAATCCCCTGTTGAGGAGGTTAGAAGCCAATATAAATATACCCGCAGTGAGCATAAATCACAGGCAATTTAAAACATTCGCCTACACGGATGACGTGCCAATTGTTTCCCCTAATCCTACCTTAGCCATTCATGAGGTATAATTGGAAGCCCAGCGGTTTGGAGAGGCTTCAGGGTATAGATTAAATAGGGATAAGACCCAGATAGTTAAGAACTCACATGTTATATGTAATGAACACCGGGTAGTGAAATCTGCTATATACCTTGGGGTGGAGATCTCCGCGGATTTAGATGCCATTGTAGGATGCAATATGACACCTTTAATGGCTAAAGTAACTTCAGATCTGGTACGAATGAACAATTTACATTTAACCTTGGTAGGATGTACAAATGTGATTAAGATGATTATTTTGCCTAAGTTTTTATACTTTTTTAGAGCGATTCCATTATTTTTTTAAGCCAGTTGGTTTAATAAGTTAGAGTGGTGCCGAATAAGTTTATATGGGCCCACGGGAAGACAAGGAGGGCATACAGATTTATCTCCCTCCCCAGGGATAGAGGAGGTTGGGGGGCCCTAGATTTCAGATTGTACTACTGGGCAGACACTATGCGATATATTCAGGGCATGATGGGAGGTGGAGGACTGGAGCCTAGGATCACGGCTAATTCCACAGAGATCTATGCAACTGTTCTTGGGATTGAAGCGGAGAATGCATTTCTTAACTGTTTGTATTCATCATATTTTAAAAGGACATGGTTTAAGACAGTGTGGGCAGCACATAAAATATGGGATGCCTTTTTGAAGAGAGCTGGATTAGGAAGATTCAATAGATACATTCGACGATATATAAAAACAAATCCCTCCCCTCAGAAATCTTTTCAGATTCAGTTATGGCAGAATGGGCAGGAAAAGGGATTAGAAAATTGGATGATTTAATGGGCCCTCAAGGATTCGTCCAATTTGTGGAACTGCAGAATAAATTTCATATAAGTAGGAATAGTTTTTTTTAAATATCTGCAGGTTCGCAGCTTCCTGTGTAATAAGCAGGGGCAGCAGGATTTACTAATAATAGCATATTGGACTTGATAGAAAGGGGAGGTGTCGATTCGAAGTTTTTTTGCGGATTTGGTAATAAGTAAACCCGATGATATTGAGAAGCATGGTGGCAAATGAGCGGGAAAGTTAGGGATTGAGATAGGTAGCTTTCAAGATTCACTGGATTTAGGGTGTACAATCAATCAATCAATCAAGCATTTATATAGCGCGCTACTCACCCGGAGGGTCTCAAGGCGCTTGGGGGGGGGGGTCTGCTACTGCTCGAACAGCCAGGTCTTGAGTTGCTTCCTGAAGAAGAGGTGGTGTTGGGTTAGGCGGAGGTGGATAGGGAGGGATTCCACGTCTTGGCAGCCAGGTAGGAGAAGGATCTTCCTCCCGTTGTGGCTCTTCGGATGCGGGGAACGGCGGCGAGGGCGTGGCTGGTCGATCGCAGCTGGCGTGTGGGAGTGTAGAAGGTGAGGCGGTCGTTGAGGTATCTGGGTCCTTGGTTGTGGAGAGCTTTGTGTGCGTGGGTGAGGAGTCGTAACGTGATTCTCTTGCTGACTGGGAGCCAGTGCAGGTCTCTCAGGTGTCCGGAGATGTGGCTGTGTCGGGGGATGTCCAGGATGAGTCGTGCTGAGGCGTTCTGAATGTGCTGGAGCCTTTTCTGAAGTTTGGCTGTGGTTCCGGCGTAGAGGGCGTTGCCGTAGTCTAGTCGGCTGGTGACGAGCGCCTGGGTGACTGTCTTCCTGGTTTCGGTGGGGATCCACCGGAAGATCTTCCGTAGCATGCGAAGGATGTTGAAGCATGACGAGGAGACGGTGTTGACTTGTCTGGTCATCGAGAGGGAGGAGTCCAGGATGAAGCCCAGGTTGCGTGCGTGGTCCGTCGGTTTGGATGCGCTGCCCAGGGCCGGTGGCCACCAGGAGTCGTCCCAGGCGGAGGGTGATGATCCCAGGATGAGGACTTCCGTCTTATCTGAGTTCAGTTTCAGGCGGCTGTTCTTCATCCACTCTGCTACGTCTTTCATCCCTTCGTGTAGATTGGTTCTGGCGGTGGCGGAGTCATTGGTGAGGGAGAGGATCAGCTGGGTGTCGTCGGCGTAGGAGATGAGGTTGAGGTTGTGTTGGCGTGCGATGGCCGCGAGAGGGCTCATGTAGATGTTGAACAGTGTGGAGCTGAGCGATGATCCTTGTGGTACGCCGCAGATGACTTCGGTGGCCTCTGATCTGAAAGGGGGGAGGCGGACTTTCTGTGTTCTTCCGGCGAGGAAGGAGATGATCCACTCCAGAGCCTTCTCTTGGATTCCGACGTTGCTGAGGCGCTGCACTAGGGTGCGGTGGCAGACAGTGTCGAACGCTGCGGAGAGGTCCAGGAGGATGAGGGCTGCTGTTTCCCCGTTGTCGAGCAGGGCTCAGATGTCGTCGGTGGCTGCGATGAGGGCGGTCTGGGTGCTGTGGTTGGCTCTGAAACCGGACTGTGAGTGGTCGAGGGATCCATTCGTCTTGAGGAAGGCAGCCAGCTGTCTGTTGACGGTCTTCTCGATGACTTTGGCAGGAAAAGGAAGAAGCGAGATGGGGCGGTAGTTTTTGAGTTCGGTGGGGTCCGCTGAAGGTTTCTTCAGTAGGGCGCTGAGTTCGGCGTGCTTCCAGCTCTCTGGGAAGGTGGCGATGTCGAAGGAGGCGTTGATGATGTCTCGGAGATGGGGTGCGATGATGGAGTCGGCCTTGTTGAAGACGTGGTGCGGGCAGGGGTCGGTTGGTTATCCGGAGTGGATGGAGTTCATCATGCGGATGGTGTCTTCGGTGTTGATCGGGGTCCAGGCGCGGAGGGTGGTGGTGGGGGGCGTTGGTGCGGTCGTGGCGGGTGTCGGCTGTGTGCTGAAACTGTTGTGTATATCTGCGATCTTGTTGTGGAAGAACGCGGCGAGCGAGTTGCAGAGGTCTTGTGATGGGGTGATGTCGTTGTTTCCGGCGCTAGGGTTCGAGAGCTCTTTGACGATGTTGAAGAGTTCCTTGGTGTTGTGGGCGTTGTTGTCTAGTCGTTCCTTAAATGCAGTTTTCTTGGTGGTGTGGATCAGCTGGTGGTGTTTTCGGGTGGCTTGCTTGAGGGTGGTCATGTTGTCTGTTGTCGGGTCTCTGCGCCAGGCTTTCTCGAAGGCACGGCAGTTCTTCTTGGAGCTCTTGAGTTCGTCGGTGAACCAGGATGCTTTCTTGTTGCCGGGTCTGATGGGGGGGGGGGTCTTCAGTGGAGCGAGGTCGTCTGCGCAGTTGGTGATCCATCTTGTGAGGTTGTTGGTGGCTTGGTTGGGGTTCGCTGAGCTGGCGGGAGGGTTCTGGCTCAGGGATGTGGCTAGCTGGTCGGTGGTGATCTTGTTCCAGCTTCTGCGGGGAACCTGTTGCGGGTGGTGGTGGAGTGTGGTCCTTCTGAAGCTGAAGTGGACGCAGCTGTGGTCTGTCCAGTGGAGTCCGGTGGCGTGGCTGAAGGAGATGTCCTTGCTGGAGGAGAAGACGGGGTCAAGCGTGTGGCCGGCGTAGTGGGTGGGGGTGGTCACCAGTTGCTTGAGCCCGAGGTTGGCGAGGTTGTCCAGCAGGGTGGTGGTGTTGCTGTTGTTGTTGTTCTCTAGGTGGAAGTTGAGGTCCCCTGGGAGGATGTAGTCAGCGGAGGGGAGGACGTGCGGGCTGATGAAGTCAGCGATGTCTTCGCTGAATCGGGTGCGCGGTCCCGGGGGTCTGTAGATGAGGAGCCTCTGACGGTGGTCTTGGGGTCGGTGTGTATCTGGAAGTGCAGGTGTTCGGCGGCTGTGAGGGTGTCGTCGGAGTTGGTCGTGATGCGGATGGTGTTCTTGTGGACGATGGCGATGCCTCCTCCTGTCTGTGTTGACGCGGTCCTTCCGGGTGATCTTGTATCCGTCCGGGATGGCGATGGCGATGTAGGGCGCTAAGGAGGCGTTCATCCATGTTTCCGGGAGGAAGGCGATGTCTGGAGATGTGGAGTCGAGGAGGTTCCAGAGCTCCACGGCGTGTCTGTGGACGGAGCGGGTGTTGAGCAGGATGCACTTCAGGCGGTTGCTGCTGGGAGTCGGCTTGGCGGGTGCGGTACAGGTCCGGATGCAGGAGAACTTGCAGGATTGGCAGGTGAAGGGTCCGTGGGTGCGTCCTGGGGTGGCACGGTGGCAGCCGGGTATTCGGCCGGTGTAGAGTGCGATGAGGGTGGCGGTGTCGTAAGTCCGGCTGGCGGGCTGGCCTCTTCGGGGGCCAGGGGTTCTGGCGCTGGGCACGGTCCAGGCGCGGACGGGCGCAGACGGACTTACCTTTGGCACGCCTTCGGCACCCAATCGGCACGCTCGCTGCACGTACGCATGCCCTCTGCCATAAGTGGAGAGTGGGGGGGGGGCGGGGCGAGGGAGGAGCAGCTGGGAGGCGGGAGCAGGGTGGCGAGTGGGGAGGAACGATGCGGTGATGCTAAAGGGAGCGGGGGTGGGGCCGCGGGGGAGCAGCGGCAGGGAGCGGGTTGGGCAGCGGCACCGAGGTGCAGGGGAGAACTGGAGCGACAAGGGTGTGGTAAATAAATAATTAATTACCGGTTCTATTTTTGACTATAATTAATAAACAGGTAGCTCAATAAATAAGAGTCAAGATTCGAGGTAGCTGGAGTTGACAGGCTTTAATTAAGCATAAAAGGACAGGAACAGGACAGCCTGTACGGGAATGGGATGGCAGGGCCCGGCAGCTGCCGGGGCAGGATCTGGGAATGGCTAGCAAACTTTTAATAACAGTGCACAATATTTATAGTTAAACAAATACATTGTATTCAATACAGTAGGCGTAGCAGTAGGCGGAGTTTGTAGCAGTCGCGAAAGATAAGGCATAAAGTGGGTGTAACAAGAGGTGTGTACAGGGCGTATACATAGACATGTGATGCAAACGTAACAGAATATGTCATAAATGGGGCGGAAACATGGAGGGGGCTACCTGAGCAGCTGGGACCTTTAACCTAGTGGTGCGCGCAAACTGGCAATGACGTGTTACTAGGGAGAACTGGGGGGCTATGACTTCTGCACTAGAAGAGGAGACGAAAGTCTGGAGTGTCAGAGCGACATGTACCCAGGCATATCTAGTATCTGGTGTTTATAGTACATGTTGATAGAATCCAAAAGTTATCAGGGTAAAGGCTAACAGACATTAAGACTGGTGCATGCATTATTCTAAATGTATTGCATGTGCGAGGAATATTCTATGAATATGAATACAGTATTTCTCTTACATGGAGACATAAAGGCTAGACCATGACGGAAACTATTGATGCGATTCAGTAGCTTAGGAATGCAGAGAAGGAGGGCTGGACTGGTAACTAGAAACATAACATACTCTTGGCAGACTGGGAGGCAGAGCCAGGCCGAGCCGGGCACTGCGAGGCATGAAAGTAAGTAAAGGGTCAGGGATACAGGTGGGGGCTGTATCGCTCCTCGGAGAGTTCAGAAAACAGGAGCTGAATCTGAGTCCGGGCCCTTTTGAGGCCTAGAAACGGGGACAATTCAATGAATTAACGTGCACACTGTAGAACGTGGCAACGTAGCTTTTACATAGGCCTAATATTCGTTGTTTTCACGAGGACTGGAAACTGGCATACTAGAGATGGAAACAACTGTAATTGCGTCTTTAATCGATCAGAAGGGAATACATGCATATCGATCATGCACATATAACGTAACATGGGGAACACGTAGGCACATATAACATGGCAAAATTTACTTTTCCACATTCCCTCCTTGTGCCCTACGTTTCCATCAGGAAACATCTATATTCATGATACCATCTATCATTTCATACAGCATCATTTGCTCGTCTCGAATTGTCTTGGAATGGGATTTAGGACTAGGAATACAAGAGGTAGCACAAATGCCGCAAATCGCAGGGCCACATTGTATACAGAGGCAGCAACTGAATATGATCGTTACTGCAATACCTAGAAATGACAATACTTTCCATCCCCAGGCAGATAGGATATTCCAGAGCCAACCGGACCATGTCCAGGTGCCTGGATTCTGGTGTAACTGATGGGCAATTTTATGAAGTCTGGTTATAGCTGAATAAACAGACGGCGCGTTATTAGGAATGAAAATGCAGCAACTAGATCCGATGACTCTACATGCTCCTCCTCTATCGGCCAGTATGACGTCAAGAACGAGACGATTTTGGAGCACGACAAATCTCATAGCAGATTGCTCTTCGGTTAAGTTACCTAGAGCAGAAGTAGTCTCATTCACTACTGCTTCAAGGGTTCTGGTTAGTCTACGTATTAACTTACTATTCTGGACAGGTCCTATAAAGAAGAAGAAACCTTTATTAAAGTCTTGATATTGTTCTAGAGTAGTTTCAGTTTGATCGACAACTGGAGACTCGATCTCCCTTCTATGCCTGATGTGTACTAGATGTGTGTTTCTGTGATAATCAGATGGGGCTAGAAAAACTGGTGGCAGTAGGAAGGCAATGTAACATGTTCCATCCCAATCGAGGGGCAGACGAACATATGCGGTCTGACCACAAACAAAATAAGAATGACGTGAAGCTTTGAAAATAGATTTCCCACTGTCATTATACTCGACAGTAGTAGTGCAATCACTATGTCCTACATGTGCGGAACCATTCTTTCTGACACATAATTCGCCTTTGACTGGTAGTACTGAAATAGCAGGTAAGTCTGGAGTAGTTTCAGACTGAACATTCAGGACCATAAAATTCGAAGAATAATTACCTAAATCATATACTTCATTTTCTAGATCTAACCCTGTTCTATGGGAGAGACCTTGCTTGTCTGGAAAACATGTTCTATTCAGAAGGGACATATCATTGGAGGATGACGTTAACATGGACCATGCTCCACACGAACCATTATGTGAAAACGGATAAGGAAAGAGTGGCAGAACTCCCTTCGGTGTCTGGAAAGGGGGGAGTCGACCACACACCCAACAATTAGTGGCATTGCTGGTCTGGTGTGAATAGTGTAACATTCGGATGAATGTGTTATTACGCATAGCAAGACGATAGGATAACTCGTGAGGAGGCAGATCACTAAATGTGTGCTCTACTGTAGCATTAGCAAACTTATTTACATGAGAAATTGGAAAACATAAATGCAATGTATAACTTGTGCAGGTAACCATTAAACTTAGAAACAATAAGAAACTTAGAAAAACGATACATCTTATAGAGTTTTGACTAACTCTCTCACTATGGGGGTCTATCTCATACATGTCAGATACCTGTCTAACCGTTTCACCCGAGAGGGACTTAGACAATTAAACTGGCTGACTTATTTTACTAGACCGGAGTTTTAATTTATACTCCTGCTGCGGAGTTTTCTCTAACAGAGGAACATTCAGTTCTGGATTTGACTTAATGTCAGGATTAGAGTCTGGTTTCAGGCAGTCTTTGGAAATGGAAATGTCTGTAGAAATGTCATTAAAAGTCTTGTTTCGGAGTCCATGAAATTTCTTGACATGCGACAGATGGACCCAACCCTTGCGGCCTTCCAACTTCACGGCCGTACGGGTGGTCAGAAGGACTAGTTTCGGTTCTTTCCAGCGAGGCTCCAGCGGACTTGAACGATCAAAGTTCCGGACCAATACGAGGCTTCCTGGAACGATTTCATGCGGTTTCACCTCGGTATTGTCTGGAAATGCAGCGGCAACCTGTGAACGACAAGAGTGTAGGGCAGACATCAAGGAAGCTAGGTAATCTGTCAGCATATTACTGGAAACATCTGTAATACTGCGGGGTCTAGGTGTACCCCACATGTTTGGGGGGCGGCCGAATACGACCTCATAAGGGGACAGACCTGATCTGGAGTGTGCGACCATGCGCATAAAGAATAAAGCAACTGGCAGGGCAACTAGCCAGTCTACACCTTTCTCTTTACATGTCTTAGCAATACGGATTTTCAGAGTTTGATTATGTCTCTCTACGAGACCGGCTGCTTCTGGATGGCGCACACAATGGAACTTCCACTGGTACCCTAACAAAAGGGAAACATGTTTCATGAGCTCAGATGAGAATGGCTGGCCGTTATCAGAATACACGACCCTAGGGAGTCCATAACGGGGGAAGAATTCACGAACCAACTGCTTGGCAGTGGTCACTGCTGTGTAGTCTGGAACTGGATATGCTTCTGTCCACCTGGACAAAGCGCATACAACTACAAGAACATATTTGAAACCTCGACATCGCTCCATCTGAATATAATCCATCTGGAGGACTTCAAAAGGGTGGTCAGGAGGCTGGAATCCACCTTGTTCCACCGGGACACTTTTACCTGGATTGAACTGGCAACATATCATACAAGTACGGACTTTCTGCTTGGCTGCAGCTCGTAAGTGCTTGTTGAACCAAAGGTTCTGAATACTGTCTAACATGGCTTTTTCTCCTAGATGTGCTGGACTATGTGCGGTATTGATAATGACTTGAACCATAGAGTCGGGGAGAAACCATGTGGCTTTTCCCTTCGTCACCCATCCCTGATCTGTCTGGACCCCTCCTTGTTCGGACCATTTCTTAATTTCTTCAGGAGTAGCATGTAACTGTATGTCTATGACATCTTGTGTAGGGTCCTTAACTGTCATACAAGTAGTCTGTTCTGGAGTGGATGTCTGTGTCTTGTTAACTGGAGTGTCTGGTGTCTGAGCTGTAAGCTTGGCTGTTCGATCTGCTAGATTATTACCTTGGGAAATGATGTCAGTAACTTTCGTATGTGCCTTGCACTTCATAATAGCGATAGATGTCGGTAAATGTATTGCATCTAACAGAGCTTGAATGAGGAGACCATGCTGAATCTTGGTTCCATGAGAAGTCATGAAACCTCTCTCCTGCCAGAGTACTCCGAAGTCGTGTACAACTCCGAATGCGTAACGTGAATCTGTATATATGTTTACTTTCAGGTTCTTGGCACGTATGCAGGCTTGGGTCAGAACAACTAGCTCTGCTGCTTGAGCAGACAGGGTGTCAATACGGTGTGTTTCAATAACGTCGGTGTCAGTAGTCACTGCATACGCGGCTACTAGTTCTCCTGTACTAGTTCTCATACATGAACCGTCCACATAAAGTGTCAGGTCGGGATTAGGTAATGCAATGTCTGTCAGGTCTTGTCTTGGCTTAGTCCTAGTGTTAATAACTTCCACACAGTCATGTGTGGCAGGATTTGAAGTAACTGACGGTAACAGTGTAGCAGGATTTAGAACGTTGCAGCGTCTGATTTCTATGTGTGGCTGGAACAATGTCAGTTCATAACCTGTTAAACGTGCAATTGTCAAGTGCTGTGTCTGTGTTCGGTTTAAAAGAACTTCCACGGAGTGTGGAACTTGTACTGTCAGGGAGTGTCCTAATACTATGGAATCACTTTGTCTGATAGCTAGAGCTGTGGCTGCAACTGACTTGAGGCACGCAGGCAGAGCCTGGGCTACTGGATCTAATGTGCTCGAAAAATAAGCACAAGGCTTGTATTGTCCTGCTTGATCTTGTGTGAGAACAGATAATGCTGTACCTTCACGTTCTGTGACAAAAAGTGTAAAAGGCTTACTGTAGTTCGGTGTAGCTAGAACAGGAGCTTGGCATAAGGCTTTCTTTAATTCATTAAAACTAAGTGTATGTTCAGATGTCCAAGGGAGGACAGTCGATACGGCTGCCTCCTGTGTCGTTAACTGTATCAGTGGCTTAGCTAGAAATGCATACTGAGGAATCCATTGTCTGCAGTAAGAAGTAAGGCCGATAAAAGCACGTACCTCCTTCTGTGTCTTGGGCTGTGGAAGACTCGCTATTAACTGGATATGGTCTGGTGTCAACTGCCTACCCCACTTGGACAGTAAGTGGCCTAAGTAGATCACTTGCTGGACACAGAACTGGAGCTTTGAAGGGGACACCTTGTGCCCCATCTCGGCTAGGAAATACAGAACTGTAAGTGACGCTCGCTCGCAGTCACGTTCAGAACGGGCTGTGATCAGTAGATCATCGACATACTGGAGCAGGGCAGTGTCAGTTGGCATGTGAATATTGTCTAGTTGTCTTTTAAGTGCTTGACTGTAAATACTAGGACTTTCTGTGAAACCTTGAGGAGCTCGTGTGAATTTATAGCTCCTTCCATTTAAACAAAAACCGAAACGGTACTGGCTGTCTGGATGAATGGGAACACTGAAAAATGCATTCTTGAGGTCTATTACAGTAAAAAATGTAGCTTCAGAATCAATAGCTGTCAATAAGGATGAAATATCTGGGACTACTGGATACTGGGGTATGATACATTTATTAAGTTCTCGAAGGTCAATCACTAATCGATATACTGGAGGTGCATTTGGATCAGTACGTTTCATGACTGGAATGATAGGAGAATTACATACATTGGAGTCAGTTTCTACAACCACTCCTTGAACAATGAGCTCGTCAATAATTTTGGATAAGGCTGCTACAGCCTCAGGTGCCAATTTGTACTGTCTGATTCGTGGCAGGACAACACCTTGTTTCAGAGTCACACGATGGGGTGTGATTTGCATACAACCAACATCAGTTGGACCTTGTGCCCATAGATGCTGGGGGACATTCAGTAATCTTGGATCAAAATCACGTAATACATAATGACCTTTATAGTCCCTTAAAAACAAACGAACTCCCTCTGGGGAGCAACAAATTACTGCACCTAATTCTTTTAATGTCTTGATGCCTAACAAATTTTCTGGACATGACTTCGTAAGTAACAAATCAGTAGTTCGGGACAATGGACCTACTTCTAGAGAAACTGGTTTTGATATCTCGTTTACAATAGGCTTTCCTGAAAATCCAAGGGAAACATTTCTAGAGCCTGAGAGCGGAGCCCCTGGAACCTCGTCATGACTGATAGTAGTCCTACTTGCCCCTGTATCAATCAGAAACTTTCTGTCTTTCCCTAATACTTGACTGTGCACATAGGGACCCTCTTGATCTACAGGTATCTCGATGAGAGGCAAGCCTACCTCCCTCTCTAGGCTGTTTCATGAATACTGTTGATACTCTGGATACTCTGTCTGGGCATACTGGTACATCTGTTGTGTAACATGCTGTGTTGCAGCGATGGGCTGCGATGCTGGAACTGTCTGTTGTGCATTCTGTGATGATGGTGAAGTCTGTGAAACTTGTTCTTGTCTAGGCGGACGTGGTCTTTCTGTAGTCTTACCAGTAGCTATGTTGTGTTTCAGAACTGCACACTCGTTTATAAAATGACCTGGCTGTTTACAATAATTGCAGGTCCCTTTAACGGGAGCTGTAGGATGACTGGTTTGATTCGGACCCCTCTTCTGACTGTCTTGTGGAACAGATTGTGCAACTAATACTTTCATTTTCGTATCTTTCATACGTTTCCTTTCGTGTTCTTGCTCTTCCCTGATTCTATTCTGGTGATACTGGAGCATCTGAAGCATTTGTGACGGGGTATTAGCTTGCCAGGTACTTTCGACTTTCAAAACTCGATTTTTAACTTGTGGGCTTGAATTCTCGACTAGTTTAGTAACAAAAAGATGAGGGTATGACTCGCTACCTGTCTTCAGACCACTGTTAATTATAAAACATTTTTCGAATCTAGAATAAAAATCACTAGTGTCTTCATCCTGTTTCTGTTTGCATGCTGAGATTGCATCCCAATCTTCCTTTTTCGTGGCTAATAACCTTGGCAAGACCTGAATCAATAACTCGGGCAATTCTTTACATTTATCTCCAAGACCGGTACCTGGTACTCGTGCATTATCTTCAGCTTCTAGAGCTGTCCAATCTATCTTTTTCTCTCCCACCTCCCATTCTTTTTCCTTGAGTTTTTCATATATCCCTGCGGGCAACAGGACCTTTAACATTTTAATGATATCTGGATACGTGTATTCTCCCATACGGAGCATGTCTTTTAATTCTCGATGGAACCCTGCTGGATCTTTGTCGTGACAGGGAATTAACTTCTTCATCTCTAAGAGTTCCATCTTTGTGATAGGGGTGTAAACAAATACTCGTTGCATTTCACCATCCGGTGTCCTAACTGGATGTACTTCTCGTAACGGATGCTGTCTATCTATGTAGAATGGTTTACTTTCTGGGGGTGAGACGTGAACAAAATGCGGATTCAGAAACGTTCTATATTTGTGGCGCTGTTCTAGAATGGTACTAATTAAATCTGTACCTAAACCTCTCCATCTATACTGGAGTAACTCGTTCAGAACATCATGTAACGGACCTGGATCAGAATGTTGACCCTCATACAGTGTAATGAGGTGCTGGATCATATACATACCCACCAGTCGCTGCTCGGCTGGGGGCAGTTTTAGAAACATTTGTGCCACTATTTCGTCTGGAAAAGTGGTAGAATCAGTAATCCATCGGACTGCTGATCGGGCTAGTTCTTGTTCATGCATGGTACTAAGTTCACTATAACCGATTCGTGATTTCAGAATGTGATCGGTAGCTTGAAATACTTGCTCGAGAGAACCTTGTTCTGGTGCTGGAGGAGGAAAAACGTTCTTGTGTTCTAGGCGTGAATGTCGGTCGGGAAGTCTAGTTCTACCTACATACGCTATTCTGGTGGGATTCTCGTCGTCTACCTCTTCAGTAGAAGAGTCGTTTTCTTTCTCGCTTACTTGTGCTGCTTTGCGTTTGTCGTGAAACCTTATTATTTCCTTACGAATTTTCTTGTACATACTTTCTATACTACTGAGTGTCTTGTGTCTACCCTCGGCTATATTATCACTCCACCTTGTCAGAACTTTCATTTCGGTCGAATCTTTAGTCGGACAATCTTGTTCCCTTATTAAACAATTAATTAAAAATTTTAATAGCATGAGCTGGGTCTCAGCTTTCCTTAGAGACATGATTTCGCCAATACTTTCTGGATCGTCCCCTGTACGGATGAAACGATATATTCTGTCTAGATCTTCTTTCATATTCGGTAGGGTGTCCAAATACTCGGTCACCCGTCTTACGCGCAATGAATATATAACCATATTATCATCGCCTGGGACTGGATCATAACGGCATTCGGTAAGAGCTCGCTTGATATCTGCAACGGACTGATATTTGGGCGTACGCTGTAACGCACGTTCATGTAACTCGACTAACGTTACACGTTTGTGTGGCGGCGGGGTACCAGGAGGACCTCCCCCCGCGGCCCCTAAACTGGAATCGTCGACTGATACTCTTCGTGCTGGCAGAGTGACCGATGTAGCGGGTACTTGTACTGTAGGCTGGACCGGGGGTACCGTAACAGGTGCTGTGACAGGTGCCCCGGTGGCTGGAAGAACAGGAATTACATTATTTACAGGAGCTGGCGGAACAGGATTTGCATATTCTGGGACTGTGTCGTCCAAATAGGACGAGAGAAAAATATCAGCTGCGGTCGGTTTGTGACGTAGCTTAATCGGAACTAATGGCGGCTGAAAATTACATGGTGCTTCCGGGGTTGCTTTCGGCAAGCCCTCAGCAAGAAGAGGATACATACCCTTAATGAGGGCATTTCTCTGTCTGTCTGACTGTTCGGCTTTAACTCGTTCACCTACTTCGATTAATTCCCTTTCTTGGGCTCTTTCTAAGGATTCTCTACTTAATTCTGACTTTCTGATTTCTTTTTCTGTTCTTTTGTGAGATTCTTTGCGCCATAACTCGATGGCATCTTTCTGTGACTGTCTGGATTTCTTTTTCCATAATGCTTCTTCTACTCGCATGATGCACTCGGCATCCCACGTACCCGATACAGGCCATCTATATTTCTCTTCTAGGTCTTTAGTATACTCGACCCATAAGTCTAGATATAATATGGCACTTATGCCATGTTTATGATACATAAAATGACCTGGACTGTCCCTAGGCGGGACAGGAACTGCTTCCTCGAGCAGACCTTTTCTGGTTTTTAACTGACGTAATTTCGAGAACAAAGGCATAACTAAGACTGGAATCTGGACACAATACAATACACGATAAACACAATAATAATAACTGAAACAAATCACTCATACCACGACATTGAAAACACATGGAATAACATTTAAAAATAACGGTTCGGACAGAATACTACCTGAAATACTGAAAACAGAACACATGAATTTCTCGAGAACAGAAACTTTACTAGAATGACTGGATGCACTGCTAAAACAGTACGAAACTTACCGGTCCCATAAAGAGACACGTCAGGACCCGCATCCACCTAGGTGGACACTTCGTGTTGGATCTGTGTACCCAAACCCACGGACCAGAGACAAATTAATTGACCCTGTCTAGATACTACCCCAGCAACGGTACTCACCGGGCAGCAAGAACGGAAGGCCTCGGACTGGACTGGACTGCTACGACGACGGACGGACGAACTTCGGACTTCAGTTACAGGTGGGCCTCCGGATACCTCGGACCTTGGACTCTCGGCTTGGACTCTGGTCGGGACTCGCCGCGTTCCTCCACCGCCTCGTCTGGATGCTGGACCGCAACCTCCGTCTCCTCCGTGGGCCTGAGGGATACTTGAAGCAGAAATATCTGCACGTGCACGGTATGGTTCCGTCACGGCTGCAGAGGATCAGGGGGCCTGCGTGGCTTCTCCGGCGCGTGGGGAAAGGGCAAGTCCCTATTCGGGCGCCATTATGTGGTAAATAAATAATTAATTACCGGTTCTATTTTTGACTATAATTAATAAACAGGTAGCTCAATAAATAAGAGTCAAGATTCGAGGTAGCTGGAGTTGACAGGCTTTAATTAAGCATAAAAGGACAGGAACAGGACAGCCTGTACGGGAATGGGATGGCAGGGCCCGGCAGCTGCCGGGGCAGGATCTGGGAATGGCTAGCAAACTTTTAATAACAGTGCACAATATTTATAGTTAAACAAATACATTGTATTCAATACAGTAGGCGTAGCAGTAGGCGGAGTTTGTAGCAGTCGCGAAAGATAAGGCATAAAGTGGGTGTAACAAGAGGTGTGTACAGGGCGTATACATAGACATGTGATGCAAACGTAACAGAATATGTCATAAATGGGGCGGAAACATGGAGGGGGCTACCTGAGCAGCTGGGACCTTTAACCTAGTGGTGCGCGCAAACTGGCAATGACGTGTTACTAGGGAGAACTGGGGGGCTATGACTTCTGCACTAGAAGAGGAGACGAAAGTCTGGAGTGTCAGAGCGACATGTACCCAGGCATATCTAGTATCTGGTGTTTATAGTACATGTTGATAGAATCCAAAAGTTATCAGGGTAAAGGCTAACAGACATTAAGACTGGTGCATGCATTATTCTAAATGTATTGCATGTGCGAGGAATATTCTATGAATATGAATACAGTATTTCTCTTACATGGAGACATAAAGGCTAGACCATGACGGAAACTATTGATGCGATTCAGTAGCTTAGGAATGCAGAGAAGGAGGGCTGGACTGGTAACTAGAAACATAACATACTCTTGGCAGACTGGGAGGCAGAGCCAGGCCGAGCCGGGCACTGCGAGGCATGAAAGTAAGTAAAGGGTCAGGGATACAGGTGGGGGCTGTATCGCTCCTCGGAGAGTTCAGAAAACAGGAGCTGAATCTGAGTCCGGGCCCTTTTGAGGCCTAGAAACGGGGACAATTCAATGAATTAACGTGCACACTGTAGAACGTGGCAACGTAGCTTTTACATAGGCCTAATATTCGTTGTTTTCACGAGGACTGGAAACTGGCATACTAGAGATGGACACAACTGTAATTGCGTCTTTAATCGATCAGAAGGGAATACATGCATATCGATCATGCACATATAACGTAACATGGGGAACACGTAGGCACATATAACATGGCAAAATTTACTTTTCCACAAGGGGCAAAAAAAAACATAGGGAGGAGGGACGAGAAAAACGGCAATGAAACAATACAGAATACAATGTGAAAAACAAAGCAGGCACAGAGGGAAAGTCAGGGGCAGGGGGCCAGACCTAACAGGGGCACAA
This sequence comes from Lissotriton helveticus, assembly GCF_964261635.1. NCBI lineage: Eukaryota > Metazoa > Chordata > Amphibia > Caudata > Salamandridae > Lissotriton > Lissotriton helveticus. The sequence goes on along the minus strand of NC_136067.1, from coordinate 1,327,735,714 downwards.
AACTACTCTTGGCAGCGGCGGCGGCAGCGGGAGGAGAACAGCCACACTTGGGGTGGGCCACACGGCAGGAGGAGCGACCGGACTGACCAGGTCAGGTCAGGTCACAGCTCCTTGCCCGTGAGCCTCGCCTAAAGTACTCTTGTGGGAGGGAGGAGCAGCTGGGAGGCGGGAGCGGGGTGGCAAGTGGGGGGATCGATGCGGTGATGCTAGAGGGAGCGGGGGTGGGTCCGCGGGGGAGCAGCGGCAGGGAGCGGGGAAGGGGCAGTGGCACCGAGGTGCAGGGGAGAACTGGAGCGACAAGGTGCAACAAAAACCAACACGAGGAGGGACGAAAAAAACGGCAATGAAACAATACAGAATACAATGTGAAAAACAAAGCAGGCACAGAGGGAAAGTCAGGGGCAGGGGGCCAGACCTAACAGGGGCACAAAACTACTCTTGGCAGTGGCGGCGGCAGCGGGAGGAGAACGGCCACACTCGGGGTGGGCCACGCGGCAGGAGGAGCGACCGGACTGACCAGGTCAGGTCAGCTTTCAAGATTCACTGGATTTAGGGTGTACAGTGCTGTGCTCAGCCCCGTTGCAATCTCAGCATTATAAAAGACTTTTCTCGCTTTATTATACGCCGGCGAGAATTGCTCAATGGGGTGGTACTTCAGGGATCACATGCTTTCGCTGTGATGCACCAGAGGCAGATATTGTACATATTTTTGCCACATGCCCACAACTGCATACACTTGTTAAAGGTATAGAGCACATTTTATCACAGATGTTAGGGGCTAACATCACCCTTACCCAAGGTCTAATTTTGTTAGGTGCTGCAGCAGAATATACTAGTGTGCACACATAATTTCTATTTGTAGCTATAGCTGTTCTAAGATTATTGCTTGCCAGGACCTGGTTGGATAAATCTTCCCCAGCTTTGCAACGATGGCTCGCCAGCTTGTTGGCGGTTTACAATCTGGAAAAAGTTATATATGAAAGAAAAGGTAAAAGGGGGAGGGCTTTGGGGAGGAAAATCTGGAAACCAATAATGTTGTGGAAAGGGGATAGAGTGGAAGTATAGAGATGGAATGACTTCATGGGTCCATAGGTAGTGTCTCCGGAACCCGCAAGCAAATTATTTTTAAATTTTACTGGCCTTTTATACACTGCCTTGTTATATCATTTTTTTTTCTTCTTCTCCTTTATGCATCCTGGTTGTATAAGTATGCAAGAGTTTTTTTTCAATTTATGTTGTGCTGTGCTATATGTGATAATATTTTAATAAATAAATAAAAAATAAATAAAAGGATATCATGGTTAAGTCAGGAAAATACCAGGTGTAAAAAAAGCAGTGCTAACTGCGGTTAGCGCTGCTTTTTTTTTATCACTAACAGGGTTAGCGAAATCCTTGATAATAGGAGAAATGTCGCTTAATAGGAGAAGCGTGGCTCAGTGGTTAGAGGCGGCAGACCCGGAAGCTGAGATCGACCGTGGACCAGGGTTCGATTCCCCGCCTCGGCGGGTCTCGGGCTCAAAAATTCCACGGACTCGACAATTCTCGCTCCGGTGCCCACTCGAATCACGGGGTCACACTCTGCAACTCTGGGCAATAACTTGCTTAATCTCCACTACGGCCCCTCGCGGCGGGATGCCTGGCTTTCACCTTGTGGACACCCTGCCGGGGTTTCTCACAGGGGAATACCAGGACGGGTTCCCTAAGCAAGCGCCAGGATGCCCTTTGGGTGACAGGTTTGCGCTATATAAGTACACCTACATTTACATTTACATTTAACAACATTTCTCCTATTATTTTTCTCTGGAACGCCCCCTTTGCATCTCATTAGAGATGCAAGGGGAAACGCTGAGAAAAAGGGTGCTAACATGCGAATTTGCGTGTTAGTACCCTGTTGCTGATAGGGAGATAATTTTATATCCGCTTTCTTGGCTTTTAAAGCCAAAAAAGCGGAGATAAATCCCTTGATAATATGCCCCCTGAATATTTTAAATATCTTGTTTACTGACAAACTCTTTGAGTGAGCTATTCGCGCTATACTAAAAATCTGTAAACTAACATTGTCTGTATAATTTTGCCAATATTACTCAGAAGAAATTATGCCACTAAAACAAAAGAACTAAGCAAAACCAAATATATGAAAACAAACCTCTTTTTTGTAGGTTTATTAACATTTCACAGTTAGCAACAGAAAGGAATGCCACTGAGAGAGCACAAATCTGAAAAATGTAGAAGTGCATCATATTTACAAGCACGTTGTATTAGTCTAGTATATAGTATACAAGAGTGTCAAACTTATATAGAGAAAATATATACATGAGTGTTTAATTAGAATAGGGATACATATATCAGTGTGAAAAACTAATGTAGAGATATAGAAATGTTAGAATGATGTTGGAGTCTCACGTTATGGGTCTGTGTGAAAAAGAAATGTAATTCTGCAAACCATGGAAATGTGTAGGCCACATGGCATTTCACAAGAAACGAAAGATGCTGCTACACTTTTAAGTAACTTGGATTCTAATGTCATTTTACTATAGAGTATTGTTAATCATAGAATTGAAATAATGTTTTAAATAGATGTGTTACATTATAGTAATGTGTGTTAGTTAGAATACTGTTTAAACAAAGAAATTAAATGTGCATATTGCAGAGGCCCGTTTCATGTAATTCTAAGTAGGCCTGAATAGATAAAGTCGCTTCTTTGATCTGCATGTGCTCGTTAAGGAGAGGTCGCACAGAGCACGAATATAAAGCCTGTTCAAAAATAGTTTACGACCTAAGATATGGTGGAGGCCGGAATTTGGGGCCTACCGAGAAAGTGTCTGTTGCAGGTGCGAGGGGGGCTTTATCAGAAATGATGAATAGACTTTTGTTCAGAGACGCCAGGCACAGGCCTGTAGGAGTCTTCAGGAATTTTAGGGGGTACCGCCTGGTCGGAGAGAAGCCTGGGAAGCAAGGTCAACTTTAATGAAGGGTCCCGAGGAGCACCAGCATGGAATTTGCCGCCAGAAACTACACCACGTGAGAGGCGTCTCCAGGGGCGTTCCTATTGGGAATGTGATTTTGTATTAGGGACAGCACCCCGGGGTGGAGCTAGAGCAGATGATCTGAGGAACCTAAGAGAGCGGATGGGTAGGCAGATAGAGAACTGCAAGACTTCGACTTTGAATTAGAGACTAAGGGAAGTGTGTGATCTTCTTTGGAAGTCACCACTGCTGACACCTTTTTAGGTAAAGATCTTGTTAAGTAGGGATGTCACTTAGTCTAGTGTAGGGACAGTTTAACCTGTATTTTTTCCTTTCTGTAAATGACTCTCAAGTTGCAACTCATAGCGATTCTTGCAACTCTCATGGTATTAGAGATATTTTTGATAATTTCCTTTTGCCGATTAAGAGCATTCAGAGAATATCTTTTTATATTGATACCTGTATATCTTTTGAATCTTATTCTGAGATGTTTGTATCTCCAGATACTTTTGGCTTTATAATAAACTCTTAAACCTTTTTTAGTGGTAAGTGGTTCTTTAGAGTGGTGTAAGTTCTTTCTTGATTAACCTAGAAGTGGATTGCCTTTTACTCAATGACAGGTACCAACGATTCAGTCGACCTGAGCTGGGATCTGGTAAGGTAACAATAGACCAGAAATCCCGCGTCAGCACCACAATACGACATGAACATGCATTTCATAGCGAGGCATGATTCACTTTGTACAGGTTTTTAGGCATGAAGTTGGCTCAAAACAATCATGGTCTTCGGCAAACCCTTAATGTCAGTATGGGAAGACCAGGCCCCAGTACTTCCTATGAAATCCTAAACTCAGCTGCCTTAGCCAACGCTCAGTGAAAACATCCCAAGTATTGAAACGTTGAAGTTCTTAAATAAATATTGTATGAAGACCAAAAGTACCATATTTTCAGAGAACGTGGCCTCTGCCTAGTCAACTTAGAAAGCTAAGATTTCTATTGTACTGTGTTATTGGAAAAGATCATTACTACTACTGATGTAGCCCTGAAGTGCTGTGAAGTCCTTGCATTCCTTGAAACAAACAACGGATTGTCTTTAAAGTTGGTAGAGTTAAAGGGGCCTTTTTACAATGTCTGGCGCATCTCTGCAAATCAGCTGGGATGCGCCAGAACAGATGTGTCACGCAATCCCCCCCTTGCGCCACCACAGATGCGCCGTATTTACAACGCGGCGCACCATGGTGCAAGGAAGGGCAGATGTGTGACGTATCTTGTGGTGTAAGGGCGCTGATTACTGGAGTCGTGTCGCAAGCGCGACGCAAATCCAGCAATGCACAGGGTCCACCCACACTTAACGTGGTGCATCACTCCTTACGCCTGCTTCAAGCAGGCGTAAGGGTGTGATGCAACAGCATCATAAAACTGACTCAGTGAAATCTTGTAGATTTCACTGCGTCAGTTTTACGGGGCTTTCCTGCGCGGTAACGCCCACCTTGAGACAGAACACCTGCATGAAACCTGACTCAGGTTTCATGTGGCGCAGTGCTTTACAACGTGCCGCATCTGCATAGATGTGTCACATTGTAAATAAGTCGCAACGTGGCGCATGATTTATGCTGCCGCTGCGACACAAAAGTGACACAAGGCGGCGCAAATGTGTCGCAAGGGGCTTGTAAATCTGCCCCAAAGTGTTTAGGGTGGAACATGAGGAAATCATTGTGTGTTATGAATGAAGGCTAGAGTCTGTCCCATTCTTGTTGCTGTGAACTTCCTGTTGCTTGTATGTTTTCTGTGGCAATGAAGTGTGTGAGGCTGATAAATTAATGCTCTATTGAATATACATCTCTTGTTGGTTTTTTGAGGAATTAGGCTTTCCTTTCCTTCATGTTTATCCAGCTAGTTCTTTTCCAAATATTTGTACTCTCCCTGACATTTTTCAGTACAAGAAATTAGTTCATATTATTTGAGGGGGCAATTTGATTCTAATGGCACTGCAGAATTTCAATAGATTTGATAACTTTCCAAACAGGATAGGGAGTTCCAGATTTCAGCAGTGTGCATCTCATAGTTTGTTACATGCCTTCATTACTTTTGATGCGTGCCAATAGTCTGTTCAGAAGTCCTTTTACAATTCTAGATTCGTTCTTGTGTCATAAGTTTAAAGTATCTTTTTAGATTCCAGGCCTCAACGATGAATAGATCTGGGAACAATGTGGACGGGCTCTTATGAAGTATGTCTAATGATGTGGAGCCACTGAAGAACTTAAAGGGGCGTTTGATGTGAATCTGTGTCTGAAGGTACTATAGAAACCTGACAGCAGCATTATGGATCTGCTGTAACCTGCGTTGGAGGAAAGCTTGAGTGCTGAGGTATAATCCAGGTGGAAAAATATGAATGCAATTCTAGTTTAGACTGGTTGAGGTAATCCCATGCAATGGAATATGGATCTCTGGATCCTCAGAGGATGAAAAGAGGACAATTTTTTGCCCAGTTTACTTAAGGCCTTTGTGAGAGCTCAGTGACCATAATAAGTCTGCAGTTCCTCGATCTTGCTGTTAGTCCTGAGATGCTCTCAGCGTGCTTTGAGTCATTTGGTGCAACAATTCAAGCCTGACCATTTGATCAACAGAGTAGGCTTTTGATTTTTTTAATGTTGAGTTTGCGGTGATTGAAGAACATCCATTTGTCTACTGTGAGTAAACAAGTATATAGTAATCTCTGCAGGTGGTTCACCGCTGATGGACAATCTGGTTATTGTCGGCATGGTGGTAGCAGGATAGGTGAATGTCTTGATGGCCAGGACAGGGCTAAAGCAGTCATTGAAGAGTAACGGTACAATATTGAAGCTCAGATTGAACCCTCTATGATTGACTTGCTGTCTAACATGTCTTCTCTTCTTTTTTGCAGTTGTCTTTCTCCTGTGTGAAAGAAATCTGTGTTCACGCCAAACTGGAGTCTGAAAATGTTTGCTACATGAGAAAAATAGCCTGTAAATCAAAGAGTTAGGCAACAAAGGGATCCTCTAGGACCTCATGAGCTTAAAGCTAAAGCACACATGTATATAATACAAAATTATGTTTCCATACTTAGGGCTCTTAAAGAGATCATGTGAGGACATTGAAACAAAATGGCTATTCAGATTCAGTACAGATGCAGAAACTTAAATCATGGACTAGGCCTAGCATGTCCGTCTGGGGAGTGCTTACATATCTTTGCTCAACAGTCTATGTTTATCCTCCATGAATTATTTTGAATCCTCCCGAAGCTCCTGCCCGGCCGACCTACTTGAAGTGATTATTGGGCAGCAAGGCCCAACCACTGAGAAGCACATAAAAGATAAAGGCACAGGGGAAGCAGAGAGCAATTCAGCGAGCCCTGCCACAAACTTGAAAAGAATGTAATCTGCATAACACAGGGCAAATGTTCACACTCTTAATCATGGTCAGGGAGTGATGGGGATTTGCTGGAAAACTGCTGGGTCACCTGTAAGTTAAGAGGTATTTATTATGCTGGTAATACACATTTAGCCAGCACCCTTACAGGTCAACAAATACATTTATATTGACCTGATCACCTCCATAACTATTTTCAACATATTGGCGGCCAGCTACTATGTATTTATCCTTTACTTTCCATGCCTGGTGGTGGTCAACTCACAGGGTTGGAGGGCTGCGGGGCACTGTTGTGACTGGAGGGAGGCTTCAACAGACACCTGCAGTGCACACCACCTTGTCTGCTACTCAGCTCCCGGCTGCCAGTGAAACTACACTCACTGGAGCTCAAATGGCACCCACGGCCCTGCAGTGCAGGAAGCAGACACCTGGAGTCTGTGCAGTGTGCCTTCAAAAGAACTGATGACAAATTGTGCAGACTTGATTTCTTGGCTTCCCGTCTGCAGCCTCTACCCCCACCCTTTCCCAGCTCATCACAGGGTGAGATACACCTCATTCTGTGATGATTTGGGAAAGGGTGGGGGACCATGCTCTGCACTCCCCGATTGGCGTAAAGCCCCTGGTGCTAAAAAGGCTTCAGCCTGAAGCGCCCCGGGCTTACTTTACCCCAATGTCATCAAGGTGTAGATACTGGTCCTCAGAGTTGTATTTGCCGAGCTGATGACCTTACAGGCCTAAGGACTGTGAGATCGTGAGCTGGCAAATGCTGTAGACTTTGGGTGTCGCTGGCAGTGTGTCACTCATGAATCATCACAGCTACAAACAATGAGCATGGTGAGTGACAGTGTGCAGCAGCCCAGGCCCCAAGCAAGAGATGTGTGTGTACATGCTTTTTTTTTTTTAAAGAAGCAGATTTAAAAAGTTTGCTTTCATTTTGTTAATGCATGCCCTGGGAGTAAAAGTAAAGGGGGCGGAGCTCCCATACCCTCGCTCAGAAACTGCCACTGGTCCTCATGTTGTGCTGCATTGTTTTGGATTCCAACAAAGTACTTTTGTTTGTCATGCTGCTTGCTCATGTTTGCCTTACAATGCATGCATTGGAGTGGTAGTGTTCGCATGGGCTCTCTAATGTGTGCGTCTTCATGAGGACCTTACTTATTCTTTGTAATTTCTCTTTTCTTGCAAGGTGGTGTTGGACTGCAGTGGAGTTGAGGGTTTGTGTATTGGAAACAATTATAACCCTGAAGAAGCAGGTCCTCGTCCTACTGACTGTGGATCTGTCTCCCTACATTTCTCCTTCTCCCTAAATTCCCCCTTTTCCCCTAAGGGATACCTACCCATGTTGGTTATCACGGGGGGCTCTAGGGGAGTTACCCTGCATGTGAAATGATGGACTATCTTTGTTCCCGTGTGTTCTGTTTATAGTCACCTAAGTGGGATCTGGGCACTAAGAAGAGTCTCAGGTTGCCTGCCGCCCTGCTCTTAGCACTCTGGTCAGTAAGAGCTATCCCTCCAAAGGACTAAGCTAAGTGCATATGAAAGAGAAGTAGGAAGACTCTTCTGTCAAATCCCCATGCATCGTTTCACTTGCATCTAAATGATAATATTGCCCTCCAGTATTCCGAAAAAGGTGTTCACTGTCTCTACAGCTTCCATTCTCAGGTCCAAGCTGTCTTAATTGTCTGGCTAACATAAGCCTGCCACAGTGTGCATCCATAGGATTGTGTCCAATTGTAAATCCACCAGTTGATATCTGTTTCCCGAGCCCCTTTGGTGTGATCATTTTCAAGTCCTGCTTACAGTAAGTGCTGCAGTATTCCAGCCTGGGTGCATGCCAGTCTATGCAAGAGAACTAACAAACCCCAAAACTTCAGACATGCAGTTGAAATATTTGGTGTAAATGAGTAGGTAGCATTCTAGTCCTTTAATGGCACAAACTCCATTCTTTGTAGCCAGGACAAAATCAAGAACCATTCTGTTTTGGAAATGTATAGACCCTTGAGCTTCAAACTAATCAAAGATTGCCCTAATGCCAAGTCAGTAGAATTGGCAACCTCTTTTAGAACCTTAGAAAGTATGAATTTGTTGGATTGTTCATCCTATCTGATATAGAAGGGACAGAATTGCAGAGAAGTAGACATTTTAGGATAGTTCTCTGGGCAGGTGTAGGAGAGTGCCCCTTTTTGTATAGTTCCCACCCACTTTTTGCGTGACATCTGATGAAACCTGACTTGTTGTGCCTGGGTCCCTGCCAATCAAGTTTCCAGGGCCTGTGTTCTTTCCCATATCTGTACATTTGTACCAACAAATGACCCATGTCTGGCCACAGGTAGGCCCCTCGTAAAAGGTACCATGGGTACCTAGGGTTCTGTGACCAGGGAAGGCCTGTAGGGGCTGCAGCACCTATTGTGCCACCCTTAGAGGGCCTGTAACTAAACACCCACACACTGCTATTGAAGGCTGCGTGTTTTGGTGCAGAGACAAGTGAGGAGTTGGCATGGCACAAATCCCTGTGTTGACGATGGCAACAACATTGTGGTGCATGTCCAATCGCACAGGTTCAATGAAAAATTCTTTCAAGCTTTTCGTATTCAAAAATCCATGTTTATTCAATCTTATTCACAGTTAATCATGCTTTTCTTGATTATTCTCAAACGGGCTGTTCATATTCCCAATTTTTTCAAATGAGGCGGTTATGCCAATCCAGGCCTTTTACCGCGTCACGTGGGTTTTGTCAATTCATTTTATAACAGCTGAAGTTCTTGACATGTCCCAATGCATTTCGGGCTGCTTATAAGCCCTTCGTCAGGGGTAGCTGTATAGATCAACAAGAGCCTTTGTTAGTTATCCCCGTTAGGCCACAGTGTCCTTTTTGCTTAAAGCAGTACATACAATAATGTAGTCAAAATGAAACCTGTACAAGTGACTGACCCTTATTTTTTGAACAACATAGTATTCAAATAATAAATAGCCCATCAGTGTCAAAAAATAAGAAAAGTGAACACATCAACATAAAACCTTATCGAGTCTACCCTTAACTCGATAACCTCCCCTACTTCCATCCTCGAATGGCAGGTTTGACATCGAGGATGGAAGTAAGGGAGGTTATCGCGTTAAGGGTAGACTCGATAAGGTTTTATGTTGATGTGTTAACTTTTCTTCTTTTTTGACACTGATGGGCTATTTATCATTTGAATACTATGTTGTTAAAAAAAAAAGGGTCAGTCACTTGTAGTGGAAGAGGTGTGGCGCCGCGGCCAGGGCGACTGACGCTGGAATCTGGGGACCACGGTTTGATCCCCGGCTCCGGCGGCAGGTCAGCCCAGCACCATGTGACTCTGGGCAATAGCTCGCTTAATCTTCCCGACGGCCCCCCAGCGCCTAGAGACCCTTACGGGTGATTGTGCGCTTTACAAATGTGGACTTTACTTTACTTGTACAGGTTTAATTTTGACTACATTATTGTATGTACTGCTTTAAGCAAAAAGGACACTGTGGCCTAACGGGGATAACTAACAAAGGCACTTTTTGATCTATACAGCTACCCCTGACGAAGGGCTTATAAGCAGCCCGAAATGCATTGGGACATGTCAAGAACTTCAGCTGTTAGAAAATGAATTGACAAAACCCACGTGACGCGGTAAAAGGCCTGGATTGGCATAACCGCCTCATTTGAAAAAATTGGGAATATGAACAGCCCGTTTGAGAATAATCAAGAAAAGCATGATTAACTGTGAATAAGATTGAATAAACATGGATTTTTGAATACGAAAAGCTTCAAAGAATTTTTCATTGAAGCTGTGCGATTGGACATGCACCACAATGTTGTTGCTATCGTCAATGTCAATGTCATGTGCTTTGAGGTAAAGCATAAATCCAATCAGCACGCAAGCATATATAATGGAGAAAACAGAGAAAAGACTGAGAAACTGGTGTGCATACTGCGACCCCACTGTTCGTTGTATGAAATAAATCCCTGTGTGCCATGCCTGCAACCCACTGCCTGAGGCCTAGGTAAGCTACCCTTCGAGCAGGGAGCACTAGCCCTCAGGTAAGGGTACAGTGACATGAGCCCTGTACTCCTACAGTGTCTAAGACCATTCTTAGACATGGTAAGTGTAGTAAAGCCATAAAGAGTATATGGTCTGGGAGTTGGTCATTACGAACGCCACGGTTCCAGAATGGCCTTACTAAAAACTGGGAAGTTTAGCATCAAACTTCTCAGCATATTAAACCCATGCTGATGGCACTGTGGGATTTATTGTAAAATGCACTCAGAGGGCGTATTAGAGCTGCTCTCTGATAAACTACCAACCCTAGTGTGGTTCCTGAATGGCTGCCCGCCCTTTGCCACTACCATACAGGTTTCTGGACCACTGGGTAGAGAGCCTTCACTCTCTGGGTCCAGAAACAAAGCCCATCCTGGGCAGAGGTGGCATGCCTCTTCACCCAGGATGGGCTGGATCCATAAAGGGGAAGCTTCACCCTTGGAAGCTATCCCCGCCTTTTGCTGCCCCCAGCAAATGGCTCCTACAGGTTCTACCCCCCCACTTTGGGTGGAAGAATTGGTGGGAAAACCAAGATAGGAGGAGAGGTGTGCCCACCTTTGCCTACCCCGCCCCTCAGGTAGGGGAGGCAAGGTGAAGCATATATCTTAGTCCCCTAAATCTTGAAGATGAGGAGACCCAGCCAATTAGGGAGAGGCTCATGCCCCTCCCACTGGAGGGTGCCATAATAGGGGTGTACCAACCCAAGGAAGGGACCCATTGGTCCCCACATACACAGCTCTTTAACATCCCTACAATTTCTAAGTAGGGGCTTCTTTGACCCTTACCTCAGATTCGAGCAAGAAAGCAGAAGGACCGAAGAGCCATGCTGACCCAGGAAGAAGAGGACACCATCTGCTTTGGCGCAGCCCTCCCAGTATGTCCTGACTCCGACCTGCCTACAGTGAAGAAACCGGCATGCCCAGCAGCCCTCCAGAGCCTGGAGGACCTGTACTGCACTCACCTTAGAGACTTTGTCTCCTGTGAGCCCTAGATTTGATCAAGTCAAGACTCAACCCCAGAATCCGCATGCAGGAGCTCTGCAATTCTGCACCACTCTGCACCCGACACCCACGGCCCTTGCTCAAGTGGCCCAACACCACAAGGAGGTCTCCCCAGTGATCCTGATCTGCCATCTGGTGATCCCCGACCTCCCTCAAGCCTCAAGATGACGCCTGCAGCCTCAACCTGAAAGATCTCCCAGGCAGCGACCAGAGCTGGCGGAGAAACCTAATGCCAGAAGACACCCCTGCACCTGACACTTCACAGCCTTGGGTGGCTCAACCAATTGTGTCTAGGCATCCCCCAAGAGCCCAACTTACCTCTCCAGCCGGTGATCACCTTCAGGAAGTCTCCCTGCCCAAGCCTGCGGCAACTTTGCAGAATCGAAGGTCTCCATTGGAAACCACAGGGTCCTCGACTTCTTCTTGGCACCCTGCACCCAGATGCCCCCTTACCGCTGGTGGTGCCACTCCTGTGCTGATCAATGGCCCCTACAGTGCTGACCATCACCCCAGGAGCTTTGCTCCTACACCCAAGTGGCCTGCTCCTAAACAGTCCCTAACTGAAGGCCCCCTTAGCCCCATTGGCTAACATTGGGCCCCTGCACTCTGCACCCAGCCGCCCCAGTGTCGCTGGTGGTGCAACTTGAGTGCCTACCTAGACCTTGGAGAACCTTGTTCCTAACCCCCAAAACTCCCACTCGTGAGACGCTTATTTACCTGTGAAACCGATAACCGTTTTTCTCCCATAGGAAACCCCTGCTATGAGTTTTTGGGCGTAAAATATTCCAAGTAGTGAACATTTGTTTTGCATAGAGGAAAAAGGCACTATAACTTAAACTAAGAAATGTCTTACTTACCTTGTATTGTGAGAGCCCTTGGTGTGGTATCTAGGCATACAACCCCCAGTAGTCAGTGTAATCTGAAAGTTATCACAAAGTATTCTAAAAGTAATTACCGTGTAATTTAACCTGCGTTTTGAAACAAAACCAACCTGCAACAATTGCAAACCCATTCTCAACTGATTTCTGTGTTAAGGTTTACAATTGAAAGTATATTTTACCTACCTGTCCTGTACCAAGTCCTGCTTGATTCTAGAAATAAAACATAAGTATTCCTTTTTTATACTTACCCAATTAGTCTAGATTCTGCCTCTGAGTGTGTGTAATCAGTCCTTGAGCAAGGGAATACAATATATACAACAAAACACTAATCTGCCACCTTATCTACCAACCCCCCAGGGCAACTCCACCACATTCATTGAACACCTGTCTGACCTGATTGCCCGCTGCTCTCTCCCAGATGCAAATAACTTAATTCTAGGTGACCTCAACCTACACTGGAATGAAGAAAACAACCTGCTAATCCAGAACCTGAATGAGCTGCTACACAACAACAACCTTACCCAACACTGCACAGAGGAAACTTACAACAAAGGAGCAATCCTAGAGGCCATTATCGCCAAATGCGACACAGTCACGATAAACCGCACCCTGCCCGTGGATTGGTCAGATCATCACTTAATCCTCTTCCACCTCACTCAACCGATCACTTTTCAATCCCCCCCATCCAAGACCATCCCAAATGGACCAGAAACCTCACTAAGATCAACATGAATGACCTGGAGGAAAGGGTTAACTCCCTCCTCACTACTTCTGCGGTCCACCTATCCACTACAAAACTCAGTACTCATTACAACACAACCATGACATCCATTCTAGACCAAGTAACCCCCCTGAAACAAAAAAAAACAAGAACATCCCATCTAAGTCTTTGTTCAACATGGACATTAAAATCACCAAGATTGAGCTCTCGCTAGACATTGACATCAACCCGGCTAGCAAAAGCCTTCCCCCAGTGACAATAGAAAGCACGTGCTTGAACCCCACAAAACATGGAAGTCCTTCAACCCCTTCCCAGAAGCCAAGATTCTCAAGCTATTCTCCACCTCCAAACCCGCCTCCATACCCACCTCCCACGTCCTTGACCCTATACCCACCCAATTGATCAACAAACTAAAACTCTCCATAGCCCCGTTCTGGCGCAGGATAATTAACAGCTCCTTGAGAACCAGCATCATACCTGAATGCCTCAAAGTCGGTAAAGTCACACCACTACTAAAAAAAACAGGCCTTGACTGCAAGGACCAGAATAATTTCATGACCCGTCTCCAATCTCCCCCTCCCATCCAAATCCTCGATAAATGCATCCTCTCACAACTGACTCAGCACATGGACAACATCAGCCTTCTTGATCTCCACCAAATAGGGTTAAGAAAAGGCTATAGCACCGAGACCGCGATCCTCAACCTCACAGATGGTATCCACAAATCCCTCGATACCAATCAATGCTGCCTACTCAATCTCCTGGAACTATCGGCAGCCTTTGACACGGTTGATCACCAACTACTCATCAAGGCCCTACAAGAAAGGGTAGGTGCTGCTGAGGTGGTCCTACACCGGTTCTCCTCCTTCTTACACAACCGTTTGCAAAGGATAAAAATCAAAAACTTTACCTCCGTCCCACACCCCGTCAGCAGGGGCGTACCCCAAGGTTCAGTGCTCTCACCACAACTGTTCAACATGTACATGGAACCCCTCGGCACCATACTTAAAAATACCAACATCCCTTCCCACCTATATGCAGATGACACCCAGATCTATCTAGAAACCTCCTCTTTAGATGACATCCTCAGACTAAATTACACTCTAAAAGAAATCCAACATTGGCTGTCTCTAAAGAACTTAAAACTCAATTAAAACAAAACTGAGATCCTCCTCATCTTCAACAAAGAAGAGAACCCTCAAATTTCAGAATGGCTTAAAGCTATGGATACTCTCAACGGTAATCTCACTCTGTGTCAGGGCTCATTGGTCTGTGTAGTGCGGATCGAGTGTATCAAGAGGTATTCTGGGGAAAAGACTACATTTCCCGTCACTCCCTTCGCGCTGCCGATGAGCGCACTGACGTAATCACGCTCCAAGACATGTTGTCATCAGAGCAGTACAAGAATGGATGGCGCCTTGGCGAAGACGCCGATTATTCCAGCCGTTTGTACGTCCTTGAGGTTCCCGGACGGTAAGGGTGCACATGCACCATCTCCTGCCTTGTTTCAGCCCCTTGTTTGGATCCAGGAATTTGCGGGAATTTTCATCCTCTATTTTCCCCCGTTGGCGAGACGCACTTTTCTCTGGTGGTCTCTTGCGGGAGGAAATGCGAGAGGGTTCCCGGTTTCTCCCGTTGGCGAGACTCATATTTCTTGTGGTCTCATGCGGAAGAAACAACCTGTGTTTGTCATGCCAAAGTCGGGATGGGATTTTAATCTTGCTGTGTTGGTATTCCGAATGTGATCACAGCCTGCCTTATTTGGTGTGCTGATACTCTTTGCTTATGGAACCATTTCATCTCGCTATGAAGCAATAGTGGGAATTAACTATACAGAGTTCCTCTCAATTCCCCTTGCGTCTTTAATCAAGGGGTAGGATTGCTACCTATATTCTAGTGACTTCAGGATAGAGCTCATGCTTTAGAGCCTTTAATTTCCAGTGTTGTCATTTCTTCTGAACCCTAAAGTCAGACCTTTGGGGGTATCCAGGGCTAAGCTGTCAAACTTTAGTATTGGACAAGCATGAGTCTAAGTCAGGTATACCCATCTTTATCCTTACATGTTACGCTACCTAACCTGGAAATTGCTGTTGATTCTTTGCATTGATGATTGTCTTTATATATATCTCCCCGATATAGGGTCATGCTGGTACCCTGTGTTTACCCTCAGGTCTCACCCCATATACAGCTATCCTTATTTTGTTCTACAGGTAGTTATATACATCCATTGATACATACCTGTTGATATAAAAGTATATGACTGTATGGAATAGGGAGGAACTGAACCTTATAGTAAAACTGTTTTCTCTCTCTTGTTTACCCTTAGGTCTCCCTCCCTGCTGTTCCTACCCTTTCCTTCCCTCATTTGACCATTCCACTAGTCCGAGAGGATTTATTCTATCCGGACTTGGGGCTGTCGAGAGGTGGACCACATTAAGCATCAGCCTGACCCTGAGGAGAACCTGGTGTCGTGACACTCTGGCAAACTCGGTAAAATCACTAGGAATCACCCTAGACCCAAACCTCGACATGGTCAATCACATTAAAAACTCTGCTAAGAGTGCCTCCCTCAATCTGAAGCTACTCAACAAAATTAAACCATTCATCCCTACCAAAGATCTCAAACAAGCTACCCAATCACTGGTGCTATCCAGACTCGACTATTGGAATGCAAACCTCACTGGTACAACAAAATCCCACCTAGCTCCTCTCAAAACAACTCTCAACGCAGCAGCCAGAATGATCACTGGAATCAGGAAATACGATCACATTTCACCAGCACTAAGAGAACTAAAATGGCTCCCAGTCGTACAGCGTGCTAGTTTCAGAACTGCCTGCCTCACGCACAAAGCCCTACACACAGGAAACCTGACTATCTGGCCGCCAAACTCAATAGGGCTGGTCAGACAAGAAATCTCAGGAGCTCCAACACCCTACTTCTCAATCCTATGAAAACACGCAAACAAAAAACGCTGCAAGGTCCTTCGCCGGAAACGTGCCCAAAATCTGGAACTCCATCCCAGCAGATATCAGAACTATCTCGTCCTTCACAAAGTTAAAAAACACCAAAAAGTCCTCTTCCTCAACGGCTCCCTCCCGAATGGATTGCCGCCGCCTTAACGCAAACCCCTACTCTGTAGTTCTCTGTCTTTGTATCACATAGACTTACCTCAGTACAACCCAAGACAATGTGCTATCAACGAGGTTACCGCAGGACTCACGTACTACCTTAATACTGCACAGCACACTTGGACTTCCGAACCATTATGTATAACATTGCTCTATTCTATAACGCCTTCAAAAAACTGTTGTAAAGCGCTCCGATGCCCCTGGGTCCGGCCAGCGCTATATAAAACTGCTTGAATAAATAATAAAATTAAAATAAATAATTGCTTAACACACCATCTGGATAAACCTTACTGCTCGCCCACACTACCACAAAGAGAGCTGTTAATACTTACCTAATTTGGCCTCTTCTATATCTTGGGGAACTCCCTGGACTCTCTGCACATTATACCTTACTGTGGTATAGTATATACAGAGCCAGCTTCCTATAGCAGGCTATTCCGGTTCAGGAATATTTTGTATAGCAGGGAGAATGTAAATAGGATCAAGACCTGTCCTAGGTTAGCGAGGTACAGGTTCAGTTACCTCAAACAAAACTAGGACCAGTTTCAGAGTTGCTTTGGGAAGGACTCAAATATATGAGATTAAAATATTATTAGTTGAAAATGTAAGTAATTAGTTTGAGAATCAGATTGGCTGCAAAAAAATAAACCAAATCACTGTGGCCCACACAGACCTTGCCATTACAAGCCTCAAAATGCATTCCATGGCAGTTTCAGCAAGTTAAATAGCAAGAGACATGTTTAATTAGGAAAACTGAAAGAATCGCATTTAAATGGGATATGGAGTAACAGTTAAACATTTCAAAATGTCGACTTGTTCTTCATCAAAAGGAATGGAGACCATTGGCAGGCTACCTTTTGCATCAGTGGGCAAGTGGGAACAAAGCCTGTTAGGGAAAAAGGTTGAGCTCTTCCGCTATTGCTCTAAAAAGTGCAAAACGTTTTTCTCACTGTACAAGGATCAACAGTCTTGGGTCGCAGGCAGGGTGCTGTAGATCTCTGGGCATGCACCACCTGGTCCCTCAAACAACAGCCAAACAATAAGGCTTGTAGCAGAGAAGACCGGCCAGATACATCTTGTAATCAAGTAGCTGGGAGACTTCCAAATCCTAAAACCGTCATTTGCATCTGTGGGAAGTTAACAGCAGACGCTTCTTTCAGAGCCTATGATATATATATATATATTCACTGAAAAAACCATAGGTTATAGACCATATATAGTTAGGAATTAGCATTTACAAAACCTTGAAAATTCACTGAAAAAACCATAGGTTATAGACCATATATCGTTAGGAATTAGCATTTAAAAAACCTTATTTTACTCACACAAAACCATTGAAATTCCATATATAGTTAGTTGCACTAACTATATATCGCGCACCCGCAATCCACTGCTGATGATGTCACATATTAC
The DNA here is from genome assembly GCF_964261635.1 of Lissotriton helveticus. Classification (NCBI taxonomy): domain Eukaryota; kingdom Metazoa; phylum Chordata; class Amphibia; order Caudata; family Salamandridae; genus Lissotriton; species Lissotriton helveticus. The sequence goes on along the minus strand of NC_136067.1, from coordinate 1,327,718,165 downwards.
ATCATTCATGACATGGTCAGTGACATCACTGATGACATCACTGATGACATCTCAAATGACATCACTGATGACATCACTGATGACATCATCCATTGACTGTGTGTTTCTGTAAAGTTTAAATATGTTTTACATATTGAAGAATGAGTAGATGTATAAGTGTCTGGATGAAGGATTTAGGTGCGTGACTGACTGTATGAGTGAGTGATTAAATGTGTCTCACTGAGTGCATGGGTTAGTGACTAAACTGTCTTAATTTGTGCATCATTATGTCTGTTGTTCTGTAAACTGCTGCATGTGTTGATCAGTAGCTATATGAGTAACTATATGGGTTATTGATTGATTGTCCAAGTATTTGTATGGGAGACTGAGTGTGTGTGTGGCTGGCTGGGAGATGTGTGACTCTGTGCAGATCAATGTGTACTTGTATCAATGATTGTATAGGAGAGTAAGTATGTGTTAGTATATGTTTGAAAATGTAAGGTACTCTATGTTTAAATGGAAAATGGAAAAAATAGAAAATGGAAGTGTGATTGATTCTTTACAGGACTGACTAGGTGTGTGAGTAACTCCATGGATGAGTGGCAGAGTGTGAGTGTCTGTATAGGTGTATGAGTGCATATGATAGTGTTGTAAAGATGAGTGATTGTATGTATGAATGATTGTATGGGTGAATGAGTGAATGTGTGTGTAGACATAGGAATCAGTGAGTGCGTATGTAGTAACTAGTATTGGTGTGTCAATGGTTTCAAAAATTATACTCTGTATTTAACACTGGGTGTAACAGAGGTTATATTAAAGTGTGAGGAGATGCATTGTATTGTCACATGAATGATATCATCAGTGATGTGGTCATTGATGTCAAATGAGATGTCATCAGTGATGTCATCAGTGATGTCATTTGAGATGTCATCAGTGATGTCATCAGTGATGTCACTGACCATGTCATGAATGATGTAATATGTGACATCATCAGCAGTGGATTGCGGGTGCGCGATATATAGTTAGTGCAACTAACTATATATGGAATTTCAATGGTTTTGTGTGAGTAAAATAAGGTTTTTTAAATGCTAATTCCTAACGATATATGGTCTATAACCTATGGTTTTTTCAGTGAATTTTCAAGGTTTTGTAAATGCTAATTCCTAACTATATATGGTCTATAACCTATGTTTTTTTCAGTGAATTTCAATGGTTTTTTAATAGCAAATATCATAAGCTGTCGAATGTCAAGTACGTGGTAAGTAAAAACATTTTCGTGTTTATGCACACTGATCTGCTTTGAATGCTGCCCCCCCCCTCATTTCTATTAGGAGTACTCTCTCTTTGCAGATAGTGAAGGGTAGTTAACGCAGGCCTTTGCCCCCGTTGTAATCCATCGTGCCTGCTTCTCTCTCCATTTGATTGATTGTTCTCTTTGGTTCATTCTCTATTTACAAACAAGCACAGAGTCGCAATACTCTGTTTAGTCTTTGCAGATAGCGAAAAATCGTGTAAAAAAACAAAAGGAATCGAGCAAAATCAGTAGGCTGTAGTGTAGTTCCTATTTTCCCAATAGGCTCTGCGCATTGGAATAGTACCTACAGCAGTAAAGGCCTAGACCAGACGTTAACTAGGTCTACTACTGTCGATACTAGACTTAATTTTTGGGTTTGCCAGCTAAGCTCAGAGTTCGCTAGAAACTTTCTCGAATGTTCAAGGAAGGATTAACTCCCCTGATTAGACAAGAAGGGATTTAGTTTCTGACAACCATAGAACATGACAACTTTGCTCTCCCCTAATCAAGAGTCAATCTCAAGAGTCGTGTGAGCACAAGGCAATTATTTTACTCAGTCAGTACGTGCATTCTTAGTCTCATCAGAATGTAGAGAAAAGGAAGAGACGGGCGTGTTCAATAAAAGGTGTTATTTATTGATCAGTCTCTTTTCTCGTACAAGAGAAATGGATCGATATTATTGCAATACTTATTGTTAAGTAAAGTGCATACATTAGAAGCAATAGTATAAAATAATACTGTAAAAACATTGATATGGTTTCTGAGCCATATGATGTTTAAAATGATTAAAATATATTTACATACACATATACATTTGACTAAACGTACTCAACTGGTGTTTCTAAATACGCCTACCCCGTGTACCTGACCTAAGTCTAATGCGTGGGCGGGAATAGAAAGTTACAGTTTAAGTTAAGTTTGTTTTTGCCAAGTGAATAACTAAAGAATTCTCTGTGAGGGGTTATTCAGTTCTGTACCTGGAATTTAGGATGAATGAGGAATGGTATCTCTTTCTCTGCTCTCGATATTCCAGGCTGCCTGCGAGGGCTACCCGGAAGCGCCGGTGCTGGGTCTCTCGGCTTGAGATAGCAGCGCGTCTCTCAGCGCGTCAGGAAGGCGGGGCTGTTGCCTGCGGGGTCTGCTTCTGCTCTCGGCTTCGGCAAGTATGGCTGCTCCGTCTTGTCACCACGCGTGTGTTTGCATAGGGCAAGGTCGGCAATATTTATACCTTAAAGGTGCCGGGATTGACGTAAGGATGGACATAGGTACGTCAATAAAGATGTCATACGACTTGCTCGTTAGCACATTCTTTACTAAAGTTCTCTGTGAAATCAAAACAATGGCCGCACGGATTATCCAGGTTGTCATAGGTTTGATTTGTTATGAGAACGTCGTATGCCTTATCAGGGGCTGGAGGAATGTCGCTTGTCTAATTAGATCTCAAGCGTTATGACCTAATCAGATAACACGTTCCTGTGCCGTAGTGTGACTGCGTCAGATAACGGTATCTGCATCATGGGGGTTTTCTTGCCTCATGGGCTGACTGTTAGTTAACTAGCTAGGTAGTTTAACCAGAATAGGGTCAGGAATAGGGGGATCGATTCAGAACCTATAGAAATACACGACACCCACTCCACGCTAACTATGGTCATATCTACTAATCTATGCATAGTATAACATAGTACAACATACTATAGAGTATAGTGTATACCTTACCACCCCAAAATACATAAATGCATTTTGAAATTTTCAAATATACTGAAAAATTGCAGTCATATATTGTATGCACTTAAGCTATGAATTAAATGCAAAAGTAAGCACGCATTTTATGCATTATTGCTTGTTGGTATATGAGAAATACACATGAAATGGCTCTTAATATGGCTATACAGAAAGAAAAGTCGAAACCATTTCATCACATAATATATTTTGTGAACATACCAGCGGGCAGCTAAAGTCTATATAAACTATCTAAAAATAGAAATCTTAGTTCTCTAGGAATAGTTTCTTACTTTAAGCAGAAGATCAGTGTCCCGTGGAAAAAATATATAGAAAAATATTTTAAGGGCTTTCTGAAAAAGGTTGCTGTCCGTGAACTGGATTGTAATTGTTCATGTGACTTTATTTTTAAAGTTGAAGGCCGAATTCAGGGAACGCCGTGTGCGAGTTTACTCAAAAGTCTCTATTTCTGTTCCGGAGAGAACATCATATCATTCAGGCTTTCGAAAAAACTGTCAACAGCTTCATGGGAAAGTTCCTCTAAGTCGGAAATAGGGGTAACCATGCATTCGTGCGCATGATTGTCTCCATTGACATTCTGATTTGCATTGCTGACAGAAGGTCGTACCTGTTCGATGCTGCTTTCATCTTGAACTTCACTACTCTTCAATCGCAGTGGTGAAGATTCCAGGAATGCCGTCATCAGAATTGGCAGCCTTTGAGGGCAGCACAGTGCGTGAACCTTGGTAGGAACCAACAGTGTATCTGCATCCACCGGCGCATCCGATTGTAGCGTCAGACAGGTGTCTAACACGCATTCTTCTCCGCATAGCAGACACCTTAGTACAGGTAAAACACACCTTTGCCACATTGGTCGAAATGATAGAAACCAAGTCATGTTTAGGTCTGTAAGCCGGGAGAGTCCCAGGATTTTTGATATCCGGTCCCGGTATCCAATGGCTAGGATCGTATCTTCCATTGTCGCGAGAGTTTGATCTGTGACATGGGTTGCCATAACGAGAAATAAGGACCAGGAATAGGATTCCTGCAATTAGTCCTAGGATCAGGGGAAGTCCGCCAAAAATCGAATGGACGAAATCTGGAAAAATACCCAGTATGGCTTTGAATGGTGTTAATGCCATCGAAAATACTGTCTTAAATACCTTTGAGACCCCAGTGGTATCAGAAATATTTAAGATTTCGCTCAGGATTTCTGCGAAATGTACGGGGGAATTAGTTGATAATAATGTATGTATCTCTGCAGTCGTCCTTGCGACTTGTAGATCATACGTTTCTTTAGATGACGTGAGCCTTGTAGGCGTCTGAAGAAGCACTGTTTTCATTCTGCTTAAAGTATCTATTCGAATAGAAGTAATTTTCAAACTGGGCCATGCCCTCGCCTCCCTGTCTGGAAAGGAGCTGGGGAACAAAGAACGTCCACAGCACTTGACCTTCGCCGTCGTAGTGACGAGATAAGGAGTCCCGGGCATAAGACTACAACATCTGCGGTCTACAATAAGAATGTAACTCCCATTATAGAGTCTTTGAAAGAATGGTTCTATTTCAGTTGCAGGTGCGCCTTGCTGGTGACATGAAAGGTTGTATGAATTCCCTTCACAGGCTCCGTGCAAACTAATACCGTTACACAGAAGCGTGCCGCTTAGTGACATAGCACAATTGTTGCCACTAAGAAACACTTTCTGTCCTTTGTTACTGACACATGCATGTGAATAGGGCAGGTTCCAAGTTGTTTTAAGGTACCCCTTTCCCAATTTCTCGTACATGCCAGCCTGTATATATTTTTGGCAGTATTGAAACCTGAAGGTTGAGATTGGAATATTTATGATTCCGTGGATTATCCATTCACTGACAGGTCGTTCTGACATTGTCATTGGTAATCTTTCTAGTTTTTCAATGCTCAAGATTGTATAATCAGCACCCTTCTGCGCCATACCGATTTGTCTATCAGTAAGGTTAAAGATTTGGAATAGTGACGTTGTGTTGATTAAACGCCAAGGCACATAGCCTGAACGCAGATTTTGTAACGTCCAGCCAAGCTGTACAATAGAACGCAATTGTGACTGTCCATGTTGTAATAACAGTAAGTCTTGCGATAATATATCGATTGCTGAAGACACAATGCTGTCCAATGAAAAAATTCTGGAGGACAGAGTCATTAACCCATTGTCCACTACAGAAAGTGATTTTTCCAAATTAATACGATCAATTTCACGTATTCTCTCTGCTGTCTCAATTTGAGTAACCTTCCAGGCCTCATTGTATGCTGCATATACAGAGGCTGCTATGAAACGCTTATGACGCTGTTTGCGTGGTCCCAGTATGAAATCACGCAAGTCAGCACCATCAGTAAGTAAAGTTAGGTGTTGCTTAATTTCAGGCAGTGTGGAAGTTTGTAGCCATTGAAGGCATAATTTGCACACACTGTAGGTTGTTATTATCCCTGGGTGATGTCTTTGAGGATATCTAGGGTCTGGCCTGGTCATTTTGAAACCCTGTGTTTTATTCAGGAATCTATCTTGACAGTTATTTGTATCTGTGGGCCAGATTAACCATTGTTTCCAATCAGGATGTGTTCTGTTTTGGTTAAGTATATGGTTTATGTCTATTTCTTCATCTGTTTGAGAGCTATTGCTAAACATTGTCGGCTTTGGAATAGACAGGTTATTTAAATCTTTGATTTTGGCTAAGCCAAGACAGGTGGTTTGTTGAACAGTGTCATTTAAAAATATCATTTGTTCTGGGATCATGCAGGCTCTAAACAAAGCTTCTAAACCCTGTACTTGCCATTCTTTTGTACCCCAAACACTTTTCAAATCAACATTTTTGTCCCAATAATCAAATCCAAAAGTATTCATTTTTTCAAAGAACGAATCAGAATAAATCAATTTTGTGTTGGTTATCATGGTTTTCATCCCTGTCTTGTTTGACAATTTGTAATAAAATGTTTCAGCATTAGTTATGTTAAAACCTGAAAAATATGAATATTTGTCATAAACGGTTCTAGAGCTCCCTTTTGGAGGTGTAGCACAATGTTCCCATTGATTATAATTTAAAACATTTCTAGGTTGTGCAGATTTATGCAAGAAATGGTTACCATAATGGTTATAGCAATACATACTATCATAATTTGTAGAACCCTGCAAATAATCATGTTTTGTAAATTTAGCAGACATTACTAAGTCAGACATCATATTATTTATACTTTCAAAGTCCCAATCATCAGCAAATGAGTTTGGTTTTGCAAAATCACTCAAGGAGATCTTGATTTGGTGTGGATATTTCAGGATCTCGACCGGACCATAAATTTCATAGTCAGTGTTGTCCCAGGCTACCCCACCAGGTATTGGAATTGCTGTGAAGTTGGCTGAAGAAAGTTCTGAAGAAAGTTCTCGTTTCTTGACGTGTGAAGATGTGTGTGGTTTGAGGACCAAGTTGATGTTCTGACTTGCTGTGTCCATTTTAGCATATTTTCCCTCAATGAAGCGTCCCAAGGTAAATACCATGATGAGCCAAAGTATGAGGATAAATGCACCAAAACCCACCCAAAATTCAATCCATGGAGAAACCAGATATGTTTCTTTCAGTTGTTTCAAAAGTTCCTTAGCTTTGTCTTTAAAGGATTTTGATGATGGCTGTGTCTTTTGTTCACTGAAGCCGTCAGAGGAATCATCGAAGTTGATGAAGTAACCAGATGCAGTTCTGTCAATTGTTCCAATTGGTTCAGGATTTTTGTTTTTTGCATTTTCACTTGGTACTTCAGTATAGATTGGTGTCTCTCTGCTAAATGTCTTTATTTGGGTTTTCAGAGGTCTTAGTTCTATTGCATTGTTGCATAGTCCTTGTTGTTCTTCTGTAGGCGTTTCGAATGTGATGAGCCTCTTTGATAGGACCTCTGTACTGGTAGCAAACCTTGGTGTTCTGCTACTTATTGGGAGTCCACTTGGCCTACTGTTTGTTATCGGCCACATGTTGTGGTTTTACCAGGTCGATGGATACAACTCGGTTCTCCTTTTTTCCAGCAAGTGGCGGTAGTACAACTGATCTTGTCCCGTTGACAGACAAGACAGGAACTGCTTTTCTGTAAGAAGGCCCAAATTCCTTCTTTACCGCGATCTTCTCCCTGACTAGATCCCCGACTTTTGGAATCCAGACAGGTCTTGCTGGGACAGGTGGTGAATCTTCAGTGGTCGTTGGCTGTTGTTTCAACTGTATGTTGCTCAGGTCTTTTCTTGTTTTGTTTAAGTCCTGCAAAATAGCCAAACGGTCTTTGACATCAAAGGTTTTTTCTATTACCACTGAAGTCTGACTATCAAGGTCAGAGATCAACATCCTAGTTCCGAATAATAATTCGTACGGACTGAATCCCTTCAGAGAATTTCCTGGCAAGTTATTTAGACTACGTTGGACACTTATTAGATGTTTGACCCACCCAGCTCCCGAACCTAATATCCTTTCTATTATAGATTGCTTTCTGCCTTGGTTTTTTCTTTACACCGTCCCATACCCTCAGGAAGGAAGTGAGAAGATTCCCGCTGGGCTGTGCTCATTTGGCCATGTTTCCCCCCCAGGCTGGTTTGCTTGAGTGAAAGAAATGGTCGAACGTAGCATGCTCTTAGCGTATATGCCATTTAGACTCGCAAATCTTGTATAACAGTCCGGACGTCAGCCGAGTGCTGTGGATCTACATTATAAGTGGAACTAGCCTGTATATGTTAATCGCAAGCCATTCTTTTTGCTGGTAATATTATCTGCCTTGATACGACGAGGTATTAAACTGCTTCTCTCCCCACTGCGATCTCTGTTGCAGTTTGGGCAGTTTTTTACAAACATGGTGTAGTGCAGGCTCATGCCTGGCCACCAGTACCGTGATTGTAATTCTTCCAGAGAATCTTTTAATTTAAGGTGTCTGTGACCCTCGCCCATGTGTGCGTCTGCGATTAACAAGTTTCTCCTGTCCATGTTTGGAATCACTCTATCCCCCACTCCAGGGATTCGAGCAAAAGGGACGGAGTTTGCATCGATTATGTATGTATAATTGAGTGGATAATTGATCGGTAACGCTGAGCAGTCGCCTTTTGATGACGTTTTCACCGCCAGCAATGTTTCGCCATCAATGTATTTTAATGTACGCTTTTTTCGATCTACGGGAGCCTGTTTACTGGCTGCCGCTGCGGCTGTTTCAGCCAATGAATTCCCTACAACGTGAACGCCATCACGCTGGTGACTCAGTGAGTGTGTCACGTGAGTCTTTGGTAGTTCTTTTTTCAAAAGAGCTACTTGTTCCCAGAGCAGTCTCTGCTTTATTGGTGCATCTGTGTCATCTTTGTAACCGTTCTGAATCCATGTCTGCAAATCCTTGTTATATGCTTTGACGCAGTAATATGAATCTGACACTATAAGTGTCGGGAATTCGCGATCCGCATTATCTAGCGCCATTTTCAAAGCTAATATTTCAGTTTGTTGTTCTGAATTGGTTTCTACTGAGTGTGTCTTTGTTAATAGAGGTCTTAGTTTACCTCCGCGCCACACTTCTTTTGTAATCTCACATGTGGGGTTGTATGCTTGTTCTCCCCAAACGGAGGGTTGAGCATGTCCGTCTGTATAGATTACACAGGCGTAATGTCGTAGAGGCAGAATGTCGATTGGCAGAGGATACGTCTTTTCATATTTTAGATTTTCCAATTCTTTCAGTTCTTAAAAGACTGTCAACCAGGCAATACTTGATAGTTCATATCCTCCGTACTGGATTTTCAGATGGGCAATTCTGGATTTTTTGAAGTTGAATTTGTAACCCTCTGCAGCGAAACCAAGTATTATGGTGTTCACTCTTTTCAAGTGAGTTTCCAAGTCATCATCATATAGTTGTAGTAATTCTGTTACTCTCGCTGAGAATACCCCCGGGCTGTTCTTGTACCCCTGGGCTAACCGACAGAATTGTTTTTGAGTGCCATTTACTGAGAAAGCTGTTAAATATCTGCTCTCTGGTGCTATGTTTTGACAAAAGAAGCCATTGGAGATGTCCAAGGTTGTTTTGTATTTTTTGCGCACTATGTTATTCATTAGTGCAGCACTGTGTGAGTTTTGCACTGCAAAGGTTTTGCAACATGTGTTAAGGTGTCGGTAATCCAAAACTAGACGATATGAGTTGTCTGGTTTGGCGACCGGAAACAAAGGATTGTTCATTTGTGAGGTGCAAGTATCAATCACCCCCTGGTATTCTAGCTGATCTAGTATTTCATTTACTTGTTTTTTAGCTTCTTGCTTAATTGGGTACTGCCTTTGTGCAGTTGGTTGTGATTTTAACTGGACTTTGTGAGGAGGAGAATCCTCATCCCATCCTACATGATTTTTATATAAAGCAGGTGCTAAGGCCACTGCCCACTTTCTAGCAAGTGTATATTTTTTATGAATCGGTATTTGATTCGAGAAGGCAGGCATAATTACTTCTTCGCCATGAGGGCACTCCCTGACAAACTCTGGTGGCCAGTCTTTTTCAGCTAGAAGGATGTCATAACCCTTTGAGAGGTTATCCCAAAATAGTCCCCTAATTTTCCTAGTCTTATCTCCCTCTATACGTAATGTTATCTCGTATATTTTGTGGGGCTTGCTAACTCTGGTATCTGCAGTTTCCACTTGAAGGTATTCATTCGTGTCCACTGTCTCCAGATGATTCATAAGGACTTTGCGAGCTATGCTCACCTCTGCTGCGCTGTCTAGCATTGTCTGAGCCCACTCTCCGTTTTTCAGTTGTGTCCTCAGTATTCTCGGCATTTTTAACTACCTTGATACTGGCTACCTTCTTTTTTGGAAATTGTGATTTCTTTTTCAGTTGAGCAGGTTCCTTGTCTTTGGACTTGGCGTGCTCTTCTGATCGTCCTCTTCTTTCCGATTTCTGCGAGGAATTCTGAAAAGATTGAGAGGGACGTGTATCAATGTCTTGATATCTATCAGGTTTTTTAATATTATCCCTATTTCTAAGGTTATATCTATTCCCAGAGGGGTCACTCTGGGGTGACCTTTGTCTCGGGTTTGGAGATTTCTCTCTTCGCCTAGGAGACCTTCCTCTGGACTGGAATTTCTTTTCTTTAGGATTGGATTGTTTATTTCCATCCCAGTTCTTTTTTGGTGAATTATTATTATTATTAAAAAACATTTTTTCTGGACTTGTAGTCAGTTGCGGTTTTACTGGTATTCCACCTAGACTATCTCTGCCTAGTTCTTCATAGGATTTTTCTATGATTCTGGCAATTTCAGCTGGTTGGTCTGCTATATCTGTCTCTTTTAACCTCTGGCGGATCGCCACGTTTGCTGCTTCACCTTTTATGTTGGCTAATAATATAGCCGAGACCTGCTTGAAGTCTTTCAGTAATTTCATACCAAGAGTTAAAGCAGGTTCTGGACCGTATTCATCTTGAATTTGTTTTAGCACATCTGGTATTACCAAAATGGATGGAACACCGTGCGTTTTTGTATAGATGGAAGCAAAGACTGTACCCCAAGTGTCACAGTCCTCAATGTGTGGTGCGATTCCCATTGGGAGACATATAGTCAGAATCCTGTGTTTTTCCAGCGGGGTGGTGTCAGCCTCTATTTGGGTAATTTTCTGTGCCAACCAGAATGGTATCTGTTCCCGTTTAGCTGGAACTTTACCTAGGCAGGATTGGATGTTCTGTGGTGTAATTTTATTTGTGTTCCCCTGGTGAGGGGTCAGCTGTGGAAGTTTAATCGCTGGCTGAATTGTTGAAGTCCGCATTACATACTGAACTAATTGTCTATGAATTTTTAGTAATTGTTTTAGCTGTATTAACAGCTCTCCTGTAGACATTCCTTCGATGTCTGGGTGTGGTGTGTATCCGGCTAAGACCGGCCACGTTGCTCCTGGTCTACCTAAAGGACCGAGCCTTGTAATGTGATTGTTATGTATTAGGGCGCCATCAAATAAGAGCAAATGCTCTTGGAATTTGAGTGGTACTTCCACCTCCTCGAAAGGAGTGTACTCATTAGGAGGTTCCTCTACTTTGTAATAGTGGAAGTACTTTGTTACAGCATTTGCTGCTGGAAAATGTATCCATGTATAGTATACCTCTGTCTGCCGATATTCGTGTGCCTCAATTACGAATATGACTGTGCCACCTCTAGGTGTCAGTCCATTTTCTATAAGTTTTAAGGTTATAGATCTCCTTTTAATGACCGGAATGAGTATTATATCCGCGTCTGCTGCTTGCATGGTAGCATCAGCATCTGCTATTTCAGTGGCTAATCTAATTGCCTCTCTTTCTCCATCACTGTCTCCCATTTTACTGACAGGATGGTATTATGTTTGTTTGCAGATCAGGTTTCTTTATGGAAACAGAGATTAGATGCACAATATTCTGGAACTGTTTTATCCTTCAACGTTGACTAGACCAAGAACCATACATAGGAGTTCCCTCCTGCGAGGTTTTGGAGGATATAATAACCTTTCACCCACTCCAGACGTCTTTGGAGTATTTGGGAAAAGGGGTCTGAGTGAGAAAGCACGACTGAGTTACTCTAAATGTCTTACGTTAGTTTTATCGCCCTTTCCAAACGCGTTGGGCGCCATGTAGTGTAGTTCCTATTTTCCCAATAGGCTCTGCGCATTGGAATAGTACCTACAGCAGTAAAGGCCTAGACCAGACGTTAACTAGGTCTACTACTGTCGATACTAGACTTAATTTTTGGGTTTGCCAGCTAAGCTCAGAGTTCGCTAGAAACTTTCTCGAATGTTCAAGGAAGGATTAACTCCCCTGATTAGACAAGAAGGGATTTAGTTTCTGACAACCATAGAACATGACAACTTTGCTCTCCCCTAATCAAGAGTCAATCTCAAGAGTCGTGTGAGCACAAGGCAATTATTTTACTCAGTCAGTACGTGCATTCTTAGTCTCATCAGAATGTAGAGAAAAGGAAGAGACGGGCGTGTTCAATAAAAGGTGTTATTTATTGATCAGTCTCTTTTCTCGTACAAGAGAAATGGATCGATATTATTGCAATACTTATTGTTAAGTAAAGTGCATACATTAGAAGCAATAGTATAAAATAATACTGTAAAAACATTGATATGGTTTCTGAGCCATATGATGTTTAAAATGATTAAAATATATTTACATACACATATACATTTGACTAAACGTACTCAACTGGTGTTTCTAAATACGCCTACCCCGTGTACCTGACCTAAGTCTAATGCGTGGGCGGGAATAGAAAGTTACAGTTTAAGTTACGTTTGTTTTTGCCAAGTGAATAACTAAAGAATTCTCTGTGAGGGGTTATTCAGTTCTGTACCTGGAATTTAGGATGAATGAGGAATGGTATCTCTTTCTCTGCTCTCGATATTCCAGGCTGCCTGCGAGGGCTACCCGGAAGCGCCGGTGCTGGGTCTCTCGGCTTGAGATAGCAGCGCGTCTCTCAGCGCGTCAGGAAGGCGGGGCTGTTGCCTGCGGGGTCTGCTTCTGCTCTCGGCTTCGGCAAGTATGGCTGCTCCGTCTTGTCACCACGCGTGTGTTTGCATAGGGCAAGGTCGGCAATATTTATACCTTAAAGGTGCCGGGATTGACGTAAGGATGGACATAGGTACGTCAATAAAGATGTCATACGACTTGCTCGTTAGCACATTCTTTACTAAAGTTCTCTGTGAAATCAAAACAATGGCCGCACGGATTATCCAGGTTGTCATAGGTTTGATTTGTTATGAGAACGTCGTATGCCTTATCAGGGGCTGGAGGAATGTCGCTTGTCTAATTAGATCTCAAGCGTTATGACCTAATCAGATAACACGTTCCTGTGCCGTAGTGTGACTGCGTCAGATAACGGTATCTGCATCATGGGGGTTTTCTTGCCTCATGGGCTGACTGTTAGTTAACTAGCTAGGTAGTTTAACCAGAATAGGGTCAGGAATAGGGGGATCGATTCAGAACCTATAGAAATACACGACAAGGCCACTAATGGGATCTCTTTTTGACCTCGCTAAAATAGAAACATTAAGAACAACCCCTCATGACAAATACGAAACTAGTGAGATGAACTGAACTCCACACCATGATGGCTGCAATACAGCTCGGCTCCGCCACCCACCCCGCCCAAAATAACGATAAAGAGCGGCTGCCATGATTGCTCGCGGAATGGCCACGACGGAGCTACGAAATGGTGCTGCTCTCATACTAACGCCAGCTTCAGTCTGAAACATCCAGAAACACTGTAGACTACCAATTCGATCAGTTCCGGTAGCGCCCCAATGTAACCCGGTAGAGAAGAACTAGCCCTCCCCTCTTTGACTGATGGTTCTTGTTGCCTGTCCCTTCTGTTGTCATTTAACAGAACTATTTAGCCTGCTGAAAGGGGTTGTGTTCCGACCGCTGGTTGGTGGAGACATTTTGACTATATTCTGGACCTGCGTTGTCGCGTAATGCGTCATATGACGCGCCGCATTAGCGCATCCGGAAGTCATCCGGGGCGCGACGCGCAGCGCGTAACGTAAGCATAACAGGTCATGTGACTTGTTAATAAAACTTTTCATTGGTTCATTTTACTTTTCTTATTTTAATGATGAAAGGCTTGGTCATATGACCTAAAAATTACGCTTTTTATTACTTCCGAACATTATTTTTTCTTAAATATATGTTATAATGTTCCAGGCTAATGTACTTTCCCGGAAAATTTACAACTGTCCTGCAAGTAAAATATATTCTTTTTTCGAGAAAAAGGGCGTTTCTTCGTCCCATGACGGAGCCGTTGAGCAAAAGAGGGTCGACCTGCTGTCTTAGTCGCCGATACGCCTGAATATGAGATTCTTATCGATCACTTTATGTTGCAGGAGTAGAAAACACAACAGCCCTTGACCATTTATCTTTACTCCGTTCCTGCGTATTATACCTTTTACCCTTCATGTAATTGGTCTGCTTTATTTCACTTGCCTTTTAATGATTCTAAAACAGTGACTATTATTAAAAACTTTACCAATGTATATACTACTACCATGTTTTCTTTTAAAAACCTTTATTGTGAAAATTTCATTATACAAATACGAGCCTATAACCACGTGGGCCGGCCACGGAGCAAACTGTAATCGTATATGATGAGTAGACATTTACACTGTAGAGGAACGTAACGGGCGGGCCATTAGGTTGCAAGAACTAAGGTGTCTAACAGTTGCGGAATCGGTGGACGTACATTTTATAATTAAAATACGACAGGGCCAGTTACAATAAAATTATCTAGATATACATTTGCGGGCAAGTACCATGCGCGACGTTAATTCGAACTTTCAATAGTACAGTAATCAATAACACATCAGAACTTAATATCAATAGGGATGTCGAAATACTCAATCAATTCTCGTCCCCGCCCGCCATGTGCTTCAAAACTGCATACGTATCTCGTGATTTCAAGGTTCTGCAACCAGTACACAACAAGGAGTTACGAGTCCCATTTATTCCGGCGCCATTTTGGGCGAGGACGGGCAGGTCCAGGATATAGTCAAAATGTCTGTACCAACCATCGACTATGATGATGTTCATATGCTGTATTTATAGAGTAACACTCATCTGTCCACATGAAATTAATTTGCCACAATCTAAACATGTCATTTTAATCTTTCCAAAGTTCTTCTAAATATTTGGGACCGTTTCCCTTGCCTCTGATGCTGTCAGTGCCACTTCTTTGATGAATGTACTGGCAGGTCGGGGGTTCTCCTCCAAATCTCTCTTTTATGCAGCACTATAATTAATTGGTGCCACCTCTCCATATGACGATGCATGGTATAGTTACCATAACTATATTTTTTTTCGGTTCCTCTGGAGAGTACATCGTGGCAGATGAAGCGTATAATGTACCGGGCATTTACCTTTTTTTGCATGTAGAGGAAAGGAAAAAAAAATCGAGCGTCCGAGTTCTAAGGTGTCCCAGGGCCATTTTAGTGGACCAGGCCCAAATCCAAAGAACAGGCCGCCATTTTGAGAGTCCTGTTGCAGCCGCCTGTCGCTGTAGCATCAAGAGCGGCCAAAACTCAGCTGAATGGCAACTGAAACGGTAAAGGGGCGCCCCACTACAGCAGACGAGCCTCCACCTAGGAAGGCCCGTTCACGCCGCCTCCCCCCCCCCTTCGGGCACCCCACGCCGTTATTCGGAGCAGTATTGTAGGATGGCCACACCAGTGCAGCAACTTGCTAGACACCACCTCGGTGGTAACCGAATCTCAGCGCCTTGTGGTGTCTTCTATTCAGAAAACATTGTTGTGCTGCCTTCGACCTATTCGCCGCAAGTGCGCACGCAACTCAGCTGCATAGCTTGCTAGACACCACCTCGGTGCTAACCGAATCTCAGCGCCTTGTGGTGTCTTCTATTCCAAAAATATTGTTGCGCTGCCTTTGGCCCCATTCGCACATCGGTCCGCTACTGCCGCCATCTCACAGGCCAACGGGGCGCCCCACGCCGACTTTCAGCATTGTAGGATAGCCACACAGTGCACCTTACTAGACACCACCTCGGTGCCATCCGGATCTTGGCATCTCAGCGCCTTGTGGTGTCTTCTAGTCAGAAAATATTGTTGCGCTGCCTTTGGCCCCATTCGCACATCGGTCCGCTACTGACACCATCTCACAGGCCAACAGGGCGCCCCACGCCGACTTTCAGCATTGTAGGATAGCCACACCAGTGCACCTTACTAGACACCACCTCGGTGCCATCCGGATCTTGGAATCTCAGCGCCTTGTGGTGTCTTCTATTCAGAAAATATTGTTGCGCTGCCTTTGGCCCCATTCGCACATCGGTCCGCTACTGACGCCATCTCACAGGCTAATGGGGCGCCCCACGCCGAGTTTCAGCATTGTAGGATGGCCACACCAGTACAGCAACTTGCTAGACATCACCTCGGTGCCATCCGGATCTTGGCATCTCAGCGCCTTGTGGTGTCTTCTAGTCAGAAAATATTGTTGCGCTGCCTTTGGCCCCATTCGCACATCGGTCCGCTACTGACACCATCTCACAGGCCAACAGGGCGCCCCACGCCGACTTTTACCATTGTAGGATGGCCACACCAGTGCCACAACTTGCTAGACACCACCTCGGTGCCATCCGGATCTTGGCATCTCAGCGCCTTGTGGTGTCTTCTATTCCGAAAATATTGTTGCGCTGCCTTTGGCCCCATTCGCACATCGGTCCGCTACTGACGCCATCTCACAGGCCAACGGGGCGCCCCACGCCGACTTTCAACATTGTAGGATGGCCACACCAGTGCGGCAACTTACTAGACCCCACCTCGGTGCCATCCGGATCTTGGCGCGTTGTGCTGCCTTCGGCCTATTCGCACATCGGTCCGCTACTGACGCGAACTCAGAGGCCAACGGGGCGCCCCACGCCGACTTTCAGCATTGTAGGATGGCCACACCAGTGCTGCAACTTGCTGGACACCACCTCTGTGCCATCCGGATCTTGGCGCGTTGTGTTGCCTTCGGCCTATTCGCACATCGGTCCGCTACTGACGCAGCCTCACGTGCCAACGGATTTTCTATGCTTTTTATACCCTATGCCGCATAACAGGTCATGTGACTTGTTTATAAAACTTTTCATTGGTTCATTTTACTTTTGGTTTCCTAATGATGGAAGGCTTGATCATATGACCTAAAAATAACACTTTTCATTGGATGAAAACTTTTTTTTTTCCCAAACGATGAAAGCCCCACCTTGTTTCTGGATGTTTCACACTGAAGCTGGCGTCACCATGAAAGCACCACCATCTCGTGGCTCCGTCGTGGTCATTCCGCGAGCAATCATGGCAGCCGCTCCCCACCAGAAGCCTGCAGGAGTCGGGGGCCCCCAAAACTTTTGTTGAATCCTCAAGGCGGAGGGGACGCTTTCGAGAATGGGGTCCAAGACCTAGCAGACAAGCGTCCGATTTGCAAGGTGTCCCAGGGCCAATTCAGTGGACCAGGCCCAAAAAGAAAAGAGCCTGCCGCCATTTTGAGAGTCCTGTGGCAGCCGCCTATCGCTGCACCGCAAGAGTGGGCGCAACTCAGCTGAATTGCGGCTTTTGACACAGTGGACCAAAAGCGGACGGAATGGCAACTGAAACGGTAAAGGGGCGCCCCACTACAACAGACGAGACTCCACCTGGAGAGGCCCGTTCACGCCGCCTCCCCCCCCCCCCCGGGGCGCCCCACGCCATTCTTCGGTGCAGCATTGTAGGATACCAAAACCAGTGCGGCAACTTACTGGACATCACCTTGGTGCCATCGTTCTGCTGCCTTGGAACTATTCGCACAACAGTTTGCTACTGATGACCCACCCCCCGCGACGCCCCACGCCGGATGCCGAAATCAGTGCGCACTCAGGCAACATCACCTGGGTGCCGTCCAGAAATCTGGACGTTGTTCTGCGTTGGGACTATTCGCACAGCCGACCGCTACTTCGTTGTTTTTCCCTAAAAATGTTTATATGTTTTTACTGTTTTTGTTTTGTTGTATATATTTATAAGTTATTAAAGTTTTATAATCTTACTACTGTGTTGGAGTGCTATATATTTTTAATGTGACACATAATTGTAAAAACTTTGATGTACAAAGAGTCATCCCTGGAATCTTCCGCTTCAGGCTCGGTCCCCTCCCCAATCACAATACAGGATGGTTTTCAGATAGTAGGAACGCGTGTGCTGTGACGGATCTCATCGAGTGTGGGCCTTGATCTGCTATAACTCCTTTGAAGAGGGGTGATTCTTTACAGCTGGGGCCATAAACTACATCTGCAGGGCTAGCTGATAGCCTAGGACCGGCCTGGACAATTGGACACAGAGGAAAAGGAGTGTCAGAGGGTGCGGTAGTGAATAGGGCGAAAGGGAGGTGTCGGGCGGGCACAGGGTGTGATTCTCAGGGAAGAGCAGCGCAGATGGGGGGAGGTTTATTACCCATGCATAAGACAGAGAACGAGGGTGACCAGTGCCTGGGGGAGATGCTTGCGAGGGTGGGGAGCCATGCTAAGGATCGACAGCGTGCAGAGAGTGGGTCTGGTCAAGTCATCTAAAATGGCTGCCGTGCACAACAAAAGTGTGGCATTTGAAAAAAGGCAAGATGGCGCAGACAATGTTTTTCAACACTTCCTGATTTCCTTCGAATCGAACGTTAACAGACGTTGGGGCATATTACCAAAGTTAAGCGATATTTATCCCTAACGATGCTTAGCAACGAATTTTTTACCGCTAAGCATCGTCAGAAATTATCGCAGATAAACCTTGCTATTATCAAGGTTTATCGCAAATGCCATAAAAAACGACCGCAATGCATTAATATCGCTGAAAACTCACCGATATTCATGCATTACCGAGCTAATGCTCTTAGCCATGTTATCCACCTCCCATTGGATAACATGGCTAAGAACTGCTCAGGGCAGGTGGTAGCTTTTGGAGATATTCGCGCTTAGCGCGAATATCTCCAAAAGTTGGTAATAGGAGATAGCGATGTTAGCGACTGTTTCCAGTCGCTAACATCTTGGCATGCCCACTTTGCATGTCATTAGTGATAAATATCACTGACATGCAAAGTGGGGCCCAAGATGGTCGCTATCTCCTACTAGCGGTCGCTAACTGGTGTTAGCAACAGCTAGGTAATACAGAGATAATTTTATCTCCGCGAAGCGGAGCGCTGTTACAGATATATATCTTTTTTTGAACGTTAATTTCTCAAAATCCACTGAAGCACATATATTGAGACCTAGCAAAGGCACATCGAGCTACCAGTCCCTACAATTTTGCCAAGTTTCGTGCAAATCCATTCAGCCGTTCGATTATTATTATTATTTTTTTTTTTTGCCCCGCGGGCCCTTTTAAAACCTCCACATCAAACCTAGGGGGTCAGGGAGGATCTACTATGCCCCCTTATGGTCATTTGCCCCTTCGCTTTGGCCTCCTCTTGTCTCTCGATCCTACCGAGAGACAAGATGGCGGCCGCTACGGACTGTTTGGAATGTTTACAGACGCCGGAGAACCAATCAGCTTCGCAAAGCTCCGTTACGCGAAAAGTACGCGAAGCGGAGCGCTGTTACAGATATATATCTTTTTTTGAACGTTAATTTCTCAAAATCCACTGGAGCACATATATTGAGACCTAGCAAAGGCACATCGGGCTACCAGTCCCTACAATTTTGCCAAGTTTCGTGCAAATCCATTCAGCCGTTCGATTATTATTATTTTATTTTTTTTGCCCCGCGGGGCCCTTTTAAAACCTCCACATCAAACCTAGAGGGTCAGGGAGGATCTACTATGCCCCCTTATGGTCATTTGCCCCTTCGCTTTGGCCTCCTCTTGTCTCTTGATCCTACCGAGAGACAAGATGGCGGCCGCTACGGACTGTTTGGAATGTTTACAGACGCCTCACAAAGCTCCGTAACGCGTAAAGTCCGCGAACCGGAGCGCTGCCTGGTCCGCTGTTACAGATATATATCTTTTTTTGAACGTTAATTTCTCAAAATCCACTGGAGCACATATATTGAGACCTAGCAAAGGCACATCGGGCTATCAGTCCCTACAATTTTGCCAAGTTTCGTGCAAATCCATTCAGCCGTTCGGGCTAAAAGTGAGGCCAACCGCCCTATGGAAAACTCAATGTTAAAAACACGTTTTGGGACCCCCCTTGTTTCTCGGCCCCCCCTTGACGAACCCCCCCCAAATTTTCAGGGGCTGCTCAGAAACAAAATGTTCCATTTTCCTGAAAATTTCAGCCAATTCCGTCCACAAACGCCAAAGTTATTAGACATCGAATTTTCAAAAATCCCATAGAGAAAAAATCCTAACTATATATACCTACTGGCGACCGCCAGTAGGTAATATATATATGATTGTTCACTGGAACAGGATGCTTAGGAGATGCTTCGCTAATATTCTGCAGCACTTTATGACAGTGTTCATGGCGAGCAGGACTTAGAAACCATTACACCAATGGTGGTGGAGTACAGTTTTCAACTGGTGGATTTACAAATGAATGCAATCTTTTTGATGCACACTGTGGCAGTCCTGGGTCAGACAGATAAGTAAGACAGCTCGGACCTGAGAATGGAAGCTGTAGAGATAACTAACAAGTAGTTTGGAATAATGGAGAGTCATATTATCATTTAGGTGCAAGTGAAAGGATACATGGGGAATATGACACAAGGGTCATCCTAATGCTATTTCATATGTACTTAGTGTAGACCTTTGGATAGGGATAGCTTTCATTAACCAGAGTGCTAAGGGAAGAGTGGCATGACCCATGTTTATTCCAAGAGACGTGGTCTTCTGAACCAACTCACAGGCCTGGTTATCTCAATTTTTTATTCCTGCAATCTCTAGCCAAAGGGGTAGAGCCTCTGGTGGCCTAGTCATGTGGGTTAGAGCCTCTCTCAATTATCATATTCAACAACCGTGCATTGATTCACCTGTTACTTTGGCCATTGAGCTTAGTGTTAAATCCAAGCCCACTGTAATTATTTTTAACGTCTATGTGTGAGGGACTAGAGGAGGAGCGCTAACAAGTACTATCCAAGTACTGGAAAACCAACTCGACCAGTGCTCCGACACTTATATTGGCAGGAGATATATGATAGGGACACATGGCTGCAGATGCCATCCTTAGAATATACCAGGTATCCTGCTGGATCCAGAAAAGTTTGTAGGCTGGTGGGTGGGGTAGGTTGGCTCTGTCGGACATCGGCGCTGTAAATGACATCTTCGTCACCTACATAGGCACCACCTCGGCACGCGGACATCAGTTCTTTTCTTCTTGCACCAGCTAGTGCAGACCCATGAAGAGTGCTACCTTCTGTCACTTTTTGACAGGCTGCTTTCAACGTTTTGTTGACAATTTTTAACATGTAGATTTTTCCCTCGATGTCGAAGAAGACATCTGGATTCAACCCATGCAACGCCTGCCACTGTGCCATGTCGGTGACAGATCCACACTTCTTTTGTCTCTGGTGCCTGGAGAGCAACCACAAATCAATGTCGTGCTCTGACTGCCTGGCCATAGTTCAGAAGGCTTTTGTTGGGGCTGTCCTGAAAGGTGCTTGTGGGCCGGCATTTGACTCCACGTTGGAGATGTTCCCGGTCTCAGTCGAGAGGACTGTGAAGGCGCTGCTCTTGGAGCCCTAAGTCCTCGTCTCCTCGCTAAAAGTCATTGAGTCTGTCAGGTAAGAGACATAAGAAACACCAGAAGTCAAAGCATGCTTCCTCTTCTTCCTGTCCCTTGGCTGCTGTGATGGAAAGAGTCAAAGCTCTAGGCCTAGTTCTGCGAAACCTGCTTCTGGGTTAACTCCCAGCCTCCCTGCATGACAAGGAGATGGAGAGACCCCAGCGCAGCTTAAAGAGTTTTTTGATGCCATGTTCCTCATATTTGGGTGACTTCACCCTCCTGGTGTGCCTTTAGGCCCCAGAAGGTCAGGAGGGGCTCCATCAGGCTCCACACTGGCGGCCCCAAAATGGCCAGATCTTTTTTGGGATGCCGGTGCGGAACCCAATCCATGCCGGTCATACCCCGGCAGCTCCCCCGGCCCCTGCGCCAAGACTCTCGAAGCCGCAGGGCCACCCGAGCATCAGCCCCATTCTTATCCCCCACGATCCAGAGTCTGTAGTGGCTGCTCTGTCCTGTAAGACTTCCTGGTCTAATCTGGTCCGAAGTCTCTCCTCCAGGGATAGTTTTGCTTGATTATCTATTCTAACGTAAAGAATCTGCAGCTAGATGTATCTGTCAGATGGATAAGTTACTTACCTTTGGTATTGCCTTATCTGGTAGAGACATAATCAAGCCGCAGATTCCTTACTGACTCACCCATCCTCCCCGCACTGCGGGCAAGTTTTTAGGGTCATGGCTGATCCCTTTAAGGACCCTGTTGTTCTAAACACACCACTGTCAGTGCACTTGATGGCTCCGTGCTCTTGGCATGGAAAGTCATGAAAAGTAACTGACGTCAGCGCATCGATGTGGCACCTATATAGGTGATGCGGACATCACTCCTAGCACAGACAACACCGCCAACGTCACTTGGAGCCAACCAACGCCACCTCCTGCCAAGCAAGTGTATTGCTCAAGCAAGGGTGTTCAAATCCAGCCTCACACCTGGGATATTCTAAGGTAAGAAATCTGTGGCTACGTTATTTCTCTACCAGATAAGGTATTACTAAAGGCAAGTGACTTTTCCTTCTACACAATCTCGCTTTCCTCACCCCCAGCACCCGTTTGTACCCACTTTTTCTAGATATGGGAGTAAGAAGCCTCGCTGGCAAAGGTAGGTTGCACCCCCTGTCACACTGGAGGTGGATGTGGACTACATCAGAACTTGTTCACTTCACCACAGCCCTCCAGGATGTAATGGAAGCAGATCAATTTGCCAAAGTACCTTGGATTTTGTATATTAATGAGTCACTTCATACTCAGTCTCAGACTGAATGTGCAAACTCTCATAACAATTCTCCTGCATGCTGCTAGGTGGCATCATGCTCCTCTGCACCACTTTGTTCCACTCTAGAAGTGAGTAGAGCCACATCTAACTATCATCAATGTGTGCTGATGTCAATTCCTTTCTTTCTGTGCCTTTGGAAGTGAATCCAGAGTTTCTCCCTGGTCTTTGACCAGACTTTTTACCAAAATGTATCTAGTAAGCAAGGGAAATTTCATCCCATAAAAGCTAAGGGCTTACGCTGTTCAGAGACTGTTGCAAACATGTGTCTTTGAAGGACACTAACAAAGTCTGTTTGTGGTACCTGGGTCAGACCACCCCTCCAAGGCCTTTAGTGACTACGCCCAGATGAACCTGAAAGCCGTATGGGAACACTATGCCAAAATCTACTTCGCCAAGCTCAAGACGATGCTGCACCATGACTTTTCATTGCGCCCACCCTGCGACACCAATGATGCGTCATATTTACAGTATGACGCATCGTCACGCAAGGAGTAACAGATACTTCGGTATTTCAGACGTATCTGTAGGCGCAAAAATGACGCATTGCTGGAGTGTGTCACAAAAGTGACGCAACTCCAGCAATGGATCATGAATGAATGAAGAATGAATGAATTTGGAATTTGTATAGCGCAGCTTAACCCAGAGGCATCAAGGCGCATCTGATGGAAACAGCTGAGTGACCGGTGACACCCGACAGAGGGGGATTACAGGTAGGACTGTGCAAAAAGCCAGGTTTTAAGACCTTTCCGAAAAAGGGCAAGAGACGGCTGGCTTTTAAGGTTGGCTGGAAGCGTGTTCCACAGTTTGGGGGCAAGGGAGAAAAAGGCCCTCCCTCCCCACCTAGCCTTGACGGTTCGGGGGATGGACAGAAGGTTTTTGTGGGCCGATCGCAGGGCCCTACCCGGGGTATAGAAGGACACAAGAGACTCAATGTCTTCAGCACCAAGGCCGTGTAGAGCACGGTAGGTAAGGACAAGAACCTTAAAATTAATCCTGGCCTGCACAGGCAGCCAGTGAAGGTTTTTTCTAATCCCAGAGCCAGAGGCACGCCTGGGGCATCAACTACAAACCTAGCTGCTACGTTTTGGACTACTTGGAGGCGATGGATGAGTTTTTTGCTTATGCCAAGGTAGAGGGCATTGCAGTAGTCCAGGCGAGGAGAGATGAGAGCCACCGAGACCTGTTTCCGGGCATCAGGGGAGAGATAGTGTACGAGTTTCCTAAGGACCCTCAGAACACTACAACAGGTGGAGACAGTCCTATTGACTTGTTTGTCAAAAGCAAGTGCGGTGTCGATGATGACCCCCAGATTCCGGGCAACCGGGGACGGTGTAGGGCATGTTCCAAGGGCAGGCGGCCACCAGTCCTCCGACCAGAGATCTTGTTTGCCACCAAAAATGAGGACCTCAGTCTTTTCCCCATTAAGTTTGAGGAGATTTGAGGTCATTCAGCCTGCCACGGCTTCCATGCAGTTCTTAAAGTTTAAGGCTGTGGACTTCACAGATTGAGATGGTAACTGGGCATAATATCGACTTCAAAATATCAAATGGACTAAATATCGAGTCAAAAATATCGTTTGTATAGAAATATCAAAAGAAATTATATCGATGTAAAAAATATCGTTATAATTTTCAGTAATGAAATATCGAAGTAAAAAATATCGAATCAAAAATATCGTGTACTGTTAATATTGAATAGTTAGAGTAGTTTAAAATATCGAAATAATATATATAGAATGTAAATAATATCTAAAAAAATATATAGTTTAGGAAAAATTTCGAAAAATATATATAATGTTAATAAAAAAAATATTTAAAAAGTGTTAATATTGTAGAAGGTGTCAATTTTTTCTAATATTTTAAATGTAATAATTAATTTAGTTTATGTATTTTATGTTGGGTTAATAGGGGATAAGGGTGGGGAGTGTTTTAAAATAATAATTAAAAAATTATAAAAAACAAAAAATTTTGAAAAATAAGGAATTTATTTCAAACTTTTAAAATTATTTGCAAAAAAAGTTTTTTACATTTTAGTAGCGGGATGTTGGCTTAATAGGGGATAAGGGAGGGGAGTGTTTTAAAATAATAATTTTAAATTTTTAAAAAAGTAAAAAAAAAAAAAATTAAGTAATTTATTTTAAATTCTTTAAAAAAAAATTAAAAAACGATTATTTTAATTTTTGGGAGTGGGAATGTTGGGTTAATAGGGGATAAGTGTGGGGATTGTTTTAAAATAATAAATTAAAAATTATAAAATATTAAAAAATTAGAAAATTTAAAAATTAAATCAAATATATATATATTTTTTTTAAATGTAAAAAATTTGGAGCGGGATGTTGGGTTGATAGGGGATAAGGGTGGGACGTGTTTTAAAATAATATTAATAAAAAAATAATAATAATTATAAAAATAAAGAAATGACATAAAAATAATTTATTAAAAATTTTGAAAATGTTAAGAGTGGGATGTTGGGTTGTTAGGGGATAAGGGTGGGGAGTGTTATTACATTTTTTTTTTTTAAATTTAAACTTTTTTTAAAGGTTTTATGTTATTTTAGGAGCAAGATGTTGGTTTAATAGGGGATAAGGTTTGAGATTGTGTAAAATATTTATAATATTTTTAAAATATTATGTAAAAAAAATATTTAATGCAAATTTAAATTTTTTAATTTACATTTATTAAAAATAAAATTAATAAAAAATATTTAAGGGGATCATTGTGTTCAATGGTGATTATTGACCTTCAGAAAAAAGTTTTTATAGACAAATTTAAAATGTTATATACATTTTGCAAAATTTTAAAATTTATAAATATTTTTTTTATTGTGCAAAAAAAATAAAAATTTTAAAACATATTAAGTTACATTTTAAAATAATAAATGTAATTTTACAAATTTTTAAAAAATATTAAGAAATAATAATTATTTAATTTAAAATTTAAATTAAATTTATATTTTTATTATAATATTGCAAAATTCTTTGGAATAATAAATAATTAAATACAAGTTATAAATAAAATAATACAATATATCAATGAGAGGTTTGTTTATTATGCGTTATTAGATATAGATTGAGATGTAAAAAGTTTTTTTAAACTACATGTATGGTATTAGGATTAGTAACGTTTATATCATTATGAATATTCACCTTCTCAGCATTTAATTTGAGTGGAGTGGGGATAGTAATTTATAATGTGTATGTGTTCAGCACATTGTTTGACTTTTATATTATTGGAGTTTGAATATTACATAAAATAGGGTTAGTGTACAGCAACTTCCCTGATATTTATCAGACTGGAGTTTGAATAGTAAATTATATATGGTCAGTGTCCAGCACCTTCCTTGTTTTTCACCTGACTGGAGTTGGAATAGTAAATAGTATATGGTTAGTGTCCAGCACCTTTCCTGCTTTTCACCGGACTAGAGTTGGAATAGTAAATTGTATATGGTTAGTGTCCAGCACCTTCCCTGTTTTTCACTTGACTGGAGTTGGAATAGTAAATTATATATCGTGAGTGTCCAGCATTGTCCCTGTGTTTCACCTGACTGGAGTTAGAATAGTAAATTATATTTGGTCAGTGTCCAGCATCTTCCCTGTTTTTAACTTTACTGTAGTTGGAATAGTAAATTGTATATGGTTAGTGTCCAGCACCTTCCCTGTATTTCTCCAAACTGGAGTTGGAATAGTAAATTTTATTGGGTCACTGTCCAGCACCTTCCCTGAGTTTCACCTGACTGGAGTTGGAATAGTAAATTATATTGGGTCACTGTCCAGCACCTTCCCTGAGTTTCACCTGACTGGAGTTGGAATAGTAAATTATATATGGTGAGTGTCCAGCATCTTCCCTGTTTTTCACCTGACTGGAGTTGGAATAGTAAATTAAATTTGGTCAGTGTCCAGCACCTTCCATGTTTTTAACTTTATTGGAGTTGGAATAGTAAATTGTATTTGGTAAGTGTCCAGCACCTTTCCTGTTTTTCACTTGACAGGAGTTGGAATAGTAAATTATATTGGGTCACTGTCCAGCACCTTCCCTGAGTTTCAACTGACTGGAGTTGGAATAGTAAATTATATATGGTGAGTGTCCAGCACCTTCCCTGTTTATCACCTGACTGGAGTTGGAATAGTAAATTAAATTTGGTCAGTGTCCAGCAACTTCCCTGTTTTTAAGTTTACTGGAGTTGGAATAGTAAATTGTATATGGTTAGTGTCCAGCACCTTCCCTGTATTTCTCTAAACTGGAGTTGGAATAGTAAATTATATTGGGTCACTGTCCAGCACCTTCCCTGAGTTTCACCTGACTGGGGTTGGAATAGTAAATTATATATGGTGAGTGTCCAGCATCTTCCCTGTGTTTCACCTGACTGGAGTTGGAATAGTAAATTATATTTGGTCAGTGTCCAGTATCTTCCCTGTTTTTAACTTTACTGGAGTTGGAATAGTAAATTGTATATGGTTAGTGTCCAGCACCTTCTCTGTATTTCTCCAAACTGGAGTTGGAATAGTAAATATTATTGTGTCACTGTCCAGACCCTTCCCTGAGTTTCACCTGACTGGAGTTGGAATAGTAAATTATATTGGGTCACTGTCCAGCACCTTCTCTGTTTCTCACCTGACTGGAGTCGTAATAGTTAATTATATTTGGTCAGTATCCAGCACCTTCCCTGTTTTTATCTTTACTGGAGTTGGAATAGTAAATTGTATATGGTTAGTGTCCAGCACCTTCCCTGTATTTCTCCAAACTGGAGTTAGAATAGTCAATTATATTGGGTCACTGTCCAGCACCTTCCCTGAGTTTCACCTGACTGGAGTTGGAATAGTAAATTATATTAGGTCACTGTCCAGCACCTTCTCTGTTTTTCACCTGACTGGAGTCGTAATAGTTAATTATATTTGGTCAGTGTCCAGCACCTTCCCTGTTTTTATCTTTACTGGAGTTGGAATAGTAAATTGTATATGGTTAGTGTCCAGCACCTTCCCTGTATTTCTCCAAACTGGAGTTAGAATAGTCAATTATATTGGGTCACTGTCCAGCACCTTCCCTGAGTTTCACCTGACTGGAGTTGGAATAGTAAGTTATATTGGGTCACTGCCCACCACCTTCCCGGAGTTTCATTTGACTGGAGTTGGAATAGTAAATTATATATGGTGATTGGTGAGTGTCCAGCACCTTCCCTGTTTTTCACCTGACTGGAGTTGTAATAGTAAATTATATTTGGTCAGGGTCCAGCACCTTCCCTGTTTTTAAATTTACTGGAGTTGGAATAGTAAATTGTATATGGTTAGTGTCCAGCACCTTCCCTGTATTTCTCCAAACTGGAGTTAGAATAGTAAATTATATTGGGTCACTGTCCAGCACCTTCCCTGAGTTTCACCTGACTGGAGTTGGAATAGTAAATTATATTGCGTCACTGTCCACCACCTTCCCTGAGTTTCAACTGACTGGAGTTGGGATAGTGAATTATATATGGTGAGGGTCCAGCACATTGCCTGTTTTTCACCTGACTTGAGTTGGAATAGTAAATTATATTCGGTCAGTGTCTAGCACCTTCCCTGTTTTTACCTTTACTGGAGTTGGAATAGTAAATTGTATATGGTCAGTGTCCACCACCTTCCCTGTTTTTCACCTGATTGGAGTTTGAATATTAAATTATATTGGGTTAGTGTACAGCAGCTTACATAACTGTTATTTGAATGGAGTGGGAATATTAAGTTATATATGTTTTAAACATTTTTCTCAAAAGTAATGTAAATAACATATGAGGTAGTATTATAATTGTAGAATAAATATTTGTAATGGAAAAAGGTAGGTATAAATATAAAAATATTATTACAATAATAACAATTTAAAAATAACATTTTATTTTTATAATTAAAATAAGTAGATATGCAGTTTTTGAAATTTTTTATTGACAGATTGTATTTATAATATGTACAGTACAGTATACAAATTATGTAATGTGTTTTATAAACAGTTAGATATGTGGAATGTATTATATTACATTTATTTTTAGTCATAAATGTTTTACATTTCAAAAACATATTCTTTGTAACAGTATTTTTCAAACAATATATACAGTTTTGTTTCAGAATTTTTATAAGCTTTGTCAAAATGTATTAACATTTTATAGTTTTTTTGTGAACTTTTTTAATAAATGTCTATTAAATATTTAATTAATAATGTTAATATTTAACATATTAATGTTATTAATTAAATATTTAGAATATTTACATGAGCAGAAAATAATAAACAGGTAGGTATATATTTGGTACATTTATATGCTAAATATATTTTGAATATTATTCATACATATTAAATACAATGTTCTTAATAATAATTAATATTTGTATTTAATTATTAAGTATATACTCAGATTTTCTAAATAAAAATAATCTTAATACAATATAAAATAGTAAATAATGTATACAGTTCCATACAATGTTTGGTATGTATTTTTCAATTATTTACATACATACATCCTATTATTAATAATAATATTTACTATATTCGATTAATTATTATTATTAATTTACAAATGTAAATTAATTATTACATATTTAAAAAAATTACATAAACATATTTTGGAAATAATCACTTAAGTGTAAATTCAGTTTAGTATTTATTTACAATATATATACATAAATTGGATTAATAATAATAATAAATACTATGTATTATTTATTATTATTATTAATTTACAAATGTAACATATTTGTATAGTACATTTAAAAATAAAACATACATTAAAATATATAGATAAACTCAAGTATTATTCGTTATATGTATTTATTACAATGGTAATATATTAAATTAAGTATTAATAATAATTAATACGTTATTATTATTTATTATTAATTTACAAAGGAGATTTACTGTAAAAATAATTTTATAAGTGTTAGAATTTTTTTATAACATTTTAAGTTTAGTAGTATATTTTATTTTTACTTAGAACATTGTATTTAATATTTTAAGTTTCTATTATTGTTGAAATGGGACTACTTTTTTAACCGCGTAAGGTTATTTTGCTTCATTCAGGACTGGAGAAGCTCGCGGTTTGAGGCTGCGTCGCGTTGCGAAAGGTAAGGTGAATTTTTATATTATATTTTATAGAGTAGTAGTGTTTGAGTGTATTTTAGAGCAGTGTAGTGTATGTGTGTTTAGTTGTGGCTTTGGTATGTTTTAGGTGTTACTTGGCTTTTATGGAAGTGTCGTGAGTTTTTGAGGCCTAGTGTATTTTCAGAGTTTGATGTTAAAATATGTGTCTTTTAATGTTGTATACTAATGTTTATGTATATCTGGAAATGTTTGGAGGCTTTGTGTGGGTGGTTTTGTTTTCGATATTTTTTACAGGTTCCAGGATTTCGTCGTTTCATTCCGAGAAGGATGCGTTTTGTTTTGGGAGAAGAGATTGCATTACTTTATTAAATTATTGTTTTTATACTCTCTCTCCTTTTCTCATGGGTTCATGGAGAGATTTTTACTCTTTTTTACTATTTTTCGGGTTTTTAAGGGTATCGATTTGGATTGGGAGAAGACCATGCGTTTTCTTTTTAAAGAAAAGTGTGTGTATGGTATTTTTATGAATAAACTTAACACACTTTTTTTCGGGATTTACTGGGGCAATTTTTAAATTTTTAAACTAATTTTGTGGATTACATCGATTTGGATTTGGAGAAGATCATGCGTTTTATTTTTTATAAAAGTGTGTGTATGTAACTTAAATTAATAAAGTTACCATACTTTCTTATTTCGGGATTTCCTGGAGCGTTTTTCCTATTTTTACTTTTTTCGGGTTTTTGAGGGTTTCACAAATTGGATTTGTAATGGATTACCAGTGGAGTACACAAATTACAAGTGGTTGGATTATGTATTCTTCTGCAACATGAATTGTAAGTTTTTAAATTTTATATTATTTGGGTGGGAAATGTGATTGTTATTATTATTGTTATATTTTATATTATATTAAATATTGCTTAATTGTCTACAGTACTTTTTTTGGTACATAAATATGTTTGACAATTAAGGAATATTTATTATGATATAAAATTTGTATGCTACTTATCACAATTTTAGTATATAAATGAGAGTATTGTTATTTGTTTGTAGATAATTTATAGTAGGCTTTTAGCTATTAAGGATAGATAGTCTAGGCCTCTTGTAGAAGGATATAGGGTGACTTAGCTTTGGAGTAATCTAAACATTTGTTTTGTTTGTTTAGTTAGTTTTGGTCCTATTTGGGTTACTGATTGTTGTATACATAGCTCTTGGTAGCTCTGTTCTTTTTGTAGAGCTTCTATTAGTTTTTGGACAGTGGGTTTTCCTCTGCTAGTGGTAGCTTGAAATGCATTGTGCCATCCTTCGACACTGTTGTTAGTTTTAGCTTCTTGATTCAGTATACTTAAATATACATTCCACCAAGCTATGTGAAATTTAGGTTGGCGTCTGTGTCCCGATCTATGTAGCCTTCCCACCCATGTATCTTCAAAATAGTCTAGGAGGGGTGCTAGTTTTTCCTCATATTTTTTGTAATATGGACTATTCATTAGGATGTTATATTGTTCTGCTACGTCTGTAACAGGGACATATGATAGGGCAATTCATTTTTTGATTTGGTATGCAAAGGTGCTGTCTGTAGCATATTGTATGGTTAATGTAGATTTTTGGAGATGTCTCAAAATGCTTTGATTAAAATGATAATAGCAACCTTGTATTGCTGTGTGAAGAAAAGTTTTTAATATACTGTTGATCATAGCTAGTTCGAAATCAATAATTATTTTTTGTGGAAAATAATTATTTGTTTCCTGTTTTATTGTGTTTAGGACTTCTGTGTAAGTGTTTTGTTGTTTGTTGGGCAACAAGCAGTAAATAAATGGGATGTTAGAATGATGGTATAATCCATGTATGCTGTAGAGTTGGTAAAATGGTTTAGGACATGTTTTAAAAGTCCAATCCATCATACAATGTTGGCACTCTTGTAATTTTCTTACATTGTTAGCAGTACCAAACATTATAATTCGGTTGGTAGGGCATTTGTTATCAAATAGTAAGAATGGTTCCTTATTATGTGTTATACTCAGTTCTGGTGGAATAACAACTTCTTCTAACGTTTTGGGGTTAGGTTGCGTAGTTGTTGTGACTCTTTTTTGTCTAGCAATTGTGCGTTTTAGGGAGTCAATTGAGGGGAGTTGGCCAGAAGCATGTTGAGGAACTTTTAAGAGTTTCTCTTTTAATGTTTGGGTTGTTGGTTTGTAAGTCCCTGTACTTGCTTCTTTTATACTTTCAAGGGCATCCCTGACCTCAATTTCAGTTATATTAGGGGGTGATTGTGTTTCTTGGTAGATAGTACATTAGCTTCTTCTGTTGTAGCCCTACCATAACATTTATTAGAGTAGTATTTACTACATTTCCAAAAACCTTTGCGCCCTGACTGTTTTTCTTGGGTATAAACATACCCCATATAACATAGTAAAAGCTTGTTTTTCTGTGACAAAACAAACTCTGCACCTTCAGTTATATTTCTATTTGTAGTGCTAGGAAAGGTTAGAAAGAAATATATATTAAGTTGAAATACTGCTATACATGTTTTTAATGCATTCATTTTTTAATGACTATACTTACATTTGTTGTTTGTTGTGATTGTAAATGTTGAGAAGGTGTTTTCAAGCTTTTTCTTGTATTTCCTTGTTATATTTCTGTTGGTAGAAAAATAAAATAATTAGATAATCTATCATTTAATTACTTTTTTAGCGGTTTCTAGGGGGAAGCTGTCTTGTAGTTAGCATTTTAGGGTTTTTAAATAATGCACAAAATATACTTACATTTTTAATTTGTGTAGTCTTCAGCTTTAATGGAGTAATGCTTTGGATGTCTTGGAAATGTCTGTTAGGAAGGTAGAATAAAGATAAAATGTGTATTAGAAAATTGAGTTTCATAAATGCAGTTGGTGTGTTACAGAACAGTTACAAATACTTACAATAAGGATTTTGTAGTAAGTAATCAGTTCAAATTTTATAGTTGTGTTTTGGGGATGTCTGTAGAAGAAATGTAAAAGGTAAAAATAAAATGTTATTTAAACTGTTTAGAGAGATTGTAACACTTTTAGCCTAGTACATTTGTTTGATGTTAAAATTAGTTTAACTTACTTTAATTATTTCTGTAGGAGTCTTGTCTGGAAAAGTAGTCTGCTCAGGAAACAGTTGGTCAGAGTGTCACCTTCCCTTCTTCTTTCTTTAGAGTTAGAAGCTGGAAATAGCAGTAGCAAAATAATCCTTTTATAGTGTGTATTTGATTAGTTACTTAATTTGATTGGTTTATTTAAGAATGGGGCCTTTTCATTGGTTGGTTTGAATTTATTTTAATTTAATTGCTATGTTTGGTGCTGTGGTAATGCAATTTAATTAGACAGGTGTCCTCGGGGGCCGGAGGCGGACTAGGCCGAGAAGGAGGGACCGATGGCGGAACGGGGTCCTGAATAGAGTTGAGGGCTTCTAGGGCGGTATAGATGTCCACGATTTTTGTGTGGAAGAACGTGGAGATCTGATCGCAAAGATTTTGAGATGCGACAATAGGATCTGGATGCTGAACAAGAGACAGAGAATCCACAATATTAAAAAGCTCTCTAGGGGAACTGAGGGAGGTGGTCAAGTTGGTGAAGTATGACTGTTTGGCGGCTAGGATTGCAGCCTTATATCCTGTAATGAGGTTTTTGTGTTTGGTCCTTTCATCTGGGTGAGGGTGGGCTCTCCAGAATCTTTCTTGCCTCCTGCACTCCTGCCTACGTAGTCTAAGGGAGTCCGAAAACCACGGGCCGACGGACGTTTCCTGGCGCAATAGTGGGGCTTGGCGGGGGCAAGGATGTTAACTGCCTCTGAGATGGTATTGGCGAGTTCCCGAGCGGCAGTATCCGTGTCAGTATTAGGAGAAGACTTGAGATTAGCGATGAAGGGGCTAAAGGCCTCGTTATTCAGTCCTCTATAATTCCTTTTCAAAGTCCAGATGTAATTGTCCTTTGCAGGCAGATCCCGTAGTCCAAATGTGAACTCAAAGGGGACAGCATAATGATCAGACCATGAGAGGGGTATGGGGAGGCCTACTTCCAATCTGCGATCATTGGTAAAGACCCCATCTAGTGTATGACCCGCGGAGTGGGTAGAGCTTCCCACTTTTTGTGAAAGCCCACAGGAGGCCAAAGAATCCACCAGGGATATAGTGTCGGGCGAATTAAAATTTTCAAGATGAAAATTGAAGTCGCCAAGAATGGTGAGATTGGGTTTATCGATGAGTGGTTCAAGAATTTCTAGGAGACCAGCAGTAAAGGCCGGCCTGAGGCCAGGGGGTCTGTAAATTAGAATGCCCGTAAAGGACACCGTGGGAGAGTGGCTAAGGGAGAAAAGAGCGGCCTGGAAGGAGTTCTGAGGGGCAGGGAGGGATTCAATACGACAGGTTGATGAAGTCTTATGTAGAATGCCAATTCCCCCGCCTTTTTGGCCTACTCTGTCCAGTCTCGCAAAGGTGTAACCATCGGGGATGGCCTCAACCAGCTCAGGACCAGCGGATTCTGAGCCCCAGGTTTCGGTGACGAAGGCCCATGAGGCTTCCTCTCGGAGATAAAATCTCTGAAAGCGATATTGTTTTTCACAAGGGAGCGAGCATTTATAAGAAAGCCCGATTCTTCAGGGTGGGGGGGAGGGGATTGTGTCCCAGTAACAGTCGGGGCAACCAGGGGTGCAGGTGGGGAGGTGTTACGCAGGTTCCTAGAGCACCAACACTCAAAACCATCTTGCAGTTTCTCCGGCACATACTTATGATGACAGCTTTGCCAGGATGGCCTGAGTGCTCTAAGGGTGCTAAGGGAGTAAGCAGTGTTTGTAATAGGGGGGTAGATCGAGCCATCAGCCGGCCTGGCCCCTGGCGCCTCCTTAGCGCTGACGGGCGCAGACGGGCAGGACTCTGGCACGACTCCGGTGCAGGTCCGGTGCGTCCGCTGAACGCGTCCGCTGCATGGAGACATAACCGTCCCTTTTTATGAGCAACTAGAGCGCGTCACAGCGCTATTCCACAACCAATATGGCCGCCAAAATGAGAACGCCCAACCGGGACCGATCAGCGCTAATAGTCGGCTGAAGCGTGGCCCGGGCAGCGAGGCGAAGGGGAGAGGTGTGAGGAGAATAAAAAGCTTCATAGTCAAGCTAAGTGTCAGGTGAGTTTTTAAAAGAAATAAGTGCACAACAGACCTCCCGGCTTCCGCCTCAGGAGGGACACGAGCACACAGTGATAGCAAGCGCAGGGCTCAATGGATCCCCTTTTATGAGCAACTAGAGCGCGTCACAGTGCTATTCCACAACCAATATGGCCGCCAAAATGAGAACGCCCAACCGGGACCGATCAGCGCTAATAGTCGTCTGAAGTGTGGCCCGGGCAGCGAGGCGAAGGGGAGAGGTGTGAGGAGAATAAAAAGCTTCGTAGTCAAGCTAAGTGTCAGGTGAGTTTTTAAAAGAAATAAATGCACAACAGACCTCCCGGCTTCCGCCTCAGGAGGGACACGAGCACACAGTGATAGCAAGTGCAGGGCTCAATGGATCCCCTTTTATGAGCAACTAGAGCGCGTCACAGCGCTATTCCACAACCAATGTGGCCGCCAAAATGAGAACGCCCAACCGGGACCGATCAGCGCTAATAGTCGGCTGAAGTGTAGCCCGGGCAGCGAGGCGAAGGGGAGAGGTGTGAGGAGAATAAAAAGCTTCATAGTCAAGCTAAGTGTCAGGTGAGTTTTTAAAAGAAATAAATGCACAACAGACCTCCCGGCTTCTGCCTCAGGAGGGACACAAGCACACAGTGATAGCAAGCGCAGGGCTCAATGGATCGCCTTTTATGAGCAACTAGAGCGTGTCACAGGGCTATTCCACAACCAATATGGCCGCCAAAATGAGAATGCCCAAATGCGACCGATCAGCGCTAATAGTCGGCTGAAGCGTGGCCCGGGCAGCGAGGCGAAGGGGAGAGGTGTGAGGAGAATAAAAAGCTTCGTAGTCAAGCTAAGTGTCAGGTGAGTTTTTAAAAGAAATAAATGCACAACAGACCTCCCGGCTTCCTCCTCAGGAGGGACACGAGCACACAGTGATAGCAAGCGCAGGACTCAATGGATCCCCTTTTATGAGCAACTAGAGCGCGTCACAGCGCTATTCCACAGCCAATATGGCCGCCAAAATAAGAAACGCCCAACCGGGACCGATCAGCGCTAATAGTCGGCTGAAGCGTGGCCCGGGCAGCGAGGTGAAGGGGAGAGGTGTGAGGAGAATAAAAAGCTTCGTAGTCAAGCTAAGTGTCAGGTGAGTTTTTAAAAGAAATAAATGCACAACAGACCTCCCGGCTTCCGCCTCAGGAGGGACACGAGCACACATTACACATGGGCAAGTCCCATGTGAAATGTGCCGGCGTCAGTCTTACGCCTGCCATGAGGCAGGCATAAGATATTGACATATTGACATATTTGCGTCCTAGAAGTGGCGAAGTGAAATCTCAT
The DNA here is from genome assembly GCF_964261635.1 of Lissotriton helveticus. Classification (NCBI taxonomy): domain Eukaryota; kingdom Metazoa; phylum Chordata; class Amphibia; order Caudata; family Salamandridae; genus Lissotriton; species Lissotriton helveticus. The sequence continues at coordinate 1,327,682,194 of NC_136067.1, read as the reverse complement.
AGATTTCACTACGTCAATTCTATGACCCTTTCTTGCCTCAGAACGCCCCCCCCCCATGCATACATTATACCTGGCACAGGGATAATGTGGCGCAGGAGTTTACTCACTATGTAAATATGACGTAACATGGTGTCTTTTTTACACTGCTGGTGCGTCACAAAAAGTGACGCACCAACAGTGTAAAAGTGATGCAAGGCCTCATAAATAAGGCCCAAAGTTTGTGTTCCTGAGTACATTTCTACGGCACAGCATCATCAAGATCTAAGACTTCCTGTAAGCCGAAGAAGAAACGCCAGAAATTCAAGCTAGAAACAGCCAATTCCTGCCAGTCTTGAACTCCAGAGGGGATATGAGGGTGACAACGTGCCTCCCAGTCTCACTCCTGATCTCCATCAGATCGAATTCAGACTCTGGTTCTGACGTACCCTGAGTTCCCAGGTCTAAGTAGATGAAGCAAACTTCAGGTCATCTGTGTAAATCCGCCTTACACCATCTTCTCCCCTGATAAAATGTTTTTGAGGACTCAAGCTTCCTTCATACCGAAAGTGGTAACTCCTTTTCATGTGAGCCAAGCCATCACCCTTCCAGCTTTTTTTGCTCCACCTTATACCTCTAAGGAGGAAGAGGGACTCCATCATTTGGATCATAAAAAAGTGTTTAGTTTCCATTTCGATTGTGCCATAAACACCAAGTTGACAATCTTAAGACAATCCATAAGGTTTTCTTGAGCAAGGAAGGGTAAAGCAGTGCAAAAACGTGTCATCTCCAAATGGACTGTTCTCTGCATAACGACCTGGGGCCAGATTTATTATAGTGTTGGATTGCTCTATAGAGATATTACCATCAAACCATGTGATAAGGGGGGCGGCATTGTCATCTTTGATACAAGCACATACAAAGAGAAAATGAGTGACCTGCTGGATCACCAAGACATTATCTCAAGATCCTGAATCCAGAGCGTGCAATCGAAAAAGGAGAGTTATGCCAGAGTGAGGCGGAAATCATTATTTCATTTTTATCACAGGCCATACTTGATTTCAAGAACTAACAGCTGCCCCTGCCACTAGGAGTGTGTTATCCATGGTAGCATCCACATGCATGAAAGGTTTGTTTCTATGACCTCTTGCAGGGATAATTGAATGAGACTTTATTTTGACTTATTTTATGCTCTTTAATTGTTCTGTTATCAGTCTCTTCATTGCCCCTTGCCCACGTTCGTTTAGATACAACACAACCACTGAATATTGTCCTTGAAACTTGAATTCATTTCAGTTCAGTTAGCTTTTTTGATGTTTTCTGCTCCATTCCCTTTTTTATTATGTCATTTTTACTTTCATTCTCCATTTTTGTGTACCTCCATTTTTTTGTTCGTATACTCATGTGCACTTGTCTCCTTTTGAATTTTATGACTTTTTGACAAATGTATTTAACTTAGATTGTGACCCTCTGTGCGATTGACCATTGTGCTTTATTATGTAATAATCTACTATATTTATTGAGATAAGTTTTGATCATCATATTTTGTAACCTCTAAATGTTCACAGTTGAGATATTATGTAATCCCTATTCTTCTACGACAGGTCCCATTGTTTATCTCTGTTGAATATACTTTATAAGCGTCCTGAAGAAGGTGATGCCCCAGAGGAAAGGGGCTCCACCGAAACACACGTTGGCGCTCTGAATTTGTTCTCCCTTTTACTTGTCTTTGGAAATTGATTTATCATACTCAAAAGTTATTTATTGATTTAAAAGTTTTTTGTCTGAACATTTTTAGTCTAAAAGATATTTTTGCAACAATATCAAATCTATTGTTAAACCTATCTGTGAATTATTGTACTTTTCAGCTGAGAGAACATTCTTACTGCACACTGGCTCTTATTGTGAGGGGACTTGGTACATATTATGCTGTCTTGGTATATATGTGATGTTTGTATTTGTGGTTTCGCGTGAGGATGTGTAGGTATAAAGGTGACTGTATGCTCTTGAGTGAGTGTTGCACAATGGGATCTGAATTTTTGTAAGAAATTTATTTGTCCAGGATATGTATTTATAAATGTATCTGTATAGAAAAATTAAAAAATAATAAAGTAATGACTATATTTGCTTGAATGATGTTTATATTCATGATAGTCTAACCAGAGTGGTCAATGAAAATATGACGTTTAGCATACTTTAAATTGATATAGGTAGAGTTCCTTTCTTTGTGCATTTTACTGTTTGTTTTCCTCTGCGTCTCTACCTACGTTCAACTTCAGGGGTCCCCTTGATTATAGTGGTTGGGTTGCTCTTGTGTCACACTAGTTAATGCAAGGACAATGCAACACTAAAGTCAGATTTAAAAAGCAACACAAGGCCACCTTGCATTGCCCTGTGGTGCTTGTTAACACCTTCCATGCTCATGACAAGCTGAGCTCGTCATGAGGCACGGTGCTCCGGTGCTCATGACGAGAGCCCTGGAACACTCACACGCGGGGATAATTTCCCTACTGTGCTGAGCCTTCCACGGGAATGGGTCCAGCTGTGATGAGCTCAGCTCGTCATGAGCACAGGAGCGCTGTGGCTCATGACGAGCTGTGCTCGTCATGAGCATGGGGGTGCTGTGCACGCCCCACCGCCACCCCAGCATAGCGGGGGAATTACTCCCCGCAGCAAAGGGGTTAAATCTGGAGTAACATAAGGCAGCACAAATCGCTGCCTTATGTTACTTTGCACCAGGTAGGCATTCTATGGGTGGAACGTGGGTGTTCCCACGTATCCACCCATGTATTTTGGCATATTCCCAGATTTACCCAGAGTGGTAGACCTGGTAATATGTAAAAATGTAACAGCTTCCCAGGGGAGGCATAACAAGGAGAAATAGGTTTAATTCTCCTTGTTTTCTCCTCTTTCTATGTGTGCTGCATTCAGTAGTCCTTTCCTACACAACAATAATTCTGCCTTCAATGTACCATGTCGTAAGTGTGTCTGCATTGATGCTAGCCAGCACATTATGTGCCAAAGCAAGGAGAGGACAGGAATGCACCATGGAATGTTAAATATGGCCCATTGCTTCCCTCACGCTTTCACGCAGCACATCAAGGTATCTTGCTGAGTTGTGTATCATTGAAAGCTTGATTAATCTGGGCCTAGCTATACACTGGCAAAAAAGCAGCACCATACGGTCTACAGACAGTTTCCACGTAGGCCAAAGCTGCTATCACTGTGTTAGCATGCAGAGTGCCTCTCCCAGACCGCTGTCATACAACCACGTGGGATTCAGTATATATGTTCATGTAGCACTACTGCCACAGTCAAGTCCATCGAGAGGGGCATTTTGCCAACTTGGTCCTGTGGACTTTTTGGTCTGAGCCAGTGCAGACCTCCACCAACTTTGGGCAGTACTGCTTATTTACTATTGAACATGTGAGAAATCTGCAGTTAGAAGTATCCTTCAGAACAAGTTAATTACCTTCTATAATGATCTTTATGGTGGATACTCATTATAACTGCAGATTCTTCTGTGAGACCCTCCACCCACCCAGGCTAGATATGTGAACAGGACTGTTTTAGATGATAGCATAAGAGCATTAAGTAATCCTTTAACATAGCTCCCTTTTTAATTGTGGTTCCGCTAATGTAAGGAAACCCTATTGCATCCAGAGTAGCCCAATATAATAGGCTACTCTAAAGGTATGTTTTGAGTCAGTAAATATAGTAAGAATCTTTCTGGCAGCAAAAAATACAAGCACTCAATGCAATGACTTGATTGGTGTATACTTGAGATAAACACCGGCAAGTTCATATAGAGTACATGTGGTATAACCGGCCACTAATGATCCACAGTTACTTTTGAGACATGATGTATCGATATAGTACACAAGCTCACAATTGGGTAGTGGTGCATCAGAGAGATCAATATTGGACTTAGCCTGATGGGGAAGTTCCAAGGAGACTGAAGACAGTCATGCAGCTCACAATCAGTGTACAGCAAAGATGCAGTGTTTAGGACAGTACAACAAAATAGGGTAGTGTTATGATGGGGACAACTAAAGAACGTCATGCTGGGACAGCCTTGCTACAGACACATTTTGAGTACAGTGGTGAGCAAAACGGTAACTATGGTACAGCTATTAAGTGGGGGGGGGATGGAGCCAAGGATAATGTTTATACAATGGTCAACAAGATAGCGGGCAGTTTCATGTAAACAAGGTGAGGTCTTGCTGCACCTGCATTGATGGCAGAGGAGTAGAATGTAACCAGATACTTATACTCTCCAGGATCTTACAACAACATCTCTGGCACAAACCCATCTTTTTCATGACAGTAAAAAGAGAAAGCTTTATTATAATTAGGTGGCCCTAATGCAGGGACAGACGAGAATGCTTCAAAGTCAGAAAAACTTTTCTGCCTCCATGGTCCAATGCAAGGGTTCTGGGGAGTCGTTCTTTATGTAATCTTGGAGGGGTTTAACAATAGTCATGTATCCCAATATCTATTGTCTGTAATAACCTGCCTTTCCCAACAATACATTATTCTTTGGGGGTGATGTCCACTTTCATAGCAAACTCAGTAAAGGCATACAATGAGTCATTCTTGCACTGGTACAAAAAGACAGTTGCAGCCAACAAATAATCTATTCATTGACCTAGAGTAAACCCTCCTGAGAAGACTGGGGTCTAAGAAAGGGCTCAAGGCTTCTGGAACAACAAAATACAACATTGTCTTTACCATATTTGCTTCCCAGTTCATAAGACAAGAGGGGAGAGGCATCTGTCTGCAGACCACATTAAAGCTATCTGTAAATTGCTCATATCAGTCATCATCTCTTAGGTGCAAGAATTGTAATGGGGTTTGGGCTTACCTCTCCAAATTATTTAAACCTAACCAATTCATTCAGATGTACTATTTCTTCTGTTAATTGTACTGACCCAGTTTCTGCTGAACTCTGGCTACTCCATATGCAGTTACGGGTTCAAACATCTCTGGTCACAGCCTTTAAAGCTGCTCCGATGTGAATTGGTCAGCACCCCTCTTTCATTTGCACATTCTGTGCTGGGGTTCTAGATGCTCCTTTCTACTTTTCCCCCCTTCTTGAAGCTTTTCCAGAGTTTATGCTCTATACTGTGTAACGTATGCATGCCTCTAATTTCCTAACCTCTGACATCCCTTTTAACTACCCAAAAAACAGTTTCTCCCATCATCACCTACCCAAAAAACACCTCCAGGTTCCCTTTGAAGGTTTAACAGTCAATAAACGCAATCAGATCTCACATATCATACATTTCAGTGCATGATTATTCTGTCTAATCTAATTGATAAGTTGAATGCCAGGCTGCTCTCTACCCAATCACAGATTTTCTGAAAAGTCTACAGCTTACTATGACGCGTGGGATTCTTGTGTAGAGGCCCGTCTGGTCTTTAATTCCTGACATTGGCCAAACGCAGGCACTTCCCGGCCAATGTATTAGGTTGTGAAAAAAATCTGTAATTAGAGCCAAATTGGACTCTGAAATTGTTTATTAAAAAAGAAAGTGTAGGACGATGAATTATTTAATTAGGTTGGATTCGAACCTGAGCCCAAAACCTGGCAACTATTGCTCAGAGCTGGCAGGCTTAACTTAAAAGAAAATGTGTATAGCAGTTACAAGTACCAAAGCAGTTAAAAATTCAAAGCCACAACACAATAAAAGTCCTACTCCAATTTATAAAACTAGAGAAAACATGTACTAAGCAAAATGACAACATTGCAATAAGGGGATCCTGAGATATGAATTTTTAAAAATGAAAAGACAAAGCACCAAGAGAAATTAAAGCACAAATGACAGTTGATGGTTGCAGTTGACCAGGACCTAGTTGTGATTTCAGAGTGACCATGATGGAGCTTGGGTCTGATACAATACGCAGGTAAGTCCCGGTCAGAAAGTTTACACTGGGACTTGGGGCCAGATTTTTTTAACATTTTGTGCTTGGTGTACATCACAAATGTGACACAAACCTTTGCAAAATGTTTATTTTGAATGTGCTTTCAAGCACAAAACTTGTTTCACGCTCGAATGTTAGCTGAAAGTAACTCAAAGTAGCACTTTGAGCTGCTCTGCATTACTTTGCGTCAGGGGAGCCCTCAATGGGTGGGAAATAGCTGTCCCCCATGTAACCACCCATGTATGTTTTATGCAAAGCACCATCTACTTACAATAGAAGACAACGTTTTGTGCCAAAAAACACCCTTGTGAGAGGGGCCTTAACTGAGAAATGCATTTATTTTTCCACATGTTTGTCTTTGCATGTTTGCTGCACAGTATATCACACATCGAAAGTGGGAAAAGTTTTAAAGTGTCTAGGCGTAATATTTTCTACTGTAGGGTACCCTTCCAGTACAAAAATAATGCTAGACATAATGCATACAACCTTGCACTATGTGCAAAGGTACGTGTATGGCATTAGGCAGCCTAATTGTATACCAGCAATAGGGAGAGAGCTGGACATTTCAATATCTTTGGTGGTATGGTGTTTCCCTGCTATCTCCCTCTCACGCAATGCATTGCAGCAACTTTCGTATTTGAGCCGTGTTACATACATTTTTACTAAATATACCCCCGGGTCTCTGAAATGGAAGTCAATCAATCATTTGTAAAGCACACTACATACCCGCGAGGGTCTCAAGGCGCTGGGGGGATGCTACTGATCGAACAGCCAGGTCTTGAGTATCCTCCTGAAGGTCAGCAGGTCTTGGGTCTGTCGTAAGCTCAGTGGGAGGGTGTTCCATGTCTTGGTGGAGAGGTGGGACAAGGATCTCCCACCGGTGGTTGTTCTTCGGATGCTTGGGACGGTGGCGAGTGAGAGGTCGGTGGAGCGTAGCTGGCGGTTGGGGATGTAGAAGGAGAGATGTCTGTTGAGGTAGGCTGGCCGGTCTTGTGGAGTGCCTTGTGTGCATGGGTGAGGAGCTTAAAGGATATCCTCTTGTTGACGGGGAGCCAGTGCAGGTTTCTCAGGTGGGGGGTGAGGTGGCCGTGGCGTGGTACATCGAGGATCAGTCGTGCCGAGGCGTTTTGGATGTGTTGTAGTCGTTTGAGCTTGGTCGGGGCTCCCACTTAGAGGGCGTTTCCGTAGTCGAGTCTGCTGCTGACGAGGGCCAGGGTGACTGTCTTTCTTGTATCTGTCGGGATCCATCTGTAGATCTTGCGGAGCATGCAGAGGGTGTTGAAGCAGGAGGAGGAGACGGCGTTGACTTGTTTGGTCATTGAGCGCGTTGAGTCGAGGATGATTCCCAGTTTGCGTGCGTGGTCAGTGGGTGTCTGGGCTGCCCCCAGTGCCGTCGGCCACCAGGAGTCATCCCACGCTGAAAGGTTGGAGCCGAGGATGAGGACCTCCGTCTTGTCCGAGTTCAGCTTCAGATGGCTGGTCTTCATCCAGTCAGCGATGGCCTTCATTCCTTTGTGGAGGTTGGTTTTGGCAGTGATGGGTCCTTGGTCAGGGAGAGGATCAGCTGAGTGTCGTCGGCGTGGGAGATTATGTTGAGGTCATGCTGTCGGGCTAAGTGTGCGAGCGGGGACATGTAAATGTTGAACAGCGTTGGGCTGAGGGAGTATGTCTGGGGTACGCCGCAGATGATCTCGGAGGCTTTGGAACTGAATGAGGGGAGGCGGACACTCTGGGTTCTGCCGGGAGAGGAAGGAGGTGGTCCAATCCAGAGCCTTGTCCTAGAACCCTGCGGCATGGAGGTGTGCATGTAGTGTGCAGTGGCAGACGGTGTCAAAGGCGGCAGAGAGGTCTAGGAGGATGAGTGCTGCGGTCTCAACGTTGTCCAGCAGGGTCCTGATGAGGGCAGTCTCGGTGCTGTGGTTGCTGCGGAACCATGACTGGGAAGGGTCCAGGATTCTGTTTTCTTTGAGGAATGAGGTTAGGTGTCTGTTGACGGTTTTCGATGACCTTGGCCGGGAAGGAGAGCAGAGAGATGGGCCGGAAGTTCTTGAGGTCTCTTGGGTCTGCCTTAGGTTTTTTGAGTAGGGCGTTGATCTTGGCGTGTTTCCAGATCTCTGGGAAGGTTGCGGTCTCAAGGGAGAGATTGATGACGTTGCGCAGGTCGGGTGTGATGGAGCTGCTTGCTCTGTTGAAGACGTGGTGCAGGAATGGGTCTGACGGAGAGCCGGAGTGGATTGTGCGCATGGTCTTGATGGTGTCATCGATGCTCACGCTGGCCCAGGCTAGCAGGGGGTCGTAGTGGATGGTGTGCAGAGGGTCTATTGTTTTGCTGTCTGTTGGGGCTGTCTGGTTGTTGAAGCTGTTGTGGATGTCTGCTATCTTGCGGTGGAAGAAGGTGGCGAGGGAGTCGCACAGGGCTTCCGACGGTGGGATGTCGTTGGTGTTGGAGCTGGTGTTTGAGAGTTCCTTCCCGATGTTGAAGAGCTCCTTGCTATTATGTGCATTGCTATCGAGGTGGTCTTTGAAGGAGGTCCTCTTGGCCACCCTGATGAGGTGGTGGTGGTTGCGGATGGTGTCCTTGTGTGCTGCGTGGCTGTCCGGAGTTTGTTCACTGTGCCATTTCTTCTCTAGTTTCTGGCAGGCTTGCTTGGAGACTAAGAGTTCTGGGGTGAACCAGCTGGCCCTCTTGCTGGTGTCTTTGTGGGGGGGTTTCTTTAGCAGGGCGAGGGTGTTGGCACAGTCCTCGATCCAGCGTCTGAGGCTGTGGGCAGCGTTGTCAGTGTTGGAGGGTTTGGTGGGTGGGCTGAGAGCGAGGTTTGCGTGTAGTTGGTCTTCGGTGATTTTGCTCCAGCAGCGGCGGGGGATCTGTTGGGTGTGGTGGGCTTCTGCAAGGCAAAGTGGATGCAGTGGTGGTCGGTCCAGAGGAGTTTGGTGGTGTGGCTGATGGAGACGTGTGGGCTTGAGGAGAAGACTGGGCCGAGCGTGTGGCTGGCAGAGTGGGTTGGCGTTGTGACAAGTTACTTCAGTCCGAGGTTGGCAAGGTTATCGATCAGGGTTGTGGAGTTGTTGTCTCAAGGTGAAAGTTCAGGTCTCCAAGGAGGATGTAGTCGGCGAAGGTCAGTGCGTGCTGATCAAGTTGGCGATGGAGTCGCTGAACTGGGAGCGGGGTCCGGGGGGGTCAGTAGATGAGGGTGCCTCTGAGGGTGGAGTTAGGGTCTGTGTGGATCTCGAAATGCATGTGTTCAGCGGTGCTGAGCGCTTCGTCTGTGCTAGTCGAGACCCTGATGCTGTTCTTGTGGACGATGGTGATTCCTCCTCCGACTCCATTGGTGCGGTCTCTGTGGGTGATTTTGTAGCCATCTTGGATGGCTATGGCGATGTCGGGTGAGCAGGAGTCGTTAAACCAGGTCTCTGTCAGGAAGGCAACGTCCGGGGATGTTGTGTCGAGCAGGTCCCAGAGCCCGACGGCATGCTTGCGTGCGGAGCAGGTGTTCAGTATAATGCATCGGAGGAGGTTAGGGTCTTTCTTGGTGGGTGGTTAGTCGGCTCTGAGGCTGGTGTAGCTGCGGTTTTGGCAGGTGAAGGGGCCGTGTGTGCATTTTGGGGCGGCCCTGAAACAGGTGTGGCTCCGTCCGGAGTTGAGAGCGTGCAGAGTGCTGGCGTCGTAGTGGCTGCGGTCGTCGTGCTCCGTAAAAAGGGGCACAGAAACGAGGGAAAAACAAGTGGCACAGAGGGCAGAAGGGCACAAAAAAGCGAGTGGAACAGAGGGCAGAAGGGCACAAAAAACAAGTGGAACAGAAGGCAAAGCGGGCACAAAACCAGGGAAAAACAAGTGGCACAGAAGGCAGAAGGGCACAAAAAAACTAGTGGAAAAGAAGGCAAAAGGGGCACAAAAACGAGGGAAAAATGAGTGGCACAGAGAGCAAAAGGGCACAAAAAAATGAATAGAACAGAGGGCAGAAGGGCACAAAAAAACGAGTGGAACAGAGGGCAGAAGGGCAAAAAAAACGGGTAGAACAAAAGGCAAAAGGGGCACAAAACCAGGGAAAAACAAGTGTCACAGAAGGCAGGAGGGCGCAAAAAACGAGTGGAACAGAAGGCAAAAGGGGCACAAAAACGAGGGAAAAACGAGTGGCACAGAGGGCAGAAAGGCACAAAACAATGAGTAGAACAGAGGGCAGAAGGGCACAAAAAAACGAGTGGAACAGAGGGCAGAAGGGCAACAAAAAAAACAAGTGGAACAGAAGGCAAAAGGGGCACAAAAACGAGGGAAAAAACAAGTGGCACAGAAGGCAGACCGGCACAAAAAACGAGTAGAACAGAAGGCAAACGGGCACAAAAACGAGGGAAAAACGAGTGGCACAGAGGCAAAATACAGAACACAGAAATACAGGGGCAGCTTAGAACAGAAGTTAGAACGGGCAGAGAGACACGGGGGCAGCGAGGGGAACAGAAGGGAGAACCGGGCAGAGACACAGGGGCAGCGAGGGGAACAGAAGGGAAAACCTGGCAGAGACATGGGGCAGCGAGGGGTACAGAGGTAAAGACCGGGCAGAGAGAGCACGAGGACAGCAAGGGGAACAGAGGGAAGAAAAAAGGGCACGGACCACGTACAGGCAGCGAGGGAAGACAGACAACAGCAGTCACAGACACAGCAATGAAAATACAGGCAATATAATAAAAGCAATAAAGCGGAGGATGGACAAACCTAACTACGGCCTACCACTGGCCACCAGGGATGAGGTGCAGGTGGTAGCCTGCGGGTGGTGGAGGGCCTTGAACTTCCTCAGCAGCGGCAGCTGGGGCAGGGAGATACAGGCGGTGCTGTACGGAGGAGGCAAGACCTACCTCCAGTGGGTTAAAGCTGCACACTGTATCTGAGAAACATTCCATGAGGGTGGATAGCTGTTGGACAAGGTCCTGCTGAAGTCATTGGTTTGGGCGGGACAAGCTCAGAGCCAAAATAATTACATTTTGCACCAGGGAAGTCCTCTGTAAACAATGCCGCAGTGCACCTGATTCTCAAAATTCAAGATGGGGAAACCCTTGTCCACTTGTGCACAGCCTGGGTGCCCACCTACATGGCATATCAGGGTAATGAACAGTCCCCTCCTCTGTGGTCACTCAAAACATGTTCTAGGTTCCTGGCTGCACCCAACTGGTCTTCCTGTACGGGGAATAAAAGCACTCCCCCCCCCCCCCCACACCCAGGCCATTGTTCCTGCTCTGTGAGCCATTTTCACACCTCATTAAGGTCAAACACTTGATGGACAGTTACTGAAAATTATCCTCCAGGAGCTTGAGGCTGGGAAAAGGTAATTGTCTAAAAGTTACCTTTCCTCAATGTTTATTAAAATCTGACTACACCTTTGAATTGGGGTTTTAATAAATGCTAAAAGGTCTGATTTCATAATTTTTCTATCTGGTCCCAAACCCAAGATAGCAGAATTCATATTTTATTTTGTACTCTATTTTGCTCATAGGACAGCCAGGGTGTTCCACAGCGAAAATAGCATTTGGGAGCTTGTCACTGCAGTGGCATGGTGACATTAAAATACTACATGTTCCATTTTTTTATGGAAATAAGAGTGTGTTGCAGATGCAGAAACTGAAACTGTGGGATAGTACGTGGCTGACCTTCAAACTGATATAAAAATGTAAACTTTCACAGCTATTCAAGAATTTTGGGGCAAATTTATAAGCCCCTTGCACTGCCGTAGTGTCACTTTTTGTGACGATCCAGCAGCACAAATCACAACCTTATATTTATGTAGTCATGCAGGGCCACTTTGTGTGACTTTAAATGGCCCCATAGATATGGAGTAAGGCAAGGCTATGCAAAACGCTGCATTGCCTTGCTCTGCCTTAGTGAAGCGTTTCATGGGTGTTGCGATGGGTATTTACATGCAACACCCATGGATTGTGACGCTTCCCCAGATTTACAAAACCATGTAAACCTCAGGATGTGCCAAAACCTTACAACTCCCCCAGGGAGGCGAAACGCAGAAAAATAATTTCATTTCTCCTTGTTTCAGAAATAAGGTGAAAACACAATACATGAAGAATCCCAGCCTCGTAGGTCCATAATAGGACCATTCCCCTTTTTGTGAGACACATTTTTCAAAAAGTGGCATTTCCAAAATAATATTTAAATATTTGACTTTACCACTAAAGACAATTTTAAATTATGATTAACATGAGTGGAAGAAGTAGCTTTCTAGCGGTTCCCAAACTGAATTTAGCACTTTTAAAATGTAATAAGGTAAACCATTGTTAATGGGAGAGATAGCCTTACAGCAATGAAAAATAACTTTGGGAGTTTTTCACTGCCAGGACATCTAAAACATGAAATATTGATGCCCTACTTTAGAGACCTATCAAAAGGTTAATTTGGCCAAGTCAAAATGTCAGTTTTAAAACTGCACACACAGGCTGCAGGGGCAGGCCTGGACACATGTTTTGAAAGATTGCTTTAATGGGTGATACAATAAGTCCTGCAGGCCCCTAGTAGCATTTCATTTACAGGCCCTGGTAATTTACAATACGTACTGACCATTTAAGTTACAGGCCAACAAGTAGTACCATAGACTAGGGACTTATAATTAAATTAAATAATCCAACCATTTGTATACCAATTGTACAACGTCTGGAAGGGAGAGCACAAGCACTTTACTACTGGTTAACAGGATTAAAGCGCACAGAGTCTTAAAGCCAACGAAATAAAGTGAGCAGAAATATGGTTATTTAAATTTGGGGTAATACTTTGCAAAATTGGTAATTTCCAACAGTTATAAAGCCTCTAAAATAAAAAATAATAATCATTTTGGCAATGCATATCATGGATAATAAACATCACAAAAAAAAAAGAAAATTACTTGGGGTGGGCGAAAAGTTCCACTCTGCCGGGATGGCAACATTTTTTCTCAAGCTTAGCTTGCCAACGTTGAGTTCGTTAGCGAGAATTTACACCCCTTGTCCAGTTTTTGGGTACTAGAGCGCCTCCGAGCGAGATTTTGTCAATGCAGGTGTTTGCTGCAGTTTGGTACCATTTGCGTTGAGAAGGCTGCAGCTTGAGTTTAAAATCAGTGCGAGCAGCGTGATGTGCCAAATTGTGCCCGCTCATGGATCTATGCGGAATCTCGCAGAGTTTTTAAGTAACTCCGTCACATTCCACGGAAAGAAATTCCGTGAGTTCCGGTCATCCCTAAAAATGACCTGATTCATATCATCAAGAGCAACTGTGCTTTAACATGTAGTATTTGTGAAGAAGATGCTGGCAGCTGATTGCAGGTAGAGAGCACTGAAAATGATATTGCAATTTGCATCACCCCAACTCAAGACATGCCTTGTCATCAATGTAGGATGCATACAAAATCTGGAAAAACCAAAAACAGTGGATTGTTTGGGTTCACTGTAGGCAAAATAATCTTAACCATTACATGAGTGGACAAATGAAAGTATAATGTCCAGGAATTATTTGTCAGTGAGGATATGAATTCAAAAGAATTGTGTCAAGAATATAAACAGAGCTAATATAAGGGATCCAAAACAAGATATCATGGCATACATGTATAATAAAGACATTTAGAGTGCTACAAAATACACACATAAGTAAAGAAGTGCTATGGTATGCAAATGTGTGGTATAAATAAACAAGCATTTGCAATGCAATCGGTCTCACAGTTGGGACGTTATATGTAGTTAGCTATACATCACATTAGCCTGGATGATGCTAAAACATCTACTTTTCTTTAACATGGAGGGAAAGTAAGCACCAAACTGCATGACATGCCAGGTATGGGAACACATGGAGAGAAATATTGCCTTTCAGTGGGAAATTGTATCGTCCTAAGATCTGTTCTTAATATAAAATCAGGGCCTTCAGTGGTCATATCACTGAAAATACAAGATTTGAAAAAAATATTATTGTCTACGGATATTTGTGGAAGACAAATTATATTGGCTGGAATCTAGAGAATGCTAAAGTGATTCTGGTATTTTACTGACCTCTGCTGGTCGTTTTCTATGAAGAAGTTGTATTGGGGAGCGGATGTAGCCTCACGGCTAGAGCGGTCGATCTCTAAGCTAGGGAACTGGGTTTGAGTCTCGGCAATGACGCTTAACATCCTGTGATTCTGGCCAAATCACTCAATCTCCCTGTGCCTAACAAAATGAATGTGTTCATCTGTAACTAAACTGGTGATCATGTAAAGCGGTCTCATACCCAATGTCTCGGGTCTAGTTCAAATTATATTAAAAAAAAGGTAAAAAGAGGAAGTTGCCAGAAAAATAAAAAAAATAGAGTCCCTCAGCAGAAAGCAATTCTGGAATTTTACTAACCACTACTGGTCGTTTTCGATCAAGACAGTTAAATAGAGGCAGTTGAACAGAAAAACAAGTCCCTAAGCGGCAGCAGATAAGTCCTACGGCTGATCTCCAGAGCCAACAAAGTACATACACATATAAGTATATACTAGAGGTCTCGAATGCTCGACCTAAAAAGGCAAAATAAGAAGGGAAGTGAATAGTATTGTTTAAACATGGTATGAAATGTCTTGCTTCAATTTTGTGCAGTACAGCACATAACCCCTTAGCATTATATACTGTAAAGGAGGGTTGGTATCGATCTTCACATACTCCCTATCCCTCTGCCTCCCTTCCTGACTCAGTGGAAGGAAAAATCTCCCAAAATTACATAGGTAGAGCTGAGGGAATGGAGGCATGTCAAGCACAGCAGGATGCCACTATGGACAGAAACAGAAGTTCTGGAAGGGCATATTTACAAAGAAGTGACAGAGCGAGGCGTTAGCCTTCTTGACTTCACACCGCACTCTGCCACTTCTGAAACATCAGGGATGCACACTATCTACAACAATACGGTGCAGCCCTGTGTTTCCCCTTTTGCTGGAGCTAATTTCAGGTGCTTAGCACCAACTCAGGTACCCTTGCACCATAGTGCAAGGGTACCTGAGTTGTGGGGAATGATTGTTTATGTGCAGGAAGGGACAGCAGCTATTTCTGTCTACATCATAAGATTGTAAAATCTGCTATGGAGAAAATAAATAGTGATCGGTGTATTGACCAGGAGTATGGGGGATCAACGTGGACAGGGAAAGATGTAAGGCTGTAAGGACAGGATTGCATTCCAAAAGCATGTAACAGCAAAAATGTTCAAACCTGCTCAGGCTCCTTCCCTATATTTTTTTATTTTGCAGTTTTATATGGCAGGAACTTCACCCGAAGGTATGGGAGTGCTTCACATGAGCACCAGATATAGCACACAAGGACACGCTCATTTTCTGCAGACATAGTGAGATAAAGGCCCATATGTACAAACGATTTTGCATTTTTTTATGGACTGAATCACTATTTCTGGGCATTAAGAAACCGAAAATTGCCTTCCGTGGGTATGAAAGGCAAATGCGGATTTGCAAAATGCAATTTCTACCAAGTGGAAATTGCATTTTGTGAATGGAAAATAGGGATTTCCTGTATAAATTTTCCTAACCTCATGTACATTGCATTTCTTAAATTGCAACTAGTCACTAAATTGCCATTAGGAAAATGCAATTAGTACTGATTCGGATCAGGTGGTAACCAAGTGCAAACTATAAAAAAGACACTCAAAAGGAATAAGGTTCTTTCACAATGGCAGCCCTGTATGTTTTGGAGATGTGGATTTTGGTGGCGAGGCAGAGAAGGAGAAGAAAACAGGAGAGGATATTTGGGGTGAGGATAATCCTGTTTGAACACACAGAGGATAAGATTATTGATAAGTACAGACGGAGTAGCCAGGTAACACTTGATTTAATAGCTGAGTTACGGCCTCAGCTACAGGCCCCAACACACAATAGCAATGCAATACCCCCACATGTGCAGGTATTGTGTTGCCTACACTTCTTAGCATGGGGCGGCAGCTAGGGGGTCAAAGCAGTGGCAGGGGGGTGTCACAAAGTGCCTTATCGAGGTTCTTTCACTGGTTCCTTGACATCATGGTGAGCAAAATCAACCAATATATCTTGTTCCCCAATACCCCCAATCATTGCAGCAAACCAAACTCATGTTCTACAGGGTAGACAGTTCCTCAATGTTATTGGCTGTGTAGATGGCAGACATATTCCCATATATCCCCCCTCAGCAAATTAATACATCTACAGGAACTGATAAAGCTCGCACTCACTTAAGATTGTGACGCTTTCTGTATCATAACAGACCTTGTGGCCAGATTCCCAGGCAGCACGCACACAACTCATTTATGTTCAAGCACAGTGGAATCCATAACAGACTGGCAAAGGGGGAATTTTGCGATGGTTTCCTACTTGGAAATAGAATTGCACACTCACTGTATGCAATAGCCAGTACGGTGTGTGTAATGTGAGCTAATGGTTTTACTTCTGATGCTCTTAAGGTGACAGTGCATATGACTTACAGCCCTGACTACTCACACCATATCAAACTCCAAGAACAAAAAGTGAGAGACAATACAACTGGGCACACACAACAATGCGCTCCATCAATCAGCAGACCTTAGGGATCCTGAAGTTCCACTTCCGCTGCCTCCACAAAAACTGGAGGGGCACTGTTGTACAGACCAGATACATGCTGCAAAATCATTGCCACTTGTACCATACAGCACAATATTGCTATAAGTAAGGGTCTGCACGACATCCCCATAGCATAGAGTCAGATACAGACTCTGATGATGAGTTACCACCACTACAGGTGCAGAAGGAGGGCACACATGCAGCAGAGGAATTTGGACAATGCACAGAAATCACCAGCAACTATTTCTGCGGTGAGAGAAAATAGATTAACAAATAATGAGAGATCACACATGGCGTAGTGCTTGGTTCACAACTGAGTGACCACCTTTTATGAGGTGGCTACCACATCATAGGAAGCAAGGATCAACTGCATCCTTGTACTTGAAACATTGTAAATAAAAGATGAACATAGTATATAAGGTGCTGGATGGACAAAGGTAACTCATCCCACTCAGTTACTTGGGGGCCACTTATGGTGTCCCCTTGGGTTGGTTGTTTTCTCTGCTGCACTAGGTCCTGAGGCAGATGCTGAGTCAGTGTCAGAGGAATTGCGACATGATCACCTGGTTCAGCAAGGTTCCTGGACGGATAAGCCACTTAGGCGGGAGCCCTCCCACTCTCAGGTGGTGCAGAATATTGGGAAGACACAAGTTGTGGGTCTGGATGTTTCCCAAAGCAGTTGTGGCCTGCACCAGCCCACGAGCGATATCAAGGCGGCAGTGTGCGCTGCCCATCTGTATGTTTACTGTCCGCCTTGTCAGGTTCTTAGTTGCGGCTGCCAGCCGATTGATTTACCTGGTGAAGGAGTCAAAGCGAGCCAGGTACTGCCTGTGCCATTCACACTGCAAACTGCATTCCCGCTCCATCGCCTCTAGCCAGCATTCCAGCCCTTTTTCCATGTTCTACATGGACTTTGCCATGCATAGCAGCTGCCTACTCACAGTGCCTATTTTATTTGCAGGCGCAGCGTGCTGAGGATGGACCTCTCTAGGCCAGTCTACACAGGCCGTGTATCAGGCATGTTGGACAGTGTCTCTGTGCACCTTCACAGTGTCCTGGGCTCTGCTGTTGTGGGGTCCCTGCCCTGTGACTGTACGCCATTGTTTTCCTCAAAATCAGGCAGTGGGGAGATGGTGGTTCTCCTGCCAATTGGTGTTGAGGTGACGGGCTAAGGTGATGTGGTGTCGTGGGTTCAGGAGCAACCTCATTGTCCATAGCCCCTTCTGCTGTCACATGTTGTGACTGGTCCAGGCTGTGATCTGTGCAAAGATATGTATATAGTTACTGTAATTAAATGGTTAATGTTGTGCCACAGTATTGTTGTGACTCTGTTGCATGTGTTTGTGACATGTTTTTGATGTACACATTTGTTTGTTGTGGTTATCAGGACTCAGTACCGCATGCTAATGATGTGCACTATAACTCTCATGATGCATTGCGTGGGTGGGCCAAGCACCTCAATGGAGAATTTCCTACTGGGATGTATGATATGTGGATTGGCTAACATTATCTTATAGATGGTACATGAAGGAAAGATGACTTACTTTCACTAGTGTCTGATGGTATGGAGCTGGCTATATCCCCAACTCCTGTGACCTCTCCGGTTCGAGGGTCGCCTCAATTAGCGACTCCATGGAAGTCAGAGGGGGGTGTTGTGAGGGTCCTACGCCTTTCCCACATCACTTTGTCTTCCTGCTGGCCAGCCTCTCCATGGTAGGGGACAGAAGGTCGTACACCTCTTTCTGATCTCCGGAATGGTCCTCTGTGCCACTCCAAGGGAGTTCACCTTTTCAAGGATCCCGTTCTAGATGCTTGTTTTCTGGGCCTCAGGGACTGAGAGGGAGAACTTCCCAAACAATGGTCCATGTTGACAGCACATTCCTCCGTAAGGACCTCCATTTCCCTCTCTGAAAACTTCACCATGGGCTTCCTGGTGCTCCCAGCATCCTTACCTTCTTCAGCAGCCATGGGTTTGTTTGCTGGTCTTAAGTAGTACTGGCAGCAGTGATGCAGGGGCACTCCTTGCTTCCAGAAAGTGTATGTGGCCTCTGACTGGTGGCCACACTTTGCAATAATCCTCTACTGGACTTTGACACAACCCTGCTTCCAGAAGTTTTTGGGCATCCGTTTCCAAAATTGCGATTTTCATTACAATTTCCTAAATTGCATTTTCCTAACATCGAATACGAATCATTATTAGGAAATTGCAATTTACATACATTTCATTTTGTAATTCCCAAATAGCAATTTCTTCAGGTTTGCTATTTAGGAATCATAGTTTTGGAATTTCGTACATATGGGCCAAAGTGAATTGCCCAGACTCAAAGGATCTTGAGCCGACACCGAGACTGGAACCTTGTTCCACAGTTCCAAGGTTGGCAGCTCTGGTTCTTATGCCACACCCTCCCCCTGGTTCTCTCTTCTCTCTTTTGTCTTTTATTTCACTATTTTATGTGTCACCTAAAGCACACTCGGTCCTCTGTATTTACATGTGGGAGCAGAAGAAAGTGACATGGGCCCAGTAGCGCCCCCCTGCCTTCAAAAACCATACGCCAGTGGCTCCAGCCAAATGGTCAACCCGCCCATGAAGACTGCGATGGGATGATGCGCAGTAGGGGGGACAGTGGTAAACAGGTGGTAAAAGGAAGGCTGAAGTTAACAGGGTAACACAAGCTGGGCCCACCTCCAGTGGTCAGGAAAGGACTTGTGGGAAATGTTAGCCATGTGCTGCAAGTCCTGCTAGCTTCTGTAAATAAACTCCACCATCGAACTCTCTGACTGGCAGTGAACTGCTATAAATACAGACCTTGACTGCCAAGTGAATTTAATAAGTATGACTTTAAAGGTAACTGAAGTATCACAGGGAAATGAATCAAAGTGCAAACATTGTTTTAACGTGAATTGAAAGATTTGCTTAGTATCAATCATAGCTAATTTTGTGTCTATAAGACTACACAAAAGCAACATGGGTTGTAAGCATCTGATGGAAGGCAAGAGGAGGTGCCTTTGGAGAATCTTCCCTGCAGCAGGCGTGATATCATTCCCGTTTTAGGTGCCAAGAAAAAGAACTACAGCAAACTGGTCGTGATAATTACCTCTGGCAGTCAAGGAAAACTTTCTCGAGGGCATTGCAACTTATTCAATCTTCAACAACAAAGGCAGCATGTGACTGGTAGCACAACAAATCACCCAATTCAAAATAGAAATGTGTGTCTGACAACAAAATAATTAAATAGTATAAACAACAATGGTCCCAAAGGGGATATTTTATTCTCTAGTACCCAATGATTGACAACCACACAATCAAATGCAAAAAAGATGTTCATTTATATTAGCACTTAAACAAATAACAAATTCAGGGGCATATTATCAAGGGGGTTTATCTCCGCTTTTTTGGCTTTAAAAGCCAAGAAAGTGGAGATAAAATTATCTCCCTATTACCTAGCTGTCGCTAACACCAGTTAGCGACAGCTAGTAGGAGATAGCGACCATCTTGGGCCCCGCTTTGCATGTCAGTGATATTTATCACTAATGACATGCAAAGTGGGCGTGCCAAGATGTTAGCGACTGGAAACAGTCGCTAACATCGCTATCTCCTATTACCAACTTTTGGAGATATTCGCGCTAAGCGCAAATATCTCCAAAAGCTAACACCTGCCCCTGAGCAGTTCTTAGGGAGAGGTGTGGCGCCACGGCCAGGGCGACTGACGCTGGAATCTGGGGACCACGGTTCGATCCCCGGCTCCGGCGGCAGGTTAGCCCAGCACCATGTGACTCTGGGCAATAGCTCGCTTAATCTTCCCGACGGCCCCCAGCGCCTAGAGACCCTTACGGGTGATTGTGCGCTTTACAAATGTGGACTTTACTTTTTTACTTTTTATCTAATGGTAGGTGGATAACATGGCTAAGAGCATTAGCTCGGTAATGCATGAATATCGCTGACTTTTCAGCGATATTCATGCATTTCGGATGATTTTTATCGCTTAGGAGATATACCTTGATAATAGCAAGGTTCCTAAGCGATAAAAATTGCCGCAGCTCGGCGGTAAAAATATCAACGCTAAACCAACATAGCGATAATTATCGCTAGTTGTTGGTAATATGCCCCAAATTCAATTCATACACAGTAAAGTTGCTCAGATAAGGAATGAAAGAAAAGTGATTGAAAGAAGTGCTCCTGAAAAGGGTGAAAGAAAAGGCAAAGGTTTAAATGTCAATATACAATATATACAATCAATATATACAAATTCATGCAAAAAAAGGTGGAAAAAAGGGAAAAAAAGGGGCCTGGCCAGAACTCCCTTGAAATACTAACATCCACATTTTTGGAAATTTTCACGGAGGAAATCGGACAATGGAGAACCGATTGAATTGCCATCCTCATTGACATGTGAGAAAGATTTTCTTTGGAATCTGGTAAATTTACAAGGCATTCTTTTGGTTGGGCAGACACCCCTTTCAGTATTTTGCGGAACATATCAGCCGCTACAGTGTACGTCAATGTGTTGTATGAAGTACAGTTAGCACATCAATTGTGTGGAACCAGTTGGACTATTTTGGACATTGTTACACAGTATAGGATTAACCGGCCGTCAGGAGCCTTTTTGGGCCCTGCATGTGAGGCCCTCCACTCTACCGGTGGGGATTAAGTTGCTCATTTAGCTGTCCTGAGGAAGACCTTGTTTAAGGAATAAGTGGCCTGTTGTCCATTTGGGTTCGGAATGTCGACATACACACATACAGGACATACTATCCTCGTCATGAACCCCCTTTTTTCATAATATAGATTGTTGGGTAAGACGTTGGATGTTAGTATTTCAAGGGAGCTCCGGCCAGGCCCCCTTTTTCCCCTTTTCTGTATGAATTTGTATATATTGGTATACAACCTTTACCACGCAACTTTTACCACGACCTACCTTTACCACACAACTTTTACAACGCAGGACCCTTTACCACGCATACCATTACAACGCTGGTATTTACAACGCAGGTACCTTTACAACGCATACCATTACAACGTAAGTATTGGAAAGTATATAATTTTATATAAAATATTTTAGGTTTGGGTTTTTGGGGTACAGGGTATTTTTAGGGTTCAGGGTCAGTTTTCAGTTTTTGGGGTACAGGGGTATTTTTAGGGTTCAGGGTCAGTTTTCAGTTTTTGGGGTACAGGGGTATTTTTAGGGTTCAGGGTCAGTTTTCAGTTTTTGGGGTACAGGGGTATTTTTAGGGTTCAGGGTCAGTTTTCAGTTTTTGGGGTACAGGGGTATTTTTAGGGTTCAGGGCTGGGTTTGGGTTTTGGGGTTCAGGGGTATTTTTAGGTTTTAGGGCTGGGTTTGGGTTTTGGGGTACAGGGGTATTTTTAACATATATATTTAAAAATTAATAAATAAATATTAATATAAATAATTAAAATATTAAATATTAAAATAATAATGTATTAATTAAAAAAAATATTATTAATAATTAAATTATTTTACCATATTATTTACTTACCTATACTTACGTTGTAATGGTATGCGTTGTAATAGTACCTGCGTTGTAAATACCAGCGTTGTAATGGTATGCGTGGTAAAGGGTCCTGCGTTGTAAAAAATGCGTGGTAATGGTCTGCGTGGTAAAAGAACGCGTGGTAACGTCATATATCCTATATATTGATTGTATATATTGTATGTTGACATTTAAATCTTTGCCATTTCTTTGACCCTTTTCACAAGCACTCCTTCTAATCACGTTTCTTTCATTCACTATCTGAGCAACTTTACTGTAGATGAAATCAATTCATTATTTGTTTAAGTGATGATGTAAATTAAAATCTGTTTTTGCATTTGATTGTGTGGTTGTCAATCATTCAGTAGTAGACCATTGTTGTTCATACTATTATATACCCAGGTCCTCGGCTCATTTGGGTTATCCCATTGTTTAGTAAACAAGAATTAATGGCACAATACACCTGTGATATCGAAGCCACTTCAATAACCACAATGCTGAACTTGCTGGAATACTGAAATAGCACGAAACTCAGTACTGACATCATCATGCTAGCTTATTACCAGCGAAACAAGCATTTGACTGAAAAAATACACAAACACTTAAGATCTTTTTTCTGCACACTTGGGATACTTACTAAGATTTTCTACTGTGTTTGCATCACAAATGATGCAAAATCTTTTTTTTCAGATTTACTTTACGTTTCGCTAAACTTGTTTAGGGCTGGAAATAATCTGACACTAAGGCAAAGCAGCGCATAGCGCTGCTTTGCATTACCTAACGTACCATGGGTGGAGCATGGGTATTTCCATGCAACCACCCAAGGTTTCTGACGCTAAATACAATTTACTAAATAAAGTAGATGGGGTTTAGTGTCACAAAACTGCACTCTTTTGAAGTAGGTGCAAGCTAGGAGAAATGCTTTAATTTCTCCTTCCATTTACAACTTTGTACGTGTGCTGCACTGTGCAGAATACATACAAAGGGGAAAAGGTTTAAGTCAGTCTAGGCATAGTATTTTGTACTGGAAGGGTACCCTTCCAGTACAAAACCTATGCTAGACTCACGGAGACACCATTGTACTGAATCTATGACATAATATCGAAACACACATTATCGTAGTACAAAATTATCGACACAAAAATATCGACATCAAATATATCGTCATCCTATACTTATTTAATCACATACACAAATATCGAAATTAAAATATCGCAATACATAAACATCGATATCAATTATATCGACCCCATATATATCGCAATATTTAAATATCGATAATTTAAATTTATAAACAATACGTTAAAAATATCGAGAGAAAAAATATCGGCTACAATAATATCGTTATTTAAGCAATATCGAACAATTTTATTATTATTCTATAACACTTTTAAACATTAAAAAAATACTATTAGCACTACAATTCACATTTTACAACAATTTATAAATACATAAATTTTCACATTTAAAAATAAATGATTTACACATGTATAAATTATTTCTTTAACATATTATATAAAGGTATGTATGCTCAACATTAATTAGCGTTTACCATATATGGTAATTAATTACACCAACAGTTTTTCAAAAATACAAACCAACGAATCAAAACAGTACAAACATAAACTCACCAATAGCTAACTAATTACTAACTCCAAAACACTATATAAACAATTACATCCAACAAACAAATTACCTGAGAAAAGTAGAAGACAGGAAAGAATACTGTGGATACATTTGACGACGCCTACAAGAAAACTAAGATTCAACCTACCATTAAGAGGATTGAAAGTAAGTAACAAAATTTAACTTAATTAAAGGAACTGCTAAAATTACACATTTAGTAAAAAGGACAAATTACTCATACATATGTATTGTATATTATCTCCTACCACTACAGAAAACTTCACTACTAAAGAACAGAAAAAACTAAGAAGAAAACTACGAAACTACTAACAAAGTAATCATTTTATATTTTTTCTCGAACAACATTAATTAATTGAAGCTTTAACATTAAAACAGCAAACAGACCTGCTTCTAAAAATATGTTTCTAAATATGGATTTTAATGAATATTTATTTTTTTACAGATAAAGACATCAAAGAAAATACAGGCCACAACTGAAAATTGAACAGATTGCCTTACACCTACAACAGCATTAAAACTCTGCATAACAAGCAACTAATACAAAGTAAGTCAATTAAATGATGTGACAAACAGTAACTCCTAAAGAATGAAAAATTGCTAACATATTGTAATAATTTATGCATATATCCTTCTTTTTTTCTAGCACCACTACAACATCCACTAACAACAAATATCAAAGAACAGAATTCAACAAACAAAGATACAACTACCAAAGTAAGTATATCCAAACACTTTTCGAAAAGATAAAATAAGTAAAAGCTTTAACTTATAGCAAAACATGTAAAAGCTACCCAAAAAAATATAACTAAACAATTAACACAAATAAATGTTTTTTTTCAAGCAAAGAAACACCAGAAAAGACAGACCACAAGGAAAAGAGTAAAGAACATCAAAATCACAGACTAAACTTCAACCAAAGGTAAGCCTGCAGAATATAAATATTTATAATTCCCACTTAAAATACATATAACTATAACTATAATAACTATACCATATATTTCTAATAGATTTAAAAAGGAGAAAATGACAGAAGGAGCTGAATTTGTTACCAGTCAAAAAGGGAAACTATTACTCTGCTACATGGGTTATACTTATACCCAAGAGAAACAATTTGGGATGAAAGTAAATTGGAAATGTTGCAAATATTACTCTAACAAATGTTATGGAAGAGCAACAACTAGAGAAGCAACTGTCCTTTACACCAGGGAACACAACCACCCTCCAAATGTAACAGAAATAGAAGTCAGAACAGCATTAGAAAACATTAAAGAAGCTAGTACATGTTCCCAAAAACCTACAAGCCTAATTTTAAAAGAACAAATTCCACAAATCCCAAAAATAGGCACTACCCAAATGCCTAATATAATTTCTCTCAAAAGAACAATATCACGTACCAAAAAAGCAACTACTACTACCACTCCACCTCCTAAAACATATAGTGATATAAATTTAACTCATGACCAAACTGAGGGGCAGATTTATGTTAACTGGCGCATCCCCAGGGATGCGCCAGTTAATGTGCGCCACAGTGCGCCACAGCTCCGCCACCCATGGTGCGCCGCATTTACAATGCGGCGCACCATGGGGCAAAAACGGCACAGATGCGTGACGCATCTGTGCCGTAAAGGCGGCGCATTGCTGGAGTTGCATCGCAAGCGCGACGCAGCTCCAGCAAGGCTCGGGGGTGCCCTATCTGACCAATGCTGCATCAAGACCTACGGCTGCTTCAAGCAGGCGCAGGCTTTTGACGCAGCATTGGCCTGAAAGTGACTGAGTGAAATCTTATAGATTTCACTCAGCCACTTTTGCGAGGCGCACCTGCCCCGGAACGCCCACCCTGCGCCGGAACGCCCACAAGCGGCGCAGGGCTTTACAACGTGACGCATCTGCCTAGATGCGTCACGTTGTAAATCGTTCGTAGGGATGCGCCACGTTTACGCCGCCTTGCGTGACGCAACAGCGGCGTAAACGTGGCGCAAGGGCCTCATAAATCTGCCCCTATAACTTTAAACAAAATACCTTTTATAATTTACGACAAGAAAAACAATGAGAAAAGAATAATAATCTTTGGTACTGCTATAAATTTAATAAAACTCCAACAATGCCAATTTTGGATGATGGACGGTACTTTTAACATCTGTCCCAGACCTTTCTACCAACTTTACACAATACATGGCTTATATCAAAACTGTAACATACCTCTACTATATGCACTGCTTCCAAATAAAACTAATTCAACATATATGGATTTATTAAACATTATCAAACAAAAAACAAATGACTATTCCCCTGAAAAAATTATACTGGATTTTCAACAAGCAATGCTCTCAGCTATTTTAAAAATACCCCCCCATACCTGTATCCAAGGCTGCTATTATCATTTTAATCAGTGTCTTTGGAGGCATTTACAAAAAACTACTCTAAGCATAGAATATGCTACAAGCTCATCTTTTGCATATCAAATAAAAAAGTTGATAGCACTAGCTTACGTCCCTGAAACAGATGTGGCCGAACACTACAACCTTTTAATAGACAGCCAATTTTACAAACAAAATGAGGCAAAGTTAACTCCTCTCTTAGACTACTTTGAGGACACTTGGATAGGTAGACTCCATAGATCTGGCCACAGGAGAAATCCTAAATTCTTAATACCCTGGTGGAATGTTTACAGAAGCACCTTAAATGGAGAATCTAAAACAAACAACGCAGTTGAAGGTTGGCACAATGCCTTCCTCCAATCAACAGGCCGAACTAAACCAACATTAGAAAAATTCATTACATGCCTCCAAAAAGAGCAAAGTTATCAGGAATTCAGAATGGAGCAATCCATTACTGAACTAACTCCAAAAACATCCAAACAAACAAAACAAATTCACAAATTCCTAGAGCAACAAGTAAAGCTGTACCCTAGCACAACAGGCATGGAATACCTCAATATAATAGCCAAAACACTACTGTAAACTACTCTAAGCCACAAACAATCTCAATAGAAAAATGTTCTAATACAATAATATTACATTCATATAATTTATCTCGAAAAAAATTAATGTATGGAATATATATTATATAATTAAATATATATACACACATTAATTATGTTTGAAATAAATAAAACTAAACAATATTCATTAAAACATTACCCACCCACAATTATAAAAATGTAAAAAAACTTACCAAAGATATTCCAAATGATGTAGAATCCATTTCCACCAAAATAATCCAGTTTCGAATACCAGTTACCCAAAAAAAAAAATACAACTGTCCCAAAATAGATAAATCCATTCCACGAAGCTCTTTCGAAATACCATAAAAAAAACAAAAAATGTAAAAATGTTGAAAAAACGCTCCAGGAAAGCCGAAAAATTTGAAGAAGTGTCTACAAACTATTAGTTAATAAAACTAACGAACACTTCTCCCCCCAAAAAAACGCTTCCTTCGGACATCAGGAACTCCTGCAAGTGAAAGACATAAAAGAAATATTCCCACCCACATAAAATAACACATACACTCCTACTAAAAGTAATAGCAACATAATATTTCGAATAATAAACTTAAACATCGAAACACTAACTCTACACACAAGGCAATACAACACTAAAAAGTACGTTAAATGTACATCCGCAAACACAACATATCATAATCGCCAATACAACACATTTACTTCTAACAACACTAAATACGACCAAACTACTCTCAAAATTAATTCAAAACACAGTTAAAACATATTAAATAAACCTTACCTTCAGAGACGTGAAGTGTTGCCCAACCGCTAGCTGAACTTCCTCAAAATGACACAAAACGACCTAAAGCGGTTACAAAATAAAGGACCCAAAACTAAAGAAAATGATAGAAATTACACACTTATTATTTAATGCAAGCAAAGTATTTGTTAATTTAATAAACCAAGGAATACTATGAAAAAATAGTAATTTTTTATTTGTATTAAATTACTTAGAAAAATGTACACAATTTGTAAAATTATAAAAATAAATATGATAAAATACATAATATTTATTATTATAATTGTAAAAATGTTGAAATGGTGTTAAAAAAATTAACAAAATGTTAAACAAAATGTATAAAAATAAATCTATTCTACAATTTTTTCTTCAATTAAAATGTTTGTTACAAAATGTAATAATAATATATTTATATTAATATAAATACTAAACTATTGTTTACTAACAACATGTATTTGAATATATACATTGTATATGTATTTTTCAAACAGTATATTTTATTTGGATGTATGACGTTACAACTCATACGTTTAGAACGCATACCATTACAACGAAATTTTTACAACGCAAAAACTATTACAACGCATGTATTTACAACGCATGTTTTTACAACGCAGATACCTTTACAACGCATACCATTACAACGTAAGTATTGGTAAGTATATAATAATTTTGTTAATTTAAATTAATAGAAAATAATATAATTTAATTAAATGTAATATAATTTAATGTAATTTAATATCATTTAATTAATTTAATTTAAATTTTAATAATTAAAAATAATATAATTTAATTTAATTTAATGTAATTTAATTAAATTAATTTAAATTTAAATTTATTTTAACCCTGTACCCCTGTACCCCAAAAACCCAAAACTGACCCTGAACCCTAAAAATACCCTTTTACCCAAAAACCCAAAACTGACCCTGAACCCTAAAAATACCCCTTTACCCAAAAACCCAAAACTGACCCTGAACCCTAAAAATACCCCTTTACCCAAAAACCCAAAACTGACCCTGAACCCAAAAAATACCCCTTTACCCAAAAACTGAAAACTGACCCTGAACCCTAAAAATACCCCTTTACCCAAAAACTGAAAACTGACCCTGAACCCTAAAAATACCCCTTTACCCAAAAACCCAAAACTGACCCTGAACCCGAAAAATACCCTTTTACCCAAAAACTGAAAACTGACCCTGAACCCTAAAAATACCCCTTTACCCAAAAACTGAAAACTGACCCTGAACCCTAAAAATACCCCTTTACCCAAAAACTGAAAACTGACCCTGAACCCTAAATATACCCTTTTACCCAAAAACTGAAAACTGACCCTGAACCCTAAATATACCCCTTTACCCAAAAACTGAAAACTGACCCTGAACCCTAAAAATACCCCTTTACCCAAAAACTGAAAACTGACCCTGAACCCTAAAAATACCCCTTTACCCAAAAACCCAAAACTAACCCTGAACCCTAAAAATACCCTTTTACCCAAAAACTGAAAACTGACCGTGAACCCTAAAAATACCCCTTTACCCAAAAACTGAAAACTGACCCTGAACCCTAAAAATACCCCTTTACCCAAAAACCCAAAACTAACCCTGAACCCTAAAAATACCCCTTTACCCAAAAACCCAAAACTGACCCTGAACCCTAAAAATACTCTTTTACCCAAAAACTGCAAACTGACCCTGAACCCTAAAAATACCCCTTTACCCAAAAACTGAAAACTGACCCTGAACCCAAAAAATATCCCTTTACCCAAAAACTGAAAACTGACCCTGAACCCTAAAAATACCCTTTTACCCAAAAACCCAACACTGACCCTGAACCCTAAAAATACCCCTTTATCCAAAAAACAAAAACTGACCCTGAACCCTAAAAATACCCCTTTACCCCAAAACTGAAAACTGACCCTGGACCCTTAAAAATATCCCTTAAAAAAAAACCAAACATATAAAATTTAAAATATAATTATATACTTACCAATACTTACGTTGTAATGGTATGCGTTGTAAAGGTACCTGCGTTGTAAAAAAATGCGTTGTAAATACATGCGTTGTAATAGTTTTTGCGTTGTAAACATTTCGTTGTAATGGTAGTGCGTTGTAAAAGTTGCGTTGTAATGGTTGTTTCCCATTATATTTACTTCTAACAATACTTATGTTTATTAAATATGTACTCTTTGAATTAAGTAATATTACCAATATTGTTTGAAATGTTTAATAAAATGTACACAAATTCCACTAATATATTATTAAATATAAATGTAAAAAATATATGTTATACTAATGTTTATTGTTGTTCTTTCTCATGTTAATAAAAAATTTAATTTGTTCCAAAAAAAATACAGTATTTAATATTTTACTTCACTAAAATATTTATTTAATGACATTTCAATCTACATAACTTTACTATTCCCACTCCAGTCTACATTAATTTGGTGTAGGTGCTGGACACTAATTAAATATAATTTACTATTCCCACTCCAGTCACCATTAATTTGGGGTAGGTGCTGGACACTAATTAAATATAATTTAATGTTCTCACTCCAGTCTACATTAATTAGAGATAGATGGTGGACACTAATTATATATAATTTACGATTCCTACTCCATTCTACATTAATTAGGAATACATTAGCACACTATTTACATATACTTTTAAATTCCCACTCCAAGGTACATAAAATGCATGTATATATATGTTTAGTTAAATAAAAATACATACCTTAAACACTATATACAATAATAATGTTTAAAAAATAATCTTTTCTACTTAATAATTTATATTTTCACTATTCAAATGTAGTATAATATACAAAACTGTACAGCAATATTTATTTATTTTATGATTTCTAGAGCGCCTGGTGACCCGTAGGCATCCCCGCGCTATAAATCTGTTCAGACCAAAAGGGGGAAAAAAGAGGGGAAGGATTATTTGGGAAACAGAAGGGTCTTGAGTTTCTTACGAAACAGGGTGTGCGAGGGTTCCAGACGAAGGCTGTGAGGGAGTGCATTCCAGCCTTTGGAGGCTTTGACCGCAAAGCGACGGCCGCCGGTTCTAGCCTTCCTGAATTTTGGTACAGTGGCCAGATGTTCGGCGTCAGAGCGGAGGGGTCTGGAAGCTTTGTATGGTATAACCATGTGTTTTAGTGCGGCTGGGCCAACTCCATTGATAAGCTTATGGGTGGTGCACAGGGCTTTAAATTCTACTCGCTGGCGGACAGGAAGCCAGTGAAGGGCTTTGAGGGCAGGCTTGGCTGACACTCTGGGGGGAAGGTTCATGATTAGTCTAGCCGCCACATTTTGGGTGCGTTGGAGTTTGGCCAGGGTGTTTTCCGGAGCCCCGAGATAGATGGCGTTGCAGTAATCGAGCCGGGCTAAAACAAGTCCCTGGATCAGTGATTTCCTAGATAGCGGGGGGAGAAGGGGTAGAATCTTACGCACCGAACGCAAGAGACCAATGCACGTACCAGCAGTCTTGGTCGCCTGCGTCTTCATGGTTAGGTCGGGTTCCAACCACACTCCTAGAGTTTTGATCTCCTTTTTAGGTGCGGGGATTTCGCCAAAGGAGTCAGGCCAAACTGAAGGTGGAATGGATGTCCATTTGTTTCCCAGTAGCATGATCTCGGTCTTTGCACCGTTCAGCTTCAAGGCCGAGTCACACATCCAGGTGTGGATGTCCTGAAGACAGTTCAGCAGGCTGTCAGGATGGTTATCCAGGTGAGACAGGGAGACGACTAATTGAGTGTCGTCTGCGTAGTTTATTATTTTAATCCCATAAGGGGCTACTACGTCTTCCAGGGGGGCCATGTAAACATTAAACAAGGTGGGGCTGAGCGACGACCCCTGGGGAACACCGTTCTTGAGAGGAAGAGGTTCCGACCGAGAGTTACCGTCCCACACCTGGAAGGAGCGGTTGGAGAGAAAGGATTCAATCCATGCTCGCGCCGTGCCCACAATACCTGCCTTGGCCAGGCGATGTAATAAGACACGGTGATCCACCGTATCAAAGGCGGCGCTAAGGTCCAGGAGGATCACTGCCACCGATCCTCCTGAGTCCAGAATGCCCCTTGCCTCCTCGATGACAGAGAGGAGGGCGGTGTCCGTACCATGGCCGGGTCGGAACCCGGTTTGGGATTGGCGCAAGAGATGGTTGGTCTCAAGGAATTGGGACAGTTGCGAGTTGACTAGCTTTTCCGCCATCTTACTGATACAAGGGAGCAGTGAGATAGGGCGGTAGTTAGCCATGTCGTCCGGGTTGAGTTGGGGCTTTTTTAACAGGGCCTTCACGACTGCATTCTTCCAGTTGGGGGGCACCGTGCCTTCCGACAAGGAAGTGTTGATAAGGTCCTTGATGATAGGGGCTATAATGTGAGATACCTTTTTTAGGAATCTAGCCGGGGCTGGATCGAGAGGGGAACCGCTTTTCATTTTCTCCAGCGTGGAAGTGACTTCAGGAAGGGAGACTGCTCTGAAAGTGTCCAGCTGTGGATTGTTGTTACCGTCCGCTATGTCCGAGATGGAAGGGGGGCTAAAGGTGGGTAGGGAGTCCAGTATCCGCAAGATTTTAGAATCAAAATAGTTGGCCAGATCCTGACTTCTGTCTGGGGGGGGGGGAGTGAGAAGAGGGTACTGTAGGGATGTTCAGTAGTTCTTTAACTATCCGGTATGATTCCTTGGAGGAGTTTGTAGCGGTTTTGATTCTAATGTCATAATATGACGATTTGGCTGACTTCAAGGCAGTTTTGTAGCGTCTTACTGCCAGGTTATACTTGTCTTTGTTACTGTGAAGCCAGTCTTTCCTCCACACTCTCTCGGCCTTTTTACACTCTTTACGGAGCGCTCTGAGGTCGGGATTATACCAAGGTGCGTGGCCCTTGATCTTATTTTTGACCTCTCGGTTTTTAAAAGGAATGAGGCTGTCAAGGGAGGAAGAAATCCAGTCTCTAACCTGAGTGTCCGCGATGGCGGGGTCGGCTGTGAGACTGGGGGTGGTGGCATCCAGAGCCAGGGCCCAGTCTTCAACCGAAAGTCTGGCCCAGGATCTGTTCTTGGTGAAGGTAGGAGGTTTATAAGGTTTTGTAAAAGAACCTGGGAGGAAGACCAAAACCAAGAAGTGATCTGTCCACGGGAGGGGGAGGGAGTTAGTGAACTGAAGGGCAGGAATGTTAGAGAACACAGGGTCGAGCAGATGTCCTTTCAAATGCGTGGCTCCTGAGTTAGCCTGGGAGAGGCCTAAGGCGCCCAGATCATAAATAAGGTCGGATGCTCCTGTGTCGAATGGGTCGTCGAAGTGGATGTTGAGGTCACCTGTAATCAGGAAGTTAGATGTTAGGTGAGCCAGGGATGCGACGGTTTCCAGAAAAGCAGCAGAGAAGGAGCCGAAGTGCCCTGGGGGCCGATAGACCAAAAGGCCCGACAGGGAGTTGGTCGGGGAAAGCTGGAGCGAGAAATGGCAGCTCTCCGACTCCTGGCTCTGGGTCTCCGTGGATCGACAGGTAAAGTAGTCTCGGTGAATGATAGCAAGTCCGCCTCCTCGACCAAGAGGACGAGGTTGGGACATGATAAGAAAGCCCGGGGGGAGGGCTGAGACTATGTCGGAGTTAGAGTGTCCGGTGATCCATGTTTCGGTTAGAAAAAGTATATCTAACTCGTAATCGACGATAATATGGTTTATGAGTAGGGCGTGTTTTGACAGCGATCTGCAATTGAGTGTCGCTATTTTGAGCCCCGGGAGCGGGGGGGTAGTACTGGGAACGGTTAAATTTCCAATTTTGCAGGAGTTGCATATAGTGAAGGGGTCGGTGGGGTCGGATATGGCATGACAGTTGCTGTTTCTAGTAGGTCTGAGGCTGAGGAGATCTCGACGAGAGTAATGTCTCCTTGTGGCAGTGGGGTCCGGCATGGTGTCTGGCCCTGTGCCCGGTCGTGCGCGGACGGGCGCAGACGGGCTTGCCTTAGGCGCGCCTTCGGCGCGCAAACGGCGCTCCCGCTGCGCTCGTCCGCTTGTTAACAATTTTACTCACTCCATACACTCAACAAACAAATATACTTATTCCGAATGTGTAAATATCAAATAAATGTAAAAAAATATTCCGATTATTTATATAAAATAAATTGTTAAACATATTTTAAGGTAGAACAATATTGTAAAATGTTATAGAAAAAATTTCGCAATTTCTTTTAAAATTTTAGCGAAATTCGAAATTTTAAATTTGTATTTAATGTACATATTGGTTTTATAAATGTTTTGACATATTTTAACAAAAAATTTTAATATATATATTTTTAAATTATAAAATATTTTGGTATTTTTTTTTAAATTTTCCCAATAAATTTAAAATATAAAACACTTTTTTTATGTAGAATTATTTAACCATTTTAAATGTTTTCTCTTATTTAAATATATTTATTTATAAACATTTTTTATATTATATTATTTTAAAATAATTATTATAAAATAACATCTATTTCAAATATCAAATTTCTAAAAAAATATATTTGAAAACATATTTTTAAAATTTTGGATAATTTAAAAAAATATTAAATTTTTAATTTTTTAATGTTTTTTTAAATTTATTATATTTTTTCAATTAAATAAAAAAAATTATAATTTTTTTTAAAACACTCCCCACCCTTATCCCCTATAAACCCAACATCCCACTCCTAAATTTATATATCAATTAATTAATTTTTATATAAAATTTATATTAAAATGTTTTTATTTTATATATTTTCTAATTAAAATAAAAAATCTGCAATGTAATATTTATAATATATACATTTTTAATACACTCCCCACCCTTATCCCCTATTAACCCAACATCCCGCTCCTAAATTTATATATGTTTTATTTTTTTTATTTATTATATTTTATAGGTACACATTACTATTAATAAATTGTAAATATTATTAATTATTACACAACAATAACACATATTACTACATAATTATTACTATATATTTTATTTCGATATTTTTACTATTTATCGATATTTCTTTACAACAATATTTTTACTTAGATATTTTTGTTATCGATATTTCAGCACACATACTTATTACGATATTTTTGTAATCGATATTTGTGATTCCGATATTTTTCATCATCGATATTTAAACTTCGATATTATGTCACTTCGATATTAAAAGTTCGATATTATGTCTGCGTACCCATTGTACTATGGCGCAAAGGTGTCTCTGTGGCGCACAGCAGCTGATTTCAACGTCTGCGCTAAGGAAAGGGGAGGGGAGTGCCTTATTTTAGTAAATTTGGCACTCTGGAGTTCTTGTAGCTAGTATCTCTCTCTGGTGACATGCAGCTTTAGCTGTCTGCCAAAACTCATGTGACTGCAAAGAGGTGAATAAAGAGAGGGCAGTGTTGATTTGAGCATTTATACATACTGCATTGCACTTTTGTCGTTGGTGAAGAGGCTAAAATCTAGTACCTCTCCTGGATCGGATGACAGAGCTTCAGGGACAAAAACGCTACCCCCAGGGTGTCCAATGGCATTGAAAAGATACTACAACAGCAAAATCAGTTGTCACCACAGCAGCGACCATAACAATTGTCCAGCCCAGCAGGGACAACAGCAACAACTGCAGTAGCAGCAATTGCCACCACAAAAAGAGCCACAGCAGCCGCCACCACATCAGCAACAGTAGCTGCTAGCACAACTGAGTTCAAACTGGTTACCACGGCATGGACAGCAGTATCAACCAGAGATGCAACCACAGGCGCAATAATAGCAGGGATAATAGATGTTACCATAGCAGGGACCACTGTGGCAACAATAGGTATTATTAAAACCACTACAGTAAAAAATAATTGTTATTGAAAAGACTTATCGGAAAATATAAAATCAGATCAGTGATATTTCTTAGAAAAGCACCCGGCCCTGTAACTGAGGTCTAAAATTATTAAAAATAATAAAAGTTAAATGTGAGTCTATGGAATTTTGTCAGTTTAGTGCTATGAACATAAACTCCAGGGTTATGCAAAGAGGGAGGTGCTTTATAGGTCATGTGCGGCTGCCAGGCGCCTGGACTGTTCTTCGACAGAGTCCAGCATCCCCCTGTGAAGGCGTTGAGCGGTGCCGGTCGGATGGAGTCTGTAAATTTCCCCAAACTGACTAGGGCCTTGGTGTGTTGTCAGAGAAGCACAGTTCCGAAGCCTCTCTGCACCGCCTAATGCCATTGGCCTAGAACAGAGGAAGAAGCAGTAAGTGATGATCATCAACAAGTTTAGAACAGCAGCTCAGCAGATGGAGCCAAGATTTATCTGAGATAATTACATAACCTGCATGTGATTGCTTCAGCCTGCCGCGCCCAGGCGAGGTTAAAGTCCAAGATTGGCAAGACGATGATCCTCATGTAGAGGATTTTCCTGTGTGCACAAACAAAAATTGCACGTTGGAAGTAGGGCTGAGCTTTTCCCGGGATGTAGGATGTGTTTAATGACTATGGGATGGGGTTGGGCCAATGCCTTTCAATGTCCCGCTCAAATGATATTTCGATGACCTGCCTGTTCACTGCTTTTATTCCAGGGACCCAGCTACTGCCACAGCCTTGTTCTTCTGGCCTGCTGTAGGGCAAGCAAGATTTTCTTGTATGTCGTGGTCTGGGAGTTCTTGAGAAGCGTATCGAAGGCTCCGGGAATTCTAAGTGGCCATAACTACGAGCCAGCTCTAGAGTGATCCATAATTGCAGTATTGTACGCATACCACTATTTGGAGAGGCTCACTCTGCCCAGCCTTGGAGTGATTTAACTGACGCCTTCTAGTGCGGGCCAAGGTCAGTGTTTTAGAGGTTAAAAAGGAGGGGGTTCAACACATAGGGACCCATTACGATCGCGGACGGACTTGCGTCCGTCCGCGAGCCCTGAGTAGGAGGGAGCGTCCGCATGTGCTGCGGCGTTCCCTCATGTGCAATTAGGATGTGACCGCCACCCTGGATGCACCGCGCGGAGCCTGCCGCTCTGTGCACGCAAATGCAGGGGGGTACCATATGTACCCCCCATGTGCACCCCCCACCGCCCTTCATCCCTGGGGGCCCCAAACAAAAATCCGTATGCCTTTGCACGGCGGAAATGCCGCCGTGTAAAGGCATAGAACTCCAGACATCCGAATATGGCTGGTGGTGTCTGAGAGACACCGCCACCATATTAGGCCTTTTCCGCCGCGGTTGTAAGCCAACCGCGGCGGAAAAGCAGCGGACTGAAACCTGGACCCACCAGCCATCCTAATGTGGCGGTGGGTCTTTGGTGGGTCTGCAGAGGATTTTCCGCATCCACCGGGCCGGCGGTGGCTTCCGCCGGCCCGGAGGATGCGGAAA
The DNA here is from genome assembly GCF_964261635.1 of Lissotriton helveticus. Classification (NCBI taxonomy): domain Eukaryota; kingdom Metazoa; phylum Chordata; class Amphibia; order Caudata; family Salamandridae; genus Lissotriton; species Lissotriton helveticus. Next base: position 1,327,645,537 of record NC_136067.1, on the reverse strand, counting down.
ATCCTCCATCGTAATGTGCCCCATAGTTGGCACCTTGGCGGTGGCTGTGGTGGGGCTTCTTTTTACCTGGACCCAGGTCTCCTGATATAAGAACATTATCACCTTAAGGAGTGGGGGGAATTCCCAATGCCATAAGCTTCCTCCAGAGCCTGCCCCAATCCACCCAATCAAAAGCAGCACTATAGTCAACAAGCAGCAGAACAGGAGAGGTTGCTTGCTCCTTATGGTTTGAGGGGATGGATGCACCAGTGCTATGATATTGTCCATCTTTGAACATTCAGCCATGAATCCAGATTGAAAGAATGGGAGGATTCTTTTTTCTAAGGCCCAGGATTCCAGCACCTTCAAAAGGATAAGGAAATAGGCTTTGGCTTCCACATCGAGGAGTGCAAAGAGCGGATAGTTTTCCGGATTGGAGCGATCTCCTTTTTCGAATTGGCAAGAAGATTGACCCCCGCCATTAGGTCAGTGTTGTGGCAGTAGCAAAGGCAAGGTTAAAGAGTGGTATATGCTTTTGGCCGAGAAATCTTGTGAAGATTTGAACACAGAGGCAGGGATTCTGTTTGGCCCTGGTGCCTAATAATGGCCGTTATTGCGACCTCTGTGATGGGGACGGCAGGCTGAGCCCGGGGATCTGATGCGGTGTGGGATGGGAGAAATGCTGTTTCTGCAGCCTCGTCTGTTGTATATAGCTGCTTTACACGACTGATACCAACCCCTTTTCTACCACACCTTTCTCTTTGGTTTGAGCTAAGTTACAGAGGCAATTTATATACTTCCAGAGGCGGTAATGGTTCTTTTATTTTAAAAGGGTGAAGATCCTTAGCCACTCAGCTTCAGTGTGTTCCTTTTTGTGTTGTCATACATTCCGCTTGTAAGCTGTACTAAGTGCAGTAAGTTGTGGAATAAAAAGCCTTTTTAGGGGTTCACCGATGCACCTGGTCCTTAAACCAACAAAGAAGAGATTGGCACGGAAGCTATAATATCAAAAGAATGCATTTGATTAACCTCACATGGGGGAGCCTGCATCAATACGGTACCCTCAGGCCACTGTAGGAGGCAGTCCAAAGAGTACAGAAACCCTGGGTGGCCCAGTTTTTGCTGAATTAGCATGAAGACTCAAAAAGAGGCAGTACAACTGTGTACACAAATAGCTATTACACATATAAGGACTAACATAAAAAACTTAGTCAACAAAGTAGGAGGAGTAACGTAGTTGCTGACATCAGATACAATAGCCTGACAGTTATTCTAGGAGCAGGTGCATTCTACCAGATAGGCATTTCTGAGCATGTGAAGTGCTCTGGCTCAGTACTGAAGAAGTTAACTGTAACTGATGACTTAAGCAGAATACAAGGGCAGGCAATAGTGAAGAGGGAGAAGCACATGGCAAGCACAAAAACAAAATGGCTTCAGCTGATGCTAACAGCCATTGCAGCTAGTTTCCACAGATGGCCGTTTTGGCATTAGCTGAAGACATCCGTTATGATCTAGAAGGAATATAGGAAATATTTTGCACATTTATTCTCATAAATACATTAATATTCTGATCCATTGCTAGGTGGGCATCTACATCCTAAACATTTCATTGAATGAGTATATATAATGTAAAGACAGGAGCACAAAGGGAACAGAGCATTAGGTCATAATGAACACACAGATAGCAGGAGAAAATAATGGCTATTATTGCAAACAAAGCTATCAATATTTTCCAACCCCAAGCAGAAAGCAAATCCCAAAGCCATCCAGTTCAATTATATGTTTCAGGGCTCTGATGTATTACAGTTAATATCTATTTCAACTTCAGAATAGCCAACAGCACATATCTAATATAATATCTTAATAAAAACATTTTTAATAGACCTTTACAGTGTTCCTTTTTATGAGGGCTAGAGTACCAATTAATAAGTTCAGGAGGAGGGCAAAGTAATATTTGTCAACTGTTCAAAAAAAGGTTTCTCTTGCAGAAGAAAAGTTTCTTCTTTCAGGATAGGGCGATCATCCTCCGGGGCAAATGACCTCAGCGATCCTGTCCAGTGTCTCAGGCAGTGCACCAGTTTTCTTCACTTTAATTTAACAGGCACCAATGTTGCAAGGATCCTGCTCATACACAGAACTGTGCACAGAGACCTAGCACATCAGTGAATTGTGGTGTACCAGAAACTCACCTCAATACCTAGAAAAAACCCAACCAGCTTGCATCAGTGTCACATTAGTTCTTCGTCCTATAGCAAAGTAACCAATGACTAGACAAGCTAGAACATGCGACTTAGGACAAACTCAGGAATGGTGGGAAGGGAGAACACTCTTTTGTGATACTCGCATACCAGTCCACAACAGGAGTAAATTAGAGACACGGGCAAGGTTAAAATATTTATTTTAGCAACATGATCTCAGGTGCAGTATCTTAGCCAACATAAGCAGACATATGATTAGAAATAATATGGTCAGCATTGTTACAATTCCATAAAATACAAAAGGAGAAATCATATTACAATGATGTTAAAAACAGGCCTTATAGCACCTAGTTTTAACACCCTCCCTATATAGGAACTATATTTATAAACTAAAGAAGGTCTCTTAGGCTTGTTTGGGGGCCCCCATTACCTCTCTGCTCAGTAAGAGTAAATCACATCAGGATCAGCAAAAGCTCTCTGCATCCCTGGAAACGGAAATTCTTCCAAGTGTGTGAAATCATGGCAACTGTGCAATAATAAGGGCGGCAGAATCTCAGTTGGCTCACAGCTGCCAAATTGTTGTGTCTAAAAAGCGTTGTTACTCGATCATGTCGAACAACAGCTACCATGTTATGATAATCCTGACGGCTTCAGCTCTCACTGTGCAGACTAGGGGCACAATGTAAGTTTAGAGATGTCAAAAACAAACCTTTTCTCATGTGTAGACCTTCATGAAGCCTAACTTACAAAAACAGCTATATGCAGTGTTGTGTGCAAAAGCGGCAAAAGGTAAAATGGCGTTTAAACTTCTAATAAGCCATGCTAACATAACATGTGTGCAAAGCAGGCCTTAGGCCACACTACACCCTCCCTTGATCGGAGAACGCACAACAAAGGGGGCAAGATTCATAGAATGCAGAGTTCAAGTTCGAATGAGACAGAACCAAGTTCAGAAATTTTGCCAAAATTGATAATTGGGAGCAAGAATCCGAATTAAAAAGTAAACAATTTAGTCATCAGAGGACAACTCGGGCTTCTTTTGAGATAACTGTGCCAGTAAGTCATGGGCCGCAGTCCATATGTTCCAATTGCCCAGGATCCCATGAGCCGCTGCGCAGGCCATAATCAAAAAACCCGAACAATCTATTTCATGAGCAACTAAGGGACTCATTAGTAGATTAAAATCCGGGTCAGGAGACACCGTGTTGCAGAGACACAAATCCAGGGCCCACGCAAATCCACAATCCAGTCAATGGAAAACAGGCTGCACGCAAGTAAAATACGAGAACCGGAAAGATAAACCATACGCCACACTCAGAGTCGCCAGAGGTAGCAATTCATAGTAATCAAGCATCCGGTTACGAAGCTGGAGGAGCCGGGGCAGATCATCATGGGGCACAGAATGTGCTTCCATTTTGGATTAAGCAAATTAACAGTAGTATGGCCGCTCCTAAAGCGAGAATTAACAGATAACCACCAAAGACACTCAAAAAATCGAATGGAAAAATGTTGGTATCACACCAACTATTGCTTGAAATGAGGTCACAAGGCCAGAACTTACTACTTTAAAAAAGTGTGGCAGGCCCGTGGTAGACGAGGCATTGAAGATTGTGTGAATAAAAGCCCCGAAATGTTGGGGCAGGTCTGTATTTACCAAGGCATGCACCTCAGTATGAGTGTTTGCACCGTGAAGAAGGAATGTTTCACTTGCAGATGTAAGGGCGACTTCCTTCTGGGACAAAAGAGCTCTTATTCAACTCATCTTGTTGAACTCTGCTTTCAAGGTCGGAATTGAAGGCCAGATGGAAACATCGAGCCTCCCGTGTGGAGGAGGAAACAGGACATTTTTACAGAAAACTACTCGTTGGGAAACAGCAACGATGTACGGAATTCCCGCTAGCATACCACAGCAATCTTGATTATTTAATAACAAATAACTACCGTTTGCTAAGAAGGTGAAAGTCGGTGTAATAGCGGGGTGGGAGTGCCTTTCAAAACACACGCAAGATTTGGTGCCATTACATTACAAGAACCATGCAATTGCAGATTTATACAGACTAACGAGTGATCTGGTGTGGATGTGCAGTCTTCACTTTTCAAATAAACTTCCTTTCCTTCCCTAAAACACCTATACGTAAACAGGAGATTCCAGACTTCATGAAGATAAGCACCACCTAAAGGTTCAAATCTACCTATGGCATAGTGTTTCATGCATGATTCAAATTTGAATAGAGGGAAAGGAAGAGTTATTAACTCATGGATAAGCCACACTGCTAAATTTGTTTCGGCCACAGAATATGGTAATGGTTCTAACTTTTCGATATGTAACAGTGAAAACGTGGCATCCTTCATCGACATAAATTTTTGTTTAACAGTCAAATTAAAAGGCAGAAATAACGAAGTCATGTTCACGTAATCCCAAGGCACCTTCCCAGATTTTAACGTTTGAAGAGTCCAAGCAAACTCCATATTAGAACGCAATGGATTTTGTCCATGGTACAAAACTGCAACATCTTCTTGTACAATATCAACAATAGATGAAACAATATTATCTAACGTGTAAATGCGGGAAGAAAGGGTGTTAACGCTATTATCTACAACAGCAAGCACTTTTTCTAAATTGGCCTGTTCAGTAGCTCTGAGCCTAGAAGCAGCTTCAATTTAGGACAGCTTCCAAACCTCGTTGTAAGAAGCATATATCCAACTTTTCGATCTGCCTACTGCAGGACCTTTTGCAAAATCATTCAAATCAACGGCGTCACTCAGTTTAGACAAATATGATTTAACTGACACTAAGGTAGAGTGTTTGAGCCAACTCTGACACAACTTGCCGACAGAATAGGTGGTGACTGAATGTTGACTCTCAAATCAGGGATCTACTCTAACCTCTGTATTACCAGGAGTCAGACCTAGAAAACGGTGCTGGCAGGAATCTGCACTTCTTTGCCACAGCAACCAGCCTTCGGGATTAATGCTGGAAACATTAAAAGAGGAATTTCTCAACAGGGCTTGTAAATCAGTAAGGGGAGTACTGGTGTAATTATTCAAATGGGGATATTCACCCAAATCAGGAAATGAAGGAGCATTTAATTTTTTAGAAGTAGCCAATCCAAAGCAGGTGGTTTGTGAAATAGAAGCATTCAGAAACAACATATGGTTCTGGATGAGGCATGCACGATGCAAAGCCTCGGTGCCTTGCACGTGCCAACTTTTAGAACCCCAAACAGATTTAAGATCAATCTTTCCACAGTTCATAGCCTCCAACAGCCAACTGGTCAATAAAGGACTTTGAATACAGTAATTTTGGGTGGGTAAGTCTAACCTTGGAAGAGGACTTCTCAGTCATCTTAAGATGAAATGCATCAGGGTTTGATTGATCGAAATCAGTAAAATAAGATAACTTTTTCAAAAGAGTTTTAGAGCTGCCTTTAACAGGTGTGGGACAATGTTCCCACTTTATGTAGTTTACTACATTTCTAAATGTATTTGCTCAATGCAGAAAGTTATTTCTAAAATGCTGGTAACAGAATAAATCACCATAGTTAGCAGAATCTAGATACAAATCTTTAGCATCAAAGGCAGGATAATATTTCAAATCAGAAAATAAAGCCTCTACGGTTTGAAAGTCCCAATCATCAGAGCGAATATTTTGTTTAACCACATCTCCCATAGAAACACGAAGTACATTGGGGACATTAATAACCTCTGTGGGCCCATGAATCTGGAACTTCACAGCATCCCATACAATCCCATCTAAAACGGGCCAAGCAGTTATATTCACAAATATCTGGTCCCTCTTCATGATGTGCGAAGAGGAGTGGGGAGCCAAAGTTCCTTCAATTAGTCTAATTGTAGTTCTTTCATGAACGTAGTTTCCATTTACAAAATGAAAAAATACACCACAAATCCGATGGACATGAATGAAAAAATTGAAAAAAGCACCAGCCAAATGTAAGTCCAAGGGGGAATCAAAAAATGTTTTTTAAACCATGTAGCAAAAATTTAAACTTTTGAAGGGGACTTTGATGTGGTAGAACCAGTGTCAAATGAAAAACGTGATTGATTAGCCACACGGGTTTCCAAATCAGGCATAGACAAGTCAGTGGGGTAAGTTTATTCAGTATCCTTAAGAGGATCACCAGGATTCGCAACTCTATGCATCTCAATGGCAACATCAGGCCCGATGGCAGGATCCGGGGCCAAAACGGAGTGTTGCATCATTGCTGGACACGAGACCGCAGGTGTCATACTAAGAAGAATCGGCCACCCTGTGTAGTTTGACATTGTCAATGGAGATGTACCTGTTCCCCTTTTGCCCAGGAAGAGGAGGTAAATGACTGTTCTTGTACCCTGCACACCAAGTTCAGGAACTGAAGCTCGATATGAGGGACCGAATTCCTTTGTGTTCTCGATCTTCTCTCGGACCAGTTCTCCAACTCAGGATAGCCAGCCGACTACCCGAATCTGCAACGCAGCATCAGATGTGGAGGGCAAGTGTTCCTTTGCAAGACTGTCTCTGGTCTTTTGCAGGTTCTGTAAAATATTAGAATGTTCATCTACGTCAAAGGATGCGGCAGCCACTGCCAAGTCTAGACCCTCAAGATCCGGAACAAACAATTTGATGCCAAAGAGCATTTTGTATGGGGTCCGTCCACCCAGAGACCTTCTGGGAGATTATTTAGTGCAAGCTGTCCGCTATTGAGGTGAGTTAGCCAGTCTCAGCCAGTACCTAATACCTTAGCTGTCAAGGATTGCTTTAAGTCAGGGTTCATTCGCTCCACAACACTATTGCCCTCAGGCTGGTATGGAGACGAAAATTTGACCTGGACCCCCAAAGAACTCCTTGTATGCCTTAGAGGCAAACGCTGGACCCTGGACCAAATGGAAGGCACCACACGCAAAAATTCCCACAAAGACACGCAAATCCCTTACAACAGTTCTGGAATCAGCACTGCGTTGCGGCCACAACCACACAAAGCGTGTGCACAAATCAACTGCTACTAAGATGTACTTATACGCAGTATCAGAGGAGAAAGGACCGTAGTGATCTAAATAAACACATGCCAGTGGTTTATTAGATATGTACAACTGAGTTTGGGGCGGGCGTGCAGCAGTAGAAGGTTTAATCTGCTGACAAATGCCATATTGAAGGACATAATCATGTATCTGTTTGTACAAACCCCACCACCAATATCGTTGCTGTAGAAGAGATACAGTAGCTCACACGCCGGCATGCGATGAGGCCATCCCAGCGTGGGCTGCTGTAATCAAAGTCTGCCTGCGGTCCGGGTTGGGCATCAACCTGTCACCAAGGTTGTTAATTCTCACATAAGGAACTTTATCAGGACATAAATGATAAGAGTATTTAGAAGGGAAACCTCTAGGGTAATTACCTCTCTACTCTGTTGCGGCAATAGCTGCCAAGATATCATCATCAATCTTACTTTTGGAACGTGTAACTGCTAGTACTGAGTATGCTGCAACTGCGGTCTTAGTGGCTTCATCCGCAAGACAATTGCCAACAGCGTGAACTCCAACACGCTGGTGACCCAGAGTATGAATTACAAACACGAGTGGCAGCCGTTCTTTAAGCTCAGCCCCTCGAACCCAGATCATTTTATGTTTTATTGTGCGACCCCTGGAGTCATGATAATCATATTGAGTCCAAAAGGGTAGATTGTCATTGTATGATTGAGTCACTTACGGTAAGAGTAGTCACACTGGGATCGGCGTTCGCCAATGCAAGCATCAGAGCATGAAGCTCTGTCGATTGGGCGGTACAGTCCCCCAATGTCTGTGTATGCACGACATCGGACTTGAATTCACCATCCACCGTAGTACCAACCACCATTGCGCAGGCCAAAGAATATGCGTGCTTTGAACCCGTAGCCGCTTGCGCGCTTCCGTCAGTGTAAATGATACAACAGAAATCCTCAAGTGGACGCATTGTCAGTGGAGCAGGATGAACAAATTCCTACTGCAAGAACTCCTGAGTATGCAGGTATCAAAAATGAACGTGACATTCGGAGATGTCAAGGACGTGGCCCATTGTATCCACCGTGGGTGCAAAGCCTTTGAATTTGGTACACTGGCTTTTGTCACTGCCTTCAATGCAGGATACGGAATAACAAACAAAATTCATTTTCCCTGCTACAGTGCACGTTCTTTTAGAATCACCATTTGCACTGCTGTCAAAACTTTTTCCACCGTGGAAAACCGCAACTCAGCCAAAGTGTACAAGTGTGACTTGTAAGCGATAGGGACTGTGTCACCCTCATTAAAAGTGAGGTACGTGAAACCCACTGCCCCTGGCACGATTCTTATCACCAGGTTAGTGTGGTTATCACGAGTCAACAAGATCTTAGATTGTAGAAGATCAGCCTTCAATAATTGCAAGATGGCTGAATTTTCGGGCAGCCAGCACGATTTGGAGAAAGTAGGTTGTACCAAAGCGTAAAGAGGCTTGATACGCTGGGCATATTTGGGAATGTAGGTACGCCCGAAATTCAAAAAGCCCAGTGAAGATTGTAGTTTTTTCAGTGTAGTGGGAGCGCGCAAAAGTGCGCATTTCTCCAGGAAGTGAGGAGTCAAAGCTTAACCTTCATTGTTGAGCTCGTAGCCCAGGAACAACACTGTGTAAAATATGACTTTTCGCAAAGTTAAATTTATAGCCAAAATCCGAAAAACTGCAAATTTTGCGGTCTACATGGCACAGATGCGGCCATAATTCGTCATCTGTAAGATGGTGTCATTTACATATGAACATGCATCTGCGTCGAGCCCCTCCAAGAGTGAGACTACGCGGGCGGCAAAGACGCCAGGACTGTTCTTATAGCCCATAGCCAAACAGCGAAATTGCCGCTGTTTGCCACCACTGGTGACAGCTGTCCATTGACTACTAAGAGAGGACAGATTGTGGGTGAAAAATCCATTGGATATGTCAATTGTGGTTTTTAACCTTTTACGCACGAGACTATCCACTGTATGTATTTTGTACCGCACACGTACGACAATGGGAGTTTAAGTGGCAGTAATCCAGTACCAAACGGTACGAGTCATCCGGCTTGGTCACAGTAAAAAGAGAGTTATTCATCAGAGACACAGACATTTAAATTACACCTTGATATTCTAATTGTTCAAGGATTTCTTCAACGGAAGCTTTCGCTTCTCGCCGCATGGGGTATTGGGGTTGAGGCTGTGGCCTTGACCGCAAAGGAATCTCATGTCGGGGGGGAAAATTTGTCCCATCCACAGAGAGTACGGTACAAAGCAGGTGCAAGTGCCTTAGCCCAATCTTCTGCAAAATGCAGAGCCTGCTCTTTCGGCACTGTGTTAGTGAAACTAGGGAGGATGTCACCTTCATTCACAAGGAAAATTTCATAAAGTCTTTTAGGGGGAGCCACTCTAGAGTCAGCCGTCTCAACTATAACAAAGGTGTCAGTCGCTGTCACCTTCAGTAGTGGACCCAACACCCCTCGAACTATGGTAATCTCTGCTGTGCTGTCTAACAGTGTCAGCGCCCATGTCAGATTCCGAAGTTGCGTTCTCACTATCTGTGGCATATCTCGCTGTTACTGCAGCAACTTTCTTCTTCTGAAACTGGGGCCTTTGACGCGGTGACTCGTCCTGCGTACCTTTCCCGTCAGCCTTGCGAGGCTGTTCACAGCTCTGTTGGGCACCTTGTCCTCTGCCGCCGCCTCCTCCACCAGTGGGCAAGACCGATGTTTCCTGCAAAGAGCAAGGAGAACGTTGTTCAGGAACCTATCAGGTGACTTAATCGTAGTGCCATCGCGCAACTCATAAGAACGCTCAGTAGAGGCAGGTGTAGATGAAGCAGGATGGGACCCCTATTTCTGTTGCTGTTTCCCCTGGTTTTTGTTCTAACTCCAATTTTGTTTCGGAAGGTTCTGGCGTTCATCTTTATCAGACGACGCCTGCTGAGTTTGCTGCTGTGTTTGCTTTTTAGCAAAAGGCTTAACACCCAAACTATTACGGCCAATGGTCTTATAAGCCTCCGTAATAATGCTCGGTAACTGATGGGGTTTCTCGGCCTCGGGAACATCACGCAAAGCATTAGACACCTGGAAACGTACTGCTTCTCCCTTAATATTCGCGAACCATGTCAAAAGCTCCCACGATTCGCATTCCCAATTACACAGCCGCCTCCGGTCCATGTTCATCCTGAACACGCTTAATGACGGAGGGCAAGACAGCCATTGACGGGGTGCCGAAGCTCCTAGTATAGACTGCCACAAAAATCACACCCCAAGTATTACAGTCATTTACGCCCGGCACTAAGTCTTTCTGCAAACTAATAGTAAGGATCCTGTGTTTCTCCGCAGGAGTGGTATTCAGGAAAATTGCCTCCAGTTGGTCAAATTTCTCGACAAGCCAGAGAAGCATCTCATCCTTATCCTGGGGATGCTTGCCCATAACCGAATTAACCATAACGGGACTAAGCTTCAGCCCGTTCGGCCCAACTGGATGCACCGCACCACCCGGGGCCCCACCCGGGAAGTTGCGGGAAATGTAACAAACCTTTTCTCATGTGTAGACCTTCACAAAGCCTAACTTACAAAAACAGCTATATGCAGTGTTGTGTGCAAAAGTGGCAAAAGGCAAAATGGCATTTAAACTTCTAATAAGCCATGCTAACATAACATGCTTGCAAAGCAGGCCTTAGGCCACACTACACCAAAGGCACAGCACCTGTACCCTGAACTCAAGTCCTTCCCTAACTCCTGCTCTTTTGTTGGGGCCACATATTGTACCTAGTATGCCCAAGCACCTCTTGATCAACAAACAGAGGTGCAGACTTGCATTCACTTGGGGACCTGGACTCAGAGGCCTGATGCTGGGATATCTGAAGCAACCCTTGTTTCAAAGGGCGTCACCGCAAGCAAAAGCCTCCTTGCCGTCCTTGTCGGTCTGTGACTCTCTCAGCTGGGCATCAAAAACCGGATCCATGCAAAGAATTTTCCATCCTGATTAGTGAACCCATCTTTCGTCCAAGACAGTAGCAGGGGTACACACTTCACATCCCAGTGCTTCTGGCTTTCTACCTTCACTGAGGTCCTAGTTGCCAGCAATGCCTGTGCTGGTTCCCTTCACCTTGGCTTCAAGCTGGACTGGCTCTGACTCCCGAGGCTGGATCTGATGTCCGGACCCCTCTGGCAATGGTTGCAGGGCAGCAGATATCTATTGGTGGTCAGAACAAAAAATCTTTAGACAAGGCATACAAGTAATCTATCAACAGAGAGGATACTCTATTTTAGTCTTGGGGCACCCCATACGTTAGCAAGGCACCCAAGAACCATTTCATCTATCTGACAGTAAAAAACATCCTGGACCCATTAGCGAGTACAAAAGGAACTTTTTGGAGAACTGACAAGAGTAAAACGTTACACTATTTAATGCAGCCAAGGAAGTCTATGTTTATTTACTAAATTCTGAAGGAAAAAGAAAAACAATTCGAACATACTCTAAATCCTTACATTTGTGTATTCGTATATTGTTCATCTGAAGTACCTCAAGAAAGGGAATTTTTAGAACAAGCATTCTTTAGTGATTCTTGTCTTAACAAGCTTGTGTTTCATAAGTCATAACCTTTCACTACTTGTACAGGACTACAGACACTTCTAAAATGACTTTTCTTACGTAAAAAACACCTACGTTTTACACTTGGGACCATGCTCTCATGTTATAGGCGCAGTGGAAAAATCTAAAAACTGCTAATTTAACAGGGATTCATATTTACATAAATAACTAACAAAACCTCAACATAAAGGGTACCTGAATTTCTTCAGCTATTAACCAGCTCTAATAAGGGCTGTCAGCTCCATTATCCAGACTAATAAGAGACTAGTAATGCCCTTGCAAAATGATATGTAGCATGAGAACAACATAAACAATAATCGTGTTATCACCTGAGAATTTTAGAACAAAAACTACCTACATATAGTTCCCCTTTAAAGGTCAAATAAAGGAACAGCAATCTAGACTACTCATCCTTTCATAATTTCATCAGACAGGATGGGCAGTAGCATGGCGTATTTATTCATTCATTTTATTATTTCTAACAATTTTAAAACAGTATTACTGAATAGCCAATTAAACTTCTCATGGTCGTTCCTAGACAGCTTAGACAGGCTCAAGAGAGAGTGAGAAAAAGAGAGAAAGAGAGAGAGCACATAAATAAAGAAAAATGACAATGTGTTATTTAATTTTAATTACCCTTAATTTGTCCAGGAGTTAATCTCCCTAATCTCCTCCCCAGTTCGACAGTAGGTAACCTGAAACAGGTGACCTCCTGTCGACAATAATATTTACCTGAGCTAGCTAGAAAACATTAATAACCATCTACCAATTCCTTTAACAATTGTACTAGTGTAACACGAGGGCGCAGGAATGCAAACTTTATTTCATAGCCTTTTGATCTGGCCCTAGCACAACAATTTTAAGCAGTATTTCTGTATGTATGGCAGAGTTATTCTCTGCACATGGCCTACACACGCTGCTATCCCTTGTTAATGTTATTCAATAGGATAAACCCCACCTTAATATCTCCTAAACTTCTAGTATTGTGCAAGAAAATGGTGATATCCTCATGTGCTCCTAAAAGAATATGCAATATTTCCTTTAACTAATGTTACCTAAAACAGATCTGTGGTGTCCAATCTTGTTCCAGGAAGGCTTAATCAGGGCAATAAGTGTATTGAAACAAATAAGTAAATTCTTCCATTTCTTAAATGTAGTTACAAGCTTTCATAGTGTAATGTAGAAATCACATGCTGTCACCGTGGCTCCTTGCGTGGAAATTTTTACATTAAGTTGGTCAGCTCTAAATACAGAACTTGGGCTCTGACCCTTAAACCTGTTGTCCTCTGTCTGAGAAAGGCTATTCCATGTCTTCTTTTCAATTCAAAGTAACTCTGGAGAATCACAGCTGAAAGGCAGTCCTGTTCCGTACCTGTGTGCTAAGAAGTTGAAAGGTAGGATCTAGCTTCTACTGTTTTTGGGTTTTTTCCCTACTTATTTTTATTTTTGTGTAGTGTGTGGTGTGCTTTCTAGCAGTTTAGAGGCCGGCTGCTTGTTCTGCACTTGCATGTGTGCATTGCTGAAGCCTGAGATCAGTATGAAAACCGTCCTTGGGTGCCAGGACAGCTTTTAAAAAGTAAATTGTGCCCAAACTCGACTTTGGTAGGGGGCATTTAAAAATGAATAACCTACAATGTTTTGTCATATTAGGGACCCCCAGGGTCTCCCCTAGATATCCCAGGGGTGGGGGGGTCAGAAATGTATAAAGTAGACCCTTATAAAATAAGTTTTTATACGCCTGGGGAAAGTGAAATTTAACATTTCATTCCCCACATTGTGGTAAAGTGCTGCTCAAATTCAACTTTGATGCTAGGAGCTTTTATATTTGTCACAGTAGGATAATTAGACATTATAAAGATCAAAAGAAAAAACAATTTTAGTGCAATTATTTTTAATAATTTTTTTCTCATGTCCCTTTTTTTCATAATGATCACTAACTCTGTTGATGTTTCCACATATGAAAAGCAAGCCTCATTCCTTTCCTTTTGTCTTTAAATGCATGTTTTTATAACACTAAGCACAGAAGCTGTACTAAAACATAAACTTGTTTATGCCACTTTTTGCAGGGCAGTAATTATTTAACATCAGAACCACAGATGTGCTTATTTAAAAGGCAACAAGAAAGAAAGTCCCTACTATGAATCCTTTCTCTTTTATCCAAAATAATGAAACTGTATTTCTATCTTTTCAAAATCAGCAGTCTTTTATCGGACGCCTTCATATCATGCTGTACTAATTTAAAACCTAGTTCCCACAGCGTGATCTGTAGCTTGTGGCTGGCATAGCCATGTGCTTAACGACCAGCAGGCCTCAACTTCCACACCTTTTTCAGAAGAAAAACCCTTTTCTGTATTGTAATGTCCTGAAAAAGTTTGCAAACCATTTCTAACCTCTGCTGTTCAGACAGCTTCCTTCGGTACAGACAGCTTTGAACAGCTGTTTAAAAGCTCTTTTTTAGTGCAGGGAATGAACACAGTGCAGTCTATTTAAAACACAGGCATTCCAAGCCAGCACAAATCTATTGTCTTGTAATGTGGAAAAAGGCGCGTTTATTTCAGCAGCAACCAATTTACTCAGATGATGTGAATGCCTTTTAATATTAATATCTAAGGATAATGCTGTAACATTTTATTCCTAGGTATGCAAAGCACACAAATTCGTTTTTTAAAGTGTTCTTTCTATGAGGTCTAGTTTTTCCTATTGAGTGTTAATTCTAATCTTTCTTTACCATTGTGGCAATATTTACACATCTATACTTTGTTCCTATTTCACTTTTAATGGTAGCGTGCAGCTATTTAGCATATGTTACATAATTCATTTCTTGAAAAAATGTGGGGGCATATTACCAAGCAATAGCGATAATTATCGCTATGCATGGTTAGCGGCTAAAATTATATCGCCGCGCTCCGCCGATTTTTACCACTGAGATACCTTGATATTATCAAGGTTTATCTCAAAAGCGGTAAAAATCAGCCGAAATGCATGAATATCGCTGAAAAATCAGCGATATTCATGCATTACCGAGCTAATGCTCTTAGCCATGAACTGCTCTGGGCAGGCATTAGCTTTTGGAGATAATCGCGCTTAGCGCAATTATTTCCAAAAGTAGGTAATAGGAGATAGCGATGTTAGCGACTGTTTCCAGTCGCTAACATCTTGGCACGCCCACTTTGCATGTCATTAGCGATAAATATCGCTGACATGCAAAGTGGGCCCCAAGATGATCGCTATCTCCTACTAGCTAGGTAATAGGGCGATAAAATTATCGCCGCTTTAGCGGGAAAAATTCCCGCTAAAGCGGCGATAAGGCCCTTGGTAATATGCCCCGCAGTTCTTTAAATGACATTTGCATAACAGAATAACGATGAGCTCATTCCAGACATTTTCAAGAAGGAGGCCATACACTCAGAACACACAACACTGCTTGTTTAAGGCAAGCCATTCTAGCACAAAAAACATAGTCACTACTTACTGAAACAAGTACTTTCAAGCATCACCACCGGTGTCAGTCCACAACCACATAGACACTCAAAAAAAACAATTAACTCACAAATCAAAACTTAGGACAAAGCAAGAGACAGCCAACAGACTATACTCACACCAAACCATTTGTAAATACCAATGGTAAGCCATATTTACAAAAAGAGCTCTCAAAAGTAGTCCAAAGACTGCATTAAAACAGCCTGAAAGACTGTACCATGTTCAAGAAGCCAAAATACACCAAATTATCAGTTTGGCTAGCAGAACACTCAAAAGCACCACCTATGAATTTTACTAAGTGCGCAGATCAGGATCCTTTTTATGTATATATATATTTGTTCCATGGTGTACTAGTCATCATGGAAGAAATACAATTTTTAATATACCTAAACCTATTTAGGTATCCCCTCTAGGGGAATCATCTGAGTACTTTCTAAATCCATATTGGTACCTCCAAGACAGCAACACTTTCTATGAAGTGTGCTAGGAGCAAGCATGGCAAAAATATTATAGCATATATAATATTATAACTAAATGGTACTTAAATATTGTACCGTTCAAGAATTCAAAAATTTGAGAAAAATCTCCTAATTACCTGCCTTCATTTGCTGCAGCAAATAAACAAACTATAATCTTGGCCAAGTCATTCCAAAACAAAAGTGTTGCCACAGCAACCTTACCAAACGAAAGTCTCCAGCTTCCATCTGCCAAGTTCTGGGTAACCTAACGGTCGTTTTGAAATACTCATGCCAAAGAAGATCTCAGTCGGGACTGGCCATCACCTAGAGGGTCAGATCAGAAAAACCGGAGAACACGCCGGTCTACAAAGTGTCTCCTTATGCAGGGGTACCTTCCTCAGTGAATTCCTGCCTTCCGTCACAACCACATTCTTGGATGGCAGGGTCGCCGATGAGGTCCACGTTTGGGTGCCAATTTGTGGAATAAAAAGCCTTTTTAGGGGTTCACTGATGCACCTGGTCCTTAAACCAACAAAGAGGAGATTGGCACGGAAGCTGTAATATCGAAAGAATGCAATTATTAACCTCACATTGGGAAGACTGCATCAATACGGTACCCTCAGGCCACTGTAGGAGGCAGTCCAAAGAGTACAGAAACCCTGGGTCTTTTATGTCCAGTTTGTTTGCTGAGTTAGCATGAAGACTCAAAAAGAGGCAGTAGAAGGTTGCACACAAATAGCTATTACACAAGTTCAAATTCATAAAGCTTTATTCGATTTTTACAATCATAAAAGCATATAAAGCCACAAGAGTACATAAGGGTCCTGATTTGAAACATATATCATACATAAATTCATGTAAAACCCCATGAATAAAAACGAGCTTTAAAACCAGTAAAAACCTCAGGTTAAACGAACGAAACATTGGACATATACACACTACAAAAATAGTATAAAAAGTTATTAAATCTAATCAAGGACAATGTGCAATTTGACGCGCCCTCAAGATCCAGGTCCAGCCTAGGAATTTCGCCATAGCTAGTACAATGGGTAATGATGTATCTGTTCGCAAAATTCGATCAGCCTCCGCCGCTACCCTGGTACCAAGTAGCTTGCATATTGGTAACAGCCAGGCCCGATGTGGGGCAGCATAAATATCACAAACCCAAAGAATATGTGCAGTGGTCTCAATTTCGTCAGTGCATCCTGTCCACTCAACTGACAAGTGTGATGACCATTTCACGGTGAAAGATCTTACTGGTAGAGACCCCACCCTGAACTGAAAATACAATTTACGATCCATGGGTTTCGTGATTGCATCCCAGTATAATTCCAGCCTGGGGACCAATTTGTAATCCAAAAAGCAGCCCGTAAGGGAGGAAGACGTTTGTTGTCTGACATTATTCAATGTAAACAGTTCCCAATACTTAGCCTTCAGCATAGATTTAGATGGAAAAGTAGAATTTGCAGGGTCGGTCCACAATGCTGTCAATCCTAGCTCCCCTAAAAGATTTCGGACTGCCCTGAGCCATTTGATTTGATGCAATGTGTCTGATTTAAAAATGTCTAAGAAACCCTGGGCATAGCCAACAAGTTCTGGAGTAGTCCACAGTCTCCTCCAATACAAGAGGGGGCGCAATTTGGCTATGGCTGCAATGGGTTTTTTGCCTAGATCTAGTAATAATGGACACATTGGGGAGCTCTGGGGAAGTCTGGTTATATTTCTTAGAAACCTATTCTCTGCCGAGGTAAGGGCAACAAGATTCTCACAGCCCCATACCTCTGAACCATACAATGCTGAACTAACGGCTTTTAGATTATAGATTTCAAGGGCGGGCTGATGAGCTTTGATATTAAACGGTTATGCTCCTGACAAAGAGCCCCGGATATCTGTCTGAGCTTGAGTGAGGCTAGATCGATTTGCCGGTCCCACTTCATACTGCCTTGGAAGTTAACTCCCAAATAGGTAAACTCATTGACAAATTCTAGTGGGCCCTCCTTCATTGCAAAACCTCTCGTGTTTGCCTTTCGTGCATTAAATGCCATTAGCTTTGTCTTAGACACGTTGACCTCCAATTCCCTCTCACAGCAGAAATCCTCCAAAATGTTAAGAGCTTTCTTAAGTCCACTCGGGGTCTTGGAGAGAATCAGCGTTTCGTCGGCAAACATCAGGATGGATACCTTATCACCTGCTAATATGGGGGCATCGGTCGAGTTTTTGCTCATGCATTCAGCTATACCATTAATATATAGCATGAACAACATAGGGGCCATCACACAGCCCTTTCTAACACCACGTTCCACCGGAAATGATTCAGTGACTTCCCCCTGTCCCCCCCATCTAATTTGGGCCTTGTTATCTTCATGAAGTCTGCTGATGAGGGTTAGGAGATCCAGTGGAAGACCTAGTTGTTTCAGGACAAGCCATAACTTCCAACGGGGAACTAAATCAAAGGCCGCCCTAAGATCTACAAAGGCGGCATAAAGACTACCTTTACCCAGAAACTCTTGCTTCCGGTAAACTAAAATAAATCGGAAATCTTGGTCGATAGTGCTTGTTGCAACTCTGAATCTGGCTTGGAAAGGAGATAAGATTCTGAACTCCTCGATCCACCCCTGGAGTCTATTTAGCACCATCCTTCCAACTATTTTCTGGGAGCTGTCAATAAGACTAATTGGCCTGTAGTTCCCAGGGCAGTCTTTGTCCCCTTTTTTAAAAACAGGGATGATTTCTGCATTTTTCCAGGAAGCACGAATCAATTCCCCTTGGGCAATTGCGTTGGAAAGTAAAAAGATGTATCGGCACCAGCCTGGTTTGTCATATAACATGGTATCGCCCGGTATACCATCGGGCCCCGGCGCTTTCCCAGGTAAGATGGAACTCAGTGCAATCTCAACCTCCCTCAGGATGAAGGTTTCCCTCTGATAAAACACATTTATAACTTCTACTTCCCCCTCCGGGGGGGGGGGGGGGGGTAGCAGAATATTGAGGTTTAAAGTGGTTGACCCAGGCAGTGACAGAAACATAATTCTGAGGGCGCTCAGCCTGGCTCCTGTTTGACCATTTGTATGTGTTCCAAAACAGCTTAGGGTCCTTAGAAGCACAAGCCACCCGCAGGTCTTGCCATCTTTGATCTTCCCATGCTTTCTTGACCCTAAGTTGTGCTGCCTTATAGTGTGCTTGTGCTTCCCGTAATTTAAGTGGAATACCCCCTTAATCGCTTTCCCTAGAGCCTCACGTGCCGTCCGGCATTCATCATTGTACCAGCGACCCTCATCTTGTGCGGGCATTTTGGGTTTCTTTCCCTTCATTTCCCAAAAAGTGCGTAAGAGATTAAAAAAAACAGTATGAATGTTTCCTGAGCTGTCATGAGCTCCAAACTGTAATGCACTGCTCTCGAGCTCTCTAGTGGCAAGTTGCAAGCTTTGCGCTATATTACCAAGGAGAGTTGGAGATTCTTTAACCTGGACCCACTTAAGTCTCCTCAGGTCATTGGCTTGAACAATCTCCCCAATATAACTGCTGTCCCCGTGAAGTAGGTCAGGCAAGGAGCAAGTTAAAAACATGGAGCAACAAAGCAGGTTATGATCACTTTCCACCCGATCAATAATCATCATGTCCTCCACAGATGACCATAGACTCAGACTTACCAGTATGTAATCAATTCTGCTAGTAGAGTACCCATTATTAAAGGTCGATGAACCTAGCCTGTCTGATTTTGTATGGCCATTCAAGGCCCTTAGGCCTCGTTCAATGCAAATACCATTCATCTGAATGATCACATCGGTCCACTTCCTGATTGGCAACAGCTCAAGCATTGGAACCGACCAGTTCCTATCTTCTGCCTCAGCCCATATGGCGTCTTCCAAGGTAAGCGGTTCAAATGTAATGTTAAAATCACCCATAACGATTACCTTGGTAATGTCTGGTAAGGTATCAAGGAGCTGTTCCAGAGCCGCTAAAACTCGTGAATGCTTCCCCCTTGTACCCCTAGCATAGATTGATTAACAGAATCGCTAAGTGGGTGTTAAAGGTCAATTTAATCACTTGAATGTCATTACTCTTGGTGGGGATAACCTGGATGTTCGCTTTAAGCTCTTGCCGAACCCACATTGTTAGACCTCCCGAGGCCTTTCCCCTCCCTCACAGCTGCTATGGAATAATTCAAAGAACCTTCTGTGATCGTGGGTTTAGGGCGGACCGGAATAACGGGCGAGGAGGCCGGATATAGTGGGCTATGATTTGCCTTTGTTTATTGTTTTACAGAGGTGGATGCCAGATGGCGTAAAAAAAAACAAAGGGTGGTGGAGGAAGGGAAGGGTCTTTGGGCTTGACTCGTCTGGACGTCGGAAGGATGGCCTCTCGTTCTGGGTTTTTGCAGGACTGGTCGTCTCGATGAGGTATCCTGGTCATGGACTGGTCCCGATGTCATCCTCGGAGGTGTTTGAAATGAGAGAAAAGAAGAGGGCTGTTAGTCCATGAAAGCAGGACTGATCGGGGCTTTCTACCAACACCAGGGGGTGCAGAAGGTGAAAGCGATCGTGCGGGAGGTATGGGAGGGGAATAGAAGTGGAGAGATGCAGTGTGGGAAGGGAGAAGGGTATAGGGGTGAAGGATAGGTGAGGGGATCTTTATACAGTGACCGTGTGAAGAAATATTGCTATACAATATCTATATACAGTGTGGAGTGCGGGCTAAGGGGGGGGTGTCTTCCTTTTTACAACTTTACACACACACCCTGTCTCCTTGTCCTTGTGAATGGACAAGGAGACAGGGTACTCACATGCCCCACCGCAACTCTTCCGCGAGTTACGGCCGCTCTCCAGCCACCTCCTGGGGACTCCACCAGTCCTCGGTCCAGACGTCGCCTTCTTCTCCTCCGATCTTCCTCTCGAGTTCTCCGTCCTTCTCGTCTCCTCTGGTCGCCTTCTCGGGTTCTCCGCACGCTGTCTCCTGTCACGAGTCCGCCACATCGAACACCCTTCTGTCTCGGAGGCCGGCTTTTCCGGATTCCGGCTCCACGTTGAGGGAGGGACTTCCGGGGTCATGGGAAGGTGCTTCCGGTCTTCCGGTTGTTCCCATTGTTTCCTGAAATGTAGGATAGAGGGGTGGAGCCCGGGTTGCTATAGACGCTGCCGGGTCGGGTTCTGAGGCCGGGGATCTTATGTGATGATGCTGTATCAGCGAAGTGGGGGACGGGGCTGCTTCACATCCCCTTCCCCTAGCTGTCTTTCTTGTACGGGATGGAGGGGGTGGGTACAGGGAGAGGTAATCTGCGTTTCCATGATCCACCCCTTTTCGGTGTAATCTCTTAAATCTATAGGGTTGTAGGGACAAAAACCACCGGAGGACGCGGTCGTTGTGTCCCTTGTTTCGGGCCATCCATTCCAACGGGGCATGGTCCGTGTATTGAATAAACTCTCGACCTTCCAGGTAATAGCGGAGGCTTTCCACCGCCCATTTGATGGCAAGAGCCTCCTTTTCTACAACCGCGTAGTTCATCTCTCTGGGAAATAGCTTCCTGCTTAGGTAGAGGATAGGTCTTTCCTCTCCATTCCGGTCCTTCTGGGACAGGACTGCCCCCAAACTCTGATTTGACGCGTCTGTCTGAAGAATGAATGGTTGCGAGTAGTCGGGGCTAATGAGTACCGGTTCAGACACCAAGGACTGTTTGAGCTTGTTGAAGGCATGTAGCAATACGGGAGTCGGATGTTTTAGTGCTTCTTCTGTTTTTGTGGTTTTCTTTAGGAGATCGGTCAGGGGAACAGCGATTTGGGAGAAATTGGGGATGAATCTCCGATAATACCCCAAAAGGCCTAAAAAGGCACGGAGTTCTTTTCGGGTCTGGGGAAAGGTGATAGACTGAATAGCATTGATTTGATGGTTTTGGGGTGTAATAACACCCTCGCCTAGAAGGTAGCCTAAGTATTTCACGGTTTGTGCGGCTAGGGTAGTCTTGGAGGGATTAATGGTGAATCCAAAAGAACCCAGGGAAGTGATGACCTCTTGTAGGGGACGTAAGTGTTGTTCCCAATCATCACTGTGGATGACAATGTCATCCAAATAGGCCCCGGCATACCTGGAGTGTGGTTGCAGGACCTGGTTCATAGCGCTTTGGAAAGTGGCGGGGGCACCATGAAGGCCGAAGGGCAGTACAGTAAACTGAAACAATCCATTGGGCGTAGAAAACACTGTTTTCTTTTTGTCCTCTTTCCATAGTGGGATCTGCCAATAGCCCTTACATAGGTCGATGGTACTGATATATTTGGCCTTCCCTATGCGTTCAACCATCTCATTTACACGTGGTAAAGAGTAGGTGTCAAAGCTTGAGATCTTATTTACCTCGCGGAAATCGATACAAAACCTTATCGATCCGTCCGGTTTAGGAACTAACACAATGGGTGAGTTCCAGCTGCTAATGGACGGCTCTATAATGCCCATATGCAGCATCTGGTCTGTTTCTTCCTTGATAGTGGCTCTGCGAGCCTCCGGGACCCGATAGGGTCGCTGTCGTACTATGGTACCTGGTTCGGTTTGGATGGCATGCTCTATGACCATGGTAAGGCCGGGGTTGGGTGAGAAGACCATTTTGCAGGGGTATCAGGGTGTTCCGTAGGTCTTGTTTCTGGTTCTCAGCTAGGTCAGGATCTATACAGACCTCATAAGAGAGGGTGGTTTGGGGGTTTGTACTGGATAGAACGGGTCGGGGTCCTTTCCATTTTTTTTTAAAGATTCACATTGTATATCTGTTTTGCTCCCCTAACAGGGTCCATTTCCACTTCATAAGTGACTGGTGTTACCTGTCGTAGGACTGTAAACGGACCCTGCCACTGACCCAGCATTTTGTGGTCGGAGGATGGCATTAGAAGGAGTACCAGATCTCCAGGGACAAAGGACCGGGGCTTCGTGCCTTTGTCATATTGTTGTTTCTGGCTGGTCTGTGTGGCCACCATGTTTTGTCTCACGATTTCCCGTATCTGTCCTAAATGGGTTCTAAAGTTGTCTACGTACTCGGGGAGGGGTCTGGTTCGGTCTGGCTCGGCCTCCCGGGCTTCGCGGGCCATGTCTAGTAGGGTTTGGGGGGTCGCCCATATAGACGCTCATAGAGAGAATAGCCGGTGCTGCTCTGTACCTTGCACCGGATCGCAAATAGGGCCAGGGGCAACATTTCCTCCTATCTCTTCCTCTCTAGTGCTAATAGTTTCTTTAGGGTAACTTTCAGGGTGGCATTGTAGCGCTCTACTAACCCGTCTGTCTGGGGGTGGTAAGCCGAGGTCCTGATTTGTTTGATGCCTAGTTGTGAACATACCTGTCGCATAAGGGCGGAGACAAAAGGGGTTCCTTGATCCGTTAGGATCTCCCTCGGGAACCCTACCCGGGAAAAGATGGAGATCAGTGCTTTGGCGATGTTCTGTGTGGTGGGTTGTCGCAGGGGAATGGCTTCGGGGAAATGGGTGGCATAGTCGACTAGGACTAAAGCGTATCTGCACCCGCTTCTGGATGGTAACATGGGGCCTATGATGTGCATCCCTACTCTGCTGAAGGGTATATCAATAAGGGGCAGTGGTTGAAGAAGGACTCGAGGGGGCCGATGTCTGCTATGCTGTCCGTCTCCCATGGGTGTTCGTCCAATCGAACGGGGTAGGCAGTAGCATGGTTCCTTTTCTCCTTTTTCTTTTGGCTCTTCGTTTTGTGGGGTTTGACCAGCGTCGCCAAAGAGGGAGGGGCTTGAGGAAAGAGGGCTTCTGACCACCATTTTTCTAGGAGTCTGTTGTTTCATGGAGAAGGTGGGGGAGACCTGAATAGTCACTGCCCAGAATTATTTGTTCAGGTAGGTTGGGCACAAGACCTACGGTAAGCAGGGTTCCTTGATCGGTAGGATGCTGGACCTGCACCCCGGCGGTAGGATAGCTTTTGGTGTCGCCGTGCACGCATTGTATGGCTACGTTACCGGTTACTGGCCCCACCGGTGTTGGCAGCTCCTGGGGTCGGAGGACGCTCTGTCTGCACCCTGTATCGGCAAGGGCTAGTACCGGGTGTCCGTCAATCCTCACTGGACAGTGGAGCCGAGGAGGAGTCGCTTCTGACGTGACACAGACAAAGTTTCTGGCCAGTCCCACCTCCATTGGCTCTTCCTTCTGGGGGCAGACTCTGGCAATGTGACCATAGCCTCCGCAGTGGTAGCACTGAGGTCCCGGAGGGGGTGGTCTGGGCATGACTGGGTAGGGAAGAAGAGGAATGGGTTCAGGCTTCCGGGGGAGGGGAGGTTTTTGGGTCCGAATGTGGCCAGAGTTTTGAGAACGGGGAAGGTGGTCTTCCTTCCCCTTTTGGTACTCTTGAGTACGACTGTAGGCGCTGGCGATCTCCACTGCGCTCTCTAACGTGAGTCGGGCGTGTTGACGGACCCACTTTTGCGTGGAGGGGTGCAGGGATGCCAAGAATTGTTCTAGATAGATTTTTGACAGAATGTCCTCTTTGGAGGAAGAGGCAGGTTTTAACCAGCGATTGGTTAGATCTTTGATGTGAAAGGACAGAGCCCAAGGTGTCTCCTGTGGTCCTTCTCTGGCTTGTCGGAGCCTTACCCTGTAGGTCTCCTCGTCGATACTCAGACGTTCCAGGATGCAGGTTTTGATGTCTTCGTACGGTGTCTGCCCCTGGATGTTGGCCTGTTGATAGGCCGACTGTAGTTCGCCAGTCAGCAGAGGACCCAGATAATGACCCCAGTGTTCAGGGGGCCAGGAAGCTGCTTGTGCCAGTCGCTCAAAGTTCGTAAAGAAGAAGTCCGGGTCCTCTCCCGGGACGTACTTCTGTAGGACAACTGAAGGAAGGGAAGTAGTCGGCCGTTGCTGTCCTAAAACATCGGTGAGTTTCTCCATTGCCTGGTCTTGGGCGGCGCCCTGGCCTTTAAGGACGTCATGCAACTGTCCCTGGTCGTCCTCAGCCGTCCTGAGGTACTGCTCCGTTAATTTTCCCAGCTGCTCCTGAGTCTCCGCCAGTTTCTTTACTGCGGCCTCCATGCTTCCGGCAGATCCCACTTCTGACACCAACTGTGATCGTGGGTTTAGGGCGGACCGGAATAACAGGCGAGGAGGCCAGATATAGTGGGCTATGATTTGCCTTTGTTTATTGTTTTACAGAGGTGGATGCCAGATGGCGGAAAAAAACCCAAAGGGTGGTGGAGGAAGGGAAGGGTCCTTGGGCTTGACTCGTCTGGACGTCAGAAGGATGACCTCTTGTTCCGGGTTTTTGCGGGACTGTTCGTCTCGATGAGGGATCCTGGTCGTGGACTGGTCCCGATGTCGTCCTCGGAGGTGTTTGAAAGGAGAGAAAAGAAGAGCGCTGTTAGTCCATGAAAGCAGGACTGATCGGGGCTTTCTACCAACACCAGGGGGTGCAGAAGGTGAAAGCGATCGTGCGGGAGGTATGGGAGGGGAATAGAAGCGGAGAGATGCAGTGTGGGAAGGGAGAAGGGTATAGGGGTAAAGGGTAGGTGAGGGGATCTTTATACAGTGACCGTGTGAAGAAATATTACTATACAATATCTATATACAGTGTGGAGTGCGGGCTAAATGGGGGGATGTCTACCTTTTTACAAATATACACACACACGTCTGTGAATGGACAAGGAGACAGGGTACTCACATGCCCCGCTGCAACTCTTCCACGAGTTGCGGCCGCTCTCCAGCCACCTCCTGGGGACTCCACCAGTCCTCGGTCCAGACATCGTCTTCTTCTCCTCCGATCTTCCTCTCGAGTTCTCCGTCCTTCTCGTCTCCTCCGGTCGCCTTCTCGGGTTCTCCGCACGCTGTCTCCTGCCACGAGTCCGCCGCATCGAACACCCTTCTGTCGCGGAAGCCGGCTTTTCCGGATTCCGCTCCAGGTTGAGGGAGGGACTTCCGGGGTCATGGGAAGGTGCTTCTGGTCTTCCGGTTGTTCCCATTGGTTCCTGAAATGGAGGATAGAGGGGTGGAGCCCGGGTTGCTATAGACGCTGCCGGGTCGGGTTCTGAGGCCGGGGATCTTATGTGATGATGCTGCATCAGCGAGGTGGGGGACGGGGCTGCTTCACACCTTCACAAAACCTGGGTGTGTCTGCCCAGGTCTCTTGAAAGGCACAAATATCATAATTCTTAATAAAAGAGTTCTATTCAGGTGAGGGAAGCTTCGAGCTAAGGCCTGCAATATTCCAGCTCAAGAAGCTACACATTTTTAATACCTCTGACGGGCTTTCAGAGGAGATGGGAACTAATGACAAAGTGCTCGGTATATTGGTCTGAGAGGAGCCCAATAGACCAGGTGCCACCTATTTGAGATGCCATATTGTAGGAATTGATTGTCAGTAGCCTGTGCTCTCCCCCCAAAACTGAGTACACCATAGGATTTATAAATGAATCCCCTGGTGTGTTCACTTGAATTAGTCAATCATTAGACTCAAGGCATGAAGAGCCTTGTAGTCTTTGAAGACCCTGCCGGGATTCAGCCCCAAAACCAAACGTAAATCGCCTAAACTGTATTCTGGATTTATCAGGGCCACTTGTGCGGAATTCCAACATGAAAAGATTATCAACAAGATCTACGCTATTCAAGGTCAGTTCAATGCTATCTAGAGGTTGATCATTCAGCGAGATCCTTCGTGCAGCCAAGATATCCTCCCTAATCAATGATCGCATCCTCCCACGTGTCTAATCCAATGGATAGATTTGTTAATCAATTAATCAGAAGACTCAGTAACACCATGGCATGATGATTTTGGGACATTAACCAAATAGATTGTGTGTGGGTCTTGTGTTTCCAATCTAATCCCTCTAGCTTGCTCCTGCACCTGAGCGAGAAGACTTTGCCCATTAAATCCACGGGCGCTATCCCTTTGGTGGAAGCGGCTATAACTATCATGACCACCTGAAGATTGAATGGAGGAGGAGAATTCCTTTGGAGCAGTAAACCTCACTATTTGAGTCGATAAACCCATGGGACCTCGCCTATTTGTAATATTTTGGCCCTTGCTTCTGGAGAGTCCTGTGGTTACATCAGCAACCGAGCATAGGGTTGGACAATCCCTGGATCCCCCATTGACCATGCGAATGGGTAATGGTGGGACTTCCGGGTTATTAGTGTCCCGAGTAAGTGACCGCTTTTGCTGGT
Source organism: Lissotriton helveticus (assembly GCF_964261635.1). Lineage (NCBI taxonomy): Eukaryota > Metazoa > Chordata > Amphibia > Caudata > Salamandridae > Lissotriton > Lissotriton helveticus. The sequence continues at coordinate 1,327,618,684 of NC_136067.1, read as the reverse complement.
CAGCTCCAGAGGTTAAGATCCTCACCAGATTAAGCAACTCGGCCACAGAGCCCTTTAATTCCTGTACTTCTGCCTTCAATGTTGACACTTCCTGCATTAAATGACCTGGGGAACGGTCTTGCTCGCCAGTCAGAGAGTTACACTTACAGGCAAGACTGGCAGTTTGCGTTCAGGCATGGGTTCTCGTGGATTTGTTAGCCTTCAACCTGTTTAATAGCTAGTACACATATAAGGACTAACAGAAAATACTTAGTCAACAAAGTAGGAGGACTAACAGAGTTGCTGACATCAGTTAAAATAGCCTGACAGTTATTCTAAGAGCAGGTGCATTCTATCAGCTAGGTCTTTCTGAGCATGTGCAGTGCTCTGGCTCAGTACTGAAGGAGTTAACTGTAACTGATGACTTAAGCAGAATACAAGGGAAGGCAATAGTGAAGAGGGAGAAGCACATGGCGAGCACATGGCTAACTAAAATGGCTGCCAAAAACAAAATGGCTTCAGCCGATGCTAACAGCCATTGCATCTAGTTTCCACAAAGTGTTTGGCCAGGTGGTAATTTGCAGCCTCTTCTTCTGGAGGCCAGGGCACTACAGGAAGTGCACTTGGTGATGAGCTCCTTTGTTTGGTTTGGGGCAATTGTGGGAGTGAGAGAGAACTTTCTTGGGGGTTTATGTAGTCCTTTCCCCTGAGCCTGTTGGAGATCTTCAATGACTTCCTCACAGTGCCCCAATGACATTACTGTACTGAGTGGCTTGGTAGCGGATTCTTTTTTCCCAATCCAGTCTGGAAGTTTACCTTCAAGGTTCACTGTCAATTTGATTCTATGTAGGATCTTATGACGCTCTTCCCCAGATAGGTTCCTGATCGATGATAGTGAGTGTGAGTCCTGGGAAGCTAATTTCAAATTAGCACAAAAGGATCTGGGGTCACTTTCATCCATATCGTCGACTTCAAATTCTTGAAGTTTGGATGCCAACACTTCACTGGCAAATTTGTAATCAATGGTAGATATATTCCTGAAGGTAGGGTTGGTGTGGCAGTAAGAATAGCTGCCTCCTTTTAGGGTTTGAGCTGAGAATATTTTATGATTGTGAAGAAGAACATGTAAGGGTGCAACATCGGCTGTCAAGCTGACTGAGTTATAGGGCTTGCCCAAGGCCCTGATGTTGAAGTCGCCAGCTATGATTGCCTGATGGGAGATTTCATTGTTCAGCCGATCATCGATTGTGTGTACGAGAAAGTCCAGTGGTACCAGTTGATCAGCAACAGTCAAAGGGATTGTGAGATGAACTTTAGGCCTTGAAAGGTGTGCTAGTTAGTAGATATTTCAGTGGCCTCCATTTTTCCGGCGTGCTTGATAAAAATGGAAAGTCCGCCAGACCGGTAGCCAAGTATGTGGTATTTTGTGGCAGCTACATGGAATTTATTATACACTGCAAGTGGTGTAGATGTAATGGCCCATGTCTGTAAGAAAGACACTGAGGCCGTATTATGCCTTTCCATCTCTACATCATGGAGAAGTAAAGACGCCTGCTCAACAGTGAAAATGTGAGTTCTAATCACACACACAAGATATGCAATTATTTGGGCATGTAAACTTAGTTATAACTTCTTGCCTTGCCATTCAGAGGGTGCTTGTATATCACTTAGGCCACCTCAATGCTGCCTAATAGTGCTAAGAGAGAAATGAAATAGAAATAAGGAACAAGAATAAAGAACAGGTGTGAGCAGAAAAGGAGGAAGAGGGGAAATTAATACATTTATAGCATGTTGATTTCTTTGTATAACACTGATGCTACATCCTACCGCTGCTTCAAAATGCTGCCAACATAGAAATTGGAAGTGAGTAAATAAAAGGTAGATAGTGTACACCATTCAAAATCCAAGAACCATGAGACAACAGAAATAGGAATAAAAGGACCAGGAGAGTATGAAGGAGGAGAGAGAAAAAGGACATAAGGGAGAGGATGCCCTGGTTATTAATCGGTAATCTTCATTACCCTCAGCCCATACTGTCCTCCTCCCAGTTATTCTAGAGTGAGGTGACATCACCTCACTTTGTAATGACTGGGACAAGATATGTAGGTGTAATGCACCGGTTACTTACCGTTAATCTATATTACCCTTAGTCCAGCTCGTCCTCGTCACGGTCATTACAGAGTGAGGTGATGTCACCTCACTCTGTAATGACTGGGATGAGGGCGCGGGACGTAGGGCCAATAGAAGGATTTAAATAATTTTGGATGAATGATTACACTAAACCTTCCCCCTCTACTATTCTACTTCCCTTGTAGCACTTTGAAGCAGCACTATGTCGGCATATTGCTATACAAGCAACCAACATGCCAGAACGTTTCCCATTTCCCTATAACCCCATCCTCACTTCCCTATTCACTTACAAAACTTTCAGAAGCATTAGACTGATGAATGAGCAGCCAACATACATCAGGGCTCCTTTTCCCCTCTCTGGTTCTTCTGTCTTTCTTTCTCCTTTACCAATGTCTGCTGTCTTAGACTGCTTCCAAAAAGAACAGATGATAGACGGAATGCTGAATTAATCAAATATTCCCCCCTAGTCACAGATCTGGGTTAAATCCCTTGTTTTTTTGCACGCTACGCCATTCCAGTTTAGACCCAGCCATATGCAAATCAGTACAGCCCAAACTGCCAGGCATTCCCTTCCCACTCAGCGCTCCGACCATCATCTCCTTGTGTTTGCTTTGTTCTCTTTAAGTGGGCAGGGTATACCCAGATGTGGATCTCTTGCTCACTTTGCTACTGGATTCAAGCTAGCCTGGCTCATGAGGGGTGTTACCTGAAAGCGGTCCTAGGATGCTTGTTTTCGGCCCAGGGAAGATCTGGCTAGGCAGCTCAGGCTGGACTGTTCCCATGAAGAACAGGGTCAAGACTGATTTGCATATGGTTGGGTCTGAACTGGGGTGGTAAAGTAAGCTAAAGAACGATGATGGATTCAGCCCAGATCTATAATTGGGGGTGAGTGTCTGAAAAGTTTCAGCGCTCCATCCAGCAAATCCTTGTGTTTGCTTTAGAGTGCGTTAAAACAACCAATCAGGATACATCTACAGCCATGCAAAGCCCTCCCTCTTTGTACCCTCCATTTTCTGAGACATATTTTTAGGTTGAGCCTAGGCAGCGCATGCGCTGTCTTCGAGACATGCTGTATCTTGCCTGCGGGCTTGAGCATGCCCATAATTTTTTATTGGTTCTTTAGTGTTCCTGTCATTAATCAGTGGCTTTCATAGCTTTTATTTTTCCCGCCTTGTGGTGTTTTGTTTATTCCCATGGCTAGTGGCCCTATTATAAGTAGTCATTCTGTTAAAAAAAATTGTCGAGGGGCGTGGCTAATCGGCCGTGTGTAATGGCCGCAGCTTGAGCGGGCTCTTCCCAACCCGCGGCGACTGACTGCTCTACAGCCTGCAGACCCGAATGAAAAACCTCTCAGAGTGCCCGATGGAGCAGCTGTCCCCCCCGTGGAGGCTCCGGTGTGGTGCTCGGGGACGGCGATCCCCGCTACATTGATGTATTGGCGGCCGGCGGCTGAGACGCCTAAAATCACATAAAATGGCGGTCCTGATGCGCTGATCGGAGCGCGACCCTGCTCGGCCTCTGGCGACCTCCGGGCGGTCCCCCCTCCCACCAGGTACCACGCAAATAGGGGCTTGGCCCCTGAAAGGGCAGGAGAGGCGAAGCGGGGGGACCATAGGGGCAACATTCTGGGCGCCGTCGCCGGACGCTGTGGTGGTATCGGCCCCGGAACGGGGCGAAAATTTAGGCCCCGGCTTTGCGGCCTACCTGTGGCCGAAGTACTGCGGACGGCGAGGCACCATCGTGGTATCGGCAGGAGAGAGGAGCGTCACGGGGTACACTGACCCGCTGCCGCCTGCAGTGCAAGCGGTGGACCCCCCACCGGCTGGGGCTCTGGGACAGCCTCCGGGAGTGACATTATTTGACCCGGATAGCGTTCGGGCGCTACCGCGTTTGCGGTGACCAGGACATACTGAGGTGCCAAGGGGCCTCTGGGGACCCGCTGTGCGCCGGCTTGGACCTCTGCACCACCCTCCCCTCCCGCCCGACTAACAGGGCCTGCCCGGCCAGGGCGCGCCCGGCCGGGTCCCTTGGCCACTGATTGCTTGACCTCCTGGGCCGACTGTGCGGTGATGACGGCCATGTCCCAGCTTTAAGGGACTCAAGGGCGAGAGGTGAGTCCCCTGACGAACTGCAGGAAGGGGGACTGGACATATCCCAAAGGCTCCAGATTTGGACACAAGTAACGGAGCGCTGACGCACTTGTTCCGAAGCATCTCAACGGCTGGCCATTCGCTGGGGGGGTGAAAATGGCGACGGGGGGCAGAAGCTCCAAGAATAATGCCCAGGCGAGACTGTCCAAATTTGCATGGCAACAGGGTGGAGAAAAAGTCGACTCGCTAAGAACGGAAAAGGATGGCGCAAAAGGGTTGTCTCCCCAGCCTAAGGAACCCACGCTCCATGACGTCTTGGCGGCCATTGGGGAGATGCGCACGTCTATGAATTCTGTAACGACGGAAGTTTCCCTACTTCGTGCCGATTTTAAGCATACAAATGAAAAAGTGCGAGAACGCAAGGTGGTGACGGCAGCGCTCCAAGAAGACACTTCCGAGCTCCAGCGCCAAATGTCAGACATGGAAAAAAGACAGGCTCGTATGGCACAGCAGCTGGATGAATACGAAGGGAGGGCCAGTCGCAACAGCGTTAGAATCCTTAGGGTCCCGGAGAAAACAGAGGGCCCGCGGCGGATCTCTATGTGGAGGAGCTAATCACGAACCACCTGAGGCCTAAGGCACTGCCTGCCTATTTTTCCATAAAACGAGCCCACAGGGTGCCGGGCGGGAGGCCTAATGTTGGGGCCCCTCCTCGACCAATTATAGCCAGAGTCTTTAATTTTCGGGACCGCGACAATATTTTGCAGACCGCCACAGCGGGCCCCCCATTAGAGATCGACAATTACGAGGTCTCCTTCTTCCCGGACTTCACGGCTCGGGTCCAAGCGCAACGACGCAGCTTCCAGGCGGTGAAACAAGAACTGCGAGGCAGAGATATTAAGTATGCAATGCTTTTTCCAGCGAAACTGAGAGTCAAAAGGGATGGTAAATCATGGTTTTTTGACTCACCTGAGGCAACCTGGGACTGGCTGGAAGGATGGACTAAGGTCGGCGACAAGACTAATAGACGTTGTGGTGCACCGGAGCGGGGGACCAGGGGTACGCCGGAGTCTACAGCGGTGGGAGCTGACCTGGGGGCAAGCGGCCCATCAGAACAGGAGTGAGAGGCACCGGAGACCTTTAGACGTATTGACCCAGATGAACACTTGCAAGTATCAGGGGGGATGGGCTGTTCGCAAGGAGCAAATGGGTGTAGGTGTCTGACTTTAAGTATTCCGGGTTTGTAATGTGGTTAATTGCACTAACCTAGACATGTTATGGCAATTTTCTTACGGATGTTATTCTAGATTGCAGGCTGTATTGTATTGAACTGTTGGCTTGATAATCTGCCGCGGGGGAGGGGAATGTTTCACCTCTACGCAGTTAGTATGGGAGGGGAAAGCACAGGCACTCTGCCGGGTTGGGGGTGGGCAACTTGCAGTCCACAGGCAGGGGAGCAGGGAGGGGGGTGGAGGGGAGTCAGTGGGATGTTTCAGGGTAGGGTGGGAAAGTGGTATTGGAGGCATTGAATAAATTGCCTATGTACGAATTCAGATTGCACTGTTTGTGGGGGGGAAGGGGTGGTTGCACTTTGTTTTGTGCCTCAGTTTTGGGCTATACTTCAAGGATACAAGTGAGCACATGGGTGAAATACTGCTGAGCGTTCTAGGTTGTTTTGACTATGATGGCGGACGAGGTCTTGGATGATGTGATAACATATGATACTGCCCCAGTTGTGGCTCCGGTGCCCCCCATGACCCTGATTACCTGGAATGTGCGCGGTTTGGTGGACAAAATTAAGAGGGGCTTAGTATTGCAATATATAAGTAGAGCAGCCCCAGCACTGGTGCTGCATCAAGAAACACATCTGGTGGGTTTGACATGTAAGGCTTTGGATCGATGGGGATACACAATGGTGATACACTCTGGGTTTTCCTCTGGTTCCAGGGGGGTGGGAATCCTGATGCGTAAGCGATTTCCCATGATAGTACAACAGGTGTGGAAAGATGAACAAGGGCAATTTGCAGCTATCTCCTGCTTATGGGAGGGGCGGAAATTCAACGTGGTATCAGTTACATTCCACCTGCCTTACACTCGGTAGCTCTCCCGGCCCTCAGTGCGTTTCTACTGACACTTCCAGAGGGCAAGCTCATACTGGGCGGAGACTTTAATACGGTTCCCGATGAGGGTCTTGACCGCCACCCCAGCAGGACGACAGGGTTACACAAAGCGGGGCTGACAGGCTATGTAGAGGCTATGGGTCTTACGGACGGCTGGAGGTTCAAGCACCCCGGAGATCGAGGCTACACCTTTTATTCAGGAGTACACAATAGTCTATCTCGGATTGACCATTTTTTTGTCTCTGCAGGCAGCTTGTCCCATATACTAGATGTAAAGATAGGCCCGAGGGGCATTTCGGATCACTCCCCACTCTCCATGCTATACACCTCTCATGTCAAAACTCGGAGGCGCTTCTTCCCGATCTCGCCCCATTATTTACAGATTCCCAAAATCAGAAGGGACCTAGTCACGGCTACGAAATGTTACTTCCAGGAGAATGTCACCTCCGTGGACTCACCCGGGGTCCTATGGGAAGCATACAAAACGGTGCTACGAGGCCAGGCGATAGCCTCCATAACAGGTCACAAGCGGACTGTGCAGGAAGACCTGACGACACTAGAGGTAGACCATGATGTTTTACAGACCAAACATGATCCCACTGAGGAGGTTAAGCATCAATTGCGCCTTAAACAGGCGGAATTTGCGAAGTATCAGCGAGTGCAGGTCAGACAACGGCTTATGCGCACTCAACATGTTATATACGAGGTTGGTGATAAGGCAGGGAGACTTTTGGCGTGGCTAGAAAAGAAAGACAAGGCCCAGTGGACAATAGCACAACTTCGCTCCACGGATGGCGAGGTGTACACTTCTCCCGCGGATATCGTAGACACGTTAGCCGATTACTATGAAGCGGTTTACACTTCCTCCTCAGGTATGTCCTCTGCGGAGGCGCAGACCTATATTAAAGATATTCAAATGCCCTCCATCTCGGACGCTGACACTGAACTTCTAGAGTCAGACTTCACTATGGATGAGGTCGTGGGTGCTATTCACTCTTTGCAGTCAGGCAAGGCTGTGGGCTGAATGGGGTCCCAATAGGACTTTACAAGCGCGTTTCAGACCACGTGGCCCCGCATCTGCTGCGAATGTTTGAAGACAGCTTGGCCACGGGGGAATTGCCCCGAGATCAACGGACGGCAACAATCATAGCCATACCAAAACCGGGTAAACCCCCGGAAGAATGTACATCATACCGCCCAATTTCACTATTGAATGCGGAGGCAAAAATACTGGCCAAAATGATCGCCGTGCACCTAACCCCACATTTAGAGACCCTGGTGCATCCGGATCAATCTGGATTCATGCCAAACAGGAGCACTGCTCTAAACTTAAGACGGGTTCATGCGGTAATAGCGCAGATCCCAGCTTTATCAGAACCGGCTGTGATCTTATCCTTAGATGCGCAAATGGCCTTCGACATGGTCGAGTGGCCGTACCTATTTGCGGTATTGCGACATCTAGGCTTTGGGCCGAAGTTTTGTGCCTGGGTCAAACTCCTGTATACGAATCCACGTGCGCATGTCGTGGCCAACGGCCATATTTCCAGAGATTTCCGGCTAGGACGCGGAACGCGTCAGGGATGCCCCCTGTCGCCTCTGCTTTTTGCATTGATTTTGGAGCCGTTGGCAGCATGGATACGGTGGGACCCCATGATAAAAGGACTCAACTGGACTGAATCCTGGGAGGACCGCATATCCCTGTATGCTGATGATATTCTTCTTTACTTAACTCTCCCTAGGCGTTCCCTAATGGTTCTTCTTGACATCTGTAAGATTTTTGGGCGGACCTCAGGATACACCATCAACTGGTCCAAGTCGGTATTATTCGTTCTCAAAGGGCCCCCGCCGATCCTCCCGAACGACTGCCCCCTGATGGTCACTGACGGACCCTTTAAATATCTGGGGGTATTGGTGACACCGAATCGGGAGGTCTTCTATCACCGTAATTTGTTGCCACCACTTGAGCGGTTTTGCACGGATGTAAGGCACTGGCACACCTTACCGCTGACCCTTCTAGGAAAAGCCGCATTATTTAAAATGGTGACATTACCGTGACTACTTTATATCCTGGAAAACACTCCATTTCTTGTGCCTCCAAAATACTTTCAGTCCATAAACACACTAGTTTCTGGCCTACTTTGGGGGGGACAAACCAGCACGCATTTCCCGACTAAAGTTGGTACGTGGATGGTTTGACGGAGGCATCGCGCTCCCGGATGTCCAGTTGTACTATTGGGCATCACAACTAAAGATCATAAATCATTGGCTCCATGCGCCGCAGACGGAGCCTGCGTTCAAGGCGGATAGATATGACCTAGGGGCCGGAGGAGTGATGACAGCGCTTTATGATCCTCGAGGTGTGGCAGCCCTACTAGGCCCCACGGCTCACACGGTGAAGCTCTCGCACATAGCATCAGCTCGTCTCAAGTGTCAGAACACGATCACGCAGATGACACCACTTTGGGTGTCGCGCCGCCTCGGCCGTCTCTGTAACAGTAAGGGATTTGAGGCCTGGGATCGCATAGGCATTTCGACGATCGGAGACCTCTATAGACAGGGTAAAATCCTCACTTTCGACCAACTAGCGGCCCAATTCACTTTGGTGGAAGCGGAGCGTTTCCACTACTTGCAAATCAGTCATGCCCTTGGTTGGTGCTTCCGGCTGAAGGAAAGTTACCAGAATCTACTCCTTTAGAGGATAGACTGCTTACGGAACACATGCTTAACAAGGCGACCTCCTTGGTCTACCGTAAGTTGATTAATAATATGCCTGACCCCATGGACGGACTCAAAATCGCTTGGACTGCAGAGCTCGGAGACTTTGATGAATCGGACTGGCAAACTGCGCTTTCCTCGCCTCAGGAGGTAGCTGTATCATCGCGGCTCCGACTGATACAACTGAAAGTCCTACACCGAGTATATTTCACTAGGGTCACGCTGCATAGGATAGGAAGAACCACACACCAGTATTGCTTGAGAGGCTGCGGGGAGGCGGAGACGTTCTACCATACTATCTGGGAGTGCCCATTGATTGCTGGTTACTGGTCCAAGGTTCTGCCAACTATATCTCAAGTGGTTCATGTTTCACTGCTCCCTGAGCCGCATCGCTGTCTATTGAACATTTGGGAGCCAAATGACCTGAGCGGCCCCCTGCAGGAGTGGACAACGCTGGGTATTATGTACACTAAATGAAATGTGGCCAAGGCCTGGGGGTCCCCCGTGTCACCAGCGCTCAAAGACTGGAGTGCAGATATGGACTCTCCGATGGTTGCCGAGAAGGCAGTATATTTAAATCGGAAATGTCCGCAGAAGTGGGGGAAAATTTGCGGAGCCTGGAATGAATATAGAGGATATATTGGTGACCCACCTCAGATGGACAGTGATACTGATCTGGAATGATGGGGAGGGGGACTGGGACAATCTAGGAGTTGAGAGCTTATGCTGAATAGATATCCTGATTGCGATATTGCTGATTCTTTGAGAAATTATGATGTGTCCACTATGTGTTTACGTATTACCTATGCACGTTTGATAAGTACAATGTATACCTTGAAAATGTCCATTGTTCACTTTTATTAACAATAAAATTGTTTAAAAAAAAAAAAGAAATTGTCACTTACGGCACATAATTTTATCAGTTGACGGCATGAGAAGGCTCTCCTTTCATGCAGCTGCTCCCCCTGCTTTTCGATTTGGAGCGTGATTGAAAACAGGCCTGTAAATCTGGCTCCTTTCTTCAGCACAGTGGCCGCTTTCATGCTTTTATTTTATAATTACGGGGTTCGAAAGCTGGTCGTCAAGACTGTAAAAGATCCCGCTATGTAAAGCATTTAGGTGCCTTGATGTCACTGTGCTGCGAGTGTGTGTCTTCTTTAAGGCTGAGGTTCCTGGAGGTAAAAGATTAACACAAAGACTTCCTTCAAGTTGTTGGCTACACTGCATTATTGGGTTTTAAATGCCATCCGTTTGATAGTGAGTTGTGATTTTCATTCTCACAGGCTCATACAGAGGGTGTTTTGAAGAATTAGCCCCGACTCTTTTTTAGGTATAGGTTGAAGAGAGCAGGGGGTGTGTGTGTTAATAGTATGTGAACTATGTGTTGAGTTGAAGCTTTTGGACTAAGACTGTTTTGTTCAAAGCTCAGATCTGATGCACAATAGACTGCCAAACAAGCTTTTTATTGCAGATACTGAAAGCCAATCCAAACAGCAGGAAGCAGTTGTTACAGTAGCTAAAGCTTTTTAAAGCCCATGCATGTGCTGGGGAGAATATCTTCTTCATGGGGTTTAAGTAAACAGCTACATTGTGACGCTTAATCATTTGTTTACCGGATGATGAGCATGCTTCCGGTCACAAAACAAAAAGAAGCACTTTAGCAATCGGCATTTTAGCCTAACTGGCAGGAAAAAACAAACATCTGCAGCCAGTAGATACGGCGTAAGGCCGATTAGTGTTCAGAAGCTGGAGGCATGCCTGGCGTTTGCACCATCGCCCATTTGAAAGGCTACCTCAGCAGTTTCACACAGAAAACCTGCCCAGCTCCACTGCACACTTCTTTATGACTCATGCGATTTTCATACTTTGGCAAGTTTTTACCTGATGTGCAGATTCAAGAGTGTGCTTGTGTACATTGCAAACAGTGAAACTGCACACTGTATCAGGCCCTAACTATGTTAAGCACTCAACATCTGGAGACTGCAAGGTTAAGGCAATAAGTGCAGTATTTAATACTAAATGCTTGACAAAGTCCAGTTAGTTTAAAGAGCCGTTCATGTTTCCAAAGTTAAGTTTTTGCCTGTTGACAGCTGAGGCTAGGTCAATATCTCTCGATTACTGCACTTGTTTGAGTTTAAAGTGAATATTGTGGTTGGTGTTAGTCAGTGGCAGGGCAGTACTGGGAAGAAGAAAGATATGTTCCTAAAACTAGTCTACAGGTGATGCAGCATAAAGGATCACCTCTTACATGCCTCAGCAGAGAGGTTTGTCCTACTATCCTGTGATCTAATCACAGCACATTCATCTCCAAAAAACGTTTGGTTTACGTGGTTTTGGTACCTTAATGTTTGCGTTACCTCGTATTTCCACACCATCAGCACATGAAAAAGGAAAGGGGGGCCGCTCGGCCCCCCGGCACATAAGGCGGTACACCGACCCATCCTTCCTCTACACGCTCGGTGGTGGGCGTACCCCTATCCCGCGTCTTGATGACGCGGCGGGCGCCCCCACCACCGATTGGTGTGGCTCCCGCGTTGACCCGGAAGCAAGTTAATTGCTTCCGGGTCAAAGGGGTGGGAGGACCCCGAGTGGGTGGACCAGTAGCATCTGCTCTGCCCCCCCTCCATCCACAAAGGGTTAAAGGCCAGGGGAGCGCGGGAGGCGCCCTCTTGTTCCCGCGCTCCCCAGGCACACGCATTGCCTCACCAAGGCGCAGAATAATTTGTTGGTTTATATTTTCAGGTGACCCGAGTTTAAGGAGCGACTGGGCGAGGACAAAGCGCGCTGCACCACTGGTTTTGGGTCCTGGTGAGGAGTGGATCGGGACTGGTCGCGCTGAAGGCGGAAGTGCGCGGCGTTACAGGCTGCCCTGATCACGCTGTGTTCGCGCTTCTTTGGCAGTTGGGGCCTGTCGGAGCACATCGATTGCGGTAAGGCGGGAATTACACGCTGTGGGGTCCGGACAGCCCGGTTCATTGTCAACACGCACTCCGGTATAGCCTCGAAGGCTGGGCGCGTTGCTTCAGTGTTTGCCAGGCAGTGTTCAGTTCCTGACGCTGCATGTGTGAAAAACGAGACTGAGGCATTGTTGTTGTGTGCGGTGTGCCATAGCTGATAGATCAAGGGAGCACGGTGATCCGGAGGCTTGGTATTAGAGCCAGTATTGGACGACATTTGAAGGGAGAGCAGTGGACCGAAGGCCTTTAAGGAGATCCGGATTTTTCGATATTGTCGGTGCCTCGGGTGTCTGGGGGGGGGGCAAAAGCATAGGCCGGCAATCTAGGGCCCGGGTGTTGAAGGGCTGAAAAATATATACTGTAAGGTTTTTGAAACGGTGGGTTTTCAGTATAACACTACTAGTGAATCTGGGCAAATCGCTTAAATCTCCTCATCACAAAAAAAACCCCCAAAAACACTGCGAGTGAATTCGGTGCCCACTCATTAAAGCGCTTCAAGGCGCAAGTTATTTGGGAGCAACAGAGGAAGAGGTCAGGGGGTTTAAGGGAAATTCAGCATTCTCAGTGCAGTATCTGGTTAAAGAAGAAGGCCAATCGACTGGAGAATAGGGGCCAGTGCAGGACACAGGAACACAGGTGCATATCTCGGTGGGTCCCCCAAGATTTAAAGTTATTTTGTATGATTAAAAGAGGTGCAGTTAAAAGGCCAATGAGGTTGCATTTGTGCTACTGCGGCATGCTAATTTTCTTCTTATCGTAGGCTGGCATTTGAGGCGTCATTGCGGTTGGAGCCATCGGAGAGTGGCGCGGAGGAGAACGGTACCAGAGGACATAGGCAGGTCTGCATTTCACTGCTTCTGTTGGGCCGCCGGGTTTGAGTGCTTTAGAGTGCGCTCGCCCAACACCTGGTGTGTCGCGGTCACAGTTGCGTGGTGCTTACGGCCAGTCTGTGTACCTCCAACTTGATACAGGTAAATGCCAGGCAAGCGCTGGTAGGTGCAGGAACACATAGACGCATCGACCGTGCCACCAGTTATTGTATGGGGAGAGCGGGGGAAGCAGCAGGACTACCTGTTCCAGGAGGCTGCGAGCAGCAGACCGGCAGCCCCACCCCCTGGACACCGGGACTGTGAAATACCTCTTGCGCCTCCCGCTTCGTGGGAGACACATCGACCGTGCCACCAGTTGTTGTTTGGGGAGAGCGGGGAACGCAGCAGGACTACCTGTCCCAGGAGGCTGCGAGCAGCGAACCGGCAGCCCCACCCCCTGGACACCGGGACTGTGAAATACCTCTTGCGCCTCCCGCTTCGCGGGAGATGCATCAACCGTGACACCAGTTGTTGTTTGGGGAGAGCAGGGGATGCAGCAGGACTTAGAGAACAACAAATAACTGTGGGTCTAATGATAAACTCAAGACATGCTATGCGTTGCTGGCTATGTGTCTGCTACTACTATTTAAATAGAAGACAGACTGGACAGTTAACCACTGTGAAAAATGTCCATCAGTTACTCGTTCTTGGGCACCCAGTACATCATTTGGTCTACTCCACAGTAGTTTAACCACCACTCTATCCCCATAGATATATATTGGAGATACGTAGTGATGGATGGATGTCTGGTAGGTTTTGTTTGTTTGTAACTGAGAGCAGTGCACAAAAAGTGAGTGAAAGAAAAAATATATAAGTGTAAGATTGGATAGTGCATACAATAATCACTTTATTCTAGGGTCATGCACCTCCAATATTAAAAACAACAATAGTGCAAAAAAGTCAGGTGGTTCAAACAAATACCTTCTGACTGGGCTATCTGGTCGACATGTTTCTGCGGGTAATGGTCAATTACTATACCAACCGCTTCCTCAGGACCCATAAACTTAATTGCTACTGCTTACGTGGTAATATGTGAAAAACAGGACATTTGTGAACAGCAAAAAGTGTCACCTGTACACTTCCATTATTCTCCTGTGAAAGTCCAGTTGTGATTAAGCCAGCAAATCCACATGTAATGAAACATAAACAATAATAACACCTTCGTTAGTAAGGGCTATACAAGCAACATTGCTAGAATCATTCCAGTGCTGCATCTGGGTCAAATGACCCTAGTGTGTATAACATTGTATGCGTAATCAATGCCTCACCTTAATTTGTAAGGGGAATTGCCTCACCTCACCTGGCAAACAGCTCAGGAAAATTAAGCACCGCTCTAGAGTGCAGAAAATATATACAAAAGTCAGTATTAAAAACCTGTGTCGGGACAGTGCAGAGTCACAATCTGTGGGATGCCAGACAGCAAACCAACAGGGGTCAAATGTCTTATCATTCTCCAAGATTAGGCAAATTTATTTCAATGGCGTCAGGCATGCAATATATAGATGGTCTATTCAATAGCCATTCAGTGTCTATTACTATCATAACATGATATCTGTACATTGCCTTCAATACAGAATCATCAGCTTAGGAGTTAACAATAGCGCATCCAGGCATTAATTGTTTGTGGCTACGATCGATAGTATGCAGCCAAAGATAAATATGCGCTGTCTGTCTCAAAATGCGCCCATGCGCTGAATCTTAAAGCGCATTCACTCGATTTACACACACAGCGTCTATCAAGTACATCGTGTCAATAAGGAGTTAATCAGAGCCCCTCCCGCCCCCTTACCTCTCCGTCGGTACTTCAAACAGCCAGCCGGGCTGTTTGGGGAGGTGCCGCGGGGGGAGACGAGCACTTCCTTATTGTTTCAGGGCGAGCGCGATAGGTCACACGCGCGGCTCCTGAAACTACCCATGCTTCTGGGAATTGTGGTCCCGCGCGCGCCTGGCAAGCGTCCTCTGGCGCGCGTCAATGGGAACTACACTCGCCTCTGGGAAATGTAGTCTGTGAAGCGCCCATCAGTCGCATTGCGTTGAGACTACTACTGATCATGGGAGTAGCAATTCAAAACGCGGCAAATACATCGATTAATGTATTAATGATACAATATCAGCACTAAAGAGCTCGTACTTGCTATAGAAAGGGCTGGTAATAGGTGTAACCGCTATGAAAGAATGGCATATGATTGTCCTTAGGCGGTCGATTGTATTATTTATACAGATATCGCCATCCTTTTAGCACCATTACAAGACAGACATCTTCATGGCTATTTAGCCTTGAATATAGTAGGTGGAAATATATTCAGAAAAGGTGATTAAGTTATCTTTAACTCATTAGGTAGGATAGCCCTACTATTGTACCTCAGGATATTAGCAGGTGGCCAGTCAGTCTATTTGGTCAGGCATCTCCAAAGTCATATCAATGTACATGAAATCATACGATGATGCTTCTACAGTGTCATCCATGGGATGTCTTCGTTGAGCCCGCCTTTGTCACAGTTGAGTTTGTACACCCATTTTTGCTCAATTTTAAACAAATGTCTAGATATATCTGTGATGTGCGTGGGAATGTTGGGTTGTTCTAACACAGTCCATTCGAAGTCCGTAGGTCTGTGCCCCACTTGAATGTAATGATTTGTCAATCTTGTTGCTTGCTTTTTGCACCTTATTGTGCTCTTATGTTCGGAGATCCTCGTTCTGATCTTTCGAGTAGTCATTCCGACATATCTCAGTGAGCACGGGCAGGTGATGAGATAGATGAGATTGCTGCTATTGCAATTTGTGAACCGCTTTTGTTCCCACAGACGATTCGTTCCTATGTCGATCGAGGTGGTGTGTCTGGTCTGTGGACACGCGGCACAATTGCCACACGGATGGTGTCCTGTCACAGGTGGCATGTTCCATATTGTACCCACTTGATGGACTGCCTTAGGTGGAGGTCTGGTGTGTACCAGCTTATCTCTTAGACTGGTTGCTCTTTTGAAAGCAAATAGTGGTTGTGGCAAGGAATCTTTACCAGTGTTCAATATCCTCCAATGCTTTTGGACTATGCGTTGAATAGCGTTAGATCTTGTGCTGAACGTGTTCACGAATGTCAGCCTCTCGTTCTTTACCTTAGGAACGGGTGGTTCCAGTAGGGCTTCCCTGTTATTGTTAGCTGCTCTCTTCATTGAGCGCCTGATCAGTCTCTTAGGGTAACTCCGTTCGGAAAGTTTTAGCGCCAGGTCATCGGAATGTTTGATAGAATCTTCTTTGATGGTACAATTCCGCTGCACACGCAGAAACTGTCCATACGGTAAATTATCGCGTAGCGATTTAGGATGACAGCTGGTGTACTGCAGTAAGGAATTACGAGCCATAGGCTTTCTGTATAGTTCAGATTTGAGACCCTGTGGTGTTACAGTAATCAACAGGTCTAGGAATGCCAACGAGTGTTGGCTGCTTTCCAATGTGAAGCGTAGGTATCTATTCTGGTCATTAAGCCAACTGTGGAACGCGCGGAGAGAAGATTCATCTCCACGCCAAATCACCAAGATATCATCAATATATCTCTTCCATGAACATATCGATGTTGAAAACGGGTTCTCATTATTCAGAACACAATCTTGTTCGAACTTGTGCATATAGAGGTTCGCCAGGGACGGAGCAAAAACGCTGCCCATGCTTGTCCCAGACGTCTGTAGGTAGCACTGACCCTCAAATTCGAAAAAGTTCTCCTTCATAGCTATCGTAGCCAGATTCATGATCAGTGAAATGGGTGTTATTGAATCCCAAGTTTGTTCGCCCAACAGAGTTTCAATCGCCTCTAGTGTTTCGTTCTGAGGGATGGAGGTATAAAGTGACTCAACGTCAAAGGATACCAGGTGATCTGTCAAAATGTTGAAATCAAGGTCTGGTAGCAATCTAAGTAAGTCCTTTGTGTCTTGAAGATAGGTGGGCATCAATTTCACCATTGGTCTCAGGAAGACGTCAACAAATGTAGACAAGGGTTCTAGTATCGACCCAATCCATGAGATAATTGGCCTTCCTGGTGGTGGTCTCCTTGCCTTATGGATCTTTGGCAGGACATAAAAGTATGGTTTGACCGGATGTTGAGTAGTCAGGTAGGCTGCTTCTTTGGTCGTTATCCAGCCTTCTGCCAGTGCCTCTTCTACAATGTGCCCAATAGTTGTTTTCAATCTTGGCGTCGGGTCTTCTGTCAGTGGCTGGTAAGAGCGTGTGTCTCCCAATTGGCGTAGACACTCCTCTCTGTAGGTGGATGTATCCAGTAGGACTGTGGCACCACCCTTGTCGGCTGATTTGATAGTGATAGAGCGATCATTAGCCAGATCTTTGAGGGCTTCCTGTTCAAGTTTGGAAATATTCACAAAAGGATTGTGCGACTGTTTGAAAAGTTCTTGTACGTCATGCTGCACGGCTTCCTCAAAAGTGACTACCTTCGCAGGAACCATTGCTGTTGGAGGGCTAAAAGTAGATGGTTTTTTGAGTCCTGTGTTCTCAGGATAAGTATCAGTTGGTTCAGCCTTCGAGAAAAAGAAATGTAGTCTCACTTTTCGGAAAAATTTCGACATCTCAATCTGAGTCAAAAAGGGGTCGCCTGCATTAGTACCCACAAAACCAAGGCCTCGGTTTAGTACCTTCTCTTCTAGTGGTGTTAAATTGCGCGAGCTGAGATTCACTACGAGGCTGGTCCCGTGCTCTGGCCCGCTTGTTCCTGCGGGACCTGCTTGCCGCTCCGGAGTCCCATTGCCTGTTGTGGGACACTCCATTGTACTTGCCCTTGTCCTTGTGCGGTCCGGCGTCGTCCGCGCGACCTCCCTCGGCCATACCCTAAAAAAGGCATGTTTTGACCTGGATAGTACGGTCCGGGTCCAAAGGGTCCCATCTGTTGCGGGACCTGGGGTGGCCCTTGCATCCATG
This sequence comes from Lissotriton helveticus, assembly GCF_964261635.1. Taxonomy (NCBI): domain Eukaryota; kingdom Metazoa; phylum Chordata; class Amphibia; order Caudata; family Salamandridae; genus Lissotriton; species Lissotriton helveticus. The sequence continues at coordinate 1,327,600,904 of NC_136067.1, read as the reverse complement.
GATTGGGTGGCCACCAAGGATTGAACTGGCCCTGATTGTAATTCTGTCCTCCTCTTTGTTTCCACAGACCTCTTCCTCTTGGTTTCATTGTTGGATTACTTTGATTGGAGGAGTCAGAATCAGTCGAGTTATCAGATGAGGATGTCCCATATGTAGAGCCTCCTGTTCTCCCATTGCGATTGAATGGCGTCGGAACATAGTTGGCACTAGTGTAAGGATAGACTTTCTCCTTAGAGAACTTTTCTAAGTCCTTTTTGCATTTTTCTAGTTTAGAAAATAAGATATTATCTTTGAAATCCTTATTAGATTTGTTGTTTTCATCCTGTTGTTTAGTGAATAATTTGCCAGTTATGGTAGTTTTTATTTGGCCTTCCAGGAGTTGAATCTCTATCATCATTTTGTCTGCAGCTTTCTTTGCAGTCTTTATTATTAGGACCAGCCAGTCTCTCGTGCATTTCCATGCAATGAGGTACCAGTCTCTTAGAAAGTCGGGATCATCTAGAAAAAGTCTCGGTGAATTGACGACAATCAGCCCCGTTGGTGCACCGTTCCCTCTGAGATATTCAGCCATGGTAATTCCATGAATACATGTGCGGGAATGACTTTTTTTCAGAGACAGGATCTTAGGCCAGCCATCCTGACTAGTATCCTGAGGTTTGGATAAATTATCCAGCATGCTAGGGTTGTCGTCTAATATTGACTGTATTTCGGCTTCATCAAACGCTAAGCCCAAAATAGAAGCCATCGTTGTCAAAGAGAGGGAGTACAGACAACCAAGAAGATAAGAACAAAGGTGCTCTGCCTATACCACGACACAGATAGTCAGCAAAGACTAAATAGCCACAACCTCACTTTGGAGGTGGGCAATGATATCTTTATCACTCTTAAAGAATAATGAACCCGCAGCCTCAGCTGCTCCGGAACTACAATCAACAAACAATTATTCGAGGGTTCAAGGGAAGTATTTAAAGACCTGGGCACAGTTATAACCCCCCACGCAAGTATTAGAGAACAACAAATAACTGTGGGTCTAATGATAAACTCAAGACATGCTATGCGTTGCTGGCTATGTGTCTGCTACTACTATTTAAATAGAAGACAGACTGGACAGTTAACCACTGTGAAAAATGTCCATCAGTTACTCGTTCTTGGGCACCCAGTACATCATTTGGTCTACTCCACAGTAGTTTAACCACCACTCTATCCCCATAGATATATATTGGAGATACGTAGTGATGGATGGATGTCTGGTAGGTTTTGTTTGTTTGTAACTGAGAGCAGTGCACAAAAAGTGAGTGAAAGAAAAAATATATAAGTGTAAGATTGGATAGTGCATACAATAATCACTTTATTCTAGGGTCATGCACCTCCAATATTAAAAACAACAATAGTGCAGGACTACCTGTCCCAGGAGGCTGTGAGCAGCGGGCCGGCAGCCCCACCCCTTGGACACCGGGACTGTGAAATACCTCTCGCGCCTCCCGCTTTGCGGGAGATGCATCGACCGTGCCACCAGTTGTTGTTGGGGAGAGCGGGAGACACAGCAGGACTACCTGTCCCAGGAGGCTGCGAGCAGCGGACCGGAAGCCCCACCCCCTTGACACCGGGACTGTGAAATACCTCTCGCGCCTCCCGCTTCTCGGGAGACGCATCGACCATGCCACCAGTTGTTGTTTAGGGAGAGCGGGGGACGCAGCAGGACTACCTGTCCCAGGAGGCTGCGAGCAGTGGACCGGCAGCCCCATCCCCTGGACACCGGGGAGGATAAATTCCACACCTTGTTGCCGGCCCGCGGGACGCGCGCGGGTGGCTCCGGGCTAAGCCCGGGCAAAGAGGGCAGGCCGTCAGGGGCCAGAAGAGGCCGGGCTGGGCCACCTCTCTGACATCTACAATGGGTAAGAGAAAAGAGCTATGTCTTGGGGAGCACAAGGGGAAACAAGCTAAGTTTCCCAGGAAATCGGAATCTATAATCTCGTATTTAACTTCAGCGGTGGGGGTTTTAACCAAAGAAATTGCGAATGCTGAGAAAGAAATGGGTCTGGGATCCGCCAATGCTGACCCGGCATTAGTATCAGATCATAGCCCGATTATACCTCTGGAGACGAATATTGTGATCACAAAACCCCCCCTTATAGTTGAGCTCCAGTCAGTCCTGTCAAGCCCATTGGAATCGCCCGGTCATCAGAAGGACACAACTCATCTTGCTCCTCCACAGAAGCCTCTCTGTAAGCGTAGGTTACCTAAAAATTCATCTAGGAGGAAAAAAACCCTGGTTGAGGCTAACTCAATGGACTCCAGTCTCAGGGATTATGTTGGAAAAATCGTAGAGGACCTGTTTACATCGCGACTGGAACCCGCACTTGTGGCCATCGCTAAAGACATTGTGGACACACTTAATACCTGTGTAGCGGGACTGTTGAGTAAATGTGAAAAAATTGATCTTTTTATTTTAACAACATACAAGTCAAAAGGGGTGCTCTGTTCACCCTCAAGGATTAATTGCCAATAGGTCTACAGTTGACGTTGTGATTAAGGACCACGAGGCTTTCAGGGAGAAAAGTTCTTTCAAGGCTGTAGACAGTGTTGGGCATGTGCCTACGAGGGATGGGTTGGGGAGTATCAATTCTGGAGTTAGTAATATGAGAAAATCCGCTCCAGAAGGTTACAGGCAGGACCCACAACAGGGCAGATATCTGGAGTTGCCTCCAGAGGCTGCCCCTCTGGTGGCTGTCTTCACAGGGGTCCCCCCAGCTAGGGCTGGTACTAATGAAACAACCCATGACCTTATGAAATTAGCTAGGCAGTAGTGTTTACAATTTAGTAGTGGAGGAGCCGATATTACAAGCTCTGTCATCATGGCAAGGAAGGTCAGTTGGGTCGGGCGCTGTCCAAAAAATATCCCGGGGGATTGTGTGGTGGTAAATTTTAATAATCGGGCCAGTGCTGAAAGATTGTTCTGGGATGCCTCAGAGTTGGTTAATAAGGGTATTAGACCATTCCCTCTGGGTTTTTTCTATCCCCCAGTTAGGCCAAACGGAAACCATCTGTCGTCAAACTGGGAACGGCCCTCTCGTACCAGTTTGCAGATGACACTACTCCGGGCTAACGACAGCCCACTGTTTAGACCTGTACAAGGGCTGTCACGGAGGGAAGAAAGGGCTCCTAATACCACAACACCAGTTTCCCTGCCCCGTTTTCAATCTAGGGCGGAGATAGGTCTCTCAAATCGTTTTTCTCCTCTGTCTCAGATGGAGTCGAATGATTGACTACCCGCCAGACCTGTGGGGCAGAGGGATGTGGTAGGTGGCCAAAATCAAACAGCTTCATGTACAATCTTGAGCTGGAACGTGGCAGGTATTAGATCTAAAAGCACAGATCCTATATGGTTGGAGTTTGTAAGGCAGTACGATATTCTAGCCTTCCAGGAAACTTGGGACATTGGGTCAAGCTTTATATTGGACGGTTACCTTAGTTTTGCCATTCCTGCTGTTACTGGGATTGTGGGAGACCAAAGAGGGGCTTACTTTTCCTTTTGTCGCTTAATCTTGCTGGCGCCTTTAAAAAACTCGATGCAGATTCTGGCAATTTTTTAATAATTGAATGGACTGTTTCTGATCAGCAGAAATATTTGATAATACATTTTTATAACTCCAAGGATGGCTCACAGCAGAATGAGCATCTTAGTGCCTTGGATCAATTTTTGTCAGTTTACAAACTCAATCAGATTTTTGTACCAGAAGTGCTACTTCTGGGAGATTTTAACATACATCCTTGTACCTGGGACTCTTACCGAGGTGAACATGGTGGGTCACTGAGTGGGGGGGTTCCCCATTTCGAGCATAGCAAATAGGGAAAGGCTCTTGAGGACCTCCTCTCCAATATGAACTTATTAGTATAGGACGGGGATCAAATTCAGTCATTGACTACTTTTTTTTATTTCCTGTAGTCTTGGCCAAGACAATAGCATACAGAGTGGTGACGTCAACCTTCAGTGACCATAATCCGGTTTAGCTGAAAGTGGACCTGGGGGTTTTGATTGACCACAATGCTTTAAGGGGGGTGGCCCATAGGAACTTATCCACAAAAGACCAGGGAAGACGGATTAAATGGGATAGGGTTGTCCCGGAAGCTTTCTTCGAGGACCTTGCCATTAAAGCCGAGGCTAACCTCGCTATCTGCCTTGATGGTTCTGGTTCGGGCGCTGAAACTATAGAAGCTTATGAAGCGGTGTGTAAGCAGATTGCCAAGAACTTAGAGGAAGGTTGTAGAGCGCACACAAGGAAAGCCTATAAATGGTTTGACAGTAACTGCTCGAGGGCTCATGGGGCCCTACTCAGGGCACTTAAAAAAAGGCCGAGGGATAGGGCCCTAGTCGCTTTCCTACGTAAGGAGTATAAAATTACCATCGGCATACGCATACGCGAAATTAAAGAGGAGGCGTGGGACACTCTCCAATCCATTGACGTCCTAAGGGATAGCAAGAAGTTCTGGTCTACCATAAACCAGCCGTTCTTCTCGGAACAAGAGAATTTGGACACGGATTGTGTAATTCCTGATGATAGCTGGCTCCAACACTTTAAGAATATTTATGATAAAGAGCAAAGGGAATCACCGACAGTTATTACAGCTACTGCTCGGTATGCTCATCCTGTCAAGTTCGAGCTAGCCGAGGTAGAAAGGGCTATTAGAGATACGTCCAAACATAAGGCCCCAGGCCCCGATGGGGTACCTGCTGATTTATATATTCTGTATCCAAATTTGTGGGCAAAGATTTTGACCAATGTGTTTAATGCCTCATTCATAGTAGGTTTCCCACCTTCATGGGCCACCTGGGTCATAGTCCCTATTTTTAAAAAGGGGAATAGAGGGGATCCCGCCTGCTATAGGCCAATCTCCCTGTTAGACTCTGCAGTAAAAATCTTGGGCAGAGTCATTCTCCAGACACTGGGGGATTGGCTACTGGGCAGGGGGTGCTCTCTAACCTCCAGTACGGTTTTAGAGAGCATAGGAGTACCATGGACCAATGTTTAAATTTACACCTCCTCATAAGCAAATATACAATTGCTTAGGAGGGACTTTTATGCTTGGGTTTCATGGACCTACCATCTGTGTTCGATTTAGTCAATTGTTCAAAATTATGGCTATTCCTGCGGGAAATAGGTATAGATGCATCTCTGGTTAATTGACCTTCACCAGGACCTCTCTGCCTCTGTCAGGGTTACGCAGGAAGGCCGGTGTACAGGTCAATTTAGTTCTAGGAGTGGGGTCTGACAAGGTTGTATACTGGCCCCACTCCTTTATGCGATTTACATTAACGCCCTCGAAAAGTCCCTGGGCGTGGCTACTTTGGACACTCCGCGCATAGGGGGATCGGGGATCTCGGTCCTCCTCTACGCGGACGACGCTGTTTTACTTGTACGCACGGGACTGGGCCTACAGAGGCTGTTGGATCACTTCGGCAGCTTTATGGAGTCCCTTGACCTAAAAGTAAATAGTAAAAAATCTCATGTAATGGTGGCCGGAGCACGAAGAAAGAACAGCAAGGTTAAAACCTTTACGTGCAATGGTGCGGAACTAACAAGGGTCCCGGTTTTCACCTACCTGGGAGTCCTCTTTGATGAGAAGGGCAATTGGGGGCCCCAGCAGAAGCTGAAGAGCAATGTCGTAGCAAGATCCACAACAGCCATCTTGAACTTCTCTAAGAGGTTGGGAGCAAGGCCCATGGAGGCTATGATAAAGATATACAAATCTAAGTGTCTAGCGATTGCCTCTTATGGGGCTGCCATATGGGGCTATGTACCTCTGAGTAAAATACAAGTTGTATAAAATAGGTTTCTTAGAACTATTCTGTCACTACCACAATCGACTCCTACATTTTCCCTACATACTGAATTAGGCTTGGGTTATATCTCAGACCATTTAAAAATGGCCCGCTGATTTGCTGGGTGAAAACCTGGTTAAATGAGGAGATTACCCTTAATCACCTGATCCTAAAAGATCGTGTAGCCCTCGAGAAGGCAGATAGGGTCCCATGGTTGGCGTACATTAGAGCGGCGTGCGCCAGACTAGGACGACCGGAAATATACACATCTCCTGAGGGCATAAAGAAAGAGGATATAGGTTGGATTAAATATAACTTCCGGAACCTGCTGGAGGCGGAAAGGGAGGAGCAGGAGCTAAGAAAACCAGGTGTGAGAAGCAATTATGGTTTATTAACTTCCCCATCCATTGAACCTAATCTAAAGATTGTTAACAAGCCATTTCACCGCTTTTTGTTGGTTAGATTTCGGTTCAATCTTATTCATCTTACTTAGGGTATATTTCCCAAATGGGGGAAACTGGAAGATGCCGCACCATGTTCTTGTGATATGTACTCTACACAAGACACACTTCATCTTGTAATGTTCTGTGAGCATTTTTCAGAGGCGCGTAAAAAATCTTTAAACCCAATATTACGTGATGACGGATTTGTACAAGTGAGGCCTGCCCTTCTATATTTGCAAATGCTTAGTAGCCTGCATATCACACATAGCTTAGCAAGTTTCCTGGTGGCTGCGGACCGGATAAATAATAAGAGACTTATTTGTATGTAATTATATAGTAGGACTAATAGGGGGCTTATGGTTTTAATTTGAAAAATCCAATGATGCACTTTAAATTGTACTTAATGTACCCCTGATTCTTTTTCCTTATTGGGCTTAGGGCATTTTAGGAAAACTGTATATGATATATTTAATGTTTGATTTTTGTATTGTATATAGTGTACGTATGAACTGTAACAAACAAATGCGTATTTATTTTTTAAACTATTTTAAATGTGTGGTTGTTTGTTTTTCTGCACTGTCTTTTATGATTTTAACTAATCGAAATAAAGAGCTTTGACTGACTGACTGACTGACATATCGTGCTCATACAATTGGCATCAGTGTAGGTGGTTTTACCTGGATAATGACTAGTGGACGTGGCGCTAAGCGTTCCCGCATGGAGCGTATGCTGCAGCGCATGATGCGCAAGATGTCAGCAATGGACAGGAGATGGGGGAAGGTGGACCAGTTAAGTAGAAGCATGGCAGAGCTCAGACAGAAGTTGGATGACCAGGCGGGGCCATCTGGGAGACCCAAGCGAGTAATAGTGCCCCCGCAACCCAGAGGGGAATTGGATGCTTTGCCCAAGCGGGTCAGGGCCAAGAGGGGTAGCGGTCGAGTCCCAAAACAACAGGGCGAAGGGGGACCGCCTGGGGGAGTCCCAGAGTGAGGGCTTACACCACCGGTGGCAACTATACCTACTGCCCTAATCCCGACAAGCTTACCGGTCACACCGGCCACGGCCACAACGGCGACAACGCCAAGCATAGTGCCTCAAGCAGTCCCAGTGGTAATCCCTGTGGTACCTGTGTGTAACCCTGCACCTATCCCGGTACACGTCACAGGACCCCCCGCCCCATTCCTAGCTCTCACAGGGGTCGTTCAGAACTGGCAGCACAATTAGCGGCTCTACTCCCCTGGTTAGGGATTGGCGGAATGTTACCTTCTTCAGTGGGTGCCAAAGAAGCAGGAGAGGATCCCTACGCGGAGGCCCAAAAATAGTAGCAAAGATCATGATTGCTTGGGGCAGTGGGGGGGCCGAGCACGCTTAATTCCCCACAAGCAACAGGTTCAGGCAGCGGCACTGGAGAAGACAAGAGTGTTGAAACAACACGAGTTGCTGAAAGTGGTAAGGAGGTAGCATTGCCAGTGCTAGGGGAAGGTACAATACCCTCCAGGAGGGAAAATCTGGCCCAACATGTTGCACAAGAGGTGAAAGATTTGATCTGGGCGGGCAAATATGTTAATATCTTTTCTTTGCTAGTGGATAATAGGGAGATGGAGTATGCTAGGAAACAGAAAGAGTGGATGTTGCCTAGTGAATGGCGGGGTGAAATGGCAAGGTTCAGGGTGGAGGAGACATTGATCAATTGGATCAGGGCCTTCTCAGTGTTCATGGCAATTACAGCAGAGCGTTCCCCCAACTTACATGCAGAAATGGCATATTACCAGAGTAGGATCACAACTTTCAGTGATAATTATGGGGGGATGGGTGGAAGGAGTATGACATGAATTTCAGGAAGGCCAAAGAGTTTCACCACTCACTGTCATGGGATCGTGTGGATTCTATTTCTTGGCATGGCCAGTTTAGCAGAAATACAGGACAACCAGGGCACGCTGGGCCAGGTTGGAGCAGAAATCACCCAGCATTCCTTTCGGCCAGCACAGGGGGGTGGCCCAGCAACTAATTCAGGGAACAGTGGTGGGTGAAAAGGGGTGTGTTGGGATTTTAACAAGCGTGCATGCACCAGGGCACAGGGCATTTGTAAGTTTAGGCACGCATGCTCCATCTGTAACCTTCCCTCCCACCCTGAAACAACCTGCCGCTCAAAAGGTAACGCCACTGGAAATAGAGGGAGAAAGAAGCAGGATTAAGGGGGGGCGGCCGGCTGGTAGCTCATTCACCCATCGACGTTCTGGTTATGACTCCTTGGCTGAACAGGTACCCCGACCATGTCTCTGGGAGGTTGTTGCAGGAAGGTTTTTCGTAGGGTTTTAGGATCCCAGCAGTGGGATATACTGGAACTCAACAATGCAGGAATCAATTGTCAGTTCAGCACAACCCAGAGGTGGTGGTGGCAAAAATCTCCAAAGAGTTACGCCTAGGCAGAATAGCGGGCCCATTCAGTGATATCCCGGTACAGAACTTTGTTTGCTCACCCCTTGGCGTGGTTCCAAAGAAAGAGAAGGGCGAGTACAGGCTCATTCATAACCTATCAGCACCTAGAGGCACATATTTAAATGACGTGATTAATGAAGGGCTTTGCAGTGTTAAATATGCATAGTTTGAGCAGGCAGTGGGTATATTGAGGACCCTTGGTCAGGGGGCCTTGCTAGCCAAGTCAGACATCGAATCTGCTTTTCGGCTACTGCCGGTTCATCCACTAGATCATCATCTGTTGGGCTTCTCTTTTCAAGGTAAATTCTATATGGACATGTGTATGCCCATGGGTTGCTCTATTTCATGCGCATATTTTGAGAAATGTAGTTCCTTTTTGGAATGGACTTTTAAGCGGACAACAGGACACAATCATGTCATGCATTACCTGGATGACTTTCTCTTTCTGGGGTCGGCGGGCTCACAAGAGTGTGTGTGGGCATTGCAGGAATTTTGCGTGCTCATGCGGGCTTTTGGGGTCCCATTGGCACCTGGAAAGATGGTCGGTCCAACAACCACATTAGAATTCTTAGGCATAGAATTGGATTCAGTGTAGGGTTATTTCAGGTTGCCAAGAGACAAAACCATGAAGTTTAGAGCAGCTCTCCAGCAATGTCTGGCCAAAAGCAAGGTGACACTACAGCAGTTGCAACAGACTGTGGGCCAATTGAATTTTGCACTAAGAGTTATACCTATGGCACGCCCCTTCTCTCGCAGGCCATGGCGGGGCTGCAGGAGAAACACCATCGCACTAGATTGCCAGCCGAGGTCCGCCAGGACATGCGTATCTGGATCGCATTTCTGGAGGGCTTCAACGGCAGAGTAGTGTGGTGCGGTCTCCCCACGACGTCTGCAGAGTTAGGTCTATGGACTGATGCTGCGGGCAGTGTGGGTTTTGGCGTCATACTTGGAAACAAGTGGGTGGCCTAACGGTGGCCGGTGTGGTGGGAAGAGAGCGGCCTTACAACTAACATCGGTTTCTTGGAGCTATTCCCAATATGGGTTGCATTGACAGTGTGGCCTCAGTTGTGTAATCAATCGGTAATCTTTTGGTCGGATAATATGACGGTAGTCGATTGTATCAACCAGCAGGCGGCACGGTGTAAGTTTATACTCCGCCTACTGAAAGAAATTGTTTTGGTTTGCATGAAACTCAATGTCTAGTTTAGGGCCAAACATGTCCATGGGGTGTTGAATAACGCAGCTGACGCACTCTCTCGCTTTAAGATGCAGGTATTCAGGGAACATCTACCAGCGGCGGAGGCGACGCCTACACACTTCCCAGCAACACTCTGGCAAATTGGTGCCCCCAACTACAGAACCTTGTGACAGCTAGCTTAGCTCCCAGGACCAGAACAGCTTATGAAGGGGCGTTTTTGTCTTATTGCAATTTTTTGGGACGGGACTGGGCAGAGAAATGGGATCAGGAGGTGATGTTCACTCAGTACATGGAGGCACTACATAGGGAAGGGCGCTCAGTGGCGACAGCTAGTGGACACAGAGCGGCCAGCTCATTCTTTGCGCAGGTAAAGGGGGCCAGAGATCCCGCAAATAGCTTCATCGTGCGGAAGGCATTAAAGGGATGGCGGTGCCTTCAGGCACCCGCCACAGATTCACGGCTACCGATAGGTTTGGAACGGTTGGCAGCAATATTGAATGCCTTGCCCGACACTTGCAGTTCAGCAGTGGAGGTACTCTTGTTCAGGGCTGCCTTTACTCTGGCATTTTACGGGGCTTTCCGGGTAGGTGAGCTGATGCCACGCATCAAACTGGACAGGTTGGGGGGTCTACGGCTGGAACACACAAAGATATTGGGCGATACACTGTTGATTACCATACGTAAATAAAAAACTGACCAGGAGGCCCGAGGCGAGGGGCTGGTTTTCCATCGGGCACGGGATAATCGTTGTTGCCCAGTGTTCCACGTAAAAGCCTTTATCAGGCAGCGAGCAGGCGAACAGGAAGGAGCTTTGTTAATGCATGCAGACAATACCCCACTGACCAGGTTCCAATTCCAACTAGTCTTGGCAATGACAATGGACATGGCTGGTTTCAATCCAAAGGATTTTGGGACGCATTCCTTCAGGATAGAGGCGGCCACCGAAGTGACTGTGAGGGGGTTACATGCAAACAGGGTAAAAAGGATTGGGAGATGGTCTTCCAACTGTTACAAGCGTTATGTGCGGATGCACATGTTGTGATGGTAGAACTGCGTAGCCTGACGCCTGCTTTGTTTACTTTTATTTCAGTTTCTCGAGCCTTGTACGCAGGGCGGAAACTGTCGCCGGAGCAACAACAGCAAGTATCCTCACCACGGCGGACACAGGACCAAAGGAAAGAAACACAAGTGGTATGGGTGGTTGGCCACTCATTTGTGAAGCGTGTTAAATCTGTTTTCTTTTCAGGCAACTATAGACAGAGGGCGGAACAGGGAGGTTTCAAGGTTTCCTTTCATGGTAGAGGGGGTCTGTGCCTAAATCATTTCAGGGGGTTCTTTACAGAATTACTTGATAGATGCACCCCGCCGCCCACAATAGTTATCTTGCATGTGGGTGGCAACGATCTAGTAAAATTGGGCAGGAGGGTCCTGATGGAGAGATCATTTCTGTAGTCAACTGGTTAGCAAAAACACGTCCAGGTTGCACCATAGTGTGGTCTCGGATGATCCCTAGGCTGAGTTGGAGGGGGGGGGACTCTGTTACGGCGTTGAATCACTTGGTAAAGAGGATCAACAACAAGATAGAGAAATTATTTCAGTCACCTCACTTGCGGAATATACCACATGGGTGCATCTGGGGGAAGCAATTCTTCTTGCGAAATGGGGTACACCTGACCCAGGCAGGCAACGGACTGTTCATGGATAATATTTTGGCATGGCTAGGGGGTTTTCCAGGTAGGCATGACCTTTCAGGCGTGGCGGGTGAGGGGGGCCAGATAGTCGGTCAACTACGCTGGCCTGTGGCAGTAAGGTCATGATCGGTGAGCAGTCAATTTAAGGTCCTTAGGGGGTGTCACCATTCTTGAATGGGGTCGCCCAGGAGGAGGGGCAACTGGTCTCTCCTAGAACTCCAGGGGCGGTACATCCGCTTGGTTGGATGGGTGTGGGGGAAGGTGGAGTCACGCTTTCTTTGGGCTGGCCGCACATGCACTATGATGTCAGTAAACGGCGCGGAGTGCAAGGGCCCCCGTTGTTGGTTAATGGAGTTCACGGAGCGTACGGGGGTAAGCGGGAGGGGGGAAGTACCCTCCCGGTAAACGGGCCCTCTGCGCATGCACACTCATATACGTGAGGGCGTAGCTGGTTAATAAGGATCTGACACCGGTTAGCGACCTTGCCGTAGGCCCATAACCAGAATGCAGAAAAAGTCATAAGTAGGATGTTAGATTTGATTAGGAAACACACTGTATTAGACATTTGTTAAGGTTAGCCCTTTTGATACCTGTCTACATTCATGTAATCTAATGTCAAGGTTTTTCTGCATAAATGCTTGTGTAAATATTGTTTATTTCACATTTTACTTTGTTTTCATGTTTTAATAAATACGGCCGGGGGGTACCCCGCCTTCCAAAGAAATCCCTCTCATGTCTAAATTGTTTAAATGATTAACTTGTGGTGATGCTCAAGGGGGAGGGGGATGGTAGGTGTCCCTGACCATACTGCTACTATGTATTTGGTTTGGAAGGTTCCAAGGAAATCCTTCACTGCTGTTTTGTTATAGTAACAATGAAATACGACATCCACTTTCTGCTAGTGCCCTATCATTTTAATTACAGCCTCATTGGTTGTGCAAGGGATGCATCCTTAAAAGTATTTTTGCTCTTTTATGGTAGCTCCACATTGGTCAGTATGTAGCAGTTGGGTGCGCGGAGCCAAGCACTTTGAAACTTGTTTTTCTTCAAAAACATCATGCTTATTCCTGGTATTTATTTATTTACGCAGTAAAGTGACTGTGTTTCTTGTTGCTTTGAGTATTCCACAGAGTGCTCATGTTTTTGTTTTCTCTCCCCCTGTCCCCCTGTCCTCCGTCACCTCTTCCCCCTTCCAAATCAACCCCAGCCAGATCACCCTCTCATCCAAACATGCTTTATTTAATCACCCTACTCTACAGAGTGAATATTTTCGCTCCCCACACCACAGGAACCTGCAAGCACTTCTCCTTTCATTCCTTTTTATTTTTTGCATTTTTATATAGCTCGAATGAAGATATCAAAGTGATTTACATGAGCAATAGTTCCATTACAGAAATTTGCCCAGTGGGGGATAATGTGCTGTTTGGCTAAACACTTACAAGGTCCCAAAGACAAGACCTATTGACTATGCCAATGTTTGGTATTATTTTGTGTAGTACTATTGAAACTCTCTGCAACAATTAGGTTGACGAGGGCACGTGAGTCTAGGTCACAGATTTGAAAAGTTTTCTTCAACACATTGCACCAGTAAACATTTTTAAACAAGACACTGTTCTGTCCACAATTTTCTCTTGTCTGTGTGTTCAATGACAGCATTAAGGGTCACCACTCTCCCAGCCTCCTGCAAGCTGCTCCAGAACCTATGACAGAAGTGCAGCTCATTATGCATAAAGGAAACAACACGTTTTAACTAAGCTTCCTCAAAGAAATGTAAAAAACATTTCCACAAATTCTTCTCTTTATAAGTGTATGTGAAGGCTCTCTTTAGTTCTGTACTGACCTGGAACTTTTCACCAAAAAAACAGACCGTAACACTATGTTACATTATACAAGCCACCATCCCCCTTGCCAACGAGATAACATTCCTTTTGGACAATTTCTCAGACTGAAACGTAATTGTACACAAATTAAAGACTTTGAGAAACACTCCAAAACATTGATAGAGAAATTTGTCGAGAGAGGATATCCAAAGCGCCTGGTGAAACATGCGTATAAAAGGGCGAAATATTTTAATAGAGACAACCTATTTCACAACAAAAGCAAAAAGATACAGAAAGAAAAAACGTTAATTTTTGTCACGAATTACAGCTCCATCAGTATGAAAATCAAAAATATTATAAATAGAAGCTGGCACTTAGTAACAAATAAGAACAAAGAAAAACTCCCCAAACCCATGGTTGCTTTCAGACGCAATCAGACAATAAGGAATAAACTCGTACACACCTATAGGGAAGAAGATATGATAACACAAACTAGTATTAACAATGCTCCACTACCCACCGGAACTTTCCCGTGTGGGAATTGTTCCAATTGTAAACAGGTTATAAAAGGAGAATATGTGGAACACAACAACATCAAGCATAAATTAAAATCTTTCATGAATTGTAGATCAAAGAACATCATATACTTTATAAAATGCCCCTGTAATCTAGTGTACATAGGGGAAACCTCCCGTGAAGTCAGATTGCGGATAAATGAACACAAATCCGCCATCCAGACTAGAAAGAAAGGAGCTCCTTTGACGGACCACTGGCAACTAGCAAACCACACACTGGAAGATCTTTCATGGTGTGGGCTAGAAACCGTATATATGAACGCCCGCGGAGGCAATATGGAGGTGAAAAGGAAAAAGCGAGAACAATTTTATATGTCTCGTTTTAACACTGTCAAAAAGGGATTAAACTCCAAGGAAGATTGGGAACGTATTTTGTAAACAAATTAGTTTCCTTTTATCAGCCACAAGTTAATTCTCCTTCCTATAATAGAGAATATATACATCAGAACTAACTAATAGGCATAATCATATCCGGTCCTAACACCAAGGTTTTATTGTTCTATTATTGGTAATAAATACAGGTACCTAGATGCGATCAGCGTCTAGTACCACATTCCGTCTGAAAGGTAACGATAGTTGTATAGCATCACCCTCAGATAATAGTGGTACAACTGGATACTGAGTGCGATGTGGTACTATAATACGGTTTAGTTTTAAAGTAACAAAACCCTCTCAAGGGTTGGTAATTTAATAGAGTAACTTAATAGAGTTACGGTTTACTCATCATGGTTGGTCCAGTGTAATCTTACCCAAATGGCTAGTGAATACCAGCGATATTTCACACATGGCTTAATATAACATAAATGAACAAACTAAATAAGGATAATCATATTATAAAAAAAATAGAGTAATTTTTTATTTTGAGACGGCGATCTGGGACTGAAAACTACTGGTGTAGTTCCCGGTCTAAGACGCACAGGTAATGACATCTAAATGTAGGAACTACTAGTGTAGTTCCCGATCCAAGACGCACAGGAAATGACATAAAAAAAACGGCGGGAAATGCCGAGCAGACCGGATATCCGGGTACGCTTATAAACAATGACCAGAATAGCAGCGCCAATATCGCGGAAAAAGAGCATTGAGCGGAGCAGGGAGGCCGTACTACGCTGATCTGGTAAGAATTACGTACCTTGTAGCTGTTATATATAGTTAAAAGACCCTGGCGCAGGATATTCTAAATCGTAATGCATAAGGACTAACAGCACCCAAGCGTTACGAGAAGACAGTGGGACTGATGAATTTAAAAAGAACGTAGCGGGGAGTGTCCATGTAGCAGTCTTTTTAATACTTTTTACTACTTGGATTAAACTTGACCCCGAAAAATAAGCCGTTAATTTAGATAAAAATATAAATAATACACTCTCTTCGAAAAATATCTAATGAAATTATTGAAAGCCGGTGTGTTTTTTTAGTATAAATCCCTCATATTTCTCATTGATAGTAACCATCGGTAACGAACCAATATAAACCACTAGCTGTAATACCACTTATACAGCAATAGCAGACTATATATGGCTCAGAACTGTGTATTATATTACAGATTTGGAGGAATCTATCACTCCGCATCAGATAAAGACGGATGAAACTCACATTTGAAACTAACTGCAATGTATAACGCTGTTGTCAAGAGCATCTAGTCACATGTTGCTACAGCTTTCCAGATCATTGGGTGAGTGAAAATACTAGATCCCCAAAGTTACAGCTGCTTAAGCCAGGAAGGTTGATAATTAAATAACAAATGACTGTGCCTTTTTTCCTGCATTATTCATCATCTCCTTCGAATTTGGAGTAGAAGTATAACCCCAGCACCAATAAGAAAACGGTGGCTCCCTCAACTCTTAGATGCAAGAATAGATCTAGAATTGAAGGTAATATTAGCATGTCCCGTGATTTATCAACTGCTCAATCATTTGGAGCCCCATTATATTCTAATATGTGTTCCCTCTCTATTCTCAGAAATCTCATGACACTAAGCATGAGCTAGTGACACAATGAATGGTACTAGTACGAAAATTACCTCAAATGATTAAAGAGGACGACTACCCATTCCCTTAGAACTTAAGGTATGCAAGTACTATATTTAAAGATACTTGAAGGTGCATTTTAGATGCACTCCACTATTTAGTTTCTGTCCTAGCAAAATTACCCTCTTTAGCAACTATCTAACCCCAAAATACCACATGTTTCGTATATAGTTATAGAGTGCCGTAAAGAGCTAGTGTTAAATATTACATGTACAGTTAAATAAAATTGTCAAAAAAAAGAACGAGGAACTGACTGTATGATCCTAATGGTATGTTTCTTTCTAACTAGAGCTTTGTCCTGATGAAGGTGTAACAAATAAAAACCGAAACGCTGCGTCGACATTTTTGCAACAACTTCTGCTTTTAATTTGCTCTTTATGTGAAATTCGTAAAAACTTTTTTAACACTGACATTTTTTGTAATAATTACTGTTTTTAATTTGCTCTTCATGTGAAATTCGTAAAATCATTTTTTAATACTTTACTGCATAGGCACTGAAATTGTTATTGAATGTATAAGTTTTATATGAAATAAATTGTACAATTGTTTTAAATTATCTCTACCATAAATTGTGTTTGTGAATAAATTCAGTGTATTGATAATATATGTATACATTGTGGTTTTTAAATCCATGGGCTTATGAGTTCACTAAAGAGGGTATTATTATTATGATACTCCCAAGTTGTGGTAAATAGGGACTTCCTTCCTTTCCTTTTTTATTGAATTTAACATAAACATTGGCATTCGTCAAGCAGTGTGTACGTACATGGCAATGATACACATGATGATTACATTTAGGCATCTTTGGAGCTGGGACAAATAACAATCTTCGAGAGGGCTTCAGGAAGACAACTGTTCATCCTCATGGAGGATCACAGGGGCCACACAAATATCTCCCCGGTAAGCATTCCACTTACACCACACGGTTGACCAGTTGTTCGGGCATCCTCGTGCCACATAGACCGTTTTCTCCCTGAACATACACCAATCTAAGTTCCTTTTCCATGATGCCAGAGTCGGTGGGACACCCACCCCCCACATTTGTACTATATCACGTTTGGCCACCATTGTACCCAGAGTAGCCCAGAGTCTCTCCATACCTGTCAAATCGATGAGCTCCCACAAATTAAGGAGACATCTTTTAGCCTCCTGGTGAATGTCCTTATGTAGCAATTCCCGCATTATCTCATGTATCTCCTGCCAATACTCCTGTATTTGCACACATTCCCAGAGTATGTGCAGGAAGGTGCTCACTCGACCAAAGCGTCGTCTACAATCCCCCCTCTTCCCCCCCATATGGACCAACTGGTGCCCAGTGATGTATGTTCCATACAATATTTTAAGTTGGACCAGTCGTAGCCGAGCTGAAATCGCAACCTCTTGAATCGAGGCCACCGCTTCCCTCCATTCCTCTTCATCAATCTCAAGTGCATCCCTCTCCCAATACTCATCCAAATGTTCAAGGGGATCTGGGGTATTTTTAATCAGTTTTTTATACGTGAATGAGATTGTTTTCTGAGGGAGAGCATTTATCCTCCATATCTACAGAAGGCCGTAAAGATGTCCAAAGACATTTGGGGTGGGGGGGGGAAGTAGAGGAGTATATAATCAGTGTAGAGCGAGAAGTGGTCCTCCCAATCTGCCAACCATCTCAGTCTTCGAATCACCAGATCCAGGCCGCTAAGGGCTACAGCAAGAGGGCAAATAGCAGGGGCAACAGCAGACACCCCTGACGGCTGCCCCGACTCAACTGGAATATGTCCGATCTTTTGTTATTGACCACCACTTTGGCCAAGGGCTCCAAGTAGAGGAGTCAAACCCATGCTATAAAAAAAGGTCCAAATCCCATTTTGGCAAGAACGGCAAGAAGGTATGGCCATTCGATGGTATCAAATGCCATGGAGGCATCTAATGAGACAATCACAGCCGCCTCTCTGATGATGTCAACCCTTCCCAGCACTCTGTGCAGTCTCCGCAGATTCAGAGCTGTGTTATGTTGGGGCATAAAGCCTGACTAATCAGGGTGGACCAGAGTGTTCATCACCTGAGCGGCCAAGAGTTTGGTAAGGATTTTAGGTTCTGCATTAAGTAGGGAGATGGGTCTGTAGGAGGTGCATTAATCCCTAGGTTTACCCTCTTTATGGATCACGACCAGTGACGTAAGGCGCTGGTCCGGTGTGGGAGTAACCCCACCCTCCTACTTTCTTCGAACATGGCATGGAGGTACGGGGCTATTTTATCAGGGCTTAGTTTGTAAAGTTCAATCGGCAAACCATTGGGCCCAAGCGCCCTCCCCGAGCAGAGGCTCCTGATTGCCTGGGCTATTTCATCATTAGTGATGTCGCTCTCCAAGAAATTTTTATCCTCCTCAGAAAGGGCAGGGATGTGGATATCTCGTAGGAGATCCATGGAGTCTTCCTCAAGGAAGGACGAGCCTGATTGGTATATCGCGCTGTAATGTGCGGCGAACTCGTTCACTATTTTTAGGGGGTCTGTGATTATTCCACCCACTTTGTCAATCAATTCTGGGACAAGCCTGTTGGCACGCTCTTTTCTATCCAGCCAGTCCAGCTTTGTCTCCCCATTCATACACCCTACCATCTCCCTCGCACCCCAAAGTTCTAGCCCTGTGGGTGGCAATGATTTTATGCTTGTCTCTTTTTAATTTTAGAAGGTGAAGTGTTTCTGGACACATTTCCTCAATGGGACAGTCCTCCAGCCAGATAATCTCATCCTCTATGTTTTCAAGATCTTTTTGTTTTTCCTTCTTAACTCCTGCAATAAGTGAGAGAGCCTGCACCCTGATTACTGATTTGAACGCCTCCCACAATGTTTCGGGGGAGTCCACCAAACCCAAATTCTCCCGGAAATAAAGATCTATGGCGAGCAGGAGCTCCTTGCGGACCGAGTGGTTGCAGAGGAACCAAGGGCTGATGGGTGCGACCATTCCCACCCGTGTGTCTCCCATGACCAATCGAGTCCACAGCGTGGAGTGGTCAGAGATACCCCATGCCAAGTGCCTTATCTCTTGAATGTGCGTGATCTGAGACGCTGGGATAAGGATGTAGTCAAATCGTGAAAAGCTGTGATGCGCCCCTGAGAAAAAGGTATATTGAATACTGTTAGGATAAAATGCCCTCCATACATCCAAGAGGTCAAGGGCCTCCAGGAAGTCACAAAGCCAGCGACATGAGGGCCAATGTTATGGGGGTGACGGTGGAGGGAGCCAGAGGTCACCACATTAAAATTCCATCCCACCAGTTGAAGACCCTCAGGCAATGAGAGCAACTGGGTCCCCAGATCTGTGAAAGATTGGTTCTGCAACCCAGGCGGGACATAGACCGTCATTAAGGTAAGTGTGTTGCCTTCCCACTGCCCCGTGACTGCGGTGTATCTACCCAACTCATCAGAGCCCATTGACTGCACGGAGAAGGGGAAGGAGGTTTTGATCAGGATGCCCACCCCCCTGGACCATGAAGTGAAACCCGAGTGGGCCACCAGTTTATATCCCCATTGGTTGAGTGTTTTACATGTGCTACAACCAGGTGTGACTCCTGGAGTAGAACTACATCTGGGGAGTGGCATTTGAGGTATTGGAGAACTAAGGTGCATTTCACCTTATCACTGAGCCCATTAACGTGCCAGCTCAGTAATGTAAAGCTCTTAGGCCCATAGCAATCATCAATTGTGAACCCGGCTTTGAACGCCATTATGATTGTTGCTACCGATTGAACCTTAACAGGTGAACACCCCCCCAACCACAACCCCAACCGCCCCCCTCCCTGCTCCCCTGCACTCTGGGGCTAAAACTAATGAGATCAACTTTGCAGAGTGCCTGTCGCCCAATTTAAGAACTAGAAGTAGCTAAATATGGGAAAAAGTGCAATCCCCATTTGCCCAAACAAACCAGTATTATTCCCCGAGTGGGACAGTGACCTATGTCACTGAAAACAGGAAACATGTTACAACTCGACCTGTCAATATTCCTCTCTAGCTTCAGAACTTGGCTAAGGGCGAAACAGGCGCAAGAGCTCCTGAGGCCAGGAATTGTCTTGTGGTTGAAGTGTCATATCGGTCTGGCTTCAGCGGGCATTGTGTTCCTTGGCGTCTCTCATCCCTCCATCCAATCCGCCAAAGCCTCCGGGTGATCGAAAAACCAAGCCTTTCCAGCCGCCTCAACCCGCAGCCACAGGGAAGAACATTGCATATTTCTGTCCTTTTTCTCTGAGTCTTTTCTTGACAGCCAGGAAGGATCTCCTCTGTTTTTGTACAGCTTGTGTAAAGTCCGGGAAGAACGATATGACTGCGTTTTTGTATTTGAGTCGCGGCACCACTCTAGCAATCTGTAGGATTACATCCCAATCACAGATGTTAAGCATCCTGGTCAACATGGGACGGGGGGCCCGGGTTTCGGACACCCCCCAGGGAATCTGTGTGCCTGCTCCACCACAAAGAACTTTGACAGGCCCTTAGGGTGCAAATGTTTGAGCATGAGGTCCTCGACAAATAGGTCAGGTGCCAGGCCTTCCATTTTTTCCTTTACCCCAATAATTCGCACATTGTTTCACCTGGAGCACCCCTCATAGTTGTCTAGTTTGTCATCTGCGAATTTCCTAAAGGCTTTCAGGACTTGGATTTCGGTTTGGAGCTGTGAGACGTCCTTGACAAGGCTAGTCGAGGTCACCTCTAGTTGCTTGACCTTTTCACTCATTTTGTTGACGTCTGCCCTGATAAGAGTCATCTCCACCGTGATCGCGTCCATCCTCTGCTCCATGGATGTTCTCTCCCAGGCTATCGCCTCCATGACATCTTTTAAGGTGAGTTTGGGGGGGCCACCCTCTGAATCCCTAGCCGTCCCATCTCGGGGGTGGTGTTCAGGGACAGCCACCTTAGGGCAGGTGTACTTGTCCAGCTTTCTCTGCTGCGTCAGTTTGGAGCCCTTTCCTCTCAACATTCTGCCCCACCAGGCGGGCACTCTTCGCCCCGTCACCTTCTCTTTGGACCCCACTGGGTGACTCCAAGGATCCCGTCGCTATTGGGGAAAAGGAAGGCAGGGCGTGGGGGTGGGGGCAGAACCCAACAGTTTGCCATCCCCGGTGCAGCAAATAGCAGGAGAGGTTGCACGTGTTCCCCCCATGTTGTAGTATATAGGCCCATCCACAGCGGAGAGTTTATGTCTGCACCCACTCTATCACTCGCCCTGCGGGGTAACATCCAGCTGCAATGTTTGGGGGGGCCCCACTCTCCTCCAGCGGTAAACTTTATATGGAGTCTCACTATAGGACACAAGCAGATGGGTACACTCCTTCCCCGACCTGGGGATCACCAGCCCTGGGCCCCAAACCCACCGTTCTGTATTTTTAGGTCTCGCTCTCGAGACCTATTGTCATGGAGTTCGCTCTCAAGGGAGACAGACCGGGGCACGCGCGGCGTTTCTGGTCTGTGGACGCCCCCGTGAACACGCACATGTGCACAGCTCCCTTCGTCATTGCAAGCTTCACTTTCGTAATGCACATGCGCGCTCCAAGCCCGGCACGCTCTCCCTTCCTGGATGCCTCTGCTACCTATGACCGGCTGCCACGAGGCAGCAGCAGCAATGAATGACCCGCATCTGTCACCTCTACTGGAAACGGTCCTTATCTTTTTTTTTCTCTGTAAGCTTTGTGCTTTGGAGCTTCTATTAAAGACACTATGAACCTCTCCAAACAGCTGCGCATCTTCAGCGTTTAATTTTAAATAAACTAGGGGGCGGTGGTGGGTAAGCCCCCCCAAGGGAGATGACCCCCCTGCAATTGCCATCCCACTGCTACACGTTTCCTCCAGACCTACGTATCGAGCTGGCCGACTGACTTCGAGGTGCTTCTCCCACTGGAGTTTCAACAGTGTCCAGGCGCCAGGCTGCTGGCACCGTACAGCAACCAAACGATGCGATACATGGGGGGCCACATCCTGCTCGCCCACCCCATTAGGACATATCCTAATCTGCACTCCATGTACCGCTAGACACGCACTCTTATCTCGCCCCCTCCTGCACACTGCACAGAAGCGGCCTCTTTCCGCCTTTAAATCAAGAGTGCTAAAGTCATTTCCATCAGCAGAATAGTGCATATTACGCTTAATTTCGAGCATAGACATTGCAATATTATTTTCACCATGCATGCGTATGTACTTCACAGACTAGCTACATATAGAACCATTGTCACTCAGAAATATAACTTATCAGTGGTGTTACGTACAGTCGGAAGCACACAAAACGATAAATTTTTTCTGGTACCCCACTCATTTATTGCATTAACTAAAAAAAACGAGAAGCTTGGTACCTTTTGTGACGTCACTTCCAGTGACAGCGTCCCCCCCACTTCTTCTTTTACGACTTGTGCCCTGGGGGTCAGTGATATATAGGGACTTGCATTTATCTCAGTCAGTGTCCAGGAGAGCTTGCATCACGCTGCTCACTCCGCACGCATGGCGGCATTGACACTACGCCGACGGGACAGCTCAGTCAGTGGAGCGCCTGTTTCAAGTGAGATATTCGAGTCCTGGCAGGTTCTTCCCAATTTTTATGTCACTTTGTTGTGAATATAATGGGAACCATATTTCTTTAATTAGTACAAGGCTTGAATACCACAGGGACGGGTCAGGCGCTCTAAACAGAATGTTATAATAAGCGTTTCCGCAGTGTGCCGTGAAGCAAATCTGTTCACATTGTGCGCTACAGCTGGAGTTTTCACTCACTGTAATGCGCATCTTATGTTTTATGATACAGTGCCACTAAAAGTTTGCAATATGACTTTATTCCATAAACAGGGCAATATTTACTGTTTTCCCTATGTCCATGTAAATGTAAGCCCCATCCAAGCCAAGATACCTCTGCCTCAACCTGATGTAGACGAGAGCTCACCAGGATTGACAACCGCGGCCTGTACTGTGCAAACAGATCTCTGCAGCACAACCCCAACCCACTCAGCCACCTTAACAACTTCACACCGACAGCTTGTGACTGCCTGCGACAAGCACGCAGCCCCCGCCTCCAGCCCGCAGCAGACTCCCAAAAACATGCAGGAATTGATGCTGAACACACACCGAGGGCTGTTCACAGCCAGTCACTTCTTGTAGGAAAGCAGCAACTCTGTGTAACTTCAAAGTAAACAAAGCTGGCTTCAGGGGTCAGACAGAGACCCGCGCCTTCCTCAGCGCCTTCTGCGGTGTGTGTGGGCGCTGCTTGCGCTGAGAGCGGCCCCCGGCCCAGGCACTGCTGCCTGCTACAATCCAGCGTTGCACTCTAATACTGCAGAACTGCACAGCACAACGCCAATGGGGTTCAAGTGCTTGAATGATGGGTGCTATGCATGCCCACTTCCAAAGCCACTCATCGCAGTGACATCAGAATGATGAACGTCTGAGAGCGGCACTGCAGCTTGCTACAATCCAGCGTCGCACTCTGATACTGCACAGCACAACGCCAATGGGGTTCAAGTGCTTGAATGATGAGTGCTATGCATGCCCACTTCCAAAGCCACTCATCGCAGTGAAACCAAATGAAATACCAGTATTTGTAAAGCACACAGCTACCTCCTAAGTGGTGTCCCGGCGCTGGGGGCCCTCGTGAATATTAAGTGAGCTATTGCCCAGAGTCGCATGGTGCTGGGCGAACCTACTGCCGGCACCGGAGATTGAACCATGAACCCCATAGTCAGGCACACTGGCCGCTGCGCCACACCTCTTCTACTCAGTGACTTCAGAATGATGAAAGGCCGAGTCATGCACTGCTGTTTTTAGCTGCTTAAACAGAGATGTCCACTTCAGACACATCAAGCATAAAGATGATTAAAAACTCCATCCAGCTATATTGTGTAGTGCTTATATGGGGCCACCGTGCAACAAAGCACTAGGCAGAGAACATTTGTAGCAGAGCTTTCTATCTCAGTAACCCCGTGGACGACGACAAATCCAAAGCAAACACAGAACAAATCTTATACCAAACCAATTAATACAAAAATGAATCAATGGAAAAAAAACTGCAAAAGGGCGCACATATGCAATGGCACTCACCATGCGAGGCTCATGACCCGGAGATCAAAAACTCTGACTTAAGCCCGCCAAAAGAGGTCTCCATTAATTGGACGAACTTTAGACCAACATAACTTCAAACGCAGGACCCGGCGCTTTGCTCACCTCTGCTTGTGCACTGATACCACGCAGCATAGACACAGATTTTCTCCCGCCCCTCACGCACTGCAGTGCCAGGGAGATAGTGGCGCCAAACTTCCGCCCAACCTCTGCGGTACTGCGCAGAAGCAGATTGCCAACAGTTCTCGCGTGATGAGATCAGGTCAGCTTCCAGTGTGAAAGAAATGTTGGGGCAGACAAGTGCACGAGCAGAATCTGCTCTGTGAACGCGCTTCCACGAGCCGATTCTGAAATGGGAACGCGCTTCCCAAGGACAGCTTTTGCACGTTCAATTTGATTTGAGTAATCCTCGCCTGGAAGACCTGCTGAGCTTAATTATAGGTGAGTGCTCCTGTCTGGAAGACTGGTGAGCAGGTGCCTTACATTTGTTTACTTAGTCTAGCAACCTCTCCGGGAGTCGTACTTCGGGGCCTGGCGGCATGCTGTGATAATTACTATGCTAATTACTTTCTTTGTTTTTTTATCCACCCACACCACAACCCTGTCGGTAACATTTATTTAGTAGTGCCTAAACTGGCCCCAATTTGATGCATCATAAGGGAACGAGTCCTAATTTGTGTGTGCCCTTGGACAACGCTCTTACGTGTTCAGTGCAGGAATCCAACCTCCATCAGAGGCTCACAACTCAGGCACAGCCCCAATGTATTTCTTATCAAACAGCCAGAGAGCGAGCTGCACAGTACAGATGATTGGTACGTTCTTCATCCATTATGCCTTGTACTGAGAACCAGGATTGGCCCCTGTCTTCTTATGTTCGCATAGCGAGACAACTTTAGAATCTGTGACTCGAGCAGGGCTTGCATATTGGTTTACTTTAGGGAATGTTTTAAATGCTGTGGTGCTGAGTTTGGCCCAATTGCTTGGCAGAAATAGATTATTATGTACATTAAAAAAACATCCTTCACAATATATTACATTCAGTATATTTAAGCTGCTGTACATCAATTTAACTGAGTAAATGTAATACTATAACAATTCAGTAGATTAATCACATTATTGTGGTTTCAAAGCCAATCTAAACATTTATTACAGTTCACATATGTACTTGATTTACCATTTAAACAAAGTAGAACAATTTTGAGTATGCTTGAACATCCTGTTCCACAACAAAATCACTGGGTGTTGGGCCACTCGGGCTGTGACGAGGACTCCGGATCTGGAGTCCTCGTTTGGGTTGGTGTTGGACAAATTTGGTGTCCACAGGAGATCAGAGTTCTTTAGGAAGGCAGAGGATGTTCCTGGGGGCCACCCTCCAACTCCACCCTCCAACTCCACCCTCCAACTCCACCCTCCAACTACCCCCTCCAACTCCACCCTCCAACTTCACCCTCCAACTCCACCTTCCAACTCCAAGTCCACCCTCCAACTCAAACTTCGTCCTCCAACTCCACCCTCCAACTCCCCCCTCCAACTCAACCCTCCAACTCCACCCTCTAACTTCACCCTACTCACTCTACTACTATCTACTCACTACAGTGCTCTGCAACTCTCTACTATTCACTACTACTCGCTCTCTATTAATAACTCTATCACTCTCTAGTACTAACTCTAATAGTCTACAACACACTCTCTACTCCTCTACTACGCTCTCTCTACTAATCACTCTACTACTCACTATTACTCACTCTACTACTCACTCTCTACTACTTACTCTACTACTCACTTTCTACTACTCTCTACTCACACTCTACTAATCACTCTACTATCTACTACTCACTATCTACAACTCTACTAACTCTCTACTACTCGCTCTACTACTCTCTACTACTCTACTCACCACTACTCTCTACTACTCTACTACTCATTCTCTACTACTTACTCTCTATTACTCTCCAATCACTATACTACTCGCTCTCTAGCTACTACTAACTCTACTACAACTCACTATTACTCACTCTACTACTCACCCTCTACTACTTACCCTACTAATCACTTTCTACTACTCTACTCTACTCACATTTTACTAATCACTCTACTATCTACTACTCACTATCTACAAGTCTACTAACTCTATACTACTCGTTCTATTACTCTCTACTACTATACTCACTACTACTCTCTACTACTCGACTACTCACTACTACTGAACTACTCACTCCACTACTCACTCTTTACTACTTGGGCTTTACCACTTACACATTACTACTCACACTTTACTACTCACTCTTTACTAACTCTAATACTCTCCACTACACTCTCTACTACTCCCTCTAGTACTCTACTTCTAACTCTACAACTCTCTAATACTCCCTACTCACTCTACTACTCAATCTACTACTCTCTACTCACACTCTACTATTCACTATACTCACTACAGTACTCTACAACTCTACTACTCACTACTACTCTCTATTAATAACTTTGTTACTCTCTAGTACTAACTGTAATATTCTACAGCACACTCTCTACTCCTTTACTACACGCTCTCTACTAATCCCTCTACTACTCACTATTACTCACTCTACTATTCACTCTCTACTACTTACTCTACTGCTCACTTTCTACTACTCTCTACTCTACTAATCACTCTCTACTATCTACTACTCACTATCTACAACTCTACTAACTATACTACTCGCTCTACTACTCTCTACTCACCACTACTCTCTACTACTCATTCTGTACTACTCACTACTCTCAAATCACTCACTCTATCTACTACTAACTCTACTACAACTATTCACTACTCACATTTGCGAGAGATTAAGCTATTGTCATTGTAAATGACAATGCCATTTATTTATGATAGTCCAGGCCACGGTACTATCTCGCCTGGACTATGCCAGTTCGCTTTTGGTAGGGACCAATGTGGCGGAGACTACCCGCCTCCAACGTGTGCAGAATGCCGCGGCGAGAGCCATTGTTGGCCTACCCCGAAGGAGCTCTGTTTCAGGAGTCTTGAGATCTTTGCATTGGCTCCCCATTAAATCACGCATCCAGTTTAAGGTGTTGTGCTTGGCGTTTAAGATCTTGAGGGGAGTAGGTCCGCCAATTCTTGCTGATCTCCTGTCGTGGTATGTTCCTTCCCGCGCTCTGAGATCGGGAAGCCAAGCGCTCGCGGTGGTCCCCCGATACAGGCTGTGTCGGGTTGGTGGTCGCTCTTTCCGGGTGAGGGCGGCTGAACTCTGGAATTCCCTCCCAGTGGACTTGCGGCTACTGGCTGACCTCTTGGCCTTTCGCAAAGCACTGAAAACTTTTCTTTTTTAAATAAATTCTTTATCTGTGTTGTGTTTCTGCTATCTGTTGCACATTGCCTGCCATGCGCCAGGACGCCCCTTAGCTGGGGAAGCTGTGCGCAATACAAAAGTGCATAATAATAATAATAAAATAATAATTTATCAGTTTTCAAAAACAACACATAGAGAAAAATTTGTCATTTACATGCCAACAGCTCTAACTTTTGCAAAGCCGAGACCGTTGCATTGTAAATGCTTGTAATTACTACCTAGTGTGAGATTCAGTGCACGCTTCCAGACACACACACCGCCAGCCATCAGTGCACATTTTCAATAGGCACACATACCACCAGCCGCCAGTGCACACATCTACCAGGCACACACACCACCAGCCATCCATGCACACTTTTAACAGGCACACACACACCACCAGCCATCAGTGCACGCTTTCACCAGGCATACACACCACCAGCCATCAGTGCACGCTTTCACCAGGCATACACACCACCAGCCATCAGTGCACGCTTTCACCGGGCACACACGCCACCAGCCATCAGTGCACGCTTTCACCGGGTACAAACACCACCAGCCGTCAGTGCACACTTTCACCAGGCACACACCACCAGACGTCAGTGCACGCTTTCACCAGACACACACACACCACCAGCCGTCAGTGCACACTTTCACCAGGCACACACCACCAGCCGTCAGTGCACGCTTTTACCAGGCACACACACCAACAGCCATCAGTGCATGCTTCCATCAGGCACACACACCACCAGCCGGCCAGGCACACACACACCACCAGTCATCAGTGCACACTTTCAACAGGCACATACACACCACCAGCCATCAGTGCACGCTTTCACCAGGCATACACACCACCAGCCATCAGTGCACGCTTCCACCAGGCACACACCACCAGCCGTCAGTGCACGCTTTCACCAGGCACACACACCACCAGCCATCAGTGCATGCTTTCACCAGGCACACACCACCAGCCGTCAGTGCACACTTCCACCAGGCACACACACCACCAGCCATCAGTGCACCATTTCTACAGGCACACACACCACCAGCCATCAGTGCACACATCAATTGTTAACACATCCACAATTAACTATTGTAACAATCGCAGTATGGCACACTTTACTATTAAACATATTCATCTAAAGTGCAGCATGCCGCCATTGCTACAAAAAAAATACACTTTTTCTGGCCTACAATTTATAGACTTTTGTTGCAATTGGTGTTGCAATATTTCGCAATGCCAATAGCTCAAACCTAATTAATGCGAGACCTATTGCATTGCAAATGCTTGTTATACTATGTTTCAGCGACATTTATAACTGCTTGGTTTTGAATTTATAATAAATATATACCTAATCCCATCAATTGACTCTGAACTTTACTGTGTGAGAAAATTAATTACACTGTAAATGGTAAATTGTAGTTGATCCTAACTCATTTTACTGAAGGTGTTAAAGTGGCGTAACGAGGAGAAGTACTTGTATTTCTCCTTGTTTTTGCTCTTTCTATGTGTCCGGAGCAAAACCATTAATGATTGTTTTTGTACAGGAAGGTTTTCCTTCAAACCTTCAATCATCCTTGCAGCAAAGGCACCCTTGCAGCATGGTGCTAGGGTTCCCGCTTTGGTGCATGGGTGCTGTTTTAGCACCGGCGCAGGGGAGGGCACAGGGGTGTGCCGTATGCCTGTGAATATGGTGCATCCCAGCATTATTTAAATGACGGAGCCTGGTGCAACAAAATTGCTTGTGGTACAGCACTGTCCCCCTAAGGCTGCACAGCAACTTCCTACAGAATTATACGTCAACTGGAAATAGGCAGTAAGTACTGTGTCCTTCACCAAATATTTCTCATCACAATCACTACAACCCACCATTTCTACAGTCTTTTTCTCTTTCCTTTCGCAAATGATACATAGCTTCTATCTTTTTGCAAGATCCAAATTTAACTTTGTATTTATCTCTCTCCTTTCAACCTTCTCACCCTTCCTTTGACTCACCCTTCCTTCCTTCGAACATTTCTCCTGCTTCCTTATTCTCTCATTAGGATCGCCTATAAAAACCTATTCAGCATGGTTAATTTTGCACTGCAGCTCACTTGCATTTCGGTTGGTCCCGATAGATTGTGAAAAAGGCTGAAAGCATTTTTATCAAGTATTCCCTTTTACTCACCCTTCTGGACGTTTTCGAAACTCAAGCAACAGGATTTCTAATCCATATATAAAGGTTTGAAGAATTTGTTGCAGGGACTTTTTATAAAAGTGAGTCGTAGTCAGAATAAAACATCTTAGTCATATTTTGATAATTGAACAGATTCTAAAACACATTACATGAGAAGGCACAAGACAAAGAGAGATACTAGTTAGTTGAGCCTGTGGTTGCAGAGGTCGGCAGATAAGAGCAGACAGGTTTCTACATTCATGACCCTTACATATTTGGCTAACATTAGATAATAAACATTACAACCAAATATACTTTCAGAGTCATGCTTTATGTGAACATCTCCCTGGTAGCTTTTCCTCATTATTTACTAACGTCTGATTTGTTCTATCGCTCGGTGAGGCATTTCCATGCAGAAGTTAAAGGTCTAACAGAAAGCCAACTACTGAAACTGCTATGGCAATCACCCGAACTACTAAGACAATTTTGCAGCACATTTGTGCTTTCAACACCATGTTAATCTTTTTACAGCTCAAGGCAACAAAATGGAAATTGTCTTGATTTTCAGTATCCGTTCAATATTCGGTTTCTGTTAGGTTAGTCCACGCTATACACTACAATCTCTACTCTAGCTCTAAAAATACAGTGACCATCATCTTCTTCACCTGGCTACCTATGGACTCTATAGTTCTCTGACCGCTGAACTTCAGTACAACAGTCTCAGAATCATTTGTCCATTCAGTGCGGTTCTGCAAGCTCAAAGATTCTCTTTCAACATTATTCTCCTGAATTACTATCTATTATTTTCATGGAGGCTTATTAAAGTCAGTCTGAAAGTCGTCATGGTTAGTGAGTACTTTTTATTCAGTATTATCAGTCTTTGTGGTCTCTAGGGGGCATATTATCAAGAAAGGGCGTTACATTATCGCCGCTTTTATCTGCAGGAAACTGCCGATAAAGCGGCAATAATGGGCTTGATAATATGCTCTATGAATTCCAATCGAAGCCCATGTTAGATGTGAAGACATCTATTATGGGCTAAGATTGGAATTCATAGAGCATATTATCAAGCCCATTATCGCCGCTTTATCAGCAGTTTCCTGCCGATAAAAGCGGCGATAATGTAACGCCCTTTCTTGATAATATGCCCCTAGACTTCTTGCTGCTCAAAGTTGCTGTGACGTTGTTCTTTCTCTGTATCTTCTTGTTCTTCTAATTGTCTTTCCTCTCTAATGATCTCTGTGCTTCTTGATTTGGTCAGCACATTCCTTTCCTTATTTTCATTCCGTGGCCATTTGTATTTGTGACGCACTCTTTCCTTTGAGGTACTTGTTACTTTAAATTCATTGAGCACATTTTAACCTTCGGAGTCTAGATGGAACTAGATGAAACCCTGCTACTTTTCCTGTATCATCTTCCGCAGGCTTTGCACCAGCTCCTGCTTAACTGTGCTCTGTTCTCCTGGATTTGACATGGACTCGGCCCTGGTTTGGGTGCTTCACCAGGGGCTGGAGATCCTGGTGCTCCACTCAGGGTGCCCTCTAGCTGCTGTTCAGGCAAGCAGTGTGACAAACTCCCAGGTAGGACTTCTTCTCCTTCTTCCTCTAACGCCTGAGAAACATTCTAATCGAGCTGGACTCGGAGAATCAGTGGGGATGTCCCTACCTGATCTTTTGCACATCCCACTTTCTTTGTGTGTGAAACATAGATCCAGTTCAGAAGGCTGGCACATTTCACAGCGGTATTTGTCACAAGGATCCCTTGATGATGTCCTTTCCAGTGCTCTGTTAATTAAGACTTGCACACATGCTTCTTCAAGAGAACCCAGTCGTCTGGGTTCATGTCATGATAATGGCCAGACCTCATGGCTGGAGTTGCCAAGTCAACCTGATGAGAGACAGAATACTCCACATCGACCAATCCTTTGAAATGTAAAATGTAAATGTAAATGTAGACGTATTTGTAAAGCGCACTGATACTACAGAGTGTCCTGGCGCTGTACTCATACCGCTAGGGAACCCTTCCTGGTTTTTCCCCGTGAAACGTCCACTCCTGGGCATCCCCAGGGTGCAACCAGGCATCCCCAGCGCTGTAGGGGGCCGTTGTGGAGACTAAGCAAGCTATTGCCCACAGTTGCAGCGTGGGACCCATGCTTAGAGTAGGCACCGAGGCGAGAAATCAGGTCCGGGGGAATTATGAGCCCAAGATCCGCCAAGACCAGCTGAGGCCAGCCGAGGCAGGAATTGAACCCTGGTCCCGGGCCAGACCTCTGCATCAGGGTCTGCCGCTCTAACCATCGAGCCACACTTCTCCACTAGAAATAGTCTAGTGAACTATGTCATCTGTACTACTTATAAGCGCAGCTGCAACAACGGAAGGGATTGTCATGGCTCTCCCCATCAGTATCTTGGGAGAATCCTGTTCTTTTGCAGGGTGTGCTCCTGCTGCTCATAAGAACCAGCAGAGTACATTGGACCATTTGAAAGATGTGTATGTGCATGTTTTTGATAGCTACTTGTGCTGTTCACCCACTATCCCAATATTGATGCTTCCAGACTATAACTGCAGTGGAATTTCTAGTTAATGTCTAAAGCTGTACTCAACAGCATCAACACCTCACTTTTGAAGTGACTGCTTGATCTGATTAAAGATAAACAGTCATTCCAAATCGCGGGATCAACTCCCTCAAGACTAGCATGGCCACTGTCAAACTGTTGTGTCACCTAGTTGGGTAGGCCTCTACCATTCTTGAGAATAAAGAGAGGACAACCATGTCATACCACAGCTGGTTACAGTGTGACATCTCCAAGAAGTAGATTTGAAGATGGCTGAATGGATCATCTGATTTTCTTGTGTGTCTCTTGGTCACAATAATCTCACTTCCTGGGTTTATTTTCTGACACGCAATACATCTTTTTTTTAATGAACAACATACAGTTATACAAACGCAATACATCTTTGACACAGACTTTCAGCCATGAGCCAAAGAGGGGATTATGTGATTGAAGGTCCGCACCATCCCATTTTGCCAGCACGGGTCGGGCCATGTAAATGTCGAACAGTGCCCGGCAACATGGAATTGGGCAGAACTGTTTTCTCATCGCTTGGCATCCAAATACTGCTGGAGTTTTTAACAAAACTTGATCTTTCTCATTTTTCTTTCCCAGTTTCAGGTGCCTCATGTTGCAGCTCCCTGGGCTCACTCAATGCAAACACAGTATTTAATAGCATATTTATTACAGTCTCATTTTCTTCACTACATCGTTCATTCAAGTGAAATGTGCTGGACTCAAGAGCACAGTACCTGGCAATCAAGTCTGCTTATCTATTTCTGGCGGTGACAAAATTGTCGCCACTCTTGTGGACAGCACACTGAACAACTGCTATTTATCTTGGTAATTGGTATACCTTCATCAGGTTCATTACATAGAGGCTATTGCTTAATGAGTCCAGAGGAGGTAAGAACCCTCACTGTGACCACAGCTTACCAAAGTAATGCACTAAGCTGTATACATCCTGGCTATCAGTGTAAATGGAAATCCTTAGCCTTCACATGCACAACATGCTCTTGTCAGGGCAAGCAGCTACTTATGCAGAGGTTATGTTGCATGAGTAAGATGCTTCTACGATGCCTTTCATAGTGTAGAAAGCATATGCTGCTCTCAAAATACTGCATCTGTTTAGCAAACAGGAGTTGTCCACAAATAGTATGTGATCAGATTCTTTGAGCGATACATCCATAATGTCTGGTCATGGCTTAGTGCATAACTTTGTAAAAATCAACACAACTGTGATCAAACTCACACTGTACAGAATGATCTTTAGGAATGGGCAAATGTGTTGGAGGATTTAACATGGTACTACTCCGCAGTGAGATTTTTGGCGGACAAAATCACCTATGCATACCTAGCATGGGGCTATTTGTTATGTGTTGCGTTCGAGTAAAGGTCATGAGAATTTCTATCAAATGAGGCACTGTTACATTAATGAGATGACCCATTAAAATACCCTCACTCTGCTGTATGTAATTATGTATGTGTTAATTTAGTGTGCATTTCAATGGAAAAGGTAATGTTTATAAATGACAGTGTGCTAACCTTGCAACACTTTCTATGACGTTAGGATTTTTCACTATCCCTATGACTTTAGTGATGTTACATTGATGTCATCAGCCCTACTCTGAAAATTAACTCTGGACCACACGTATGACCATTTTCAATGTTTGCAAAAGGAGAATCGGGAACATTTCGACCACTGAAAAGGGTTGCAGCATGTATCAACCCTATTTTTTGAGGCGGTAACCTATTACTGACTCGCAAACTAAGGTTTGTGAGTCGCTAAAAGGAAGGGGCGTGACAAGGTCATCCCTTCCTCATAGCGAGTCGCAAGGGCATGTACGATTGTTTTGTGACCGGAATACAGTTGCAAAACAATCACATTTTACTGCCTACCCCAAGTAGGTGGTAAGCCACTCGCAAACGGTAAGGAGTCCACAGGGCACCTCTTTCCCTTTGTGATTGGCAGGGGACACTTTTTGAAAAGTAGGCAGTGGTCCTACAGACCACTGCCAACTCTTGAAAAATGTAACGGAAACATTTAATTCTTGTTTTTGAAATGCATCCCCTTTTCCTTTAAAGAAAACGGGCTGCATTAAAAATAAAAGTTGCTTTTTTAAAAAGCAGACATGGAGGTCTGAGGTCCCCAGCAGGCCACCATCCCCGTGTTATTGCCCATTACCGATGGGTCGCAAATTGCGACATGCCTCATGAATATTGATGAGGCAGGTCCCTTGCGACCCCATTGGGAATTGTAAAATATGTCTGAGACACAATACATTTCCTTTTGTGAGTCGCAAGTTGCTAACATTTGCAAATTGCAAGTCGCAAAAGGAAATGGTCATACATGTGGCCCACTGTCCCTAAATCCAAACCTGTGCAAGTAACCACAA
The DNA here is from genome assembly GCF_964261635.1 of Lissotriton helveticus. Classification (NCBI taxonomy): domain Eukaryota; kingdom Metazoa; phylum Chordata; class Amphibia; order Caudata; family Salamandridae; genus Lissotriton; species Lissotriton helveticus. The sequence continues at coordinate 1,327,566,390 of NC_136067.1, read as the reverse complement.
GCAAAACACATGGCCAACCTTCCAATATTTTTTACTGCAATTTTTTAACTTTATAAAGCCATTTCAATGGAGAATGTGCTCAATATGTAATCATACACAATCTTCCCACTTGTATATGACTTTCAGACATAAATTGAGAAATATGGATGTGCCTTAACTACTAGAGCTGGTGACTTTGGATCTAAGGGACCAGGTTTAGTCCAGGCATTGGCTCTGCACAAATCACTTATTCTCATGTGCTTAAAATATAATGAATTTGACTTTATGTAATATATTTTGGTGCTAATGTAGAGTACTTCAATACCCTTTGCGCAGGGTTCTTTACAAATGGATATGAGGCTTTATGCCATACTCTACTGCAGAAGGGCTTTTTCATATTTGCTAAAGTCACTGGTAACAACACCACGATTTTTAAGAAGCCTTGTGATTTTAGTGAACCGATGCCGCAGGTCAACAACGCCCCACTCCGTAAAGTGTACTAGCTCCAGTGCAGTTCAACAACTGTCACTTTTATGGGCAGCTCAATATCTTGGAAACAGTCCAATAAAGACATATCAAAGGGGTGTGGTCAAGGTCGCAACATTTACAAACAATTGTTGTTAAATAGGAATGCAAAACATTGTAAAGAGTATGTTACTTTTAGTAATTCTCAGCATTTTGAAAGCAAGTCTACAAAATTGCCCTGCCTCATGTCCATTAAGGCTAGGAGAGTCGTGAAAGTTTGATATTACAAAAATTGGGTTGTGGTTCTAAAACATTTAGGAAGCACTGGTCTACACCATAACATTGTAAAATCTGCTAGAAGGCAAATAGTGATCAGTGTCATGACCAAGTGTATGAGGGTTCAACATGGCAGGGAGAGGATATAAGGCTGCCAGGGCAGGACTAGAAACCTAAAGCAACCATAGCGAATATGTTCAAACCTGCCCCGCTCCCCTCCTGCTTCTTATATCTCACCCTGCTTCTCTCTCGCCTCTTTCTCTCATTCATTTCTCTCGACTAAAGCACTCTCTGTCCTCTACATTTACATGTGGGAGCTGAAGAATGTGAGAGGCACCAGCAGCGGCAACCTGTTTTCAAAAACTGGCTTCCAGCCCACATGGGAAAAACCTGTTCAGTGGCATAGCTAGACCTTGTGCCGCCCGTGGCAGCCCCTGTGTTGGCCGCATGTAGGAAAGGGTTGGGTGCTGGCGACTCCTGCGTTTGCTGCAACGCCATGGCTGCAGGTAAGAGGGGGGCTCCTGTTGCCCAAAAACCCGTGCCGCCCGAGGCAGACCACCCCCCACCGCACTTACTACCCCACTGCACCAGTTGGAAGAAACAGTCAACCCGGCCCTGAAACCTGTGATAGGGGGACAGTGGCTGGCCCGTCGTAAAAGGAAGGCTGGAGTTAACAGGGTAACACAAGCTGGGCCCACCTTCTGTAGCCAGGAATGGAGTTGTAGGAAATGTTAGCCATATTCTGCAAGTCCTGCTGCTGGCTCCAATAAATAAACCACCACAGAATTCCCTGCATGGCAGTGAACTGCTAGGAATGCAGGTCGTGACTGCCAAAATAAATTCCCAAGTATGACTTGTAAGATCTGAAGTATCAGAGGTAAATGATTTAAAGTGCAAAAATAGTTTGAACGTGAAGTAAAAGATTTGCTTAGGATCAATCGTAACGAATGCTGTATCTATAAGCCTACATCAAAAGCAACATGTTTTGTTAGCATCTGATGGAAGGCAAGAGAAGGTGCCTTTGGAGACTCTTCTCTGCTGCAGGCGTGATATCATTCCCGTTTTAGGTGCCAAGAAAAAGAACTACAGCAAACTGGTCGTGATAATTACCTCTGGCAGGAAAGAAAGGAAAACGTCCTCAAGGGCATTGAATAACATTTACAATGTTCAATAATAAAGTCAGCATGTGACTGGTTGCAAAACATCTAAATACAAAGCACCCTACTCAAAATAAAAATGTGTCTCTGACAAAAAAATTATTAATGGTACGATGCATTTTTGATGCCAAGGCCACTTTAATGAGCATAAAGCCATCTGTCTAGCAGTCTGAAATAGCACGAAATTCAGTACTGGCCAGTGTCTTGATATTGCCAGCGAAACAACCAACCATTTGACTAAAAAAAGATAACATACCAAACTCATAACAGATTTTTTTCTACACATTTTCTGTCACAACACAGACAGAGGCTTGTTCTCGTTAATAATGAGCTCTGTGGGGGAAGAAGCAAGAAAGAGATAGATCAGCAACTGATGTGCTGCTTGCCACGCATTCAAGGGGCTAGCATTATGAAAGTAAACAGGCCTACCTTTCGCAAGCTTTGTTGGTTGTGGAATTATTTTTTTGCAAGTGTAAGCAATATAAATGAAAAGAATAAAAGTGAAACAAATGATAGAGCCTAAAAGTGGTGGGTGTATGTTTGCAAAATTAAATATAACAAGACAAGCGCCACCTTGGGATACTATTATGGGTACTGTATGGGTATTTCATTGTTGAAGCATGACCAGCATGTCTACTAGCAACATGTCAGTCGTCTTAGACTAGTAAAACGATATTCTACCATAAACAATACCGTTGCACAATGGCCACATAGTAAAGATCGCACTGGGCGGCAATCTTGGCAGTGTGTTCTGCATTGTGAATCGTTGTTGTAGCATTCCTAGGTGATCCTCAAGTTGTTTCTAAATGAGATGGCTCAAGTAGATCGTTAAACAATGGTGCAATAGGGACAATATCATTCCAAGATGGCCTCTTTATTTGGAACCATTGGCAATGAGCGACCTACACATGAAATGAGGAGCCCAGTAGTACAGTCTGGGGAGCTACCAGGCGTTCTTAACAAAGAAACGAAGAAGGCAGAGGGAAAGAAATGAAAGGAGGCCTATAGAATGTGAAAATGAAAAAGATAAACCTACCGGGTCTGGCACCGCAGCACACTCACTTTCAGGTGGATGTGCATGTGATGAAATGAAACATCGCCTCTCACAGGGTAAAATAGCCTATTACTGAAGGCTGACCCACTGCCCCCATGCTGTATGATGTTGTGGGCAGAGGCAAAATGTGAATGACACTTTAGCAGACCAATGACTGAAGAGGGCAGACCCGAAGGCTTCTCGATATGTGTTTTTTTAATGCTTACCATGTTAATGATTTTTTTATAACAAGGACCTGGCAGACACATACAGCTGTCAGGCCAGCCCTACAAAGAATACTGTTTTACACCCAAAGCTACATACTACTCTTAAAGTTACAAATGTTCAAAATTACAGATAGCACAACAATATATAACTTCTCCTAAGAAGGGCAAATAAAGATTCTCACAGTGTACATTTTCTACCCCCAGGAGTTGTCAGAGGGGGTAAACAATGTCAAATACCTTGCCTACTGTGTAATCTCTGAGTGTCCATGTAACAAAATATCTGTCTACAGGCTTTAACACACTTTAATAAATAACTCACTCTCAAAGACATTGACATAACATTTCCAAATCAATAAATCAGGCCTATAGCCTTTTGTATTTTGCTTGTCGCCATAACCAACTATGGCCTACTGCATTCAACAAAAACACCCCTCCAATGCAACCTTCAGGTATAATGTTGTAACATTAGAAATATGTATGTACACCATTACAGTTGTAAAATAATTTCAAACCTTCCAAAGAGAATCTTTAAATGGACTCCCTCATGAAAATCTTCTACTGCCAGATTTTGTTAGAGGGATAAACTACACCAAAAGCTTTGCATACACTGCCATATGTGGGGTATATAACGCTTGGCAGTCAGAAGCAGAGGCTTCCCTAAAGTGACCCAAGTTGCCACCTAGCCTCTGGTTTATTAATACTATTATGGGTTTATTTAGGAGGGAATGGGAGACAGTATGGGACTAGATGATTGTGTTTAGGAGTGACTACCCTACCACCACTGTGAGGGACGATGCATGAAGATATAGAGAATGTACTTTGGATGTCTTCTGGAGAGGACGAAAAATAGGTTTTTCACCTTTTTCTTTATTTGTTTAACTGTATCTGTAAAATGTTTGTGTTAAATGTGCAATTGAGCATAGACTTTCGCAGCAGGCAACCATCAGATGCATTCTAAAAAAAATTACAAATATGTAAAACATTTAGTTTGGCAAAACAATACAAAACTCAATCCTCAGAGGGCCCAACAAGGATTGCCACAGTGAATACCCTTCATGGCTGTCAGATGGAGCAATTAACACCTAAACCCTTACCTACTATAGTAATCGGTTAGATTTCATGGAACTCGGTTGAGCGTTCGCATCAGACGCTCCACCTCCCCCTTGGCTTGAGGCCACAACAGGGTGATTTTTTGGTGATAAATCGCTTTACTTTCTAGGTATTCTTGGAATTCCGAGCCCTGGAATGGAGGCCAATGTCTGATCTGATTTCCTAGGGCAGACCCATCAGTGCGAATGTCTTGTCCAAGACTCTCTATATGTGTGTGAATGCCATAGACGCCACCACCTCCACTCCACAACGGGGAACTTTGAGAAGGAGTTGACCATTACCAGCATGTTGCGTAAATCGGGGAAACTTCCGAAGTCAGGGCTGACTTTGGCCCAGGGGGTGTCTCTGAGTTCTTCGGTGATCACCGGCGCCGGACCTCCCCTGTGATGGTGCAGGCATGGCACTTTCTCGCCATTTCCTCCACCATGGAATCCATTCCCAGAAACCAGACTTTGTTCCTCAGCCTGGCATTTGTCTTGGCCATCTCCTGGTGTCCAACATGCGCCAGCAGGAGTATCCGTCTCTGCAGCCTTTCCGGAATCACAATCATATGTCCTTGCCGGATGACTCCCTGCTCCCCTACGCTAAGTTCATGGCACACTTGCCAGATTTGTTGTCGAGCGTGGCTGACTTCTGCCCTGAGAGTTTGGATTCCATCTATGAATTGCGCCCAGCCATTGCCCATCAGCGCGGTTTTCTCCTGGTACAGTGTCTCATCTTCAGTAGTGGCACGGCCGATTTCTTAGATTTCATAGCCGTGGGGCACGCTCCTTGCAAGACCATCTTCATGAATGCCTCTGAGTGGGATGCATCCGCTGAGGATTCTTGAGGCCGCATGGATTCTAGGGGCGTGATAGGTAGTCTGCCGGGTTGTGGGCCCCAGGACCAAAAATGAACTGCAGCTGCACCGCCCGTCCCTCTATCCTCTCGGGGCCAGCCTGGACGATCCTGCAAAGAGTGGGAGTAGGGGTTTGTGGTCGGTTACAACTTGGAATTCTTGGCCGCACAGGTATAAGTGAAAATGTTGACACGCCCATTTTATAGCCAGGGCCTCCCTCTCACTTTGGGCATACCTTGTTTCAGTGTCTGTGAGGGCCTTACTGGCGTATGCTACCGGCATCAAGGCTTCTGGGCTGTGCTCCTGAAAAAGGACCACTCCGTGGCCAACTGGGCTGGCGTCAACGATCAGTTCAGTACGCCGCCCCGGATGGAAGTAAGCCATTACCGTCTTGTCCCGAAGTGCTGCCTTGATGTCGTTGAATGCAGTATTGGCGGCCACAGTTCACTCCCACTTGTGGTCATTGCGTCTGAGAGTACGGAGCGGTTCTGACAGGATGGCGAGGTTCAGAATGAATCTTCCACAGTATGTGGCCATGCCAAGAAAGCTTCTCACTTCCGTGTGGTTCTTCGGGGTGCTGCTGCTCGGTTGGCTGCGGCCTTCTTGGGGTCCACTTGTAGTCCTTCTCTGGTGAAAGTGTACCCAAAGAAATCGACAGATTCCTGGTAGAACGAGCACTTCGATTTGTGAAGGGTTAGCCCACAGTCTTCCGGTCTCTTCGGGGTGGCCCAGAGGTGAGTGTGGTGATCTTCTAGGGTGTCCGAGAACACCAGGATGTTATCACTGAGGTTAATCACACCCTGCAGACCTGACAGTGCTTCCCTGATGGCGTTTTGGAAGACTTTGGCTGCCGACAACACACCAAAGCTGAGTCTCTTGTACCTCTGGAGGCTAACATGCATCTAGAATGTAGTGATGTATCTTCTCTCGGGTTCAAGCTCTAACTGGTGGCATCCCATATTTAAATCCAGTTTTGAGAACCACTTGGCTCTGTTCAGGTATGCCACTATGTCGTCCATGGTGGGCGTAATGTGGCGTTCTCTGTTGACTGCCATGTTAGGTAACCTCATGTCCACACAGAGCCGGAGGACTCTGGGCTGCTTGGGTTTGGGAGCCACGACCACTGGGGACACCCACGGGGTGGGGCCATAGACCTTCTCAATCACGTCGAGATCCTCAAGCTTCTTCAACTCTTCCTCCACCTGCGGGCGGAGATTGAACGGCACTCTCCTATGCCTTAGGGCGACCGGTCTGCCTGGGGGTTCAATGTGCTGTTTGAATCTCTTCCCCTTGAGTTTTTCTAGTCCAGTGAACAGTGTTGGAAACTCCTTCAGAATGGCTTAGGCGTGGGAGTCATGGATCTTGTGGGCAAAGAAGACTAGCCCCAGGCCTTCAGCTGTATGGCAGCTGAGCAGTGTACCCTTCGTTCCTTTTGTGATGTGGGACCTGGCTTCCTTGGAGTACTGCCCGCTGACAACTTTGGCGTGGATGACTCCTGGGAGGGGTAGTGGATCCGTCCCTCCGTACGTGTATATTCAAACCTTTGAGGGTATGAGCGGGGGCCGCGGCGACAGACGGTTATATTGCTTCGAGTCCATCACATTGACAGAGGCGCCTGTGTCGATGAGGGCCTGGACAGCCATCCCTTCCACCAATACGGAGCACATGGGTGGTGGACTGTCGGTCCTGCTGACATACGACACGACAAAAACTTTGTCGTCATCATCCTCGAGTGCAAAGCAGCGTTCTGCTGCTGGATCTCTCTTGTCGATGGCGCTTCATCGATGGAGACCTGGCGAAGGCGTTGCGACATGCCCCGCGGCCTCATAGGAGCGTGCCTGGACCGACCGCTACGCACACCGTGGCGAAGTGGTTGATCTTGCCACAGCGGGAGCACATCTTCCCTCTCGCCCCACAGACGGCCGTCGCTGGGTGATCATCACCACAGTAACCACATTGCCCTCCGGGCTGCGTTCTCGGTGCTTGGCGAGTCATGTTGGGGCGCCGTTGGATTGCCTCAACCCTCTCTTCCTTGATGGACATGTGCCTGGAGGCATGTGGCGCTGCGATGGGTGTGTGTAGAGCGGCTTCCATTTCTTCAGCCCGTACATCCGACAGCTCGTGTGACCGGGCCAAGACGAGGATCTCGTCCAGCGAGATCCCAGGTTGACGAAGGATCAGCTTCCACTGGAGTTTGCAACGGCATCCTAGGATGATTTGGCCTTGTATCTCTTCCCTATGATCCGGGAAGGTGCACGTGCTGGCCAGCCGGCGCAGCTGTGCGTAAAACATGTCAACCGACTCCGTGTCTGACTGCGACGGCCGTCTGAACTTGAACCTCTTGAAGTCGAGGTTAAGTTGGGGGTCAAAGTGTCTGTTTAGCACGATGACCGCTGCTTCATAGTCGTCGTCATTACCTATGTTGGGGAGCGTTTCAAAGAGGTTATAAATTTCCAAGCCTCCGTAGTAGATGAGTAGCGACGTTTTCAGGGTGCCATCAGTCTCCCTGGTGCCTTTGAAGTAATGGTTGAGCCGACTGACCCACGCTTTTCATCGTGGCGCTGCCGTGGTGGTGTCTGAGGCTTCACTGAAGGGTGGCAGTGGTGCAACGGCTGTGTGACCATGCCCTGGGGGTTGGTGCGTTGACACCCCGGTCCGGGTTTCCTCCCCCGGCCTGCTGGCCAGCAGCATCGTTCAGATCTGGGTCACCCATGGTGGCTGCGCAGCTGTGCGCAGGCGCCATGGCGCAGTCTTGGCACTAGGGGACTGCAAATGTGCTTGTGTGCCAGCATGGAGCCATGTGCTGACTGGTCTGTGGGCCTTGGTGTTGTGAGTGAGGTGCCTTCACTCCTTGCATCAACTGAGGCAGCCGGAGTCTCCCTGGTGAGACGGTATAAGAACCTTGACAAATGAGGACCACAGTGGGAGCAGGTATGTAGCGCTGTTCTCCCTTTCAAACTGTCCCCGCTGATGCACCTTCATATTTATTCCCTTTCCTTTCCTTTTTTCTTTGACTAAGAACTCTTTTCTTTATGCATTCTCTTTTTTTGCTGGTGCAGGTTGCAGGCAGCACACGGGTCAGCTGTGAGGACTGGGGGCCTGGTGCCAGACGAGGAGTAGGGCCGGAGCAGATGCCTGCAGGGAAGCCGTCTCCCCCTATGCTGCAGGTGAAGGGAGTGTGTGGCTCCACTACCGCAACTGGCCACCACGGAACAAGATGGGTCACTCACCGCAGTAGGAGCCCGCGCCGCCGGTTGAACACGTTCCTGGTGCACGGGGAGACGTGTGGGCGGGCGCAGAGCGTGTAAGCTGGTTCACGTGGGCCTCAGTGGCGGTGGCAGCAGCGGCGATGAACGGAGACAACGAGCAGGATCTCCGACCCACATGGGAACGGAGTGTCGCGGGTGGGCTCCAAGCTGACAAGAGGCGGTGCACGCGTGCAGTGCGACCGGCCTCGTCACCTATGTAGCGTGGCGGGGCCACGTGGGTGGAGGCCGCAGCAGCGCTAAAATAAGGTACGTCACACTGATAGATGATGGCTGGCTGGAAGACCCTGAGTGGTCTTCTGCCCGTTTATTTATCCCCTTGGGTCGGGCCTGCCCGAGGGTGCATGGATGCGTGTGTAGCCTGGGTGGCTCTCTACAGCAGCCACTTTGGCAGTCACAACAGTCACAGCAGCTTCCAGCACAGCAGGGACAACAGCAACAGCCACAATAGAAGTAACTACATCAATAGCAACAGTTGCCACCACAGCAGTAAAAGCAGTCACGCCAATAGGCACCACAACATACAGGTGCAGCAGTGACTAAACTGGTAAACACAGCATGGGGGACCAGCAGCAACCAGAACAGCAATACTAGTAGTGATAATAGATTCTGCCATAGCAAGGAGTGGAGTGGCAATAGGTATTATCAGCCACGACCACAGTGGCTACAGCATCTGTAGCAATATTTTCGAACATAGCAGGGACCACGGCAGTGATTAAAGCTTCCAGAACAGATGTAATCACAGCATGGATCACAGCGGTGACTACTGTTGCCATGAAATCAAGGACAACTGTGGAAACCACAGTTGTGAACACAGCAAAGGAAACGGAAGACACTAAATCACGGTCAATAGCGGTGAAATAACCGGTTGAACCAGCAGTGACCACAGTCAATGTTCACTCTAATTTTTCTCTTCCGGGTGTGGCAAGAAAAAGTCTCTGTAACGAAGGCTCTGTGTGCTGATGACTTATAACTCATTATACAAGTTGGTACAGCGCTTGCTACTAAAATCCATGGCGTACACAACTCCAAATATTTGTTTGAAAATCAATGCAAAACAATGCATTTTGATTCAACCGGGCTGGGTGAAAGTCACCCTTATGACATGAGTCAGAAGTAAAGATATATGTGGTGTTTTATCCCACAATGTTTTCCACCACATCTGTAAACAAGCATTGACCCTTGGGTCTCGGGTCAGGTGGCTCCCCACGCCGCTCCCCACGCCGCACGGCTCCTCCTGTGCACCCGTGACCGGTGACTCTGCACCACTGCTGCCGTTGCCAGGAGTTTGCCGCTGGTGTGCTCCTGCGGTCTGGTGTCTGTCTTTGTTTTCTTTTTTCTGTACTATGCTGCTCTAATTCTTATCTGCATTTGTATTCTGTATTTTTTCTTTCAGGGTAGTCGGTCCCTTTGTGCCCCTTGCCCTCCGTGCCCTCCCCGCTCCCCGCCGCTGCTCCCCTGCAGCCCGCCCCTTTGCTTTCTGTGTCCACTCCCCATCGCCCATTGGCTGCCACGCTCCCGCCTCCCAACTGCTCCTCCCTCCCATTTCGCCTCTTATGGAGGGTGCCGTGCGGAAGCGCGCAGTGGAAGCGCCTAAGGCAAGCCCGTCTGCGTCCGTCCACGCCTGGACCGCGCCCAGCGCCAGAACCCCTGGACCCCGAGGCCGCAACAACACCAGACTGCACTACGACTCCAGCACCCTCCACGTACTCAACCCCTGACGACACCACCCCTGCTACCAGGCCATCCCGAAGCACACCCTAGGGCCCTTCACCTGCCGGAACTGGAATGGAATGGAATGGAATGGAATTGGATTTATAAAGCGCATGGCTGCCCTTGAGCGTCCCAGCGCTAAAACAGTTGATAACAGAGCAACTGAGGGAAAAGAATTTTAGGGACCTTTGGGGAAAAGAAAAGTCTTAAGTGATTTTCTGAACTTACGGTAAGAAGGTTCCTTCCGAAGGTCCCTGGGCAGGGCATTCCACTTTTTCGCTGCATTCAGCGAGAAGCGACGCCCTCCCGTGCGGGCCTTCCTTACTCTGGGAGTGACGGCCAGGTTTTCTTCGTCAGATCGAAGGGCACGAGTGGCTTTGTAGGGGCAGATCAATCCCCTGAGGGCTGGAGGGCCGTTGCCTTGGAGGGACTTGTAGGCAATACATAGTGATTTGAAGGAGATTCGCTCCTGGATTGGAAGCCAGTGCAAGGCTCTAAGCGAGGGTTTAGCTGAGACCCATCTAGGGACTCCCATAAGGAGCCTTGCTGCGGCATTATGGACCCGCTGTAAGGTGTTAATCGTGGCCAGGGGTGCCGCCAGGAGGAGGGCATTGCCATAATCCAGTCTGGCCAGGATTAGGCCCTGAATCAGAAGTTTTCTTGATTCGAAGGGGAGCAGAGGGAGGACCTTCCTTACGGCCCGCAGTGAACCGAAGCATCCTCCAGCCACCTTCTGCGCATGGGTCGTAAAGGTGAGTTGGGGTTCAAACCAAACCCCAAGACTCTTGACTTTCTCCTTTGGGGGTGGTGGGTCCCCCATACAGGGAGGCCAAAGGTCGGAGGACAGAGATGGAGGTGGGTGACCCATGACCATAATCTCGGTCTTTGCTCCATTGAGTCTAAGTTTGGAGGCAGTCATCCAGGAGAAGATGGCTGACAGGCAACGTGACAAATCAGATGGATGTCCCCTTTGTTGTGACAGCGAGACGATAAGTTGAGTATCGTCTGCATAACTAACAGATTTGATCCCGTAGGGGGCTACTGCCTCCTCTAACGGGGCCATATAGACATTGAACAGCGTGGGGCTCAGGGAGGAGCCCTGCGGCACCCCACACTGCAAGGGGACGGGTTTGGACATTGAGCCATTCTCCCAAATTCTAAACGATCTTTTTTCAAGGAAGGACTCCAGCCATCTAAGAGCCAACCCTGTACTGCCCACTTTGGCAAGACGTTGGACCAAGGTTGGGTGGTCGACGGTATCGAATGCAGCGCTTAGATCCAGGAGGATCAAGGCTGCAGATCCCCCTGAATCTAAGATGCATCTTGCTTCTTCCGTAGCCACTAGAAGGGCAGTGTCTGTACTCTGACCCGGGCGAAAACCAGTTTGGGAGTCGCTCAAAAGACCATACTTTTTCAAATAGTCTGAGAGCTGCCTATTCACCAACTTCTCAGCCACTTTGCCCATTCCTGGAAGCAAGGAAATTGGGCGGTAGTTGGCCATGTCCAAGGGATCTAAACCTGGTTTCTTAAGAAGTGTTTTAATTTTAGCTTGCTTCCAGCTAGGGGGGACAATGCCTGTGGTGAATGAGGTGTTTAGGAGCTCTGTGGCCTTAGGTGAGATCGTCCCCAAAATTTGTTTAAGGATGTGCATAGGGGCAGGGTCAGAGGGAGAGCTACTTTTTATGATTGTTAACGTGTTACTGAAGTCTTCCCTGGTGATAGTACTAAAGGCCTCGAGCTGGGGACTGGGAGACACGGGGGTAGGAGCTTCTCTCGAGAGTGGGGTGGGCATTTGGGGAAGGCTATCTAGGATTTTTTTAATTTTGCTGTCAAAGAACTCCGCTAACTGGTCGCATCTTAGTTCGGGGTCCCTGTGTAAGGTTGTAGGGGCAGGGATTTTGAGCAGTTGATTGACAATTTTAAAGGTTTCCCTGGGGGAGTTAGATGATGATCTAATTTTCTCCTCAAAGAATTCTGCTTTAGATTTCAGCCGTGCAGCTTTGTAGAGTCTAAGCGCGGCCTGGTAGGAGGTTTTACTAAGAGTTGACCAGTCTTTCCTCCACAACCTTTCTAATTTCTTACAGGTTTTTCTGAGGTCTCTCAATTCAGTTGAGAACCAGGGGGATTTAAAGGTACTGCTCTTTTTAGTTTTTAATTTAAGAGGGAGGACCGTATCCAGGGAGCTACTGAGCCAGTTATTAAAGTTTTCATCCGCCAGGAGTGGGTCAGGTTCTGTGCCCGGAATCGATTGTTCAAGGGCCCGAGTAAGATCTCCCACCGATAACCTCGGCCAGTCTCTCTGAAGTATACGAGGGCACATGGCCCGGTCTGTTTCAGGGAGGATTTCCCAAGAAAAAGGGACCACAAAATGATCGGACCACGGTAGGGGCAGAGGAGGTTGAGCTCTCAGCTTGGGAAGATTAGAAAAAATAGGGTCTAACAGGTGACCTTTATTGTGGGTAGATTCCCTATTGATGAGATCCAATTCAAAGGTTTTTAGATTTGAAATAACATCAACTGCTATTTTATCATTAGGATCATCAAAATGCAAGTTCAGGTCTCCCAGAACCAAGAAATTGGAGGACCGAGCTGCAGCTGCTAAGGTGGATTCTAAAAGGGAATCTAAAAATTGTTTTAGATTACCTGGCGGGCGGTAAATGAGGAATCCCGAGAAGGAGGAAGTGGGAGTCACTTGAATGATGAAACCTGTACTCTCTGTGTCTAAGATTCCACTATCCTCCAGTCTGCAGGTCAGGGATTCCTTATGGATTATAACAAGACCCCCCCCTTTCCCCTCATCACGGTTACGAGTCTGAATCCTAAAACCACAAGGTAGGGCAGCGATGGTATCAAAATCAGTGAAAGGGGTCAACCATGTTTCCGTGAGGAAAAGCAGATCAAGGTTGCTATCCTCGATCAGCAGGTTGATTTCTACCGCATGTTTTGGCAAGGATCTACAATTAAGAAGTGCCATCCTCAGGACTCGGCTGGTTTTCTTACCGTTGATCCCCCCGGATCCAGGCTCGGGGCAGAACCGACAGCGGCAAAACGGAGCCATCGTCCAGTCCCGTTGAAAGCAACCTGAATCCCCGTGGTATTGTAGAGCCAACAGTTGATCCCTAGTAAGAGCGGCTGTATCCTGCCGAGAAAAGGGCATGGAGGCTGGCCCTAGGCCCGATCTGGCCCGGACGGGCCCAGATGGGCTTGCCTCTGGCGCGCCTCCGGCGCGCCATCGGCGCGCCCGCTGCGCGGACGGGAAATGGGCTTCATTTTAAGGCGCCCGGGCCGTGATTCGCCCGAACGCTAGAGCGCTAACCGGGCTTTCCCTCCAAGATGGCGGAACTGCAGCTTCACCAGCATCTAACCCACCAAACCACCAACCAGAGAACCCAACCTCCTCTGTTGCATCCTTCTCAACACCCGCTCCGCTCGAAAGCACGCCATCGAACTTTGGGACCTCCTAGACTCTACCGCCCCCGACGTCGCCTTCCTGACGGAGACCTGGCTAAAAGCCACCTCAGCGCCAGACATCGCCATAGCCATCCCACAGGGCTACAAGATCTCCCGCAGAGACCGCACCAACGGAGTTGGAGGGGGAATCGCCATCGTCCACAGAGACACCCTCAGAGTCTCGACCAACACCGACGAAACCCTCACCACCGCCGAGCACATGCACTTCCAGATCCACACCGACCCCAACATGAACCTCAGAGGAACACTCGTCTACAGACCATCCGGACCCTGACCACAGTTCAGCAACACCATCGCCGACCTAGTCAGCACCCACGCCCTCGCCTCCATGGACAACATCCTCCTCGGGGACCTGAACTTCAACCTCGAGAACAACAACAATGCCAACTCCACCGCCCTGATCGACAACCTCGCCAACCTCGGACTCAAACAGCTCGTGATGACACCCACCCATGCCGCTGGACACACGCTTGACCCCATCTTCTCCGCAAGCCCCCATGTCTCCTTCAACCACACCACCGAACCCCACTGGACCGACCACAGATGCGTCCACTTCACTTTCAGGAAACCCACCACACACCACCGCACCCAACAGCTGCCACGCCGCTGCTGGGGCAAGGTCACCAAGGACCAACTGACCACCACACTCGCCCTGAGACCACCCGCCGACCCCATTGACCCCGAAACCGCCGCTACCAACCTCAAACAGTAGATTAACGACTGTGCCAACACCCTCGCCCCTCTCAAGACCTCCACCACCAACCACACCAACAAGAAAGCCACCTGATTCACCGAAGACCTCCGAACCTCCAAGCAAACCTGTCGGAAACTGGAGAAGAAATGGCTCCGCAACCAAACACCAGAAAGCCACACAGCCCACAAGAACGCCACCCGCAGGCACCACCAACTCATCAGGACCGCCAAGAGGACCGCCTAGACAACAATGCACACAACACCAAAGAGCTCTTCAGCATCGTAAAAGAACTCTCCAACCCCAGCTCCAACACCAACGACATTCCACCATCACAAGACCTGTGCGACTCACTGGCCACCTTCTTTCACCGCAAGATCACCGACATCCACACCAGCTTCAACTCCAACAGCCCCGCACCCACCGCCGAGACCACCACCCCTGCAACCTCCACCTGCACCAGTCGCCTGACCACCTGGTCCAGCGTCAGCGACGAAGACACCATCAAAACCATGAACTCCATCCACTCCGGATCCCCATCCGACCCCTGCCCTCACCACATGTTCAACAAAGCCAGCTCTGCCATCACCCCCCACCTCCGGAAAACTATCAACATCTCCTTCGAGACAGCAACCTTCCCGGAAAGCTGGAAGCACGCCGAGATCAACGCCCTACTAAAGAAACCTAAGGTGGACCCCAAGGACCTCATGAACTTCCGGCCCATCTCCCTGCTTCTGTTCCCGGCGAAAGTCACGGAGAAGATTGTCAACAAACAGCTAACCCGCTACATCCTGGACCCCTCCCAATCCGGCTTCCGCAGCAACCACAGCACCGAGACCGCCCATTATGGCCACCACCGACGACATCAGGATCCTGATGGACAAAGGAGGAACAGCCGCCCTCCTCCTCCTGGACCTATCAGCAGCCTTCGACACGGTCTGCCACCGCATCCTATCAGCACGGCTCCATGATGCCGGAATCCAAGAATAGGCCCTGGCCTGGACCACATCCTTCATCTCCGGCAGAACCCAGAGCGTCCGCCTCCCACCCTTCCGCTCTAAAACCACTGAGATCATCTGCGGCGTCCCACAGGGATCCTCCCTCAGCCCGACGCTGTTCAATATCTACATGGCACCCCTCGCCCACGTCGCATGACAACATAACCTCAACATCATCTCCTACGCCGACGACACCCAGCTGATCATATCCCTCACCGAAGACCCCCACACGGCCAAAGCCAACCTCCACAGAGGAATGAAGGCCGTCGCATAAATGTATGAAGGACAGCAGGCTGAAGCTAAACTCAGGCAAGACGGAGGTCCTCATCCTCGGGTCCACCCCATCAGCCTGGGACGACTCCTGGTGGCCCACATCGCTAGGCACCGCCCCAGAACCCACCGACCACGCACACAACCTGGGGGTCATTTTCAACTCTGCCCTCTCCACGACAAAGCAAGTCAACGCCGTCTCCGCGT
The DNA here is from genome assembly GCF_964261635.1 of Lissotriton helveticus. Taxonomy (NCBI): domain Eukaryota; kingdom Metazoa; phylum Chordata; class Amphibia; order Caudata; family Salamandridae; genus Lissotriton; species Lissotriton helveticus. The sequence continues at coordinate 1,327,550,689 of NC_136067.1, read as the reverse complement.
CCTGCTTCAACACCCTCCGAATGCTCCGCAGGATCTTCAAATGGATCCCCTCTGACATGAGAAAAACCTCACCCAGGCCCTCTCACCCAGGCCCTCGTCACCAGCAGACTCGACTACGGGAACGCCCTCTACTCAGGAACATCAACCAAGCTCCAGAGACGACTACAACGAATCCAGAACGCCTCAGCATGACTGATCCTCGGAATCCCCCGACGCAGCCACATCACACCCCATCTGAGAGGCCTGCACTGGCTCCCAGTCAACAAGAGGATAACCTTCAAACTCCTCATCCACGCACACAAAACCCTTCACAATGCCGGACCAGCATACCTCAACAACCGACTCAGCTTCTACACCCCCACCCGCTGCCTCCGCTCTGCCAACCTCGCACTCGCCACAGTTCCCCGTATCTGGAAAACCACCGCTGGCGGCAGATCCTTCTCCTACCTCGCCGCTAAGACATGGAACACTCTCCCTGCCAACCTACGACAGACCCAGGACCTGCTGGCCTTCAGAAGACTACCCAAGACCTGGCTCTTCGACCAGTAGCAGCTCCCCCTCCTTCCCCCAGCGCCTTGAAACCCTCACGGGTATGTAGTGCGCTTTATAAATGCATTGATTGATTGATTGATTGATAAATGCATATGGTTTCGCTTAAGTGATGAATAATAAGCTGTTTTTTGTTGTAAGTTTTAGCTTGCTGTGTAGTTGTACAATATAAGTTACAGAAAGTCTGTTAAAGTGGTATGACTTGTTTATGTACAAAAAGGCAATATGCTGTGTTGTTACTAGTGGTATAGTGAGGGTAATTTTTGAAAAATGAAATGAAAGAGCGAAATAATAGAATTAATTGATGTAAGGCTGGGTCTGGTGGCTCAGTGGACTAATGCATCCACTGCAGGGGCCTGTATTCGACCTCATGGTCACAGGGTCAAATCCCGGCGGGTCCAGTCAGCCTTTCATCCAACTGAGGTCGATAAAATGAGTACCATTGAGTTGGGCAACAATAAACATCTGGTATTCAGTGCCAAGATACCGTGTTAGGGATGAACATGCGCTTTACAAATGCACATGGTATGTTATGTTAATAGCAATATTATGTGCTTAGAGGAGTTCTAACAACTTTTGGGCCTGGTAGCACCGCACCCACTGCACCATTCAAATCATGCCCATAGTGTCTGCAAGATAACTGCATTTGTAACTGCCTGTTTAGTAGCAAAATATAGCAATATTTGACAATTAGAGGAGTTATGACAACCTGTTTGGTAACTGCACTTGTGGCTGCCACTATAGTCAAATATTGCAATATTTATTGTTTAAAGGGGTTCCTAGAGCATTGGGACTGGTGTCACTGCACCTGCTGCACCACTGAAATCATGACCATAGTACCCGCAAGGTAAGTACACTTGTGCCTGCCTGTTTAGTAGTAAAGTGTAGCAATATTTTGCATTTAGTGGGGTCCCAAGAGCCTTTGCCCCCTGTGCCACTGCAGCTGCTCGACCATTCAAATTAAGCCCCTTTTACCTGCAAGATAACAGCAATTGTGTCTGCCTGAATAGTAGTAAAATATAGCAATAGTAGGTGTTTTGAGGATGTCATGACAAATTTTGGTTGTGGTTCCACTGCACCTGCTGCACCATTCAAATCATGACCCTATTGTCTGCAAGGTAACTGCACTTGTAACAGCCGGTTTGGTAGTAAAATTTAGCAATATTAGGTGTTTAGTGGGGCGCCCAGAGCTTTTGGTCCTGGTGTCAATGCATCTACTGCACTGTTGAAATCATGAATTTGGAAGTCGATAAAGGAAAGATAGAATAAAGAGTGACATTTTTTATAATTTTGTAGTGTATGCAACTCTAATTCTAGGCCTAGTGCCCGCAACAGGAAAAGGCCCAAAATGCAACATGGATAAATCTCATTTTTCTAATCAAAACTGCAAAGAGGGTAACTGGTTTTGGAGCTCTAACTCAACCAGCACCTAGGGAGGCCTAGTTAACTTGCATATTTGTGAAAACTAGACACCTGAGGGAATACGTGGTGGAGTGACTTGCATGACTCTCACCAGGTTTTTTTACCCAGAATTCCTTGCAAACCGTGAATGTTAACAAAAAACACATTTACCTCACATTTCTGTGGTTGAAAGTTCTGGAATCTGCAGGTAGCCACAAACGTCCTTCCACCCAGCATTTCCCTATATTTCCTGATAAAAATGGTATCTCACTTGCGTGGGTAAGTCTTGTGCCAGCACCAGTAATCGGCCCAAAACACAACATGGCTACATCACATTTTCCACTCAAAACTGTGAATGTTGACAAAAAAACATTTTCCTCAAATTTCTGTGATTGAAAGTTCTGGAATCTGCAGGTAGCCACAAATGTCCTTCCACCCAGCATTCCCCTATGTTTCCTGATTAAAATGGTATCTCACTTGCGTGGGTAAGCCTTGTGCCAGCACCAGTAATCGGCCCAAAACACAACATGGCTACATCACATTTTCCACTCAAAACTCACCCTTTTTTTGCAAAGTGGGTAGCTGTGGATTTTAGGCCCTAGCTTAGGCGACACCAAGGAAATCCTAGTAAATCTGCAAATTTTTTAAAGTTGGACAGCTGGGGAAATCCAGGGTGAGGTGACTTGCGTGGCTCTCACTGGGTTTTTGTGTGTTACCTGTAATCTTTTGCAAACCTCAAACATTGACCAAAATAAAACACATTTCCCTCATATTTCTATGATGGAAATCTCCGGAATCTGCCACAAACGTCCTACCACCCAGCATTCCCCTAAGTCTGCCAATAAGAATGGTACCCCACTTGTGTAGGTGGGCCACAAGACCATGAAACAAAAAGGCCCTAATGCGCTACATTGAAAGATAAGCAATCAGGGTAGCTGCGGTATTTGAAACATTGTTGTGGTGCCTCTGATTCAAACCTACAAACCACAGAAATGTTTGAAAACTAGACAACTAGGGAATTCCAGGGCGGTGTGCCTTGTGTGGATGCCATGAGGTGTTCCTACCCACAAAGTCCTGTAAACTTCAAACCTTGCTGAAATCACACATTTTCCTTACATTTCTATGATGGAAACATCCGGAATCCACAAAATTCCTACCACCCAGCATTACCCCATTTGTGCAGATAAAAATGCTGCACCACTTTTATGGCTTGGACTACTGCCCGCAGCAGGACCAGATCAAACCAAGGATTTCTTAGTACACAGTTGAGCAGAAAGACTATTAAATCTTTAGGGGTGAGGGTGGGCCAGAACCACCCCATTATTTTATGAGAAAAAATATATTCCTGCCATACAATGGGCTCTCTAGCCCTCAGAGGCAAAATGGGACAAACCTTCTGTCTGCCCTGGGAGGAGGAAAAAAAGACTGGTTTGATCCTTTTCTGGGGTAGGAGGGGCCAGAGAAAGAGTGCAACACCTACACCACTGCAAATTCAAAGGCAGTAAAACTGACTAATTTATTCGATCTACACATCAGAAGCCCCTGCTGACTTCACAATCGAATTGAGTGCCCCCTCCAAACTAAACAGGGCATCTTTCATTTTTGATGGTAAGGAACTGAACAAATAGCTATTGTACAAAAGACCTCTAATTCAACGAGATGTCAATTGACCCACATAGGATTTATTCTTTTTTTTTATAAGATCAAGGTAGAGGGCAACGTGTGCTCTGTTACACACATTAAGTGAAAAGGACTAATGCCCCTTGACACTGATATTAGGGTATATCTTGTTAAAAAAGACAAGAAAAACCCACAGGTGTGTATGGGTTGTTCCTGGCCCACTACCATTCAATCTGAAAGGTAAGAATCAGAAAAGCATGAAAACTTGCTGATGATAAAAAATAGTGGTGGGACTCCTGAGAGAACCAAAGGTGAAATAACAAGTATTACCATTTTTTTCAGTCTCTTCCAGAGTGACCATATATATCGTATGGAACTCGGGAATAACAAATGGCAAAGAATCATTCTAGGCACTTTGTTTAGAGATAAAAGGCTGTCTTCTTTCTCACGTTGGTGAGTGTGAAATGCGCTTTTTGTGTGAGCATGCAAGGAAAGTTTGTGTATGAAAGTAGCATGCATTTGATTAAACCAAGGAGAGTACATATTTACTAGGGGACTGTCCATTCACAAAGGTGTACCCAGTCTTTATGCAAATAACTTGAGGGTTTGTTGATGATGAATCCATAGACACAACAGTATGGCGGTGATTTAAAGGTGGGAGATATTGTCTAAGGAAAATATGGGAATGTTGAGAGATGTCTGCATGGAAGTCACCATTAGGGAATGGGGTATGAATGAGCAACGCATTGATAGTATGCTTTGGGTACCAATGAGATATTGTCTGGACTGTGACTTTTTAACTGTTGGAAATGTACAATGGAGATATTGTTATTACTCTTTTATGCAGGTTTTTTATTCATCTAGCTGTGAATCTTTGTGGGAGATGATATATTTTTGTTTTTTGTCCTTAAGAAGGTGGTAATATGTCAGCATATTTTTAAAATACGCAGGATCCACTACACATTGCAGTATGGAAGATGATTTTTAGAGCGAAACACAACATATTACTTTTTTGAGTTTATACCGGGCCAGCAACAGTGAAATTGATTTATGTGTACTGTCTTGTCTTTTTCTCCCCTTTTTAGATTGTATTGCTGTAAAGGATTTTATATTGTCAGATTCACTTTTGCACTGTATTGTGAGGAAGGGGGTTAGTTTGTGTATAACAGGGACAAGACTAGATCACTTTTAGACCTTAGTGAAGAAGCAATTACCTCGATCCTGGAGAAGATCAAATCCGGATCCCCACAAGACCCGATTCCGCCAGATGTATTGCTACAGGGAGTTACCAAAACTAGGACCACCACTGCTGAACTCATTTCCCTCTCTCTTACACAAGAGATTATCCCTAAAACCTGTAAGCCCACAATAGTCAGACCATTGCTAAATAAAAACCATTTAGACCCGTTAGAGCCAGGTAACTACCGATCAATTTCACTTTTGCCTCTGTTGGGCAAAATATCGGAGAAACACGTCAATCAGACCCTGTCCCAATACCTAGAGGAGAACTGTGTGCTGCATTCCACACAAATGGCGTTCCGGCCCCAACATAGCACAGAATCAGCACTGTTGGTGGTCACGGAGGAACTAAAGGAAATATTGGACCAGAGTTGCACAGTGGCCATCCTGCTTCTGAATCTGAGCGCCGCCTTCAATACGGTGGATCACAGTACTATGATCCGCAGGCTGAAGGAAGCATGTATCACAGGTGCTGGACTAAAGTGGATAGCCTCATTTCTTGAAGATAGATCCTTCCAAATATTAGAAGATGAGCACCTTTCTGACACCCTCCAAATCTCGTGCTGAGTCACTCAGGGATCTGCACTGAGCCCCATGCTTTTTAACCTATATATGCAACCACTGGCAGAGATAGTGCAAGAATTTGGGCGTTCCATTGTCTCCTACGGTGGTGATACACAACTGATACTATCAGTGACACAGGGCCCCCAACCCATGCATACCAATCTGGCACCATGCATGGTACAAGTAGCAGATTGGATGAATAAATGCAGCCTAAAGTTGAATGAAGGAAAAACAGAGCTTATGTTCTTGGGTAATAAGGCGGTCTCATGAGACAATATCTACTGGCCTCCAGAACTGGGAGAATCTCCGGTCCCAAAGAATGTGGTAAAAATCTGGTAGTATGGCTAGACGACAGCTTGACAATGGAGACTCAAGCCAGACACTATCAGGTGCATGCTTTGGTACTATGCGCATGTTATGAAAGATCTTACCTCTCATCCCTGAGCATACTTGCAGAACTGTAATTCAGGCCCTGGTAGTGGCACGGTTGGATTACGGTAACTCTCTTTATCTCGGCACACCCAAATATGTCATAAACCGATTGCAAGTTGATGTAGGCTTTAGTTACCACATTAGTTGGGGTCCCATTTCTCATCTTTTATTTGTTATTGACATAGTTGGCCAACTCTTTTCCTTTGCCTTTCATTCCTGTTGCTGGGCAGCCTCTCTGCATTCTATGTGTCATCACTGACCTCACAAGGTTCTATGTTCAACAGCCTGAGCTTTGGCAGTTGGATGTTGCTGCTGCCTAATCTGGTGGTCTGTGTATGTTCACCATGAATACATTTTACTGAGGAACTGCTGTACGTTTTTCTGGTCTTCTTGACACTGGTGACGAGTTCTACCTGCGAGGGGAAAGATAGCCTTAGACCATCAGCTTCCCCACCAGACCCATAGAAGACTGCAGCTCTCATTTGGTCATGGTTTGAAATCTCCTTGGAATAGTGGCGTTTCAGGTTCTCTGTGTGTTTTGCGTGGACCAATTTTACATGTTGGTTCGACTCACTTCTCATGTACATTTTGCTTTTTGGGAGTTCATTTCGCTGTCTAGCGGTTACATTTTCAAAACAGCTGATTTGTGCGGCTACTCTACTCAAGCACTCCAGTACTCCAGCAGCATGCCTTATGACGTTGCTTACCTGGAGACCTCTTCGTGATTTGTCTTCTGACTCCTTGGCAACTGTGGGTTTCTATGCTGTGTCTGCACGCTTCTCTTCGTTGTCCTTGGTTGGAGACTTCTGGATGCCGCACTGAGCATTTGTGGAGCTGTTGTGTGCCCACCTGTGGATCTGTGCCCACAAGCCAAGCGCATTTCCTTCCTTGATGCGGAGTTCACTGCACCGGACGTATGTGACGCATGCACAGTGTTACGCTTACTCATTAGTCACACATGGAGCATGTGTTGTGATGTTTTGAGTATCTGAGAAGATGGTGTTGTGGACGGTGACAAATTGGAAATGCCTGAGTGTGGAATGTTGATTGATGGTAAACAGTTCTCTGTGTTGGCTGGCTCCGGTTCACCTTATACCATGGTTGGAGATGCCAATTGGGATGCTGTGTTTGGTCAGGACAAAGTTGATCTCTCTCCACCGAAAATCAATCTGATGGGTTATGGTGTGGTCAGAATTGATGTTTTGGGGTATGTGGTTAGAAGAATTCAATTCAGAGATGGAGAAACAGTTGAAAAAGTGTACGTGGCTAAAAAATGTGATAATCTTCTTCGTTGGAGACACCAGAAAGATTTGGGGATCACTTTAAACCCTAACTCACCTGAACAAGTTTTGCTCCTGTCTTGTGGTAAATTGTCTGAGGATGTAAGTTCTCAATTCCCCAGAGTTTTCAGTGATGGGTTGGGTTTGCTCAAGAACTTTGAGCACAAGATCATTTAAAAGCAGAATGCCCAGCCATTTGTTAGCAAGGTGAGGAAAGTACCTCATATGATGATGGATCCCTTAGGTCAGGAGCTGAAAAGATTACTAATTGCTGGCATTATAGAGGAGATTGAGTGCTCAGAGTGGTTGGTCCCAATTGTTTTAGCATCCAAGGATGTGGGCAAAGGGGTCCGCATGTGTTTGAACTTGAGCTGCCTGAACAAGCACATTTGGGTCGACAGGCAACCCTTGCCAAATGGTACTCAGACATAATATCGAAAATTTAATATCGAAAACACATAATATCGAAGATTAAATATCGTAGGTACATAATATCGAAAAAAAGAAATATCGAATACAGAAATATCGAATTTAGTATGTTGAATAATATATCGAAAGTAAGTATATCGTGAGAAAAAATATCGACTATAAAAAATATTGTATAAAAGTAAAAAAAAAAAATAGAGTAATGTATGTAAAAAAAATTACATTATTAAAAGTAATATAGAATAAAAAAATATAAATAAAAATAATATAAATAATAAAATAACATATATAGTTTTAGGAGCGGGTTATTGGGTTTATAGGGGATAAGGGTGGGGAGTGTTTTAAAATATATGAAATAAATTAATAAAAAACCAAAAAAATAAATAGAAATTACTATATTGTTTACTGATTATAAATATAAAATAAACAACAATATATCAAAAAAAAATTAAATATAAACATTTATAATAAATAATTATAAAACATATATAGTTTTAGGAGCGGGTTATTGGGTTTATAGGGGATAAGGGTGGGGAGTGTTTTAAAATATATGTAACAAATTAATAAATATATAGAAATTAATAAATAATTTACTGATTATAAATAGAAAACAATCTAATATAAAAAAATAATTTAAATACATAATTAAAATTATTATAAATAAAAAAAATACATATATAGTTTTAGGTGTGGGTTATTGGGTTTATAGGGGGTAAGGGTGGGGAGTGTTTTAAACTATATGTAACAAATTAACCCAAAGAATTAATAATTAATTGAAAATATTGTAATTTTTACTTATTATAATTATAAAAATTTCAAATAAAAAAAGTAAAATATTAAAAATAATTTCTAAAGATATATAGTTTTAGGAGGGGGTTATTGGGTTTATAGGGGATAAGTTGGGGAGTGTATTCAAATATATGTAACAAATAAAAAAATAAAATTAAACAATATTTTAAAATATTAATTTTTTTACTGATAATAAATATAAATAATTTATAAAAATATAAAAAATTATAAAAATGTATAAAAATAATATAATTACAAATATATTTTTAGGAGTGGGTTATTGAGTTTATAGGGGATAAGGTTGGGAGTGTTTTAAAATATATGTAAGAAAATAATACAATAATTACAAGAATTTTATATTTACTATAATAAGTAGTGAATAAAAATATAAAAAATTAGATAATTTAAAAAAAAAATAATTGTATTAAATAATAAATATATTTACTTTAATGTTGACTGGAGTGGGAATAGTAAATTATCATTAATTAGTGTCCAGCACCTACTTCAATTTAATGTAGACTGGAGTGGGAATAGTAAATTATATTTAATTAGTGTCCAGCACCTACTTCAATTTAATGTAGAGTGGAGTGGGAGTAGTAAATTATATTTAATTAGTGTCCAGCACCTACTTTAAATTAATGTACATTGGAGTGGGAATAGTAAATTATATTTAATTAGTGTCCAGCACCTACTTCAATTTAATGTAGACTGGAGTGGGAATAGTAAATTATATTTAATTAGTGTCCAGCACCTACTTTAATTTAATGTACATTGGAGTGGGAATAGTAAATTATATTTAATTAGTGTCCAGCACCTACTTTAATTTAATGTACATTGGAGTGGGAATAGTAAATTATATTTAATTAGTGTCCAGCACCTACTTCAATTTAATGTATACTGGAGTGGGAATAGTAAATTATATTTAATTAGTGTCCAGCACCTACTTTAATTTAATGTAGACTGGAGTGGGAATAGTAAATTATATTTAATTAGTGTGGAGTGGGAATAGTAAATTATATTTAATTAGTGTCCAGCACCTACTTTAATTTAATGTACATTGGAGTGGGAATAGTAAATTATATTTAATTAGTGTCCAGCACCTACTTCAATTTAATGTAGACTGGAGTGGGAATAGTAAATTATATTTAATTAGTGTCCAGCACCTACTTTAATTTAATGTAGACTGGAGTGGGAATAGTAAATTATATTTAATTAGTGTCCAGCACCTACTTTAATTTAATGTAGACTGGAGTGGGAATAGTAAATAATATTTAGTTAGTGTCCAGCACCTACTTTAATTTAATGTAGACTGGAGTGGGAATAGTAAATTATATTTAATTAGTGTCCAGCACCTACTTCAATTTAATGTAGACTCAATCAATCAATCAATCAAGATATTTATAGAGCGCACTACTCACCCGTAGGGTCTCAAGGCGCTGGGAGGGGGGGGGGGTGCCGTTACTGCTCGAACAGCCAGGTCTTGAGCTGGCTGTTCGAGCCAGCTCAAGACTCGAGTGGGAATAGTAAATTATATTTAATTAGTGTCCAGCACCTACTTTAATTTAATGTAGACTTGAGTGGGAATAGTACATTATATTTAATTAGTGTCCAGCACCTACTTTAATTTAATGTAGATTGGATTGGGAATAGTACATTGTAATTAATTAGTGTCTAGCACCTAATTCTATTTTGCCAATAATAGATTTGTGAGATTATAGTAGTAAAAACACAGAAAATTATAAAAAAAATTTCAACAAGAAATATTTATTAGGTACTGTATATTTAGCAGAGATAATATGAAAAAAATATTTTTTTAACATTTATGAAACGTATATTTGTTCACATAATTTTTATACAAAATTACTATATTATTTACAGAAGAAGAAAATATAATATGCTCATATGTAATATGTAATATTATTTATTTATAATATTACATATGTGGTTAGTAAATAAAAAATAAAAATTAATAATAATATTGTTAATATTATTAATAATTTTTTCACAATATTTTTTTAAACAAAACTTGTACAGGTATAGGGATATTTTTTCTAACAGGAATAGTATATTCAAACATTGTGTAAAATGTTTTAACATTTCTAATCTTTTTCAATAAATATTATTAAATGCATAATATTTATTTTTATAGGTTTAATACATTTTTCAAAATGATTTAATACTAGAAATAGAAAGACATTTAAAAAAAAATTGTAGCAATTTTGTAATTATTGTAGGTGATATTACAAATATTTTATATTATATTTCTTACATTGGACTATTTTGTTACTTTTGGGTTCTTTATTTTGTAACCGGGTTAGGTCGTTTTGTGTCATTTGGATGAAGAGGAGCTCGCAGTTGGGAGAGACTTCACGTCGCTTAAGGTAAGGTTTGTTTTAGATGTTTTATGTGTATTTTAATGTAGTTTTGAGAGTAGTCTGCTGCTATTTACTGTTGTTAGATGTGAGTGAGTTGTATTTTGGATTTTGAGAACGATTATTTACGTGTGGTAGCTACACGTACTTTTGCCTTGTTGTAGGCTTGTTTAGAGAGTTATAAAACTATGTTTTAAGTTTATGTAGTAGGAATATAATGTGATTACTAATGTTACTAGTTGTTTATGTGTGGTTTAATGTGGGTGGGAATGTCTGTTTTATATGTTTCTGTTATAGGTGTTCGCCATATCGGAAGTAGCGTTTTTTTTTTTAAGGAAGTGTTTGTTGGTTTTATTAACCAATGGGTTTCAAACACTTCTTTCAAGTTTTCGGTTTTCCTGGAGCGTTTCTTCAATTTGTTCCTATTTTTCGGGTTTTTTATGGTTATTCGACGGATCTTCACTTAATGGATTGTCTATTTTTGGTACAGTTGTATTTTTGCATTTTATTTTGGGTTAACTTTTCACTAACTGGATTATTTTGGTGGAGAAGGACTTTATTGGATTTTCAACATGATTGGTAAGTGATTTATTTCTTATATTTTGTGGGTGGGTAATGTAATTATTACACTTGCATTGTTTTATATATGTGATTTTTAAGTAATGTCTGCATATATATGTGATTAATTAATATATATATTGCATACATTAAAGAGTTTCACAAATCACGATTCTAATGTTATTCAGAATATTTATGTGAAATTTTTAGGGACTGGTTTGGTGTTGAGATTTATTTAGAGTAGGGTTTTGGCTATTATGTTTAAGTATTCAATGCCTTTTGTACTAGGATATAATTTCACTTGCTCTTCTAGGTATTTGTGCATTTGCTTATTTAGTTTTGATGTTTTAGGGACTAGTTCAGTTATGGATTGCTCCATTCTGAATTCCTGGTAGCTTTGTTCTTTTTGTAGGCACTTAATAAATTGTTCTAAATTTGGTTTTGTTCTGCCAGTTGATTGTATAAAGGCATTGTGCCAACCTTCGACTGCGTTGTTAGTTTTAGATTCACCATTTAAGGTGCTTCTGTAAACGTTCCACCAGGGTATTAGGAATTTAGGGTTTCTTCTGTGGCCAGATCTATGGAGTCTGCCTACCCAGGTGTCTTCAAAGTAGTCTAAAAATGGACTCAACTTTGCTTCATTTTGTTTATAGAAGGTGCTGTCTATTAGAATGTTGTAGTGTTCTTCTACGTCTGTTTCCGGAACATAAGCCAGTGCTATGAGTTTTTTTATTTGGTATGCAAAAGATGAGTTAGTTGCATATTCTACACTTAAGGTAGTTTTTTGTAGATGTCTCCATAGACACTGGTTTAAATGGTAGTAGCAGCCTTGAATGCAGGTATGGGGGTGGATTTTTAGGATGGTTGAAAGCATTGCTTGCTCAAAATCTAGGATTATTTTTTCAGGAGAGTAGTCATTTGTTTTTTGTTTAATTATATTTAATAATTCCATATATGTGGAACTATTTTTGTTTGGTAGTAGTGCATACAGTAGTGGTATGTTGCAGTTTTGGTAGAGGCCATGTACAGTATATAGTTGGAAAAATGGTTTGGGACAGATGTTAAAAGTCCCATCCATCATCCAATATTGGCTTTGCTGAAGTTTAAATAGATTCATATTTGTCCCAAAAATAATAAGTCTTTTCTCATTATTTTCAATGTCGTAAATGATAAATGGTTGTTTGATAAAGTTATAATTTGGTTGGCATTTAAACTGATATCACTATATGCTCTTGGAGGTGGTGTGGTAGTAGTAGTAGCTTTTTTTGTTCGTGCTATAGTCCTTTTTAGTGAAAGAATGTTTGGCATCTGTGTTGTAGCAGTTTTAGGGATTTTAGGAATTTGTTCTTTTAATATGACGTTGGTTTGTTTTTGGGAACCTGTGCTTGCCTCTTTTATATTTTCCAATGCTGTTCTTACTTCAATTTCTGTCACGTTTGGTGGATGGTTGTGTTCCCTAGTATACAGTACAGTTGCTTCTCTCGTTGTTGCCCTTCCATAACACTTGTTAGAATAATATTTACAACATTTCCAATTTACTTTCATTCCATATTGCTTTTCTTGTGTATAAGTGTAACCCATGTAGCAGAGTAGTAGCTTTCCTTTCTGGCTGGTTACAAATTCTGCTCCTTCAGTCATTTTGATGTTAGTGAATCTACAAGACATATATATAATAGTTAATTACAAAGAAAAGTTTGATTTTAATCCTAAGTAAGTGAACAATAGTAATGTATATACTTACGTGTTTTAGAAATCAGTGAAATATTTTGATATGCTTTATTCTTTCGTTGTAGAATGTGTTTTCTGATGTTGTTTGATGTGTTAGGAAAAAAAATTATTACAATGTTATTAGTAGAAGTGGTGTGTATTTAGACTTTCAGTGCTAATCTTTCCAAGCAAAGTGGATACTAATAAGTGTAGGATTGTAATAAAAATTGTGAAGATACTTACTTGTTTAGTATTAGGTAGGGTTTTTGAGTAGAGTTTTCTGCTCTTTCTTAGTAGAGTATATTGTAGTGTTACCTGACAAAAATAGGTAGATATGTGTTAGAAAAGTAACCATGTTTGTAAGTTTTCAACAATTTACCACTTTATTTAGTGCTTTAATATACTTACTTAGTGAGTTGTATCTTTGGTAAACGGATTTTGTAGATCAGAATTTTGTCAGTATAGTTTTCTGTAGTGTTAACTGTGAAAAAAAATTAGATGATTGTTAATAATTAGAACAAGTGCTAATGTTTGTCGTTTTAACCAGTTTATTTTAAGTTTAGAGATACTTACTTTGTAAATGTATTTATAGAAATAGGAATAGTGTTCTCTGTTCTTTTGTAGTGTAGTTTTCTGTAGTTGGATCTGGAGAAATAAAGTCGATATGTGTTATAAATGTTAATGTGTCTTTTTGTTTAGAACATTTTACAAGTTAATTTAATGTTACAATATACTTACTTAGTTTGTTGTATATTTTGTTTTCGGATAATTTTCGCTGTTGTTTGTCTGTAGTTTTCTGTAGCATTAGGAGAGAAAATAAAATGGTTAGGATATACTCATGAGCAGTAATTTATTAGAAAGCTTACAACATTAATGTAATATAGAGATAACATTTACATTTTTAGTAGTGTCTGTGTTTTATAAAATCAGTTATCTGTATTTTATTAGTAGAGTATTCTGTAGTACTAAAACAAAAGGAGAATTGGATATTTAGCAAGGAATAAAAATACTAGCAGTTATTTACATTTTGTTTGTTAGAGTTACTTACTTGAAATTATTTATTGTATTTTGATAATATTGATGTTCTTGTCGGTGTGCCGCAATTCATCCAGAGATGTATCTCCTTTCGTTACTTTTAGCAAGTGGTTTGTGTTTAGTGTGTAATTGTTTATATAGAGGATTGTAATTAGTAATTAGTTTGCTATTGGTTATATGAGAAATGCTGTGTGTTGATTGGTTAGTTTGTATTTTTGAATTTCAGTTGTGAGTTTTATGTTGTTAAATAAGGCAAAAGTAATTAAGTTATGTAATGAAAAAAAGGGGAATAACATATTTACAAAGTGTAGGTTATATAATAGATAATACAGAATAGTTTTATTATTTGTAAATAAAGAAAAAAATGTATGTTTTAATAAGAAGTGTGTAATGTATAGCAAAAAACATTATAAGATGTAAAAAAAATTTGTATATATATATATATATATATAAATGGCGATATATTTCATTACACGATATTATTGATCTCGATATTTTTGTTCATGTGTAAGTATTTTTCTGTGATCGATATTTATTTCCAACGATATATATGTAGTCGATATAAATGATAATGGTGTTTTTGTATGTCGATATAGTGTAACCGATATTTTTGTATGTTTATAGTAAAGTATAGGAAGTCGATAATAGTGATTTCGATATATTTGTCCCGACATTTGTGTTATACGATATTGTGTCTTTCGATAATATGTCGGACATTCTTGCCAAATATCTCTGAGACTACTGCTCTTATTCAAGGTGCTAAATGTTTTAGTGTCATGGATTTGTCTTCTGCTTACCACCAGGGATTACTCTATCCGATTTGAGACACCTGACATCATTCGTGACTCCTCTGGGTGCTTTCAGATTCATCCGCATGCCTTTCGGTCCGGCGTCTGCTGCCACCTGTTTCCAGAGAGTCATGAACAAAGTACTGGATGAGTTGTCCAAAGTTCTCGTTTTTCAGGATGACAGTCTTGTTTATGGAAAAGATCAATCTGAACATGACAAACAGTTGTGGACAGTTTTGCAGCGACTCCAGGATGCTGGTCTGGTAATCAAAAAAGAAAAATGTATATTTCAGGTGTCATCTGTGAATTATCTGGGCCTCATAATTTCTGGAGAAGGGATCAGTCCCAAACTAAATCTTGCTGAGAGTATTGTAAAGGCATATGTACCTGTAAACAGGGATCAAGTTCGATCCTTCCTGGGGTTAGCTGAATTGTGTGCCAAGTTTGTACCTAATTTTGCTTCTGTGTCCTCTCCATTGAGGTTACTGCTCAAGAAAGGTGCCAGATTCACATGGTCAGATGATTGTACTAGTGCTTTCATTACCATCAAGGATGTTATTGGTGGCATGCCTACTTTAGGATATTCTGATGCTTGCAAAAGAACGGTACTGTCCACTGATGCCAAAATGCTTGGGCTGGGTGCAGTTCTTTCTCAGGTTGTAGATGGTGAATCCAGGATTGTTGCTTTTGCTTCTCGTTCACTCAGGGGTGCGGAGGAATGTTACTCCGTGATTGAGTGGGAGGCATTGGCGGTTTTCTGGGCCATTCGCCATTTCAAATGTTATCTTTGGGGTTTACCTGCAGTGCATAAACAACAAAAGAGTGGAAACTCAAGAAGTGAAAACCAAAAAAGTCACTCTTATTTTGTAAAAGAACCCTCACTCACCAACCTAGTTGGTGACATGCTTCATAATAGGTTTCCCACCAGAGAGGCCGAGTGCCCCTCTGGTGTGCTACGATGCCTGATTACAGCGGAGCAGGTTGAATTTTGGCATGAAAAAGTGATGGTGCAAAAATTGTGTGTATTAAAATTACCTTTATTCACCCAGTAAAAGTTTAAAGATGAGAGAATAAGATAAAGATTAAAAACAGTATGGTGGATGTTTTAAACTGGATAGATTGGCCAGTTACATCCTGTGGTAAACAAAAACAGTGGTCTACATGTTTCAGCCTCCTTATGCTGATCGCAAGGCTTTCGTCAGGGCCAAGCCTCCGTGGCGGTGGTCAGGACTGATCATTGTCCTTTATGTCAAATTTTCACTTGCAGAGAGGTCGATAATCTTTCCACAAGAATCAAACATTGGATGGAAGGGTTGACTGAGTTTAATTTCACATGTGCCATGCCAGAACAATTCTATTGCTGATTGCCTGTCTAGGATGCCTTTGAATCAATCTGGTGTGGAGATTGAGAATTCCCTTGTGGCGTGGGTGCATGAATCTGCTGTCAACTTGGAGGAATGGTCTCTGGCTTCTCAAATTGAAAAGGACTTGGAGATGGTTAAGGAATATACCATGAAGGGTTGGCCAGAAGACGAGGATGTACCTGAGTCTGTGAAAAGTTTTCTCAATGTCAAGGATGATTTATGTGTATTTGAAGAGAAGTTGTTGAGGGGTATTCGGCTGACACCTCCTTGTGATCTTAGGTGCAAGCTCATCAACTTGGCTCATGAAGGACATCTAGGGAGGAACTAGACGAAGGCCAAAGTTCATGAATGGTACTGGTGGCCGACCATGGATCCGCAAATTGAAGACGTTGTCAAAGATTGTTGAGAGTGCGCTAATAGTGATAAGAACAAGAAGACACGCACTGCACCTTTGTCGCCTGTGGAGATTCCCGCTGAGCCTTTGTTCAAGTTGGGATTGGACATTGCTGGTCCTTTTGAACTTTTTGCTCCTGATGAGCGTTATGGTTTATTGTTAGTGGGCTACACTTCAAAGTGGGTGGTTATGAAGTGTGTGCCTGCTGTTAACACCGAAGCAGTTATTGAGTTTCTGTCTGTAGAGTTTTCAAGGGAAGGCATCCCTAAACACCAGATCACTGATAAGGGTGTCAAATTTGTTTCACATGAGATGAGTTTGTTTCTTAAAGAGTTGTCCATTACTCATTTCAAGACAGCTTTGTATTCTCCATAGGCCAATGTATTGGCTGAGAGTATGAATACATTGGTGAAAAGTTGTGCCGAGAGGGCTTTGCAGACAAAGTCCTCTCTCAAGAGCATGCTCAAAGAGACATGGTGGGCTCACCGCAATACACATAACTGTTTGATTTCGGTTTCCCCCTTTTCTATCTTGAGAGGTAGAAAGCCTCATAATAAGTTAAGTCCTGCGTGGTTGAGACTGTGTGTGGATGATGTGAAAAGGGATGAACAGTTTGAGTCTAAACAGATTCTTTACCAGGAAAAGTAGTACTACAGATTTGACCGTAAGTATTCTGCTGTTTGCAAGGATTGGTGTGTTGGTGATGAAGTGTTGATAAGGAATCCTGTGCTTTTGAAGAAGGGTCGGTCCATGTTTATGGGATCTTTTGTAATTAAGTAAGTGAGGAAGAATGTTGTTGTGTTGAACTCTGGCGAGGTGTGGAGCATGTCCCTGTTGGTTAAGTAGAATGGTGGTTTCAATGTGTCTGATCATGGTCATGGTTCCTTGGATGTCTCTCCTCCTTGCGTTGTTCCTGGTTCATGGGTGCCTGATTCCAGGAGTTCCAGGGGGTTGAGGTTCAGACCAACTTGGCATCAAGACTATGCTATGTCCTAGCTGTTATGGCTAATTTTGCCCTTGTTATCATTTGTTTTTGCATTTTCACTCTGTATTTTTCAATGTTTTCTCAAATTATTTTGCATTTCCGTTTTGTACCTCATACGGTTCTTGTTGTTCAATTGTATGGAAGGGAGATATGCTGTGGGCTTTAGTTACCACATTAGTTGTGGTCCCATTGCTCATCCTTTATTTGTTATTTCTTAGTTGGCCATCTCCTTTTCTTTGCCTTTCATTCCTGTTGCTGGGCAGCCTCTCTGCATTCTATGTGTCATCTCTGACCTCACAAGTTTTTATGTTCTCCAGCCTGAGCTTTGGCAGTCCGATGTTGCTGCTGCCTGGGCTGGTGGTCTGTGTATGTTCACCTTGAATACTTTTTTACTGAGGAACTGCTCTACGTCTGGACTTCTTTACATGCAAGTGGTTCAGAATGCCCCAGCTAGGAAATTGATGCGTATTCCCAGACAACAGTCAGCGAAAGCAATCTTGAGGACACTGCACTGGCTCCCGATCCAGGCCAGGGTCAAGTTCAAGTCCCTTTGTATTGCCCATAAAGCCATGAATGACAAAGGGCTGGATTTAATTAAAAAAAGCTTGTCATACCCTATGATCGGTAGATCCTCTGCAGAGCTTCTCATGAAAAAAACAAGAATAAAGAGATCCAGGTGGGGAGGTAGCTCCTTCTCACATCTGGCTTCTGGCCTATGGAATTCCCTGCCTTTAGAAATGCGCCTGATAACTAACAAACTGGCATTTAGAAAAAATTGAAAACTTGGCTCTTCCCGTAACGTATGCACCCTGCCTGCCCCTTCTCCTTAACGCTGGGAAGCCTTCACGCAGCCATGCTCTCTATAAATCCATAAACATAAATATAATGGATGCTCTGAGTTGTAGAGCCTCCATTCTATGATATTGCATGTTTTTAACGGCTGAAAATATTAGTTCACAACAATAGCTATGAGTAGTTTGCACATGGATATCCGCATGCTACCCTTGATATAATTAAAAGTTCTGTGTAAATTCAATGTGGATGTGTTACCTATCTGTGCCTGAAAAAATCTTTGAGGAATGAGAGGAGATTGTTGTTGGTTGGTTATGAGATCTATGTATGATTGCTTGGTTTTCCCAAATAGAAATAGTTTTTACTACTGATAAGGTAATCTGTCCTCTTGGTTTGTGGAGCCCCTCTCACCTGTCAGGTGGAATTGAGGTTAAATCAGGATATCATTAGCAGGAAAGTGGTAAGGGAGGAAATATTGTGATGATGGATTTTGAGGACTATAATGGGGAAACGCTGAAGCAGTTAAATATATACTGAATAAGGCAGTATCTAGACAAGTGATTTCTGATTCTCAAAATGTAATGCTGATCAAATGAAAGAGATACTATGATAAAGATCTATTGGTTGACAATGAATACCAGTATCTGTGTGTTACTAACCCTATAATTCAAGTTATTTACTTTTTACCAAAAGTACACAAAGGGGAAAGGTTTCCTCCTTATCATCCTATAATCATTTCAGGTATTGGTTTGAGCACGGAAAAAATTCAAAATACATAGGTATACATATTTTGACATTTGTCAGTATCTTACGTTGATACATTAAAGATACGAAGGAAATACTTCAGAAAATATATGATATTCCATGGAATCAAAACTACATCCTGGTTACTATGGATGTGCAGAGTCTATATATGATTATTAATCGTGATCAGGGAATCAGAAATCTTTTTGTATATAAGATCAGAAAGTTATGGGAACATACACAGATGCTTATTAAAACTGAATAAAGTTGTACTCCTGAACAATTTTTTTCTATCAATACCAGTTGTTCCATCAAAAGAGAGGAACTGCACTTTCATATGCATTGAAAAAAGTATGCTTGGATTGAGGATCTGTATGGCACTAAAACCAAGTAGTTTTGGGGGGAAGATATATCAATGATATGTTGATGATGTGGACAGAATAGCACAGTGGATGAACTGAACAAGTGCCATACTCTGAATGAGAATAACATTTGTATATTATCATGATGAATTTGTCTTTTTGACTATTACACAATATGTGTATGTTCATAGAAAGGCCACCACATGCAATAGCTTATTACATGCCAAATCATGTCACCCAAGGCATCAAATTAATAACATTCCCTTCAGAGAATTATTGAGGGTAAAAAAAATGGAGTTTCATAAAATCATATGAGGCGGAATCAAATAATGCTTTAATGAGATTGAAAGAGAGAGGATATCTTGATACAGTTTTATTGGAAGTCAAAGCTAAGGTTGATAAAATTAGTACCCAGGAACTGTTGAATGTGCAACAAACTGTATCAATAGGAGAAAATGGTATCTCCTATTAATACAGTTTTCTGTTTCACCTTCAATAGTTTATGTCTAGTAATTTTATTAGCTGTGGCTTCTAACAAAATGAGATGAGAAGCCATAGATGTATCACAGCCTACATGGAATATCCTAAAGTAAATGCCATCCTGAATAAACATAGGCATTTCTTAGATTAGATTAGATTCTGATTTATGTAAAGTATTTGCACAGAGACCGAGAGCAGCATAAACGAAAGCTGTCACATTATCAAGAACATTCAGTTCGAGTAATAAACAACTCACAAAAACTTCGGTTGGTTGCCAGAATCATCAAAGGGTTTCTTTGAGTGAGGTTCATGTACATGTTGTACATATACTTTAGACAAATGTCTCGGATCGTGATGGATCGTAAAAATGCACAATTAAATAATTTTTGGATTCTGATACAATGCGTAGTATGTTATTTACTATGTATGTAATGAAATGTAAGTTGGATCCACCAAAAGAGAATTGAAAATTAGATGGAAAAAAGATATTGAGGCAATTCAGAATAAAGATGACACATATCCAATTGAAACACATTTTCTGAAATGCCACGACATCAAGGAAATCGGCTACATCTAACTTATGGGGATCCAAATGACAGAAGAGGAGGAAACAGGATAGCAGCATTGACAACATATGAGGTAAGATGGACCAATACATTAAAATGTTGGATTATTGTCTTAAAAGGGATAGAGAAATGGATGCGTTTTTGGACTGATTTTTTGTTCACTGCTATCATGAGACCAAGGACACACAAGGCAAAGTAGGTATTTACAAAAGGGTTTCATATTCATAATTAGGATTCACAAGGATAGTTAATAATGGTTTATAAAGTTTTAGGTAAGATTGCAGTATAATGTGTTTATGACCCATTCTTTAATGTTGTGGCTGTATCATGAACTTCAAATCTATCCAAATCAGACCTGCCATTACACAGATCTTTTATTTTATTGTTATTTTGTTATTTGTTCTTTCCTTTATATTATCAGAAGGGAGTAATGTGTAAGATGTGGCCGAATAGCTGGGTTACATTACAATTTTACTGGTATTCTTCTTGCTGGTCTCTCCTAACTTATACCATACGGTTAGGACATTCTTAGATACATTGCTAACTATTTTTCTTGGTCATCAAGATAACTCAATACTATCTATGTTTTTTTTTTATAGTTTTGAACTGGCAGGGGCCAGGGTTCAAATCGGACCCATTTCTTCAATACACATCCCATTTTACTATATCTACTCACAGTTCAATTCAAACTTTATTTCAGTTATTACCCATAAATGTTACATTAAATACATTTCTCCATTTAAAACAATAAAAAAAGAGTAAAAAATTAAAACAGATTCAGATGAGCAATTAATATATCATTTTAAAATGTTGAAACTTTAGACCTATCTTTTCCATGCAAATGCAACTGCTAATAAATACCTGCTCAAGCGGGGGCGTGGCTAGCCGTGCTGCGAGATGGCCGCTCGTTGAGTGAGCTCCGCCGGCCACAATCATTAATCCTGCTCTGATCCTGTTCCTGGCGACTGCGGACCCCCGCTGCCTCGGGGTTCGAAGGCGGACAACTCCATAGTCCCGGAGTGAAAGTTTGGGGCACGCCGTGGGAGAAACACGGAGACTAGAGCCACTCCGCTTTTTGCCGACCTGCAAGCCCGACCTGCTACTGGGCGGAAGTGCTCAGCCCTGGGCGACGCGGCGCACTACAGTCCGCGGCTCTGTGGGCCTCTGACTACCCGGCGACCGGAGCAGTGAACACTTGCCGACGGCGGCGCCGGAACTTTGTATGATCCTAGGCGGACCCCTGCAGAGCCCGGGATAGGTCTTAGACACTGGGGTCGGCTGGGACGCAGGAGACAGCCGGATCCCCTGTTTGTCGGCAGTTCTCCTTGAGACGCAGGACTCGGCCCGTTGCCGTCGCAGAGAGTGCGCACGGTGACCGTATCTGGGACACACAGGTGAGCACCCCGCTACAACCACTGGCAGAGGCGGACGGGGTGCAGCGGATGGCGGTGCGTGCGGCGGGGCCCCCGCTGGCGCCATCGAGCCCTCACTACTAAGATTGGGTGGTGCTGGTGTGCATAACTGATTTACCTGGCGCAATACCTATGCTACTGCGAGACTGGGGGGCTCCAGTCCTGTCATTATATGCCGGCCACCTGCCCTGCCACCTAACTGAGCGCGGCGCCGCTACTGTAAACTACGCAATTCGCCCGCCATTTTGAGACTTGAGCTGGGCCTGCCTGACACGCTGCGACCACCGCGTGTACTGTTCAAACACGCCACTGAGACCTGGACGCTGGGCTGCTAATCCAAGATCTCCGAAACTGCCTGTATAGTCCCTGCACCACACAGCTTGACGCAACCTACTCAGAGAACCGCTGTGTTCCCGAGGCACCCGCTGCTGGGGTCCCACCGCCGTGATGGGGAAAAATGAAGCCAGACAGTCCAGGATCAGCTTCGACAATGGTCGACCTCCGAAGAACCCTACTACAGAAGCGGGAGGCGGCGGGGCATCGTCGCAAGGGTTGCCGGCTGATATAGATTTTGGTGCGCTCATCATGGAGGTGAGATCCGGTCTGAAAAGCATCGATACCAAACTTGACGCCATGTCTGCGCAACTGGAATCTGTGAAATCCAAGGTTGACGTGCATGAGACTCGGCTAGACTGCTTGGAAAACAGACACACTGAATGCTGTGAATTCCAGCAACAAACCAAGCAACATATCACGTCTCTGGAACGAGAGATAGGCATTTTGCGAGCCAAGTCAGACGATTTGGAAGCACGTTCCCGTAGATCTAATATACGAATAACGGGAATTCCGGAGACGACCAACATCGACAAGATGGAGACGTATGTGGCGGACCTTTTACATGAACTCTTTGACCCACACCTGTCTTCAGTCTTCACGGTCGAGAGAGCGCACAGATCGCTAGGGAAGAAACCACCGCCAGGGGCTACACCTCGGCCCATCCTTGCTAAATTGCTCAATTACCAGGACAGGGACTTGGTCTTACGACTAGCGAGAGAAAAGGGCAAAATCACCCATAAGGGGAACAACATCTCCTTTTATCCAGACTTCACCCCCCTGGTGCAAGCGGCCCGTAAGGAATTCCTACCGGCGAAAAAAATACTACTACAGGCAGGTGTGCCGTACTCTCTGCTGTACCCGGCAAAATTGAAAGTACTGCATGACAACACTACCCACTTCTTTACGGATGCAAAATCGGCGCTCAAGTTCGCCAAGCACATCGGCGGAGCGGGGACTAGGAGAAGATCGCCCAGACATGAAGACGCGACGGAGCAGCTAAGTGACATTGACTGAATATTGTTCTGGTGTCGGAACCGAGACGTCGTGGGTCTACCACCTCGTGTGTTCCATGGGTTGGTGCGGACACTTCACGTTCACTGATGTTGCGTGCAACCTGGCTGCGGGTTGGGTAAGGCCCTGTCTTGTCCCCGGACTACCGGCTGCATTTAATGGTGCCCTACTTCCTCTGGACATTTTGAATATGGTAAGACTAGGGATCCCGGGGCGGGGGGTTCGCGGAACTCATGGACCCTTATCCCTATTTTGTGGCCACCCTGTTCACACGGGGGTGTACGCTGGGCACACCACGCCCCATGGGGTGCCTCCCGTTGTTTCCGATGTTGGTTTTAGGGATGTTGGGGTATTTCCACGCTATGCGTGTGAGTTTTTGGGATATGTCACGACCTAATTGGGAGGTTGCTGCGGGAGGGGGGTGGAGAGGGGGATTTCTCGAGTTGCGAATTTTTGTTTGTATTAGGTGCAATGTTCTACTACATATGCTTCTATATTTGCGCGCTGGGTCTGCAGATGTGATGGCTGGGCACTCGTTTGGCCTCTGTAAGTGGGGATACGTAGGGGGAATCCTCTGTTGTACTGCACTCTAATGGGGGGTATCAAACTCTGGACTTGGAACATTAGAGGCCTTGGGGACTACAAGAAGGCCCGTTTACTGCATGGCATGTTATCCAGACACAATGTCGATATTTGCTTCCTACAAGAAACTCATTTAAACGTTATCCCCTCGGCCAGATTGAAAAATTCCAGATGGGCACATGTCTATTCCTCCATCTACTCCAGTTATGCGAGGGGCGTTGCCATACTCATTCGCAGGGGGCTGGATTGGAGGGAGTTCTCCCAGATACGTGATGTGGAGGGGAGGTATGTTTTGCTCCATGGGTCTCTACAGGGGCGTCCCATTGTCCTGGCTGCAATCTATGGCCCCAACGTGGACGATCCTGATTTTTTCAGAAGTGTTTGGGCGAAGATTGAGTTACTACATTGCCAGACGATTGTACTGGGGGGAGATTTCAATGTTGCATTAACTGATGACATAGATCGTGAGGGTGTGAGCAGGCCACAGCATGCTAGAGCGCGCCAGGCGATATTTGATGTCATGAATGAGGGTCTGCTTTTGGATGTGTGGAGAGCTAGGAATCCGGGGGTCAGGGTGGGGACCTGCTACACCTGCCACAAGGCTGCCTGGTCTAGACTTGACTTCTGGTTGGTGTCTCCTGACGTTGCGACATGGGTGTCAAATGTAGATATTATGGCTAGGTCGCTGTCGGACCATGCTCCGTGTATGTTAGAACTGAACCCTCCCGACACTCTCCACAGGGCGTTTCAATGGCGCCTTCCCCCCCACGCACTCACAGACCCAGTGTTCGTAGAAGAGATCAGGGAGGACATCACTGCATATTTTGGGGAGAATGCTGGATCTGTCCCATCCGAGGCTATAGTCTGGGATGCCTTCAAGGCTGTAATCAGGGGTCAGTGTATAGCACGGAAAGCAGGGGTCCTTCACTCCATAAGGGACACGTTAGCTAAACTGGAGGGGGAACTGAAGGATCTTGATGCTGCTTTTAGCTCAGATCCGTCATTGGAGAATGCTGGCGCTCTAAAAACCAAGCTATTGGCCTTCAATGAGGAAGCGGAACGGGAGGTGAAATTTCTGGGAAAACAGGCTGAGGCGCGCAGATACGGGGAAGGGGATAGACCGAGCAGGACCCTTGCCAGGCTGATTACCCCTCGCACAAATTCGAACTTCATACACACTATTTATGATACATCCGGACACTTAGTGACGGGCCAAGAGGCAGTTTTGGGCGCCTTCGCTGACTTCTATGCTACCCTGTACACCTCAAGACAGCCCACGGCACCGCCTTCACTGAATGACTTTCTTGATTCCATAGCGCTCGTATGGTTCAACGATAACCACAGACAGTACATGGACCTCTCAGTCACAATTCAAGACATCGCCCAGGTGATTAAGAGCATGCCGGCCAACAAAGCCCCTGGTCCAGATGGCCTGACAACCTCCTTCTATAAGACCTATGTAGCTGAACTGGCGCCGAGACTACACTCTGTGTTCGTCGAGGCTCTAGAATCTAATACCCTTCCGGACTCCATGCGGGAAGCTCTGATTATCACGTTACTCAAACCAGATAAAGATGAACGACAGCTAGACTCCTACAGGCCCCTGTCGCTTATAAACGTGGATGCTAAAATTTACGCGAAGGTCATTGCAGATCGGTTACAACCGATGTTGCCCGTAATTGCGCTTCCGGACCAATCGGGATTCATCCCTGGCCGCGCGACATCACATAATCTTAGAACCATCTTCTCTGTCCTTCACTATCTACACCCATCTGTACAGGCGGCGGTGGTGTTCCTTGACGCCACCAAGGCCTTTGACTCCCTGGAGTGGCCCTACCTCTTCCGTGTCCTAGGACGGATGGGCTTCAGCCAAAACTTCATGACACTGATCAAGCTCCTATACACAAAACCCAGAGCCCGGGTAAGCGTTAATGGTCTCATCTCCAAACCGTTCAATGTCTCAAGAGGTACTAGGCAGGGATGTCCTCTGTCCCCGCTACTCTTTGCGATAGCAATGGAGCCGCTCGCGGCCCGTATACGGCAACATCACACCGCTAGAGGCATTGGATTTAGTGCTAGGAGCTTACTGATTTCGCTATACGCGGATGATGTCACCCTGTACGTCCTGAATCCCAAAGATAACCTGAATCCGCTACTCCGCGAGTTTGTGAGATTTGAGGGCCTGGCGGGGATCTCCGTCAACTGGGCAAAGTCGGTGGCGTTCCCACTGACGGAGAGCACTGAGCGCCCTGCTCCTGATTACCCCCTCGGATGGGAGACGGAGGCGGTCAAATATCTGGGTGTATGGATCAGCCGAGATATACAGGAGTTGTGGTCACTGAATTTCGGAAGAGCGGTGGACTGGCTGGAAGGGAAGGTCGAGGTTTGGAATAAGTTACCGCTGTCTCTGGTCGCGAGGATTGCTCTGACTAAAATGGTGGTCCTCCCCAAATTCTTATATTTGTTTGTCAATGTACCATTGCCTATGACAGCGGCCTTCCATGCTCGGGTGCGCTCATTGCTGCTGAAGCTGGTGTGGGCTGGCGGTCAGGCCAGAGTCTCCTGGGACTTACTCACGCTTCCACTCCGGCAGGGGGGCCTGGGTGCCCCTGATCTGAAACTGTATTCCCTCTGTGCGCAGGCACAGTTCCTGCATTTCTGGGCCTACCCCACCCCGTACCAGCCGCATGTGGCGGTGGAACTAGCAGTGGTCGCCCCATTGCCCCTCCAAGTGGCATTGTATGGTAAAGTCACATGTCCGTCGCGTGAAGTGGACACGGTGGAAATGGTCCGCTGGTCCTGGCGTGAGCTCCAGAAGAGAGCCGGTCTCCCCCTGCTTTATGCACCAGCCATCCCCCTGAGGGGAAACCCGATGCTGCCTTGTTTGACGGCAAGGGGTGGTGTCCTCTCCATCCGTGACACTCGCCTTCTCACATTTGCTGACTTATATCCGGACGGTACTTTCCTCGAGCTGTCCGCGGGTGGGGGGGACCAGCCCTGCTCATTTGCTGACACACTATTGCATCACTCACTTAGGGAATCTTGCAAGAAGATGGGACCGAGCTTCCCTGAGGAACCCAGCACACTAACCGCCCTCCAAAACTTGCTATCACGACCTTCCCCTAAAAAGCTGGTGTCCAGACTGTATAACAGCATGCAAGACCAGGCCCCGGTGACAGAGGCTACGGCCAAACACGCTTGGACTGCTGACCTAGAGAATCAGCTGCCGGACGCCACATGGGAATATTGCTGTGCACAGCTAACTGCCCTATCCCCTAATTATCGATTAAGGCTTATCCACTTCAAATTTTTACATCGATATTACCGCACTCCGACACTATTACACCGTATGGGTCTCCGGGAGAACGCCTCTTGCTGGAGATGTGGGGGCGCGGATGCGACCTTTATGCATATGGCATGGAGCTGCCCCAAGTTGTGCACGTACTGGTTGGAAATCTTTACTGCCATTAATCACATCATACAAAGAAATGACTCTCCGTCCCCACTGCTGGGTTTGCTGGGGTATGTTAAAGACACTGCACCCTGCGACAGGAAACTACATGCGTTGCTTCTTCTATACGCCAAACGTCAGATTGCACTACACTGGGGCAGGCCGGGTCTCCCCTCCTTCGAGAGCTGGATTAGGGATGTGACTTATGGCCACACACAATTGGCACACTACTGGGAGACCATGCCCACCGCTTCCAGACCCACTGACATATGGGGCCCGTTTGTGCAGTGGGCTGCAGCGCGCGCGAGATCGGACACCTCAGGTACTCCGAGCGCTGCGAGTGTTTCAGACGACATGGGCTGAGGGTGCGCGCAGAATAGGTTGTCGATTGAAGCCCCATGTGGTGGCGCGGTGGTGGTCAGGTCCTACCCTGGCGCGCGCTCATCATTTGCTGCCCCCACTGGCCCCGACCGTGTCCCTGACCTCCCCCTTCCGCTGGCCCTCCTGTGGCCTATTGATTGCCCCTTCCCCCCCTCCCCCCCACACGCCCTTTTGCCAACACGGGCACAGAGGAGATGATATTGCACACACGTCCTGACTATGACCTGCCCTCTCTCTGAGTGGTCTGTTGTGGGCCCGCGAGTCTCTTTTGTGGACTGAAGTGTTGTATGAATGTTGTTTCTTAGTACTTGCACCTATGGTTAGACGGTTTTTGGGTTAACTTGTTGGGGGGGTCCTGTTGGGAGAAACAATGGTGCTGATAGACATATCCTACCCACGGGCCGCTGCAGCGGATAGTTGACCGCTGCCTCTTTAGGAGCGGCTCCCCATTTTTCGTTATCCTCTAATTGTCTGAGGCACTATGAGAAAAGCATGACCATTTCCTTGCTGATGCTGCACTGCGCACGCTATAGATTTATTGTAATTCATGTTTATATCTGCTTGATTGACCGGGTCGGATGTCGGCCACTGGATTGTTTCTATGCACCTTTATGTATGATCTAATTGATAGCGGCCTGCCTCCGGGTTGTTGGCGTGACGCAGTGTGAATCTTCTCTTTCATCTGTTTACATTACAAGTCTTGCAAATAAAAAAAAAAAAAAAAAAAAAAAAAAAAATAAATAAATACCTGCTCAAGCTAAAAACAACATAAGGCAATGTTTCATGCCTCAAAATTCTCTGAGTTTCCTATTGCTTTCTAAATCCCAACTTCTAGCAAAGAGGGCAAACCTAGTTCTTCCTGATCTTATCATAAAATTTGCAAAAAACTAAAAATGTGTGCAACGCTTTCTGCATTTGCTAAAGTGTGTAGAGTGCTCAGGGATTCAGTGTTTATCCCATTTTCCAAATTCCACTTTTCTGTATAAACTTTATTTTGAAGGATACCATCGCAAAACTTTAGATGCACAGTTCTTGCCTGGGGTGGATAAACAACATCCAACAACTCCTGGAGATAACAAGTACCTACTTACACCAAACCTGGTGAAATACTTACAAACCCTTTCTTTTCCATGTGCGAAGACAAACGAACTGCATGACCCAGTATGCACAGAGGCAATCCAGCTGAGAGGTGGAGCAGAGTGCGCCCAATCCTGTTTACTGTTTAAGGGCTCCTGTGAGCCTCCCTAGCTGACGAGCTAGTGGTGCTGCACCTGCGCGCCCAGTTAGGCATCTAAGCCTGTGACTATTCGTTGGGCAGCCTATTCAGCGACCTCATTACCTATCTCTACTGATGAAGGATATTGATCCAGAAACACGAGGCGATGGTCGTGTCTAGAGATGCCTGGAGATAACAAGTACCTACTTACAGCAAACCTGGTGAAATACCTACAAACCCTTTCTTTTCCATGAGAGAAGACAAACAAACTGCATGACCCAGTATGCACAGAGGCAATCCAGCTGAGAGGAGGAGCAGAGTGCGCCCAATCCTGTTTACTCCTCAAACCCTGCCCAAGACTAGGCTTCCAAGTACTGTGTGGTTAATCTACCTAAAGTTGAGTAACTATGCAGTATATTAAGCTGACACTCCCAAAATATCTGCTTCAATTGTTTCTTGGAGTTCTGGGACAGTATTTGTGGCTTGTCCCAGAAATCACTTAAACCAAGCTTAAAGAGCCATCCTTCAACATAACACAGCCTGGCAAGGGTTAGCAGTTCATCTAAGGCTATTTTTTCTCTAAGGCCTTCTCTATAATGATACAACTCCTGCATCGACAACAGTTTTACTCAAAAGAGCAAAGGTATCAAGTTTGCAAGATGTGTGTTAGACCTGGCACCTTGGCGTGAGTGTCCCTTCCACTTTTTGCTGATGTGCCTCATGTGTTTTGCTGGTGTTAGCTGCTCAGGGCACTGTGCCACTGCCAATCAATGCCACAGTGCAAGTGCGTCCTTTGAAAAGTGTATACATTGATTGGTTTCCATGATTGGCTTATTTGGTTTACTGTCAGTCCCCAGTAAAGTGCACCAAGAGTGCCAGGGCTGGTAAATACAAATTCTGCTGGTGGGCCTGCAGCACTGGTTGTGCCACCCACAGAAGCGCCCTAGTAAAATGTGTCTAAGGTCTGCCATTGCAGAACCTGCGTGCAGTCTGGTACTGTCATGCTGGCTGGACAAGTGCACCCACTTGCCAGCCCCTAAACCTTCCCTTTACTTCATGTGAGTCACCCCTATGGTAGGCCCAAGGGCAGGGTGCATTGTAAGTATAAGGTAGGACAAGCCCTGATGTGTGTGGCATGTCCTAATAGTGAATTACAGCCATTTTCCGTTTTTCACTATTGTAAGGCTACCTGCTCTCCATAGGACAGAATGGGCTGCTGGAATTATTACACTTTATAATCCAAACAGACTCAGAGAGCATGGTAGAAAGTCAAGTTTAATATGCCTGAACTCAGAATAAAAAAAATACTTCTTTTAGTAAAGTTTATTTTAATATCCTGTGTTTGCAAATGCTACTTTCAGAAAGTTAGCCTTTGCTTGCTAACTATTTCAGCCCGCCTCTGCTAGGATGTGTATCTGCTGTCTGGTTTCTGTGAGTGACAGGGCTGGGGAATTCCAGGAGACAGTCTGGGCTGCCACGTGGTGAATAGAGAGATTACACCAGGATGGGTGGGAGGAGTGGCCCCTGACTCTGAATAGGGCTGTGCTCTGCCACCACAATGCTGGCTCCACCTCCTGTGGAGCATCTGATGTCTCTGCCCTGCACACTGAAAGATACAGCAAGAGTCTCCAAAATAAAGTGCTTCAAAACTGGGTTGAACCAGGCTCAGGCCCCCTGGCCTACAAGAACAAAGGATTGTGCGTATAAAAGTAGAAGCCCTGCTCCTAAACAGCAGATCCTGCTTTTGAACCAAGAAGACCCCTCTGCCTGAGGAGAAGGAACCAGGAAAGCTGAAGGAGGAAGACTGTCCCTATCCTGGGGGACTGGCCTGCAGTGGTCGCCTTGCTGCCAAAGGAGAGAAAGAAACCTACAAGGACTTGTTGCTTTTTAAAGATGTTATTTTTCTCTCTGCAAAGAACTTGCGCTCAAAACGATCTCGAAGGGCCTGGAAGTGAGCTGACCCCCTCACCTGAGTCCCAGGAACATTGGACTCTGCCTACCTGCATCTGAGCTGTGAAGAAATTGCTGAACCCTTCCCCTGCTGCTGGAGCCGCCCCAAGTGCATCCCGTATCCCTGGACCACTGTGAAGCCGTCCTGTGACCGCCCGCCCCGTGTGAACCGCTCTGTCTGCGAGCCGTACTCACACCGTATCGCTGGGCCGCCCACACCCGCTTCGCCCTCTGCTGAAGGACGAACTATATTGCCTGTCGCATCCCCACTGGGGGAAGAAACCTTGAGGGGAAGCGCATCGCCACAGGAGACGACTCGTACGCCGAAGCGTACCATCTCCCAGACGTCGCGCTACTAAAAAGGAAAAAGCATTCCCCGCTCAGACGGGCATCTCCCGAACCAACATCGCGTACGCCTGAAGCATACCGACCCGCACCGCCTTCTGCGACCCTTCAAGTCGTACCGCCTTTTGACATCTGCCCAGTATGCCTCGCACAACGCCTGCCAAAGCGAACAGAGGTACGCTTTGTACGCTAGAAGCGTACTGAATCTCACCTCTCCTTGCCCCGAGGCCGCGCCGCACAAAGGAGAGCCGCGCAGTACGCTGTGTAAAGGCCGCCCCGTGCCGCATTGCCGCCTCTGGGGGAGATCAGTTCACCACAAGAACGCCTACGCTTCGGACCTCGCCAGCGGCCCGGACCCTCCGCAGCACCCCTCTAAGGTCCCGCTACAGCCGTCCTGTCACGACGCCTGCCACAAGCCGGACCAGTGCTGCCGATCCTCGTCCTGAGTACGCCTCGTACCCCCGCATTGTCCGCAGCTAATCTTAAGGTACTGTGCACGCTTCGTACTAGAAAGTCCGGTTTTGGTTATTAAAGGCTGGATCTGTACGTTTATCATCGCGGGTCGCCCTAGGAACTACGAACTGTGCAACTTGGAAATAAGCCTATGTTTACCAGAGACACTTTTAAAAGAAAACAGATATTCCCGCATAAAAAGTATTGTGAGCATCAGAAGTAAAACGTTATTTATGGTCTTGTATTAAGTCTACATAAGAGTTATCTATATTTATATAAAGCATATATATTTTCATAAATCCTAGACTGGTGTCCATTTGTGGTGGGTCCTTTGATTATTGTATACAGTCATAAATGCTTAACCATTGAATGCCCTGAAGTTTAGCCTAGACTGCTTGCGCCACACTACCTAGAGGGTGAGCAGGGGTTATTTTCAGGAGTAAGTCCCTTGCCCTGACTAGAGAAGAGGGCCCCTGCTTGTCACAGTGCATACCTGTGCCAACCAGAGACCCCCAAATCTAACATTGGAGGCAGCGGTGAGGATTTTGAATGTGCCTTC
Source organism: Lissotriton helveticus (assembly GCF_964261635.1). NCBI lineage: Eukaryota > Metazoa > Chordata > Amphibia > Caudata > Salamandridae > Lissotriton > Lissotriton helveticus. Next base: position 1,327,518,546 of record NC_136067.1, on the reverse strand, counting down.
ATGATTTGTGTACAATAATTGGTGAACACCACGTAGTGAGTTCAGACCGATAACGCAGCCACATACTGTTGATTTTTTGTTTTGCTGAGAAAGCTTCATTTTTTTTTAAGAAGTCATGCCTGGGTCACTCAATGAAGGAAGAGCAGCCTCTGTAATCTCTGCCATTGACGGAATTGACTGGGAAGAGGAGAAGTTAAAGAGTTACTTCTTAGTCCAGCTGAAGGGCTTCTGCCTCAAGTTTGGAGTTTCCCCATCTGGATGTAGAAACAAGACCCAATACCAAAAGGCGCTGAGGGCCTGGATTGAGTCAAGAGCACCTGGGAATGGTGTGGAAGTTGAACCAGCGGGAAGCGTCATTGATTTTGGAAGAGTCCTGTCGCCAGAGGAGTTGACAGACAGGGCAACAACCAGGGCACATGAAATAGAGATGGCAAAACTTAATGGACAGATGGAAAAACAAAAATTGGCAATGGAAGAGAAAAAGATCCTATTGGAACATGAAGTGAAATTGAGGGAGTTGGAGCTGAAAGCCAAAAGTTTGGATAATACTCCCTCTGGTGGCAGCACAACGCCAGTGAGGGTAGAGTTAAGGGTGTACATGCCAAAAGATGTGGTGAAGGAGTATTTTAAAAATGATGACATAGGGCAGTTGTTCAAGGCCTATGAGGTAGACATGTCCTCCCACCGGGTCACTGAGAGAGATTGGGGAGCGGGGTTGTGGGGACGGTTCCTTAGTGAGGGGTGGAACACACTGCTAGATTTGCCCTCTGAAGTTTATAACTCCTATCACCACATGAAGGAAGCTTTGATGACCAAGAATGGGTTAACTCCTGCATTATATAGACAGGGGTCAGGGGGTGTACAAAGATTCCTGGGGGTACCTATTGTCAGACTGCGCCCCGCTCTTCGGGATCTGGATGATGCACAAAGGGGTCCACCTCCACACCTCCCCAAGCTTGTTGCAAAACGGTACCCAAAGCTTAGAGGCAGTATGGTGAGGGAAAAATGTATAAGGCCGGGATGGTGCCGCCCTACAGGGGTCAACCTAAAAAACAAAGGAATAACCTGTTACCGCCACTCTCTGGCCCCTCACTACATAAAACGTCTCAATGAAACCGTAAGCGTACCTGATATATAAGTACCGGTGAGGAACGATCAACGTGGTCGCCTGACGCTCATCTCGGTGTGTAACGACCTGAGTATACCTACAACGATACAAGCACAGGTTAAGACCTTCCTGCTCTCTGACATACGAAGCTATCCTTCTGCCTCCCTATATAGTACATACCAGAGCCTCACACCCCGATAACACTACTGAGCCTTCTGGGATCCACCCTTCCCCAGTATTATCAGTCTGGATACCAATGGTTGACCAAGTTTATACTTCTGTTCAGTCACAGAAGAAACTTGCGGGACATTCAAAGTTGCACCAGAGCCCAAATCAAAAGAAGAATTAGGAAACTGTAAGTAAAGAAACGAATAACAAGCAAGGAGGGTCTAATGGCCAGAAGCCACGAATCCTACCGCTATCCTCCACTGGAGTCCACAGAAACACCGGGCTCCCACGATGACCGCAGTAGGCGTTTCTTCCTTCCGTTGAGCGCTGCTCACAAAGATGTCCTTCTCCAATTGTGCAAAAGGAAACATAAAACAAAGTTCAGCGTCCGTGTCTTCGCTCCAAACTAGCAAAGCACCCCAGCGCCACCAGTGTGTCAGCCGACACACCCCGTCCAACTAGCGGACACAAGTTTCAACGGTGGTCCGTGTCTTCACGCAGATCCTTCTCTGCGAAGCACCACAACAACCCGACCACTGAGACCGCGTCTCAGACGCTTCCTCTCTGCAACCGCTCAGTTCCCGACCCCGCCGGGTCGAACACCATGGAGTTTGTGTCTTCACAAACAATGTCAACGGAGCACCACAAACAAACCAAGGAGTTTGCGTCTCCGACGCCTCCTCTCCGAATTAGCAAAGTTCCCGACCCAGCCGGGTCGGACACCCTGGGGTCCGTGTCTTCGCGACAGATTCAACGAAGCACCACGGAGCACCAGCAACTAACGGGCAGCCGCACCATTAGTCCAAACACCGATAACCGAATCCAGTACAACCTGACTTCCGGGTTCAATTCCTATATGTAGGTTCCGCCCCTCGTATCCTTGGCCTCCTGGGACATGTAGTCTCTAAACTCTAGGTAGGCGCCATAGTTCGGGTCTCAAACCCTGACAGTACGTCTTCCCCCCCGGCGCCTCCTAGAACCATGCTTCCCCGGAAAACGAGCATGGAACTGACGCACCGCACTCGGAGCGTGTACCCCCCGAGCATGGCTCCCACGAATCCTCTTCCGCGGTATAGCCCTTCCAGGATACAAGGTACCAAAGCCGTCCCCTACTGTACCGGGAGTCCAGGATCCTGTGAACTTCGTATTCCAACTGGCCGTCTCTCACAACCGGGGGAGCGGCCACACGCCTGCGACCAACAGCCGGCTTCAGCAGGCTGCTATGGAACACCGGATGGATCCGCAGGGATGCAGGTAGCTTCAGTCAATATGCAACCGGATTCACCTGGCGGACCACCTCATAAGGGCCGATAAAGCGGGGATGGAACGCACTGCGATAGTGAAACCTGATGTTCCTGGTGGATAACCACACCCTGTCCCCTGCCTGATACTGTGGTCCGGCTCGGTGATGTACGTCTGCCCACTTCTTGTAGGCAAGCTTTGACCGGACCAACTCTGCCTGTATGCCCTTGTGTATCCTCAGAAGGTCCGTCACCTGAGCATGTACCAAAGGATGATTCTGTACCTCCCTTGGAATCGTCACTGGCAAGGTATTGGCATGGTACCCGGTGTTTGCTCTAAACGGAGTTTGTTTGATGGAACTCTGCCAGGTGTTGTTATATGTGAGTTCGGCCAACCATAGCAACGATACCCATGATTCAGACGCCTCCTTTGCGTAACATCTCAGATATTTCTTGAGGGTTTGATTCAGCCTTTCGGTTTGGCCATCCGTCTGCGGATGGAAGCTGGTGGATAAAGCAACCTCCACTTGTAACGCCTTACATCAGGTCTTCCAGAACCGAGCAACAAATTGCGGTCCCCTATCTCATACGATAACTTTAGGTAGGCCATGCAATCGGACTTCCTGTTGAAGCACCATCTGTGCTGTCTGAGCTGCGGTAGGCAGGTTTCTGCATGGAAGGAAATGGCCGGCTTTGGTTAAGCTGTCCACCACCACCAGAATTGCGTTACATCCTTGATCCATAGGTAACCCCACCACAAAATCGAGACTGATGGTCTGCCATGGGCTAGAAGGAGTGGGTAACGGCATCAGCAGCCCCTTAGCCCTGCAATTCTCTCCCTTAGCCCGAGCACATGTGTCACATTGGGACACCCAGAGTTTAGCGTCTTTAGCCATGTTTTCCCACCAGAACGAGCGTTGTAGGGATGACAGCGTCTTCTTGTAACCGGGATGCCCTGCCACTACCACGTTGTGACACCAATTGAACGCCTTCTGGCGTACCTCATGCTGGGGCAAATACAAACGGTTGCCGTGTAACGGCATACCATGCTGCAAGGAGCGTTGTTTGTCCTTCTTAACCCATTCTTGCCATTGGGCCAAGGTGCGATGATTCTTTACCTGTTCCAGAAAAGCATCTGCGGTAATCGCACATAAGACCTTTTCGGGTGACACTATAGCCTTTGGGGTCACCACGCCCGTGGTATCTTCTTCGCTTTGCCTCGATAGAGAATCCGCTTTGCGATTGTCGGTGCCAGGACGGAATGTTATGACAAAATCATATTCCGCAAAGAACAGAGTCCATCTCATCTGTCTCGGTGATAAATGTCGAGCGGTTTTCATAAACTGTAAGTTACTATGGTCCGTATACTCCATAACAGGGTGTTGAGCCCCCCACAAATAGTGCCTCCATTCCTGGAAGGCGCGTTTAATCGCGAGCAATTCTTTCTCGGCCACAGTATAATTGATCTCGGCCGCGTTTAGCTTTTTGGACAAAAACGCCACCGGGTGTAACTGTCCCATTTCCCTGTCCCTTTGAGACAGCACCGCACCGACTGCCGTGTCAGATGCGTCCGCCTCAACCACGAAAGGAGAGTCAACCTGAGGATGACGTAAGATAGGTGCCGAACAGAACGCTTCCTTGAGCTGTACAAATGCCTTCGTGGATTCCGGATTCCAGATATAAGGAACCCCTTTTCTCAATAACCGAGTGATTGGGGCTGCCAACTGTGAGAAATGCGATATAAATCGCCGGTAATAGTTGGCAAACCGAGAAACCGTTGGACCTCTCGAACGTTCTTAGGGATGGGCCACTCCTGCACCGCTGACACCTTTCTTTCCGCCATACTAAACCCCTGAGGACTCAATAGCACTCCCAGGAATTCCACCCGTGTTACGCTGAATTCACATTTCCTCAGCTTGCAATAAAGGTGGTTCTCCTGCAAGTGCTGAAGGATCGTACACACGTGTTCAGTGTGTTGCGCAGGGGAGGAGGAATAGATGAGGATGTCATCAATATAAACGACCGCTATGCGATCCAGGTACTCTTTCAATACGTTGTTTAAGAAGTATTGGAATGCCACCGGGGCATTACATAGCCCGAACGGCATAACCAAATACTCGTACAGGCCATATCACGTCTTAAACGCGGTTTTCCACTCATCTCCCTGTCGCATACGGACCAGGTGGTAGGCCCCTCGTAGATCGAGGCGGGTGTAAATGGTGGCCTCTCTCACCTGGTCCAACAACCCGGGGATGAGCGGGAGCGGATACCTGTTTCTCACCGTATTCCTGTGCAAGACGCGATAGTCGATGCAGGCCCGTAAATCCCCGTTGGCCTTCGCGGTAAAAAAGAGCGGAGAGGCAGCCGGAGAGCGTGACGGACGAATAAACCCCAAAGCGCAGTAGTGGTCCAAATACTCACGCAGATGCGTGTTCTCAGGCTCAGAAGGAGCATAAACCCGGCAGGAGGGCACAACTGCCCCATCCACCAGATCAATCCGGCAGTCATACTCACGATGGGGTGGTAGCCTTTCGGCCTTTTCTTCGCTAAAGACTTCCCGAAAGTCCTCGTACTCTGGCGGTAACGCAACCTCCTTTTCTGCCGCTGTGGCTACCTGATAGGCTAGAGCGAGAGTCAACGCTACGGACTGATGGTCCTTGATACACTGCGACAGGCACTCCTCATATTGAAAATGTACACTCTTTTTTAGCCAGTCCATGGTAGGACGGTGTTTCCATAACCACGGCATGCCCAGTATGAGCTCATACTGGGGAGCCTCGATGATGTTGAGGACTATGCTTTTCACATGAGCCTGAGAATCCCCAGGTAAGGTCAATTCCAATGCTTCTGTGTGTTCAACAACAGGACCTGACTTCAAAGGGGTGCCGTCCACAGCCAACACCGGTTCAGGTTTCACACTGCGCACTCGCGTTAGCCCGAGTCATTGTGTTAACCCTTGGTCAATAAAGTTCCCCGTGGCACCTGAATCAATCATGGACCTCACGGAATGTGTTATTTGACGGTCCTTTAACAACATGTCCAGTATCACATGTGCTTCAGAGTTCTTTTGTTCCACTATAGACAAGGAGGGTATCTGCTAACCCGCACCCCTTGTTTCTTCCCTGGCATCTGCCATGGACGGAAGACTCCTATCGGGCTCTCCCATTGCACCCACTGCCACCCTTTTACCAGGGAAATAGGTGTTCCTTTTCTTAGGTTTAGTCGGACAATCCCTGACATAGTGCCCCTTTTTGCCACAGTAAAGACACCTGAATTCTACGGTTTTCTCTCTCTGACCTGGATAAGGGTGGTCGTACTGCCCCTACATCCATCGGTTCCGGCCCTGCTTCTTTAGGGGCGGCCTGTACTCGAGGATCCAGTTCTCTTACTGGGACTGGCTTTTCCCCCCTGCGTCCTCCCCCATGCCGTTCCGTCATACGATGGTCTAATCTTAGGGTGAGATTTATGAGATCAAGGCAGGAGCTGGGTTGCGGATCGATTTGCACTAACACATCCTTCATTTCCTCGCACAGACCCTGATAGTATAAGGACATCCTTTTCTCCTCTGGCCAAGCGGTTTCCGCAACCAAGCGGTTGACCGCCGTCATATATGATACTAGGTCCCTTCTGCCTTGTCTGAGCCCCAACAGTTCTTTGTCTGCACTGAAAGTGGTCGCCCTCCGGTCAAACACGCTCTCAAATTCCCTCCTGAAGTCATCCCAATTGGAGAGTAACGGGTCATCGCTCCGCACCAACGGAACCGCCCAATCGCCAGCATCCCCCGTGAGATAAGAGATCGCAAATGCGACCCTAGAGACATTCGTAGGGAAAGACGCTGGACGACAAGAGAAATGCAATGCGATTTGCATAAGAAAGGCTTAAATCTTTTGGGGGTCCCCTGAATACCTTTCGGGTGTGGCTAAAGGAACCGGTGGAGGAACGGTGACGTGGATCTGCGGATTGGAGGAAGAGGCATCAAAGGGGTTGCGAGCCTGTCTATCTACCTTTTCCCTCAACGCTGCTGTCTCAGCCTTGGAATCAGCCAACTCCCTCTGGACCAACACTAGAGCCTGCAACACATCATCCAAGGATGCCATGTTTGTGGATCACCTCGACCAAGAAGAGCTTTAATTCGTGGGTACTGGATTCTGTCAGACTGCGCCCCGCTCTTCGGGATCCAGATGATGCACAAAGGGGTACACCTCCACACCTCCCCAAGCTTGGTGCAAAACGGTACCCAAAGCTTAGAGGCAGTATGGTGAGGGAAAAATGTATAAGGCCGGGATGGTGCCGCCCGACAGGGGTCAACCTGAAAAACAAAGGAATAACCTGTTACCGCCACTCTCTGGCCCCTCACTACATAAAACGTCTCAATGAAACCGTAAGCGTACCTGATATATAAGTACCGGTGAGGAACGATCAACGTGGTCGCCTGATGCTCATCTCGGTGTGTAACGACCTGAGTATACCTACAACGATACAAGCACAGGTTAAGACCTTCCTGCTCTCTGACATACAATGCTATCCTTCTGCCTCCCTATATAGTACATACCAGAGCCTCACACCCCGATAACACTACTGAGCCTTCTGAGATCCGCCCTTCCCCGGTATTATCAGTCTGGATACCAATGGTCGACCAAGTTCATACTTCTGTTCAGTCACAGAAGAAACTTGCGGGACATTCAAAGTTGCACCAGAGCCCAAATCAAAAGAAGAATTAGGAAACTGTAAGTAAAGAAACGAATAACAAGCAAGGAGGGTCTAATGGCCAGAAGCCACGAATCCTACCGCTATCCTCCACTGGAGTCCACAGAAACACCGGGCTCCCACGATGACCGCAGTAGGCGTTTCTTCCTTCCGTTGAGCGCTGCTCACAAAGATGTCCTTCTCCAATTCTGCAAAAAGGAAACAAAAAACAAAGTTCAGCGTCCGTGTCTTCACTCCAAACTAGCGAAGCACCACAGCGCCACCAGTGTGTCAGCCGACCCACCCCGTCCAACTAGCGGACACAAGTTTCAACGGTGGTCCGTGTCTTCGCGCAGATCCTTCTCTGCGAAGCACCACAACCACCCGACCACTGAGACCGCGTCACCGACGCTTCCTCTCCGCAACCGCTCAGTTCCCGACCCCTCCGGGTCGAACACCATGGAGTTTGTGTCTTCACAAACAATGTCAACGGAGCACCAGGAACAAACCAAGGAGACCACGTCTCCGCCGCCTCCTCTCCGAATTAGCAAAGTTCCCGACCCAGCCGGGTCGGACACCCTGGGGTCCGTGTCTTCGCAACGGATTCAACGAAGCACCACGGAGCACAAGCAGCTAACGGGCAGCCGCACCATTAGTCCAAACACCGATAACCGAATCCAGTACAACCCGACTTCCGGGTTCAATTCCTATATGTAGGTTCCGCCCCTCGTATCCGTGGCCTCCTGGGACATGTAGTCTCTAAACTCTAGGTAGGCGCCATAGTTCGGGTCTCAAACCCTGACACTTATGTTGAATATGTAACCTGTTTTCTGCAGAGCACTGGATGGTTGGGTGAAGGGTAGCAAAGTGAATGATTTTCAAGGTCTCTTTGATTTAATTGCATGGGAGCACTTGTCTAGTAATTGTTTTCCTGAGCTACGCCAGCACCTGATTGATAGCAAGCTGACTAACCCTAGGAAGCTTGCTGAGGAGGCGGACCGCTGGCTCAGCACCAGGGTCCACAAGTGTCCAGTGGGAGACTCAGCCAAGGGTGGGCAGGGTCCCCAGCAGAAGAGTGGGGGGGGCAAGGGTAAACAGAGGGAGTTTCAGAAGAGGCCCATAGTAGTCCCCATGGGAACCAAGGGAAAGATTCTTAGCCTCCCCCACCCCCCGAAGCAGACCGGGGCCCCGACAGGTAACCTTGTTCAAAGAGGGCCCTAAAAGTGTTTTAAATGTGATGAGATGGGTCATTTTGCCAATGATCCTAAGTGTCGCCTGTTTGGCAAACCAGCACCCACTGGTTCTCCGCCCCGGCATATGGCTAGTGTAGCCTTTGGGGAGGGGGTAGAAGTCCAAGGTTTGTGGGACCCTGTTCAGATGACCCTAGTCTCTTTAGGAGACAGTGAGATGGTCCCTGAGAACTACCTGCCCTCCAACACTAAGAAATATGGGCAGGTGGTGACCATCAATGGAAAGAAGGCGGAGGCTCTTAGAGACACAGGAGCCAGTGTGACTGCAGTCCGGCAGCACCTGGTGTCTCAAGAGCAGGTTGTACCCCATGCATACTGCAGGGTTGTCAACGCTGACAACTCTGAGAGCCAGTGTCCAATGGCTCAGGTTCCTTTGAGTGGGGGGGTCTCTGGTACTCTTCAGGTTGCTGTGAATACATCTATGCCTGTAGACTGTTTGCTAGGGAATGACTTGGAGAGCTCCCCTTGGGGAAAGGTGGAGAAGACAACTCATCTGAGGATGGTGGGTTTACCTGACTGGGCGTGCGTGACCACCAGGTCAATGGCAGCCAGTAGGGGTGTTCAAGAGGTCCTGGAGCCTGAGGGAGAGACCCAGGAACCGACCTTAGAGGGAGGGCGCAGGAGTCGCGGGAAACCGGCCCCTGAAGTTACCATGGCCCAGGAGGAAGCAGCCCTTTCCCGTAGTCAGTACCCCATTCCAGAGAGTGGGAATTGACATTGTGGGGTCACTGGACCCCAGGACAGCCATGGGCAACAGGTTCATCCTGGTCCTGGTAGATCATGCCACTCAGTACCCTGAAGCCATCTCTCTGAGGACAGTGACGCCCCCCGTGGTGGGACGGGCACTGATGGGAATTTTCTCCAGAGTGGGATTCCCTCTAGAGGTGGTGTCTGACAGGGGCACCAATTTCATATTCAAATATATGAAATCTCTTTGGCAAGAGTGTGGTGTAACCTACAAATTCACCACACCTTACCACCCCCAAGGAAGTGGGTTGGTTGAGAGATTCAACCGAACCCTGAAAGGCATAATTATGGGTCTTGAGGAACCCATGAGGCACAAGTGGGACGTCCTCTTGCCATGCCTTCTCTTTGCCTACCGTGAGGTGCCACAGAAGTCTCTAGGGTTCAGTCCCTTTGAGCTCCTATATGGCCACCCAGTGAGAGGACCTCTAAGTCTGGTCAAAGAAGGCTGGGAGCAATCTCCCAGGAAACCTCCCCAGAATGTATACAGTTACATGATGGCCTTTAGGAACCAGACTAGGCGTTTCCGGAAACTTGCTGAGGCAAACCAGAAAGCCAGCCAGGAGGAAATGAAGCGGTGGTACGACCAGAATGTCACTCTGGTTGAGCTTCAGCCTGGACAGAAGGTGTGGGTCTTGGCCCCAGTGGAGCCTTGTGCACTTCAGTATAAGTGGAGAGGCCCCTTTGAGGTTGTGGAGCGCAAGAGTCCTGTCACCTACTTGGTGGACTTGAAGTTTCCCAAGAACCCCTTGAGGGTCCTACATGTCAACCGCCTTAAGCCCCACTTGGAGAGGTCCGAAGTGGGCATGCTCCTGGCCACCGATGATGGGATGGAGGAGGAGACTGAGCCTCTTCCTGACCTGCTGGTGGCCTCAGAACGAGATGGGTCAGTGCATGGAGTAAACCTCTCACCCACCCTGACCTCTGAGCAACAGGATGACTGCCGCCAACTGCTGGGGCAGTTTCCTGATCTGTTCTCCCTGGTTCCTGGTGTCACAGATTGGTGCGTCCATGATGTGGACACCGGAGACAGCTTGCTTGTAAAGCACAAGGCTTACAGAGTGACTGACAGGGTCAGAGCCTGCATCAAGGAGGAGGTCTCAAAGATGCTTGCTCTTGGGGTGGTTGAGTCCTCCAGCAGTCCTTGGGCCAGCCCAGTGGTCTTGGTCCCAAAGGCTGCAACGCCAGGAGCCACACCTGAACTCCGGTTCTGTGTGGACTACAGAGGACTCAATTCGGTCACCAAGACTGACGCGCACCCCATCCCCAGAGCTGATGAGCTCATAGATCAGTTAGGGGCTGCCCGGTACCTCAGCACGTTTGATTTGACGTCTGGGTACTGGCAGATCACTTTGACCGATGGGGCCAAAGAGAGGTCAGCATTCTCCACACCAGATGGGCATTTCCAGTTCTGTGTTATGCCCTTTGGGATGAAGAATGCCCCTGCCACCTTCCAAAGGTTGGTCAACCAGGTGTTGGCTGGGCTGGCTGAGTTCAGCGCCGCCTACCTGGATGACATCACAGTGTTCAGTGGTACCTGGAAAGAACACCTGCTCCTTCTCTGGGAAGTGTTGATGGCACTGCGCAAGGCAGGCCTCACGATCAAGGCAAGCAAGTGTCAGATCGGGCAGGGTTCAGTGGTGTACTTGGGACACCAAGTTGGGAGCGGCCAGGTGGCACCCCTGCAACCCAAGATTGAGACCATCCTGGCTTGGGAACCCCCCAAAACCCAAACTGAGGTAAGAGCCTTTTTAGGACTCACAGGGTACTACAGGAGGTTTGTCAAGGGAAATGGCAGCATTGTTGCGCCCTTGACAGAGCTGACTTCCAAGAAGCAGCCCAGGGAAGTGATCTGGACTGACACCTGTCAGAAAGCTTTTGACACCCTGAAGACTGCCATGTGCACGGCGCCCGTGCTACGGGCTCCAGACTTCTCCAAAGAATTCCTAGTGCAAACAGATGCTTCAGAGCATGGTGTAGGGGTTGTTCTCTCACAGATGACTGAGGAGGGCTGGGACCAACCTGTATCCTTCATCAGTAGGAGGTTACTTCCACGGAAACAAAGGTGGAATGCAATTGATCGAGAAGCATTTGCTGTGGTCTGGGCAATAAAGAAGCTAAGACCCTACTTTTTTGGGTCTCACTTCCGGGTTCATACAGACCACAGGCCCCTCAGATGGTTGATGCAAATGAGGGGTGAGAACCCAAAACTGTTGAGGTGGGCCATTTCCCTACAGGGTATGGACTTCACGGTGGAACATCGCCCTGGCACAGATCACGCCAATGCTGATGGTCTGTCCAGATTTTTCCGCCTTAGTGATTAGGAACTCCCCTGGGATAGGGTAGTTCTCTCCACATTTCAGCTGGAGGGGACATGTGTTAGACCTGGCACCTTGGCGTGAGTCTCCCTTCCACTTTTTGCTGATGTGCCTCATGTGTTTTGCTGGTGTTAGCTGCTCAGGGCACTGTGCCACTGCCAATAAGTGCCACAGTGCAAGTGCTCCCTATGAAAAGTGTATACATTGATTGGATTCCATGATTGGCTTATTTGATTTACTGTCAGTCCCCAGTAAGGTGCACGAAGAGTGCCAGGGCTGGTATATACAAATGCTGCTGGTGGGCCTGCAGCACTGGTTGTGCCACCCACAGAAGCGCCCTAGTAAAATGTGTCTAAGGTCTGCTATTGCAGAACCTGCGTGCAGTCTGGTACTGTCATGCTGGCTGGGCAAGTGAACCCACTTGCCAGCCCCTAAACCTTCCCTTTACTTCATGTGAGTCACCCCTATGGTAGGCCCAAGGGCAGGGTGCATTGTAAGTATAAGGTAGGGCAAGCCCTGAAGTATGTGGCATGTCCTAATAGTGAATTACAGCCATTTTCGTTTTTCACTATTGTAAGGCTACCTGCTCTCCATAGGACAGAATGGGCTGCTGGAATTATTACACCATATAATCCTAACAGACTCAGAGAGCATGGTAGAAAGTCAAGTTTAATATGCCTGAACTCAGAATAAAAAAATACTTCTTTTAGTAAAGTTTATTTTAATACCCTGTGTTTGCAAATGCTACTTTTAGACAGTTAGCCTTTGCTTGCCTAACTATTTCAGCCGCCTCTGTTAGGATGTGTATCTTCTGTCTGGTTTCTGTGAGTGACAGGGCTGGGGAATTCCAAGAAACAGTCTGGGCTGCCAGGTGGTGAATAGAGAGATTACACCAGGATGGGTGGGAGGAGTGGCCCTTGACTCTGAATAGGGATGTGCTCTGCCACCACAATTCTGGCTCCACCTCCTGCGGAGCGTCTGATGTCTCTGCCCTGCACACTGAAAGATACAGCAAGAGTCTCCAAAATAAAGTGCTTCAAAACTGGGTTGAACCAGGCTCAGGCCCCCTGGCCTACAAGAAAAAAGGATTGTGCGTATAAAAGTAGGAGCCCTGCTCCTAAACAGCAGATCCTGCTTTTGAACCAAGAAGACCCCCCTGCCTGAGGAGAAGTAACCAGGAAAGCTGAAGGAGGAAGACTGTCCCTATCCTGGGGGACTGGCCTGCAGTGGTCGCCTTTCTGGCAAAGGAGAGGAAGAAACCTACAAGGACTTGTTGCTTTTTAAAGACGTTCTTTTACTCTCTACAAAGAACTTGCACTCAAAACGGCCTGGAAGTGAGCTGGCCCCCAGACCTGAGTCCCAGGAACATTGGACTCTGCCTGGCTGCATATGAGCTTTGAAGAAATTGCTGAACACTTCCCCTGCAGCTGGAGCCGCCCCAAGTGCGTCCCGTATCCCTGGACCGCCGTGAAGCCGTCCTGTGACTGCCCGCCCCGTGTGAACCGCTCTGTCTGCGAGCCGTACTCACACCGTCCTGCTGGGCCACCCACACCCGCTTCGCCCTCCGCTGAAGGACACACTGTACTGCCTGCCGCATCCCCACTGGGGGGAGAAACCTTGAGGGGAAGCGCATCGCCACAGAAGACGACTTGTACGCCGAAGCGTACCATCTCCCAGACGTCGCGCTACTAAAAAGGAAAAAGCAAGCCCCGCTCAGACGGGCATCTCCCGAACCAACATCGTGTACACCGGAAGCGTACCGACCCACACCGCCTTCTGCGACCCTTCGAGTCGTACCGCCTTTTGCCATCAGCCCAGTACGCCTCGCACGACGCCTGCCAAAGCGAACAGAGGTACACTTCATACGCTAGAAGCGTACTGAATCGCACCGCACCTTGCCCCCGAGGCCACGCTGCACAAAGGAGAGCCGCGCTGTACGCTGCTTACAGGCCGCCCCGTGCCGCATTGCTGCCTCTGGGGGAGATCAGTTCACCACAAGAACGCCTACATTTCGGACCTGGCGTGCGGCCCGGACCCTCCGCAGCGCCCCTCTAAGGTCCCGCTCCAGAAGTCCTGTCACGATGCCTGCCACGAGCCGGGCAAGCGCTGCCGATGCTCGTCCTGAGTACGCCTCGTACCCCCGCATTGTCCGAAGCTAATCTTAAGGTACTGTGCACGCTTCGGACTAGAAAGTCCGTTTTGGTTATTAAAGGCTGGATCTGTACATTTATCATCGCGGGTCGCCCTAGGAACTACGAACTGTGCAACTTGGAAATAAGCCTATGTTTCCCAGAGACACTTTAAAAAGAAAACGCATATTCCCACATAAAAAGTATTGTGAGCATCAGAAGTAAAACGTTATTTATGGTCTTGTATTAAGTCTACATAAGAGTTATCTATATTTATATAGAGAATACATATTTTCATAAATCCTAGACTGGTGTCCATTTGTGGTGGGTCCTTTGATTATTGTATACAGTCATAAATGCTTAACCATTGAATGCCCTGAAGTTTAGCCTAGACTGCTTGCGCCACACTACCTAGAGGGTGAGCAGGGGTTATTTTCAGGAGTAAGTCCCTTGCCCTGACTAGAGAAGAGGGTCCCTGCTTGTCACAGTGCATACCTGTGCCAACCAGAGACCCCCAAATCTAACATTGGAGGCAGCGGAGAGGATTTTGAATGTGCATTTATGATTTGTGTACAATAATTGGTGAACACCACGTAGTGAGTTCAGACCGATAACGCAGCCACATACTGTTGATTTTTTGATTTGCTGAGAAAGCTCAATTTTTTTAAGAAGTCATGCCTGGTTCATTCAATGGAGGAAGGGCAGCCTCTGTAATCTCTGCCATTGAAGGAAGTGACTGGGAAGAGGAGAAGTTAAAGAGTTACTCCTTAGACCAGCTGAAGGGCTTCTGCCTCAAGTTTGGAGTTTCCCCATCTGTATGTAGAAACAAGACCCAATACCAAAAGGTGCTGAGGGCCTGGATTGAGTCAAGAGCACCTGGGAATGGTGTGGAAGTTAAACCAGCGGGAAGCGTCATTGATTTTGGAAGAGTCCTGTCGCCAGAGGAGTTGGCAGACAGGGCAGCAACCATGGCACATGAAGTAGAGATGGCAAAACTTAATGGACAGATGGAAAAACAGAGATTGGCAATGGAAGAGAAAAAGATCCTATTGGAACATGAAGTGAAATTGAGGGAGTTTGAGCTGAAAGCCAAAAGTTTGGAAAATACTCCCTCTGTTGGCAGCACAATGCCAGTGCAGGTAGAGTTAAGGGTGTACATGTCAAAAGATGTGGTGAAGAAGTATTTTAAAAATAATGACATAGGGCAGTGGTTCAAGGCCTATGAGGTAGCCATGTCCTCCCACCGGGTCCCTGAGAGAGATTGGGGAGCGGGGTTGTGGGGACGGTTCCTTAGTGAGGGGCGGGACACACTGCTAGATTTGCCCTCTGAAGTTTATAACTTCTTTCATCACTTGAAGGAAGCTTTGATGACCAAGTATGTGTTAACTCCTGAAATATATAGACAGAGGTTCAGGGGGTGTACAAAGATTCCTGGGGGTACCTATGTTGAATATGTAACCTTTTTCTGCAGAGCACTGGTTGGCTGGGTGAAGGGTAGCAAAGTGAATGATTTTCATGGTCTCTTTGATTTAATTGCATGGGAGCACTTGTCTAGTAATTGTTTTCCTGAGCTACGCCAGCACCTGATTGATAGCAAGCTGACTAACCCTAGGAAGCTTGCTGAGGAGGCGTACCGCTGGCTCAGCACCAGGGTCCACAAGGGTCCAGTGGGCGACTCAGCCAAGGGTGGGCAGGGTCCCAAGCAGAAGAGTGGGGTGGACAAGGGTAAACAGAGGAAGTTTCAGAAGAGTCCCCAAAGTAGTCCCCAAGGGAACCAAGGGAAAGGTTCTCAGCCTCCCCCACCCCCAAAGCAGACTGGGACACCGACAGGTAACCCTGTTCAAAGAGGGCCCATAAAGTTTTTTAAATGTGATGAGATGGGTCATTTTGCCAATGATCCTAAGTGTCGCCTGTTTGGCAAACCAGCACCCACTGGTGCTCCGCCCCGGCAGATGGCTAGTGTAGCCTTTGGGGAGGAGGTAGAAGTCCAAGGTGGGTGGGACCCTGTTCAGATGACACTAGTCTCTTTAGGAGACAGTGAGATGGTCCCTGAGAACTACCTGCCCTCCAGCACTAAGAAATATGGGCAGGTGGTGACCATCAATGGAAAGAAGGCAGAGGCTCTTAGAGACACAGGAGCCAGTGTGACTGCAGTCCGGCAGCACCTGGTGTCTCAAGAGCAGGTTTTACCCCATGCATACTGCCGGGTTGTCAACGCTGACAACTCTGAGAGCCAGTGTCCAATGGCTCAGGTTCCCTTTGAGTGGGGGGGGCCTCTGGTACTCTTCAGGTTGCTGTGAGAACGTATATGCCTGTAGACTGTTTGCTAGGGAATGACTTGGAGAGCTCCCCTTGGGAAAAGGTGGAGAAGACAACTCACCTGAGGATGGTGGGTTTACCTGACTGGGCGTGCGTGACCACCAGGTCAATGGCAGCCAGTAGGGGTGTTCAAGAGGTCCTGGAGCCTGAGGGAGAGGCCCAGGAACGGACCTTAGAGGGAGGGCGCAGGAGGCGCGGGAAACCAGCCCCTGAAGTTCCCACTGCCCAGGAGGAAGCAGACCTTGAGGGGGATGCCCTGGAGCCTACCGGGGAACAGATAGCCGAACTGGGGGACCTGCCTGAGCTGACCCATTGGCAGCAGGAAGGAGGCCCCTCAAGGGAGGAATTCTGCAGGGAGCAGAAAGAATGCCCTTCTCTTGTGGGTGTGTGGCAGCAGGCTGCAGACCAGGCCAATGGTGATCAGTACGGTACACATTTCATTTACTAGGAGAATGACCTCCTGTATTCAGAGCCTAAGGTTGCTGAACCTGGGTCAGCCTGTGCGCTGGCTGTACCCCAGAAGTTCAGAGCCTTCCTACTGGGGCTGGCTCACGATGTGCCATTAGTAGGGCATTTGGGGCAGGACAAGACCTATGAAAGGCTTGTCACCCACTTCTATTGGCCCCAAATGCACAAGAAGTCAGATGCTCACTGTAGGTCCTGCCAGACTTGCCAGGCAAGTGGTAACAGTGGGAGGAAGCAAAAGGCTCCGTCCAGCCCTTTCCCGTAGTCAGTACCCCATTCCAGAGAGTGGCAATTGACATTGTGGGGCCACTGGACCCCAGGACAGCCATGTGCAACAGGTTTATCCTGGTCCTGGTGGATCATGCCACCCGGTACCCTGAAGCCATCCCTCTGAGGACAGTGACAGCCCCCGTGGTGGGATGGGCACTGATGGGAATTTTCTCCAGAGTGGGATTCCCTCTAGAGGTGGTGTCTGACAGGGGCACCAATTTCATATCCAAATATATGAAATCCCTTTGGTAAGAGTGTGGTGTAACCTACAAATTCACCACACCTTACCACCCCCAAGGAAATGGGTTGGTTGAGAGATTCAACCGAACCCTGAAAGGCATGAATATGGGTATTGAGGAACCCATGAGGCACAAGTGAGACGTCCTCTTGCCATGCCTTCTCTTTGCCTACCGTGAGGTGCCACAGAAGTCTCTAGGGTTCAGTCCCTTTGAGCTCCTGTATGGCCACCCAGTGAGAAGACCTCTAAGTCTGGTCAAAGAAGGCTGGGAGCAATCTCCCAGGAAACCTCCCCAGAATGTATACAGTTACATGCTGGCCTTTAGGAACCAGACTAGGCGTTTCAGGAAACTTGCTGAGGCAAACCTGGAAGCCAGCCAGGAGGAAATGAAGCGGTGGTACGACCAGAATGCCACTCTGGTTGAGCTTCAGCCTGGACAGAAGGTGTGGGTCTTGGCCCCAGTGGAGCCTTGTGCACTTCAGGATAAGTGGACAGGCCCCTTTGAGGTTGTGGAGCGCAAGAGTCCTGTCACCTACTTGGTGATCTTGCAGTCTCCCAGGAATCCCTTGAGGGTCTTACATGTCAACCGCCTTAAGCCCCTCTTGGAGAGGTCCGAAGTGGGCATGCTCTTGGCTACCGATGATGGGATGGAGGAGGAGACTGAGCCTCTTCCTGACCTGCTGGTGGCCTCAGAACGAGATGGTTCAGTGGATGGAGAAAACCTCTCACCCACCCTGAACCCTGAGCAACAGGATGACTGCCTCCAACTGCTGGGGCAGTTTCCTGATCTGTTCTCCCTGGTTCCTGGTGTCACAGATTGGTGCGTCCATGATGTGGACACCGGAGACAGCTTGCCTGTAAAGCACAAGGCTTACAGAGTGACTGACAGGGTCAGAGCCTACATCAAGGAGGAGGTCTCAAAGATACTTGCTCTTGGGGTGGTTGAGTCGTCCAGCAGTCCTTGGGCCAGCCCAGTGGTCTTGGTCCCAAAGGCTGCAACGCCAGGAGCCACACCTGAACTCCGGTTCTGTGTGGACTACAGAGGACTCGATTCGGTCACCAAGACTGACGCACACCCCATCCCCAGAGCTGATGAGCTCATAGATCAGTTAGGGGCTGCCCGGTACCTCAGCACGTTTGATTTGATGTCTGGGTACTGGCCGATCGCCTTGACTGATGGGGTCAAATAGAGGTCAGCATTCTCCACACCATATGGGCATTTCCAGTTCCGGGTTATGCCCTTTGGGATGAAGAATGCCCCTTCCACCTTCCAAAGGTTGGTCAACCAGGTGTTGG
This sequence comes from Lissotriton helveticus, assembly GCF_964261635.1. Classification (NCBI taxonomy): domain Eukaryota; kingdom Metazoa; phylum Chordata; class Amphibia; order Caudata; family Salamandridae; genus Lissotriton; species Lissotriton helveticus. The sequence goes on along the minus strand of NC_136067.1, from coordinate 1,327,500,314 downwards.
CTGGGCTGGCTGAGTTCAGCGCCGCCTACCTGGATGACATTGCAGTGTTCAGTGGTACCTGGAAAGAACACCTGCGCCACCTCTGGGAAGTGTTGATGGCACTGCGCAAGGCAGGCCTCACGATCAAGGCAAGCAAGTGTCTGATCGGGCAGGGTTCAGTGGTGTACTTGGGACACCAAGTTGGGAGCGGCCAGGAGGAACCCCTGCAACCCAAGATTTAGACCATCCTGGCTTGGGAACACCCCAAAACCCAAACCGAGGTGAGAGCCTTTTTACGACTCACAGGGTACTACAGGAGGTTTCTCAAGGGATATGGCAGCATCATTGCGCCCTTGACAGAGCTGACTTCCAAGAAGCAGCCCAGGAAAGTGATCTGGACTGACACCTGCCAGAAAGCTTTTGACACCCTGAAGACTGCCATGTGCACGGCGCCCGTGCTCCTGGCTCCTGACTTCTCCAAAGAATTCCTAGTGCAAACAGACGCTTCAGAGCATGGTGTAGGGGCTGTTCTCTCACAGATGACTAAGGAGGGCTGGGACCAACCTGTAGCCTTTATCAGTAGGAGGTTACTTCCATGGGAAAAGAGGTTGAGTGCAATTGAGCGAGAAGCATTTACTTTGGTCCGGGCATTGAAGAAGCTAAGACCCTAATTGTTTGGGGCTCACGTCCGGGTTCAGACAGACCACAGGCCCCTCAGATGGTTGATGCAAATGAGGGGTGAGAACCCAAAACTGTTGAGGTGGTCCATTTCCCTCCAGGGTATGGACTTCACGGTGGAACATCGCCCTGGCACAGATCACGCCAATGCTGACGGTCTGTCCAGATTTTTCCGCCTTTGTGATGAGGAACTCCCTGGGATAGGGTAGTTCTCGCCACATTTCAGCTGGAGGGGACACGTGTTAGACCTAGCACCTTGGCGTGAGTCTCCCTTCTACTTTTTGCTGATGTGCCTTATCTGTTTTGCTGGTGTTAGCTGCTCAGGGCACTGTGCCACTGCCAATCAGTGCCACAGTGCAAGTGCTCCCTATGAAAAGTGTATACATTGATTGGTTTCCATGATTGGCTTATTTGGTTTACTGTCAGTCCCCAGTAAAGTGCACCAAGTGTGCCAGGGCTGGTAAATACAAATGCTGCTGGTGGGCCTGCAGCACTGGTTGTGCCACCCACAGAAGCGGCCTAGTAAAATGTGTCTAAGGTCTGCCATTGCAGAACCTGCGTGCAGCCTGGTGCTGTCATGCTGGCTGGACAAGTGCACCCACTTGCCAGCCCCTAAACCTTCCCTTTACTTCATGTGAGTCACCCCTATGGTAGGCCCAAGGGCAGGGTGCATTGTAAGTATAAGGTAGGACAAGCCCTGATGTGTGTGGCATTTCCTAATAGTGAATTATAGCCATTTTCGTTTTTCACTATTGTAAGGCTACCTGCTCTCCATAGGACAGAATGGGCTGCTGGAATTATTACACCATTTAATCCTAACAGACTCAGAGAGCATGGTAGAAAGTCAAGTTTAGTATGCCTGAACTCAGAATAAAAAAAATACTTCTTTTAGTAAAGTTTATTTTAATATCCTGTGTTTGCAAATGCTACTTTTAGAAAGTTAGCCTTTGCTTGCCTAACTATTTCAGCCCGCCTCTGCTAGGATGTGTATCTGCTGTCTGGTTTCTGTGTGACAGGGCTGGGGAATTCCAGGAGACAGTCTGGGCTGCCAGGTGGTGAATAGAGAGATTACACCAGTATGGGTGGGAGGAGTGGCCCTTGACTCTGAATAGGGCTGTGCTTTGCCACCACAATGCTGGCTCCACCTCCTGTGGAGCATCTGATGTCTCTGCCCTGCACACTGAAAGATACAGCAAGAGTCTCCAAAATAAAGTGCTTCAAAACTGGGTTGAACCAGGCTCAGGCCCCCTGGCCTACAAGAACAAAGGATTGTGCGTATAAAAGTAGAAGCCCTGCTCCTAAACAGCAGATCCTGCTTTTGAACCAAGATGACCCCTCTGCCTGAGGAGACGGAACCAGGAAAGCCGAAGGAGGAAGACTGTCCCTATCCTGGGGGACTGGCCTGCAGTGGTCGCCTTGCTGCCAAAGGAGAGGAAGAAACCTATAAGGACTTCTTGCTTTTTAAAGACTTTCTTTTACTCTCTACAAAGAACTTGCGCTCAAAAATATCTCCAAGGGCCTGGAAGGGACCTGAGTCCCAGGAATATTGGACTCTGCCTGCCTGCATCTGAGCTGTGAAAAAATTGCTGAACTCTTCCCCTGCTGCTGGAGCCGCCCCAAGTGCGTCCCGTATCCCTGGACCGCCGTGAAGCCGTCCTGTGACCGCACGCCCCGCGTGAACCGCTCTGTCTGCGAGCCGTACTCACACCATCCCGCTGGGCTGCCCACACCCGCTTCGCCCTCTGCTGAAGGACGCACTGTACTGCCTGCTGCATCCCCACTGGGGGGAGAAACCTTGAGGGGAAGCGCATCGCCACAAGAGACGACTCATATGCCGAAGCGAATCATCTCCCAGACGTCGCGCTACTAAAAAGGAAAAAGCATTCCCCGTTCAGACGGGCATCTCCCGAACCAACGTCGCGTACGCCTGAAGTGTACCGACCCGCACCGCCTTCTGCGACCCTTCGAGTCGTACTGCCTTTTGCCATCAGCCCAGTATGCCTCGCTCGACGCCTGCCAAAGCGAACAGAGGTATGCTTCGTACGCTAGAAGGGTACTGAATCGCACCGCACCTTGCCCCCGAGGCCGTGCCGCACAAAGGAGATCCGCGCTGTACGCTGCGTACAGGCCGCCCCGTGCCGCATTGCCACCTCTGGGGGAGATCGGTTCACCACAAGAACGCCTGCTCCTCGGACCTTGCCAGCGGCCCGGACCCTCTGCAGCGCCCCACTAAGGTCCCGCTCCAGCTGTCCTGTCACGACGCCTGCCACGAGCCAGACCAGCGCTGCCGATCCTCGTCCTGAGTACGCCTCGTACCCCCGCATTGTCCGCAGGTAATCTTAAGGTACTGTGCACACTTCGGACTAGAAAGTCCGGTTTTGGTTATTAAAGGCTGGATCTGTACGTTTATCATAGCGGGTCGCCCTAGGAACTACGAACTGTGCAACTTGGAAATAAGCCTATGTTTACCAGAGACACTTTTAAAAGAAAACGCATATTCCTGCATAAAAAGTACTGTGAGCATCAGAAGTAAAACGTTATTTATGGTCTTGTATTAAGTCTACGTAGGAGTTATCTATATTTATATAAAGCATACATATTTTCATAAATCCTAGACTGGTGTCCATTTGTGGTGGGTCCTTTGATTATTGTATACAGTCATAAATGCTTAACCATTGAAAGCCCTGAAGTTTAGCCTAGACTGCTTGCGCCACACTACCTAGAGGGTGAGCAGGGGTTATTTTCAGGAGTAAGTCCCTTGCCCTGACTAGAGGAGAGGGTCCCTCCTTGTCACAAGTGCATACCTGTGCCAACCAGAGACCCCCAAATCTAACAATGCTCCAGCCATTTTATGTTAGTATCATGGAAAAGAGGCGTTAGTGGTGTATTTTAATTTGATAGCCCTCTCATAACTTTATTTTTCTCAGTGGAAAGCTGCCTCACATTTTCTATGCCCCATAGCTCAGCCCCATACTTGCTTCAGCCTGGGCTTTGTACTTGTACATCTCTAGAGCCGGTGTGATGGCTTTTATTGTAGAGATCTTTCATCATCGCCCGCAAGACATGAGGGGAACGTCCAGGACTCTGTGTCCCAGCAGCCAGTAGGGCCCGCCAGTGATGCTTCCGCTTCCGCGCCGGGAGGCGTGTTTAAAACCAGCTTAGAATAAACAAACAATATCCCAACTGGTGTTACTGTGGAGACAATTAAACATGTATGCAAAAACCATTACTTGAGCGGGAATAAGGAGACTCAATTTGTTTATAAATCGTGCTCAAGGCATTGTATAATTAGAGAAAAGTAGAAAATACAGTTGTAGCAGCACTGTACAAAAATGAATACCAAAAAAAACCCGAATTGGACTTGGTGCTAGGTATGTGCAAGTGACACATAAAGTGGCGACGCAAGTGACAATTGTGGACAGCGTGAACGGCGCAAAGTGTGAGAGTGTAATAATATATACAGTGAGTCAGATGAACAATGTGGCTCAAGATAAATTACAATGCAATAGTATTTGATTTGGAAGTAATGATTCAGGTGAGCCACAGTGGGGGCTGTGCTATTTATTGCGCTGAGTGGTCGACGACGTTTCGATCCTCGTGACTTGGGATCATCTTCAGGACCGGGTTGCACTTGGTGGGAGGTGCTGTACAGGGAAGGAAGGGGAAAGGTAAGGTTGGGTAGGGGATGACAAAGGAGATGGCAGCAGGGCGAATGCTGTCGCTGGCATTAAAGGTGGGGAGCGGGCAAGGCCCGTCTCATGGGTAGGCGCAATTAAATCAAAGAGGGGCAGGAAAAGGCAATGGATAGTGCGATGTATGGGCCTGGATAGCAAGTGCCAGTGTTAAAGGGGTGGTGAATAATGTTGTGTGGTTAACAATTTGCCGGTCGGTGAAGACGCTCCGGGTAGTGGGTCTGTGTCTTCAGAAAGGGAGGTGAAAAGGGAGAAAAAATGAACGTGCCATGGTTGGAAAGTCGTGCGTGGGAGGGGCAGCACGCAGAGGTGTACGATCCGGTGAAAGCCAAGGGGGGCAACTGGGCGTTTGGTAGGCGGATTACATGCCGGGTAGCATTGGATTGAAACGCCGGAAGTGGCCTGTCGGGGAACGCATCCAAGGGTGAAACGATCCCCAGTGACCAGAGAAAGCGAGTAGGGCAAGTGTGTTAAGCCAGCACGGCTCAATATTGGTGCACTAGGTGGGTGGCTGGAGCGGCATGAAAGAGTCCGACACGAGAACGGGAGTGCATTGGGGGTGCGGGGAGACAAGGCGCGTGTGGAGAGGATGAATACCTGCTAGTTAGACAAATGAGTGTTAGATAGTCCACGGTCCGATGGTAATTCGTCCATTGGTGATCTACAGGGCGGGAAGGAAACAGTAAGGCAGGTGTCCTCAAAACGGGGGCACAGGGGCAAGAGCCTAGTGGCGGGTTGGAGTATCTGGTAAATGAAAGGAAGAGCCTCTGGGAGTGTCAATCTTCAAGTACGCGAGAAGCCGTAGACCCAGAAGGCTCGGAGGAAGGTCTCAATATATGCTGGAACCTAGATGGGTAAACGAGGGAATTAGGTCGAGTACATACTAAACGCATAGTGGTGGTTAGCGAAGCAGGGGAGAGAGGCGCTTACCTGAATTAATCAGCGTGGACTCGTCAAGAATCGGGTCCGTAGGGCCGTGGTATATGCAGCAATGCGGGGGAGTAAGTCAACAGTTCTGAGATGTATCCGGGAAGGGACGTGGCGTGGGCCAGGGGGCGTGGTTAGAGTATGGTCAATAGGAACGTACAGAGGCGGGAGAGGGGGAGGAGGAGAGGAAAAAGTAGGCGGGGAGAGCGAAAACCCTTTGTGATATGGACAATGTAACGTGGCTTAACACACTTGCCCTACTCGCTTTCTCTGGTCACTGGGGATCGTTTCACCCCTGAGTGTGTTCCCCGACAGGCCACTTCCGGCGTTTCAATCCAATGCTACCCGGCATTTAATCCGCCTACCATAAGCACGGTTGCCCCCCTTGGCTTCCACCGGATCCTACACCTCTGCGTGCTGCCCCTCCCACGAGCCACTTTCCAACCACGGCACGTTCCTTTATTCCCCTTTTTCACCTCCCTTTCTGAAGACACAGACCCACTACCTGGAGCGTCTTCACCGACCGGCGAATTGTTAACCACACAACATTATTCACTGCCCCTCTAACACTGACACTTGCTATCCAGGCCCATACATCGCACTATTCATTGCCTTTTCCTGCCCCTCTTTGATTTCTTTGCGCCTATCCACGAGACGGGCCCTGCCCGCTCCAGACCTTTAATGCCAGCGACAGCGTTCGCCCTGCTCCCATCTCCTATGTCACCCCCTACCCAACCTTACCTTTCCCCTTCCTTCCCTGTACAGCATCGCCGACCACTCAGTGCAATAAATGATTCAGCCCCCACTGTGGCTCACCTGAATCATTACTTCCAAATCAAATACTATTGCATTGTAATTTATCTTGAGCCACATTGTTCGTCTGACTCCCTGTATATATTATTACACTCTCACACTTTGCGCCGTTCACGCTGTCCACAATTGTCACTTGTGTCGCCACTTTATGTGTCACTTGCACATACCTAGCACCAAGTCCAATTCGGGTTGTTTTTGTTATTCATTTTTGTACAGTACTTCTACAATTGTATTTTCGACTTTTCTCTAACTATACGATGCCATGAGCACGATTTATAAACAAATTGAGTCTCCTTATTTCCGCTCAAGTAATGCTTTTTGCATACATGTTTAATTGTCTCCACAGTAACACCAGTTGGGATATTGTTGTTTATTCTATACTTCTACCCAGATCCCAATGTGATTTTTGGGTCACACTCCTGTAGTAATTTACTAAAACCAGCGTAGGGCTGCCGCAGTGCAGGGAGCTCTTTCATCATCGCCCGCAAGCTGTGAGGGGAACGGGCAGGACTCTTTGTCCCAGCAGCTAGTCGGGGGCCGCCAGTGACACTCCTGTTTCCGCACCAAGAGGCGCATTAAAAAAACAGCGAGGCTCCCGCAGTGTGGGACGCAGGGAGGAGTGCCCGGGACAAGGGAGGGCCGTCTGCACCCGTCAGAGGCCGGGCTGGGCCCCCCCTCTGAATGGCATTATCTCCCAAGCTCTGTTGAGGTGAGGCACATATATCTAACAACAGTGAGCTCTGAAACATTTACACAATGGGGAAATGCACTGGCATACTAAGCTCTCGCCCAACCACCTCAATAGATAGTATGCTGGAAAGAGCAGTTAATATTGTTGCCACTGAGATTGAGCTAACCGAGAGGTGCCTGTCTTTGGGATTGGCAGCTCCACAGATTGCCCCTTTGGTAGGTGAGGCTCAAGAAGATCGTGATGGCTCCCCCTGACACCGAGTTTATTGTTCAGTGCCACCAGCCATTCTCTGATTTTAGGAACTGGCTGCAACAAGGAGAGCAATCAGGGCAACGAGGATCTACCAACGGTAGCCTGCAGGGGGATCGCATACTAAATATGGATGCCTCGCCGATTCCAGCAATTTCAGGGGGAAAAAGAAAAAGGAAACTGGCTAAACCCACCAGCTCTAAGAGGAAACAACCCCCTCATGTTAAAAATCAATGTACTGCCCTGAGTTCATGGATTCAGGGCACGCCTTCCTCTTTGAATGTGGAGACTGCTGAGGCCACTGTTGACTTAACATCAGCTGAGGCATCAAATCATTCCATCCATACTCAGACTGATTCCATAGCAGTTCCTTCAACTCGCTATAGACTTGGTGACACCTCAATTGACATTATAGTGGACACTGTATATGAGCGCATTAGAGACCTTGTAGATAAGAATTTTTCAGCACTTTGGAAACGTTTAGATCGCTTGGAGTTATTGACAACTAGACTAAGCATACACACCAATACCCCTAAATCTAATGCCCGACAAGGGAAGGTCTCCAACCTCCAGTCCACTAGTGCACTTAGCCTTAATTAACAGTCACAGGCTTCAATACTAACATCCATTCCCTCTACCAGTGCCAGTGACACTTGCAGTAAAGTCAAGGAATGCTTTTAACTTAAATTCATTGCCGCCCAGAAAAACCTCCTGATTACAGGACGTACTAATAGCCCACCCCCACTTACACACCCAGCTGTTAACGCTGCTCTTGCAAGCTCTGTAAACAAAGTCACTTCAGGGTGCAATACGCAGTGGGTGACCATGACCATCGACAATCCTGCTAGTATGGCAATTGCTGAGGCTAGTGAAGAAGTTCTTAGCCTACCACCAGCAGGATTTCCCTATGTCTTAGTTTTAGCAAGTGTTCCCCCCCCCCCCAAGAAATAATCAGACTGACACCTGGGACCAATTGCGAAATAAAAGCACCGACTGGCTTGTAAAACATAAAGGGATTAGGGTGGCAAACATTAGCGACATCATAATGGTACGTAGGTTAGGGTGGATTGGTTCCTCATTGAAGAACATTGAGGGAGACTGCATTGTCATTAATTTCTGATGACCCTCATTGGTAAGATCTATATTGACGATATAGGAGCTTAATACCACCCTCCCAACTCTTATCTGGTCACTGCCCCTGGGCTTTTTCTATAAACCAACCCCGGGGCCAAATACCTACGATACTTTTCCACACATGATGCATAAAAGGTTTTCCGCCCTGTCTGGTTTAGACAGGCCTGGATTGACTGTCATCTACCTTCACACCAGTTGAGAATGTCTCTATCCCAATCATGACCAATCTCTCAGGACAAGACACCTTGGATTCACATGAAACTGACCCAAACTTACACGTACAGAGCTGGAATGTGCCAGCTTAGCATCTAAAATAGGTTATGATGTTTGGGTAAACATACTTAAAAAATATGACATTCTCATGTTTCAAGAAACTTTGGCCACATGGGACTTACATCTAGAGGGGTTTTATGTTTTAACATCATTGTAACCGTTCCCAAAGCAGGCTGCCCATCCGGTGGACTTTCTATTTGGGTCAACATTTCCTCAGGCGGTAGTGCTAAGGCTTTTGTCACAAATAGTGATAACTTCCAAGCTCTGATTTATACACGGGGGACTCCAATTTGTTTCATTAATTTTTATAATAATGATTTTCTGACCTTACCAAATACAACTTTTATTAACTTGTTTAATTTCATTTCTAATTCACGATGACAAAAGGTGCTTCAGAATTTAACTGGTATCTGTCTAAGTGGCAATTTCAACACAGGGATCCCTAAGCAAAATGAACGAGTTACTGATCCCCCAGCTTACGTGCCCCCATGCAAAAGGGGGTCAGAACTGCTGGATCATTTGTCTAATCACAATCTATTAAATGTAATGGAAATTGCAACTGTACATTATAATGATAACTGTTTCATGCCAACATACAGAGGTTGTGGTTGTGCTTCAACCATAGATTATGTTTTCATATCTGCCTCATTAGAAGATATCTTATTAAAGGCTGAGGTCATACCAACTGTGCAGGGCGATCATAACCCAATTGTGACAACAATTACATTTGCCCTATGGACGGGACTTTGCCAAAGAGTACGGGGCCAGCAACTTAGTTCCCTCTACTGATAATTTGAAAGTTATTTGGAAAGGTGTTGATAACAACCTGTTCTCTAGAATGATAAAAGCACCTCCATCACTCATTGATACTTGCCTGTCACCTACCGACCCCAACCCTGAGGTAATTAACGCCTTTAGCCATCTATGTGGAGGAATTAAACAACTGATCTCTAGGCCCGTTTCAGATACCAACCAGAGTCCAAGATGGTTCAACAATGCCTGCTCATGAGGAAACAGAGAGCTCCGCAGAGCACTTGTAACAAAACCAAGGGATGCAACCCTTGTTAAGTCCCTGAGGCATCATTACAAACAAGTGGCCAGACAACAAAAATATGACATCCTAAAAGAAAGTTGGGACAACCTTGCTTGTGCTGACAGACTTAATAATGGAAATTGTTTTTGGGCAGCAGTCAAAGACAAGCGATCCATGGGTCGTACACTCACTGCCCTAAGGTGTAACATAACTAGTGAAGCTTGGGAAGCCCATTTCTCTTAGATTTGTTTTGCTCCATCTCAGAGTGAGGATCCCTTTAATCATCATGCTGCCTCACAGATGCAGGCCTCCGTGTTAGAAGTTGAGGATGCCGTCCACCAAAGATTAGGCAACAAGGCTCCTGACCGTGAAGGGCTTCACATTGATCTCATCAAATACAAACCAGAGTTTTGGGTGCTCCTTTTAATTAATGTTTTTAATAAACTAACAAATGCCTCCATTCACATTTTCTACCAGCATTATTGTCCCGATTTTCTAAAAAAGGGACCGATTTAACCCTAGCTGTTACAGTCTGATCTCCCTGATCGACAACACATTGAAGATTCTTGGGAGGGTCCTGTTTAATAAGATCAGATTTTGGGCTGAGGAGAAACATATTTATAATTCGATGCCAGCTAGGGTTTAGAAAGCAAACATAAGGAGATGAGGAACGGAGTGCTGAAACTTTTCAACCACTCACCCCCAGTCACAGATCTGGGTTGAATCCATCATCATTCTTTACTGACTTTGCCACCCCAGTTCAGACACAGCAATAGGCAAATCAGTCTTGAACCTGTGGCTCATGGGAACAGTCCAGCCCGAACTGCCAAGCCATGTCTTCCCTGGACTGGAAACAAGCATCCTGGGACCGGTTTCGTGCCAACAGCCCTCTTCAGCCAGGCTAGCTTAAATCCAGTGGCAAAGTGTGCAAGGGACCCACGTCTGGGCATACCCTGCCCAATTTAGGGCAAACAAAGCAAACACAAGGAGATGATGGACAGGATGCTGAAACTTTTCAACCACTCACCCCCAGTCACAGATCTGGGTTGAATCCATCATCATTATTTAGCTGACTTTGCCACCCCAGTTCAGACACAGCAATATGCAAATCAGTCTTGGCCCTGTGCCTCCTGGGAACAGTCCAGCTAGGGGTTAGAAGCAAAATAGGCACTGTGGAACAGTGCCTAAACCTACATTTGATTGTTGGGAAATACACCATAGCTCAGAAACCCCCCCATTTATCTGGCTTTTATGGACCCTACCTCAGCTTTTGATTTTGTTAAAAGGTCACACCTATGGTCGGTTCTTTTAAAATATGGGTTGGATGAGGGTTTAGTTCATGTTTTGCCTATTTGCACAGGGATTTCAAAGCACGGGTGAGGATCAATAAGGACGGGGAGGTTTCACAGGACATTATTATTGGTAGAGGGGTCAGGCAGGGGTGCATACTTGCCCCTCTCCTATTTATGTTATACATTAATGACTTACATAGTACTGACTGAATTTACTAACGATGTCCTGAGAATTAAAGGTAATACGCTCCCTGCCCTACTGTATGCAGATGATGCGGTCCTAATGGTCCGCACACCCAATGCACTACGCCCTTTAGTTCAAGGGTTTGTGGATTTTATAGCCAGTTTTCATCTTCGTACCAATTTTTAAAAATCGTTTTTAATGGCCTGTGGCGCAAAAAAGCACCTTATCAACTCAAGTAACTCAGGATCCGAACACTTACTACCCACTTGAACTTTCCCGTATTTGGGGTTAGTATTTTCAGACAACGGCTCCTGGCCACATCATGTGGCACACAGCAGGAGTACGTTTTTAAAAGCCACCAATTCAATTCTGTGCCTTTCGCAAACAAAAAGAGCCGAGGTGGTTTTATCTAGAACCAAATTTACAAAACACAGTGCAATCCCACTGCAACATACGGCGCTGAAGTCTGGGGTTTTACAAAATGCAGTAGTATCCAGGGTGAGGAAAATAGATTCTGTTGGAAACTTCTGGGTGCCCCAATTTCCTCCTCAAATTTTGTTTGCCATAAGGAATTAAAATTGTTTTACATTGAAAATTACATCAGGGCTCACCCACCCATATTTTGGCTAAAAGTTTGGCAAAACCCGGCAGTGACCCCAACGAGAGAAATAATAGCTGATTGTCTTAAATGTGATAGGGGTGAGGACATACCCTCGCTTGCCGCTGTTAGAAAAAGTTTGATCAGCGTGAATCTTGAACATATCTTTTTTAATCCAAGTGATTTGGAGGGCATAAATGAAAAATCCCTCCAGGAGGTTCTATATGACCAATATAGTAACACAAGATATGTAACGGAGCTCTAAAAATCGTCAGTTGCAAGGTCTATGTCCCTGGTGGACGCAACTTGTACCCAATCACATCTGCCATCCAGCTATCTTTTAAAGAATATAGGGCGCTGGGAAAGAAGCTTGTTTTTTTGCCTTAGGGCTGGCACTCTAAAATATTTGCTTTGCTTCCCCTAAGGGTTCAATGTTAATCTTGCCACATTTTTTATTCTTCTGTAATTTTTATCAAAAATATACCAAACAATTTCTGATCCCTTTTTTAAGGTAACTGCCATCACCGATTATAGAGCAGACGACATGGAAATTCTTAATTGAAGGGGGATGACTTGGTTTTCCGTGTGAGTTCGTTTTTTAAAGTGGTAGTTTGTTAACGTATCTCAATGAGCACCCCCTGATGGCTGTTCCCCGTTGCTTCTAATTTTCGTTGCTTAGTTAAAATATTTTGTTTAATTTTTGTATATTTATTTATTTTACTTCTATATTTGATTTGATAGTTCTGATGTTCCTTATTTATGTGCCTTTTTAACTATTCCCGACCATGTATTGTACATACTTGATTGCACTTTTATTACAGCATGCTGCTATTCGATATGAGTTATAAATTCTCTTCCGGACAGTGTTCTTTAAGAAGTTGCTGTTCTGCATACCATGTTTCTCTTCTTTACAGCATACATTTGATTGCACTTTACTACATTATGCTGCTATTCGTTAAGGACTATAGGCTTTCATCCGGTCAGTCTTTTTATGAAGTTGCTGCCTTGCACATCATGTCTTCTTTTTATAATACATGTATTTTTATTGTTATTTTGTACGCACCAAAATCCCTACTTGTCCATTGTGTTTATGCTGCTATTACTTTACATATTGTGTGTTTTTAAAAATGTATGTAATTTTATTGGTATTTTGCCCTTTGCTTCCATGGATATTTTATATCTGAATAAAGTGCTATTGAATTGAAAATGTTTTTGTAGACTTATGATATTTACTTGGGGCCAACCTAGCACCATTTGTGAAAATCCCTTTTGTAGTATTTATTTGGGAATTCCATAACATCCTAGAATCTATAGTAATACTCAGATAATTAAAATGTGGGACCATTTCAAGAATTTTCTTGGCAACATAAATATTTTTCTTATGGTATGGTAACAGTTAAGAGAGACCAGCCTGAAAAATACAAGTAATATTGTAGTGCAACCCATATATTCGGCCACATTTAGGATACAGTTTAAATCGCTCTGTATTGTGTTTAAGGCACTGCATGGTCTCGGGGCCATACCACTGCAAAACAAATTCAAATGGTATGTCCAGGCCAGAATCCTTTGTACCTCATCGTCCAACCTGGTCAGCAGGCCCAGGTTTAGAACAACTAGATTTGGAGGAAGAGCTTTTCGTATCGAAGCAGCATGACTCTGGAATGAGCTCCCGTCTACTCTACGACAGACAGAAGATCTATTGCAGTTCAGAAAGAGGCTTAAAACATGCCTCTTTCCAAAGGAGTAATTCATATAACATCCAGCAATTGACATCTATATAGGAATATGTGTTACATAATACAGCGCCAGGATACCCGTGGGGTGATAGTGCGCTTTATAAATAGCTGTAACATAACATAACATTTTACAGATGAAGCTCAGGTTCTCTAAAGACACGAAAAAAGACAGTATTACTTCGTCTTGCCACATACCCAATACAACAGCATACTTTTTCAAACCTTTATTGTTGGGGGGAGCTACTGGGTCATAGCCAGTATAAAAGCAATTTCCTGAACCCAAAAACCTACCTTTGATCTCAAGAAGCACACATTCACATACTAGCCCCTGCACCTTCCTGCACTGGTGAGCTTCTTGTGAAAACTCACAGTGCTATCACAAGGCCCACTAGATTTATGTGGCAGGACAGCACCAAATTATGTGACAGGGTTGACTAAATTATGTAGCAAAAAAAACAAATTATGCAGCACAATGCTGTATTTTTTACAGTGTTACTTCGTTTCTTTGTTATTTGAAAATATGATAAAACTGCCTGGGCACAGGTTTCACCTCAATAGCACCAGTATAGCAACCAAATACATTAATAAGCAGCTGAATGATGACCAGTCAACCTTGGCGCAGGGTCTTCCATGGTATGAAAACATATGTCTCCCAATTTGTAGTCACGTTTGACCTGTTTGAGCTGCAAATTCATTTTCTTATATAAATCAGCTGATTATGTAAGGATGATAGATTATGTGGCATTGTTTTTCAAAAATCTGCGTTTTCACCTAGGGGTGCAATGGCTCCTCCAGGGGAAAACGTATTTATAAAAATAAAAAAGGCCATTATTTCGGCATAATCTGCATATTTATATTACAAAATATTTGTAGCTCAAACAGGTCAAAGCTAATCAAATACGTGGCTCAGGGTTACTAAAGCGACTCCCTTTCACTTTTTTTTCTTTTTAGGAAATGTTGGGTTCCCCACAGGGGGGCTGATTGCTACCCAGCAGGGAAAACACACATTTCCTAAAAAAACTAGGCCTCCTAGCCTGTATGCTAGGAGGGTCGTACCCCTGACAGTTTCAGTTTTTATTTTTAACTTTTACATTTAGAAATAAATGTATTATATGCATTATGTCAATATACATTTAAAAAAAAAAACATTTACAAATTTTTTTTTTTATATTAAAAACCCCATATCCTATTTACATACAACAGCCATTTAATTAGACATTCAATAGATTAAATGGAAATGTAATCGTTTTTACTGAACATGCAATATTGATTTAACAAACTAATAGCTTTCCCCTTTAAAGCCCAACGCCCACCAGTTTTCTTCTTTAAAACATAAAATAATTGTATAAACATAAACTAATCAAAATCATAAATATAAAAAACTATACACAACTCCCCCAATAAATAAAACACCAATTTGGAATGCATTCGTAGGGCTTATTTACGAGTCTGGTAGTCCATGGACTTGTGAGGGTGCGGCGGCGGTGTTCTCCCAACCGCTCTATTAGAAAATAGGGCCCCTGGTGTCTCACGCCCTGTGTGCATGCCCTCCGGTTCCTGCATAGCATGGACACTGAGAAATAGTGAATGTATTGGGTCCTTGTAAATATATTTTCTCTTTTTCACGAATGTGTTCAATTTGTTGACAAAATACACTGTCTGTATTTCTCTCTCTCAAAAGTTTAGGTGTATTAACGTTGATACACGGGGTATATTGTTTTCACCCAACTAGTATGAGTGGATGATTTTAGCATTTTCTGTATTTGCATTTGGCTTTTAATCATTTGTGTACTAAGAAAAAAGTTATCTCTGGCACAAATAAAACATTTTTTAGAGTTTTCCTGAATTGATGTTATAATATACATGTGTATAAAGAATGTTTTCATAAACATATTTTTGCATGAAATTTCTACTTTTGACATTTATTGTGTTTACCGCTTGGGCTATATTGTTTCCTGTTTTAATCTTGGGGTTGATTGATATGAGTGGTGAGCTAACTATACATAGAAAAGTAAGTGTGTAGTAATCAAAGGATAAACTTACGTCTAACTTAAAAAGATCCCTGAATTTGTCCTGTTTGTGTAGCTCTTGCTGGCTGAAGTGTGAGTGGTCTCATCACAAACTGTGTCAGGTTTCTGTAAAGTTTTATTATTTCTTTATGAAGTGGACATAAGTCTGCTACTGGCATTGAGTCAATGTCTGGATGCAGTGTGTAAGTCGTATGGACTGGCCAAGTGGCTTCATCTCTTTCGAGCGGACCTAGTCTTACTTTCTCTTCTGTGTGGTGAGGGCACCTTTAAACCAGTTTATGTGTTCCTGGTAGGTGCGCGGACCTTCAATGTCTTCATACTGACAGTATTCATCTCGTGTTTCATCTTCAGTGTAAGAATGAATTGTCTTTGATTGTGCATCTGCTTGTGGGAATTTAACCCATGAATAGAATACCTTTGTTCCATATGATTCGTGAGTCTCAATCATGAAGGTTACTGTCCCACCCCTAGCTGTAACTCCATAGTCTGTTAGCTTTTGAGTATGGCATTTATAACATTTCCGAAATGTTGATTTCACCTTCCTCTTCTTCTTCCCTGACTGCAGTAGGCTGTGCTCGCCCAGTGCCATTTTCGTCAGCCATGTGTTGACAAACGTTTTCTCAAGGAAGAGTTTTAAGGAACTGAGATATGGTTTTAGGCACAATAGGAACTGTTTGTCCTTCAAGCTTGATAAACCTACAGCCAATAAATACGAATTTTGCCTACTCAGCTGTGGCAGATTGTTCCCTTCCCACTCTGAGAACAGCACAACTGTACTACTCGGATTTGACAATTAAATAAGTACCACACCAACATTGGCGGCGCCATGTTGTGTAGGTTCTAAAAACCTATACAGGATCTGCGCTTTTTGACATCATACACTTTAGGATTGGTGTCTGGACTGATTCTAGACAGGTATGTTAGCCTGTACACCAGCTAACGCACAGTGCCACTAGAAACCCCTCTTACCAAGGAGAGAATAGTTCTTGGCAACTTTCGAACATGACAACCCTGATCCCTCAGAATCGTGGAAACAGTGTACTACTTTTTGGTCAGTCACTCATGCTCACTTCGTCTCAGAGAGATACACAGAATAACCGGTGGGGACGTTTTTCAATAAGCATTTATTGAACCAGCTTCATTCTAGTGTGAAATAGGTGTGCTGAAACAAGACAGTAACAGATATAAATGATTATAAGCACTAAAAGAGTAAAAGGATGGTAGACTTGATTTCTACCTTCGTGCTAAAACAATGAATAGAGGCAAGTATATAAAATACATGGCAGTAGAATGCGTACTCCTACGATGCGACCCTAACTTTATGTACCTTAGTGTACCTAGCATGTATATGTATGTGTAAAGCCAAGAATCCTTCTAGGATAAAGTCAACCCCATTACCTGAAGTGAGAGACTGTAGAACCCTGTCTTGGTCTCGAGATGGACACCCCGCAAGGGATGTCAGACCACTGTGAGTTGGAGTGTCAGCATGCAGGAACCTTGGCGTCTCGTGTCAGTGTGTCAGCATGGAAGTCCTTTTCTCCTCTGACTACCTCAGCAAGATATGGTGTATATATACCCAAAATGGTACCCTCGAGGGATATTCCTTGCTGTGTCATGTTGCACTAGGATGACGGAAGCAATGACCCTTATACATAGTTATTAAGCAGGAGATGGTGTCCTGTTGTGATTCCAAGAATCCTCATGCATAATGAAGGAGGCTAGTTTTCAGAGAAAACCCCATGTCATTTAGGCATTACCGTAACTAGGTAAAAGGTCAGTTCTAAAACCGTTATATAGTCTAATGGTAGGGGAGAATATAGGTGAAAGGTTAGGTATCTACCTGAGCCTACATTGGGGAACCTACATGAAACAGAACAAGGCAGAATGTGGAACGTGGGAACCTGTAGCTATCATTAGGGCAGCAGGCTCATGACATCCAGATCCAGGGATGTGAGGAGCCAAATGAAAATTTGGCAATCTTTTATTAAAAACCCAGGGTACACAAATGCATTTTCCTTTCTTCCATTAGGGCCTGTACACTCTTGCCATAACACTACACCCTCATTACAGATGTAAACATCTAGCTGTGGCTTCGCCAAAGAGTAGCTCTCCAACTAAAAGTTAAGTAGCTCTCCTGTGTGCAGCCTAGCCTACTGAAATAGAAGTTTTTGCTTAGTTGAATTAATGTATATAATAAAAGTGAAAAGTGTGCATAAAAGACAAATATGTGTGTAGTTTCAGAAGTTGATGTTTGGAGAAAGATGATTGGATTTCCAAAATATATTTAAAGCTGATATTTGATTGTAAGATTCTGTCAGGATGTGGAGACTTATTATTAATAATATTCCTTAACTTTTAAGGGCAGTGCAGCAATGGTTTTAAAGTATTTTCCATGTAAAGGCATTCCAAATTGATAAAGTTGTGGGTTATCGCCCAATTTCTGATCAATTACACAGTAAGGATCCTCAGGAGGGTAATCCTAGGTAAACTTGAGGACTAGGCAGAGGCTAATTCCTTTTTCTGCCCTGCCCAGTATAGTTTCAGACAAATGGGGACTGTAGAGCAAACGCTCAACCTAACTCTCATAGTAGGAACATATGTCAAAGCCAAGAGAGGGACCATACATAGGACGTTCATGGACCTCTCCTGTGCTTTTGACCTTTTAGATAGGAGTATATCATGGGACCTAAAGGAACAGGCGAGGATTGATCCCCCTCTCATGAATATGGTAAAACACCTGCATTGGGACTCTACAACGAGAAGCCATTTTACACAGAATGGGGACTGTACAACCCCAATTAAGGTGGCCAGAGGGGTGAGACAGGGTTGCATATTACTGTCTTTTCTTTAATTTTTTTCTCATATATTAATTCTATAGACACAACTTTAAGGCTTGCAGTAATGATGTACTTAGGATTGGTACACAGGCAGCCCATGTGCTGCTTTACAGGAATGACACCGTTCCCTTAGCTTTGACCGCAAATGCCCTCCAAAACCTTTTGAATGGGTGTAATGATGTTATGCTTAGATTAAAACTTAAGGTGATTGAGTCAAACTCTTTATTATGACCTGTGGTCCAAAACATACCAAGTCAAAAAAATTTCATATGGGTGGGGCACAAATTGGAAAAGATCCTTTTTTTTACTATCTTGGCATTTTGTTGGAGGCAAAGGGGTCGTGGAACAGGCTACTTACTTAAAGGGCCCAAAAGATGTGCACAAGAGAAGATGCAATATTCAGATTTACAAAAAAGGCTAGGCCATAAACCGGTCAACGAAATGGCCCACTTTATAAAGGTATGTGCCAATCGGTTGGCACTTATGGAGCCGGAGTCTGGGGCTATGTTGCCGGCACAAAACTTCAAGTAGTTGAGAATAGGTTTTCCTGCAGGCTCTAGGACATTCCTAAAACGTCTTCAAGTCTCATTGCACATCTGGAATTGGGTATAGGGTTCATGCAGGAGTAAATTTCTATTGCACCTTTTTTATTATGTTTATATATAAAGATATGGAGCTCCCTGAAGGCAGACTTTGAGGAAAGTATTGTTAGAATGTCGAAAATTAGATAACATGACTGCTATCCTGTGGTTGGCTTATGCGCAAAACATCTTTTATACCATGGGATATACTCATCTTTTTGAGTTACCGCACAGTATAAACCTGACCTCAAAATGGAAGTCAAAGGGAGCGATGAAACTTTCAAAGAGGGAACTAGACTAGAAAAGTCTCTTGATATGCCTACAGTTACGAGATATATGCACATTTCTACATCATCTGATATGGTGCCTTACCTGAATTGGATAGCAAATCCAGAGCATAGATTTTATCTCACTAGGTTGAGATTAAACACAGTTCACTTCCTTGTGGCTTTCCCACGAGTGGGTTCCTGGTTTGCCTCCTTCCAATGTTGCCCTTGTAACTCTGTTACTTCCCAATCCACTGAGCATTTTACCTTTTTTTGTACTTTATATGACTCCTTTAGATTGCGCTTTTTACGTCCAGTCCTTTTGCATAAAGCACCTTAATTCTTATAAAGAGGGTTTGATCTATTTGCAAAGTTTACAATCCCTTTCTGTTTGCACTGCTGTTCTTAGTTATTGCTGCTATCAAATTGAGACAAACCTATACACTTGAAAGACAAATTGTTTTTACAATGCTTTTAAAGTGTTATTTATATTTTTGAGGATGTAAATGTGTTTATTCTGTGTTTTTATGGTCAAACTGTGACCGAATAAAGATGATTTTGACCTTGACCTTGGATAAAACCTTTTTCACATTACTTCTGGCACCCCTGCCGGGTGCACTGAAGTGATAAGCACTGGTAATCTTACATAATGGATCCACAAAGGTATTCAGTCAGTCAGTCAAATCACTTGATTCGATTAATTAAAATCATAAAAGTACAGTACATATTACACAATATAATAAAATCATGTAACCCAATAAGACATTTAAGCGATTTAAAAAAAAAATGAATTAATACAGCAGGATTGATTTTCTAATGCAAAAGAGCTTAAAACACAATTAAGAATAATTTCACAAAAAATAAAGCAGAGGTTATCTATATGCTATAAGGTCATAAAGATTTTAACATAGGGTTCCTTTTTTTATTAAGATGAACCGCTGCCACTAGAAAACTTTTTGGAAAAACAAGGGAAACCAAAGGCAATATTAGTAGGGACCTTGGGTAAGTTGATTGTTACTAAAGACATTTTAAATTGTGTCACAAGTGCAAAGGAAATTTGTTATGGTTTTAATTAACTAAACAATAAAGTTTAAACAAACAAACAAAAAAAACAATACTAAAGACAGTAGTCCCTAGGCAAAATCAAATAAAGAACATCTTCTCAACATAGGATATATAGACACTATGTTCTTTGTCCAGCAGGACAGAATTCTATTTGAAAATAAGCTTTGTAAAAGGAAATTAGTGACAAATACAAATAGGACGCAACCTGCGACCAACACATACACAACATGTATGTGTTGGTCGCAGTTTGCGTCCTATTTTTAATTGTCACTAATTTCCTTTTACAAAGCTTATTTTCAAATAAAATTCTGTCAGGCTGGACAAAGAACATAGTGTCTATATAGCCTATATTGAGAAGCTGTTCTTTACTTGATTTTGACTAACCATTAGAAAACTGGCAATGTTAAAAATCTCCAAAGGATTGTTAAGCAGTTGAAGATAAAGTAAGGCAGGTCTAACCTGAAAGAAACCCTTTCCCCTTAATAGAGGAACTAAAAACCTCCTACAAATCTCACTATAATAGTCACAATACATTATGAGATGCATTGTGTCCTGTGCTGAAAAAGTTATCACAAGGACATGGGCCTATATCCTCTGGTTTGCACCAACCTTGCAGATTACCTAAGGAGAAATGGATGAAGTTAAAACGGAACCTAGTTAAAAGCCAACGATGAAAGGGCTTGGTAACAATTCTTAGGTAGGGCTCAATCAATGGGGAGGTTTTTAACAGAAAGTGAGCAATAACTGAAGGCTTCAATAACTGCCTCTCCTCATGCTCCATCCTCAATAAATTAAAAAGTTGGGATTTAACCCATTTAACATCATCTTGTTTGATCCTATCCGGGTAATCAAAAAGATCTGGGCGCCCCAATTAAAAAAACATATGCTTGACGTAGTGCAGCCACAGGATACTACTGGCTTTTTCCAGGGTAACACAGTCCCGAATTTTCTGACGATTCAGGGTTAAGTCTGGGTTAAGCAAGGTCCTAAGCCAGCATACTACCAGGGCCAACCTCATCGAGTCTGACACATATCCGAGCCCCAATTCCTGATGAATAACAAAAGTTGGGGTTGATTGGGAGACCGACAAAAGTGTTCGCAGAAATTTATTTTCAGCTTTCTGCACCCCTTCCAAGTGCTTGTAGCCCCAGATGTCAGAGCCATAGAGAGTAATAGCCAAGCATTTAGATCTATAGCAGCTGTTGATCTTACCACTGCATTTCTTTTGATTTTCTGTTGGGGGACCCAGGAACCTCTCTCATCTAATAGAACCCCCAGATAGGTAAGAGAGAGGACACCCTAGACACCTCAGCTCCATTGCAATAAAATGATTTTACTTTCTATTTCTTCGACCCATAGACATAACGTGGGATTTTGCTATGTTCACTATTAAGTCCAAGGACTTCACCCAGGCCCCAAAGGCATCCAATAGCCTCAGAAGGCATTTAGCTGTACGGGCTACTAACACAGAGTCATCCGCGTATAGGAGAACAGGAATACCACTTTCTCCTACTTGCGGAATGACCAAACTTGCCAAGTCTAAAAACTTTTCTAAATTATTAATATAAAGGGTAAAAAGTAGTGGCGCCACAATACATCCTTGATGGACACCTCTACCAGATTTAAAGTGCCTCAGACATTTCCCTTCCTGGGTAACCCTAACTGTAGCTGAGAGATCCCTGTGTAAATCCGCCAGGAAATAGACTAAACTTGGGTCAGTGCCCATATCCAGCAGAATGGACCACAACTTTGATCTGTTAACCAGATCAAAAGCTGAGGAGAGGTCCATAAAGGCCAACTGTAAAGTCCCTTCTTTAGCTATGGTATGTTTACCTATTAATAAATGTAAGTTAAGGCACTGATCCATAGTACTCCTACCTTGTCTAAAACCATTTTGTAGGTTCGATAGTTCATCCAGTCCGTGACTTTGGCTAGGATCACTCTACATAGGATTTTCACAGCCGAATCAATTAGAGATATCGGTCTATAACACTGTGGTTCCCCTCCCTGGCCCTTTTTAAAAACTGGGATGACCGTAGAAAAAGATCATGATGTAAGGAAACCCTGGGAACTTGAGACATTAACAAAATTAGTTAGTATTTTGGCCCAAAAATTTGGATTGCGTTTATACAAGTCGGCATCAGGGACAGGAGCTTTATTGCTAGACATCTTTATTATTGCCCTTTCTACATCATCCTCCGTAAAGACCACAGGAGAAAAAACCCTATCAGCTTCTACGCTAGTGGGTGCAATCACAGTAACATGAGACCCATAAATTGTTTCAAAATGGGAAAGCCACCGGTCTTCTGTAATGTTATATTCTAGAGAGCCATTCTCTGTACCAGAGAAAAAAGGTTTATTGACAGTGGCCCAAATTCTAGAACTGTCCTTAAGAACTTCAACTGTTAATAGTGATGTTATATTGAATAATGTTATATTCTAGAGAGCCATTCTCTGTACCAGAGAAAAAAGGTTTATTGACAGTGGCCCAAATTCTAGAACTGTCCTTAAGAACTTCAACTGTTAATAGTGAGTTCCAAGCCTCCTCTTTAATCTCATTTTTCCGTGTAGAAACAGCAATCTTGTACTGTTTCCTTAACATAGCTATCTGGCCCTTATCTCGTAGGATGTTTTTTAAGGCTTGAACCAAATTACGATGGGCCAGTGAACAGTTGTTATCTAACTACCTTTCAGTCATAGTTAACCTGGGTTTAGTTGTCATTGTCAGATCAGAGGCCACCTGACCACAAATACCTTCAAAAGCTCTAAGAACATTTACATGGTATTATCAAGGCATATTGCAATATTGTCTTTAGCCTTCTCACATAGGTTCGAAAAAAAGAGGTCCAGGATTACCTTGGCCCATTTAAGCCTCCTCCCCTGATCACTTGTTAACACGCTATTGGCTTCCACTTTCTTTCCCGTATTACCCAGGAGGCCACATTCTTTATCTGACAGGTCTGTAGAATCGTTGAAACTAGGTTAAAAAAGATCTGCCACAGCAAAAAGATCCTCCAAGGCTTCACCCTGTTGTGTATGTTCAAAATGGGGGATCGAGGAATAGGCTGGCCCTAGATGTTCATCAACCTGACAGTTCAGGTCGCACACATGAATATTAAAAACGCTCATGAGTACAATAAGATAAAAAGAAGTTTCCTTCAGCCTATATTCTTCCAGAAAAGATTTCAAATAACATAAATGTTGATTTATAAAACAGCTCTCTCCTGAATTATAAAAATTAACAAATAACATTTTAGGGAGGTTACAGGTTATCAGTTCTATAGCCAGGCAGTTATGAGACCCCCCACCTCCAACCTCCTTTGGGTCACTATCAATTTTAACGAAAATAACATTAAAAGGCCACCTGCCAGAGTGGGACGTGCTGGGGAACAATACGATTCATACCCATCCATCCAGAAGTTATCTTCCTTGTCCCAGGTCTCCTGAAAATGAATTACATCATATTTTTTTTATAAAGCCTAACCAATTGGGATCATCTTTCCTGCTTCTGAGACCCGCTGTATTCCAACTAATGATCTTACAATTGGGGGCTGCATCTACATCTATTACCTGGCAATTATCGCTGTCCCCAGGAAAGCTCTCTTGATGCTGTGGCATCTCCAGTCAATCATTCGTATCTAATTAGGACAGTGGGAGGAATCTATTTTTTAAGCCTAAACAACCTACTTCTTCAATCCGCACAGTGGGCAGGGATAATGATTGTGGGGCTGTTACTGATCTTCAACTAGGCCTATCTGAGCGGTTCTTCAACTCATCATTTAAAAAGAACCGATTATGCCCTGATTATACATCATCATTGGGCCGGCCCTGCTTGGGGGTCTGCCATGTGTTTGTGTTCCTCTTGCTGGTGGGTAGAAGAAGCCCAGGGACAAAGCCCTGATGCCCCCTTTCCCCAACATAGAGCTGTCCCAGAACAGCCGGCCCGCTATATTCTTTTTATCAAAGTTAACGACGATACAATCGCCTTCAGCCTGTTTGGTACAGTTGCCAACCCAGCCCACGCGTATAGCCATTATGATATGAGATGAAATCTGAGATCAAACCTTGAAGTTGCCACTACAATGCTGGTCACACCAGTATTTGGTTTTTCATAACAGGTCCAGGGTAGATTCACGTTCACGCTCTCTAAGTGGGGGTACCCCTATAAGGACAGCTACCAAGGGAGTGGCTTCTGGAGGGAGATTAAGTCTACTGCTGTTTAATCTAATATTCCTCTGTTGAGTACCTTGGTCCCTCTATTAGCTGAAATCATGCCATTGGACAAAGAGCCTAAGGGTCTCTCATTCCGGCTGGAGGTCCTCCCCCCTGCTTGTCTCTCTGTGGTTGAATCTGTAATGGCCAAAAGGCTAGGTTTTATCTTATCAATTGATTGTGATTGACTACGGGTATAAAGCAGGAATATCGACGGGATAATATCGACTAGCATAAATATCGAGGAAAGAATATCGAATTTAAAAAATATCGTTGAAGTAAATATCGTTGTTGTAAATATCGATTTTGTATAATGACAAAAATATCGTCAAAATAAAATATCGTTGTATAGAATATCGTTTAGAGAAATATTGTTGAATATAATATCGACAAAATAATTGAATGTGTTATATAAGTGTAGAAAAATTTGTTTTATGTTTAAATATTATTAATTAAATGTCTATTTTTATTATTATAGGGATCAAAATGTAAAAAAAAATTAAATGTTTGTAAATATTTTAGGAGCGGGTTATTGGTATTATAGGGGAGGGTAGTAATTTAAAAAAGTAGTGTAAATAATATGTATAGAATGGTAAAAAATTAGAAAATTTTAATTTATTTTTTATTTTGAATGGCGAAATTTGAAATTTAATTTAAATAACTGAATTATTTATTTAATGGGTTTTTAAAAAGATTTAGTAGCGGGTTGTTGGTGATATAGGGGATAAGGGTGGGTAGTATATTAAAATATGTTTCATAAAATTTAAATTTTATTAAAAAAAATTATAAATTTAAATACGAAAAAATATTATATTTAATTGAAATTGAATGTATTATATAATAATTTTGTAATTAAGTGTGGGTTTTATTTATATAGTGTTTAATAAAAAACTCAATTGCTATAAAAAATACGAAATTTGAAATTTCAATATTTAAATTTGAAATTTGAAATTAGAAAATTGATTTTTAAATTATATTAAAATAAGTCAAGTGTGTAATATTTTATGTTTGCGTATTTGTTATAATATATGCTAAGAATGATTCGAAAAACACAAAAACAACGTTTGGGTTAAAAATTATAAAATTGTGAAAATTATGTAAAAATGTATAAAAAATTCGAAATTTGACATTTCAATATTTACATTTCAAATTTGAAATTAGAAAATTAATTTTTAAATTATATTAAAATAAGTCAAGTGTGTAATATTTTATGTTTGCGTATTTCTTATAATATATGCTAAGAAAGATTCGAAAAACTAAAAAACAAAGTTTGGGTTAAAAATTATAAAATTGTAAAAATTATGTAAAAATTTATAAAAAATTCGAAATTTGAAATTTAAATTTTGGTTAAAAAAATGTGTTATTGTTATGTTAAAAAAACATATTTTGTGATTGTAATTTAATAGTCTATTTTGTAGTATAATAGATAAGAGTTGTTATTAATATATATAAAGTGATGTTTATGTGTTATAATATCACAAATATTATGGTTTACTGTCCAGCAGTTTCCCTGACTTATGTAGGATTGGAGTTAGAATAGTTATTTCAATTCAATTCAATTCAAGAATCTTTATTCGGTGATTAAAAAAAAACACCATAAAAGCACACTCAAATATACATAGTAAAAAGTCATTAAACATTTCATGATTCTTTGTACAAAAAATATACACCATAATACAACCAGATATCCATTATTGGCACTATTAAAAGTTACAGTAAAAACAATTCAATCTTCTCCTCTGGTGAGCCTTAAGCGGAGAGATACCTTGATAAAATTCAAAATGCTACACAGTGTTAACGGATCCGCAGCTGTCTGTAAAAATACTAGTGCCTCCCTAGCGTGGACCAAATTAGCTTTTTTCAGGAGGTTTACAAGGTATCTACGTCTGGGCATTGAATAAAAAGGGCAGAGTAAAACAAAGTGAAGGGAGTCCTGCAGAGACCTATTGTCGCAGCCGCAGGACCCCTTCTCTTCAATTGACGTAGCAAAACCCGCTGGTGATGCCAACATAAATGGGAGTAGGTTCAGTCTGAAACGGCACATCAAGAACCTGTCCTGTGCATTATACATGAGGTACAAGTAAGGCTCCATACCTTCCCTGCTCTTCACCAGGAAATGGGCCCTTACTGTCTTTTTACACCCTTCAGCCTCATCTCTGCGTAGGTTTTTCCGCTCTAGAAAAATTCTCCCTACCTGCAGTTTGTTCTGGGCTACAATAGTTGTGGGGTGCGTAAACAAATTCCCAAAGCCTAGCTCCTCCAAGGTATTCTTCACATAAAAGAGCCAGGGGATGCGCATACACTTGTCCCTCTCAAGACAGTCCGATAAAATTTCTCTGCTTAGTGTCGCATCGGGATTAACCCAGATTTTTAGCCAAGCAATAATGGGCCTCAATTTTATCAGATCTTCTATGTAGGGTCTGCCTAACTCCCTGTGGGCAATCATACCAGCAGTACTTTGTGGTACCCTTAAGAGCGATTTCAGATATTTATTTTCCTCTCGTTGGATACTAGTGGTATTAACAAAGCCCCATACTTCTGCCCCATAGATTACCTTGGAGCATGATACAGAGCTGTACAGGTTTATCACCTGTTCCGGGGACCATCTTCCTAGCCTCCTGCCATAGCCAGCAATTGCCCCGTTAGAAGCAATCATTTTACCACGTCGTTCCTCGACCAGGGTATCGAACCTCAGGGCACCATCGAATGTTACACCAAGATAGGGGAACGTTTTAACCTTTTCCACAATATGACTCCCTATTGTGTATGTGAAT
This sequence comes from Lissotriton helveticus, assembly GCF_964261635.1. Lineage (NCBI taxonomy): Eukaryota > Metazoa > Chordata > Amphibia > Caudata > Salamandridae > Lissotriton > Lissotriton helveticus. Next base: position 1,327,473,270 of record NC_136067.1, on the reverse strand, counting down.
GTAGAGGAGGTTTTCTTTGTTTTTCCCGCCAGAAGCACATATGATTTGCTTAGATTAACAAAAAGGTCCAGGGCGCCCATGAACCTGACAAATCCGTCTATCAAGATTTGAAGGCTCCTTGGTGTGCGTGCGATCAGGACCGCGTCATCTGCGTAAAGCAGAACAGGAATATGACCCGACCCAACCTTTGGGCAATCTGCCTTTAGACCTAACAAAAACTGCTCCAAATTATTAATGTAAAGGGAAAACAAAAAGGGGGCAAGAATGCAACCTTGCCGGACTCCACTCATGCAGGGAAAGGAGGTAGTCAGTCCCCCCTCCCTGTTAAAGCGAACCTTTGCAGTGGTGTCGCTGTGCAATTCTCTCAATATATTAATTAAACCCCTCTCTATCCCCATACTAAGCATCATACCCCACAATGTTTCCCTGTTGACGTGATCAAATGCTGCTGCCAGATCCATGAAACCCATGTAGACGGATTCGTCACTAGCCATGGTATACTTGGCAGTCAGCATATAGAGGTTCAGGCACTGGTCGCTAGTCGACCTCCCTGTCCTAAATCCGTATTGAGTGTCCGAGAAGATGTTATTTTCCTCGGTCCACTCGGACAGTCTATTAAGAATTGCCCTTCCCAAAAGTTTTGCCGACACATCGATCAGGGAAATCGGGCGGTAACACTTCGGGTCATCCCTACTGCCCTTTTTAAAAATCGGCACAATTACCCCCGTGGACCAAGACGGGGGCAGGCCACAGGTAATGGCAGTATTAATAACCCTTGTCATTAGAGGGGCCCAAAGTTCGATATTGCTCAGGAACAAGTCTGGGGGGATTCCGTCAGGCCCCGGGGCTTTATTTCTGGTCAGGCCCTCCATCCCTACAGTGATCTCCCTAATGCAAAATTCTACTAATGGAGCCTCAGTTGAAATGGCCAACGGCTCTTCACTAGAGCCAGACTCATGATTATACAGGCTCCTAAAGTGGGTAACCCACTGCTCTGGGAGAACATTAGCCCCTATATCCGGGGCATCTTTTTCCTGAAACGTTGGGTTATTAATTATTTTCCAAAACCCTGCTAAATCCTTTCTTTCCCCTGCTTCCCGTAAATCTGCCCATGCTTCCGCCTGCAAAGCAAGTTTCCTCCGTTTGATCTCCTTTTTGTAAGTGTCCCTACACTTCTTAACTGTTTGGGGAACCCTTGGCTTAATTTTGAGGCAGTTTTTCAGCTCCCTCAAAGCTTTAGAACAGTCATTGTCGAACCATCGCGGATTTCCGTGGTTCTTCGGAGGCGCACTGGTCTTTAATAGACCGTCGACCAGTTTAGCAATCTGATCAAAGGCTTCTAATATCCTTGACCCTTGGACCTCAGTATCCAGACAATCATTAATAGCGAGTTTCCCTGCGTCCACCAGGCCCTTGTAGAACTTTTCCCCATCTATTTTTGCCCATTTTAATCTCCTGCCCTGGTCTATTGCTCTTTCAGAGAATGTACTTTGGACTCTAGTACTTGGGCCCACCCTGTACGACAGATCCAGGACAAGAGGATTATGGTCACTGAAGCCACTCCATTCGATCCCTACACTGATAATCTTATTAATTAGGGACCTTGAGACCAGAATGTAATCTATAAAAGAAGAACATCCTCGTCCCTTGAATGTGGGAGGGAGTGTACCATCCAACTGCGTCCCTATCATATTAATAGTATGTTCTAGGTCATACTTAAGCCGTAGCATTCTAAGGGCAGAGCCCAACAGTGTGTGAGAAAAATGCGGGCCCTTCTCCCTGGGGCATCGTGACCAATCAATATTTGTGTGGACCAAAACCGGGCACAGGTGGCAGTTGTAGTCTCCCATGACCACCAGCCCATATGGCTGCCCCTTTTTTTGATTTGAAATAGCCTGGCCCAAACTGTTATCTAATTTCTCAGCCAAAGAGACATTAGATCCTAATGTCTCATCGTTGTAGATGTTAACTGCAACGAATCTGAGGCCTTTCCCAGAGAACATCACTGCCTGAATCCTGTGGGAGTTCCAATCCAGACAGGTATGACTTCCCGGGAGGCACAGGTCTATATATATAATTAATCCTCCCATTGCTCTCCCTGATCTTGATTTTTGAGCCGGTACAAAGAAACACCTGTACCCTTGCAAATGGTAGTTATTCTCCTGGGCCCAGGTTTCCTGCAGGCAGATCACATGAAATTTTCTAATATAATCAAGCCACTCCATGTTATTGAATTTCCCGGCAAGGCCTGCTATGTTCCATGAGATTATTCTTAAAGCCTCACCCCCTTGTGCCCCTCCTCCCAATAGCCCTCCTACTGGATCGCACCCTTGTTTTTCCTTTTCCAACCCCTGTACCCCGCCTATACAGGCAGTATCTATAGGCCTACATTCATCAGGCCACTGTATCCGGGCAGAGCTTGGTGAAATTTGCCCTGCCTCGGAACTGTGCTTCTCCTGATCATCATACAGAGCCCCTCTACCCCCTAGTCCCCGTGTGCCCTCATTTATTTGTCAATCTACCCCCTCAAGGCCATCCAGGCAATGAAACCGATTTGACGTGTGGAAGGGTAACTCTGGGCGGCTAAATAATGGTCTAGGGTTGAACTCGTGATGAACACCCCTCTGACCCAATCTTTCCCAGTTGCTATATGGCCGGGTCACATGTGCAGGTACATTGGTGGGAGGAAAGAAAAAGGACACATGCAGGGTTTGGATGGTTGACTCTAGCGATCTGTTCTTTCCCTGGCATATATAAGAAACAGTTCTCGCATCCCTACAGCTGACCAATATGCAGTCCCCTTTTATAGATTTGCGGCTTCTCCCCACCCAAGGGACCCTTCTGACCATAATAATTTCGTTATTTAAGTGCTCTGGTAAGGGTCTGTTCAAATTGAGCCATTTAATTACCCTGCTTTTTGAGATACAAAAATCCTCTGTTTCACCTTCTTCTAACGGGGGAACACCCGCCATCACTACAGTAAAGTCATTTGACTCTGGGGGTAAATTAGGTCTACGTGGCTTAGGGGGAGGCTTCTTTAGGGGCATTAACACAGCTCTATCTAAAGGCTGTGATTGTGTGGTGGGTTTTACTGGGGGGGTAGGCCCATTAGGGTTGGATATCTCCATTCGGGTCGAGTTGTTACTCTGGGGATATAGGGGTGCGGCCACCATTACTGTCTGCGTTGGTACAGGGTTCGTTCCTTTTTCTGGCAGTTGTTTGCCTGGGGCTATTGATATGGTGGTGGGCTCTGATACCCTTCCTTGCGATGTAGCTGGAAGTTTTAGGCTATTTAGTGTGGCCTCAAGGATGGTTAATCTAATTTCCACCTTTTTTATGCTTTCACTGATGGGTAGCAATAGTGACCTCAGTAGAAATTCCAAGTTTCCCAACGGGACAACAGAAAGGGGGACATTAACAATATTATTTGCTGTGTTTCCCAACACACCGGTGGGCGCACTAGTCTGTGCAGCAGGTTTTATCTGTGACGCCTCCACTACTGACACAGGTGATGAAATGGGCTTAGATGACTTCCCAAACTCAAAAATAAGGGGTTTAGGTCTATGTTTCCCCTGTGGCCCCTTCGCCTTTCTCCTACGTTTTGATGGGGGCCCAAAGGCTGCATGTGCAGCTACAAACTTCGGATTGGCTTTCCTAGGTTGCAAAATCGGGGAACGTTGGGAAATTAAATCAATAGTCACCTTGTTGGAGCATGTACTGCTCGCAGGGATAGAGCTCGTTGGGGAAGTTACCGGAGTTTTACTACCCTCTCTCAACAGGATGGGAACATCATCTATTGGGGGCAATTCTGCATTAGGCGTGGTACGATCATCACACAAGGGTCTGTTTTTCAAGTTATCTATTGAACATCTCCGTTCAACCCTCAGCCGGTTTAAGGTGCCCTCTTTATCCCCGTCTCCCACAGCCCGGGGAAAATAATTATCTAAGGTTTTTGACCCACCCTGTTTCCTAGGGGTGCTTTCCCTAATCGGGGATGGCATGGCGTCTAAGGTGTGGTGAAGTGTATAGGACACTATGACAGATGCCAAAATTTAGCGCCTAATAGCACAACCAAGAGGGTGGGCCCAGCCCAGCCTACTCCGGCCTAGGACGGACGCAGACGGCCCCGCCCTTGTCCCGGGCTTCTCCCGGGACGCTCCCGCGCGCTCCCGCGCAGCGGGCGTGCTAAGGACTTAAAGTACTAGATCACGTTATGGGCGGGTCGCGGCCGGCAGGGAGAGCAGCCCAGCTGATGGTAATGGGGCACGCAGGGGCTCCTGGTCCACGGAGTCCCTGCTTCGCTCGCAACCCTGCCGGTCCAAAGAACAGTTAGAATAGTTATTTATTATGGTTTCCTGTCCAGCACTTTATCTGACTTATGTATGATTGGAGTTAAAATAGTTATTTATTGTTGCTTACTGTTAAGTATTTTCTATGAGTTATGTTTTATATTTTTTTATTTATAAAAATTGTTTTTAAATATATATTTTTTTTAATTTTTAGAATTATTATTATATATAATGTTGTAATATTATTTTTATAAATAAACAAATATGAATATTTTCAACATTTTTACATACATATCACAAGTGTCAACATTTATTAAGTACAATAGTAATATAGTTTTGTACACTTTTTTTTATTCATACTTTCATTTGTTGATGCAAACATTTACATAATTTTTATACACCTTTTTCAATTATTTGTTTACATTTTACATTTTAGTCATATATACATTGTTATATTACATTAATTAGTATATTAAATTTTAAATTTTCTTTTTTTAAATTTAATATGTTAATTAATTGACATGTAATTGTATTTTTCTAAAGTATGTACATAAAATAGTGCTCAGTTTTATACATATAAAAAATATTTTTTAACAATCAAAAACATATTTTTAATATACAATAATTAATTAATATATAAATATATTAAATATATTATTGTATATTTTACATTAATCATATGTTTATTTACAAACAATAAGTAAATTATTACAAAACATGGAAAATAAATTGCTATTCATCTCTATTGTTTATTTTTAATAATGGGGATTTAGTCCTATTTTTATTTTTATTGTGCTGCCATTTTGTTTTTACAGGTATCAAAGCGGGGCTCCAACAAAAGGTCCAGGTATTCCAATCCAATACCTGAAGTCAAAGTAACGGCGTCCCATGCGGTTGGTATCAAGCTTGATACCAACCGCATGGTTGGTATCAATGGCTACCTGTAATGGCTAGACTTTTCGCCTCTTCTCGGACTCCTTAAAGATACGACAATAGATGACTTAATCCTGAACATTTTCAATTTTACGAGACTCTACTTTGACACATACTTCCGGACTGCGGGCAGAAGTATTGAGAATACACACCTTCCATGTTATACGTGCAACAGATACAAACCTCTGGATAGATCTTGTCCAGAGATTCATCACCTTTGGGTTAACTAATACGGTGTTTATTTTGGACGTAAGGTGTGAAGAGCTGAGAATTAACCCCTCAGCTTCTTCTGGAGCCAACAGACGGCGGCGTCCGATTGTGCCAGACTTCTTTTCATATGTCCTGTATATTTTTCTTCAGCCTTGAAAAAGTTGTTAGTACTCATCCAGTACTTACGAAACACGTGTCGGCTGTTCTCTGTTTAATGAATTGAAGTTGCTGCTTTTTGCTTGATGAATTGAAAAATAAAAAAGACAAAGAAGACTCTTAAACTACGAGGGATTGCGACTAATTCTTGTGTCCTGGGTTACTTAATGATATTTATTATATCATCCAAATGTGATTATCAGATTGCAGACTTATGATATTGATTCTTAGGATGGTGCACACTTGACCCAGCCATTTTTTCATGGTTTTATATGTTATGTTTAGGCTTTCTGGCTTTCGTATTTATTGTGGGTGGGTTTTGTTTGTATTTATTTACAGGTGTTCGTTTTGGTGAGCATATGGATTTTATCTCGTATTTTTTGTAAAATACAGGTAAATGTTTCACTACATTTCTTGATTTTTCGGGATTTTGGAGCGTTTTTATCGTGATTATTTTTCGGGTTTTTTATGGTTCCGTTCTCCAGAGTATTGCTACGTGTGACCCTTATAAAACAGTTGTATATTTTGCATTTTGTGGGGATTTTTTTAAAACATGTGGATTGATTTTGGTTCTAATCGTCTTGAAACCATGTTCTTGGAACACATTCTACAGCTGCAGAACAGTTAAGTTATTATTATATTTTTGTTTGGGGTGGATTGTGCTATATTGTGCAATTTTTTTAAATGTCGTTTTATTATGTCTTGTAATAATAGATTACATTTATTTTTACATGACATAATTTAACTACATTAAAAGTTTGTTTTATTTATTGTTTGAAATGTTTTTATGTGTTGCTTGTTAAAGGATAGATTTGGCTATTAGTTCTAAGTATTCAAGACCTTCGATACTTTGGTACATTCTTATTTTTTGCTGTAGGTATTCGTACATATTTAATGTTTGTTTACTTAGTTTAGGGCCGATTTTAGATAGAGATTGCTCTATTCTTAGTTCTTGGTAGCTTTGCTCTTTTTTGATGCTTTGGATTAGTTTATGAAGTGTGGGTTGTGTTCTTCCTATTGTGGCTTGGAAGGCATTATGCCATCCTTCGACCGCGTTGTTAGTTTTGGCTTTCTGTGCCATAGTACTAGCATACACATTCCACCATGGAATTTGGAATTTAGGTTGTCTGCGGTGGCCAGAACGATGTAATCTTCCCACCCAGGTATCTTCAAAATAGTCTAAGAAGGGAGTTAATTTTTTCTCATTGGTGCGGTAGAAAGGGCTGTCAAGTAGTAAATTGTAATAGTTAGCAACTTCTGTTGTTGGTACAAATGCCAATGCAATTAACTTTTTAATCTGATAAGCAAAGTTACTGTTTGTTGAATATTCAATGCTTAAAGTAGATTTTTGTAAGTGCCTCCATATACTTTGGTTGTAGTGATAATAACACCCTTGTATAGATGTGTGAGGATATATTTTAAGTATAGCTTGAATCATGGCTATTTCAAAGTCTATTATTATTCTTTGTGGATAGTAATTATCAGTAAAATCTTTGATAGTTGTTAAAATTTCTACGTAGGTAGCATTTGTTTTATTTGGCAGCAGTGTATAAATTAAAGGGATATTTGTTTCTTGGTATTCACCATGGATGGTGTAAAGTTGATAGAAAGGTTTGGGACATACTTTAAAAGTTCCGTCCATCATCCAGGTTTCACACGATTTTAGTTTTTGCAAATTGCTATTTGTTGCAAAAAGTAAAATTCTTTTATCATGACTGTGGTTATCATACATTAAGAATTTATCTTCATTGTGTGTAATAGTATATTCAGGATATATTTTAATGTCTTGAAAAGTTTCAGGTGCTGGTGGAGTTGGATCAGAATCTCGTTTTGTTTTAGCAATTAATCTTTTCAAGTTGGGTATTGAAGGTAACTGTCCTGTGACATGTTCTGGCACCTTGCTTAAAACATTTTTCAAAATAGTGGTGCTTGTTTCTTGTGAGCCTGTACTAGCTTCTCTCAATGTCTCTAGTGCTTCTCTTACTTCGACTTCTGTTACATTGGGTGGGTGGTTATGCTCATGTACATTTACAACATTGTTATCAACAGTCTTTGCTCTACCATAGCATGCAGTTGAGTAATATTTACTACATTTCCAGTAAGTTTTATTCCCTTTTATTCTTTCTTGGGTGTAGGTGTAACCCATGTAGCTCAGCATTATTTTCCCTTTTTGAGAAGTAATAAAAGTAGCTCCTGTTGCCATGTCTAAGGTAGATCTGTGAAGACATATATATGTTTTTTAGTAAAAGTGAAAAACATTTCTTGAGATGTGTACGTTAAAAGGAAAAAGTGCAAAAACGTACTTACAATGTTGTTTTCCTGCTAATTTTATGTTTTCTGTTCTTATATGTAGATTTTCACTCTTTAATGTTCTGTAGTTGTGGTAAAGAATAATACAAAAAAATGTTTTAGTTTTATAGTTGTTTATTTTTTCTTTCTGATTATTAATAGACACAGTGGGTATACTTACTTAATGTAGTAGAAGATGTTGTTAGTTTAGTTGTAGATTGGTAGATGAAGTTTGTATATTCTGTAAAAGAAAGTTAATTTGTGTTATTTATTGTATTAGGATATATTAGTAGGTAATAACATATCAAGTCTTTTGCAACTTTACTTTGCAACTTTTTTAAATTATTTAAAAGCTTTCTAAGTAGACATGGATAAGGCAGTTCATAATTTCATTTAATTATTATCTTGTGGTGGTTGTTGATAGGATGTTGTAGTTATATTTAAACAAATATAAAGACCATGTTTTTAGTTTAGGGAGTTTAGCTACTTTTCGACAGGTTTATATGATAAATGAAATGGGACTTGACTTACTTGAGTTGTAGTATGCTGTGTTGTAGTCGTTGTAGTAGGTGTGTATTCTCTTCTTTTCAGCAAGGTAACCGTTTCCCTCCAAGTTTGGCCAAAAAATGGTAATTTAAGTTAAGTTTGTAATTGTATTTATAGTAGTGAGTTAATTAATGGTTATATTTGATTGGTTCAATTAAATATAATTTAAATTCATTGGCTGACAACATTAGTTTGAATTTGAAAGCCATTATTTTGTAAAGAGTTAGTAGCATCAATAATTGTTTTCGATTTTTATTACCAAATGTATTATATGTGTTTTATTTTAATGGTAAATATTTATTACAATGTTAAAATTAGTGAAATGTGATTTAAAGTAATCCGATAAGAGTGTATGATAGTGTTTGGTAATGTTTATATTGGTATACAACCTTTACAACGCAACTTTTACAACGTACTACCATTACAACCAAACTTTTACAATGCAAAAACCATTACAATGCATGTATTTACAAGGCATGTTTTTACAACGTAGGTACCTTTACAACGCATATCATTACAACGTAAGTATTGATAAGTATATAATTATATTTAAAATGTAATATGTTTGGGGTTTTTTAAGGGATATTTTTAGGTTTCAGGGTCAGTTTTGGCTTTTAGGGTAAAGGGGTATTTTTAGGGTTCAGGGTCAGTTTTATGTTTTTGGGAAAAAGGGTATTTTTAGGGTTCAGGGTCCATTTTCAGTTTTTGGATAAAGGGGTATTTTTAGGGTTTAGGGTCAGTTTTCAGTTTTTGGGTAAAGGGGTATTTTTAGGGTTCAGGGTGAGTTTTACGTTTTTGGGTAAAGGGGTATTTTTAGGGTTTAGGGTCAGTTTTCAGTTGTTGGGTAAAGGGGTATTTTTAGGGTTCAGGGTGAGTTTTACGTTTTTGGGTAAAGGGGTATTTTTAGGGTTCAGGATCAGTTTTCAGTTTTTGGGTAAAGGGGTATTTTTAGGGTTCAGGGTCAGTTTTCAGTTTTTGGGTAAAGGGGAATTTTTAGAGTTCAGGGTCAGTTTTCAGTTTTTGGGTAAAGGGGTATTTTTAGGGTGCAGGGTCAGTTTTCAGTTTTTGGGTAAAGGGGTATTTTTAGGGTTCAGGGTCAGTTTTCAGTTTTTGGGTAAAGGGGTATTTTTAGGGTTCAGGGTCAGTTTTCAGTTTTTGGGTAAAGGGGAATTTTTAGAGTTCAGGGTCAGTTTTCAGTTTTTGGGTAAAGGGGTATTTTTAGGGTGCAGGGTCAGTTTTCAGTTTTTGGGTAAAGGGGTATTTTTAGGGTTCAGGGTCAGTTTTCAGTTTTTGGGTAAAGGGGTATTTTTAGGGTTCAGGGTCACTTTTCAGTTTTTGGGTAAAGGGGTATTTTTAGGGTTCAGGGTGAGTTTGACGTTTTTGGGTACAGGGGTATTTTTAGGGTTCAGGATCAGTTTTCAGTGTTTGGGTAAAGGGGTATTTTTAGGGATCAGGGTCAGTTTTCAGTTTTTGGGTAAAGGGGTATTTTTAGGGTTCAGGGTCAGTTTTCAGTTTTTGGGTAAAGGGGTATTTTTAGGGTTCAGGGTCAGTTTTCAGTTTTTGGGTAGAGGTGTATTTTTAGGGTTCAGGGTCAGTTTTGTGTTTTTGGGAAAAGGGGTATTTTTAGGGTTCAGGGTCCGTTTTCAGTTTTTGGGTAAAGGGTAATTTTTAGGGTTCAGGGTCAGTTTTCAGTTTTTGGGTAAAGGGGTATTTTTAGGGTTCAGGGTCAGTTTTTACTTTTTGGGTAAAGGGGTATTTTAAGGGGTCGGGGTCAGTTTTTAGTTTTTGGGTAAAGGGGTATTTTTATTGTTCAGGCTCAGTTTTGTGTTTTTGGGGTACAGGGGTACAGGGTAAAAAATAAAAATTAATATATTAATTAAATAAATTAAATGAAATTAAATTTAATTTAATTAAAATCTATTCATTTTAATTAATTTATATTAAAAAAATTATTATATATTTACTAATACTTACGTTGTAATGGTATGCGTTGTAAAGGTACCTGTGTTGTAAAAATATGCGTTGTAAATACATGCGTTGTAATGGTTTTTGCGTTGTAAAAATTTCGTTGTAAAGGTATGCGTTGTAAAAGTATGTGTTGTAACGTCATACATACTTTATATTATTAATGTATTTTTTCTTATTATATATAAATAAATAATACATATTGTATATACATATATGTTAGAAAAGCTTTTTTTGAATTTAAATAACTATGAAAAAGTGAATAACAGAAAGGTAATGTGTATATAAGGTTATAAAGAAAATGACGATATTTTTTTTATATTAATATAAGTAGAAAGGTAGTCGATATTAGTGTTGTCGATATTAGTGTAGAAGGTAATGTTATTTTAAATATTGTCGATAATGTAGTAGTCGATATTTATGTAGTCGATATAATTTTTAACGATATTAGAGTAGTCGATAAAAAAATATCGATATTTGTGTAAATCCTTGTTTAAGTATATGGTTACGATATTTTTGTAGACGATGTATTTGTGGCGATATTTTTGTAGGTCGATGTTTTAGTAATCGATATTTCATCATGGAACCATTGACTACCAGGGCAATCCACACTAGTATGGGACTTAGGCTGTATTTGCACTTGGGGTATTGTAGTTTAATTAGAACCTGTGAGAAGTTGGCCTGGTATATGATGTCCACAGTTCTGTGGGCACCCTGTATCAGTCCAAACAATCCCTTATGGTGGTGGTTGTATGTCAACCTTATAGACAAGCTATCCTAGGGGTAGCATGGACTACGCAGCCTTAAAGGCTTAACTCCAAAGGACATGTGAAGCCAGCTGTTTTACCATATGCAATCCTGTAATATCAAATGAAAGGACACCACACAAGTTATATATTATCAAAATATATGTATTTATTCTTAGAATAATCCCCACTACTCTTTATGAGCAATGAAGCACAAGCGTTTAAATAAAAGCACAGTATAACATAGACAAGTTGCACGTTTTTGGATGAGGCCGGTGGCCACTCAAACCATATATCAAAAAAGTGGTATAACAATCACTAATCGATATGGGGTAAGGCCTAGGGCCTTGTGAATTGCTGGGACTACACTGGATTAACAGCAGTTAGGACGGGAGTAGCCCGCGGGTTTCGGGTGCAGTGCGGGAAGCACAGGCTTGCACCAATGTAAAGTCAATGGTGCGTAAAAGTTACAAAGTTATTGCAAAAGGAGTCTTCCGACTGGACTAGGACTACCAAACTTTAGACTTAGGCACTAGAGGTGTGTACCAGTGTGGGAACACCAGCGCTAGTAAGTTACCTCACCCACAGGAAGCGGGTGCATAGGTGCCAAAGTGTGTCGAGTTCCGTCACGCAGTTCGATGGTGCCTGAGGATGAAGATGCTGCAGGCGTCCAGAAGAGAAGTGTCCGGTGCGATCCAAGGGTAGATCGAAGCTGAAGGGTACCTGAAAGCAGAGGGGACAGAGTCTGGGTCACTAGCCAGTGACCAGGAAGGAACCAGGAAGGAACCAGGCGATGTCGGGCGCAATCAGGTTGATGTTGGGTGCCTTGTCTCCGCTGCCACGTGGACTCTGGGGCACCGAGGATGCCATGGAGTGGATCACAAGCTGTCCCACAAAGGCTCTCGCTGTCGGCGGTGTCGGCTTCCGGATCAGAGTCAACAAGCCTTGGCAAAGGCAACCCACGCAGGATTCAAAGAAGGCTTAGCACTCGGACCAGCAAGGTCTGAGCGGGTGCTCCTTTTCAGGGGAGCGAGTGCCAATCTGGAGCAATCAGACTGGCTGTGTAAATTCAAGGTTTCGTTGGTACTAGGGCCACTAGCCAACAGGCAAGCGACCGGACCAACGCGTCGAGCAGAAAGATGCAAAAGGGCCCCACGCAGCACTCGTCGAGTGTGGAGGGGTGAGCTTCGGTGCACAAGCTGCTCGGGCTGGAGCTTCTCAGACTCCAATGCACAGCTTTGAGGGGGCCTTGGATGCTGCACGGTCAGCGCTTTGTTGTTTCTCCAAGATGGCCGCTCCCACGCTTCAGGTCGCCTCCACGGGTCTCAGCTCTGCAGGGACTGTGGATCGGGCTGTTAGAAGGCAGGCACGCTGGGTCTTGTCGATCTCTGTTGCTCGAGTTCCGGCGGGAACTGCAACAAAGCAAACGTCGAGGTGCTGGATGGTGCCTGTTTGCACAGGGTGGTCACTCCTTGACCACAAGGGAGATTCTTCAGTCTTCCACGTCGAGTGGGATGTCGAGCGGTCCAGAGTTTCGTTTCATAAGTTTCTGTCAGGATAATCTGATGTGCATTGGCACTGCTCCCACCTATATTCCAAATCTGGGGGCTGGATTACCTGCTAGGTCCCTCCTATGGGTGGGACCCAGGAAGGGGGTGGTTACACCCCTTTCCTTTGTCCAGTTTGCCGCCAAGACTGGGGCTGGAGTGCCCCAGAACCGGTTTGACTGGAATCTGCTCAGGGACACCTTGTGCGCCCCAGGCAGTGTCTAGTTTCTTTCAACCCTCCCTGCTACAATCCACTATCTCCTGTCTGGGGTGGTGTGACACCTTCCTGTGATAGGAGATCCTTTGATCAAGCGTCCTCTGACAAGTTTCGGTCAGCAGCAGAAGGCCAGACTTGTGTCTGTGGCAGCAGCATCCATTTTGTGATGCTGTGGCTCTGGTTAGGATTAACCGCATTTGCAGTAAGTAACATGTCTTCTCCCTCTAGAAGGGTGGAATGCTACCCCCCGTCGCCAGAATTGGCGAGGGGGTAGTATTCCAAAATGTATGACACCAAACACGACATGTTTTGATAAAGCCAAACCAAAGTTAGCATTAACCGCGAGGATTATAATGCACTTAAGAGTATATGGTATGGCAGTATCACTAGAACAGCTATAAGGAAATGGTTCCGAAAGCTGCAGACAGGCTCAGCTCATGCTAGAGCACCATCTCACATAAAACCAAGCACTCTGCCTCCAGGATTGTAAGGGCCTGCCATAGGAGTGACTGATAGGTATATATGTGTCCAGATATAGGTTTAGATATAGGTATACTATATCTAAGCAAGGGGTGATTACACCACCTTGCCCCAGCTGTGTGAACAGCCAGTTGTGTCGATTTAAGTACCAGCCAGGGGTGGCAAAAGATATGCTGCAGCCCCTGGTAGGCCTTGGATGCACCTATGCTCTGGGCACCTATAGTGCACTGTACAGGGGCTGATAAGGTGTCCAGTACCAAATTGGGGATGTACCTATAGTACATGGAGTCCATTTAAAGAGAGAGCAGATAGCCTGGGACCCTGATTAGCAGGATCCCAGGCCAACTAAGTCGAAAACCAGCTAAACACAAGGCAAAAAATCGGGGGTAACCATAGTCAGGTATCCACCTTCCTACAGAACCCTTCCATGAAATATTCGAGACCTTTAGAAAAGTTTCAATACATTCACATTTCCTCAAAATACCCTCCACACAAGTGTTCAATGTATCAGTTATGTCTTTGGCAATGCTTGTAAGTATAGATTCCAGACGAGAACTAAATATCTCCTCCACTAATTTTTGCAGTGCCAGTTTAATGTTCATGTCCAGACCATCAGCCTGGGTAAAAATACCCTTATCGTGAACTTTTTCACATTTGTTTGCCTTTTTTTTGCTCTTTTTTTCCCTGGGGAACCTATGCAAGCCCCTTTTGTTGTCTTATCCATGGATGGCATTTTTTCCTTATCTTCCTTATTTTCTCCAACCTCACCCCTTGTCAAAGTGTCATCATGTGTTAGGTCTTCCCTCCCCATTGCCGCTTCTGTTATCGGCGCAGTAGGCTCCAAGGAAACAGAGATACTAAGGCTGTTGTCGATTACAGTTCGCCCCTCCTCTGAGTCTTGGCTCGCTCCCAGTCCCAGTTCTTTCTCCGCGTTAGCTATATCTTTATTTAAGGTTCCCACCGCAGAAGTCAGATAGGATATAATGGAGGCAGAGTTCCTTGGTATTTATGCTTTTACCTCCCTCAGGCCCCCACCACAAGGTTGTTTCCGCTTACCCATTGCTGTTGTAGGGAATTTCGATGTTAGGGGGTGGCCAAGCCCAGCCTCTTCCAGTCTCAGACGGGCACAGACGGGCCCGCTCTTGGCCCGCGGGCAACCCGCGCTGCGGGAGCCCGGCCGTGTCTTTATGCGCCGGCTGGCACCCAGAACTGACACGGCTCCTGCTGTGGTGTGGCCTGGTCGCTGTAGTCCTCCCTGCCCCTGGGTGTGGCCAAAAGATCAAGGGTTCAAGGGCTTCCCGTGCTGCGGGAGCCTGGCTGTATCTTTATGCGCCGGCTGGCGCCCGGAACTGACGTGGCTCCTGCCGCTGTGTGGCCGCGGTGTGACCTGGACGCTGTAGTCATCCCTGCTCCTCGGTGTGGCAAAAGATCAAGGGTTCACGGGCGTCCTTGTTATTCAATCAGCTAACAGATTTGAGGTTTTAGAAGAGGTAGATTGACAAATATATAACCCAGACCACGCGATCACTCGCCAAGGGGCTCCCAGGGAGATGAATGGATCAATCAGAGGGCAGTGCAGTCCAAGCACCATTCAAGGGGCAGGGGTGGAAGTAGTGAAGACGTCTCTTGTAGGTGAAATGCTGAGCAAAGAAGAGCAGAGCTGGCCAGGTGAAGCGCTTTATGCGCTGCTACCGAAGCTGTCTCTGCCACTGGCGCCACACAAATGTCTGACAAACGTCCGTCTTTCTTATTTTCTGGAATGCCACAGAGTCCGGTGGCAGCGGTAGGAGTGTCGCGATCCGGGGGCGAGCGGGGCTCTACAGTCAGGCGCGGGCACCTGGGTCTAACTGGACTGCCTCCGCCACTGCTTGGAGCACCATCTCAGAGGCTGCAGTCTGACGGCAGCCGCACTCGCGGGTGAATCCGGGCGCACTCACACTCGCGGGTGAAAACCAGGCGAGCCTCCTCTGGCTGTGGGCTCGTGGTGGAAATCACCACTGGTTTCCGGTGCCCACGGCCATCAACAGCGCCAGCGGGGAGCCGTGAGCTGGGGGTAATCTTATCTGGTGTGGTCTCTATTACAACACTACTATTAGTAACACTGGACAATTTTCATTGTAAAATAATTAGCTCTAATTACAGAAAAAGATGGAGACCCCCGACTTAGATAATTAAGACGAGAGTGCACTGCAAAGAAGGGCCAAACTATGGTTCTCAGGGATAATATATTCATATGTAATTTCTTATATAATAAGAAATATCTGCTGTGGGGTTGCCCATCCTCCGTCCTGCCCAGACATTAAACTAGACACAATCAAATGATTCTGGGCAAATCACTTAATCTCCCCGTGCCTACCAAAAATGAATGTGTTCTGGTGTATCATAACTGGTGCTCATGCAAGGTGCTCCAATACCTTTGGGTGGAGTTCCCGCTATATAAAAAACCCACAAAAAATGCTATAAAAATACCTGTTCAAAGCGGTCAGTGCATTGAAAACTATAACCTATGTTTCTGCTTCTCACAGCTAATCAGCTAATAATCCCCAACGCTGGCTCGCGCCACATCATAATATCAGGATTACTGCACCTGGATGTTCATCACATGACATGAAAACACTTCCCACACATGATCACAAAACAAAGACAACACCCATCCTATAAGGCAGAGCCTGCTGCCTATGTAGGTAAGTGCTTCAATGCCCCACAATGGAGTAATAGGGCACTATATAAATGCTGCAATACAATAACATCGCTACTGAAATGTGTGTTGCTAGTTACAGTAATAAAACAAACGTCTCATTACTAATTGGCTGTTCATGCTCTTGGTATGTTTACGAGCGAGATATACGTTTTGTGTCCACTGTTACAGGTTCTTCTTTACAACAGGGAGACCTACTGACTAAATAGAGAGTTGCATGAGCTACATACTTGTCACGAATGACTCACACAAGGAGTGTGACTCGCCGGATCAGTATAGAATCACTTGCAACTGACGATATACCTCACGCTGAAGGCCCTCAAGTTCGATTTGAACAATGCGAACAATTTCTTTAACTTATTTTTTAGGGTTTCCTTTCAGATATTTACTTATCCGAATAAACGCATTTATTTGAATTTGCAAATAAGGTTTTTATGGCTGTGCCAGCGAAAACACGTAGTAGCTTGAAACCAATACCCCTCAGCTAAAGATATTTGTTTACACAATATTACAAAGCACTGACGCTGCCCAAAGACACAGAGCTTTACATAACAAGAGTTATTACATGAGAAAAGATCCCTTGCATGAGAAAAAGGAAGTGAGTCGACAAACGAAAACAAAGAAATTAATAAATTACATGAGAAAATGAGCGATGACAAGGGAACAATTTAGAGGAGCAGTGATTTGAAAATTTCGATGGAAAAAAATCTGTAAAAAAAGCCACTGAAGACATTACACGGTGCATCGCATTAGTTCGAAATAATCGACCACTAGAACCAGGTGTGGTGAGGCAAGGCAAGGCCTGCTACGTGTGCTGGACACTACACAATGATGGACACAGACTCAAGGTAACAGTTAGCCGGAAAGACCCCGAGCGGTCTTCCGCTTGTTTATTTATACCTCGGCGCGAGCCCGCCCCGAGGTTGTGCGTGCGTGCGTGGGGGAAAAGATACATTGTGTGGGAGAGCCCGGGTGGCTCTCTACATCCCTCCTTTATTTTAGTCCTTATCTGCCGGCACACTCTAGGACTCTCGTTCAGAGTGATGACCAGGCAAAGTCTCTCAACCGCTGGCTAGGCTTTGGATTGGGCCTCAGGCTGTAGCGGTGGTTCCGGGTCCATGGTAGTTCGACAACCCCAGCCGGGGTTGTCCCTGAACCTGCGCTCGCCTCTTCGGCCCTTGGTTGACTTTGCTCGGTGCCAGGGCCTGGTGGCATTGGCCTTGGCTGACTGTCCCCTCGTGACGGCGCGGTCGCCGGACTAGGAAAACTGTCGAAGTCCATGTCTTCATGGTCCCCGGGTTCCGTTCCTTCAGTTCTCCGGTGTCCGGCGGCTGTGTCGGTCGCCTTCCTGAAGCATGATACATTTCTCGTCACGGATTGGCCGTCTCTCCTTGCGGTGACCATTGTTCCTTGTACTCTGTCCACTATCCATACTTCGGGCTCGAATGGAGTCCGGAACTTCCACCCCGGTAGACGATCTTTGACGACTACTGCGTCCCCTTCTCTGATGTCTGGTTCCTTGGCGTGACGGTACCCGCTTGCCTTGATGTTGGTGGCCTGTCTTCGGGCCTGGGTAGCTTCGGCGTCCCTTTCTTCCGGCACCCACGTGCTCGCAGTGGGGATGCCGTCCCTCGGAGCTCGCTTGAACAGCACGTGAGAGGAGGCGCACTTGGTCGTTGAGTGAGGCGTCTGACGGTATGCTCCTAGGAATTGGTCCAGGGCTGTTTCTAGGTCTTCGCCATTATCCACCGCTATCCGGAGAGCTCTATTTAGTGTCCGCATCAGCCTCTCCACTTCTCCGTTAGCTTGGGGCCACAGCGGGGTGATCTTTCTGTGCCTGATCCGGAGAGCCTCCAGGTACGCCTGAAACTCTCTCCCTTGAAAGGGGGGTCCGTTGTCGGACTTGATTTCTTCAGGGAGTCCCATCGTGGCGAACACGCGGCTTAGCACTTTTTTGACCTGCGGGAATGCTGTGGATGCTATGACTTCTACGATTGGGAATTTTGAGAAGGAATCAACTAACACCAACATGTACCTTCCGTCCGGGAAGCTGCCAAAGTCTATGCTGAGTTGAGTCCAAGGCGCCTGGGGTGCTTCTTCAGTGATTACGGGCGCTGGGACAGGCTCTCCGCCAGTGATCGTGCAGGCATGGCAGGACCGTATCATCGTTTCTACTTGGCTGTCCATTGCCGGAAACCACACCTTACTCCTTAGGCGGGCCTTCGTTTTGGCCATGCCTTGGTGTCCTACATGTGCTAAACCCAGAGCTCGTTGTTGGAGGCTTTCTGGCATGACAATGAGGTGTCCTCGTAAAACCACTCCTTCATCTCCTACACTTAGTTCACTGCGCACTTGCCACAGCTGCTGTCTAGCGTGGCTCACTTCCGGTCGGAGGCTGGAGGCGCCGTCGAGGAAATGGGCCCAGCGGTTTTCCTCGAGGGCCCGTCGGACTTTCGTCAGAGTCTCATCCACTGCAGTGGCGTCTCCGATTTCCTTGAGTGACATGTTCTCCGGACACGCGGCCTGCGTGATCATGTGGACGATCTCCTCCACTTCTTCTACGTCCTCGGTGAGTGGCTGCTGTGGGACGACATCCGGGTGTCTCGACAGGTAGTCGGCGGGGTTGTGGGCCCCTGGCCGGAATACAACTTTGAATCGGTAGCCTTGCAGCTGGACAGCCCATCGTTCGATGCGCGGGGGAGCTAGCCGTGACGTCCCCGCGAAGAGGGGCAGAAGAGGCTTGTGGTCTGTGACCACCGTGAATTCCTGCCCACAGAGGTAGAGATGAAAGTGCTGGCACGCCCACTTGATGGCTAGGGCTTCTCTTTCTATTTGGGCGTACCTGGTCTCAGTGTCCGTCAGTGCCTTGCTGGCATAGGCAACCGGTTTCCACTCTTCGGGCCCGTATTCCTGTAGGAGAACGGCCCCTAGTCCTACGGGACTGGCGTCGACTATTAACTCGGTCCGCCTGCGTGGTTGGAAGTAGGCCATCGTGGTGTTGTCCAGGAGGCTGGTCTTGATGGTCTGGAACGCTTTGTTTGCGGCTGCAGTCCAGTCCCATTTCTGATCGGCTCGGGTGAGGGCCCGGAGGGGTTCCGCAATGGCAGCTAGGTTCGGAATAAACCGGCCACAGTATGTGGCCATGCCCAAGAAGCTGCGCACTTCAGTTTGACTACGTGGGGTGCTGGCTGCCTTGATCGCTTCCGCCTTCTTGGGATCGACTTTCAGGCCCTCTCTCGTGAATGTATATCCGAAAAAGTCCACCGATTCTTGGTAGAAGGCGCATTTGGCTCGGTGTAGAGTCAGCCCGCTGTCGGCGAGCCTTTGCAAGGTCGCCCTTAAGTTGACGTGGTGTTCTTCGAGGGTAGTGGAATATACAAGAATATCATCGCTAAGGTTGATTACCCCTCTTAAACCTGATAGCACCTCGCGAATGGCATTTTGAAAGACTTCGGCCGCTGATGAGACACCGAAGCTGAGCCGGGTGTAACGACGCAGCCCTACGTGCGTCGAGAAGGTGGTGATGTACCTGCTGGCTGGCTCCAACTCGAGCTGGTGATACCCTGAATTGAGGTCCAGCTTTGAAAACCACTTCGCCCCGTTGAGGTCCGCTATTATATCGTCCATAGTGGGGGTGATATGCCTTTCGCGCTTGACAGCTGTGTTGGGGAGCCTCATATCCACGCATAGACGAATGGCCCCTGGCTGCTTCGGTTTGGGGGCGACAACCAGCGGAGAGACCCAGGGTGTCGGGCCCAACACCTTCTCGATTACTCCCAGGTCTTCAAGTTTGCGAAGCTCCTCCTCCACTTGCGGCCTGAGATTGAAAGGCACCCGCCGATGCCTGAGTGCAACGGGTTTGATGGTTGTGTCAATGTGTAATTTGAACCTCTTTCCTTTGAGCTTGCCAAGGCCCTTGAACAGTTCAGGGAAGTCCTTCAGCATGAAGTCTGCGTGTGCTTGGTGCACTTGGTTGGCAAAGAATACCAGTCCCAGGTCTTCTGCCGTGTGGCAGCTCAGGAGGGTGCCCTTTTTCCCTTCTGTGATGTGAAACTTGGTTTCTGTTGAGTATTCTCCGTTGACCACGGTGGTTTGGATCACTCCTCGGAGAGGCAGAGGTTCAGTCCCTCCATAGGTGTAGATTCTTGCCACGGACGGTGTTAATGTCGGCTTCGGGGACATCTTCTCATACTGGTCCGAGTCCATGACGTTCACGGACGCTCCTGTATCAATCAGCGCGTTGACACTCGTCCCATCCACGGATATGGAACACATGGGCGGCGGCCTCCTTCTCGTGGATGCTCGGCTTACATAGGAGACGACGTACACCTCGTCGTCTTCATCGTCCTCGTATCTGGGGCAACGATCCTGCGCTTCAGTGTCGGGAGGGGGTCTCTCCTGGTCGAGGGATAGCTGTCGGACGCGCTGTGTCACAGCTCTGGCGCGCGGGCCTGCTGATCGGAACTTTCCTCCCCGGCAGACGGCGGCAAAATGATTCAGACGCCCGCACTTGAGGCACGTCTTTCCTTTGGTGCCACACGTGGCCGTGGCAGGGTGGTCGTCACCGCAGTACCCACATTGGTTGCCTCGTGGCGGGCCACTTCGCTGCTTCGCTGGCGGGAATCGTCTGTGGATCGCATCCACCCGTTCTTCTTTGACGGTCGGGGCTCGTGCAGCTGGTGGGGCGATCACCGGGGTGCGCAGTGCCACCTCCATTTCCTCTGCCCTGGCGTCGGATAGTTCATGCGATCTGGCCAGGATGAGAATCTCGTCGAGCGAAATTCCTGGTTGCCTGAGGATCAGCTTTCTCAGCAGCTTTGACTTGCATCCGACTATGATTTGATCCCTGATTTCCTCCCGGGGGTTGGCGAACGGGCACGTGCTTGCAAGTTGACGGAGTCGAGCATAGTACATGTCGACCGATTCCGAGTCCATTTGCCAGGCACGCTTGAACTTGAACTTTTCAAAGTCATTGTTAAGCTGGGGGTCGAAATGTGCATTGAGGGCCGCGACAGCGGCGTCATAGTCGTCCTCGGGACCGGTGTTGGGGAGCGACTCAAACAGATCATAGATTTCATGACCCCCGTATAAGATGAGGAGCGACCTCTTCACTGCCCCATGCGTCTCTCTGGTGCCCTTGAAGTACAGGTTGAGACGTCCGACCCACGCTCTCCAGCGGAGTGCTGCCGTCGCTGGGTCCGCGGTCTCACTGAACGGCGGGATGGGCGCTGCGCCGGCATGCAGATGGGCGGGAAATGCAGGTACGGGAGGTCCCGCCATGGCCTGAGCACCCGCTTGGGCTTGGACCTGTGGGAGCGCTGCGGGCACGGCTGGCGTTGGCTGGACCGCTGGTTGTGGGGGCTGGCCAGCCCCGCCTTGGGCCGCCCCGGTAGCGTCCTGGCTCATGGTTTGACTCTACGCAGGCTGTTCTGGTGCTTTCCGGAGTCGTGACAGAGCGCAAGGCAGGGCCGAGGTGCTTGGGTGTGCCACGTGTTGGAGCGCTGTTAGGCCTGGCACAGGGGATCTGATGCGGTGCAGGCGGGGCACCTGGAACTCTCAGAGATGGCAGGTTCCTGGGTGAATGTGGTTGCGTTTGCCAAGGCTTGTTAGGCGAGCCTCTTATTATCCTTTCTTTTCTGTGTCCGGAGTTGGATGGGTCAGTGATGCGCTGCGTAGGCGTGCGCTGAGGGCTTGACAGATGACCCCAAATTGCCTTTGCCAGGGCTTGATGCAGGCGCCTTGCTGCACAGACAGGTGCAGAGCGAGCGGGGCCTGCCGCGGTAGGGATGCCGCTCACGCGCCTCCTCCGGGAGGGGAGGCGGGTCCGCCGTAGGCCGTGACCACATGGTGCTGCTTCTGGGCTTCGGCGAGCGCCTGCGGCGGGCAGGTGCCCTTCCTCCGCGCCGGCCGGCGAATGGAGGCAATGCAGGGATCGCGCAGGCGGGGCAGACAGTTCACTCACCCACAGGACACCACTGCTTCACACCGACCCCACGAGTCCCGCCGGCTGAAGGCGCTCCCTCACGGGAGACGCGTGGGCGGGTCTCGGGCGGAGAGGATCGGCACACCGCAGCGGGTGAGCACCGTCGCAGGTTACAGGCAACGCGGCCAGCAGGAGGCAAACGGGCACACGTGGGGAACAACCGGCCTCGTCGCCAGTGTGGTGAGGCAAGGCAAGGCCTGCTACGTGTGCTGGACACTACACAATGATGGACACAGACTCAAGGTAACAGTTAGCCGGAAAGACCCCGAGCGGTCTTCCGCTTCTTTATTTATACCTCGGCGCGAGCCCGCCCCGAGGTTGTGCGTGCATGCGTGGGGGAAAAGATACATTGTGTGGGAGAGCCCGGGTGGCTCTCTACACCAGGTAGCATTTAAGGCGAAGGATGAAAAAAACGAGATCATAGACTGTGGTGTGCTGAAAGTCACGGCAAACTATTACACTTATAGTTTGTATGTTTTTATTGGGTTTTTAAAACCTTAATATATTTTGCCGCATGCGACAGGGCAGATATAAAGAACTTCATTGTTGTACAGATCACACATCAACAGAACATAAACCTATCAAAGCTCATGAAACCGTACAGGCCAGAAACTAGAGGTCTTGGAACACTTAAGAGATGAAGTTCCGGTGTAGTGAGGTTACAGTCACGGAAGATAACAGCAACATGGAAGGCTAAGCCGGCGAGATCACACTTATGTTACGTACATATCCAAGAGCTGGTTCTAGGAGTTACACTACTTTACGTTCTACAAAATGCAGTTTGTGACCCAGTCCTCAAATCGTGGGACAGATCAAGTACTCAAGTATAGTCAGTGCACTTGTACGACTCCAGCACATCTGTGAGAGAAGGAACATCTAAGTCGACCAAGCTTTAAAGCAGAAAATTGCATGACTGAGATAATGAAGTACTCTCTGTCATAACTGGAGGGAACCAATGGATCTATGTGGCTGGAAACGTGCCTAGGTCAGAGGTAGAACTTAGTATGTAGAGTACTGCTTTCCTACATTTCGTGTGTGATAAGGGTTTATGGGTATATACTGTTGTAATGATAATTTACAGATTAATTGTATTTATGCTGTCCTTAACGCTTTACTTACAAAACAATAACAAAGAGTAACTTAAGGGCAGTGGCGTAAACGCAAGTTGAGCCCCCCCCTTGCAAAGTACATGCAGGGGCCCCCACTCTGGATCTAATCCGGAGCTCTCAGGCCTGAGTACCTTGATGAGGGGGCCCTCTGCATGTCGGGCCCCCCGCACCACGGGGCCTGTGATATGCCACTGTTTTGGGATAAAAATAAAACTGCAGATATGCAAAAGTGATCAACTGCACTCTCACATTTCTAGGCTTGAGCTAATACACATGGTCAATCAACCAAGGACGCGTCTACTAACTAAGTAAATATTAGATATAACACATCTTAGGACAACATTTTCTACTATAAATATGTAGATTTTTGAGACCTAATCAAAATTCACCAGTCTATAAATGCCACGGGTTTCAAAGAATTCCAAAATAAAGACTGAAGTACTTAAAAATAATGCAAGTATTTACAAATGTGACAGGCTTGGTCTTTTTAGTCCATAGCTTTAGGATTGATCACCATTATTTCAGGGCCAACTGTTATGCCACAGACAAACGCTATGAAGCCAAGAATGTGCACAATATGCCAATAACTAACTCCATTCGGCCATGTTTATGCCATACGTAGACACTATCTTCCCCAAACCATGCCAATAAACCACACCATAATGCCAGAGGGACCTAATTATGTGACAGAATCCCAATATGCTGTTAGAGCACCAGATGCCATGGGTGAGCCATGGATGACTTAAATTTCAGGGGGCACACTGCCTAGCTGGCGGAACTAACACACTAGGAAAAAAGACACACACACTCCAGCTACCAACAATAATATATACATATATATATAAATATATATATCTTCAATTAAAAAAAACATAGGTTTTACGGGTGTTATAGTTAGCTGGATATTTCACTCATACAAAACCATTGAAATTCCTCCGTTATAATTAGTTGTGCTAAGTATAACTCGGGCGCCCTCAATCCACTGCTGATGATGTCACATATTACATCATTCATGACATGGTCAGTGACATCACTGATGACATCATCCACGTGACAATCTGATACATCTCATCATACACTAGTATAACCTTTCAACACTCATTATAACATATGGCGTATCATATTTGAAACCATTGACACCCCAATACCAGTTTCTAAAAACCCACTCAGTGATTCCTACATCTACACACACATCTAAACACTTACCTATAGATTCACTCATACATGTTAACAAAGATCAATAGAACACTATTAAATATACTTATACACCTACATCAACATTACACACCAGCACACATCCTATTCACTCATGCAGTCATCCTACTCACTTATGCGAACAATTGATCATACTTACATTTACTAAGCTACAAACTTATACAAACACCACTTTATTTATTCATATTTATTTATTTATTTATAAAGTTTTATATAGTGCAAACTTGACCCAAGAGGGTATCAGAGCGCTTTACATTTAGGATTGTTGCATTACAAGTTACATCAGATACAAGAGCATAGTAAGGTACAGTACAAATAAACAATGTTTCAATAATTCGTAGGAGGGAGGGGAATAAGGAGTAATAGCGTACCCTGCCGCTAAAAAAAATGACAGTTTACACAACTCTGCAAACGCGCCCCCTGGCGCGTTTGCAGAGGGGGAAGTAATTCCCCTTGAATACTGGGGTCCCTGGGGGCCAACTAGCCCACCAGGTACCTCCAGTAAGCGCCACGGAGCTGCGCTGCAGAGTGTTGTAAAAAGGGGCGTGGCCTCACTACACCTCTCTGCAACGCAGGCCCCTGGCGGATACTGGAGGTTCCTGGTGGGCTAGTTGGCCCTCAGGGACCCCCAGTATGCAAGGGGAATTAGTTCCCCCTCTGCAAACGCGCCAGGGGTCTGCAGTGTAAGAAAGGTGTAAAAAGGGGCGGGGCCTCAGAACACCTCTCTGCAACGCTGCCCCCTGGCGCATACTGGAGGTTCCTGGTGGGCTAGTTGGCCCACAGGGACCCCCAGTATGCAAGGGGAATTAGTTAACCCTCCACAAACGCACCAGAGGGCTGCCTTCCAGAGAGGTGTAATGAGGCCACGCCCCTTTGTACACCTCTCTGCAACGCAGCCCCCTGGCGCATACTAGAGGTTCCTGGTGGGCTAGTTTGCCCCCATGGACCCCCAGTATGAAAGGGGGATTAGTTCCCCCTCTGCAAACGCACCAGGGGGCTGTGTTGCAGAGAGGTGTAAAAAGGGGCGTTGCCTCATTTCACCTCTCTGCAACGCAGCCCCCTGACGCATACTGGAGATTTCCGGTGGGCTCGTTGGCCCCCAGGGACCCCCAGTATGCAAGGGGAATTAGTTCCCCCTCTGCAAACATGCCAGGGGGCTGCGTTGAAGAGAGGTGTAAAAAGGGGCATGGCCTCATTACACCTCTCTGCAACGCAGCCCCCTGGCGCATACTGGTGGTCCCTGGTTGGCTAGTTGGCCCCAAGGGACCCCAGTATGCAAGGGGAATTAGTTCCCCCTCTGCAAACGTGCCAGGGGGCTGCGTTGCAGTGAGGCGTAATGTGGCCACGCCCCTTTTTACACCTCTCTGCAACGCAGCCCCCTGGCACATACTGGAGGTTCCTGATGGACTGGTTGGCCCCCAGGGACCCACAGTATGCAAGGGGACTTAATCCCCCAACTTAGAACGCGCTACGGGGCGCGTTTGCACAGTGGTGAAGGTAGGGGTCGGGGCTTGAGGTGATATGTGTGCAAACATGCCCCATGGCGCGTTTTAAGTTGGGGAATTAATTCCTCTTCAATCCAGAGGTCCCCTAGGGGCCAACTAGTCCAACAGGTACCTCCATTAAGCGCCATGGAGCTGCGTTGCAGAGTGTTGTAAAAAAGGGGCGGGCCCTCTGAACACCTCTCTGCAACGCAGCTCTTTGGCGCATACTGGAGGTACCTGGTGGGCTAGTTGGCTCACAGGGGACCTCAGGATTGAAGAGGAATTAATTCCCCAACCTAAAACGTGCCACAGGGCATGTTTGCACACATTGAGCACAATATTCCACTAAAATCAGTGGAACTACGAATTCTGATTTACTCACCTGTTATCACGAGAGACGTCAGTGCTGCATCTTTGAGCCCAGTACTGATCCTGAAAAGTAAATCTAAGCGTACTTACCAGTAACTTGAATTTCCTTCCATAGTCTAACATTGACTGGTTTCACTTGGAAATTCTTCTAAGTGTGGAGTTTTGGAACTTTAAAAAATTCCTTTAAAATGAGCCGAACTACAAATTCCGATTTACTCACCTGTTATCTGGAGAGACTTCAGTGCTGCCTCTTTCAGCCCACTACTGATCCTGAAAAGTAATTCTTACCATACTTACAGTAACTTAAATTTCCTTCCATAGGCTAACATTGACTGGTTACACTAGGGAATTCTTCTAAGTATGGAATTTTGGAACTTTAAAAAAATTCCTCTAAAATCAGCCAAACTAAGAATTCTGATTTACTCACCTAGTATCAGGAGAGACCTCAGTGCTGCATCTTTCAGCTCACTACTGATCCTGAAAAGTAAATCTAAGCATACTTACAGTAACTTGAATTTCCTTCCTTAGGCTAACATTGACTGGTTTCACTTGGAAATTCTTCTAAGTGTGGAGTTTTGAAACTTAAAAAAATTCCTTCAAAATCACTCGAACTACGAATTCCGATATACTCACCTGTTATCAGGAGAAACCTCAGTGCTGCATCTTTTAGCTCACTACTGTCCCTGAAAAGTAATTTTAACCGTACTTACCAGTAACTTGAATTTCCTTTCATAGGATATCATTACCTGCTATATAAAATATATCTAAATTAAAAATATATAAAATAAAAAAAATATATTACAATTTCAATATTTTTAAAAACATTTATTTTCAATTTATATTAAAACTATGTAATGTAATTTAAAAAATAAAATATCTAAAAATAAATACTTTAAAACAATTAAGTAAATCAGTATAAAAAAATATAACAATTAGTACATTTAAAAATTATTATTTACAAAACCTTTGAAATTCACTGAAAAAACCATAGGTTTCAGCCACGTTATAGTTAGGAATTAGCATTTAAAAAACCTTAGAAATTCACTGAAAAAAACATAGGTTTCACACATGTTATAGTTAGCTGGATATTTCACTCATACAAAACCATTGAAATTCCCCCGTTATAGTTAGTTCAGCTAACTATAACTCGCGCGCCCGCAATGCACTGCTGATGACGTCACATATTACATCACTCATGATATGGTCAGTGACATCACTCATGACATCACTGATGACATCACTGATGACATCATCCTTGTGAAAGAGTTGCAGACCACCTGTCACCCGAATATAACCTTTGATACACCCATTGAAAAAATAGAAACTAACATTTTAAAAAAAATGGAGATACCAATACCAGTTACAACAACCTATTAGGTAATTCCAACATCTACATGCACATCCACTCATTCACCAACAGTTCTATATAGTACCTCATACATGTACTCACTCATCATATGTACTCATACACTAATACATCCTGTTACACACTGATGCTCATCCATAGTTACTCACACACATACTTACACATGCAATTACATTATCAAACATCAATTTACTTACATATACAGCTATACACACACCCCTACACTTACTTCTACAGAAACATACACATACTTACTCTCTTAAACAATCACTTATAGAAACACATACTTATTTATACAGGAACTCTTCCAATCTCTCACTCTCATATATACTCACTTATATACATCAATAATCACATATACCAGTTTAAAACATATGTACTTACTCATAAAGACACTATTGAGACAGTCATTCACTAACTAACACACCCATACACACTCATCTACCCATACAGTCCTGCACACATGCTCTCTTCAAAACACATACAAACAGTGAGTCACTCATTCATGCATCTATGCACTAAGTAATATCCCCCACCAAACCATACAAACACTTATACTGATACTCAAAAAACCAACTAATAACCCATATACACACTCATGTAGCTACTCGCCAACCCATGTAGACACTTATACACAAAGTGAGACACTGATTTTTTTTTTTAAACAAATGTTATTGATTTCAAATATACATTATGCACACACATACTGACCATCTCCCATCAATGTAAACCAGTCCCCTCTCTAGTCTTCTCCGTGGTATCCTTCTTATGCTAATCAACATGGCTATGGTAGCATCTTCTGGTGATTATTTATCAACAATCTGCTACTGTTAATTTAACTTGCTTCAATATACCCCCAACTATCATTGTACCCTCTCCCCCTCCCACCCCACCGGTACGTGTATCAACTGCTGCAACTTTCCATCATGTGCCAGCTACCAATTACTACTGACAGTTTTACTTCATTTACCTGTTATTGCTCGGGCACCCCCCATTCCGTTGACCGTTCCTTAGTCTTC
This sequence comes from Lissotriton helveticus, assembly GCF_964261635.1. Taxonomy (NCBI): domain Eukaryota; kingdom Metazoa; phylum Chordata; class Amphibia; order Caudata; family Salamandridae; genus Lissotriton; species Lissotriton helveticus. The sequence continues at coordinate 1,327,444,649 of NC_136067.1, read as the reverse complement.
ATTCATCTGATAGTCCCGTAGTGCCTTACTAGTGCCTCCCATGCTGTTGCTGTCTCTAATGCTTTGTCGTTGTCAAGCCGTCTCGCCCGCTGGTACCTAATCGTGCTCTCACTCCCTGCCCACTTTAAAAGCTCAGTCCTCCATCTCTTGCTACTAGGTCCCTCCTTTACCTTCCAGTGCCTTGTTATTTCCCTTTTCGCTAATATTAGTCCCATGTCCACAAACTTACTTGTTACCATGGTTTTAGGCATGTGAGGGAACCAGTGCAAAATGCTTGTGGCCATGTCAAAGGTCAACTGTCGCTCCGTAGTAGTATTCGGGGTATCTCCCACTTTCTCCCAATAACTCCCCATCTTAGGGCAGGACCAAAGCATGTGCTCCAATTCTACTCCCGTCCTCGCACACCTAGGGCACGCTGCCTCTTCTACCTTAAAATATTTCCTAATTTTCCCTGGCGTTAAATATGCTCTGTGGAGTATATAGAAATGCAATAACTGGAATCTCGCATTCCTTGAACTCTTCCAGGCCCTTCGTACTATCGGTGCCCAGGCTGTCTCAGGTATAGGTTTCCCTATGTCCTCTTCCCACTTTCCTCTCAAGGTGTCTAAGGGTTCTAGCCCTTCATTTATCATCCTGGAATGGAGGCAGGTAACCCCCTTGAAAGTCCCAGCTGCCATCATGGTATATTGGAACGCCATTGTTGTTTTAGGTTCTGCCATCCCTCCTCGCCAGTGCCTCTGTATCGCTCTTGCAAAGTGAGACACTGATACGGATATTTAAATATTTAAACATTAATCGCAAATACATGTATTCACTAAGATACACTTAATAAGTCAGTTATACAATCAATTTTACAAAAAAAGACATCCATTTAGACACTTATTTACTCATTTATTCTTCCATCGACCTTTAGATATACATATATAAGAAATATTTATTTTTTAGAAAGACACACATACACTGGATGATGTCATCAGTGATGTCATCAGTGATGTTATTTGAGATGTCATCAGTGATGTCATGAGTGATGTCACTGACCATGTCATTAGTGATATAATATGTGACGTCATCAGCAGTGCATTGCGGGCGCGTAAGTTATAGTTAGCTGAACTAACTATAACGGGGAAATTTCAATGGTTTTGTATGAGTGAAATCTCCAGCTAACTATAACATGTGTGAAACCTATGGTCCAGGAAAGACATGGCTTGGCAGTTCGGGCTGGACTGTTCCCATGAGGCACAGGGTCAAGGCTGATTTGCATATGGCCATGTCTGAACTGGGGTGGTGTGAAGTGCAAAAAAATGATGGATTTAGGCCCAGATCCCTGTACTGGGGTGAATGTATGACATTGTTCTGCATTCTGTCCATCAATTGTTGTTTTTGCATTCGTCACCCCGAGTGGGATGGGTATGCTCAGACGTGAGTCCCATGCTCTCCACACCACTGGAGTCAAGCTATCCTGGCTGAAGACGGCTGGTAGCCAGAAACTGGTCCTAGGATGCTTGAGTCCGGTCCAGGGAAGACATGGCTTGGCAGTTCGGGCTGTCCTGTTCCCATGAGGCACAGGGTCAAGGCTGATTTGCATATGGCCATGTCTGAACTGGGGTGGTGTGGAGTGCAAAAAAACGATGGATTTAAGCCCAGATCTCTGTACTGGGGTGAATGTATGACATTGTTCTGCATTCTGTCCATCAATTGTTGTTTTTGCATTCGTCACCCCGAGTGGGATGGGTATGCTCAGACGTGAGTCCCATGCTCTCCACACCACTGGAGTCAAGCTATCCTGGCTGAAGACGGCTGGTAGCCAGAAACCGGTCCTAGGATGCTTGATTGCGGTCCAGGAAAGACATGGCTTGGCAGTTCGGGCTGGACTGTTCCCATGAGGGACAGGGTCAAGGCTGACTTGCATATGGCCATGTCTGAACTGGGGTGGTGTGGAGTGCAAAAAACCGATGGATTTAGGCCCAGATCTCTGTACTGTGGTGAATGTATGACATTGTTCTGCATTCTGTCCATCAATTGTCGTTTTTACATTTGTCACCCCGAGTGGGATGGGTATGCTCAGACGTGAGTTCCATGCTCTCCACACCACTTTAGTCAAGCTATCCTGGCTGATAGCCAGAAATCGGTCCTAGGATGCTTGATTACGGTCCAGGAAAGACATGGCTTGGCAGTTCGGGCTGGACTGTTCCCATGAGGCACAGGGTCAAGGCTGATTTGCATATGGCCATGTCTGAACTGGGGTGGTGTGGAGTGCAAAAACACGATGGAGTTAGGCCCAGATCTCTGTACTGGGGTGAATGTATGACATTGTTCTGCTTTCTGTCCATCAATTGTTGTTTTTGCATTTGTCACCCCGAGTGGGATGGGTATGCTCAGACGTGTGTCCCATGCTCTCCACACCACTGGAGTCAAGCTATCCTGGCTGAAGACGGCTGATAGCCTGAAACCAGTCCTAGGATGCTTGATTCCGGTCCAGGAAAGACATGGCTTGGCAGATCGGGCTGGAGTGTTCCCATGAGGAACAGGGTCAAGGCTGATTTGCATATGGCCATGTCTGAACTGGGGTGGTGTGGAATGCAAAAAAACGATGGATTTAGGCACAGATCTCTGTACTGGGGTGAATGTATGACACTGTTCTGCATTCTGTCCATCAATTGTTGTTTTTGCATTTGTCACCCCGAGTGGGATGGGTATGCTCAGACGTGAGTCCCATGCTCTCCACACCACTGGAGTCAAGCTATCCTGGCTGAAGACGGCTGATAGCAGAAACCGGTCCTAGGATGCTTTATTCCGGTCCAGGAAAGACATGGCTTGGCAGATCGGGCTGGACTGTTCCCATGAGGCACAGGGTCAAGGCTGATTTGCATATGGCCATGTCTGAACTGGGGTGGTGTGGAGTGCAAAAAAACTATGGATTTAGGCCCAGATCTCTGTACTGGGGTGAATGTATGACATTGTTCTGCATTCTGTCCATCAATTGTTGTTTTTGCATTTGTCACCCCGAGTGGGATGGTTATGCTCAGACGTGAGTCCCATGCTCTCCACACCACTGGAGTCAAGCTATCCTGGCTAAAGTCGGCTGATAGCCAGAAACCGGTCCTAGGATGCTTGATTCCGGTCTAAGAAAGACATGGCTTGGCAGTTCGGGCTGGACTGTTCCCATGAGGCACAGGGTCAAGGCTGATTTGCATATGGCCATGTCTGAACTGGGGTGGTGTGGAGTGCAAAAAAACGATGGATTTAGGCCCAGATCTCTGTACTGGGGTGAATGTATGACATTGTTCTGCATTCTGTCCATCAATTGTTGTTTTTGCATTTGTCACCCCGAGTGGGATGGGTATGCTCAGACGTGAGTCCCATGCTCTCCACACCACTGGAGTCAAGCTATCCTGGCTGAAGATGGCCGACAGCCAGAAACCGGTCCTAGGATGCTTGATTCCGGTCCAGGAAAGACAGGGCTTGGCAGTTCGGGCTGGACTGTTCCCATGAGGCACAGGGTCAAGGCTGATTTGTATAGGGCCATGTCTGAACTGGGGTGGTGTGGAGTGCAAAAAAACAATGGATTTAGGCCCAGATCTCTGTACTGGGGTGAATGTATGACATTGTTCTGCATTCTGTCCATCAATTGTTGTTTTTGTATCTGAGAGGTACGTCACATTGTAAATCCCTGTACCAGAAGGACACATTCCTACATGGCGGGGCGTTCCTGCGCAGAAACACCTCCTAAAATTGGCTGACTACAATCTACAACATTTCACTTTGTCACTTTTGCGCTAATGCTGTGTCAAAACCCTGCACTACCTTGAAACAGGTGTAAGGATTGACACAGCAGTCTGAGCATAGGGCCCCCAGACCATTGCTGAAGATACATTGCACTTCCAACATAACTCAACAATGCACCACCTTTACAGCACAGATACATTACATATATGTGCCATTTGTATCCCATGGTACGCCGCATTGTAAATACGGCGCATCCATGGTGGTGGGTTCATGGAGCACAATAACTGCCATATTCCTGGGGATATGCCAGTTATTGTATATGTGCCCATTAGTGTTTTAATGTAGTGATAGGATTACTACATACCGATGAATGAGTCACTACAAAACTAAAACAACAGTGACAGAGTGTTTGCTGGAAGTGTAACGATACAAACTAGTAAATTGAACGTATAAAACACAAATTTGCAAGTACATAGAAGACTGCATACATCGTCTATAAGGATTTTGAAACAGTCTATGTCCTAAGGCCTATTTTAATGCATGAGTACTTAGATAGTGAGTAGATGATTAAAAGACTGCAAGGAAAGAACCTGATTGAATTTATAACAGTATCAGTTGTACCACAGTATACAGATAAACACATACTGCTGAATGGCTCACTACAATATTGAAACAGTAGTGTGAGAATGTTTGCTGGAAGTATTAGGATACACATTGAGGAATTGAACGTATAAAGCATGTTTGCTGGTGCATAGAACAGTGCATCCACAGTCCATGGAGGTTTGAAACAGCCTATACACTAAGTCCTCTTTTAATCCATGACTATCTAGATACTGACTGGATCATTACACTTCTGCAAAGAAAGTTCCTCACTAAATTTATTACAGCTTCAGTTTTACCACCGTACAATCAAAAAGAACATACTGCTGAGTGGCTCACTACAATACTAAAATAGCAGTGTCAGGGTGTTTGGTGGAAGTCTAAGGATACAGACTGGGGAATTGAAGGCATAAAACACAAGTTTGCACCTGCATACAAGACAGCGTGTATACTCCATACGGATTTTAAGCAATCGATACCCTCAAAACCCACTTTGCATATTTTAAATCAATACAACCATTTAAAGAATATATAACTGAATCTATAACTGTTTCACTTTTAGTACAATAAATACATTAGTAGATAGTGCTCAAACCTTTATTATTTTTCAACAATAAATTTATTCTTGTAACATCTCATAATTTAACAGACATTCCAATACAACTTCATCAAATATGTCATTCAGTTCAATTTCCTTGTCAGCAGGTTCTGATTTAATGTGTTCTAAAATTTCAACATAATTTAAAACTTCAACAAAATCTGCATCAAAGCTTTCATCTTCAAAATTACAATTCATGTCTGCAGCACTAATTTCCCCTTCTTCAGTCTTATTGCCTGTGACAGATAGGATTAGTTCTTCAATTATACTCAAAGTAATATCCAAAATCTCCTGAGTATGAGGCTGTTCTCTTTCCATAATTTTTCCTTTATGTTCTTGTTCCCTGTGTAAAAATATAAACAGTTAATTTTTATCACTTTTCGTAATATATAATACAAAACTACAGTTTTCACCTATTTTGGCCTACAAAAAATACTATATAAATACCATTATCTAATAACATTCCATTAGTAGAGTTTTAGTCCTTTGCAAAATTATACAATTATAATTACTTATAAGGATATCCTGTTCTTATCTTTTCTTAAATCTTGAAAGCAGTCACTCCTTATGACTATAGGAAAAGACTCAGGCTGTTATAGTAAAATACACTACTAAAAAATGTAGAATATGTCTATTCACCTTACCCTTTCCAAAACAGTAAATGTGTTTTACTATAATGGAAAAGATACTTTTCATTGTCCTGAACAACACTGTGTATCTGTGTATATTTAGACATCATTATCACACTACTTTTTAAATACTTCATGTGTTTACTCTATCTCTATTCCTCATCTATAACTTAGTCTAACCCTACTAATTACCTACCCCTTCCAATTTCGAACTAGCCTCTCCTCTAGTATTTATCTGCAACCTTGTAGCTTATGGTTCTTTATTTTTCTCACTGCTTTTAACCTATAATTACGTAACATTCATTAACCTAAGCCTCTCAGTTTATTGTCTAATTTTTATATTATTAATTTCCTTGTGTTCTTCTACTAACTTATCGTTATGCAGTTGCTAGTTATCTATTCTGTCAATCCTTGAATATCTTATGTGTTTCACTAATGTTCCTTCTTCATTCAAAAGTCTTTCTAGTTGTATTCCTTACTCAATGTGTTCTTTTCCCTTAAGACCTTGCTTAACACAAATTTTATCGTTTCTTCTTTTAAGTTAGAGAAAATACATCGACTGAGTAGATTCAATATTGTCTATAAGGTCAGGTAAGTTTACTTACTCACTAACTTGTCAAACAACGTTCTTTAACTCTCACAGAAATCTTTCCACTTTCTCTTCAGGAATGTCTAAGGAGCAATTGAAAACGGGTCTAAACTCCGGAACGTCGTCGGTGAAGTGCACATTCTTTAGTGAGCGCGCGCCTCACCAAGGATTCCCCACAACTCTGTGGTAAATGACTAGATCGCAACCGCGTCTTTCAGCCGCGGCCCGTGCAGGGAGTTGCGATGGGGCAGGCAGGGGGGCGGGGGAGGGGCAGGGTGAGGGGTGATAAACAACCGAAACTGGATGATTGCAGGTAAGTAAATAATTACATTAATAAAACGAATTTCGGGCCATATTATCAACAAAACGCGATATCAACAAAAGGCGACACATTATCCCCGCTTTTATCAGCAGGAAAGTGGCGATAAAGCAGCGATATCCATCTCGTTTTGTTGATAATTGACCCGAAATGCATGCTAATGGCTTCGTGGTGACGATCATGCGTGGTTAGGAGGTCGTACATGCATGTTTAGGCTCCATTTTTTTTTTTTTTATTTAAAGAAAAATCGCAGCGTACGCTTACAGAAATATGTACAATTACGAGCAGGAGCTGCATGCTGATTATTTATTTATTTATTTATTTATTATTATTTATTTATTTAAAGATTTGTAAAGCGCCTGGTGACCCGGAGGCATCCCCGCGCTGTGAGAGCTTGAATTGGCCAAGAGGGGAGAAACAACTTATTTAGGGAAAAGCAGAGTTTTGAGCTGCTTGCGAAAGCGCAGGTAGCAGGGTTCCAACCGCACACTGCGGGGAAGCGAATTCCAGCGTGTGGCTGCCTTTACGGAGAAGCGACGGCCTCCAGTCCGTACCCTCCTAAACTTGGGGACATTTGCCAGCCGCTCGTTATCCGAGCGCAGAGATCTCGAGGCTTTGTACGGGGTAACCATATCTCCTAGGATCGAAGGGCCTTGTCCATTGAGGAGCTTGTGAGCGATGCACATTGCCTTAAACTCGATCTTCTCACGCACTGGCAGCCAGTGGAGAGCCTTAACGCTGGTCTGGCAGAGGTTCTGGAGGGGAGACCCATCAGAATCCGGGCAGCCGCATTTTGGGTTCGTTGTAGTTTGCCCAGAGTAGCTTCAGGGGCTCCTAAATAGACAGCATTACTGTAGTCCAGTCGTGCAAGGACCAGCCCTTGAACCAGGATTTTCCTAGATTGAAGGGGAAGCAGAGGAAGGATCTTGCGGACTGACCGCATAAGTCCAAAGCAGGTTCCAGCTATTTTAGTTGCCTGGGTTTTCATTGACAAGTCCGGTTCGAGCCAGACCCCCAGACTCTTAATTTCTTTCTTGGGGGCGGGCACCTCACCCATAGTATCGGGCCAAACAGATGATGGAATTGCTGACCACTTCTTGCCCATCAGCATAACTTCTGTTTTGGACCCATTAAGTTTGAGTGAGGACTCGCACATCCAGAGATGGATTTTCTGGAGGCAGTGCAAGAGATTATCTGGGCATTGATCGAGATGTGAGAGAGAGACGATCAATTGCGTGTCGTCCGCGTAACTCACAATCTTGATGCTGAAGGGGGCAGCTACGTCCTCCAGAGGGGCCATATAGGCGTTAAAAAGAGTGGGACTAAGTGAGGAACCCTGGGGGACCCCACTTGTCAATGGAAAAGAGTCAGAACGGGAGTTGCCATCCCAGACCTGGAACGAGCGGCCCGTCAGGAATGACTCTATCCAGGCCAACGCAGTGCCCCCGAGTCCCGCCCTGGCCAGCCGGTGGAGCAGGACATGGTGGTTCACCGTGTCAAAGGCTGCACTAAGGTCCAGGAGGATCACTGCCACTGACCCCCCCGAATCCAAAATGCACCTTGCCTCCTCGATGACGGCGAGGAGGGCAGTGTCCGTACCTTGGCCAGGGCGAAACCCCGTTTGGGAACGTCGTAGCAGATTGTTAGATTCCAGAAACTGGGATAGCTGGACGTTAACCAGTTTTTCAGCAATTTTGCTGATGCCCGGGAGGAGCGAGATTGGCCTGTAGTTGGCCATATCAGCGGGGTCCAATTGTTTTTTTTTGAGGAGGGCTTTAACTACCGCCCCCTTCCAACTAGGAGGGATGGAGCCATGGGACAGTGAGGCATTGATTAACTCCAGAACTGGAGGAACAATCGCAGAGGCGACTGCTTTCAAAAACCTCATGGGAGCAGGGTCACGGGGAGAGCCACTTTTCATCTTAGCCAGAGTTGTTCCAACTTCGACCGATGAGACCGCCCTAAAAGCATTAAGCTGCGGGCGAGGGTCGCCTACTGGACAAGTGTCAGGCGTCACTTTGTCCCAGCAGGGTAGCTGGCTAGGCTGCGGAAGTGAAGATAAGATGTGGGAGATTTTAGAGTCAAAGTATTTTGCAAGTTCATTACTCCTGTCCGGTAGGGCCCTGGTCAGAGAAAGGGGTTGAGGTACCTTTAGGAGTTCTTTGACGATGAGATAGGATTCTCTTGCGGAGTTTGTGGCCTTTTTTATCCTATCATCATAGTAGGAGGCCTTAGAAAGTTTCAAAGCAGATTTGTATGCTCTCACAGTCCTCCGGTAGGAATCTTTACTAGAGTGGAGCCAGTCCTTCCTCCACAGTCGCTCTGCTTTTTTACATTCCTTGCGGAGGGCTCTGAGTTCAATGCTAAACCAGGGGGCCGAGCCTGTCTTTCCGCTCTTGTCTTCGCAGGTTTTTATCGGTATGATAGAGTCGAGTGAGTCGGAAATCCATTTCCTGAGGCTGCTATCAGCTACAGCAGGGTCCCCCGAGGGGGCGGGGGTCGTCAATTCCAGTGCTCTGGCCCAGTCCTCAGTTGAGAGTCTGGACCATGCCCTGTCCTGGGTGTACGTGACGGGCTTATGGGGCTTCCTGAATTCTCCTGGCCAGAAAAGAGGAACCAAAAAATGGTCTGTCCAGGGGAGGGGGCAAGAAGGTTTGGCCTGGAGGGTATGGACATTTGTAAAGACTGGGTCTAGCAGGTGGCCCTTGATGTGGGTGGCTCCGGTATTGGCCAGTTGGAGGCCATAAGCAGCCAAGTCTAGTATCAGGTCAGCAGCCCCTGTGTCTAGGGGATCATCAAAGTGAATATTGAGGTCCCCTAGCACAGTGATGTTAGGTGTAGAGTGGGCAAGTGCTGAAATAGATTCTAGTAGGGCGCTAGCAAAGGGACCAAAGTGGCCGGGGGCGATACACCAGGAGGCCTGCCAGAGAGGTAGTCGGGGTCATATGGATGGTAAAATGGCAGCTCTCTGAGTCCGTGATGTGAGCATCGCTAATTCTGCATGAGAAATGATCTCTATGCAGAATGGTCAATCCGCCCCCTCTACCCGAGGGACGTACTTGGGACTGAATAAGAAAACCCGGGGCCAGAGCCAAGACCACATTCGAGTCCGAGTGTGTTGTGAGCCAAGTTTCCGTGAGAAACAGGATGTCTAGCTCATGGTCCACGAGCAGGTGGTTAATAAGCAGGGCGTGCATGGGGAGCGACCTACAGTTCAGTTCAGCTAGTTTCAGGCCAGAGTGTGAAGTTGGTGCCTGAGTCAGATGTAAATTGACCGGGTGACAGAGTACACAATTTATGAAGTATCCATCTGAATCGTGTACATAATTACACTGTGGGTTCTTTGTAGGTCTGAGACTTAGTAAATCGCGCCGTGAATAACTCACCCTAGCGGTGTCCACTCCCGGCATGGGTTCTGGCCCTAAGCCCGTTCGAGCGCGGACGGGCGCAGACGGGCTTGCCTTAGGCGCGCCTTTGGCGCGCAATCGTCACGCCCGCTGCGCGCGTCCGCTGCGCGCATCCGCTGCGCGTTTGTGGAGGGCACATTTCTAGTGAGGTGGAAGGGGGCGTGGCCTGCGTCGGTGGGCGTGGCTTGTGCTCGCTCCGATTTTGGCGCCAAGAACTCCGACCCGCCGCAGCCCTGGAATCGGCAGCGCGGGGAGTTCTCAACAGGTGAGGTGGGGGAGTGCTCTGGGGTATCGTGCTACAATTTAAGGTGCAATTTTCAGTCAAAAGTAGTTTTAAAAACAGTGCAACAATTTATCCAAACATGAAATTTTAAAAGTAATCTTTAAAATCAAATCTCGGGTGGATTAGTTAAAAAGCGTTTCGTCTCCCGGCTATCTCGCCTCAGGAGTGGTTAGTCTCTACTAGCGGCCTGCATTGAGCTCGCTTTTGAGGTCTAGCGAAGGGGGCGTGGCTTGCGTCGGTGGGCGTGGCTTGTGCTCGCTCCGATTTTGGCGCCAAGAACTCCGACCCGCCGCAGCCCTGGAATCGGCAGCGCGGGGAGTTCTCAACAGGAGAGGTGGGGGAGTGCTCTGGGGTATCGTGCTACAATTTAAGGTGCAATTTTCAGTCAAAAGCAGTTTTAAAAACAGTGCAACAATTTATCCAAACATGAAATTTTAAAAGTAATCTTTAAAATCAAATCTCGGGTGGATTAGTTAAAAAGCGTTTCGTCTCCCGGCTATCTCGCCTCAGGAGTGGTTAGTCTCTACTAGTGGCCTGCATTGAGCTCGCTTTTGAGGTCTAGTGAAGGGGGCGTGGCCTGCGTCGGTGGGCGTGGCTTGCGCTCGCTCCGATTTTGGCGCCAGGAACTCCGACCCGCCGCAGCCCTGGAATCAGCAGCGCGGGGAGTTCTCAACAGGTGAGGTGGGGAGTGCTCTGGGGTATCGTGCTACAATTTAAGGTGCAATTTTCAGTCAAAATTAGTTTTAAAAACAGTGCAACAATTTATCCAAACATGAAATTTTAAAAGTAATCTTTAAAATCAAATCTCGGGTGGATTAGTTAAAAAGCGTTTCGTCTCCCGGCTATCTCGCCTCAGGAGTGGTTAGTCTCTACCAGGAGTGGTATTGTCTGTCAATACTCCAAACCAGGAAGTTTTGCAAGCCATCTTATTTGTCACGGCAGCCGAGTCACAAGGAAGCAGTAAAACAAAGTTGAGAAATAAGGAAAGGGGGTAGGATAGAAACATTCTGAACCTATCAATCAATCAATCAATCAATCAATCACTGCATTTCTAAAGCGCGCTACATACCCTTGAGGGTCTCAAGGTGCTGGGGGGAGGGGCGCTGCTACTGATCAAAGAACCAGGTCTTGAGAAGTCTTCTGAAGGCCAGCAGGTCCTGGGTCTGTCGTACGCTGGTAGGGAGAGCGTTCCAGTGTTGCTCAGGGAGTGGTAGATTTATTGTACGCGTACCAACCACGTATGGACGACCTACAGCTGTAATGTTGAAAGTCGTCACGTAAGCGTACGTAAGCCAGAAAAGTAAAAATACTTTTAGATATTTATGAAGTGTATTTGTTTATGTGTTGTGTGGCTCTAAAAAGAGCCGTTGTGTTTATTGCGAGATTTTAGTACCTACAAGTAAGTACCGATGCAGAGTCTTAAGTTGATGAGGAAGACTGTTCCCCTCATCTGTAAAATGTACACCATCTCTCCTGTAGATGCCATGCATATTGAAACGCAGATTGTTGTTGTAAATGGACCCCATTAGATAGTCTCGGAGAAAGGCAGAAACAGATTTATTCACATGTTTCTTAGCTTTTTCAAACTGTAGACAATAGTGGTTGGACCGCTTCCATTTCTGCCTTTGGCATATATTAGAATATACAAAGACAGTTTTGGGGAACAGTGTCATCAATTGTGCAAAGGTGTCCTTCATGAGCATTTCCAGCGCGACCCCAGTCAAAGTGCCTAGGTCATTGCCACCACAGTGCACGAGGTCAGGGTGTTGGAGATGCACAAAGGATTTCACCAATGGCATCAATTGGTACAACTTTAATCCTCTCTGTCCAATCCATTTAATGTCTACATTTGGTAAACGTAGGTCCTTGTGAATTCTTTTCTCTTGTGCGTACATTTGACTCCAGAAAATATAGCTGTGTCCCACAATCCACACTGTAAGCATTTTGAAGAGAGGTCTGGATGCACTCTGATGGCGTCTTTAAATGAAATGGTAGTTTGAAAAGTAAGATTTTTCTAAAATGGTGAACAACATGCAGTTTTCAAAAAAAGAAAAGAAATGATTGGTTGTTTGACAACACTTTATAGAAAACTAGGTTCCATGTTTCTGTTTTTTAAAAGCATTATTTTATTGGTTAAGAAAAAGTGATAGAAAAGAACGTTACATAAGATAAGCTGGTATGTTCTCCAGTCAAGCATATTTGCTGTTTCAATTTGCAACAATGTATGATGAACTTTTCACCTGTGTGCTGAGTTAGGTGTTCCCTGAAGTGTTTCTATGGTAACTGGCAGATTGTGGAATGGGGGAAGGGTTGAAAGTTCTATTAGTTGGTAAGGTTTGGAATGTTAAACCAATAGAAATGTGTGTTTTCTTTTGAACTAATGTGTACAGGATTTCAATTGGTTATGTATATGTATGTATGCGTAAAATGAGAGGGAAAATGTTCAATTTTACGGTTGTGCTGCAAACACTGAACTCCAGAGATTTTGTAGAAGAATATCCACTGTGTGAGTGGTATTCCTGTTAATCTAGAATTCAATTTGAAAGGTGAGTTGAAAAGTTGTATGAGAGTGCGTGTGTGCAGTGTATCTATGTACATTAACGAATTATGGGGTATATTATCAAGACTCGGCGATACAATTATCGCCACTTTATCGGCAGGAAACTGCCGATAAAGTGTTGATAATGTTATCACCTGTCTTGATAATATGCTCCTATATTCGTTATATATAATATAGTTGTTAAACGTTTTATAGTAGTAAATGTGTTTTGCTATAATGAATGCTGTTATGTTTTTTTCTTTAATATCATTTTGTGCCTCTCTGTACATTAAGGGATTATGGGCCATATTATCAATAAAGGACGATGCATTATCGCCGCATTTATCGTCAGGAAACTGCCGGTAAAACGGTGATAATGCTCTCGATAATATATCCTTGTGAATTCCCATAGAAACCCAGGTTATGGTGTTAACCTGGGCTTCTATGGGAATTCACAAGGATATATTATCGAGACCATTATCGCCGCTTTAGTGGCAGTTTCCTGCCGGTAAAAGCGGCGATAATGTATCGCCCTTTACTGATAATATGGCACTGACGGGCATATTATTAAGGACCAGTGTTAAAATTATCGACGTTTTATGTGCAGGAAACTGCCGATAAAACGACGAAAATGGGCTTGATAATAGGTTCTTGTAATTTGCTATAGAAGCCCAAGTTCTGGTGTTAACCTGGGCTGGTATGGGAATTCTCAAGGGCATATTATCAAGCTCATTATCGTCGCTTTATCAGCATTTTCCTGTTGATAAAAACGACGATAATCTATCGCCTTTTGTTGATAATATGTCCCGAAATTCGTTTTATTAATATAATTGTTTACTTACCTGCAATGATCCAGGGGCATATTACCAAGGGGGGAGATAGGCAATTATTGCCGATTTAGCATACATTTTCGGCCGCTAAGCGGCGAGAATTCTATCGCCCTATTAGCAACCTGTCGCTAACTGATGTTAGCGACAGCTTTTAGGCGATAGCGAGTAGTTTGGGGCCCGCTTTGCATGTCAGCGATGTTTATCGCTAATGACGTGCAAAGTGGGCGTACCCAACTAGTTACCGACTGAAAGCAGTCGCTAAGGTCGCTATCGCCTATTAGCAAGGCAGGCGTAGCATTGGAAATATTCGCGCTAACCGCGAATATCTCCAAATACAAACACCTGCCCAGACCAGTTCTTAGCCATGTTATCCAATGGGAGGTGGATAACATGACTAAGACCATTTCGTCTCTAATGCGTGAATATCGCTGTATTTTCAGCGATATTCACGCATTTCGCCGATCTCGCTGGATATTTTAGCACAATGGAGAAAAACGTTGCTAATAGCATGTTTTCTCCGCTAACATATCCAGCGATAGGCAGCGATAAAAAAATTGTTGCTAACCCTATTTAGCGATAAATATCGCTACTTGTTGGTAATATGCCCCCAGATTCTGTTGTATATCACTCCTCACCCTGCCCCTCCTCCGCCCTGCCTGCCTGCCCCATCGCAACTCCCTCCACGGACCGCGGCTGTTTCTTTATTCCGTTATATTGTACTGTCTATTTATACTCTCATTTTTTATAAAATTTTCCTTGTTTCATACTCGTTGTTCTTTTGTTGTAAGTCCTTTTATTTTTATAGTCCGTGGTTTGTCCTCATACTCCTCCCTCTGTTCTTGTAAGTAATATAATAGAATATTTGATATTTCTTTCGGTAATGTTATATATATTTTTTTATTATAGGTTGTGTTTATCGATACTAAAAATACTGCATCATGCTAACGAAGTACCAAAAGAGGAAGCAACAAAAGAAAAGTGTGTATTTGAAGAGAACTCACCAAGAAGATTTACATGAAGAGAGATGACTTAACAAACAGAAAGAAAGTCCTGGTAAGAGCAGGAGAACTTTTTTGAGGAAAATATTAAAGACTAAGAGTAGTGTTCAGAAACAGAAAAATGTCTTTAGTGTATCAGCAACGAAAAAAAAACTACTAATAAAGAAAAGAATAATGGAAAATCAAGTGCAGACAAAACTGTGTATAGTACAAGGAGGAAAAATCAATTCATGGAAATTAGGAAAAAATGTTTTATAATAGATTGGTATCAAATTTAATGAAAGAAATTAAGGTATATAAGAAAAAAACTGTATTTTATAAGAAGACGAAAGCTATAGAAAATGTAGTTGAGAAAGCTTTGGAATTGAAAAGAAAACTGTTTATTTTAGTAATCAATAGAATTAGATCACTAGATAAACCAATCCATTTAATGAAGGGCAAAAGTAGGTAGAGAAAACTAATTAACAGAAGTAATTTTTGTGAGTTTTTTTGGGGTGAATGGAAACATAGTTCAAGTTCTGAGCCTTTTTTAATGAAGAAAGTTATCTTCAGAGTAATGATTTGTTGCATGCAGCTGACACTACTGGTCGTGCTTATGAGGTTAGAAAGGGTTGTCCTATTGAGAAAGAGAACATTATTCCTAGAAATGTAGAAGAGGTGTTAGCTGGTGAAGTTTTAGGGAGACGTCCTAAAGCTCCAGTGTACACTTGGAATTGTAGTAGTATTTGCAGTGTGCGGAAAGAATCTATTGATTTTTTACGCAATTTCTTATGTAATTATACCAAGAAAAGTGTTCAACAAATGATTAAGATGTTGCAAGAATTAGATCCTTGCAAAGTGAGAGAAAATACTGGTTTGCAAGGTCATTCTCTGCCTTGTCTTTCTAAAAAAGTATTTTAAAGTGTTTTCCACCTTTCAGAATGTTAGCAGTTCATCATACTCAGATGAGGAAATTAGTCAGAACATTGTATTATGCAAAAAGTCAAGCACTAATGTTAAAAAAGTTGAACAGTGCTCTTTTGCGTGGATCTGTATCAGATGTAACAAATGTTTGTGATGAACTAGAGATTAGTTACTTTGGTCCTCAGGAAGACAGTGGAGAAAGCGAGAGATTAATAGAAGAAAATGTGTAAGAGAATGTAGGACAGTGCAGTGTAGAAAATTTTGAGCAAGAAATTATACAGTTTAAGGTGATTTCACGTGAAAGGCCAAATTATTCTTGTATCTTTTGTTGACAAATTCATTATAAAAATCAGACCAGGACTGTTGATCTGTATTTAAAAAGTGAAAAGGAAAATAATAATGAGTGGAAGGATTTTGCAACTTATTTGTTGGTAGAGAATTGTTTTGATTTGGGTTCTGATCAGCGTATTTGTAAATATTGTTATAACAAATTAGATGAGAACAAAATGCCTGCTAGAGCTGTGCATAATAATCTTGAGTTGGTAAATATTCCTTCGGAACTGATGGATTTAAATACCTATGAGTCTATTCTTATTCAATGTGTGCATCCATTTCAGGCTATTGTTCGTATGGAGCCTAAGACAGGAAAATTGCCTCCTTCTGATTTAGAGAGAGGATTAAAGGGAAGAGTTGTATATTTGCCTCTAGATTTAAAGAAAAATATTGAAACTATTGGTGTAGAAAATGTAGAGGATGAACCTTTAGTTATTCTTGTTAATGGCGTTCCTACTAAGAGTAATTAAATCTGGCAAGAATTAGTGGATGTTAGGAAAGTGAAAAAGGCAACGTTGTAGCTGATAAAAAAAATTACAATATTACAAAAATGTGTATGTGGGAGAAGAAGAAATAACTGTACAAGAAGATAGTGACTTGCCATCTGGACAAATTGAAAAAGTGGATGTGTCCAGAACTGAAGAAATCTATGAACATTACAGTGTTCATCCATTGCATTCCAAAGAAATGATGGGGAATGCTATAGAGTTATTTCAAATGAAAGAAGCAAAAGGAAGTCCCATTAGTGTATGGGAAAAAAGCTTAGAAGCTCGTTGTTTCCCTCAGTTGTTTCCTACAGGAAAAGGAGGACGATATGATGAACGACCTGTGCAGATACCTGCATCTGAATACCGGACATCAAGATTATATGCAGAAGATGCAAGATTTCGACAATGTATTCCATATATGTTTCATCTTTTGTTTGAGAGCGATTTGTCTGGACTTTCTTATGCAGTAAACCATATATTGAAAACAGATGTACATCTGCAAAATGTTTCGGCAAAGGAATTTATGGATAAAGTACAACAGAAAGATAATGTTTTGGAAACTCAGCTGATTAATCTGATGGCATGTCAGTGTGGTACTAATGAGTACTAGTACCGTCGTCATGGAGAACTTATGCTAAGGAACTTAGGAACTCCTACATGGTTCCTTACTCTAAGCTGTGCTGAATATGCTTGGGATGATTTACTTCAATTTCTTCGAGAGGCAAATCCAAATATACCAAATATCGAATACAAGACACCTGGAGAATTGTGCTCTTTGGATCCTGTTAATGTATGCAAGTATTTCAATCATAGATTCGAAGCTATGATGTCTTTTATCACCAATATAAAAAATCCTCCTCTTGGAGAGGTTCTTGATTTCTTTTGGAGAAAGGAGTATCAAGCGAGAGGTGCTCCTCACATACATATGCTATTATGGATCAAAGATGCTCCCAAATTTGGAACAGAATCAGATGATACTGTGTTGTCTTTTATTGAAGAATACGCTACATGTGATATACCCAAAACTACACAAGATAACGACTTAAGACAACAAGTCTTACGATTCCAAAGCCGACGTTGTGGCAAATACTGTCGACGAAAGTACAAATCTAAGGACAAATTCTACAGCAAATACCATTTTGCATTTCCTCGACCTGTAATATCGAAAGGAAGAGTGAACAGTTTTATGTCATCTTTGCGACATAATATCACAAGAAAGTCTCCAAAAAAGACCTACAACTTAAGAAGAAATGAAGAGTCAAAATACCTAATGACTATAACTCAGTCATTTTGTCTATGTGGAATGTTAATATGGATATTCAATATGTTGCAGACAATTCCATTGCTGTTGCTCGATATATAACATCGTACATAACAAAGTCAGAAAAGACGGAATTGAAGGAAATGTGGGAAGAGATTGCCCATGAGAAGAGTCTAAGTAAGAAATTATACAGTTACAGTTTGAAGATGTTATCTCATCGAGAAATTGGAGCGAATGAATGCTCGGATCGCCTTTCATCTGCAAGTCTGTACTCTAAATCTAAAAGAATGATTTGGGTGAGTCTAGGTCTTGCTGCAACACGAAACCGAGTTCTTAAATCTGTACAATAAATTGAATATTTAGCTGAAAAAGAGACAGAAAGTACTGATAATGTGAAAACAAATATGTTGGATACATATTATCCAAATAGAAGTCATCATCTTGAGACCATTTGTCTCTATGAAGTACTGCAAAACTATATTTTTAAACGGAATATTACCGAAAACATTAATAATGGTATATTTGCCGTTATTGGTTCTGAAGGATGTCTGGTGAAACAAACGAAAGGACATTTGATTTATCACTGTAAACTGAGTTGCGAAACACCTGACAAAAGGGAATTTTACTATTTACCTATTTTGCAACTTTTAAAACCATGGCGTTCATAATTGCAAATACTTGGAGATTTTGAGAGCAAAGAAGATTCCTTCAATGCAACTAAAGATACTATAGCATTTCCTATTTTTGCTAATTATGTCAAAATGTTGAATGACGAAATTGAGCAAGAAGCTACAGTTGCAGCTGAGATTGCTAGAGGCAGTTCTCAAGACAGTGAAACTTCTGCTCCATTGAGTCAGGACCCATTAGGAGAACCAATTGTTCTAAATGAAGCAGCAACTGCTATGGAAGAGGTGGAAACAGTAATGTATCAAGGTCAAGAACTTAGGAAACTTGGAAGAACAACTAAATCTTGAGCAGAAAGAAATTTATGAGCAAGTGAGAGAACAGATTGAGCATGGATTTCTTCATGAGAAGAAAGAGTGCTCTTGCTCATCATTTGAACCTATCCGTATGTATGTGAGTGGACAAGCTGGAACAGGAAAAAGTTTTTTAATTAAAGTAATCACAAGTTTTCTACAGAAAAGAACTGAGTCGCATTTGTCTTGTGTTGTCACTGCTCCAACTGGATTAGCAGCTCACAATATTAAAGGAATTACTTTACATCGTTTATTAATGCTACCAGTAGAGCATGACAACAAAGTACAATACCACAAGCTATCTGGAGAAGCTTCTTGTGAAGTTTCAAGAGTGTTGAGGAAAATGAAGCTTCTCATTATTGATGAGATAAGCATGGTCTCAAACGTAATGCTTACCTTTGTGCATTTAAGAATGCAGCAAATTCTTAAAACAGAGAATGACGTATTATTCGGAGGAAAACACGTCATAGTTTTTGGAGATCTTCTACAACTTACTCCTGTAAAAGGACAGCCAGTGTTTAAAACACTGGTGCATGAAGATACTAGAAAGTCTTTGGGGAGTATTGGCAATGTAAACATTTGGTCATATTTTCAGTATAAGGAACTTACTACAAATATGCGACAAGCAAATGATGTTGATTATGGAACTATTCTTCAAGATATAAGAATTGGAAAATTGACCGAACATGGCAAACAAGCTTTACAGACACAATTACTTTCCAATTTGTTTCCAAATGCAAATATTGTCCCAGAGAAAATATACATGAGAATTGCAGAAACCAAATCTGTAATCTGCTTAATGCCAACACTGCGTGAATGTTCTATATTCAATGAAGAAATGCTAAAGTTGGAAAATGAAGAAATTATAAAATTGGAAGCAATTGATAAAACATGAAGGAATCAGTATTATTTTGAGTGACAACTTGAAGAGGAAATTGGATTGATTAGAAAAATCGATAAGTAAAACTGCTGGTTTAGAAAAGAATTTGTATGCTTGTGTAAATTGTAGGGTAATTTTGCGACGTAATTTGAATGTGCAAAAAGGTTTAGTAAATGGAGCAATGGGTAAAATTGTTGATTTTGTTAATTATGTAAATAGAGGTGAGATTGAATTTTTGAAAATCAAATTTGATGAAATTGCTGAAGTACAACAAGTTAGTCATTGTGCAGCTCGTTTTTTGCTTGTAAAAGATTTGTATGTCTGCAGAAAACAGTTTCCTGTTTGTTTGGCATATGCGGTGACCATTCATAAATCTCAAGGTTTAAGTGTAGATTGTGCTTTAGTAAATATTGGAAGTACCGTGTTTAAAGAAGGTATGGCATATGTTGCTTTGTCTCGAGTCAGAACTTTATCTGGATTGTACTTGATTGATTTTGATGAGACAAAGGTTTCTGCAGATGCAAACTGTGTGAAAGAGTATAATAGGTTAAGAAGAGAATATGCACCCAATTTATGTCAATATCCAGTGATTTAAAAGCGTCTGGTAGGTAGAAAAAGAAGATTTGAGAATATCTGTTGTGAAACTGTACAGAAAGAAAAAAAACAAGATGAAGTTGCGCCTGCCAGCAAAAAGAAAAAGGACAGTGTTGAAGAGAATGTTGGTTATCGGTTTGAAAATAGTTCTGGTGCCAACTGCTGTGCTAATTTAGTGGTTAATGTTGTTTTTTTTCTTGAAAGTTTCCAACAGCAAGTTGTAGAAAATCGGGACAAAAGATCCTGTTCATTGTTGAATTCTGTTTATGACAAATGTAGTAGTGATAAAAGTAAAATACAAAGTGTTTCTGATATTCGAAATGTTTTGGACATATGTTCTGGTCACGAATTTTTAATGTTTATGCTTGGAGTACTGGAAGATGAAGGTATAGATGTTGAAAACCTTTTTGGCCTTTCTTATGAATGGCATCATGACTGTGGAAATTGTTTGTTTACATGTAGCACTGACATAGACACTGAGAGATTCATATATTTGACTTTACCTGACTGTGAATCAGTGTCTTTTAACAATCTAATTAGAGGAGCAAGTCAAAACATGCAGTGTAGCCAATGTAAATCAGAAATGTCATCAATATTACAAAGATATGGACAGTATGTTATTTTAATGCTGCAATGTTGTAGAACTGATGGAACAAAATTGAAAACTTTAATAAAATTTTTTGTAGCTGGTCAATGTTCAATATCAGGAAGAACATTTATAGCTGTTGCTATTATTTTTCATGATGGACCTTCTACCACATCTGGACATTACATTGTTTATTTAAAATGTCTGAAAGGTTGGATACAGTGTAATGACACTCAATTAGTTTTTAAGCAACGTTTGCCCAAAGAGTTACCAAATTCTTACCTAATATTTTTAAAGACAAAATGTTAAGATCAAAATGTGCCTTTTAGGATTAGTGCTGTTAAGGTAGATTAGTCTGGTGTTGTAGAGTATTTTGTAAGTGAGGCTGAGGAGCTTGAGGGTGATCCTTTTGTTGATATTGAGGCAGTGTAGGTGTATCAGGAGGTGGGTGATGTGGGTGCAGCCGGCAACATTGATGATCACTCAGGTGGAGGTCTTTTGGATTTATTGTAGTTGTTGTAGGTGTTTGGCTAGAATTCATGTGTAGAATGTTTTACCACAGTGTAGTCTCCTGCTGATGAGGGCCTGTGCCGCTCTTCTTCTTCTTTTGGTTAGGATACACTTGTAAATGTTGCGGAGCATGTGGAGGGTGTTATAGCAGTACGAGGAGATGGTGTAGACTTGGTTACACATGGAGAGGGAGGATTTGAGGTTGAATCCTATGTTGTGGACATGGTTGGTAGGTGTTGCTACTGTTCACAGTGTAGTCAGGTAGCAGGAGTTGTCTGAGGCTGATGGGGTGAGTCTGAGGATGAGTACCTTCATCTTGTGCCAGTTTGTGTTTACAGTGCTGCTCTTTATGTAGTTGGTGAAGTCCTTCATTGTGTCGTGGAGGTTGCTTTTGGTGGTATGTGGCTTCTTGCTGAGGAAGAGGATGAGCTGGGTGTTCTTTGTGTAGGAGATGTTGTTGAAGTTGTGATGGTGGGCTACTTGTGTGAGGGTGGCCATGTAGATGTTGAACAGCGTCGGACTGATGGATGAGTCCTGGGGGACCCGTAGATGATGTCGGTGGTTTTGGATCAGAACAACTTCCAAACAAAGCACTTGATGCATACTATTTGGCCATAAGGAAAAGTATGCGAAACCAATAAGGACTTTTTGCTGTGTATTTGTCACCATGTATTTGTAACTAACATTATTTACGGTGTAAGAAAATTAATCATATTATATTGTTATTTTATGATTGTTTGAGATATGTTATATTTACGTAAGAAATTGCTCTTAGAAAAAACATTTAAGATATGTTTTATTTCTATTTTTTATATTGTTATTGAGAATATTGACTGGGTTTTTTTAAGATATCCTTATGGATTGTCTTTTTTTTGCCCGTTGTTATGTGATGAGTACTATTGAACTCACTGTTTGTAGTGAAATTCAATATATTCTAAAAACAGCAAAAAAGGCAAATGAAATGTTTTACAAATTATTTTGTGTTGTCAAATATATATTGTAACTGTGTTTTTTTGTATCTTCACATGTGATAATTTTATAATACATAATTTTTTTATTATTTATTATGCTTAAGGTAAGTACAAGTAACTGACTCAGCCGCGGCCCGTGGAGGGAGTTGTGGTGAGGTTGGCAGGTGGGGCGGGGAAGGGGCAGGGTGGGGAGTTATAAACAGCGGAATCTGGATGATTGCAGGTAAGTAAACAATTAAATTATTAAAATGAATTTCATACCGCACCCTGCATCGCAAAATGCGATGCAGGGCACGGAACGAAGTGGCATGTTATCAACAAAAGGCGATACATTATCGCCGATTTTATTGGCAGGAAAAATTCCGATAAAGCGACGGTAATGGGCTTGATAATAGGGCCTTGGAAATTCCCATAGCAGCCCAGGTTCTGGTGTTAACTTGGGCTGTTATGGGAATTCACAAGGGCCTATTATCAAGCCCTTTATCGCCGCTTTATCGGCAGTTTTCTTGCCGATAAAAGCGGCGATAATCTTAATAATGTCTTTGTGTTGACGAACACGCGTTGTAATGGCTGAGACTTACGTCCTACAAATTAGTTTTTAGGTATACGTGTGACCAAGTCTGATAACATCAGAGTTTAAGGACAAACACCGTGGTGTCTGTGCCTCGAAATCTCGTCGATCACAAAGAAAATAGGAGGATGATAAAATGATAGTAACAGATATAATAAAAACAACGGTGAGAAACTACTAAAAACTACTAAAATGGCAGTGGACGGAGTACCTCATCAATATTGGCGCCTCGGCACTACGTTCCAAATAAATGTAGATATAATACGATTATTAATATATTACAAAGGTACAGCAGCGGATGACACACACGACCCGGGAAAACAAAGCAGCAAATTTATTACCTGAAATAAAGAAAGGTTTGTTTCTTGAACTTGAAGAAAAAGAAAAAAACGTGGGCTTCGAAAAGAGGCTGCGCATGCGTAGAGAGTACAACAGCAACATTACTAAGAGGAATTGTTCCGACATGGGTCATACATCTTTAAATACTGGTAAACATCACATACTTAATTTAAGAGAGTACAACAGCTACACAAAAAAAAGGAAAGTTTTACATACTATCATAGAAATGAAGGGGCATATTATGAACAAAAGGCGATACATTACCGCCGCTTTTATAGCCAGTAACTGCCGCTAAAGCGGCGATAATGGGCTTGATAATAGGCCCTTGTAAATTCCCATAGCAGCCCAGGTTCTGCTATTAACATGGGCTTCTATGGCAATTCACAAGGATCTATTATCAAGCCCATTATCGCCGCTTTATCGACAGTTTCCTGCCGATAAAAACGGCGATAATGTATCGCCTTTTGTTGATAATATGGCCCATTGTTCTTTTTTTGACCAGTAAACTTAGGTGAATATTATCAAGGACCGGTGTTAAAATTATCGCCGTTTTATGGGCAGGAAACTACCGATAAAACAGCGATAATGAGCTTGATAATATGACCTTGTTATTTCCCATAGAAGCCCATGTTAACACCAAAACATAGACTTCTATGGTAATTTACAAGGACGTATTATCAAGCCCACCCTCCCAACATTAATAAAAAACTCAAGACAATACAGGTACCCGGAGCTGGAAGGTCATTTTACATGTTACTGCCCCAGAAAGGTGGCGTTCCCTGCTACGTGTGCGGGGAGAGAGCTCAAAACACACTTTTTTTAAAAAAAGACCCGAGAGTTGCCGCTCCCCGAGACTGCGGGGAGTAGGACCGTAACCTCCCCCGCATACTTCAAAATAAAACCAGAGGAATGCCATTCCCCAGTGCTCGGGACACCTTACAAGCCCCCATTATGCAAAAAAATTGCCCCCGGGACCTAATGAATAAAACTGACTTCTAGTTTTTTTTCACCTTCTCCGTACAAGTACTGCACGACTACCCCGCCATTTTTTATTTAAAAAAAATAAAAATTGAGCCCAAAGATCCATCTACCACCCCCTGACCAAGACTATAGGGTCAAAATGTTTCTACCCTGCCCCCTTTCCTTATTTCTCAACTTTGTTTTACTGTTTTCTTGTGACTCTGCTCTCCTGACAAACAAGATGGCTGCCACCACTTCCTGGTTTGGAGTATTGACAGCAAATCATCATGCAGCTCCTGCTCGTAATTGTACGTATTTCCATACGAGTACGCCGCGATTTATCTTAAAAAAAAAATAGAGCCTAAACATCCATGTAAGACCCCCTGAGCAAGCCTAGAGGGTCAGAATGTTTCTAGTCTACCCCCTTCCCTTATTTCTCAACTTTATTTTACTGTTTTCTTGTGACTCGGTTCTAGCGAGGCACAAGATGGCCGCCAACACTTCCTGGTTTCGAGTGTTGACAGACAGTTCACAGCCAAACAGCATGCAGCTCGCGCTCGTAATTGAACAGATTTCCATACGCGTGCTGAACTCCGTCTCTAGATATTGCTATGATTTTACTTGCAATTTTCTCAGAAACTACTGAAGGGATATACACCATTTAACAAAAAGCACAATCTGCGAACCAAACTCTACTTCTCTGCCAAATTTCGTGTAATTCCGTTCAGCCGTTCGGGCTGTGCCCTGGCTTAAGGACCCTATGGAAAATTGCATGGGGAAAACATGTTTTGGGACTCCCTTTTGTCTTGGCCCCCACTTGACGAATCACTCCCAAACTTTCAGGGAAGGAGCGGAACCAAGCAGGCCATTTTCTTAGAGAAATTCACAAAGATTCGCCCACCGACGACAAAGTTATTCCAAATAGAATGTTGTGGATTTCCTATGGAAACTAGGTCCTAACTATAACTACCTATAGGCGACCGCCAGTAGGTAAAATATATATTTATTTATATATATATATATATATATATATATATATATATATATATTACCTCCGAATCCCCTCTCATACACATCAGATCACCTGGACACTCAGCGCATGCAAATAATCCTTTATTTCGACAAGAGAAAAGTCACGACACGTTTTACCATTACGGCTTGATCACGCTCGTCAGGCCAACAACAACGGCCATTTTTAAAATCCCAAAACACACCCTAAGTGCAAATCATGTGACAAACAGTGTAGGCATGGAGGACATCTTTGTCGAGTCAATTACCTAACTGAACAGTGTAATATATCGAGAATATTTCAATATATACAATTTTTGCTGTATTTTTCTACACACATATTAATCCTCCTGTAGTGATTATAGCTTGTGTGTTTTTATAATTTTGGAAAATACATTTGAATATTTCTCACGTTTTTGAATTATTAACACTTAATTCAGATATACAGACTGACATTGTTCGTATTGCGAAGTATTCACACAGTGACATTTACTACGGGGTAAATCGATGATAAGCATATTATACATACAACCCCTCTGATTATTGGGTGTTTTCAACTTCATCGGCATGAAACCTGTATTCTTATTGGTTCAGGCCCCACACACAAAAATTTGGCCAAGTGGGCGGGTCCGTATATTCAATTATATTCGCATAATTACAATATTTTCAATATTTGGATCATGCCCCAGTGGGCCCACAACATTGTATAATACAATAATATCAATATGATAATTCATATAGTTCCACAAAAGTACTTGACCCAGTGGGCATAATGTTTCGGAACCCAAAGCAGGTCAATGTCATCCCGATGAATTCATCCGAAATGTCACCTAGTTCTCCAATGCCATCTAAAAAGATTAAAATATTAAAATCAAAACAGACGGCTAACTTGACACCCTACATGTTCTAATACATTATACATTTTTTCATTCATGTAGGTGGACTGATAATTCTTCACTCATATTTAACCCCTTAGGGGACAGGCATTGAAAATCAATGATGTACTTGGATTCGAGTTTTCTTAATGATAACTCATAGTTACCTCCTCTTACTCCAAGGTCAACACAATCTAACCACCATATGCATCATGGTTTTATCTTGCATATGTGTGTCAAAAAAATGTCTAGCAATGGGGTATTGTTTGTTCTGGGAGCGGATAGCCCGCAGGTGTTCTAGCACCCTTTTTTTGGCCTCATGTTTGGTGCTACCCACATTCCATTTGTTACATGGACACATTAGTACATAAACGCTGTAGGGGGTGTTGCACGTGAGATGTTTTCGAATAACAAATTCTCTGGTCGTTCCAGGAATATTTAGAATTGTACAGTCCTGACTGTGCTTGCACGCTTTGCACTTCCCGCAGCGTTTAAAACCTACACGGGCTATACTGTCCTTTTTACCAGGTTTAGTGACATAATTCTGACTTAGTTCGTCCCGTAAGGTTCTCCCTTTTCGGAACGTAATCTGTGGATTCTCGTTGAGATACCTTTTCAGATGTTCATCTGTATTCAGAACATGCCAATGTTTTTTGAGAATTTTACGGACTTCGTATGATTGTCCTGAGAATGTAGTTATGAATCTAATGGTATCTGACTCATCTTTCTTCTCTCTTGGGTGCAATAATTCCTCCCTGGTTTTTGTGCTAACTCCTTGTACCGCTTTGTCAATCACATGTTTTCTATATCCTCGGCTCAAGAATCGCTGACACATGGTCTCCTTTTCTTCCTCAAACCCCTCCTGTGTACTACAATTTCGCCTAGCGCGTAATAATTCGCCATACGGAATGCTGTACACTAAGTTTCTTGGATGGCAGCTCGAGGCTCTTAGAACGCTGTTGCCTGCTGTATTCTTTCGGAATCATTTCGTGGTCAGTATGTTATTTTTAACTTCCACTTTGACATCCAGAAATTACATACTGTCTTGACTGATATGTTCTGTCAGTTGTAAATTGAGACAATTTGTATTCAATTTGTCAACAAATTGTTTAGCAGAAGTGGCATCCCCATTCCAAATAAAAAAGATGTCGTCAATGTATCGCAGCCACAGGGCTACGTTGTCAAATTCAGCCATCTCCCTGACGACCTGCTCCTCCCACCAGCCCATGAAAAGATTTGCATAGCTGGGGGCGAAGCAGGTCCCCATGGCCGTGCCCTGCGCCTGCCGATACATGACATCATCAAAATAAAAAAAATTGTTAGTCAGACAAAATTCTATCATTGCCACAATCATTTGTGAATGGTTTAGTAAAGAGATCGACCTGGTCTTCAAAAAGTGTCTCACTGCTTCCAGACCCAGGTTGTGTTGAATACTGGTGTATACACTACTTACATCCAGTGTTACTAGAGTGAAGTCAGTCTCCCAATGAATTTCATTGATGATACTCAAAAAGTGAGTAGTATCCCTAATGTACGATGGTAATGCAATCACGAAAGGTCTTAAATAATGATCGATGTATCCCGATGTGTTTTCCAACAGGGATCCTATAGAGGATACTATCGGCCGTCCCGGTGGGTTGGACTGATCTTTGTGTAATTTTGGGAGAAGATATAAGATTGGTATTTTGGGATGTGCACAATATAGATACTAATATTCCTCCCATTCTATCAACCCTTGCTCCCTCCATTCCAACAGTAACTCTCTGAAAAGAGTATAAGATTCAAGTAATGTATCTTTGTTGCATTTACAGTAACATTTTTCATCATTTAGTTGTCTGAATCCTTCAGAGAGGTATTTGTGTTTGTCAAGAACAACGACATTCCCCCCTTTGTCAGATTGTCGTATGACAATTTCATTGTCGGACCTAAGTGATTCCATGGCATTGTATTGGCTAGGTGACAGGTTCTTATTGGAGTTCGATGTCTTTTTATAACGTATTTTTAGCAAATCATTTAAAACCCCTTTTTCAAATACGTCAATAGCGTCACATTGTATTGCTGGCAAAAATACAGATTTAGGTTTAAACTTTGAACCTGGATTAATATCACACTCAGTTCCCCACGTATCCCATTCAGGTACATTGTCTGCATCGATCTCTCCCATGTGTAGTTTTTTTATTTATTTATTTAATGTTTTCTATAGCGCGAACATGACCCAGTGTAGGGTATCAGAGCGCTTTACAGTAGCGTATCATCAAAAGAGTACATTAGTGGAAAAACCAGAACATACGAGGACAAAACCAGTCAATTACAGAATCACACTTCAGTATAGCATATCAACATATATACAGTCAATGTTTGAGTGACCAAGGCACATCTAAATAACAGGATCATCTTTGTACCAACATTGGATAGCGGAGCACTGAATGCAAGTGAGCAATTAATATATAAGTGATCAAATTATAGACAAGCTGTCGTCCAATCAGTCCTATGGGAGAAATTTGCTCATATAGAATGATTTTGCTTCCTTTTTGAAGGTTGCGATGGATGTGATTCTTCTAATGTTTGGTGGGAGTGCATTCCAAATTCTTGGTGCTGCTCCTGAGAATGCTCGGTCATAAGTCTTTTTCTTGCGGAAGCGAGCCGGTTTCAGAAGTAAGTCTGTTTTGCTCCTAGAGGGTCGGTTAACTCCGGAAAGAGTAAGTTTTTGAGCCAGGTAACCTGGAGTATTGTGATGGATTGCATTATGGGTGATGCATGCCAACTTGAAATGAATTCTTGCTTCGAAAGGCAACCAGTTTAGCATTTTCAAGTGAGGGGAGATATGGTCGAATTTTTTGGAACCCACAATCAGCCTTGTGGCTGCATTAAGACAGGCTTTCAATGGGGCCGTTGTGATTTTGGGGAGCCCTGCCAGGGTAGTGCATCCATATTCAATCCTTGAAATGACCAGTGCTTGAACTGCAGTTTTAAGGTCTGTTTTGTTCAGGAAGGGTTTAAGTTTTCGCAAGTAACTTAAATGGAATCTGACGTTTTTTGCCATTGTATTGATATGTGTTGACATGTTCAGGTTTTTATCTAGAGTAATTCCCAGTGATTTGGTAGAGTCGACAATCTTTGGAGTACAATTTAGAGCAGTGATAAGGTTGATCCATTCTGTTGTTTTTAATTTGCTTTTCTGCGGTGAAATAAGTAGGAATTCAGTTTTCTGAGGGTTTAGTTTCAGATGATTCTTGGTTAACCATTGGAGGGTTCTTGATAGTGCATGGTTCATTGTCTTTATCTCTTCTGTTGATACAACCTTGATGTACAACTGAGTATCATCTGCATACATGTGGAAAGCAATATTTGCTTTTTGTAATATTTCCGTGAGTGGTTCAACGTATAGATTAAAGAGCGCTGGCGAAAGTGTTGATCCCTGTGGAACTCCGATTGTATTATTGGTCGGGCCAGAAAGGGTTTGGTTGACAATGATTTTTTGGGATCTGTTCTCAAGAAAGGAGCTGAACCAGTTGAGTACTGTACCCTCTAGGCCCATTCGGTTTTCCAATCTATCTAGGATTTTGGCATGGTTCACCGTGTCGAACGCCGACGAGAGGTCCAGTAAGATTAAGAGGCAGGTTTCATTATGGTCAAGAGCCAGCAATGCGTCATCTACTATGTGCAAAATTGCGGTTTCTGTGCTGTGGTTTGGACGGAAGCCCGATTGGCAAACATTTAGCAGGTTGAATTCGGAAATGTGTAGACTCAATTGTTGTTGGACACATTTTTCCAATACTTTGGCTAACATGGGAATGTTAGTTACAGGTCTGAAATTGTTTGGCACAGAGGGGTTCTCTGTTGGTTTTTTTAACAGAGGAGTGACTTGTCCTGTTTTAAGGCAGGCCGGGATTTGTCCTTGTGATAGTGAGGCATTTATGATCTTCGTCCAAACTGGGATTAACAGGTGGTTAAAGGTGGACCAACATTTTGCTGGTAGGGGATCGTTATAATGGTTGTTAGGTTTAGTGGTCGACATGATCTTTGCAATGTCCAATTCACTGACCGCTTTAAAACCTGACCATCTTGCATTGTTTTTAGGTTTCGTTAATTCTTGTTGAACCAGTTCTTCGTCATCCATATCCTTCCTACTTTCCATGTCTTCGGCTGCTTTTTTTAGT
Organism: Lissotriton helveticus; assembly: GCF_964261635.1. Taxonomy (NCBI): domain Eukaryota; kingdom Metazoa; phylum Chordata; class Amphibia; order Caudata; family Salamandridae; genus Lissotriton; species Lissotriton helveticus. The sequence goes on along the minus strand of NC_136067.1, from coordinate 1,327,414,715 downwards.
TCCCTCTCCAAATCGTTAGCTTTATTTGTAAAGAAGACTGAGAAATCTTCACTATTTAGACTTTTTGTAGTAATAGATGGTGCTACTTTAGCTGATTTGTTAGATTGTTCTTTGAGTAGATCAAAAAGTTTCCTGGGTCTGTTTACAGCATTATCCAGTTCTTTTCCGTTCATGTAATAATTCTACATCATTCACATCAAGATTGCTAACAGCAATAGTGTTACTCACAGTTCTTTTATCCTTCGGTTTCGTGCAGAACCATTTCTTCAATTTAAGTTTTCGTGAGAATAGAAGGAGGTGTTTGTGCAAAGTTTAAATTCTGAGAGGGGCAAAATGACAGGCCTAATGTTAACGTTTCTCTCTCCTCCTCTGTCAGGATCCGCTGTGAGAGGTTAACTACAGTCATGTTCATTTCTGATTTTTGCTCCTTGTTGCCATTCCCATTGGAGCTTGTGCGGCGTTTATGCCTCCTCTTTTTTGCCTGTTTGTTGCGTTGGTTCCTCCTCTGTTTGTACGACCTCAACCTCTTTGATTCCTCCCCTTCCTGAAATGTTTCTGTCCTGTTTTGACTCATCATTTGGAATTGCAACAAAAAGTTCGGCTTCTTTTTTGGATCTGTCATGGATGCCTGAATTGGTCCCGTGTTGGTAGAGACGGAGCCCTTGGAAATATTTCCATCTGATATGTCACTTTCCACCACTTCAAGACGAGCTCCTATTGTAGTAGGGTTTACAAACGCCATCCCCGTTTTTTTGTCAAAAAGGTGATCATATTTTTTCTGAAATGTTAGGGTCCGCCCTGATTGATAATCTTTAAAATCACGAATGAATTTCCGTTGTTTTTTTGCTGTTATTTCTTGTTCCAGCTTCTCCATTTTTATTGCCAGATCGTGCCAAACTTTTGATAGAAATTGAAAAACTTCTGGCAGATATTAGTTCTATCATGTCTAAAGAAGCACTGGATGAACATTTAAAAAATCAGACAATGTACCTGAATGGGATACGTGGGGAACTGAGTGTGATATTAATCCAGGTTCAAAGTTTAAACCTAAATCTGTATTTTTGCCAGCAATACAATGTGACGCTATTGACGTATTTGAAAAAGTGGTTTTAAATAGTTTGCTAAAAATAAGTTATAAAAAGACATCGAACTCCAATAAGAACCTGTCACCTAGCCAATACAATGCCATGGAATCACTTAGGTCTGACAATGAAATTGTCATACGACAATCTGACAAAGGGGGGAATGCCGTTGTTCTTGACAAACACAAATACCTCTCTGAAGGATTCAGACAACTAAATGATGAAAACTGTTACTGTGAATGCAACAAAGATACATTACTTGAATCTTATACTCTTTTCAGAGAGTTACTGTTGGAATGGAGGGAGCAAGGGTTGATAGAATGGGAGGAATATCAGTATCTATATTGTGCACATCCCAAAATACCAATCTTATATCTTCTCCTAAATTTACACAAAGATCAGTCCAACCCACCGGGACGGCCGATAGTATCCTCTATAGGATCACTGTTGGAAAACACATTGAGATACATTGATCATTATTTAAGACCTTTCGTGATTGCATTACCATGGTACATTAGGGATACTACTCACTTTTTGAGTATCATCAATGAAATTCATTGGGAGACTGACTTCACTCTAGTAACACTGGATGTAAGTAGTGTCTACACCAGTATTCAACACAACCTGGGTCTGAAAGCAGTGAGACACTTTTTGAAGACCAGGTCGATCTCTTTACTATACCATTCACAAATGATTGTGGCAATGATAGAATTTTGTCTGACTAACAATTTTTTTTATTTTGATGATGTCATGTATCGGCAGGCGCAGGGCACGGCCATGGGGACCTGCTTCGCCCCCAGCTATGCGAATCTTTTCAGGGGCTGGTGGGAGGAGCAGGTCGTCAGGGAGATGGCTGAATTTGACAACGTAGCCCTGTGGCTGCGATACATTGACAACATCTTTTTTATTTGGAATGGGGATGCCACTTCTGCGAAACAATTTGTTGACAAATTGAATACAAATTGTCTCAATTTACAACTGACAGAACATATCAGTCAAGACAGTATGGAATTTCTGGATGTCAAAGTGGAAGTTAAAAATAACATTCTGACCACGAAATTATTCAGAAAGAATACAGCAGGCAACAGCGTTCTAAGAGCCTCGAGCTGCCATCTGTCAGAACCCTTGACTTACTCTTATTTCTCCAGCTACTGCACAGGAACAGAGATGCTAGAACCACCGAAACTTTTGGCAATGCTGGTGGGTCTTTACATAGAACCCTCCATCATTATCTCAAGGGACGGGGGAATTGGATAAAATAATAAACAGAGAAGAGACTGGTCCGGTAATGGATTCCTCAATCAGCTACCCTCAGTGCGGTCTGGTGGAAGGAAACCTAAAAACAATAACACTTGGTTACAACCTAACCTCCTGCTCTCTCTATTGGATTCTATTTTATGATTTCTCTCTCACCCACCACTATGCAACCGGACCCTTAGCTCCTCTTCATTATGTGTGAGTGATTCCTTTCTGTTCTCCTCTATTTGTTGTCACTATGAAGAGAGAAAGGAACAAGGATGGGTTTATTTATATATTTCTAAGATTCCTAGCCGTCTTATTATTAGATACTAGGTAAGTGCACTTACTTCACTAATAAGAGAGAACGTCTTCTAATGGGGTTTCTGATTTCTTGTGTGTTGTTAATTCTTATTTCCTGTTGTTTCTAATCTTGCCCCTTTTCCTTTTCTTCCACAGATAACTGAGTTATTCACACTCTTGACTTGGGTTAGTCTCTGAACATATTTGCACGGAATTAACATTGCTTGGGGTATAATGATACATTGTTCATGTTACTAATGCTGATATCTCTTTCTTTTTCTTTCCAGGTTTATCAACAACTGTATTTCTTTTCCTCTTGAATAAACACAGTGAGTACTGAAAACGGTGCTTGTAAATAAGTCTTATTAATCCTTCTGCTTCACTTAGCTTAATTATCTGGTCTGTGTTCCTGCGCTGGCTTTCGTCGTCTAGAAACTGTCTCTAGGCTCTGGACCTCTTTCTTAGGCAACACTCGATACTCCTTTGCTCACTGCCGGTCGTCTGAGGAGAACCTCGGCTACCCGCGCTATCTCCAGAGCCAGGTTCCGAAGCTGTAACACGATACTTCGCTCTGACGCTCTTCAGAAAACCACGGCAACCCGCGTTTGAATTACACGCCGGGTTCTGAAATGTAATTACCACTGTCAATATCTTTGAGGAATTACAAGGACACTAACACGAACCTCTCAGAACGATAATTCTCGGTGAAGTGCGCATTTCCACCGGAGCTCGCGCTTCACATTGCCTTCACGAAGCTCAGGGTCAGAAAGACTAGCGCGCCTACTGGGACTCCACCATGGCCACAGCGGCAGCCATCTTGAGTCTCCAGGAGCGCACCCTTTTTGTCCAGGCATTTCGTTCCAAGTTCATTGGAATTGGATCAGAGAGGGCAGTACCTATGATTTGGGTCCTGACAGTACCCCCCAACAAGGCAGATCCTTCCCTTCCTGGCTTGGAGGGAAATCGTTGATGAAAGGACCTAATTAACCTGGGTGCATTCACATCTTCCACTCTTTCCCAGGATCGTTCCTCTGGACCATAACCCTTCCAGTCTATTAAGTAGTACAGTCTTCCTCTGGATCTTTTTGAATCCAGAATTTCTTTCAATTCGTACTCAGTTCCTGTTTCCAGTTGAATTGGCATCGGGGGCAAATTGCGTCGCAGGCTTGTAGGGGCCTTCTTTAATAGTGAAACATGGAAGACTGGATGTATCTTGAATCTTCGTGGCAGTTTCAGTCGATAAGTTACTGGATTGATTTGTTCCTCGACAAGGTAAGGGCCGATGAATCGAGGTTGAAACTTCCTGTTTCCCTTCAACCTCAAATTTTTGGTGCTCAGCCAAACCTGGTCTCCTTTAGTCAATGATGGACCCTTGCGTCTTTTCCGATCCGCATATTTTTTGTACTTTTCCTTGGCTACTCGTAGATTGTCTGCAGCTCGTTGTTGAACTTGAAACAGGTGTGGCATAATCTCCTTGACTGCTGGGACTTCTATTTCTGTTTGCCGAATGGAAGCATTTGGGTGTCTTCCATAGTTCAGGAAAAAAGGAGAATAACCGGTCGAATTGTTCTTTGTATTATTGTGAGCGAATTCCGCTGTCCACAAATAATCCGACCAGTTACCTTCCTCCTTCAAAAGAACTAGTCGCAAATACTGTTCCAGTTCTTGGTTCACCCTTTCAGTCTTCCCATCTGTTTCTGGGTGATAGCTAGTGGAGAATCTAACTTCTGACCCTAAACCCTCCATAAAGGCCCTCCAGAAATGGGACACAGATTGGGAACCCCTATCTGAGATGATAATTTTAGGAATCCCATGTAACTTGACAATTTGGGAACTAAAATGGGCGGCTAATTGTTTAGCTGAAGGAACCCCCTTTAAAGCAGTAAAGTGGGCCATCTTTGAAAAGGCATCCACCACCACTAGGATGGTGTCGTACCCTTGGCTAATTGGTAGATCTGTGATAAGGTCTAGAGTAACTGTATGCCATGGGTGGGGAGGTGTAGGTAGGGGTTGCAGTAACCCCTTTGGAGCCTGCCGTTCAGACTTCCCCTGCGCGCAAATCTCACAAGACTTGACATACCTCTCTATATCTGTTGTCATCTTTGGCCACCAGTAATGTCTTTTTATTATCTCTTCGGTCTTATCTTCTCCTTTGTGACCAACCAACCTATCATCATGGCATTCCCACATAACTTGCTGTTGCAACTCCGTGGTCGGAATGTACAAGGCGTTTTGATGATAAGGCATTCGTTGAATGATTTTTCTGCTAGCATCTTCCTCCGCCCAACGTTGCATAGCCTCCGGGGTCATGATGTCAGTAATCGATTCTTGTAGTTTGATGGAGGTGATGGTTCCTATGATTTTATCACTGGGGATGATTGGTTGAACGTCGGTGATAGCCTTCTGTGATTCAGTACCAATCCTGGACAAGGCACCTGCCTTTCCATTTTGAGCTCCAGGACGAAATGTGATCACGAAATCGTAATCGGTGAAGTACAAAGACCATCTTAGTTGTCGTGGGGTAAGAGTTCTGGCTGTTTTCAGAAATTTTAGATTGCGATGGTCGGTGAACACCGTTACTTGGTGCCGGGCTCCCATCAAGTAGTGTCTCCACTCCTTAAAGGCATCCTTTATTGCCAACAACTCTTTCTCGGTGATCGTGTAGTTTACCTCCGCCTGAGTCAACTTCCTTGATCGATAAGCCACTGGGTGTAGCTGGCCTGTGGTCTTATGTCGCTGCGATAAAACTCCTCCCACAGCGAAATCTGATGCATCGGTCTCGACATAGAAAGGCTCTGATGGGTCAGCATGCAACAAGACGGGCGCTGTGGTGAAGTCCTCCTTTAGGGATTGAAAGGCCCCCTCCGCTTCCGTTGACCACTCAAACTTGGTGCCTTTCCTTAACAATTTTGTGAGGGGAAGAATCTTCCTGGAGAACTCTCCGATAAATCTTCGGTAGAAATTGGCGAACCCTATGAAACTTTGGACTTCTTTTACACTTTTCGGAGGTTCCCAACTCCTAACCGCCTCCACTTTACGTTGATCCATCAGAACACCGGAAGGTGACAGCACGAATCCCAAGAACTCCACCTGCGATACATCGAATGCGCATTTCTCTAATTTCACAAACAATTTGTTTTCCTGCAGTTTTCGTAACACTCCCTTCACCTGGTCATGATGCTTCTCCACGTCAGAGGAATAAATGAGGATGTCATCAATGTACACTATCGCACATTGGTCTATAAATTCCTACAGGACATCGTTGATGAAGTGCTGAAAGGCTGCAGGAGCATTACACAGTCCATAGGGCATCACTTGATATTCCAAAAGACCAAACCTAGTCCGAAATGCCGTCTTCCACTCGTCTCCCTCACGCATTCGAACTAGATGATAGGCCCCTCTCAAATCAAGCCTAGTGTAAATTTGCGCTCCCTTCACTTGATCCAGAAGCACCGAAATCAATGGTAATGGGTACTGGTTTTTCTTGGTTATCGTGTTAATGGCTCTGTAGTCGATGCACGTCCGCAAATCTCCTTCCTTCTTCGGCACGAAAAATAAAGGAGAAGAAACAGGAGACTGAGACGGTCGGATAAAACCGTTGGCTAGGTATTTATCCAGATACTCCTTAAGGTGATGGTGCTCTCTCTCGGTCAAGGCATAGACTCGACTACATGGCAAATTGGATCCCGACTCCAGTTCAATCTTGCAATCGTAGACTCGATGTGGAGGTAACTGTTCTGCTTCCACCTCATCAAACACATCCGCAAACTCCTTATACTCCTCTGGAATCTCCTGAACGTTAATTACACACATTGTATGCTCGATGGAACACAAAGACAAGGCTGGGTTGTTCCTTATTCCTTCGTTTTTTGAATCTAAACTATTCTCCTGACAATAACTCGAATCCATCACTACAGTTCTGGAACTCCAGTTGATGGTCGGATTATGCTCAGTAAGCCACGGGAGACCAAGGATCAGCTGAAACTGGGGGGCGTCGATTAGATTAAACTGAATCTTTTCCTGATGACCATCATTGGCCGTCAATTGGATCACTTCCGTGTGACTCACGATTGGTCCCGAAGAAAGATTCGTTCCATCCACAGCCCGAACAGGCTCGCTCTTCAATTTTCGGATTGCCTGGATTCCCACCTTCGCGGCAAATCTCAAATCACAGAAATTTCCCGTAGCTCCTGAATAAATCATGACCGATACTTCCTTTAAAGTGGTTTGCCCAAACTTCACTTCCATGGTCATGACTAAATGCGGAGCAGCTGACTGCAGTGTATTTGCTACTTGATACTCATGTGGAGTTATCCTTTGAATCGCACCCACCTGCTCAACTCCTTCCACAGGTGGTGCCATTAGTTTTCCTTCGGCTTGAAGGTACCCTTGGGCTTCTTAGGGCACTCTCGAACAAAATGATTCCCAGATCCACAGTACATGCATTGATTATTAGCCCTCCTTTTCTCCTTCTCTTCCTTAGTCAATGGGCCTCTTATCGTTCCGATCTGCATTGGTTCGGCTCCTGAGTGAGTCTCTGATGTTCTGGCTCCATCTGACCGAGCCCGGTCAAACCGCGGGGGCATTACCTTGAATTCTTTTTTCTTTTCTCCTCGTCTCTCCCCCTGGCGGAAATCTATCTCCAATACCAAATCTATGAGCGCCGATACCTCAGTGGGCCGATTAGGAATCTGAGCCAAGGTGTCTTTTAATTCGTCTCTCAGTCCACGATAGAATATCGCCGCTCTCTTGCTCTCTGGCCAATCAGTCTCCACCACTAACTTACTGAACTGAGCCAGATAGGCGATCAAGTCTCGATTCCCTTGTCGCAAGTCGAGCAATTCGTTATCCACCACTTGAGAAATTCTCCGTCGGTTGAATATCCGTAAGAATTCTCGTTTGAAATCTTCAAAATTTCTTAACAAAGGATCATCCCGTGTGACTAATGGCATGGACCACGAAGCAGCATCCCCACTTAGATAAGAGAGTATGAAGGCCACTCCAGACTGCGCGTCTGGGAAGATTGAAGGGCGGCACATGAAGTGTAATGAGCATTGAGAAAGGAATATTTGCGCCTTCTGTGGGTCCCCGCTAAATCTCTCTGGAGCTGCTAATGGTATAACTGGGGAGAGGGAGTGTATTACTTGTGTGGTTGTCCTATTGGTGGTCTCTAATACTGGGTTCATGGCCTCCCTCTCAAAACTACTGGGTTGACGTAACCTTAGCGCCAATTCTGCTGTTTCTTTTCTAGCACTAACTACCTCTTGTCTTAGGTTTCGATTCTCCTCCCTAACTGCTCCCAACTCTTTTTGTATTGCGTCTAGGATTGTTCCTAAAGATTGAAAATCAATTCCTTCCGCCATCTCTGTTCAGGTGCGAAGGCAACTTGGGCACTTCACTCTGTCAGAACCCTTGACTTACTCTTATTTCTCCAGCTACTGCACAGGAACAGAGATGCTAGAACCACCGACCCTTTTGGCAATGCTGGTGGGTCTTTACATAGAACCCTCCATCATTATCTCAAGGGACGGGGGAATTGGATAAAATAATAAACAGAGAAGAGACTGGTCCGGTAATGGATTCCTCAATCAGCTACCCTCAGTGCGGTCTGGTGGAAGGAAACCTAAAAACAATAACACTTGGTTACAACCTAACCTCCTGCTCTCTCTATTGGATTCTATTTTATGATTTCTCTCTCACCCACCACTATGCAACCGGACCCTTAGCTCCTCTTCATTATGTGTGAGTGATTATTTTCTGTTCTCCTCTATTTGTTGTCACTATGAAGAGAGAAAGGAACAAGGACGGGTTTATTTATATATTTCTAAGATTCCTACCCGTCTTATTATTAGATACTAGGTAAGTGCACTTACTTCACGAATAAGAGAGAACGTCTTCTAATGGGGTTTCTTATTTCTTGTGTGTTGTTAATTCTTATTTCCTGTTGTTTCTAATCTTGCCCTTTTTCCTTTTCTTCCACAGATAACTGAGTTATTCACACTCTTGACTTGGGTTAGTCTCTGAACATATTTACACGGAATTAACATTGCTTGGGGTATAATGATACATTGTTCATGTTACTAATGCTGATATCTCTTTCTTTTTCTTTCCAGGTTTATCAACAACTGTATTTCTTTTCCTCTTGAATAAACACAGTGAGTACTGAAAACGGTGCTTGTAAATAAGTCTTATTAATCCTTCTGCTTCACTTAGCTTAATTATCTGGTCTGTGTTCCAGCGCTGGCTTTCGTCATCTAGAAACTGTCTCTAGGCTCTGGACCTCTTTCTTAGGCAACACTCGATACTCCTTTGCTCACTGCCGGTCGTCTGAGGAGAACCTCGGCTACCCGCGCTATCTCCAGAGCCGGGTTCCGAAGCTGTAACACGATACTTCGCTCTGACGCTCTTCAGAAAACCACGGCAACCCGCGTTTGAATTACACGCCGGGTTCCGAAATGTAATTACCACTGTCAATATCTTTGAGGAATTACAAGGACACTAACACGAACCTCTCAGAACGATAATTCTCGGTGAAGTGCGCATTTCCGCCGGAGCTCGCGCTTCACATTGCCTTCACGAAGCTCAGGGTCAGAAAGACTAGCGCGCCCACTGGGACTCCACCATGGCCACAGCGGCAACCATCTTGAGTCTCCAGGAGCGCACCCTTTTTGTCCAGGCATTTAGTTCCAAGTTCATTGGAATTGGATCAGAGAGGGCAGTACCTATGATTTGGGTCCTGACAGTACCCCCCAACAAGGCAGATCCTTCCCTTCCTGGCTTGGAGGGAAATCGTTGATGAAAGGACCTAATTAACCTGGGTGCATTCACATCTTCCACTCTTTCCCAGGATCGTTCCTCTGGACCATAACCCTTCCAGTCTATTAAGTAGTACAGTCTTCCTCTGGATCTTTTTGAATCCAGAATTTCTTTCACTTCGTACTCAGTTCCTGTTTCCAGTTGAATTGGCATCGGGGGCAAATTGCGTCGCAGGCTTGTAGGGGCCTTCTTTAATAGTGAAACATGGAAGACTGGATGTATCTTGAATCTTCGTGGCAGTTTCAGTCGATAAGTTACTGGATTGATTGGTTCCTCGACAAGGTAAGGGCCGATGAATCGAGGTTGAAACTTCCTGTTTCCCTTCAACCTCAAATTTTTGGTGCTCAGCCAAACCTGGTCTCCTTTAGTCAATGATGGACCCTTGCGTCTTTTCCGATCCACATATTTTTTGTACTTTTCCTTGGCTACTCGTAGATTGTCTGCAGCTCGTTGTTGAACTTGAAACAGGTGTGACATAATCTCCTTGACTGCTGGGACTGCTATTTCTGTTTGCCGAATGGAAGCATTTGGGTGTCTTCCATAGTTCAGGAAAAAAGGAGAATAACCGGTCAAATTGTTCTTTGTATTATTGTGGGTGAATTCCGCTGTCCACAAATAATCCGACCAGTTCCCTTACTCCGTCAAAAGAACTAGTCGCAAATACTGTTCCAGTTCTTGGTTCACCCTTTCAGTCTGCCCATCTGTTTCTGGGTGATAGCTAGTGGAGAATCTGACTTCCGACCCTAAACCCTCCATAAAGGCCCTCCAGAAATGGGACACAAATTGGGAATCCCTATCTGAGATGATAATTTTAGGAATCCCATGTAACTTGACAATTTGGGAACTAAAATGGGCGGCTAATTGTTTAGCTGAAGGAACCCCCTTTAAAGCAGTAAAGTGGGCCATCTTTGAAAAGGCATCCACCACCACTAGGATGGTGTCGTACCCTTGGCTAATTGGTAGATCTGTGATAAGGTCTAGAGTAACTGTATGCCATGGGTGGGGAGGTGTAGGTAGGGGTTGCAGTAACCCCTTTGGAGCCTGCCGTTCAGACTTCCCCTGTGCGCAAATCTCACAAGACTTGACATACCTCTCTATATCTGTTGTCATCTTTGGCCACCAGTAATGTCTTTTTATTATCTCTTCGGTCTTAGCTTCTCCTTTGTGACCAACCAACCTATCATCATGGCATTCCCGCATAACTTGCTGTTGCAACTCCGTGGTCGGAATGTACAAGGCGTTTTGATGATAAGGCATTCGTTGAATGATTTTTCTGCGAGCATCTTCCTCCGCCCAACGTTGCATATCCTCCGGGGTCATGATGTCAGTAATCGATTCTTGTAGTTTGATGGAGGTGATGGTTCCTATGATTTTATCACTGGGGATGATTGGTTGAACGTCGGTGATAGCCTTCTGTGATTCAGTACCAATCCTGGACAAGGCATCTGCCTTTCCATTTTGAGCTCCAGGACGAAATGTGATCACGAAATCGTAATCGGCGAAGTACAAAGACCATCTTAGTTGTCGTGGGGTAAGAGTTCAGGCTGTTTTCAGAAATTTTAGATTGCGATGGTCGGTGAACACCGTTACTTGGTGCCGGGCTCCCGTCAAGTAGAGTCTCCACTCCTTAAAGGCATCCTTTATTGCCAACAACTCTTTCTCGGTGATCGTGTAGTTTACCTCCGCCTGAGTCAACTTCCTTGATCGATAAGCCACTGGGTGTAGCTGGCCTGTGGTCTTATGTCGCTGCGATAAAACTCCTCCCACAGCGAAATCTGATGCATCGGTCTCGACATAGAAAGGCTCTGATGGGTCAGCATGCAACAAGACGGGCGCTGTGGTGAAGTCCTCCTTTAGGGATTGAAAGGCCCCCTCCGCTTCCGTTGACCACTCAAACTTGGTGCCTTTCCTTAACAATTTTGTGAGGGGAAGAATCTTCCTGGAGAACTCTCCGATAAATCTTCGGTAGAAATTGGCGAACCCTATGAAACTTTGGACTTCTTTTACACTTTTCGGAGGTTCCCAACTCCTAACCGCCTCCACTTTACGTTGATCCATCAGAACACCGGAAGGTGACAGCACGAATCCCAAGAACTCCACCTGCGATACATCGAATGCGCATTTCTCTAATCTCACAAACAATTTGTTTTCCTGCAGTTTTCGTAACACTCCCTTCACCTGGTCATGATGCTTCTCCATGTCAGAGGAATAAATGAGGATGTCATCAATGTACACTATCGCACATTGGTCTATAAATTCCTTCAGGACGTCGTTGATGAAGTGCTGAAAGGCTGCAGGAGCATTACACAGTTCGTAGGGCATCACTTGATATTCGAAAAGACGAAACCTAGTCCGAAATGCCGTCTTCCACTCGTCTCCCTCACGCATTCGAACTAGATGATAGGCCCATCTCAAATCAACCTTAGTGTAAATTTGCGCTCCCTTCACTTGATCCAGAAGCACCGAAATCAATGGTAATGGGTACCGGTTCTTCTTGGTTATCTTGTTAATGGCTCTGTAGTCGATGCACGTCCGCAAATCTCCTTCCTTCTTTGGCATGAAAAATAAAGGAGAAGAAACAGGAGACTGAGACGGTCGGATAAAATCGTTGGCTAGGTATTGATCCAGATACTCCTTAAGGTGCTGGTGCTCTCTCTCGGTCAAGGCATAGACTCGACTACATGGCAAATTGGATCCCGGCTCCTGTTCAATCTTGCAATCGTAGACTCGATGTGGAGGTAACTGTTCTGCTTCCACCTCATCAAACACATCCGCAAACTCCTTATACTCCTCTGGAATCTCCTGAACGTTAATTACACACATTGTATGCTCGATGGAACACAAAGACAAGGCTGGGTTGTTCCTTATTCCTTCGTTTTTTGAATCTAAACAATTCTCCTGACAATAACTCGAATCCATCACTACAGTTCTGGAACTCCAGTTGATGGTCGGATTATGCTCAGTAAGCCACGGGAGACCAAGGATCAGCTGAAACTGGGGGGAGTCGATTAGATTAAACTGAATCTTTTCCTGATGACCATCATTGGCGTCAATTGGATCACTTCCGTGTGACTCACGATTGGTCCCGAAGAAAGATTCGTTCCATCCACGGCCCGAACAGGCTCGCTCTTCAGTTTTCGGATTGCCTGGATTCCCACCTTCGCGGCATATCTCAAATCACAGAAATTTCCCGTAGCTCCTGAATCAATCATGACCGATACTTCCTTTAAGGTGGTTTGCCCAAACTTCACTTCCATGGTCATGACTAAATGCGGAGCAGCTGACTGCAGTGTATTTGCTACTTGATACTCATGTGGAGTTATCCTTTGAATCGCACCCACCTGCTCAACTCCTTCCACAGGTGGTGCCATTAGTTTTCCTTCGGCTTGAAGGTACCCTTGGGCTTCTTAGGGCACTCTCGAACAAAATGATTCCCAGATCCACAGTACATGCATTGATTATTAGCCCTCCTTTTCTCCTTCTCTTCCTTAGTCAATGGCCCTCTTATCGTTCCGATCTGCATTGGTTCGGCTCCTGAGTGAGTCTCTGATGTTCTGGCTCCATCTGACCGAGCCCGGTCAAACCGCGGGAGCATTACCTTGAATTCTTTTTTCTTTTCTCCTCGTCTCTCCCCCTGGCGGAAATCTACCTCCAATACCAAATCTATGAGCGCCGATACCTCAGTGGGCCGATTAGGAATCTGAGCCAAGGTGTCTTTTAATTTGTCTCTCAGTCCACGATAGAATATCGCCGCTCTCTTGCTCTCTGGCCAATCAGTCTCCACCACTAACTTATTGAACTGAGCCAGATAGGCGATCAAGTCTCGATTCCCTTGTCGCAAGTCGAGCAATTCGTTATCCACCACTTGAGAAATTCTCCGTCGGTCGAATATCCGTAAGAATTCTCGTTTGAAATCTTCAAAATTTCTTAACAAAGGATCATCCCGTGTGACTAATGGCATTGACCACGAAGCAGCATCCCCACTTAGATAAGAGAGTATGAAGGCCACTCTAGACTGCGCGTCTGGGAAGATTGAAGGGCGGCACATGAAGTGTAATGAGCATTGAGAGAGGAATATTTGCGCCTTCTGTGGGTCCCCGCTAAATCTCTCTGGAGCTGCTAATGGTATAACTGGGGAGAGGCAGTGTATTACTTGTGTGGTTGTCCTATTGGTGGTCTCTAATACTGGGTTCATGGCCTCCCTCTCAAAACTACTGGGTTGACGTAACCTTAGCGCCAATTCTGCTGTTTCTTTTCTAGCACTAACTACCTCTTGTCTTAGGTTTCGATTCTCCTCCCTAACTGCTCCCAACTCTTTTTGTATTGCGTCTAGGATTGTTCCTAAAGATTGAACATCAATTCCTTCCGCCATCTCTGTTCAGGTGCGAAGGCAACTTGGGCACTTCACTCTGTCAGAACCCTTGACTTACTCTTATTTCTCCAGCTACTGCACAGGAACAGAGATGCTAGAACCACCGACCCTTTTGGCAATGCTGGTGGGTCTTTACATAGAACCCTCCATCATTATCTCAAGGGACGGGGGAATTGGATAAAATAATAAACAGAGAAGAGACTGGTCCGGTAATGGATTCCTCAATCAGCTACCCTCAGTGCGGTCTGGTGGAAGGAAACCTAAAAACAATAACACTTGGTTACAACCTAACCTCCTGCTCTCTCTATTGGATTCTATTTTATGATTTCTCTCTCACCCACCACTATGCAACCGGACCCTTAGCATCTCTTCATTATGTGTGAGTGATTCTTTTCTGTTCTCCTCTATTTGTTGTCACTATGAAGAGAGAAAGGAACAAGGACGGGTTTATTTATATATTTCTAAGATTCCTAGCCGTCTTATTATTAGATACTAGGTAAGTGCACTTACTTCACTAATAAGAGAGAACGTCTTCTAATGGGGTTTCTGATTTCTTGTGTGTTGTTAATTCTTATTTCCTGTTGTTTCTAATCTTGCCCCTTTAGTTATTCACACTCTTGACTTGGGTTAGTCTCTGAACATATTTACACGGAATTAACATTGCTTGGGGTATAATGATACATTGTTCATGTTACTAATGCTGATATCTCTTTCTTTTTCTTTCCAGGTTTATCAACAACTGTATTTCTTTTCCTCTTGAATAAACACAGTGAGTACTGAAAACGGTGCTTGTAAATAAGTCTTATTAATCCTTCTGCTTCACTTAGCTTAATTATCTGGTCTGTGTTCCAGCGCTGGCTTTTGTCGTCTAGAAACTGTCTCTAGGCTTTGGACCTCTTTCTTAGGCAACACTCGATACTCCTTTGCTCACTGCCGGTCGTCTGAGGAGAACCTCGGCTACCCGCGCTATCTCCAGAGCCGGGTTCCGAAGCTGTAACACGATACTTCGCTCTGACGCTCTTAAGAAAACCACGGCAACCCGCGTTTGAATTACACGCCGGGTTCCGAAATGTAATTACCACTGTCAAGATCTTTGAGGAATTACAAGGACACTAACACGAACCTCTCAGAACGATAATTCTCGGTGAAGTGCGCATTTCCGCCGGAGCTCGCGCTTCACATTGCCTTCACGAAGCTCAGGGTCAGAAAGACTAGCGCGCCTACTGGGACTCCACCATGGCCACAGCGGCAGCCATCTTGAGTCTCCAGGAGCGCACCCTTTTTGTCCAGGCATTTCGTTCCAAGTTCATTGGAATTGGATCAGAGAGGGCAGTACCTATGATTTGGGTCCTGACACCATCCGAGAAACTTAGTGTACAGCATTCCGTATGGCGAATTATTACGCGCTAGGTGAAATTGTAATACACAGGAGGGGTTTGAGGAAGAAAAGGAGACCATGTGTCAGCGATTCTTGAGCCGAAGATATAGAAAACATGTGATTGACAAAGCGGTACAACGAGTTAGCACAAAAACCAGGGAGGAATTATTGCACCCAAGAGAGAAGAAAGATGAGTCAGATACCATTAGATTCATAACTACATTCTCAGGACAATCATACGAAGTCCGTCAAATTCTGAAAAAACATTGGCATGTTCTGAATACAGATGAACATCTGAAAAGGTATCTCAACGAGAATCCACAGATTACATTCCGAAAAGGGAGAACCTTACGGGACGAACTAAGTCAGAATTATGTCACTAAACTTGGTAAAAAGGACAGTATAGCCCGTGTAGGTTTTAAACGCTGCGGGAAGTGCAAAGCGTGCAAGCACAGTCAGGACTGTACAATTCTAAATATTCCTGGAACGACCAGAGAATTTGTTATTCGAAAACATCTCACCTGCAACACCCCCTACAGCGTTTATGTACTAATGTGTCCATGTAACAAATGGTATGTGGGTAGCACCAAACATGAGGCCAAAAAAAGGGTGCTAGAACACCTGCGGGCTATCCGCTCCCACAACAAACAATACCCCATTGCTAGACATTTTTTTGACACACATATGCAAGATGAAACCATGATGCGTATGGTGGTTATAGATTGTGTTGACCTGGGAGTAAGAGGAGGTAACTATGAGTTATCATTAAGAAAACTCGAATCCAAGTACATCATTGATTTTCAATGCCTGTCCCCTAAGGGGTTAAATATGAGTGAAGAATTATCAGTCCACCTACATGAATGAAAAAATGTATAATGTATTAGAACATGTAGGATGTCAAGTTAGCCGTCTGTTTTGATTTTAATATTTTAATCTTTTTAGATGGCATTGGAGAACTAGGTGACATTTCGGATAAATTCATCGGGATGACATTGACCTGCTTTGGGTTCCGAAACATTATGCCCACTGGGACAAGTACTTTTGTGGAACTATATGAATTATCATATTGATATTATTGTATTATACAATGTTGGGGGCCCACTGGGGCATGATCCAAATATTGATAATATTGTAATTATGCGAATATGATTGAATATACGGACCCGCCCACTTGGGCCAAATTTTTGTGTGTGGGGCCTGAACCAATAAGAATACAGGTTTCATGACGATGAAGTTGAAAACACCCAATAATCAGAGGGGTTGTATGTATAATATGCTTATCATTGATTTACCCCGTAGTAAATGTCACTGTGTGAATACTTCGCAATACGAACACTGTCAGTCTGTATATCTGAATTAAGTGTAAATAATTCAAAAACGTGAGAAATATTCAAATGTATTTTCCAAAATTATAAAAACACACAAGCTATAATCAATACAGGAGGATTAATATGTGTGTAGAAAAATACAGCAGAAATTGTATATATTGAAATATTCTCGATATATTACACTGTTCAGTTAGGTAATTGACTCGACAAAGATGTCCTCCATGCCTACACTGTTTGTCAAATGATTTGCACTTAGGGTGTGTTTTGGGATTTTAAAAATGGCCGTTGTTGTTGGCCTGACGAGAGTGATCAAGCCGTAATGGTGAAATGCGTCGTGACTTTTCTCTTGTCGAAGTAAAGGATTATTTGCAAGCGCTGAGTGTCCAGGTGATCTTCTGTGTATGAGAGGGCATTCGGAGGTAACATTGAGGTCTGCCGGTGACCTGACCTGGACCGCTCATGACAGCTGCAACGCTCGTACTGGCAATGGTGGAGTGTTTTATATATATATATATATATATATATATATCGCAAGCAAATAACTCCATCCACTTCCACCAAAGCCTCGGCGGCGAAGAAGGAGAAGCGAACCACTTCTTTGTCAGGCAAGATGTTTTATTGAACCTTCAGCAGCAGTCAACAGATGACGCGTTTCGGGCTCAGGCGCCCTTGATCACATAAAGGCTGTAAATGATTGAAGACATTTTAAAATGATATGCCCTTCCCACTCAGGTCACATGTGTAGCAAGTTAGTAATGAACATAGCAAACAGACTGCATAATTTAAATACACTCGATGGAATATTGCTAATGTATTACATTCATTATGCTATTTAGACAAATTATCATGACCTTAGATAACATTTCCGATTATATAGATAAATAAAACGGAAACTTACTTTGTTGTAAACTAGCGTCAAGAAAACATTTTTTGAAACCACAATCTAATTTCAAAAATAGAGTCCAATTGGCAAATTAGAATTCCTGGATAAATCCATATACACGTATAAAGTGCAATAATACAATTCAACATAACTGCATAAATGCATATAATTACTCGCTGATTCGTGACTCTGGTTAAAAAGAATGTGCAAAAGGAATGCAGAGCATAGCAGCAATATTTATAATTTTTCCTTGCAAATGTACAAAGTACCATGTGCAAATGATGTGTTATTTCGTGCATAGATAAAATGGTTACGAGATAAAAATGCATCTTGTAACCAAACCAAGGCTGGGACATGACATAAAGAAGATATGTGAAGAGATGGCATTAGCTTATTTTTGGGAGTCAGTATCTTATAACCTCAGACCATGTTCAAGGAGACCACTTCTCTCATACCAATGATGCCCTACATCTGATCTAATGTCTCAGCCATAGTGTGAATAAGTGAGATAAGAAATTGACAGCCGTCATAAATCATATATCAGAAACTACCAAATATTCTCATCTATACCTCGAGTTAACAATATAAACATAATGAAAAAATAGGGTATCTGCATCAAGACCAGCAACAAATTCTGGGATATGAGGTGTAACTAACTCAGCTTAGGGAAAACAGTCAGAATACATAAATTACAAGCAAGTATACATATCTTCGGTGTTATTCAGTCCATTTGGGCATTTGCTGTCGAAGTTAAGAATAAATTTAGTTTCTAGTCTCCTAAGCAAAGCCTCTCTATTCCCTCCTCTGCGTGGTTTAGGGACGGAAGATACCACATAATATTTGAGACAGGAGAAATTGTTTCCATGTACTTGTTTAAAGTGGCGTGCCACTGGGTAATTGGGATCACTATGTAGAATTGCACGTAAGTGCTGAAGGATTCTCTCATGTACCTGTAGCTTGGTGCTACCGATGTAATTGAGTCCACAGGTACAAGTGAGAACGTAAACTGCGAATTCAGTTTTGCAGTTAAAATTTCCCAATATCTTGTGTGGTATAGGACTGAATGGAGTATGGTATTCTGTTGTGTTTACCCCAAACTTGCACGCACGACATGTGGAGCATTTATAGAAACCATCTTTGGGTTTCAACCAATTAGGTTTACTTCTTACTTCGGGACTTGTGGGATCTAACACAGCTCCCATGTTTCTTGCTCTGCTGAATGTTATCGTGGGGCTAGATGGCAAATTCATCCTAAGAACGGGGTCAGTTAATACTATTGCCCAATTCTTATTGATGATAGATCTAATTTTACGTTCATTTTCACTGTAGGCTGTGATTAGTCTAGGACATTCATCAATTTCAACTGACCCGGAGATTGCTGGTAAATCAGATGAATCATGCGGGACAGGCTCTTCCTCTAAAAGGGCTGGAAGAAGACTGGCTCTAGATCTTAACGATGTTTTAGACAGAGCTGTTGTCAAGATTTTATCAGAATAGCCTCTTGCCTTCATGCGTCGCATGGATTCTGCAGCACAAGTGTTGAATTCAACCTCCGTGCTACATATCCTTTTCAGGCGTAGTAGCTCCCCATAAGGGATGCTCGCAATCAGGTGCCTGGAATGGGCACTCGAGGCATGGAGCGTGACATTGCCAGCAGTGGATTTTCTGAACAGGGTACTTTCCACTCTTCCATCAACTATGTATAGCTTGACATCCAGAAATTCCAAACTGGAACTGTCTATGTGGTGGGTAAAGTGGAGATTCAAATTATTTATGTTGATGTTTTGAATGAATTCCAATGCTTTCTCTTTACTACCTTGCCACACGATGAAAATATCATCAATATACCTATAGTAATGTTTGATGTTTTCTTTAAAAATGGAAGAATAGTCCCTCTTAAGGACCTGCTCCTCCCACCAGCCAACATGCAAGCATGCATAGCTGGGGGAGAAGCAGGCTCCCATGGCCACGCCCCTCAGTTGTTTAAACAACTCCTTTCCAAATAGAAAGAAATTGTTGTTGAGACACCAACTTATCAGATTAATTAGAGCCTTATTGTGCTGATAGAATTCGCACGGTCTTTGGTCCAAAAATAATTTTACAGCCAACAAACCTGCCTGGTGGTCTATACTGGTGTACAAAGACTCCATGTCTAGTGAGATCAAATACATTCCGTCTGACCATTGGATATTTCTAATTTTACCCAAGAAATCACCAGTGTCCTTGATGTAACTGGGCAGGTTTTTAACATGATTTTGTAGAAAAAAGTCTACGTATTGGCCCACCTGTTCCGCTGCACCCCCTATAGCGGAAATAATAGGCCTGCCAGGAATAGGAGACACACATTTATGCACTTTAGGTATTAAATAAAGAACCGGTACAATAGGGTTTTCATTGTGCATAAATTTGAATTCATCATTAGAGATCAGGCCATCACTGCGTGATTGCATCAGCAACTTCTTAAGAGAATTTGTGGCCATATTATACTTTTTGATATTGGACGGCTCATAGCAGTTAATGTCATTAAGTTGGCGCTTTGCCTCCTTGATATACTCTTCTCGGGGCCAGATTACTAAGTTGCCGCCTTTGTCCGATTTCTTAATGATGATTTCGTTGTTCTCACTTAGTTTTTTCATCAAATTGGCATAGTCTTTTTTCCTTTTTTCAATTTGCTTTTTTTGTTTGAATCTTTTGGACTGTACTTGTTTGTTCAATTTTTTAATGTCCTCAACCACACAGTCATGAAACGTATCTAACGCATCCCTCGGCATCATGGGGATGTATTTGGATTTTTTCTTAAAGGGGCTGATCCCAGCACCCTTTTGTAGCAGGTTGATGTTTCTAATCCTTGTCTGAGTAGAGGAGTCATACTCAGTTTCATCAAATTCTGCCTCGCCGGTGTTCAAATCATGTAGGTCTAGGTATGTTGGAATATCCGCCGCCCTGATACCCAAACTCTCTACATGAGTATTCGAATCTCGCTGTAGCTCTGCTTTATCCTTGGTGTTTTTTAAAGAAAAATGTTTTTTCAATTTTAGTTTTCTGACAAATCTGAAAACATCTATTCTCGTAGAGCTATAATTAAATGTTTGGCCACGACAAAAATTGAGACCTAATGACAACAAAGTTTTTTCCGCTTCAGACAGAGGCACATTGGACAGGTTGATAATAGTTCTGTCTAAATCTACTTTTTCCGTGTCCAATTGCTCTTCTTTTTGTTTTTTCCTCTTTTGTTGTGCTTTTTTCGTCTTTCTTTTCTTCGTCTGTTTTTTCTTGTATTTTTTGTTGTTGTTTGCTGTCTTTTCTCGGTCTCAGTGTGCGCAGTCTCTCTGATACTAAAAAATCCAATTCCTCACCCATATCCAGTACAATTGCTGGTGTAGGCCTTTCTCCGCTCTCTATGCTGGATTCGCTTGATATGGAGATTGAATCAAAACTAGAACTTTCTGCCGCTGCTCCTTCCATTGCGGCAGACTTCTGCACATTGGTCTCCACATTACTCTTTCCCTTCTGTACCCCGAATTTCTTTCGGTTTTCATTATTGTATTTTCGGGCGAATGTGAAGATTTGTCCGTTGTTGTAGTCTGATTCATCTCTGGCAAACTTATGGGCTTTGCGATGTTTGATTTTTTCCTCATGTTTGCGTAATCTTTCCTCAATAGCGATTCTGGCAGTTTTAATATAATCGACTTTGGCGGATTTCTTAAGTTCTTCTTCAATATTCTCGATTTTTTTCAGAATTTCCGCCCGGTCGATTGCTGCATATTTAATCAGGATGCGGACTGAGGTCATGGAAGCCTCCAAGTTGTTCTGTGCCCATTCTTTCAGCATTGCACAAGCACAATATGTGTTTTCATACAGGGAGATGGTAGACGTCGTGCACTTTACTGCTGGCCCCTGATGAGGAAAATAAATTTCCGAAACGCGTCCGGCCTATTTCAAACACGCAACTGCCCATACCAACTAACGCTTTGGGGAAGGCGCACGCAGGCTCGGGTGCTACCCGCTACTTGGACAACCCCATGGAGCGTAATACATTAGCGGCGGTCCTGCCGCTGGGTTGCACCACCCTGAAGAAACGGGGGCCACGAGACTCGCTATCCAAGGAGTCTCGTATGTGGAGCTGCGCGATGGATGAGGACAGGAGTGATGTTTGGGGCTCATGGTAGAGCCTTTGGAATGAGCAGTAATTTGAAAGTGCATCCATCCAGGATATATGGACTACATCTCCCACAAGCACAATATGTGTTTTCATACAGGGAGATGGTAGACGTCGTGCACTTTACTGCTGGCCCCTGATGAGGAAAATAAATTTCCGAAACGCGTCCGGCCTATTTCAAACACGCAACTGCCCATACCAACTAACGCTTTGGGGAAGGCGCACGCAGGCTCGGGTGCTACCCGCTACTTGGACAACCCCATGGAGCGTAATACATTAGCGGCGGTCCTGCCGCTGGGTTGCACCACCCCGAAGAAACGGGGGCCACGAGACTCGCTATCCAAGGAGTCTCGTATGTGGAGCTGCGCGATGGATGAGGACAGGAGTGATGTTTGGGGCTCATGGTAGAGCCTTTGGAACGAGCAGTAATTTGAAAGTGCATCCATCCAGGATATATGGACTACATCTCCCACAAGCACAATATGTGTTTTCATACAGGGAGATGGTAGACGTCGTGCACTTTACTGCTGGCCCCTGATGAGGAAAATAAATTTCCGAAACGCGTCGGGCCTATTTCAAACACGCAACTGCCCATACCAACTAACGCTTTGGGGAAGGCGCACGCAGGCTCGGGTGCTACCCGCTACTTGGACAACCCCATGGAGCGTAATACATTAGCGGCGGTCCTGCCGCTGGGTTGCACCACCCCGAAGAAACGGGGGCCACGAGACTCGCTATCCAAGGAGTCTCGTATGTGGAGCTGCGCGATGGATGAGGACAGGAGTGATGTTTGGGGCTCATGGTAGAGCCTTTGGAACGAGCAGTAATTTGAAAGTGCATCCATCCAGGATATATGGACTACATCTCCCACAAGCACAATATGTGTTTTCATACAGGGAGATGGTAGACGTCGTGCACTTTACTGCTGGCCCCTGATGAGGAAAATAAATTTCCGAAACGCGTCGGGCCTATTTCAAACACGCAACTGCCCATACCAACTAACGCTTTGGGGAAGGCGCACGCAGGCTCGGGTGCTACCCGCTACTTGGACAACCCCATGGAGCGTAATATATATATATATATATTACCTACTGGCGGTCACCAGTAGGTAGTTATAGTTAGGATTGTTTTCCATAGGAAATCCGCAACATTCTATTGGGAATAACTCCGGCGTCGATTGAGGAATCTGCCTGTAATTTTCCTCAAAGTTGCCTCGCAGCGCTCCGCTCCTTCCCGGAAAGTTTCCGGGGGATTCGTCAAGTGGGGGCTGAGATAAAAGGGGGGTCCCAAAACGTGTTTTCCCCATGTTAATTTCCATAGGGCGGTTGGACTCTCTTTTAGCCCGAACGGCTGAATAGATTTCCACGAAACTAGGCAAAATTGTAGGGACTGGTGGCCCGATGTGCCTTTGCTATGTCTCCAGATATGTGCTCCAGTGAATTTTGAGTAATTTAGGTACAAAAAAATATATATATCTATAAGCGCGCACCGGTACGCGCACCGGGGCGCGTACCGTATGCGTAACGCGAGTACGCGAGCGGAAAGCTGATTGGTTCACGGGTGTCTGTCAACATTCCAAACAGACGGGAGCAGCCGCCATCTTGTGTCTCGGTAGGATCGAGACACAAGAAGTGCCAAAACAAAGGGGGAAATAACCAAAAGGGGGCAGGGTAGACCCCCCTGACCCCTAGGTTTGATGTGGGGGTCATAAAAGGGCCCCGCCGCATAAAAATCTTTTTTTTAAAAAATCGATTTTCGCGAGGGGAGCGCCTGGTACGCACCCCGGTGCGCGTACCGGGGAGCGTACCCTGGAGAAAAAACAATGACAGACTTCTTTACCAATGTAGCATTTTTTAATACATTGGAGGTAGTTCTTTTTCATTTTTTTAAGAACACAGCTCTTTGATGAGAATTGGAGGTAGCTCTGAAAAGAACTTTTGTTTTTCTTCTTTTTTTTTAACAAAAACAAAAACAGGGAACTGGAAACAGCTCAACAGGAGCCCAAAAAAAAAAATTAGGCCTGGGTATGGCAGCGGTGGTTCTCGAGAGCTCGAACCATGAGTGTGACACTTTGCTCCCCATAGCAAAGAAGATGGTCACATTTTCGGCATTTTATTATAGCCTGATTAAAAGCAGGCTGAATATTTGGTATCATCTCCTGCTCACGCCGACGCACAGAAGGTGTTGCTCCACCGGTAGAAGTAGAGCCACCATCCCTGGGAGCCTCTCGTGCCAGAGCCCTGACACTCTCCCGTGCATAGTTCTGGGGATGTTTCCTTTCCACGTGGCGTATCATCGTCCAATTCCCGAAGCTGTATTTTTTTCTGGGATTTCCTCTCGATAAGATGGTGTGGCATATTTTACACTCCACCTTTGGAGCATTTACCTTCTTCTCCCCCTCTGGAATTTTGAAAAATTTCCAAATGAAATGTTCCTTCACAGTTCGTTCAGGAACCTCCTCATCAATGAAATCCTCAGTCTCATCACTGCTGCTGGATGCTCTTGCAGCCATGATAATAGAAGTAAATATGACACAGGTGCCAAAAGCAGGTCTTGCACTCACAAAAGTGAAACAAGAAGTGAAGGAAATGGGTGGGGATTTCAGTCTTTGTAAAAAAAAAAAGATAGGAACCAATTAAAAGAGTTATTTCAAGGTCATATGACTTGTTACGCTTACGCGCTCTGGAGCGCTTCCGGGGGCGCGTACGCGGCACGAACGTGGGCGCTTCCGGATGCGCTTCCGGGGGCGCTTACATAGAGCGCCTAAAGGACGTTTTGCGATTTTTTTTTTTACGCACGGGGAAATAGCGATTCCGGGTGCGCTCTCGGGTGAGCGCACCGGTGAGCGCACCGAGGAATTAAAAAAATATATATATATACATTGTACAAATATTTTTTTTTTACAAAAAAAAATATAATTAATTGTTGTAAAAAACAGCTAATAAAAAAAAACTTAGGTTACAAAGTCGATATACAAAGGAATTAGCTTTTAAAAAAACTATGAAATTCACTGAAAAAACCATAGGTTTCACAAACGTTATAGTTAGGAATTAGTTTTTAAGAAACCATTGAAATTCACTGAAAAAACCATAGGTTTCAGACCAGTTAT
The DNA here is from genome assembly GCF_964261635.1 of Lissotriton helveticus. Classification (NCBI taxonomy): domain Eukaryota; kingdom Metazoa; phylum Chordata; class Amphibia; order Caudata; family Salamandridae; genus Lissotriton; species Lissotriton helveticus. The sequence continues at coordinate 1,327,390,049 of NC_136067.1, read as the reverse complement.
AGTTAGGAATTAGCATTTAAAAAACCTATTAAATTCACTGAAAAAACCATAGGTTTCACACCAGTTATAGTTACCTGGAAATTTTACTGACATAAAACCAATGAAATTCCCACGTTATAGTTAGTTGGACTCACTATAACTCGCGCGCCCGCAATGCACTGCTGATGATGTCATATATTACATCATTCATGACATGGTTAGTGACATCACTGATGACGTCACTGATGACATCTCAAATGACATCACTGATGACATCTCAAATGACATCACTGATGACATCATCCAGTGTGTGTTTCTGTAAAGTTAAAATATGTTTTACATATTCAAGAGTAAGTGTATCTATGAGTGTCTGGATGAAGGATTTAGTAGGTGCATGACTGACTGCATGAGTGAGTAATTAAATGTGTCTTAGTGAATGCATGGGTATCTGACTAAACTGTCTGAATGTGTACATCATTATGTTTGTTGTTGTGTAAGCTGCTGCATGTGAGAGTTGTCATATATAAATGACTATATATAACAGTCTGTGATTGCATAAGTGACTATATCTATCAATATGTACTTGTATCAGTGATCGTAAAACACAGTAAGTATATGTTAGTCGATGTTTAAATAAGCAAGGTTTTGTGTGTATAACTGTATAGTTGTGGAAATGGGAGTGTGATTGATTCTTTACATAACTGACTAGGTGTAGGAGTAACTCAATGGATGAGTGGCAGTGTGTGAGTCCCTGTATTGGTGTATGAGTGTATATGTTGGTCTTGTATTGATGAGTGACTGTATGTATGAAAGATTGTATGGGTGAATGAGTGGATGTGTGTGTAGACCAAGAAATCAGTGAGTGCATATGTGGTTAAGTGGTTTTACTGTGTCAATGGTTTCAAGAATGGTAGTTTCTATTTAACACTAGGTGTATAATGTGTTAGATTACAGTGTGAGGAGGTGTATTGTATTACTCACTTATATACATCAATATTCACATATACTAGATTAAAACATATGTAGTTACTGATAAAGACACTAGTGAGACAGTCATTCACTCACTAACACACACATATACACACTCATCCACCCATACAGTCCTGCACATATGCTGTCTTCAAAACACAAACAAAGAGAGAGTCAGTCATTCATGCATCTATGTGCTAAGTAATACCCCCACCAAACCATACAAACACTCATACTGATACTAAGAAAAACATCTAATAACCCATATACATACACATGTAGCTACTCACCAAACCATGCAGCCACTTATACACAAAGTGAAACACTAATACATATATTTAAACATTACTCTCTAATATATGTATTCACTAAGATACACTTAATAAACCAGTTAACCAATCAATTTTTTTTTAAAACATCCATGTAAACACTTATTTAAACATTTATTCTTCCATCAACTTTTACATATACATATATAACACATATTTATTTTTTAAAAAGACACACATTCACTGGATGGTGTCATCAGTGATGTCATGAGTGATGTCACTGACCATGTCATGAGTAATGTAATATGTGACGTCATCAGCAGTGCATTGCACGCGCAAGTTATAGTGAGTCCAACTAACCATAACGTGGGAATTTCAATGGTTTTATGCGAGTAAAATTTCCAGCTAACTATAACTGGTGTGAAACCTATGTTTTTTTCAGTGAATATATATATATATATATATATATATATATATATATATATATAAATATTACCTACTGGCGGTCGCCAGTAGGTATATATAGTTAGGATTTTTTCCCTATGGGATTTTTGAAAATTCTATGTCTAATAACTTTGGCGTTTGTGGACGGAATTGGCTGAAATTTTCTGGAAAATGGAACATTTTGTTTCTGAGCAGCCCTTGGAAATTTGGGGGGGGTTCGTCAAGGGGGGGCTGAGAAAAAAGGGGGGTCCCAACACGTGTTTTTAACATTGAGTTTTCCATAGGGCGGTTGGCCTCACTTTTAGCCCGAACGGCTGAATGGATTTGCATGAAACTTGGCAAAATTGTAGGGACTGGTAGCCCGATGTGCCTTTTCTAGGTCTCAATATATGTGCTCCAGTGGATTTTGAGAAATTAACGTTTAAAAAAAGATATATATCTGTAAGCGCGCTCTGGGCAGCGCTCCGGTCCGCGGACCTTAAGCGTACCGGAACTTCGCGTAGCTAAGCTGATTGGCTCTCCGGTGTCTGTCAACATTCTAAACAGTCCGGAGCGGCCGCCATCTTGTCTCTCGGTAGGATTGAGAGACAAGAGGAGGCCAAAACAAAGGGGGAAATAACCATAAGGGGGCATACTAGATCCTCCCTGACCCCCTAGGTCTAATGTGGAGGTTTTAAAAGGGCCCCGCGGGGCAAAAAAAAAAAAAAAGATTTTTAGTTTTTTTTGCGTGGGGAGCGCCCGGTCCGCGAACCGGGAAGCGTTCTGGGCAGCGTACTGCAATGAAAAATGAATGATAGACTTTTCAAATGCTGTATGTTAATTGATTGTTGGTTTTGTTGATTATTTTTTATTTTCTTTATTTTTTAAGCATTTTTTTTATTGTGATTGTGTTTCATAATTTATTAAACTTTCTAACATTTCATTGTCAGAAATTTCATAATTATCATTGAATATACATTGTAGTCTCTGAGGGTGTAAAATGTCCTCATTTTCAAGGAGGTTATCTACTGCTTGTACACATTGCAGTAGTTCTTTGTCTAAAGTTTCATCGAAAAATTCAATATCATTTTCATCATTGATTTCTTGGCTGCTCTCTTGCAGGACAATTTGAAATTCAACTTTCTGTTCGCCTTCCATTTTGCCTGAAATTTAGATTAAAAAAATATATATTAGTAGAGATAGGGCACTGTTGGGATTAATTTTGGGCAGTGTATAGTATCAGAGTGGAAGTAGGAATATAAAAAAGTGTATGTGATTTAACGTAAGTAAATTCATAATTATACAAGAGAAGCCTAACTCCATCCATAACTATAACAGAGAAGTCTATCTAAATCTATAACTACTAAAGAGGGATAGTATATAACTATCAGAAAAAGTTTACCATATTAACTTATAGTGCACAATATACTTCAGTTTTAAAAATAAAAACTTACCTTTAGATAGAAGTTGAAGGAATTAGTGAAAATCCTATTGAAATGTACACCAAGAAGTAGTAGTCAAAATGGCTGTGTTTTCTTCTCTTCCTTTATATATATTCAGGTATATAACCAATCAAATGTCAGGTAAAAAAAGTAGAAAATGAAAGTAACATTTTAATTGGTTGTCAATTCCAACACTTCAGATGTGTTTTGTGAAGTAATTTACCTCACGGTATTTAGAGAGGTCTACAGGCTAAATGGCTAAATGGAATTCCAATCAAATTTGTGAAAATGGTAGGGATTGGTATGTAGTATGAGCTAGTCTATATTTGGTGAAATTGTCTCCAGTGGCTTTTCTGTGAACTACTTTCCCACCTTTTTTGATGGTGCGCTTCCCAGGGAGCGACCCGGTACACGAACCGTTGAGCGCCCCGGTTCGCGAACCTTAAGCGTAACGGGAGTCCACCATTTTGTGTTTCGGTCGAATTAAGATACAAGATGGAGGGCAAATAATGTTCAGAATGGGTAGAAGGGGGCACGGTAGACTTATCTTGACCCCCTAGGTTTTGTGAGGGTGGCTGAGGAGGCCCATATGTGCGAAAAAAAAACATTTTTTTTAAAAATTTCGCGAGGTTAGCTCCCGGTTCGCGTACCGGGTAGCGCCCCAGGGAGCGTACTTTGTTGAAAATTAGTGAAAAATGTTAGAGTAAAATAATAATTGTGAGTGATCAGATGTAGGGTAGCTCTGAGAAGAGCTTTTGGGTTTATGGTACATTTAGGTACTTATAAGTAGGTACCAATGCACATTCTTAAATTCAGAGTGAAAATTCTGTTGCCCTCATCTGAGAAGTGAACTCCATCTCCTCTGTAGATATCTTGCATGTAGTAACGCAAGTTATTGTTGTACATGGAGCCCATTCCATGGTCTCTCATGTAAGCTGAAACAGATTTGTTTACATGCTTCCTCGACTTCTCAATTTGTGGACAAAATTGGTTTGACCACCTCCATTTCTGTCTTTGGCATATATTTGAATATACCAAGGCAGTCTGAGGAAAAAGTGCCATTAATTGCTCAAAGGTGTCCTTTAAAAGCATTTCCAGACCTACACCAGTCAAAGTGCCCAAGTCATTACCTCCACAGTGCACAATTAACAGGTCAGGTTTGGGCAAATGCATAAAGGTTTTCACCAATGGTATCAATTGGTGACATTTTAATCCTCTGTGGCCAAACCCCTTAATTTCCACATCTTGTAAATTGAGGTTAGGTAAATTCCTGTTTTCAGTGTACCTTTGAGCCCAGTGAATATAACTATGTCCAACAATCCAGACAGAAAACATGGTGAGAGAAGGTTCTCCTGCAGTCAGATGAAGTGTGGCAATGAAATGGCAGTTGAAAAAATGAGAGTTTAAAATGAAAAAAACTGTGGAGTTTCTGTGTTCATGAAGCAGTAACAGTGATTGGTGGATTTTGATTGCTGAAAACAGAAAGTTAGGGTGCACGGATGAGTTATTTGAAAGATGTATTTTGAATGGTCAATAAAAAATCATTAAATGAAAGAATGCACTGGATATGCAGGTGCACTGAGAGTTCAGAGTTCAATTGCAACATTGTTGTGTGAACTTGCAAACACCAGAAGTCTTCCAAGAGGTGGTTGCCATGCTGAAAAGGCAGAAAGGGCAGAGGGGGGAAGGGTTTTCATTTGAAAAAAAGTGAGGGAAGAGTTTTGATTGGGTGACATGAGAGATATGTGTGAAGAATTACAGCATTTCTGTGCTTTTGATAGCTGCAGACTCTGGAGAGCATACCTTTTGCTCTGCTGAAGACAAATTGGTGTGTTTCTGAGACTGTTTTCAAACTCAAAGTATTTGCTAAGGTGAGAAAATATTTCTTTAATTTAGATAGAGAATAGTGTGCTTTAAGGAGAAAATTATGAATTATGTGGCGCAAATTGCTTGTAAATATGCTCCCACCTGTGCAAGGAAAATTTAGATTTTTAATGTTTGTGTTACATAGCCATGTTAAAAGTGATACAAACATGCTGCAAAGGCAATTAAAAAACGCTTTTATGTGTCTTAAGGACATTTTAAGTAATTTTCCCATGTGCAGTGTTTTGAAATTATGATTTGAAAATCGTTTTTGGGGAAAAGGAATTGTTTTTAAATTTATGACAAGGACATAATGGTGTATGCTTCTTTATAAGGCAATTGACTGTCCCTGATGTTATTTTTCCCATTTTAATGTAAGACCTTTCTCTGTGGCGCAAATTGCTTGTAAATATGCTCCCACCTGTGCATGGCAAATTTAGATTTTAAATGTTTGTGTTACATAGCCATGTTAAAAGTGACCCAACCATGCTGGAAAGGCAATAAAAAAACACTTTCATGTGTCTTAAGGACATTTTAAGTAATTTCCCTGTGGGCAGTGTTTTCAAATTATGAATTGAAAATCGTTTTTGAGGTAAAGGAATGTTGTTAAAATTTATGTGCGCCATATGCCCTCAAATTTCTTTTTCAGGGGTGCAGCAGGGTGTTATTGAGACACCCCTACACCTTTGGAAAAATTCCTAATTTGCGATGAGCTAATTGCTAATTGCAAATTGCACCTTCTTTCATATGGGCATCCTGGCGCATGGAAATGAATGGGTAATTTGCAATTAGCAATTTGCTCATCGCAAATTTGGAATGGTAAAGAATCGCTATTTATTCCTTAAAATTCGCTATTTTGGAAATGCAAAATAGTTATATGATACATATGGCGGTTGATGTCTAACAAGATAAGAAGCTTAGGGATAGATTTATGATGACTGGCGCAATGAAGTGGACATCACTTACTTCATTGGTAGAGCTTTACATGTATTATGTCCTCTGTATTCTTCATCAAGCGTAACTTTAATCTGCAATCCTGAGTAGCCCTCACCTTAAACAAACCTCTGGATAGGCCACATCTTATCGTCATCCTGAATTAATCATTTAAAATGCTAGGGACAGATTTATGATAGGTGTATGCCTCTTTTGCGCCACTTACAAAACACTGTCCATGGGGAAATGACTTAAAATGTCCTTAAGACACATGAATGTGTTTTTTTAAAGCGTTTGCAATTTTTTTGGGTCACTTTTAACATGGCTATGTGACTCAAACAGTCAAAATCTAAATTCACCATGCACAGGTGGGAGCATATTTACAAGGAATGTGCTCCATGGGGAAAGGTCTTATAATGTAATATGGGAAAAATGACATCAGAGACACTGAAATGCCTTATAGAGAAGCATACACCATTATGTCCTTGTCATAAATTTGCAAACCATTACTTTTCCCCAAAAACGATTTTCAAATCATAATTTGAAAACACTGCACATGTGGAAATGACTTAAAATGTCCTTAATTCAAAATTTGCTATTCCTTATTTTGCGATTGCACTGAAGGATTTGCAAATTTTGCGATTCCTTAAATGCAATGTATCAAACAAAAAATATGTAAAAAATGACATTAAGGATTTGGAAACTACCACCAACTTCTAGTTTGTGGTAATTTGCGAATTCTTTTCAAAAAGCATTTTTTTCCAAAAAACAAAAGGTGCCATATGACGCCCATACATGCCCTTAGGGCATGTATGTGCGCCATATGCCCCCAAATTTCTTTTTCAGGGGTGCAGCAGGGTGTTCTTGAGATACCCCTGCACCCTTGAAAAAATTCCTATTTTGTGATGAGCTAATTGCTAATCGCAAATTGCACCTTCATTCCTATGAGCCTCCTAGCCCATGGAAATGAATGGGTAATTTGCAATTAGCAAATTGCTCATTGCAAATTAGGAATGGTAAAGAATTGCTATTTATTCCTTAAAATTTGCTATTTAGGAAATGCAAAATAGTTTGATGGTACATATGGTGGTTCATCTGTAACAAGATAAGAAGCTTAGGGATATATTTATGATGACTGGCGAAATAAAGTGCAAATCACTTACTTCATTGGTAGGCCTTTACATGTATTATCTCTTCTGTATTCTTCATCAAGCGTAACTTTAATCTGCAATCCTGAGTAGGCCTCACCTTAAACAAACCTCTGGATAGGCCACACCTTATCGTCATCCTGGATTAATCATTTAAAATGCTAGGGACAGATTTATGATAGGTGTATGCCTCTTTTGCGCCACTGTGCGTCACTTTTATGATGCAGCGGCGGTGCAAAAGATTTGCTATGAGGCGACAAAATTACAAATTGATGCTTTTAGGCAGATATGTCATGGTGTAAAAAAAACGTACCACATGAAACCGATGCAGCAGTGATGCAAAAGATGCACCATGTTGCAAGACAGGCCTCACTTGGGGCCATATGTATCAAGCTAATTAGCATTCGCAAAGATCAAAATTCTGCGAATTTCGGCCTTTGCGAATGCTAATTAGACAAATGGTATGTATCAAACAAGTTTGATGCAAAATAAGGAATAGCAAAATTTGCTATTCCTTATTTTGCGATTGCACTGAAGGATTTGCAAATTTTGCGATTACTTAAATGCAATGTATCAAACAAAAAATATGTAAAAAAATGACATTAAGGATTTGGAAACTACCACCAACTTCTAGTTGGTGGTAATTTGTGAATTCTTTTCAAAAAGCTTTTTTTCCAAAAAACAAAAGGTGCCATATGACGCCCATACATGCCCTTAGGGCATGTATGTGCGCCATATGCCCCCAAATTTCTTTTTCAGGGGGTGCAGCAGGGTGTTCTTGAGACACCCCTGCACCCTTGGAAAAATTCCTATTTTGTGATGAGCTAATTGCTAATCGCAAATTGCACCTTCATTCCTATGAGCCTCCTAGCCCATGGAAATGAATGGGTAATTTGTAATTAGGAAATTGCTCATTGCAAATTAGGAATGGTAAAGAATTGCTATTTATTCCTTAAAATTCGCTATTTAGGAAATGCAAAATAGTTTGATGGTACATATGGTGGTTCATCTGTAACAAGATAAGAAGCCTAGGGATACATTTATGATGACTGGCGAAATAAAGTGCAAATCACTTACTTCATTGGTAGGCCTTTACATGTATTATCTCTTCTGTATTCTTCATCAAGCGTAACTTTAATCTGCAATCCTGAGTAGGCCTCACCTTAAACAAACCTCTGGATAGGCCACACCTTATCGTCATCCTGGATTAATCATTTAAAATGCTAGGGACAGATTTATGATAGGTGTATGCCTCTTTTGCGCCACTGTGCGTCACTTTTATGATGCAGCGGCGGTGCAAAAGATTTGCTATGAGGCGACAAAATTACAAATTGATGCTTTTAGGCAGATATGTCATGGTGTAAAAAAAACGTACCACATGAAACCGATGCAGCAGTGATGCAAAAGATGCACCATGTTGCAAGACAGGCCTCACTTGGGGCCATATGTATCAAGCTAATTAGCATTCGCAAAGATCAAAATTCTGCGGATTTCGGCCTTTGCGAATGCTAATTAGACAAATGGTATGTATCAAACAAGTTTGATGCAAAATAAGGAATAGCAAAATTTGCTATTCCTTATTTTGCGATTGCACTGAAGGATTTGCAAATTTTGCGATTACTTAAATGCAATGTATCAAACAAAAAATATGTTAAAAAATGACATTAAGGATTTGGAAACTACCACCAACTTCGAGTTGGTGGTAATTTGTGAATTCTTTTCAAAAAGCTTTTTTTCCAAAAAACAAAAGGTGCCATATGACGCCCATACATGCCCTTAGGGCATGTATGTGCGCCATATGCCCCCAAATTTCTTTTTCAGGGGGTGCAGCAGGGTGTTCTTGAGACACCCCTGCACCCTTGGAAAAATTCCTATTTTGTGATGAGCTAATTGCTAATCGCAAATTGCACCTTCATTCCTATGAGCCTCCTAGCCCATGGAAATGAATGGGTAATTTGCAATTAGCAAATTGCTCATTGCAAAATAGGAATGGTAAAGAATTGCTATTTATTCCTTAAAATTCGCTATTTAGGAAATGCAAAATAGTTTGATGGTACATATGGTGGTTCATCTGTAACAAGATAAGAAGCTTAGGGATACATTTATGATGACTGGCGAAATAAAGTGCAAATCACTTACTTCATTGGTAGGCCTTTACATGTATTATCTCTTCTGTATTCTTCATCAAGCGTAACTTTAATCTGCAATCCTGAGTAGGCCTCACCTTAAACAAACCTCTGGATAGGCCACACCTTATCGTCATCCTGGATTAATCATTTAAAATGCTAGGGACAGATTTATGATAGGTGTATGCCTCTTTTGCGCCACTGTGCGTCACTTTTATGATGCAGCGGCGGTGCAAAAGATTTGCTATGAGGCGACAAAATTACAAATTGATGCTTTTAGGCAGATATGTCATGGTGTAAAAAAAATGTACCACATGAAACCGATGCAGCAGTGATGCAAAAGATGCACCATGTTGCAAGACAGGCCTCACTTGGGGCCATATGTATCAAGCTAATTAGCATTCGCAAAGATCAAAATTCTGCGAATTTCGGCCTTTGCGAATGCTAATTAGACAAATGGTATGTATCAAACAAGTTTGATGCAAAATAAGGAATAGCAAAATTTGCTATTCCTTATTTTGCGATTGCACTGAAGGATTTGCAAATTTTGCGATTACTTAAATGCAATGTATCAAACAAAAAATATGTAAAAAAATGACATTAAGGATTTGGAAACTACCACCAACTTCTAGTTGGTGGTAATTTGCGAATTCTTTTCAAAAAGCTTTTTTTCCAAAAAACAAAAGGTGCCATATGACGCCCATACATGCCCTTAGGGCATGTATGTGCGCCATATGCCCCCAAATTTCTTTTTCAGGGGTGCAGCAGGGTGTTCTTGAGATACCCCTGCACCCTTGAAAAAATTCCTATTTTGTGATGAGCTAATTGCTAATCGCAAATTGCACCTTCATTCCTATGAGCCTCCTAGCCCATGGAAATGAATGGGTAATTTGCAATTAGCAAATTGCTCATTGCAAATTAGGAATGGTAAAGAATTGCTATTTATTCCTTAAAATTTGCTATTTAGGAAATGCAAAATAGTTTGATGGTACATATGGTGGTTCATCTGTAACAAGATAAGAAGCTTAGGGATATATTTATGATGACTGGCGAAATAAAGTGCAAATCACTTACTTCATTGGTAGGCCTTTACATGTATTATCTCTTCTGTATTCTTCATCAAGCGTAACTTTAATCTGCAATCCTGAGTAGGCCTCACCTTAAACAAACCTCTGGATAGGCCACACCTTATCGTCATCCTGGATTAATCATTTAAAATGCTAGGGACAGATTTATGATAGGTGTATGCCTCTTTTGCGCCACTGTGCGTCACTTTTATGATGCAGCGGCGGTGCAAAAGATTTGCTATGAGGCGACAAAATTACAAATTGATGCTTTTAGGCAGATATGTCATGGTGTAAAAAAAACGTACCACATGAAACCGATGCAGCAGTGATGCAAAAGATGCACCATGTTGCAAGACAGGCCTCACTTGGGGCCATATGTATCAAGCTAATTAGCATTCGCAAAGATCAAAATTCTGCGAATTTCGGCCTTTGCGAATGCTAATTAGACAAATGGTATGTATCAAACAAGTTTGATGCAAAATAAGGAATAGCAAAATTTGCTATTCCTTATTTTGCGATTGCACTGAAGGATTTGCAAATTTTGCGATTACTTAAATGCAATGTATCAAACAAAAAATATGTAAAAAAATGACATTAAGGATTTGGAAACTACCACCAACTTCTAGTTGGTGGTAATTTGCGAATTCTTTTCAAAAAGCTTTTTTTCCAAAAAACAAAAGGTGCCATATGATGCCCATACATGCCCTTAGGGCATGTATGTGCGCCATATGCCCCCAAATTTCTTTTTCAGGGGTGCAGCAGGGTGTTCTTGAGATACCCCTGCACCCTTGAAAAAATTCCTATTTTGTGATGAGCTAATTGCTAATCGCAAATTGCACCTTCATTCCTATGAGCCTCCTAGCCCATGGAAATGAATGGGTAATTTGCAATTAGCAAATTGCTCATTGCAAATTAGGAATGGTAAAGAATTGCTATTTATTCCTTAAAATTTGCTATTTAGGAAATGCAAAATAGTTTGATGGTACATATGGTGGTTCATCTGTAACAAGATAAGAAGCTTAGGGATATATTTATGATGACTGGCGAAATAAAGTGCAAATCACTTACTTCATTGGTAGGCCTTTACATGTATTATCTCTTCTGTATTCTTCATCAAGCGTAACTTTAATCTGCAATCCTGAGTAGGCCTCACCTTAAACAAACCTCTGGATAGGCCACACCTTATCGTCATCCTGGATTAATCATTTAAAATGCTAGGGACAGATTTATGATAGGTGTATGCCTCTTTTGCGCCACTGTGCGTCACTTTTATGATGCAGCGGCGGTGCAAAAGATTTGCTATGAGGCGACAAAATTACAAATTGATGCTTTTAGGCAGATATGTCATGGTGTAAAAAAAACGTACCACATGAAACCGATGCAGCAGTGATGCAAAAGATGCACCATGTTGCAAGACAGGCCTCACTTGGGGCCATATGTATCAAGCTAATTAGCATTCGCAAAGATCAAAATTCTGCGAATTTCGGCCTTTGCGAATGCTAATTAGACAAATGGTATGTATCAAACAAGTTTGATGCAAAATAAGGAATAGCAAAATTTGCTATTCCTTATTTTGCGATTGCACTGAAGGATTTGCAAATTTTGCGATTACTTAAATGCAATGTATCAAACAAAAAATATGTAAAAAAATGACATTAAGGATTTGGAAACTACCACCAACTTCTAGTTGGTGGTAATTTGTGAATTCTTTTCAAAAAGCTTTTTTTCCAAAAAACAAAAGGTGCCATATGACGCCCATACATGCCCTTAGGGCATGTATGTGCGCCATATGCCCCCAAATTTCTTTTTCAGGGGGTGCAGCAGGGTGTTCTTGAGACACCCCTGCACCCTTGGAAAAATTCCTATTTTGTGATGAGCTAATTGCTAATCGCAAATTGCACCTTCATTCCTATGAGCCTCCTAGCCCATGGAAATGAATGGGTAATTTGCAATTAGCAAATTGCTCATTGCAAATTAGGAATGGTAAAGAATTGCTATTTATTCCTTAAAATTCGCTATTTAGGAAATGCAAAATAGTTTGATGGTACATATGGTGGTTCATCTGTAACAAGATAAGAAGCCTAGGGATACATTTATGATGACTGGCGAAATAAAGTGCAAATCACTTACTTCATTGGTAGGCCTTTACATGTATTATCTCTTCTGTATTCTTCATCAAGCGTAACTTTAATCTGCAATCCTGAGTAGGCCTCACCTTAAACAAACCTCTGGATAGGCCACACCTTATCGTCATCCTGGATTAATCATTTAAAATGCTAGGGACAGATTTATGATAGGTGTATGCCTCTTTTGCGCCACTGTGCGTCACTTTTATGATGCAGCGGCGGTGCAAAAGATTTGCTATGAGGCGACAAAATTACAAATTGATGCTTTTAGGCAGATATGTCATGGTGTAAAAAAAACGTACCACATGAAACCGATGCAGCAGTGATGCAAAAGATGCACCATGTTGCAAGACAGGCCTCACTTGGGGCCATATGTATCAAGCTAATTAGCATTCGCAAAGATCAAAATTCTGCGAATTTCGGCCTTTGCGAATGCTAATTAGACAAATGGTATGTATCAAACAAGTTTGATGCAAAATAAGGAATAGCAAAATTTGCTATTCCTTATTTTGCGATTGCACTGAAGGATTTGCAAATTTTGCGATTACTTAAATGCAATGTATCAAACAAAAAATATGTAAAAAAATGACATTAAGGATTTGGAAACTACCACCAACTTCTAGTTGGTGGTAATTTGCGAATTCTTTTCAAAAAGCTTTTTTTCCAAAAAACAAAAGGTGCCATATGACGCCCATACATGCCCTTAGGGCATGTATGTGCGCCATATGCCCCCAAATTTCTTTTTCAGGGGGTGCAGCAGGGTGTTCTTGAGACACCCCTGCACCCTTGGAAAAATTCCTATTTTGTGATGAGCTAATTGCTAATCGCAAATTGCACCTTCATTCCTATGAGCCTCCTAGCCCATGGAAATGAATGGGTAATTTGCAATTAGCAAATTGCTCATTGCAAATTAGGAATGGTAAAGAATTGCTATTTATTCCTTAAAATTCGCTATTTAGGAAATGCAAAATAGTTTGATGGTACATATGGTGGTTCATCTGTAACAAGATAAGAAGCTTAGGGATACATTTATGATGACTGGCGAAATAAAGTGCAAATCACTTACTTCATTGGTAGGCCTTTACATGTATTATCTCTTCTGTATTCTTCATCAAGCGTAACTTTAATCTGCAATCCTGAGTAGGCCTCACCTTAAACAAACCTCTGGATAGGCCACACCTTATCGTCATCCTGGATTAATCATTTAAAATGCTAGGGACAGATTTATGATAGGTGTATGCCTCTTTTGCGCCACTGTGCGTCACTTTTATGATGCAGCGGAGGTGCAAAAGATTTGCTATGAGGCGACAAAATTACAAATTGATGCTTTTAGGCAGATATGTCATGGTGTAAAAAAAACGTACCACATGAAACCGATGCAGCAGTGATGCAAAAGATGCACCATGTTGCAAGACAGGCCTCACTTGGGGCCATATGTATCAAGCTAATTAGCATTCGCAAAGATCAAAATTCTGCGAATTTCGGCCTTTGCGAATGCTAATTAGACAAATGGTATGTATCAAACAAGTTTGATGCAAAATAAGGAATAGCAAAATTTGCTATTCCTTATTTTGCGATTGCACTGAAGGATTTGCAAATTTTGCGATTACTTAAATGCAATGTATCAAACAAAAAATATGTAAAAAATGACATTAAGGATTTGGAAACTATTGTGGTAAATTGGTGGTAATTTGTGAATTCTTTTCAAAAAGCTTTTTTTCAAAAAAACAAAAGGTCCCATATGACGCCAACACATGCCCTTAGGGCTTGTATGTGTGCCATATGCCCCCAAATTTCTTTTTCAGGGGTGCCGCAGGGTGTTCTTGAGACACCCCTGCACCCTTGGAAAAATTCCTAATTTGTGATGAGCAAATTGCTAATCGCAAATTAAACCTTCATTCCTATGAGGCTCCTAGCCCATGGAAATGAATGGGTAACTTGCAATTAGCAATTTGCTCATTGCAAATTAGGAATGGTAAAGAATTGCTATTTATTCCTTAAAATTCGCTATTTAGGAAATGCAAAATAGTTTGATGGTACATATGGCGGTTCATCTGTAACAAGATAAGAAGATTAGGGATAGATTTATGATGACTGGTGCATCACCAGGGATGTGTCAGTCATCCTGTGCCGCTGTTCCGCCACCCATGGTGTGCTGCATTTACAATGCGGGGCATCATGGGGCAAAAATGGCACAGATGCGTGATGTATCTGTGATGTAAAGGTAGTGATTGCTGGAGTTGTATCGCAAGTGCGATGCAGCTCAAGCAAGGCTCAGGGGTGCCCCATCTCCACAATGTTGCGTCAAGACCTATGCCTGCTTAAAGCAGGCGCAGGGTTTTGACGCAGTTTTCTCCTATCTGATTGTAAATACGGCACACCATGGGTGGCAGAGCAGCGGTGCACGTTAACTGGTGCATGCCTGGGGATGTGCCATTTAACATAAATCTGCCCCTTTACATTTAAGTATGTGCAGGACACACAGAGTCGGTGAGGCTTATCCAAGGTTAAGAAGAGATGAGTCCTGTTCACTGAAAAATTAGACATAGTCTTCACCTGATCAGCATTGCTGGACATGGCTAAATAATAGCTGCAAAATATTACTCTTGTTAAACAATTTTACTATTATAATCTCTGAGATTTGTCTCTTACTCTGCAACATCTCATTGTTGTTATCTTTCTTTAAAGATAAAGACAACATCAACATGAGTGACAATCTGCAATCAGTTGATTTTGACCTCATCATTGAACTTGTAATTGAAACATCAGTGGATGTTGATCCATTGGATGATTTAAATCCTGAGGATGAAGAAGAGCGTGATGAGGATGCAGATTTGTCCGAATTATATGACATAGGGTGGGAAGCTGACCTGCTTGAGCCTATGGAAATATAAACATTTATTTTTAAAATGTATAATTAATAAAAAGTAAAAATGTAAACCGTTTAATTTAAAAATAAAGACACCTTCAAAAACAGGTTATGTGTAGTGTCTTCAATAAAATATTAAAATATGCTCATAAAATTAGATCAGATTCACATATAAAATAGCACAGGTAACATAAATATAAATGTCATTTCTTTTCTGCTATTTCTGTATTGTAAATTTGCCAAGGACTAAAAAATCTTCTATTTAAAATGTCAAGTAGTGTGTTAAGTTTTTGATCATTGTTATTGATTTACTGTTTGGTAATAATGGTTAATAACATTTTTTATTATATTTTACCACAGATTCAACTGCAGATCATTTCAAGATTTCACCATGCCAACAATAGAAAGACAGAGAAAGGCTGCAAAACGTCAAAGACAGCAGGTGAAACAAAATAAGCAGCAGTCCTCTAACAAAAAGATTTGTCAAGTCACGAAGAAAGCACCGGGTAAGAGCACAAAATATTTCATAAGAAATATGTGTAGTAAAAAAAATATTACTACAGAAAATGTTTCAGTCCATAAAAAGATAAGCAAATCAAATGGAAAGGAAAGGCCAATCAAAAATGTTACTTCTAGAGCAAGAGATAACTCTGTGCATGATAGTAGAAGGAAACAACAGTTTAGGGACATTCGTAAACGAATGTTCCGCAACAGGATAATTGGCAATTTGTTAAAAAATATTAAGAAAGGTCAACAGAAACTGGTTTTTTATAAGAGAAAAAAAAAAGTTGAGAAAGTTATTGATCAGGCATTTGAAATTAAACGTAAGTTATTTATTTTGATAATCAATAGAATTAGGAAGCTAAACAAGGCAATTTATGATTTCAAAAGAAATAGTAGATGGAAGAGAATAGTTAATCGTAGTAATTTTTGTGAAGTTTTTTCTGGAGAATGGATGCATAGTTCAAGCTGTGAGGCATTTTTTAATGAGGAGAGTTATTTCCAGGATAATGATTTGGTGCATGCAGTTGACACCAGTGGTCGTGCTTATGAAGTGAAAGATGGTTGTCCAGTTGAAAAAGAAAAACTTGTGACAACAGAGGCAGAAGAGGTGTTAGGTAATGAGGTTTTAGGAAGACGTGCTAAGGGTCCTGTGTACACCTGGAAGTGTAGTAGTATTTGCAGTGTGCGACAGGATTCCATCAATTTGCTTTGTGATTTTGTACGGTCATTTAATAAGAAAAGTTTGAAGCAGAAAATGAAGTTGTTGCAAGAATTAGATCCTTGCAGAGTGAGAGAAGTGACAGGTTTGCATGGTCATTCACTGGCTTGTCTTTCCAGGAGAGTATGCCAGAGTGTTTTTCATCATTTCAGGATGCGAGCAGTGCATCATAATAAAGTGAGGAAATTAGTTAGAATGTTGTATTATGCTAAGAGTCCAGCAATTATGCTTAAACAATTATGCGCTGCTCTTTTGCATGGTTCTGAAATAGATGTGAAGAACATATGTGAAGAAATTGAGTTTTGTTACTTTGGAAGTAAAGAGGAGAATGTTGAAATTGACCCAGAAGAAGAGGGTAATGTGGAAGATAGTGTACAGGTTTCCAGTACAGATAATTTCCAGAGGGAAATTGCGACGTTTCAGGTGAAATCAAGTGAGAGGCCTAATTTCACTTGTGTGTGTTGTCGACACACTTATTATAAGAATCAGACTAAGTTAGTGGATTTATATGGAAAAAGTGAAAGGGAAAATAATAGTGAATGGAAGGATTTTGCAACATACTTGATGGTAGAAAATTGTTTTGATTTGGGATTTGATCAACGTGTGTGTACTTATTGTTGTTGCAAATTAAATCAAAACCAGATGCCTGCTAGAGCAGTTCATATTAATCTGGAATTGGTTGAGATTCCTTCTGAATTGAAGGATTTAAATACTTATGAATCTATTTTGATTCAAAGTATCCATCCCTTTCAGGCTATTGTAAGAATGGAGCCAAAGACAGGGAAATTGCCTCCATCAGATTTACAGAGAGGATTAAAGGGAAGAGTTGTTTATTTGCCTCTAGATTTGAAGAAAAACATTAACACAATTGGAGTAGAAAAAGTGGAAGAGGAACCTCTGGTTATCTTAGTTAATGGGGTTCCGACAAAGAATAAGAAAATATGGCAAGATTTAGTAGATGTTAGGAAAGTTAAAAAGGCAACATTGTATTTGAAAAAAAATAATAAATACTATAAGAATGTATATGTTGCAGAAGAGGAAGTAAGTGAGGAAGAGGATAGCGATTTGTGTGCTGGTCAAATTGAGAAAGTAGAACCCTCTACTAGTGAAGAAATATATGAACATTATAGTGTTCATCCTTTGCATTCCAAAGAAGTCATGGGGAATGCTATTGAGTTGTTTCAAATGAAACAAGCCAAAGGGAGTCCCATTAGTGTTTGGGAGGAAAGTTTGGAAGCTCGGTGTTTCCCACAGCTTTTTCCAACAGGTCAGGGAGGAAGATATGATGAGCGACCTCATCAAATTCCTGCTTCTGAATACCGGACTTTGCGATTGTATGCAGGAGATGCTAGGTTTCGACAATGCATTCCCTATTTGTTTCATCTCCTGTTTGAAAGCGATCTGTCTGGACTGTCATATGCAGTGAACCACATCTTGAAAAGTGGTATACACATGCAAAACATCTCGGCAAGTGACTTTATGGATAAAGTCAATGTCCAAGACAGTATTTTGGATTCTCACCTGATTAATCTCATGGCGTGTCAGCGTGGTACTAATGAGTACTGGTACCGTCGTCATGGTGATTTAAAATGTATGCTGAGGAACTTAGGTACTCCCACATGGTTCCTCACTCTGAGCTGTGCCGAGTATGGCTGGGAAGACTTACTTGAATTTCTACGAGAGGCAAATGCTAACGTAGATAACATCGAATTCAAGACACCCGGAGAACTGTGCTCTTTGGATCCAGTCAATGTATGTAGGTACTTCAATCATAGATTTGAAGCTATGATGTCTTTCATCATGAATAAGAAGAATCCACCTCTTGGAGAGGTGTTGGATTTCTTCTGGAGAAAGGAGTACCAAGCAAGAGGTGCTCCTCATATACATATGTTGCTGTGGATCAAGGATGCACCTAAATTTGGAACGGATCCAGAAAACTCAGTGATGAGTTTCATCCAACAGTATTCTACGTGTGCTGTTCCAAACGCAAAGGAGAAGAAAAGCCTAAGAGAAAAAGTTCTGCGTTTCCAAAGCCATCGATGTGGAAAGTACTGCCGTCGTAAATTCCGAAACAAGGACAAGTTCTACACCAAATGTCGTTTCGGCTTTCCACGACCGGTGATTTCTAAAGGAAAAGTAAACAGTTTGATGTCTTCGCTGCGACATAATGTCATGAAGAAATCACCTAAAAACACATACAATTTGAAGAGGAACGAAGAGTCCAAGTACATCAACGACTACAACCCGGTGATTTTGTCCATGTGGAATGCTAACATGGATATACAGTTTGTGGCGGATAACTGTATGGCTGTGGCTCGGTATGTGACGTCTTACATCACCAAAAAAGAGAAGACAGAATTGAAGGATATGTGGGAGGACATTTCCCATGAAAAGAGCCTCAGCAAGAAGTTGTACAGTTTCAGTCTGAAGATGTTGTCGCATCGAGAAATTGGAGCTTACGAATGCTCTGACCGGTTGTCTTCAGCAAGTCTCTATGCCAAGTCCAGGAGTATCGTTTGGGCGAGTCTTGGTCTTGCTGCAACGCGTAATCGAGTTCTGAAACCTGTGCGGGAAATTGAGTATTTGGCGGAAAAGGAGCCAAACAGTACCGACATTTTGAAGACCAACATGTTGGATACATATTATCCAAATAGAAGCAGTCACCTCGACAATGTTTGTCTGTATGAGGTTCTTCAAAATTACATATTCAAGAGGAACATCAAAGAAGATACTGAGAAAGGAGTGTATGCTGTAATAGGAAGTGAGGGATGTCTGGTCAAGCAAAGAAAATGCCACTTGGTAAACCATCGAAAATTGAGTGGCGAATCTCCTGAAAAAAAGGAGTTTTTCTATTTAGCACTTTTGCAACTTTTCAAGCCTTGGCGTGCAGAAGAGGAACTGCTTGGAGATTTCCTCTGTTACGAAGACTCTTTCAATGCCGCCAAGGAGACCATAGAATGTCCTGCTTTTCCCAAATATGTAGAAATGTTGAATGCGGAAATTGAGCAGGAAGCAACGATTGCAGCCGAGATTGCCAGAGACAGTTCTCAGGACAGTCAGAGTTCTGCTTCATTGAGTCAGGATCCACTAGGAGGACCTGTTATCGAAAATGAAGCTGCCACTGCCATGAATGAAGTGGAAAGAGCCATGGCACATGCTCAGGAGGATGCGGTTAACTTAGAAGAGTTGGAAAGACAACTCAACGTTGAGCAGAGGAAAATATATGACGAAGTTACCATGCAAATTGATCATGGATTAAGTCATGACAAGAAAGAGTGCTCATGTACGTCGTTGAAGCCTGTCCGACTGTACGTGAGTGGAGAAGCGGGAACTGGAAAAAGTTTCCTCATTAAAGCAATTTCATGCTATTTGCAGGAAAGGACAGAGTCATCGCTGTCTTGTGTTGTCACCGCTCCAACTGGACTGGCAGCACATAACATTAAAGGGATTACTTTACATCGTTTACTGATGCTGCCAGTGGAGCATGACAACAAATTACAATATCACAAGCTATCTGGAGATGCTTGTTTTGAAGTTTCAAGAATCTTGAGGAAAATGAAACTTCTTATCATTGACGAAGTAAGCATGGTTTCCAATGTCATGCTTGCCTTTGTGCATTTGAGGATGCAAGAAGTTCTCAAAACAGAGTATGATGTGTTATTTGGTGGCAAACACATCATTGTTTTCGGAGATCTTCTGCAGCTGACACCAGTGAAAAGGCAACCTGTGTTCAAAATGCTCACGCATGAAGATACCAGGAAGTGCCTAGGCAGCATTGGCAACGTCAATATATGGTTAAACTTCAATTATGCTGAACTGCATGAAAATATGCGTCAGGCGAAGGATGAAGTTTACAAGACTATTCTACAAGATGTTAGAATTGGAAAAGTGACCGAGCATGGCAAAGAAGCTTTACATGCACGATTACTGTCAAATTTATATCCAGAACAAGATGTTGTGCCTGAGAATATTTTTCAGAAAATTACTGATAAGAAATCTCGAATATGTTTGATGCCAACTCTTGCAGAATGTGCCAAATTCAACAACAAAATGTTGCATTTAGAAAAGCAAGAGATTGTGAAACTGGAAGCTATTGACAGAGTAGAGCATATGGGATCAACAATTATTTTGTCTGAGAATCTGAAAACAAAATTGGATTCATTAGAGAAGAGTATATCTAAAACTGCAGGTTTTGAAAAGACTCTGAATGTGTGCTTGAACTGCCGTATAATTTTAAGAAGGAATTTACATGTTGAAAGAGGTCTGGTAAATGGATCAATGGGTAATGTTGTTGATTTTGTAAAATACAGAAATAGAGATGGAATTGAATTTTTAAAAATTAAATTTGATGGCATTGAGGAAGTACAGCTAATTGGTCGTTGCTCTGCTAGATTTTTGCTTGTAAAAGACTTATATGATCGCCGTAAGCAGTTTCCTGTTTGCTTGGCATATGCGGTGACAATCCATAAATCGCAAGGTTTAAGTGTAGACTGTGCATTGGTGAATATTGGCAGTTCTGTGTTCAAGGAGGGTATGGCATACGTGGCATTGTCACGAGTTAGAACTTTATCGGGATTGTACTTGATTGAGTGTGATGTCACAAACATTTGTGCGGATCTAGATTGTGTTAAGGAATACAATAGGTTAAGAAGAGAGTATGCGTCACATTTGCCTCAGTATCCTTTGTTTGAGAAACGTGTGGTAGGCCGGAAACGAAGAAATGTGACCAATACTGGGGAGGTTGTAGCAAAAAGACGAAAAGTCGATGAACCTAAAATTACAAGCAGAAACAAAAAGGATTCTGTTGAAGATGTTGTTGGTTTTCAATTTGAAAACAGTTCTGGTGTCAACTGCTATGCTAATGTAGTGGTTAATGTTTTGTTTTCTCTAGAAAATGTAAAAGAAGAGATTGTGGTCAATTCTGATCAAAGATTTTGCAGTTTGTTAAATTCTGTGTTAGAGAAATGTAGCACTGATAGAAGAAACATAGAAAGTGTGTCTGAAATTCGAAATCTGTTAGACAGATGTTCAGGCCAAACACAATTCTCTCAAAATATTCAGCAAGATTGTCAGGAGTTTTTAATGTATATGCTTGATGTATTGCATGCTGAAGGTGTAGATGTAGATCAGCTGTTTGGGCTTTCTTATCAATGGCAGCATGACTGCGAGAACTGTATGGTATCAAGTACTACTAGTGTAGACTCAGAAAGATTTATATATTTAACTTTGCCAGACAGTAAATCAGTCTCCTTTAATAAGCTAGTAAAAGCAGCTGATCACAACATGGAGTGTAGCCAATGTAAATCTGAAATGATGTCCACATTATTTATACGAACATATGGCCAGTATGTCATTTTAATGTTCCAACGATGTAGGCCTGATGGAACAAAATTGACAACTTTAATTAAAAATTTTGTAGCTTCGCAGTTGTCAATATCAGGAAGGACTTTTGTAACTGCAGCAATTATATATCATGACGGCCCTTCAATAACATCAGGACATTACACAGCTTATTTAAAGTCTAGAAATGGCTGGTCATTCTGCAACGATTCTGTTTTAATTTTCACAAAAAAATTGCCGTATGACCTTAAAAACTCTTACCTGGTGTTTTTAAAACCAAAATTTTAGGGAAATAATCTTGGGATGTGCTCTGTGGAATTCAAGAAGTTCTAATGTCTCCTACACAATTTGGCCTTGAGGATAAGTGTAGTTCAGAGACATAAGTTCTAACCATAAGACTGGACGTCATGGAGAAATAAATGCACTTTGAATGAGTTCTGAAAAACTATTTCTTTTTATAAGCTAATTGAAGCAGCCAATCAAAACATAGAGTAGAGGGAATGTAAGTCTGCAACGCTGTCTACTGTTTTACAGTGCTTTGTGATTGAAAGTGATGTAGAGAATTAAATAATTGTAGTAGTCATAGAGTTAGTGTAAGTCTGCTTCATAGTAAGCAGTATCAGTGTCATAGGAAATGTAGAACATGACTGAGCAAGAAGGGGAAGATATTACTATTCCAGGATTGTGAAAATGATCTTCAACATTTTAATTCTGAAAGTTGCGGAAATGCCAAATGACGGGATTGGCTTACAAGAAATCCAAGAGTTATAAATGGGTCTGACAAGATTTGGCCTTGTGGAAACTTGTGGTAGAGAGCAAGAAGTCATTTATTGCATGTAACATGTTTTTAAAAACGATGGAGATTTTCTTTCAGAAAGTGGCGGGCTGAAAGTAATAACAGCACAAAAGAGTGTAAGCTGTTCATAGGACATCCTTTGACGTCATGGAAAGTAAGTTAACTTTAAGGAGTTCTGAATTCTGATTTCTTATGTTGTATGGGTTTTTTAAACACAATCATTTTGATTGTGTTTTTTTTCCCCCGCTGTTATATGATTAATACCCTCAAGTCACTGTTTTTAGTGAATTTTGATACATTCTGAGAACAGCAAAAATAAACCATTTAACATGTATAATTAATTCTGTACTGTTTGCATTTATGATGTATATGTAGAACTGTGTAGGAGGCATGGAGAAGGTGAGGCTTCTGTAAGTGTCAAAGTTGTTGCATGCAGTGCTGCACTTCTGCGTATTCTTTCATATGCTAGACTACATCTGCACAATGAGATACCTAAGCAAAGGAAACACAAGTGATGTGATTGTGAAATGAGCAAAATAAATTGCACGTATTTCAATTACATCACCTGTGTTTCCTATCATTACGAATCACATTGTGCAGATCAAGTTTAGGTCTGTCCAGGGAAACATAGGAGGTTTGGACTTTGTTCAAGAGTGCAGTGGACGTGACTCACTTCATTGGTAGACCTTTACATGTATTATGTCCTCTATTCTCTTCAACAACTCGAAATTTCATCTGCAACCCTGAGTAGGCCTCACCTCAAACAAACCTCTGGATAGGACACATCTTATTGGCATCCTGAAGCAATTATTTAAAATTTTAGTGTCTTGCGACACTTTTCTGAGACAACAGCAATGCAAAAGATGCACAATGTTTTAAGATAGGCCTCACTTCATCTGCATCAAGATACTGTTAGTTTAAAATGTATATCTTTAGGACTGTGTAGGGGGCCTGGAGAAGCAGAAGCTTCTGTAAGTGTCAAAGTTGTTGAAAAACTGTTTGTCCTTCAATCTTTTCCCTTGTCTTTTGTAATTTTTAAATACATGTTTTAATATTTTTGAAATGTTTGTTCTCTCTTTCACAGATTGAAAGTATAAAAACAAAAAGTGAGTAATTTAACGACAATTATAAGGTAAATGCTTTGTACTCTTTTCGTTACATTTCTATCACATTCACCTACTATTAGTTCCACTGCTTCATTTCTTTAACCCTCAGTTTCCTGCCTTTGCTACTTCCCTCATTCCTTTCTCTATTACCTACTTACTCAACTCCTTCCACTCTTTTTCTCAGTCCCTCTCTTCTCATAGTTCCTCACTCTTGTTCACTCACTCCGTCTCTATTACTCTTAGTGTCTTTGACTGATCACTCTATCACTACTTGTTCATAATGCTTTCTCTGTGTAGTTGAAGCACACTAAGGGGCATATTATGAATACAGCCAATAAAATTATTGCTCTTTTTATTGGCAGAAAACTGGTGCAAAAGTGGTTTTAGCGGCAGTTTTCTGCCGCTAAAAGCAGCTTTAGCGACACATTTCTGCCAATAAAAGCTGCAAAACTTTTATTGCCTATGTTGATGATATGGCTCTATGTTACTTACATTTCTTTGCTGTTTCAATTAATCTTTTTCTGTTATTTTTTGTTTTCTGTTTTCTATTTTTTCTCTCTGTTTTTCCTCATGTTTTAATCTTATTTTGAACATTCACTCACATTCTCCAAGAAACTCTTCTTTGTTAATGTTATACTCTCTTTTTTTTTCTTTCACTTCGTTATCTATTTTGTTTTTCACAATTATACCCTCTTCCGTCTTTTCTTCGGTAAATAGATCTATTAAACAGTATCTCTTCTTTACTCCCTATAGCTGTCTTTCTTTTAACATCACTCTCTGTTTACTTTCCTTATACTTACTCTTTTTAAAAAAAAAAATTTTTTGGGGTTAGCTCCCGGTCCGCGTACCGGGAAGCTAACCCGGGAGCCAACCAAAAGAAATAGAGCTTGCCAGAGTGCTAAACATTCTAGCAATTTTTTTTGAAAGGGAAGGTAGTTCTGAAAAGAACTTTTTTTTTTATATTTTTGTTGTTTTATATTTTTTTTTATTTTTTGAATTTTTTTTGTTTTTTTTGTATTTTTTGAACAATTTTATATTTTTTTTGGTTTTTTTTGGGGGGGGGAAACAACAAAAAACAGGCGTTGAAAAGGGCTCAACAGGAGCAAAAAAAAAATTACTGGGGGCGGTTAGGGCAATCATGGTGTTCATACGCCAGGTTTATAGCATTGATGCTCATGTTGCCACACGCTAACAACGCACGACAGTGCATACAAGAGTGTATCATGTGGGCAAAATTTTCTTGTATATTTGGCACAGTTTCCCGTGCCTCTTCTGGTGTTAATGCAATTGGTAATCTTGGTCTGGCCACAGGAGTTGGTCTTGGATTGTCCTGCATATCCCTTATTTCCGCCCGGCTGTAATTTAGTGGATGCTTCCTTGTCATGTGCCTGTGCATTGTGTGATTTTCGTAGCTATATTTCTTGTCCGTCCCTCTTGATAATTGTTCTTTGCATATGCGGCAGGTGACATACCTCGCATTGACTTTTTTTTGGCCACGAGGGATCGAATAAAACTGCCAGATGAAACTGGCTTTCTTTCTGGAAACCCGGGGCACCTCTTCTAAGAACTGTGGTTCTTCTCCCTCCTCATCCATTTCTTCATCTTCCTCCTCAGTGTTGGTAATGACCTGGGGAGGTGGTCCTCTCTTCCCATGAGGAGGTGGAGGTGGTGGTGGGGGTCCACCAGCTGAAGCTACCAATGAAGCCATTTCTCATATAGTAGTAAAGGTCTTCCTCTCACAATGATGAAAGTCAGAGTGAGGAAAGAAGGAGGGGTTTTCATCATTTGGGAAAAACAATACTTCTCAACCAATGAAAAGTGTTATTTTTAGGTCACCTGACCTAGCCTTACATCATTATGAAACCAAAAGTGAAATGAACCAATGAAAAGTGTTATTAACAAGTCACATGACCTGTTATGCTTACGTTACGCGCTCCGGTCCGCGCCCCGGATAGCTTACGGGTCGCTGCGCTTCGCGCCTCGGTCCGCGCCCCGGTGCACTTCCGGGTGCGCTAACGCGGTACGTCACAAGACGCATTACGCGGCAACGCGATACGTCGCGTTTTCGCGACGCGCCGCGGATCGCTTCCGGGGAGCTGTGTTTTGCGCCTCGGTCCGCGCCCTGGGGCACTTCCGGGTGCGCTAACGCAGTACGTCATAAGACGCATTACGCGGCAACGCGATACCGTCACTATGTTGATTTCTTACCGGTTCGCGGACCGGGTCGCGGCTTTAAATTGAGCTAACGGGAAGCTTCCCGGTTCGCGGACCGGGAGCGAAACAAAAAAAATATTTTAAAAAAATTATTAATAAACATATAAAATATATTTTTGGATTTAAAGAAGAATACATTTTACGGCTATAGATATTAGCTTTTAAAAAACCAATGAAATTCACTGAAAAAACCATAGGTTATAGACCATATATAGTTAGGAATTAGCATTTACAAAACCTTGAAAATTCACTGAAAAGGTTATACACCATATATAGTTAGGAATTAGCATTTAAAAAACCTTATTTTACTCACACAAAACCATTGAAATTCCATATATAGTTAGTTGTACTAACTATATATCGCGCACCCGCAATCCACTGCTGATCATGTCACATATTACATCATTCATGACATGGTCAGTGACATCACTGATGACATCACTGATGACATCTCAAATGACATCACTGATGACATCACTGATGACATCTCAAATGACATCACTGATGACATCACTGATGACATCACTGATGACATCTCAAATAACATCACTGATGACATCTCAAATGACATCACTGATGACATCACTGATGACATCTCATTTGACATTACTGATCACATCACTGATGACATCATTCATGTGATAATACGATGAACCTCTTCAGACTCTAATATAACCTTATATACACTCAGTGAAAACAGACACTCACAGACTGTCACTCATCCATGGAGTTACTCACACACCTAGTCAGTCATGCAAAGAATCAATCACACCTCCATTTCCTCAACTATACAGTTATACACACCTTACTTATTGAAACATATACTAACACATATTTACTCACTTATATAATCCTGGATACAAGTTCACAATGATCCATACAGCCACTCACACATTCACTGGCTCTTATGCACAGTTATTTATATATGTCAACTCTCACATGTACTGTGTTTTACATATGTACTTACTTTGACATGTAGCACTGAGATATCCATTCACTCACCAATACACTCATGCACACAGTCAACCGCCCATACAGATGTTTCCACATGCACTTTTGAACCCATACACCTAGTGAATCAACTGCTCACACATCTATGCAGAGAGTCATACACCTCCCAGCCACCCATAAACACTCTCAGTCTCCCATACAATTACTTGGGCAACCAATTAATGACCCATATAGTTAATCATATAGCTACTGATCAACACATGCAGCAGTTTACAGAACAACAGACATAATGATGCACAAATTAAGACAGTTTAGTCACTAACCCATGCACTCAGTGAGACACATTTAATCACTCACTCATACAGTCAGTCATGCACCTACTAAATCCTTTGTTCAGACACTTATACATCCACTCATTCTTCAATATGTAAGACATATTTTAACTTTACAGAAACATACAGTCACTGGATGTTGTCATCAGTGATGTCATCAGTGATGTCATTTGAGATGTCATCAGTGATGTCATCAGTGATGTCATTTGAGATGTCATCAGTGATGTCATCAGTGATGTCACTGACCATGTCATGAATGATGTAATATGTGACATGATCAGCAGTGGATTGCGGGTGCGCGATATATAGTTAGTACAACTAACTATATATGGAATTTCAATGGTTTTGTGTGAGTAAAATAAGGTTTTTTAAATGCTAATTCCTAACTATATATGGTGTATAACCTATGGTTTTTTCAGTGAATATATATATATATATATATATATATATATATATATATATATATATATATATATATATATATATATATATATATATATATATATATATATATATATATATATATATATATATATATATATATATATTACCTACTGGCGATAGCCAGTAGGTATATATAGTTAGGATTGTTTTCCATAGGGAAATCGCAACATTCTATTGGGAATAACTTTGGCGCCCGTTGAGGAATCTTCCTGATATTTTCCTTAGCTTTGCCTCGCGGCGCTCCGCTCCTTCTCTGGAAGTTTGGGGGGGATTTGTCAAGCGGGGGCCGAGATAAAAGGGGGGGTCCCAAAACATGTTTTCCCCATGTTAATTTCCATAGGGCGGTTGGACTTACTTTTAGCCCGAACGGCTGAATGGTTTTCCACCAAACTTGGCAAAATTGTAGGGACTGGTAGCCCGATGTGCCTTTGCTATGTCTCAAGATATGTGCTCCAGTGGTTTTTACGAAAATTAACTTTGAAAAAATATATATTGGGCTACATTGGGCTATATATATGTTAGAGCCCAAATGTAGCCCAATGTAGCCCAATTTAGCCCAAAGATGGCCACCAGAGACAAAAAAAACAAATGTAGCCCAAATATCAGCCAGATGTAGCCCAACTATAGCCCAATGACAGAATGTCCCAGAAGGTTCTAAAGAACAACTAGAGCGCTAACAGTCTTACTTATGACAAAAGTATGGCACAACTGAAGTCATCTTGATTGGAATAAAGTGTTAACACTTAAAACATTTAATTTGCAAAGGAACAAAATGAGGGGGTTCATTTTGCCATAGAAATTATGATTAGTGCTGAAGAAAGAAAAATTAAGGCACATTTTGAGAGACTTCTCAAATCCTCTTATATTTCATTCAAAAAATTCTGATATGCAGTCTCCCAAGATGGCCACCAGAGACAAAAGAGCCCAAATGTAGCCCAAATATCAGCCAGATGTAGCCCAACTATAGCCCAATGACAGATTGTCCCAGAGTGTTCTAAAGAACAACTAGAACGCTAACAGTCTTACTCATGACAAAAGTATGGCACACCTGAAGTCATCTTGATTGGAATAAAGTGGTAACACTTAATACATTTAATTTGAAAAGGAACAAAATGAGGGGTTTCATTTTGCCATAGAAATTTTATATATATATATATTCACTGAAAAAACCACAGGTTACACACCAGTTATAGTTAGGAATTAGCATTTAAAAAACCTTTGAAATTCACTGAAAAAAACATAGGTTTCACACCAGTTATAGTTAGCTGGAAATTTTCCTCGCATAAAACCATTGAAATTCCCACGTTATAGTTAGTTGGACTCACTATAACTTGCACGTCTGCAATGCACTGCTGATGAAGTCACATATTACATCACTCATGCATATATTTAAATATTTAAACATTACTCGCTAATATATGTATTCACTAAGATACACTTAATAAGCCGGTTAACCAATCAATTTTTTTTTAAAAACACTGAAAAAACCCATAGGTTTCAGGCCTTATATAGTTAGGAATTAGCATTTAAAAAACCTTTGAAATTCACTGAAAAAACCATAGGTTTCAGGCCTTATATAGTTAGGAATTAGCATTTAAAAAGCCTTTGAAATTCACTGAAAAAAACATAGGTTTCAGGCCTTATATAGTTAGGAATCAGCATTTAAAAAAACCTTTGAAATTCACTGAAAAAACCATAGGTTTCAGGCCTTATATAGTTAGGAATTAGCATTTAAAAAAACCTTTGAAATTCGCTGAAAAAACCATAGGTTTCTGGAGTTATATAGATAGGAATTAGTTTTTAAAAAATCTTTGAAATTCACTCAAAATACTATAAGTTTTAGTGGTGTTATAGTTAGCTGGACATTTTACTCATACAAAACCAATGAAATTGCTCCTATATAGTTAGTTGTACTAACTATATTTCGCACACCCGCAATCCACTGCTGATGATGTCACATATTAGGTCATTCATGACATGGTCAGTGACATCACTGATGACATCTCAAATGACATCACTGATGACATCACTGATTACATCATCCACGTGACAATCACATACACCTTTTCATACACTATTACAATTTTTCATCACTGTTTGTAAAATACAGAGTATCATATTTAAATCCATTGTCACAGCAATACAAGTATCTAAAAATCCACTCAGTGATTCATAGATGTATACACACATCTAATCACTTACCTATGGATTCACTCATACATGCTGTCAATGAACAATAGAACACTATCAAAAATACTTATATAGCTATATCGACATTAAACAACAGCACGCATCCTATTCACATATGAAGTCATCCTACTCACTTATGCAAACAATGGATCCTACTTACATATTTACTTAGCAAAACACTTATACAAACACCACTTCTTCTATTCATTTAGATAGTAAGTCATACTTAGTGAATTATAAAATCATTATTACAAGTATACATTTATCCATACAGTCACTCACACAATCATTGTGTCTTATGTATACTTATTTATATACAACAACTGACACATACACTGCCTTTTATTTTTCTAGTTTGTTGGACCTGTACCTTTGAGAAATATATTTGCTCATCACCACACCCATAAAGAGATTCCCTCACCCAAACTGTTAGAACATGTAGTTTTAACTTCATATATCTACTGAATCAACTATTCACACATCTTTGGACAGTCACACACCCCCCACCGAACTACACACACGTTCACACTCCCATACAAATACTCAGTTAACTAATCAATAACTAATATAGACTTTCACATAGCTAGTAACCAACTGTAGAATCAGTTTACACAACAACTGACAAAGTGATACAGATATTCACACAGTTTAGTCACTATCCACTATATTTAGTGAGACATTATAAATTGGTCAAGTAAACAGTCAATTACACTGCTACTAAATCCTCCATCCAAATATTTATTTATATATATCCACTCATTCTTCAATGTAAATTGCTATATATATAATGCATATTTAAATAACGAAGCAAACCACATTCACTGGATGATGTCATCAGTGATGTCATCAGTGATGTCATTTGAGATGTCATCAGTGATGTCACTGACCATATCATGAATGATCTAATATGTGACATCATCAGCAGTGGATTGCGGGGTGCGCGAAATATAGTTAGTACAACTAACTATATAGGAGCAATTTCATTGGTTTTGTATGAGTAAAATGTCCAGCTAACTATAACACCACTAAAACTTATAGTATTTTGAGTGAATTTTAAAGGTTTTTTAAAAACGAATTCCTAACTATATAACTCCTGAAACCTATGGTTTTTTCAGTGAATTTCAAAGGTTTTTTTAAATGCTAATACCTAACTATATAAGGCCTGACACCTATGATTTTTTTCAGTGAATATATATAAATATATATATATATATATTCATTTACTGGAAAAAACACAGGTTTCAGGGCCGTTTTAGCTAGACATTAGCATGTAATATGTGACGTCATCAGCAGTGCATTGCGGGGCGAGAGTTATAGTTAACTCAACTAACTATAACGACCGAATTTCTCTAGCTTTATACAAGTGAAATGTCCAACTAACTATAATGCCCCAGAAACCTGCGTTTTTCAGTGGATTTCTAAGGTTTTTTAAATGCTAATGTGTAACTATAATGTCCGTGAAACCTATGTTTTTTTCAGTGAATTTCAAAGGTTTTTGAATGCTAATTTCTAACCATGCCTACAGAGGTAGGACATGTGCAGAAAGGGGAAGAAACGCACAGGAAGAAGCAAGAGAAATGCAGAAAGGGGCAACAGAAGTCCAAAAGGAGGAGGAAATGTGCAGAAAGAAGCAAGAGATATGGAGGAAGAACCAACATAGGGGCAGAAAGAGGCATTGTTGCAAAGTCATCCTGTGCCCCCAATGTTTTGTTGACTGGTACTGGTGGTAACTGACTCTGACTAACCAGGCCCGGAGCCAGAACTATGCTAAAAGACACTTAGAATACAGTGAAAACACATACATACACCAGGGTACACTATAGGTTGAGATATCCCTGTGATTGGCATGACCTCCCCTGTAAGGCCCTGGTACATAATAGGGCAGGGGGATTAAAACTACCTCTAAGTCAGAAGTTCAGAAAGAGGCAAGAGAAGTGCAGAAAGAAGCAACAGGTGTGCAGAAAGAGGCAAGAGGGGTGCAAAAAGAAGGAAGAGGGGTGCAGAAAGAGGCATGAAGTGTGCAGAAAGAGGTAAGAGGGATACAGAACTTTGCAAGAGAGTACAGAAAGAGGCAAGAGAGGTGCAGAAACAGACAGGAAAGGTGCAGAAAGAGGGAACAGGGGTACACAATGAAGCAAAAGAGGTGCAGAAAGAGAAAGGAGGGGTGCATAAAGAGGCAAGAGATCTGCAGAAAAAGCAACAGAGGTGCTGAAAGAGCCCAGTGAGGTGCATAAAGGGGCAAGAGATCTGTAGAAAAAGCAACAGAGGTGCTTAAAGTGGCAAGTGAGGAACAGAAAGAAGCAAGAGAAGGCAGAAAGAAGCAATAGAAGTATTAAAAGAAGCAACAGAGGTGCAGAAAGAGGCTATAGGGGTGCAGAAAGAAGCAAGAGCAGTGCAGAAAGAACCAAAAGAGATGCAAAAAGAGGCAAGAGGGTGCAGAAAATGGTAGAAGGGGTAAACAAAGAGGCAATGGAGGTACAGAAAGAGGCAGGAGGGGCACAGAAAGAAGGAAGAGAAGTGCAGAAAAAATAACAGAGGTACTGAAAGAGGAACAAAAGGTGCAGAAAGAGGCAAGATAAGAGCAGAAAGAGGCAACAGAGTTACAGAAAAAGGCAAGAGAGGTGCAGAAACAGACAGGAAAGGTACAGAAAGAGGGAGCAGAGTGCACAAAGAGGCAAGAAAGTTGCAGTACGACAAGAGAGGGCTACAGAAAGAGAATAGAAGTGCAGAAAAAAGCAACAGAGGTGCTGAAAGAGGCAAGTGCGGTGCAGAAAGGGGCAAGAGATCTGCAGAAAAAAGCAACAGAGGTGCAGAAAGAGGCAAAAGGGGTGCAGAAAGAGGAAAGAGAAGTGCAGAAAGAAGCAAAATAGGTGCTCTAAGAGGCAAGAGGGATGCAGAAAGAGGCAATAGCAGCGCAGAAAGAACCAAGAGAAGTGCAGAAAGAAGCAAGAGCAGTGCAGAAAAAACCAAGAGAAGTGCAGAAAGAAACAACAGAGGTGCAGAAGGAGGCACAAAGGGTGAATAAAGAGGCAAAAGAAGTGCAGAAAGAAGCAAAATAGGTACATAAAGAGGCAAGAGCGGTGCAGAAAGAGGGAAGAGAGGTGTAGAAAGAGGCAAAAGAGTTGCATAAAGAATGAAGAGGGGTGCAGAAAGAGGCAAGAGGGATGCAGAAAGAAGGGACAGAGGTGCCGAAAGAGGCATGAAAGGTGCAGAAAGAAGCAAGTGAAGTGCAGAATGAAGCAACAGAGGTACATAAAGACACACGAGAGGTGCAGAAACAAGCAAGAGAAGTGCAGAAAGAGGCAAGAGAGTTGCTGAAGGAAGCAACAGAGGTGTAGAAAGAAGCAAAAGAAGTGCATAAAGAGGCAAGTGAGGTGTAGAAAGAAGTAAAAAAAGTGCAGAAAGAGGCAAGTGAGGTATAGAAAGAAGCAAGAGCAGTGCAGAAAGAACCAACAGTGGTACAAAAAGAGGCAAGAGGATTCCAGAAAGAGGTTGGAGAGGTGCACAAAGAGGCAAGAGAGATACAGAAAGAGGCAAGAGGTGTGCAGAAAGAAGGAAGAGAAGTGCAAAAAGAGGCAAGAGAATTGCTGAAAAAAGCAATAGGTATAGAAAGAAGCAAGTGAAGTGCAGAGAGGCAAGAGGGATGCAGAAACTGGCAGGAAAGTTACGAGTGCAGAAAGGAAAGGGAAGACGGGTGCAGAAAGGAGCAACAGAGGTGCAGAAGGAGGCAAAAGGATTGCAGAAAGAGGCAAGAGAGGTGCAGACAGAGGTAAGAGAGGTACAGAAACAGCTAAAAGGGGTACAGAATGAGGCAAGAGAGAAGCAGAAATTTGCAAGAGAGGTGCAAAAAGAAGCAAGAGCAGTGCACAAGAACCAACAGAGGTGCTGAAAGAGGCAAGTGAGGTGCAGAAAGGGACAAGAGGGTACAGAAAGAGGAGAGAGAAGTTCAGAAAGAAGCAAAAGAGGTGTTCTAAGAGGCAAGAGAGATGCGGAAAGAGGCAAGAGCAGTGCAAAAAGAACCAAGAGAAGTGCAGAAAGAAGCGATAGAGGTGCAGAAGAAGGCACAAAGGGTGATGTGCAGAAAGAAGGAACAGAAATGCAGAAAGAGGCAAGAGAGGTGCAGAAGTAAGCAAGAGTGGCTTGCACACCATTATTACCAATTTAACACCCATATTTAGCAATAGGTAACAAGTGACCATTCTAGGTTTCCAAAGTGCCTTCCACCATGCTGTAACATTTGTTGCTGCATTTTTGGGAACGTTTGAGCCATTTGAACTAGAAACAAGGCATTTTTGTTCAATTCTGCAGATTAGCGAGCAGATGATGGATTATGTGGCTAATGCGGAAAACATATAATTGTGCGAAAGTTGGTGCAGCCAAACAGTCACATAATCCCAGTGGCTCTGCTTATACCTCTGACTAGGTCCACAATTGCTCCCAAGTGATTCCTTCTATTTTAGTCTCACTGAGTTCATAGTTAAGCTTCTATGGTAACGAGGAAGCCTAAACCTGAGGTTACCACTCCACTACACAGACTATATAATTCCCCCAAAGTCCCTCTGGAGTAAATTGGACTTCATCACCCATCCCATAGTCTGCCAGGAGGCGCATTTGCAGATTGGTGGAGAAAGGGGCGTGTGGCTTCCTAAGACGTTTTAGCAATCCCACTGTGTGGGACTTATTGGAGGTAACAAGAGGAGTAGTTGGCCCTCAAGGGCATCCTTGGGGACCAAATACCCCTCCTATTACTTCCATTAAGTCCCACACAGCAGGATTGCTAAGTTCTCATAGCAAACCAGGCCCCTTTGCTCACCACTCTGCACATGTGCTCCCTGATGCGATCTTGGATGGGGATTGAAGTCCTTTTTGCTACTGGGGGACCTTAGGGTCTAGCCTACCTCTTACCTTCAGTAAGCCCCACACAGTTGGATTGCTGAGAGGTGGACACAGGCTACGCCCCTTTCTCCACCACTCTGCTAACATGCCTCCTGGTGTGCTCTTGGTTGGGGGATGAAGTCCCCTTTACTCCTGAGGGTCCCTGGGGGCCAACTAGCCCTCTGTTACCCCCAGTAAGCCCCTTACAGCTGCATTGCTGAAAGTGCTCAAAGGCCATGCCCCCTTGTTACACCACTCTGCAAATGCGACTCCTGGTGCACTGCTGCTTGGGGGATAAAGTCCACTTTAGTCCTGAGGTCCTCAGGACTCAAGAGGACCTCTTTGGCCCACCAGCAGTGCGACACAAAGCACATTTGCAGAGTGGTGTAAAATGGGTGTGGCCTCGGACCATCTCCCAGCAATCCAGCTGTGTGGCGCTTACAGGTAACTGGTGGGCTAGTTGGGAACCAGGGACCCTCAGTATTTAAGGGGACTTAGTCCCCCAACTTAGAACGCACCTGAAGGCGCATTTGCAGAGTGGTGCAGGGAGAGGGCAGGGCCTCCGGTGATTTTCCGGCTTTTAAAAAAAAATTGTTAGAAGGGGGGCTGTGTGGTCCAAACTTCTTTCAATCTTTTTTGGGCCCTGGGACCCGAGGGCATACCACATTTAAAAAAAAAAGAAAAATGGAAGGGGGCCCCCTTCCCGAGGGCAATTTCACCCCCGGGACCCCATTCCCCTGGGCATAGCCACATATACATATTTTTATATTTCAATGGAGGGGGCCACGTGGCCCAACTCTGAGGCCTTTAGCTGTGCCGGGAACCCCAACCGCCGGGGTATGGTCTCTTTTTTTAATTACTTTTCTTTTTTTAATGTTTTTTAAATTGTTTGAAAGCTTGAATGAGGGGTGGGGGCTGCTTGGCCCCCTCCCCTAGGCCACTTCTGGCCCTGGGGACCTCATTCCCTGGGGCCTGGCCTACTTGAAGGGGACCGGGGGAGCCCCAATGCCCCCACGGTCACTGCCATCTCCCCACCTCCTGTGGGAGCCAGCACTGCTTTTGGGCAAGGGGAGCTGCCAACATGGAGCTCCCCTTGCCCAAAAGCAATCTGCTTTGCTTCGTTGAAGCAAGAGCAGGCATTCCTGCTCTCGCTTCAACGAAGCAAAGCAAAGTTTTTGAGAAATGTAAACATTTACAGATATTGGTATTTGAGAATTGTGATATCTGATTGGCTGAACCCTACCGATCTCGAGCTTGTTTCTGATTTCTGATTGGCTGCCAACACTTCAAACCAGGAAGTGTTGGCAGCTATCAACCGGGTCACATGCAAAAAGGTAAGAAAAACATCAAAAAACAAGAAAAGGCGGCAGGGTGGAAACACCCTAACCCCCCAGGGCTGGTCATGGGGTCTCAAAGGTACCACCAGGGTCAAAAAAAGCATTTTTTTAAAAAGAAGTTTGCCAGGATCAAGTAGGGTGCACGAATCCAGCAGAAAATGTAAAAAAACAAACAAAAAACAAAGCACGGACTTCCGCGCTTTGTTTGTTTTAAGCCCCAAGGTGGGCCAAGCCCAGGGGACAATGCAGAATTATGTAGTGGTGATAATGAATGTGGACATATGTCCCCCCTGCAGCCCTGGGGACTGCCACCTCCCCGGGGCTTGTTAAAAAAAATGAAGGGTGGGGCTCCTTCCCCCCAATTCTGCCCCTGGGACCACCACCTCACCTGGGCTTTACTTTATTTAAGGTATGGACACCTCACGACCCCCCAAGTCCCGGGGACCGCCACCTCCACGGGGGCTACTTATAATACTAAGTGTGGGGGGGCTCAAGCCCCCCACTGCCCGGGGGACCACCACCTCCCGAGGGCACACTTTATTCAAATATGGGGCTCCGTTGGGGACCCCCGGCACCGGGGACCACCACCTCCCCGGGGCTTTAAATAAGTTAGGAGGGGGGCCGCTGCAGCCCTGGAGACCGCCATCTCCCTGGGGCTTTGCTGATAATGCACAGGTACACACGGCAGCCCTGGGGACCGCCACATCCCCCGGGCTTGTTTAAAAAAAGTGTGGGGGGCTCTTCCCCTCCCATGCTGCCATGGGGACAGCCACCTCCCCTGGGCTTTACTTTATTTAAGGCGGGGGCCGAATGGGGCCCCAAGCCCTGGGAACCACCACCTCCCCGGGGCACACTTAATTTAAATTTGGGAGTCTGTTGCGGAGCCCCACCACGTCCCTGGGGCTTTAAATAAGTTGGGAGGGGGCCACGTGGCCCCCCTCTTGGAGCCCTCCTTGGCCACGGGGACTGCCACCCAGGGCAGGCTCCAGCAATGTCCCGGGGTGCCCAACCCTGCGATATTGCAGTTTGCTATGGCAGGGCGGGAGCACTCCCGCCATGCCATTGCAAACTTCTGCTTCGCGGGAAAACTGCTCTCGCTCGAGTCGGCAGGGACCCCCATGGTCCCCAATGTGAGGCCAGGCCCCAGGGGTTGGGGTCCCTATGGCCAAAAGTGAGCAAGGGAAGGGGGACCATGCGGCCCCCTCCGTAATAAAATGTAAAAACATTATTTTATAAAGGGGCAAAGCCCAGGAGGATGGGGTCCCCAGGGCCAAAAATGGCCTCAGGAGAGGGCCCTGCAGTTCCCCTCTTTTAAAAGGAAGGTTTTTAAAAAAAAAAATAGGTGGCCTTGCCCCGGGGGATGCGGTCCCCAGGGCCAAAATCGGCCGTGGTTGCCATTTTTTTAAAACAAAAATAAATAAATAAAATGTCTCAGGCCCTAAGGGAAGGGATCCCCAGGGCCCAAAAATATTAAGAGAAGGGGGGCCACACAGCCCCCCAGCTAAAAAAAAAGAGAGAAGTCGGCATCTCAATGGAGGCCCCACACCCTCCCTGCAGCAGTCTGCAAACGTGTCTCCTGGTGCGTTTGGGTTGGCGGATTAAGTCCCCTTGATTCCTAGGGGTCCTTAGAGGCCAACTAGCCCACCAGGTACCTCCAGTAAGCCCCACACAGGGGGATTGCTGAGGAGTAGTCTGAGGCCATGCCCCTTTTTACAACACTTTGCAAATGTGCCTATTGGCGCACTGCTGGTGAGGCAATGAGGTCGTCTTGTGTCCTGAGGACCTCTGGACTAAAGTTGACATCATCCCCCAAGCAGCAGTGCACAAGGAGGCATGTTGCAGAGTGGTATAAAAAGGGTTTGTGCCCTCTGACCACGCTCAGCAATCCAGCTGTATGGGGCTTACTAGAGATAAATGGAGGGCCCCCAGAGACCCTCAGGAGCCAAGGGGACTTCATCCCCCAACCAAGAGCGTGCCTGGGAGTGAATTGCAGAGGTGTGTGCAAAGGGAGCGTGGCCTGCTATGAGAACTTACCAATCCTGCTGTGTGGGACTGTAGGTAATAGGAGGGGTAGTTGGCCTCCAAGGTTGTCTTTGAGGGCCAACTTCCCCTCCTGTTACCTCCAGTAAGTCCCACACAGGGGGATTGCTAAGAGGTCTTTGGAGGCCACACTCACCTTTCTCCAACACTCTGCAAACGTGCCTCCTGGCACAGTACTGGTTGGGGGAAGAAGTCCACTTTACTCCCGAGGGACATTGGGGGCCAAGTAGCCCTGTGGTATGTAAGTCCTATACAGCGGAATACTTGAGCAACTGGCCGGTGGTCCAGGTCCCTTTCTGCACCACTCTGAAAATGCGACCACTACTTTATAGTTAGAAATTAACATTTAAAAAGCCTTAGCAATTCACTGAAAGAAACATAGGTTTCCGAGATGTTATAGTTAGAAATTAGCATTTACAAAACCTTAGAAATTCACTGAAAAAAACACAGGTTTCAGGGACGTTACAGTTAGTTGGACATTTCACTCATTCAAAATCAGAGAAATTCGGGCGTTATAGTTTGTTGAGCTAACTATAACTCGCGCATCCGCAATGCACTGCCGATGACATCACATATTACATCACTCATGACATGGTCTGTGACATCACTAATGACATCTCAAATGAGATTTAAAAACCTTATAAAAATTTAGCAACTCAGCCTAACCTAGACATCATTATTTGCTAAGCACACATTATTTTGTTCCAATGTAAGGCGCCTTTTAAATAACCAGTAACAGGCAACATCACCTCCTGATCAGATAACTGAAAAAATAAAAAGGCAGGGAGAAATTGAGTAGAGGTCCTTGCTGTTAAAAGAGGTAATAAATACCTTCTACATAAGAATTCATGATATTTACAGAATAAAACCAGGTGTATCAAGGTCTGGGGTGAACTGTCATCACAAGGGCAGGTTAAAAGAGCGTGGAGATCAAACTGGCCCGGAGGGAAACAGATCATTGTGCGCATAGAACCCAAACAAAACTTAGTAAGCAATATCTATCCCTGGGATGTTTAACTGTTTAATTACCCTTCAAGATACTGGTGCAAAACTATTTGCTGGGATCTATTAATGATTTTAACAGTTTGGGCAAATCAAACAGGCTTTATTAAAGGTCTTGGAACCTCTACAAATATATTAATATTATCCGTACTAATGGATAAGGCAATTTTAGCAAAAAAACCTTTATACTTTTATTTTGTGGATTTTAAATCTGCTTTTGATTGTGTTGACAGACAACTTTTGTGTACAAAACTTGAAAAACAAGGAATCCCTGATACATTGTTGAAAATGATTAAGCTTCTGCACTCTGATACTTGGAGCAGGGTGAGGATTGGCGACGGACGCACACTAACAAAAGAAATCCCCACTTCTAGGGGACTAAAACAAGGGTGCGTCCTGGCCCCCCTACTTTTCAATTTATTTTTAGCTGATCTTTCTAGGGCTTTGAACGAAATTAATGCACATCCACCAAAGTTAGTAGACACACAAATATCCAACTTGTTGTATGCAGATGACGTTATACTCTTAAGTCACACTAAAATTGGATTGCAAAGATTAATCAACTGTATCTTAAAATTTTCAAAGGAAAATGGTATGGTAATAAATTAAGCTAAGACCAAGGTAATGGTTATTACTAAAAACATGCGACTTACATATAAATATAAATGGTTTTTGGAAGACAACGAATTGGAACAAGTTGTTTCCTATAAATATCTTGGTGTTATTTTTAATGACAATGGAAACTTCTTACCACAAAAAATGGATATTACAAGGAAAGCAAATACCCTGGTTGCGGCAATTAGGACTACTCAGAAAGCTATAAGTGACTTGTCTTATCGCCCCTTTTTAAAAGTAATTGCTGCAAAACTACTACCAACTTTAACGTATGGTAGCGAGGCAATGAAAGGGAAAGACGCGGAGATCATTAATAGTGCTGTTGCGAAAACCTACAAAATGTTATTCTCCCTGCCAAAGAATGCCTCACAAGCACAGGTGAGGCTGGAATGTGGGTTAAATAATCAGCAATATGCAAGGAAAGGGCAAGCACTTAAAGTATGGAATAGAATAAAAAATGATCAAGATAACCAAATGTCTCGGCTGTTGTGACAAGAAGTAAAAGATAACAGAAAATTACATGTTTGGTCCTATCTAAACACAGTGATAGAAGAATATGGCATAACATTGATTTGGAACAACACAATTGCGCAGGAAAGCTCCAAAAAAACAATTAATAAACTTACTAACCATTTATCCTTGATAAAGGATAAAGGATAAAAATATGCTTGTAAAGAGGAATCATGCATGGCCAATCATAAATGGATTTAAGGGAAAAAAGGTTCAAAAATATCTTGAAACATCATGGTCTATGAAAAACAAACACATCTTTATCAATGCTAGATTCGGTTGTCTACCAGGATTATGTCACTTACCTCCATGGAAGAGAACAGAGGAGGATAAACTATGTAGGCTATGTAAAACCGGCCAAGATGCCCGGAGTTGGAATAAGAAACTATTCAATAATCATGGGGTAAGGACATGTTGGCAAGCTCTGATAGTATGTTTAAATTCCGAAGACTAACTAATGAATTCTGCATTTGTAACATTTTTATGAACTGTTGGGATAAAGCTGGAGGTTTTTATCTGATTCACTAGCAGATTTTGCTAATATATATTATAAATAATCAAGTTTTTGTAAACATAAACCTTATATGATTGATTGTTTTATAACTTTTTTAACTTTGATGATATTTTAGCTATTTTTGTAACATTTTAATTAATCAAACAAAATAAATAAACTTGAAACTTGAACTGCTGTAAAATAAGGTTCAACACCAACAGATTTCAGCAGTAAATAAGATCTGTTGGAGTTTTTCTCCAGCGCCCAGGCTTCCCTATCATCTTTAAACTTATTTAAAATTTGCTCCTTAAAAATTCCAGGGTCACCCTTTTAAAGTAGGTATGGCCGGTTAAAAATAGCCATGAGCTAGAGAACGGGCAGTGGATTTTATATAATTA
Organism: Lissotriton helveticus; assembly: GCF_964261635.1. Classification (NCBI taxonomy): domain Eukaryota; kingdom Metazoa; phylum Chordata; class Amphibia; order Caudata; family Salamandridae; genus Lissotriton; species Lissotriton helveticus. The sequence continues at coordinate 1,327,348,970 of NC_136067.1, read as the reverse complement.
ATCCACATTATCTTGTGGCCATACCTGCATTCATGCTATCACACTCCTTTTGAACCACAGTCTCCCGTCTACCCTGACAGATATCCAGAGTAGCAGGGGAGCCAGTTTAACCTGATCCTCCACATAGTTCAAACTCAGTTCCTCATGGGTTTCAAACGAGGAGCTATTTGGGCCCAGCCCCAAAAGTTTTCTACAGAATTGGTCCTCTTTAAGCTGAATCAGCCTAAAACTATGGTACCCTCAAAATGCTGCATCATATGTCAGGACTGAGAAACATTTCATTCTGTAGATTTGCAAGAGGTGCAAGATGGGCTTATGACCCACTGACGGTGAGAATCTAAACAAGGTACAGTAGGCTTGTGTGAACTCGGAACAGCGACTGGAAATACAAGAAAGTCAGTTGTTCTGATGGGCAAATCATATCCCCAAGTAGGGAAAGGTGAAAGCCCATCTAGTTTTGAGCTCTTCAATATCAATAGGCCATGCTTTAGCTTTCTTCATCCCACAGACAATATAATGGGTCTTTGAGATATTAATATCTAAGTCCAGATTGTCCATGAACTCAAAAAATGTATCAACCATACGTTTTAGCCTGTAAGCCGCTCAGGCCAACAATGCGGCATCGTCGGCGTATAGCAGTGAAGGAACGATGACAGACTTTACCCTAGGCATGTCAAACCCATTTTCACTTACATAGTTATTCAAGCTATTAATACAAGATAAAAAATATTGGGGCCAACACTCATCCCTGCCTAACCCCATGGGAAGCTAAAAGATTCAGTTGTCTCCCCCTCTGCCGTATCTAACGCAGACATTTACGTCCACATGTAAAGCTCTAAGACAATCAACTGAGCTGGCAGTTCCATTTACCCAAGAATATCCCAAAGCTTGGTCCTGTTCACCCGGTCAAAGGCACTACTGCGGTTTATAAAAGCAAGAAAAATTGACCCCTGCTTCACCACAACATACTTCCCTATGATACGGTTAAGGTTCAGGCACTGTTTCAATGTACTGTAACACACACAGAGGAGTAGCAAAAAGTGATCGAAAGGTGGCACATGCTGTGTGGAGAAATACTGCCCTCACACACAAAATTGTGACATGCTTCATCATTGGGCTTGCGTACAATACACCCCTGCGCAGACCAACCCCTGTGGTAGAGCAAAAGGGAGGGGAAGACAATACAAACATGAAAATGTAATTATATATCAATATGCCTTGAGATCACCGAAAGAAAAGTACAGTGAAGGTCAGAACTAGCTCGGTGGTGTCTTTTGTTCAAAAATGTATTCCTAGACCCACCGGCTAGGTCTAAAAACGTGAAGGATGGTGGTGATAGGAGAGATTCTAGAGTTCCTTCACCCCTCCTTACGACCAAAATGTTGACAAGTTTCTGCTGGTATTCAAAGTGCCCACACTGTAGGGTCACTCCGGCATTCTTCAGGACCAATCGGATCCCAAATTATGTATTTACCCTCGGTACCCGAGTAAGATATCCTTGGAATCTGTCATTTCCAAGGGAATTTAATAGAATTTTTATTATTATGCATGATTAATTAAAACGTTGCATACATTAAAACTTATTATAAAATATCTGTTTATATGAAATTAAAATACTGTTGTATTGTCCACATAATTAGTTTCCGTTACTCATTAAAAAAGGCGAGATAAGAAGATAGAGGAGGGCAGATGCCACTGTAATTTGACCTCTTCCACTGTGCCATATAGACTTTACCGAGTGGATCGCAATGTTGTTGTCAAGAGGGCCTTGCCCGTTGGAGGGATTCTCATCAAAGTCATTGCCTTAATTCTTAATTTCAGTCTACAACTTGCGACACTTGTTCTGAGAAACCCCGACCAAGTGATTGTAATGTAGGTCACTATGGAGGCCTTCTTTTATTTTTCTATTTTAGGTGTGGTGCAAATGGGAAGATATTTTTAGGACGTTGGCTCCGTTAGTGAGTCTTCTCCCACTTGCTCTATTTAATGGGTGTTACCATTTGGCAAAGCTTCTGTTGTTGAATGTTCCAAGGTCGACATACGTAGATTTTCCAGTCGCTTGGCTAATATGTCGAAAAACCTTGGTAGTCGACAATTGAGCTGCAATTTCTCTGGGTTGAAACACAGCAAAGCCGCTTGTCTACGGGTCCTTACTCCACACTGGTTGAATACTGGTTTTGAAAGATTTAATCTTATGTCCCTTAGGTTTTTGCATGTACAAATAACATGTAATAAGTCCTCAACTCCGCTGCCAGAGAGGCGACAAGGCTGATCACTGCCGTTTCTCTCCCAAGGGGGAAGAAACTGATTAATTGCGCCAATCCGCAGGCAAAGTTTTAAGAATTTTTCCTTTGTGGTTGTTTTTATTCCGATTTTCAAATAAGATTGTGGTTTTAAAGCTTTGTACGTATTCAGTACTACCCATCAGTGTGATCGTTTGGATAGCGTATTTTTATCTTCTACAACTGATAGTTGTCTACATACCTTTGTTACTGTTTTTTTTAATACTGCATGTGACACTGTAAGGCTCCAGAGGACTGTCAGCCCTAAGAGTTTAATTGAGTCCTGCAAGTACTCTCTAGCTGGTGATTTTGCTGGACGGAATAGCTCAACCCAAATATGGCTGTTCAGGGGTCCTTCTGCTGTTTCTTTGATTTTATGCCAGCATTTTACATATGCTCCTCTTCTTTCGATTGGTTTTTGTAGCCCAAACTCCAGCCGTATTTGGGCCGGTGAAGCATACCTTGGGAGGTGAAAAATGGATCAATATGCATTAGTTATTGTATTTTCCACTGCTGTTGTGTCTTTGCCCTTCATTGCTGAGCTACCGTATGTAATTTTAGGGTGAAGTTTTGCTTGCAGGACTTTTATTAAAGGATCGGATGTTAGGTCCGGCAGTTGCTGCTTTAGAGGTTTAATGGCCAAATACATCATTACCCCTTTCCTCCGCACGGATTCTATCTGTGGTTTGAATGAGTTGTTTTGGTCTAATATTAGTCCTAGATATTTATAGCTGGGTGCTTGATCTAAGCGATGCCCATCCAGAAACCAATTGTAACTTTTCCTCCTATGACTATTTACTGTCATTATTCTTGTCTTGCTATAATTTATTTTCTGGGTGTTCCGTTCTGAGAAGCTGTGGGTCGCATTCAGTAGATGTTGTAATCCAATGGGGGTTCGACTTATCAGAACCAAGTCGTCGGCGTATAACAGATTAGATAAGGTTATATTTCCTAATTTCGGTGCATGATTTTTGCACTTGTCCAATTCACCTGGTAAGTCCGCAAGATAAAGGTTAAAGAGCGACTGGGCAAGGACGCACCCTTGTTTTAACCCTTTTGTGGTTGGGATTTCTTTTGATACGTGGGTCCCTGCACCTAGCTTTATCCTTATCCAAGTGTTTGTGTGCAAGTTCCTTAACTGGTCCAGAAACGGAGGTGGTATTCCCATCCCTTGAAGTTTTTGCCAGAGCTTTGTTCTGTCCACGTGGTCAAAGGCGGGTGTAAAGTCAATAAAGCAGAGGTACAGGGGATATTTCCCCTGTTTTGCTGAGTCCATTAGTAAAGTTAGGGCCATTATATTTGTTGTAGTTCCCTGACCTTGTCGGAACCCGGTTTGTGTTGGTGAAATAATATGGTTGTCTGAAGCCCAAGTTGTTAGGTCATTTAAAATATGCCCCGCAAAGTATTTAGCCTCGGTGTCTATCAGGGCTATCAGTCGATAGTTTTTTGGCTCTGACCTCTTCCCTTGTTTGTAAATCGGGCTTATGATTGAGCCTCTCCAGGACTGTGGAATTGTAGATGTGTCTAATGCGTGTTTGAAGACAGGTTCCAGTGCATTGCTCCAAAATTCAGGATCATGTTTGTACAGCTTTGGCGAAATGCCGTTGGGCCCGGGGGCCCCTGCCTGTCTCCCGTTTGCTATTTGTTTCCAAATCAAGGTAGTTTCCAGGCTATTGGGCTTCTCTATTGTACTAGTAACATTACCTTTGGACAATGTTCTGTCCGATTCCCTTAGTAGTCGGATAGAAACTTTGGAATTTTTTTTATCTGAATAGACAAGGTTTTGATGTAGGATATCCTTCGTCGAACTGATCACTCTCTCAGTGCACAGGATGACACTTTGAGCAAGTATAGAGTTGGTTTCATTAAAATTATTATAAAGTAAATCAACCCAGACCGTTTCAGAGATATTGGAGTTTATTCCGTGATGGGTTGGGCGTTGTAATCTGTTAATTGATTTTCCATAGTTGACTCATAAAGTAATTTAGCCTATAGGTCATTGTTCAGTGATCTTTTCCTGTCCCATCTCCTTCGTTTTAGGAGAGCCTTAGATTCTCGGAGAGATTGCTGCAATTTTTGATCGGCAGGTGATTTACGAAGTTGCCTTAAGGTGAAGTTTATGGTCGGTTTCGTTTTTTTTTAGACTGGGCTCATAGCCTTTTTTGTTAAATTGACAGCCTTGCCGCTCAGTTTCTGATTGGTTCCAGATTGAGTTTTGTCTCCAAGCGACTTGGTGAATTTTTCCCAACTGTCCATCGGGTGTTCTGAATTTTCCTTAGCGCGGATTAGTATATTTTTTGCTGTGCTTGATACTAACCCGTTTCGTTCCTACCCGAGAAACTTCGTCAGGGCAGAAAGTATGATGAGTAAACCAAATGAGGTTCCCAATGGTAGGTAATCGGAACTAATGGCGACTGAATGAATCAAAATTGTGAAAACACTATTGTGGCCAAATTCCTGCTGGAGTATCGCGTAAACCGAATGCCGTTTTACGCGGTAAAGGAAGGATTACCGGATACTTCATTTTCCTCTTTGGGAAGGCTGGTGGCTTATCATGGCCACCGCGAACATCGTGCCGCTTTACAGTTAAAGTTGGGTTGTTCACACACTCACTTATAGATATCTTTGGTGTTAGTCTGAACACATTTTTGACGCATGGGAGTTAAGAACCGGGCAATCAGATCGAAGTAATTTAGTATACTCCCGGGAACTAAGTAACTTTATATTACCCTGGAAGAAATAACATTATCGATAATTTGTGCTTTGAGCCATTTTTTTGTACTGAAGGGGGTTATGACATTCAGTTTATGCTATATTCCAGCAGGAATTTGGCCACAATAGTGTTTTGACAATTTTGATTCATTCAGACGCCATTAGTTTGGATTACCTACCATATCATACTTTCTGCCCTGACGAAGTTCCTCCGGTAGGAACGAAACGCGTTAGCTGTTGTTCCATTATTTATAAACAAGAAAAATAAAAGAAATTTCAAAAAGAAACTTTATTCTTTGGTCTGTGACTTGCTACATTATTGCCTATTTTGAAGGTGGCTAATATTTTTTAAGTTTGATTTATTTGAGAAAAAAGAAAATCAGAAAGGAAGGGGGGGAGAAGAAACAGGAAATGGGATATGAGAACAGTATACATCATACAGAGAAAACAATTGCAATTGCAAGGGGGGAATTTACAATAAAGAAATATCACTTGGAATAAATTACAATAACAAAGAAATCAATTAGAAAATTTTTACAGCAAGCATAAAAAAAAATTTCAAATCCAGAAAATAAACAAGCATTGATATAAAATAACAGAATAAGAAAAAAGTTACCTATGATGGGAAAAAAGGAAAAGGGGGAAATCAAGGTGGCTTGCGTACTTCAGCTGAAGCAGGGTCTGGGGAAGCAATAGCGGGAGCAGGCGGAGAAAGATAATTTACCAGGGGAAGCCAAAGTAAGTCCTGTTTAATGGCTAGGGAGATGGGGGAAACGTAATTAGTATCCAAGCGATGATGAAAACAGACCGCGTTCCACCAAGAGCAATATGAGACATTGGCAGCCTGCTTCCAATTAGAGGTAATGGTATGGAAAGCAACAGATATCAGGAGATCCATGAGGAGATAATGATGGGAAGGGAGGGGGAGATCAGGGGAGAGAGAACCTAGAAAAATGCATGAAGGTGAAAAGGGTGTTTGGAGATGGAGAATGCGTTGGATTTGAGTCCAAACTGAGTTCCAAAACTGGGAAACAGGAGGGCAATCAAATAACATGTGTTTTAGATCAGCAGAAGGGCAAGGGCAGTACCAGCAAGTAGGGGAGATATCAGGTGAAAAGGATGACAAAATAAGCGGAGTAAATAAAACCCTATTATATATGAAATAAAGGGTTTGAGTGGTATGAGCAGTTCTAGAGGCCTTATGAAGTGTAGTCCAAATTCTATCCCAGAGAGGAACAGGCCAAACCTGAGATAGATCGGATTCCCAGGCAAGTTCAACTTTAGTTTTTGATCTACCGGTAGTGACGCGGAGAGAATCATAAAGGGAAGAGGCAGAGGGAGAAGAGTCCAATATTGAGGAGGTAGATCTAAAGGCAGCAGGGATGTCAGTAGAGGGAGGTAAGGACTGGAGATAAAGAGTAAGAACAGGGTACAGTGAATTGTATTGTGACCGAGTGCTGGATGAATTGAGATTGAAGATCTGAAAAGGAGATGGGAGAGTCTTGAGAAAAAAGTTGGGAAATCCAACATAGACCACGAGAATGCCAACTTTTCCAGAAAACAGTACGGTTGCGGATTTTGAGCTTTGTGTTATACCAAATGGGTTGTTCATGTAATGAAAGACGAGAAGGATAAGACGAAGATAGAAAAGGAAGAAGAAGAGAGGATAGGATTACGAAGAGGAAGCAATTTAGATATGAAAGACAAAAATTCGTGGAGATTGAAAGGAGAGGGGGATTCTTTTAGAGTGAGGGCAAGATGGGCGCCGAAGCGCTGTAGGAGTAAGTCGCATCCCGACCCCTCTCCGAACTATGTTTAATCCCAGGCACCAGACGGACCTGTGAAAGCAGTATGCTACTTATCTTTTACAGCCAGCAGAGGAGCGATAACAGATCGAGATCGAAGAAGCACAACGGTGTGTTTTGCAGCCTCGCACGCATTTTGGAAAAAGTGAAGACACTGTCTGTTTCACTTTTCAAAGCATTTCAGGCAGAGATGGCGTTCCGTGGAAAAGACAAACAGCAACAGGCCATGTCTAGCGGCTTAAATAAAGAAATATGCCAGAAAGAAGCCGGGAGATCAGGCGCCATCCCGAAAACTAAAATGCCACCTCCTGCCAAACAATCGACCCCCACAGTATCTACAGCATCTAAAGCTCAACAGCGCAAGTTGGAGAGAGCCAGCGAGAAAGAGCTCAAGCAGAGCAAAGATTTATGAAGCAGTAGCAGCAATCAAGCGGCGCGGGACCCTCCAGAGAAGAAGAAGAGTGAGAAAGACCCTACCTACCGGCAGCCTTCTGTATCAGAAGTCTTCAGTGTCAAAGCACCTCCGGGGGCATCAGGATCTGTCACGGTAACCCCGCCGAGCACAGCAAGCTTGCCGCCCGATGGATCAGGCAGCAACGTCCTCGAGGACGCAAGCGGAAGCGTCGCTAGGCAACCGGGATACACAGATCTCACGCTTCCCGCGGAGCTCCCGATAGCGAGTTTGATGGATGACGCTGGGCGAGAGCTGGAGCAGGGGAGCCAGGACGAGGGGAGCGATGCCGAGAGAAAGGTGAGAGAGGCTGCTGCTGGCAGGGCAGAGGTCTTGAGCACTGGTCAAATGCTAGATGCACTCAAAGAGGTGGAGGCAGAGATGCTCGAGGAGCAAGCCCATCTACAAAGAGATAGTGCCACAAAGTGGGGGGGTAGCAAGCCCCAGACCACAGAAAGACCAGGCAGAGGCGGATCTCGAAAAAGGAGTTGAGGGGGACAGGTTCTTCTCGGTCCCTGAAGAGTCCGAATCAACGATCAACGATGGCAAGTAGCGATGAGGAAAGAATCACTTCAGATTCGTGCTCGAGTTCTGGAGACAGCGGCGGTTCCAGGGGTAGAGGCACTCAAAAAAGGCGCAAGATGGCATCTAGAAAAGCAGGCTCCCCTCTGAGTTCATATAAGAGTACACATAAGAAACTGTTATGGGACTATTCTGCTACCTCTAATATGTATAAAGAGGATGGTCAAGAAATTCAAAGTGAAGGAGGAAAATTGGATATAATGTTTGCCACATTAAAGCAGATGCAAACAGAAGCTAGAGCTGAAAGCCGGAGAGCTAGGCACGATACCAAAAAAATCCAAGCGTCAATCAGGAAAATAAATAAAAAATTTGAGGAAGTGGAGGAGAGAGTCATAGGAGTCGAAGAGAGAACTGGTAGACTAGAGGATGAAGTTACAGACTGGCAGACATCTAGAGAGGAGCAGACAAAGATCGTGGAGGATCTACAATGGAAGGTGGAGGATCTGGAAAATCGCCAGAGGCGCAATAACGCCAGACTCCTTGGAATTGAGGAAGGTGTGGAGGGGCAAGACCCCAGAGGCTTCATTATCAAACTGCTAAAAGGAGCCTTCCCGGAGGCACCATGGCATTGGGAGCAAGAAGTACAGAGAGCCCATAGGCTCCCCCTCACAGTAAAGAAAAGGCGAGAAGAGGGTACAGGTGCACTTCCAAGGGCCATGTTAGTATTTTTTGGAAACTTTTTAGCAAGACAAGAACTGATGGAGAAAGCTAGACCTGATTCTAGGAAGACCGTCGAAGGAATAACATTTTTTGCTAGACCAGACTTCTGTCATGTAACAGTTGAGAGGCGTTGGAGACTCAGACAATTGATTGCAGCATTTCAGAGCCAAGGGGCAGAGGCTTATTTAATGTTCCCGGCAAAGTTAAAAGTTATTTCCGCAGGTCGAACAAGAATGTTCTTCTCAGAGATTAAAGCAGGAGAATTTTTGTCAGAATTAACAGAACAAGGGGGAGCTAGGAGAAAGTAAAAAAAAAACAAGGGGGGGGGGGAAAAAGGGTAATGGGAGAAGATAATCAGATTAATAAAATAATCAGATTAATGAGCCTGGTAGTTAGGAATAACAATGGTGAAGGAGTGCTGAGGGGAGGAGAGGGGGGCGACACTACAACGCTCAGTGGTCACGCATAGGTCAGGAGTGACCTATTTGCCTGTCGCAGGGGGGGTGGGTCAGCAGGTTGGGAGGGGGGGAATGAAAGGGGGAGGTGGTGGGGGGGGAATGGCACTGGTGATGGTTGGTGTAACAATACAGTACAGATTTGTAATTTATATAAGGGAGAGAGAAAATGCGTGGATAACTTCAAGAGAGCAGTTGTTGGGGTGGTAAAAGTAAAAGTGGTACAAGTAAAATATGAGTTATGGCAATCAGGATAATCACGATCAACATTTGTGGTCTAAATAACGGGGAGAAAAGACAAAAGCTTTCTGCATTGTTACGATTTTGGAGAATTGATATAATTTGTTTGCAGGAAACGCATGTAGCCGTCAAAGACAAGTTTATGCTGGATCAAATGGGATTTGAGGTCCTTGCTTATACAGGACAGGAAGGGAGAAATAAGGGAGTGACAGTTCTGGCTAGGAAAGGCACTGTAAAAATTAAAAAGAAAAAGGAGGACCATGATGGGAGATGGGTAATGTTGGATATGGAAACCATGGCAGGAAGATTTACACTCACCTCAGTGTATGGGCCAACTGAGGACGAACCTGAATTAATTGAATTCATGGACGGTGAATTAGCATTGTGGCCAGAACCTGTGATATGCTGTGGGGATTTTAACATCAACGGTTTGGATGGCCTAACTGATAAGGGTGGTGGTAGATACCGTGGGAGGAAAAAAAAGATATACAAAGCTGTACAAAATCTTGTCCAACATAATGCGCTGGTGGATATGTGGGCGGAAATGAACTCAATAGGTACAGGAAGTACTTTCTATTCAGCCCCACATAAAACAATAGCCAGACTGGATTACTTCTTTATATCTAGCTCACTTGTAGGTGGAGCCAGAATAGAACGGCTTCCCAGAATAATGTCAGACCATAATCCGCTGGTCCTAAGTTTGTCAGTGCCTAAAAATAAGGAAAGATCAATAACCACATGGACATTTGAACGGGGGTTGCTGAAGGAGAAGGAGTACATTACAAGAATGCAGGATTGGATAACACAATTCTGGGACATGAATAGGTATTCGGCTTCAGCGGATATGGTATGGGATAGCTTTAAAGCAGGAGTGAGGGGGGAGACATTAAGTTACACACTATTAAGAAGTAAGAGGGAAAAGGAGAAGATGGAAGAGGAGATTAGAGCTCTGGTGGATCTAGAAGAGGCGCTAGCGGATGCAATAGGTAGACAAGAACCTATTGAGCAGATCCTGTTGGCCTTGGAATGCAGAAGGCAGAAGCAGGCACTACACTGGCGCAGAAAACAGCAGGGAACTATCTAGCAAAAAAAGTAAAATGCTACGAATTTAATGAGAGGGTGGGACACCTTCTGGCAATTAGGACCAGACAAACTCTAGCAGCAGGAGAGATAAAAGAAGTTAAGGATAGCACTGGGACAGTTGTCAATAAAGTAGAGGAGGTACAGGAGGTGTTTAGAAGGTTTTATGAGGTCTTATACGAACAAGACACAAACAATGAAAATCTAGAGACAGAAATTATGGAATATTTGTTACAAGAACCACAGGTAGGTTTAAGCACAGAGGAGAGGGATAAGTTAGATGGGCAGCTAACAGTCCAGGAGGTAAGGGATGCGGCATTCAGTCTCCCCTCTGGCAAAGCAACAGGACAAGACCAGATACCTGCAGAGTTCTACAAAACCTTTTGGGACGTGTTAGCTAAGGACATGTGGGCAATCTGTTGTATGGCACAGGGGGGAAGAATAGTCCCACAATCTTGGGCCGGTGCAGATATCATAGTGATACTAAAAAAAGACAAACCTCCAATGGAACCGGGCTCATATAGGCCAATCACGTTGTTAAATGCGGATGCAAAGATATTTTCCAAATCATTAGCTAATAGGTTGAGCAAGGTCATAGAGGGGGTGGTATCCCCAGCGCAACATGGCTTTATACCTGGTAAAGGGACTACCCAACATACTAGGCAGATGATTACCATCTTAGATGCAGCGGAGGCCGCAGGAGACCCTGTCGCGGCTATTTTTTTGGATGCCGAGAAGGCTTTTGACAGGGTCTCCTGGGCTTATCTATGGAAAGCCATGGAATGGGCAGGTATAGGTAAGGGATATATAACAGCAATCCAGGCACTATATAAACAACCCTTAGCCAGGATAAGAATTAATAAATCCTACTCAAAGGCGGTACAGATTAGACGAGGGACTAGGCAGGGCTGTCCAGCCTCGCCTTTACTATTTGCCATATATCTGGACCCGTTTTTAAGAAGGCTCACACATAATATCAGGATCCCCCCAGTTATACTGCACGAGAAGGATTACAAACTATTCGCTTATGCGGATGACGTGGCTATTACAACATCAGCACCAGAGGGGGCACTGATTGAAATAGAACAGGAGGCAAGGAACTTCGGAGCGGTCTCAGGGTATCTAATAAACAGAGGAAAGACACAAGTAGTACAGAATAGATATACAACATTTGAAGATACAAGAGTAGTTTCAGAAGCAATATACTTGGGAGTCAGGGTGACTGCGGACTTAGAGAAACTAGTAGGGATGAACATGGAACCACTGTTAGGGAAGGTTAAAAGAAATATGGAGAGAGTCAATAATCTACACTTGACACTAATGGGTCGGATTAATTTTATTAAAATGGTCACTTTTCCAAAATTTTTATATCTTTTTAGAGCAATTCCCTTATATTTTGATGGCACATGGTTTAATAGAATAGAATCAACAGTGAATAGATTAATTTGGGCACAGAGGAAGACACGTAGAGCATATCGATTTTTGACACTATCAAGAGAGAAGGGAGGTTTGGGGGCACCGGATTTTAGATTTTATTATTGGGCAGGAAGTGACCAACAGGATGAGAGAGCGTGTCCAGCGAACGTCTACGAAGCTCTTCTGGGAAAGGCGGCAGAGAATGCCTTAGTAACAACAGTGGATTTTGCCTATTTTAAACACACGAGGTTCAAGATTCTGAGTGCGGTATATAAAATCTGGAGGGCAATTAAGAAAAAGTTAGGTTTAGGAAGGTATAATAGATACCTGAGGCTGTACACGAATAACGAGCTCCCGGTAGATATTTTTAGGGATGCAGTCATGAAAGAGTGGGATGGCAGGGGGATCAAGAAATTAGGAGACCTATTGGATGTAAAAGGAGGGTTCTTACTGTTCCAAGATATCCAACACAAATTTAAAATATCTGGGAATAATTTCTTTAAATATTTACAAGTGAGGAGCTACTTTCATACAAAACGGGGGGGAACAGCCGGTTTGACAAGCTGTAGGATAATGGACTATTTGGGGAGCAGCCTACAGTGCTCAATTAGACAATTGTACGCAGAACTACAGGAATATAAAACAGATGATAGAGAGAAATATGGCAATAAATGGGTGGAACAAGTAAGGGCTCATCCTGAAGCCCTTCAAACTTCATTAGACCTAGGCCGAACTGTCCTGTGCTCAGCAACGCTACAAACTCAACATTACAAGACAGTTTATTTGTTATACCATACACCTGCTAGAATTGCCCAGTGGGGGGGAAGCACTGGAATAACTTGTCCATGCTGTAACTCAACAAGCGCCAATATTATTCATATGTTTTCACAATGTCCACAACTTTACACTCTAAAATTGGCAATAGAGGAATTTATGGAGAGCGCTCTGGGATTAAAATCTAAATTAACGGATGAGCTGTTAATATTAGGTATAAGTATAGGAGATAATAATGTACACCCAGAATTTTTGTTTATGGTTACACCAGTTTTTAGGACCATTATTGCAAAAGCCTGGATTGACAAATCGGCACCGACGTTTCAGACATGGATAGCAAGACTACTTTCTACATATAATCTGGAGAAAGCTATCTATGAGAGGAAAGGCAGAAGGGCAAGGGCATTGGGGGGTAGGATTTGGCTACCCATCGAGCAATGGAAGAACAGGAAGAATTGAAAGTATATGAGGTGTTGTTTTGCTTTTGGCTCTCCGTGGACTATCTTGATCTTTGTTTCCGTCCCTCTTTCTCTCTTTATCTTCTTTGTTATGTACGAAGACTGTCGAATTTCATTTGTATAACTTTGTAAAATCAAATCTGTACGGGAAAAAAAAAAAAATTGTACTGGACTTATCAGAAAAATTGTGGGGGGGGGGGAATTGAATAAAAATATTTAAAAAAAAAAAAAGGAGATTGAAAGGAGAAACAAAGGAGGATTCCAGGTGCCTATTACTTTGAACAGAGATAAGGACATCAAGGTAAAATCCTGATGGGACAATGTTTTTGCTGAATGATATGTGGGCACTGGTGGATTGTCCTCCTTAAAGCGACCATTTACTGATCTTAAATTTAGGTGCTCCAGTTCCTGAATGAGAAATTTGGAGCACCGTGTTTGCTTCTCTTTTTTTACGGGGCCTTGGGCTGGAATTCCCCATGCATCCGTAAGTTCCTGGGTCGTGTCGTTATCATAATCTCCCCCCAGGAGATGCATGTTGAAGTCACCGGCCAGAATGATGTGTTCGGTGTCCTCTTCCTCAATTACTCTTTTTAGTTCTTTACTCAATTCTTTAGCTGTTTTTAATTTGTATTTTGGATGAACATACATTTTTATCATTATTACCTAATGTGCCGTGTGGTCCAGGAGCAGTTTTACTATTGATGCCTGAAGGCAACTTGGAGGAGTCATGCTGACCTTTATAGGTAAGGCTTTGTTTATTCATGTTATTGCAAATAGGGACTGTAGGCCCCCAGATCGACGTCCGAAGCCCTTCCTCTTTATTGCCGGGATAGAGCTAGAGATATAACCTTGTAACTCAGATGGTTTTTCTTCCCAGGTTTCCTAAAAACAAATGATGTCGAAACTGTTTAAGTAACTTATGACATCTTCGTCATTTAATTTGGATGCTAAACCATTTATGTTACAAATGCACATGGTAATCTCTTTATTTGCTAATTGAGAGTTTTGAGAATTAGACTTCCCATGTCAATTTGGGTGAGCCGATGTTATTGTTCATTGTATGCTCTGCCAGTTGCTCCTAGGTGAAAGGCGGGTTAATGCCGATTGATCTGAAGTTGGAGAGCTGCTCCTTGCTCCTTTTAGAATTGAGGAAGACTTTTTGCTTCCATTTTTGGTAGCTGATCTTAAGAAGGGGGCTGGGTAAGAAGGTTTTGGTACTGGTTTCAGGACTATCCCCCAACTTTGGAAGGTGTTTTGTTCCTGTATTATTCTCCTTGCTATCTCTGGCGTTTTCCATCTGGTTTTTGTAACGTCTGTGCTAGCCACAGTGCTGTTTGTCTGGAATTCAATTGACAGTAGACCCTGGGTGTTAATAATCGTGAGGTTGGGGATTGATTGCAGAAGTCTTAGTACATTTTCGCTATTTAGTATGTCTCCACGACCCCTTGATTTGTAATGGGGGGAAAAGATGATGGTGTCTATATTTTCTTCGTTATTGAGTTCATAATTTTAATACAGAGGGAGCTCCCCATTGGTTGTTGCGTGATCTTCTGGCCGTATATTATTGGTACTGTATATCCTTCGATCGGTGCTATGTTGCAGCATAAGGGTTGTCTCCTTAGGTTCCCCGGTGATATTCATCGCCATTGCACCATGTTGGAAGGTTGAATTTAATGGGTGGTTGAACTCTTTTGATTCATCCTGTGTGTAGCTACACTGTTTCATTATTTTGTGTTGGGTGATTTTGGCTGGTGCTTTACTGGTTGGTAGATCCTTGCTAGGCGCGCTTTTCCTTGCGATCTGGCTCCTGATTACTCAGGAGGCTTTTGTTTGTTGTTTGTACTCTTACAGGAGTTATACTCGGTACCTCATCTATGCTGTTCTTCCTTCTTTGGGTTATGTGTATCTCCTGATTACACAGAAGGTTATTGTTTGTTCTAAACCTAGGGTTGTACTCGGTACCTCATCTATGCCGCTCTTCCTTCTTTGGGTTTTATGCATAGGGGAAGAATCCTGGCTGTGCCGTCAATGACTCCCCAGATCCTTCTTCCACTCCTTCTTCCACTCCTTGTTCTGGGAGCCTGTGAGCTGAAAAAACTGTTTTCCTTGGTGTTTTGTCAGGTAAATTGTTATCTTCCTTTCCTTTTTTTCTTTCGCCGGGTGTTCGTTGTCAAGGAATCTTTGGCAAATGATTCTTTTTTGTTATTCTGATCAATCTCGCTCCCTGCTGGGGGAGACTCTCTAGATGTTTTTATTATCTCCAAGACTTCTGGTTCAAATTATTTTTCCCTGAAGTTGGGCGGTGCGTCACTCGCTATGGTCTGAGTTTCATATTTTGGTTTATTGTTTTTTTGTTGTTAACAGCACTGAGTAAAAAAAATAAAAAATAAACAAAAAATCATGGAAACATAATCCAATGGAAAAGTCTTAGCCAAAATCAAGCAGAATAGGTAAGTTACCAGATATTTCATAATCATTTTACAATTCGAAATTCGGCACGGAGCAATCCAAAAAAAAAAAGGGTATTACAGAAGCAGCTATCATTACATATTACATTATCATCGTACAATAAATTTGTCAATGATTCACAGACTAAATGAAGTTACTCCAAATTTTTTCAAATTTACGTAAGGATCGAACACCTCTTAACCTGGCCAATGCCGCCTCCATACTATGAATTTCATTAACCAAAGACCACCATTCCATTATATGTGGGGGCTGAGGGGAAATCCAAGCACGAGCGATAATTAGCTTGGCACAAGATAGTAATATAGTGATTAGGGCCTGTTGAGGGAGAAAAACATCGTGTATATCTAATAAAATGGATAAAGCCGAGAGAGGAGGTGGTCTGGCCACTTTCAAGTTCATGACTTGTTCCAGAGATGACCAGAACTCCTTTAGTGTTGGACAAGAGAAGAGCATATGCTCTATATTAGCCCCTACAAGATTGCATTTGGGGCATTTAGTGCGATCGCTACGTGTGGTATTTACAGTCCATTTAAGAATCATTTCAGGGGTGTGGTAAAGCATACAAGTTGTTTTAAACTGTTGTAGCCTGAGGCTTGATGACTGTACCAAATTATTCAGATTCGAGAAGGAATGAGCGATCTGATTGGAGTTAATCGGATAGTTCAGCTTCGAGCTCCATTTCTCAGCCAATTTAGAGCAGTCATCAGTCTTATATGAGACAAAGCATCTATACCTGTCACTTATTAGAGATTTCGTTTTAGAGGAATACAGATAGTTCCATATATCTGAATCCACGACTTCAGAGATTTTCATCTTACGGATCAGAAAGTCATGAATTTGGATATATTTAAACCTCATTTCCTCTGTCAAATTATATATATTTTTTAAATGTATCAAACTCTAACAGGCCGTGAGCACCATAAAGATCCCCTAAGGTAGTAATGCCATATACTGACCATGATCTTGCCCAAGTATCGCAAAAAATCCCAGGAAGACCCGGGTTTCCCCAGAGTGTTAATTTAGAGTGGAAAAAAGAGGTTTTACAAAAGGACAAAATATTAGACCAGATTTTAGCAATATCCCTGATAGTCTTGAATTTAACCCTTTTAAAATAGTTTGGGTCATTTAGTCTTAACAAGAACATTCTAGCGTCTAGTTTCAACAAGGTGGTATGGTAGGAAAGCTGCATTTCAGGGTTAAGCAAAGAACGCAGACGACCAATGAAGGTAGCCCAAAAGTATAATTTAAAATCTGGAAAATTAAGCCCCCCCGTATTTAAAGAACCTTTAAGTAGCACCAGTGATCTGCGTGCCTTTCTATATCCCCAAATAAAACTACTAAACATTCCATCAAGCTTCTTAAAAAAAAGATTGTTTAAAGCTAACGGTATTGATCGGAGAAGATAAAGAAATTTCGGTAGTATGTTCATTTTAATGAGATTAATTCTACTTATGATGTTTAGGGGAAGTTTATGCCATTTTTTAAGTACGAGAGCTGTAGATTTCATTAAAACATCGTAGTTTATTGGAATTATGTCACTGATTTTAGAAGAAATTTTAACCCCTAAGTAATTGGCAGTTTTACAAATTCCAGACATCGTAGCCGGTAGTTTATGATTGGCAACGATTTGTGTTTTATTTGTGTTAAGCTTATATCCTGACACCATGCTGAATCTATCAGCTTCCACAATAATGCCCTCCAGCGCCTCTATAACATTGGTGGAGTATATGGCAATATCATCCGCATATGCGGTAATTTTCAACATATACGGGCCAGAGCTAAATGGGATTATACGAGCCTGCAACTGAAGAGCAGAAAGAAAAGGTTCTATTGATAGGGCAAACAGCAGGGGTGACAGAGGGCACCCCTTCCTAGTGCCCCGAGAGATAGTAAAAGCAGATGATGACAAGCCAGCGTAACTAATACTGGCAATGGGGCTATCATATAATGATCTTATCCATCTAATCAGTTGGCCCTTAAACCCTATGAAAGACATAACAGACCAGAGGTAGTCCCACCCCACTCGATCAAATGCTTTCTCAGCATCTAGTAAAATCATGCCGAGTGGGGTGGACTCTATCTCGGCCATATCAAAGATGGTAATAGCAGTATTGATATGGGTCGTAGTGTCCTGGCCAAGTACGAAACCATGTTGTTGAGTGTTGACAATCTTAGGGATAAACGGAGTTAGTCTGTTAGCCAAAATTTTAGCAAACACCTTTGCATCTGAGTTAATAAGTGAGATGGGTCTATAAGACCCACACTCATCTGCTGGCTTGCCCTTTTTTATGAAGAAGACCATTTTTGCTATATTCCAAGATTTGGGGGCCTTCCCTGTAACCCCAATAGACTGAATTACCAAAACAAAAAGTGGAATTAATTCCTCTATGCATATTTTATATAATTCGATTGGAAGAATATCTTCCCCCGCTGCTTTTCCAGGTGGTAAGGATAATACAGCTTGTCTAATTTCAGACATAGTAATCTCTTCTGATAGTTGCTCTAGCCCTTGTGTATTATGTTTATCCTTAATGTTGATATTCAGATAATCAGAAATATCAGCTAAACTAGATTGTTTCTGTGCTAGCCACAGTGCTGTTTGTCTGGGATTCAATTGACAGTAGACCCTGGGTGTTAATATTCATGAGGTTGGGGATTGATTGCAGAAGTCTTAGTACATTTTCTCTATTTAGTATGTCTCCACGACCCCTTGATTTGTAATGGGGGGAAAAGATGATGGTGTCTATATCTTCTTCGTTATTGAGTTCATAATTTTAATACGGAAGGAGCTCCCCATTGGTTGTTGCGTGATCTTCTGGCCGTATATTATTGGTACTGTATATCCTTCGATCGGTGCTATGTTGCAGCATAAGGGTTGTCTCCTTAGGTTTCCCGGTGATATTCATCGCCATTGCACCATGTTGGAAGGTTGAATTTAATAGGTGGTTGAACTCTTTTGATTCATCCTGTGTGTAGCTACACTGCTTCATTATTTTGTGTTGGGTGATTTTGGCTGGTGCTTTACTGGTTGGTAGATCCTGGCTAGGCGCGCTTTCCATGCGATCTGGCTCCTGGTTACTCAGGAGGCTTTTGTTTGTTGTTTGTACTCTTACAGGAGTTATACTCGGTACCTCATCTATGCTGTTCTTCCTTCTTTGGGTTATGTGTATCTCCTGATTACACAGAAGGTTATTGTTTGTTCTAAACCTAGGGTTGTACTCGGTACCTCATCTATGCCGCTCTTCCTTCTTTGGGTTTTATGCATAGGGGAAGAATCCTGGCTGTGCCGTCAATGACTCCCCAGATCCTTCTTCCACTCCTTCCACTCCTTGTTCTGGGGGCCTGTGAGCTGAAAAAACTGTTTTCCTTGGTGTTTTGTCAGGTAAATTGTTATCTTCCTTTCCTTTTTTTCTTTCGCCGGGTGTTCGTTGTCAAGGAATCTTTGGCAAATGATTCTTTTTTGTTATTCTGATCAATCTCGCTCCCTGCTGGGGGAGACTCTCTAGATGTTTTTATTATCTCCAAGACTTCTGGTTCAAATTATTTTTCCCTGAAGTTGGGCGGTGCGTCACTCGCTATGGTCTGAGTTTCATATTTTGGTTTCAGAGTGGATAGTAAATCTCCCAGTATTGATGGTAGCGTGAATAGTTTATACACTATTGGAGCGCAAGTGCATTCTTGTTTTTGTAACCTATCCTTGAGTGACACCTCTTGCCCTCGTTTTATCAGCCCACTCAAGTCGGCTAATTTCCGATCAATCCCTGACGTGAAGTCAGCTAATGTTTGGAGTACTGTTAACTGAAGGTCTATTTTGTGAGACTGATATTGCAATGCTGCAGTTGAATATTGCATTGTGCTCAGTAGTGCCACACAAATCGAGTCCTGGGTCTTATTAGTTTTCTGGGTTTGCACAATTTGTTAGTGTTTTTTGATCTTGACTGTATGATGCGGCTAATTCCTCCCATTCTTGTGATGCTAAGAAAGACAAATCACCGTTAGGGTTATAGTTACTTTCTTTAAGGAGCGGCTCACTCCATCCTTGTTTACTAATCTCTTGACACAATAAGATTTGAGATTGGTTATTTGACTGATGTGGCGAGATGCTGGGTATATTAGGCATTTTTTTCTCCTTTGGTTTATTTTCTGCCTGGTTAGCTGTTTTGCTAAGGATGGTTTCATGACATCTGGAATCGGTCGATTTAGTCGGACTATGTTGTTGCAGTGCCTTGCTTGTTTTAAGGGCAACTTGTGTTTCCTCTGCCTGGCAGAGTGGTTGATTGGATCTGATGTCTGTTCTGATTTGCGATCTACCCAGCTGTTCCTTTTCTGGGGTAAGAAGCTCTCTCCCCTCTATGACTGCCTTTAAGGGCTGCAGGGACTCTTCGAAGATTTCTGAGATGGGCTGTGAGCTCACCACAACTTCCTGCTTCTTCTGCCTTTGGTCAGTTTCAATTGCCCTTATTTGTTCTTCATATTTGATATTTCCGTTGCCCTTTTTATTTGTAAGCCTCATAGTTAATTCCTGTTTGCCGATTTCTCCTATTTCTTTTGGGTTTTGTTGAAGTAGTTTTATATTCCTACTGTTGTTTCTTTCCCCGTTGGTTTGGGGTGAATATTCTGAGTGAATTAACACAACGGTTTCATTTGACCCCCTTGTTTGGCTATTTGTTGGCAGTTGCAGGAGTTGATCCTTGATTCCCGTAGCAAGGGAGTTTGCAGCCCTAGTATATCTCCTGTATTTGAGAACATTACAGTCCCTGGGTCTTTTAGAAATGAGAACTTGGTATATATTTTGGGCTGTAATGAGAACTTGGTGTGTGTTTTAGCCTGAAGTAAGCTGAGGTTAATTGACTGCGATGAGCCCTTTGTGCGTATTAGATCAAGCGTGTCGGGGTCTGGGCTCAAGGTGGCTATTGTGTCTATTTTTACCTCTGTTTTTATTCCTTCTTCTAATAGTGTTTCTGTTGATGATATGTTTTCCTGTGTAGTTGAGTTTTTTTGAGTTAGAGCTTTCAAAATGATGTTTTGAGGGAAGATCAAGAACTCCTTAACTTCGTTGGTGTCTTTCTTTTCTAGTTTCCCATGTTTTGTATTCTGCCCAGGAGGACTTCCGCCCTTGCCACTGTCCCCGTTTTCTCCCTCTTGTTTCCTTTTTGCTGTATTTTTTCTGTGGTCTTGGATTTATTTGCAGTTTTCTTTCTTTCCCGGACCTCATAGTCGCCTACTGGCTGTAATTCTGTGTAGGTCTGAGTTATAAGCGTCAAGATGTTTTTTTAATTTTAGCTAGTCCGGGGTGGGGGTAGTAGCTCCCCTCTCTCTCCTCGCACTCCTCGCACTCCACCCCTCACAATCCGGGATATCTCCAACCCTCTCCGGGGTCTCACCTATCCTCTCCTTACTTCCCCACACACTTTACTGCTCCCAGGTGTTGTCAGTTACAGTACTCACTATGGTTGAGTCCTGGCCTCAGATCTCCGGCCTGTTGGATCTCTGGTCCCTCTGGTCCCTCCACCTGGTCCAGGCTCTGGGCTCCCCTCTTCTCCACTCTCTGCCGCTATCTGCCGCTCTCCGCCGCTCTCTGCCCAAAGTGACTCTCTCTGCTCACTCTGCTGCTCAACCACCTCCTGCAGGGGAGGGGGGTGGGGGCAGGGGGCACTGGGGCCTGATAGCAGCTGCTGTCTTTAATTTAGTGAAGTGCTGCCCCTGGGCGTCTGCCTGGGGGTCTGCCTCATCATTTGTTCCTTGCTGCAGCGGCCGGCTCGGCCCCCCCAGTTCAGAGCCTGTGCCGGTGTTAGCTGCCCACAACGCTGGCCGACTGAAGTCCTGCACCTCCCTCTGCGGGAGTCCGACCGATAGTACCCGGTCAGCCTGGTTGGTCTGCTGGTCCTGTCTGCCACACGTTCCCCGCATGCTGGAAGGGCTAGGGGACCAGGCTTTGGGCGCCGAGGGGTACAGCCTCACACCGATTCCAGGTGTTTCAGGGGTTTCAGCTCCGCGGCTCTCCCTGCGTCCCGCGTCGGCTCTCTCACTCTCTGTCTGTCAGTGGCCAGTGATCCGGCAATCCGAAAAGCACGTACTGTCAAGGGGAGGGTAGACCTAAGTAACTCACACTTGGTTATCTGTAGGGGAAAGCACAAAGTAAATGGAATAAAATTATTTGTGCTGACCTCAATGTTTATCTTTAAATCCTTTACATACTGTTTACAAGTGGATTAAAAGGTCCTCTTCAATATTCAGACCTGTCAGAATGTTTATTTTAAACCTCAGAATATGTTTTGACTCCAATTGCCTCAAACATCGTTCCCTGCTCCCTCCTCTAACTAGATTAGACACTTGATCTATTGCAAAAAAATTGAAAGTTCTCCAAATTGCTACCATGTACTTCCTCAAAGTGCCTTGCCACTGGTTACATTGGATATTTGTTTACAATTGCTCGTATGTGTTGTAGTATTCTCAGGTGTACACTTAAAATTGAACTATCTATGTACATTTTCTGACAACTACATCTCAATATGTATACCACATGATACCTTTTCCAGTGTAATGATAGTTTGATTTTCCATATTCGATCCGTTAATGGTATAGACAATTGCATAATGTTTACCTCAATTTTATAGGCCTTGCAACTGAGGCATTTGTTAAATCCTCCTCTGCCTTTTAAGCCATGTTCTGCCCTGCCTCATCCCTGGGCTACTCTCTGCAAGATCATCCCTCATTGACCTTACCCTCTGAGAAGTCATCAGGGGTTTCTTAAGCATTTTTTAGCCAATGATAGGATCATTGCATAGCATATGCCAGTGTTTTTGAAATATCTGTCTCAATTCTACATGTTGGGTGTTATAGCCTGCAGTAAAGCTAATTTCCTGTTTATTCTCATCCTGAAAACTTTCTGTAAAAAGTAACATATATCTTTCTTTTAGATCTGCCTTAATTTTTGCTTGTTGTAAAACCTTATTATTGCAGCCAAATAATGAACAATTCATCTATAAAACGTGACCACATAACATTTTCTGATAATTCTGCCACACAAGTCAGAGACAGCACCTGCCCCTCCCACCAGTCTGCAAGTTCGCATAGCTTGGGGCGAAACAGGTGCCTATTGCTGTTCCTCTCAATTGGCGAAAGAGATCTTCTCCACATATTTTTTTTGTTATTAAGGCACCAATGGATCATTTCAAGAATCATCTCTGTGGGTTTATAAAGAATAAGAGGCTTTGAGCAAAAAATATTTAACTGCTCCTACGCCATCCTCATAGGAGACACTCGTTTATAATGATGCTACATCTAATGTCATTAAGATGTATTCATCATTCCAATTGATGTCATAAATCTTTCTCAAAAAGCCTCCATTGTCTTTTATATATGACAAGTTTTAACTGAATCTTGAAGAAGAAAAAAAATCTACTTATTTCAAGGTATTCTCAAATAACTACCATTGGCTGAAATAATCGTCCGGCCTGGGGGTTTACTCTGATTTTTATGCACCTTTGGTATCAAATAAAAAAATAGGTAAAACAGGTTTGTCTGTTTTGAGGAAAAGAGATTCATCATGTGTAATCAAACCCGATGATTTCCATTTGGCTAGTTCACTTTGAAACTTGTTTTTCGCACTCTTTTGTATCTTTTCATAACAATGCATGTTGCCCAATAGTGCCTTGGCCTCCTCAATGTACACGTCCAAATGCTTTTAAAAGCAAGAATATCTGCATACCAAACCAAACTCTGCGTCAGTGTTAATGGAAAAGCATACTTTTTCACTGAACCCAAACAGGCCACTAAATTCTGTCATAGACAAGCTCAGAACACATCAGAAGAATAGGATGCCTCGCCCGGAAATCCTAGGTGGGGGGGTTCCACAACTTTAAAATGCATGCCTTTACCAAGATCTTTACTATGCAAGGTAAGTAAATTTAAGGGAAGTAAAAACACATTCATATACAGTGTGTGTATGTATGTATGTGTATATGTGCATATATACATGTACACATACACACACACACACACGCACTTGGTGCATTCATACCCACACTTCATTTTTGGGGCACCCCCCAACCCCAGCACCTTTCATGAAAAATAATTTTACATTTAAATGGTTATCTTTATTAGGGGTACTCCCTGTCTGTTTTTTAAATGACCCAATCCACCCTATAACTCTACCCACTCTAGACCATAAAAATACCCTTACCACCCTCTACAATTATCCACCCCTAAACCTTAAAAATATCCTTACCACCCTATAACCCTACTTCACTACTAAACCCTAAAAATACCTCTTCCCACCCTATACCTTATTCACCCCATAATCCTAAAAATAACCTTACCACCAAATACCCATGCCCACTCCTAAACCAAGATATATATATTTATATATATTACCTACTGGCGGTCGCCAGTAGGTAGATATAGTTAGGACCTATTTTCCATAGGAAATCCACAACATTCTATTTGGAATAACTTTGGTGCTGGTTGACGAATCTTCATGAAATTTTCAAAACTAATGGCCAGGTCCGCTCCGCACCTATCCTGAAACTCTCAGGGTGATTTGTTAAGCAAGGGCTGAGAAAAAAGGGGGTCCCAAAACATGTTTTCCCCATGCAATTTTCCATAGGGACCTTTAGCCACAGCTACATCCCGAACTGCTGAACGGAAGTATACCAAATTTGGCAAAGAGGTAGTCCTCAGTTCAGACTCGTGCCTTTTGCTTGAATGGTGTCAATCATTTTTTAGATATTACAGGAAAAAAGTACATGTATATCTGGGCAGAGCCTAACAACACATCTCATTGTGAGATCTGATTGGCTGCCAGCACTTCATCCAAGAAGTGTTGGCAGCCATCTTGGGACCAATATACATGATAGCACCTCATTAAAAAGCATTGCAGTTAATAGACGGTTATAAGACTTTAGTTACGTTATAAAGCAGGTGTTGATGGTACATACTCATTTTAGGAATTGTGGTGTGTTCTAAGGTGATTTTACTATGTGAAAAAGCCTTCTGCTGGGATATCCCGAATCATGTTTGAGAGACAACTATTTTCTCATGCTTGTCCAAAGAGGTTCGGAAGGTGCTCCAGAAGCTAAAATGAGAGCACATTTTCTGTAAATTCACATTATCTTTCTTAGTCATGTGGGAATGAAGTCTGACATTCTCAGTAAAACATGTACATCCAACAAGGGCAGAGACTGTCCGTTGATTCCTTTGTGTTCTACTGCAGCTTCCCATAGTGTTCTAAAGAACAGCCTTACTATTGACAAAATTATGGCACACCTGAAGCCATCTTGATTGGAATAAACTGGTAACACTTAAAACATTTAATTTAAAAAGGAACAAAATAAGGGGTTTTATTTTGTCATATAAATTATGGTTAGTGCTGTAGAAAGAAAATTAGAACATGTTTTAAGTGAGATCTCAAATATCTTCCTGTTATATTTCATTAGGGGCAGCCTGTCAGTTGATTGCTTTGTGTTCTACTGCTGCTTCCCAGAGTGTTCTAAAGAACAACTAGAGCGCTAACAGCCTTACTAATGACAAAAGCATGGCACACCTGAAGCTATCTTGATTGGAATAAACTGGTAACACTTAAAACATTTAATTTAAAAAGGAATACAATGAAGGGGTTCATTTTGTCCTAGAAATTATGGTTAGTGCTGTAGAAAGAAAAATTAGGACATGTTTTAAGTGAGATCTCAAATATCTTCCCTGTTATATTTCAACAGGAGCAGCCTGGCAGTTGATTGAGAGATTTCCTAGTTAGCACGAAGGAATGTTTAAATTCTATTAAAGAGGCGGAGGCGAAGATTATGCATTACTTTCTTCACTCTTTATTCAACAGCAAGTTCAAAGGTTAAAGAAAAACAAGTGCTTTAAACCACAACTCCCATGAACCTCGGGAGTAAACATGGCCACCAACAGTCCAATCACAGTCTACAACTATAGTCCATATAACTCTCTTGCCGCTGTAGTCCTTCCTCTTTCTCTGCTGCAGGAAGGTGAGCCCTTAGAAACTCAGTCCGTCTTGGAGTCCGAACCTAGGAGGATAATGAAAAGAAATTGTAACTCTCTCGGGCACCATAAGCACGGCCACAATGTTATCCAACCACAATGACAATCAGCTTAAAATACGCCCAATGAAAACAAGACAGAGGTGATCCAAGAATCACATATCTATCCATAAAGCACATGGTCCAACAACTGAATAAGAGAAACATGACAGTATCATTCGAATGAAGCAATGAAAACATAGAAGAAGACAAAAATTAATACTCTCCTGATAAGACGGGAATGGAATACTGCATTACTAAGTAAGCAATGTACCTCCACCATGAGGGCAGGAGGCAAAGGTAGAACATGCCCGGGGGGATAATGTTCACCTCAGTGTCTTTAATAGAATTGAAACTTTCCTTTGTGCTAGCTAGGAAATTTCTCATTCTATGTCAGGAAGCGGAGGCGAAGATTATGCATTTTTAAAGCTTACTTACCACCAATGCGGCCACGTCATGGATTGGCCTGAAGTAGAACTTTTTAAAAGTTGACTCCGAGGGCTAATCCGCCGCATTCATAATGTCTTCCAACCTACCTCCAACCTGAATGGCCTTGGAGGCCATAGCCTCCCTGGCCGAATGCGCGCCAAATTTCCTACAGTCAATGCCAGCCTGCGACATTATCCATCTGACCCATTGAGCAATTGTCGGGGAAGACACTGCTTTGAAAGGTTTTTTTATGGCAATCAAGAGCTGCCGTTTCCCTGGAGGCCGTACCTCCAAAGTCATGTCCTCATTGGTCTTTAAGCATCTAAGACACACAATTTCGGAGAATCAGGAAAAGCAGGATAAGTTACTGACATTGTACTCGTCTTAGTTCTTCTGGAGATGGTAAAAGTAACCCCTTCCGGGGTAAAAATCCTAGCCGTAATGTCCAAGGCCCTTACATCCGAGGCCCTCTTACAAGATATAAGGCAGAGTAGCATAGCCAGCTTCGCCGAGATCTCCTTCCTGGAAAGGTATTGATTATCTTGCCAGGATAACACCAATCGAAGGACCAGATTGACATCCCAGAGGCCCGTATATCGGGGCTCTGGAGGCCGAGAAAGCCTAATGCCTTTGATGAGTTTAGTCGCCCAGGGATGCTCCCCCACTGGAGTCCTATCAACAGCAATATGGCCAGCTGAGATGGCAAACCTGAAGGTATTGATGGTACAATAGGACAGCCCTTCCTTAAACAGCTCAGCAAGGAAATTCATGATGTCAGTAACACCGGCACCCACGGGATCCAGGTGTTTTGCCATACACCAACGTACCCATCGCCTCCAAGCCGATCTGTATCTCTTGTGGTCCAGGAGCCCACGCCTGTTGAATGAGGAATCGGGCCTCCTGCAAAAGAGAGTTGTCCGTCCAACGTCTCCGGAAATACTCCATGCCATGAGATGTAGATGACCTTGGAGGACCAGAGGATGTGGAAGGCCCAGAGGGTCTGTCAGGATCTTGTCGTAAACGGGCAGGCAAACCGGAGAGTCCCAGGACAATTCTAGGAGCGAAGGGAACCATGCCTGACATCGCCAATTTGGCGTCACCAAGATCAGAGAAGCCCCCTGATGACGGGCCTGCGCCGCCACCCTCTGAATAAAAAGGAAGGGAGGAAAAGCATAGGCACAAAGGGTTGGCCAGTCCTGAAGGAACGCATCCACTGCCTCCGCCCCTGGATCCGGCCTCCAGCTGAAGTACCGAGGAACCTGGGTGTTCCATCTGGAGGCGAAAAGATCTACCTGGCATGGACCCCACGAATCCGTCAGAGCCCGGAAGACTGCTGTGTCCAACCTCCTGTCGCTGACATCCCAGAAGTGCCTGGAGTTCCAATCCGCCATCGCATTCTGTGTTCCCGGCAGATACTCGGCCATGACAGATATCTGGCGTTGAAGGCAGTAGTGCCAAAAATCCTTGGCCAGCCCTGCCAGAGCCCTGGAGCGAGTGCCACCCATGCGGTTGATGTATAGCACCGACGTCGTATTGTCCATGTGAAGGAGAACACAGCAAGACGCTTTGTCCTTCGTGAAAGACCGAATGGCAAAAGAGCCCGCCAGGAGTTCCAGGCAATTGATGTACAGGGACAGCTCCTCTTCCATCCACCTGCCTCCCATGGAGACCGGCCCGCATCTGGTGCCCCAGCCCAGCCGTCTGGCATCTGACTCTACCACCAGATCCGGCTGAGAGCCAAACATCGCCTGACCGTTCCACGCCTCCATGTGATCGAGCCACCATTGGAGTTCCATCCTGGCTTCCTAACAACCCAACAATCCTGGCCAACTGACGTAAGGATATCCTGTCCCGACGGAGAACCTTCTGCAATTCTTTCTTGGTCCTGTAGATCTTCTGCTCCGGGAGGTTCAGAGTCGCAGACCTGGAGTCGATCCGGAAACCCTAAAACGTCATGCTGTGCTGCGGTGTCAGGTCCGACTTCTGGTTGTTGATGGTAAACCCCAGCCTCTGGAGAAGAGAGATGGTGATCTCTAAATGGGCTACCAATTGCTCCCTGGACTGATCCATCAAAAGAATATCGTCCAGATAAATAATCAACCAGATGCCCAACGTCCGGAGATGTTCCACCACCGGCTTGAGGAGTTTCGTAAAGCACCAAGGTGCCGACGACTGACCAAAGGGCAGGGTCCGGAACTCGAAAACCTGGTCCCTCCACTGGAATTGGAGGAACCTGTGGTGTGGGGGAAAAATGGGGACCGATAGGTAGGCGTCTTTGAGATCTAACCGAGCCAACCAATCGTTCTGAAGAAGGAGGTCCCTGAGGAGATGGATCCCTTCCTTCTTGAAGTGGCAGTAAACCAGTCACTCGTTAAAGGCCCTGAGGTTGATGACCGGGCGAAAACCTTTTTCCTTCTTTTCCACTAGGAAAATGTTGCTCAGGAATCCCTTGGGGTGGAGATCTGCATGACAAATAGCCCCTTTGGACAAAATATTGTGTACCTCCTGATCTATGAGGGCCTCGTCTTGAGAGGAGAACACCAGTTGGCGAGGACAGGAGGCTTGTACTGGTGTCCCGTAAAATTGTATGTGGAACCCCCTTATGGTTTCCAGCACCACGGATCTGAGGTAAGCCCCGCCCACTCGTGGAAGAACTGAGTAACCCTTCCCCCCAATCGGACGGGAGACAACAGAGGAACTCTTACCGTTGTATCCACCGCAGTTGACCTGTGATCCTCCGTACCCTCGGCTGTTCTTCCCTCTGCCTCCACGGGAGGGATAGAAGGTTCATTGGCAGCCGTCGTGCCACCTGTTGTTTCTCTTGGCTTGCCTGTTATGGCCTTGGGAGGATTGGCGGCCGGAGGAGCGACTCCTGCCTCGTCCGGTCCCACTGAAAACCTTTCCGGGCAAGATCTTTTTCATGGAAGCTTGCGCCTTGTCCAACGTCGAGAAGGTAGAAACACATTTCCCCAACTCCTTGACAAAGGGATCGCCAAATAAGGAGCGCTTAACTATCGGACCTGCCTCCGAAGAAGAAAGCTCCCTGAGCTTGGGATCAATCTTAAGCAGCAGGGACCGACGACGCTCGGACGAGAGGGCACAGTTAGCATTTCCCAGCAGGCGCATAGCTCTCTGTGCCCATCCCGCCACATCGTCCATGGGAAGGGGTAGACCCGATTCCTTGGCCCTCACTGCCAATTTGATGATCTTGGTGAGGGCCCCACCACGTTCAAGAGCTTGTCTTGGCAGGCTCTCCACGATCTATCTATCCCCTTTTTCGGGTCCTTCATATATTTAGAGAAAAAGGTACATAATTTAGGGTCTATCTCAGGTGTTACCGTGACTCTATTGGGGAGGGACGGCCTAGGGCACTCAGACCGGAGCCGCGCCCTAACCTCCTTGTCAAGAGGTGTTCTAATCTTGTTGGTGACATAATCGGCCACCTTCTTATCAGGGAACCACTCTGCGAACCTGGGCCTTAAAATACACGTCGGGTCAAACATATCTGATGCGGGGACCTCCCCTTCCCCTGCATCTGAAACAGAGGACTGAGGACGCCATGACCTGCTGGAGTCCTGAAGATCGTCCGAGGAATCCTCATCCTCTCGTTATCACCCTCTCCCACATCGGGGAACCCCTCTTCGGGGTCGAAGTCCGTGGTGACATCGTCACTGGTAAGTCGTCCTCCCGGTAGGGTGCATCAAGTAGCGTGCGCGCACTCTTATGGAAGGCTTCAGAAAGAGGACTGAAACCCTCCAGGTGCCACGCGTCCCGCTTAGGAGCCTTGCGTGGGTAAACTGGCTGCACACCGCTAAGCCCGTCCCCCAGGATCCCAGTGCCCTTGAAAACCTGGGCGGACAACTTGTTCACGCTCTTCTGGAGGGGGGTCAGTGCCTAAGCAATGGTCAAAGAGAGGAGCCTGTCCACCTCCGGGGGAATGCGCGAGGGGGAGCCCGTTCCTCCATTGAGGATATAGAGGGTGATGGTCCCTTTGCGATTGCATATTTCAGGAGGGAAGGGCACCAAAGATACGAATATGGCAAAACGCCCCAAAAGGTTAAGGGGGTCCACCCCCTCGCCGGTGCCCCGATGCGCACGAGCAATATACAAATCAAGGGCTAAGCCCATCAAGCTTACCGCTGCTGTGGTGTCAGGCGAGGAGGCTCAGGAAGAAAGGCACAAGCGCTGAAACTGAGCGCTGAATTCCCTCAGAGCCGAATCGTCCACCCGCGCGTGAAGGGCACTGTGGAACGAAGGATGCGAAGACGGCGCGAAAAAGGGTCACCTAGCGCACTTGCGCTGTAATCGAAAATACGCGCTCGGGCCACAAGCCTACCGCGTGGCACCAGAAGCGAGAGGACCCGCTCAGCAAAGCGCTCGCACAGAGCGATAATAGCACAATAACAATAAGCACAGCTAATCAGCAACACAACCCGAACAGCTAAACCCCAAACCAACAGTGAAGGAGAGAAGGGACTTAACTGACGGGCCAGCAGTGAAGAAAGAGGAAGGACTATGGCTGCAACAGAGTTATATGGACTATTGTTGTGGACTGTGAGTGGACTGTTGGTGGCCATTGTTACTCCCGAGGTTCATGGGAGTTGTGGTTTAAAGCACTTGTTTTTTCTTTAACCTTTGAACTTGCTGTTGAATAAAGAGTGAAGAAAGTATTGTTATTGTTATTTTTAATATATGCTTGTATAGTGCCAACTCACCGACAGGTCTCAAGGCCCTTTGACCATAAAAAACATAACAACCTAATCAACAATCTAGGGGAAGGAGCAGACTAAACTGAATTCCACGCTGCCTTGAACAGAATGGTTTTTAAAGTTTTCCTGAAGTGGAGCCTATTACCATCCCTGCGCAGGGCTTCAGGTAATTCATTCCAGATTTTTGGTAACAGAACTGAAAATGCTCTGCCTCCTTTTGTAGCTAGTTTGAACCGGGGGCATACTAACAGTTGTGCTTCCGCCGATCTCAGTCTTCTCTCAGGTCGATAGATCTCCAACCTTTCCTTAACATATGCAGGGGCTTGACCATAGATGGATTTATGGGCTATGCAGAGACTTTTAAAGATAGATCTTTGTATCACTGGTAACCAGTGTAGGTTCTGTAGCAGCGGAGAGGCATGGGAGTTCCGCGGCAGTTTGAAAAGGAGTCGTGCTGCATCATTTTGAACCACCTGCAGTCTGTTAGTTAGTGTCTTTGGTAGGCCCAGGTAAAGAACATTCCCGTAATCGAGTCTCAAGAGTATAGTAGCCGAGACTACGGTACGGAGCATGGATTGGGACAAAAGTGGGACTAGTTTACGCAACTGTCTCAAAAGGCCATTGCAGACTCCTACCACGGTAGAGACTTGGCATTTCATAGATAGCGCACTATCTATCTTGATGCCAAGACTTTTTACCGCGTCGGCTGGTTTAGGAGTGGAGCCCAGTTCCTGTGGCCAATACAGGTCGCTCCAAGGCGAACAAGTGGATGAAACGATCAACACCTCGGTTTTCTCGGGGTTGATCTTAAGGAGGTTACTTGACATCCATTTGACTGTATATCGAAGCACCTCCTGTGCTTGTAGTTGGGCTCGTTCTGTGTCCTCCATACTTAGAAGCAGCTGAGTATCATCCGCGTAATTAAATACGCGGCAACCCATCTCAGTCAAAGTTTTTATTAAGGGTTGTAGATACAGGTTAAATAGGAGGGGGGACAATGCAGAGCCTTGAGGGACCCCGCAGGTAAGTTCTCCCACTCCTGAAACCATATCTCCCAGCTGAATTCTCTGGGTCCTCCCTAACAGGAAGGATTCTAACCAGTCATATGCTGAGTCTCTGAACCCAAAGCCAGCCAACCTGTCCAAGAGTAGAGGATGGCTGACAGTATCAAACGCTGCTGACAGATCTAAAAGTATCAGTGCGCTAGGTTTTTTACTGTCAGCCATCATTCTTAGATCGTCCAGCACCGAGAGCATGACTAACTCGGTGCTGTGATGTGCGCGAAACCCTGCCTGCATCTCATGGAGAAGATGGTTAGTATCCAGAAATGAGGTCAGCGATATCAGCACGTGTTGTTCCAAGACTTTGGACAGGTATGGCAGCTGGGAGATGGGTCTATAATTTTTCAGCACTTTGGGGTCAGCCCCAGCTTTCTTCAATAGTGGTTTCACCCTAGCTTCCTTAAAGCTGGCTGGTAGTCGGCCTGTATCTAGTGATTTGTTCAACATCACTAGGATGTGATCCTCTAGACTAAGGCGAGCTAGGCGAAATACACTTGGGGGGCATGGATCCGCTGGAGATCCAGACTTTACTTTCCTCATCAAGACTTCCAGGCCCAATGCATCTAACTGAAGTTTGGGGTGTCTGTGGACCTGTGGGGCCAGGGGTGGCATTTGTTATCTCTTTTAAAATAAAGTCAACCTTATCCAGGAAATATGTCAAAAAGACATCACAACTGATGGTAGTGTCTATAACTTGAGCTCTCTTTGTCAGTTCAGTGAGTATCTTAAAAATTTCCTTTTGGACATTGTCAGCTTCATTAATCCGTTTCTCGTAATAAGAGGCCTTAGCTTCCTGTATACATTTTTTATAGACGTGAAACAGCTTCCTATAGTCCTCATAGGAAGTGTCGTCTTTTTTCCTCCTCCAAATTCTTTCAACATTCCGTAGCGCTTTCCTATGTTCCCTCAAAGCAGGGGTGAACCAAGGTGCGCCTTTCCCCCCACTGCTGATTTTTATAGGTTTCTCCGGGGCAATCTGATTTATTGCTCCAGTTAAGCAATCCATTAGAGCATTACACTCCTGATCTAAGATAGCATCAGGAATTATGGGTTGCAAAAGATCCGTAAGTTTGATAGTCAGGGATTCTAAGTCCACATCTTTCCATTTGCGGCCCATTTTAACATTAGACCCTGATTGCAAAAGTTTTTTATCGATAGGGACCTCGCAATAAATCAGATGATGATCTGACCATATGCAAGGGAGTATTTTCGTAACCCTAATCTTGGGATCTAAGGTCCATATCAGGTCAAGAATACGGGCGCAGACGGGCTGGACTCAGGCGTGACTCCGGCGTGCTCACGCTGCGCGCGAACGCTGCGCGTTAGCATGGCCGCCCTTAAATAGCGCTGTTTGAGACGCTAGTGTGGCAACAAAGATGGCGCCGCCAGACGTCCCAACCTCCCTACCCAAGATGGCCGCCGGGGGAGAGAAGGACCCGCAAAATGCGGTGTTTCACGATTATAGTGAGGGTAAGTGGGTTAAAAGCAGGGTAAAAGGCACATAAGTAAAATCAAATGACAAAACGGGTATTTAAAACAGCATTAGATCGCGTTGTGAAATGCATGCGCCAGCGCTATCTCAAAACGCGCTTTGTGGCTCCTAGCGCTCGAGACTCCCTGGCGATGTCAATGAGTGGTCTGTCTTCGTGGTCAAGACAGAGCTGATGGTTTGCCCGCCCTAAATAGCGCTGTTTGAGACGCTAGTGTGGCAACAAAGATGGCGCCGCCAGACGTCCCAACCTCCCTACCCAAGATGGCCGCCGGGGGAGAGAAGGACCCACAAAATGCGGTGTTTCACGATTATAGTGAGGGTAAGTGGGTTAAAAGCAGGGTAAAAGGCACATAAGTAAAATCAAATGACAAACGGGTATTTAAAACAGCATTAGATCGCGAAAGTAATGCATAATCTTGGCCTCCACTTCCTGACATAGAATCTTTTGTGTTCTACTGCAGCTACCCAGAGTGTTCTAAAGAACAACTAGAGCGTAAACAGCCTTACTAATGACAAAACTATGGCACACCTGAAGCCATCTTGATTGGAATAAACTGGTAACATTTTAAACATTTAATTTAAAAAGGAACAAAATGAGGGGGTTCATTTTGTCATAGAAATTATGGTTAGTGTTGTAGAAAGAAAAATGAGGGCATGTTTTAAGAGAGATCTCAAACCTTCTTCTATTTAATTTGAAAATTCTGACATGCAGACTGAACAATCACTTTCAATACCAGCAGTAGTGTTCCAGTTAACTCCCTGGTGAGCACTACCCCCTACACTACTCAAACACCACTGCACTACCCTAAACCACCACCCCCTACAGTAGACAAACACCACTGTGCTTCCCTGAACCCTAAAACACTACCCACAGCATGACCCCCTATACTATCCAAACACCCCTGCACTACCCTAAACCCTAAATCTACCCCCAGCACGACCCCTACACTACCCAAACACCACTGCGATACACTAAGCCCTAAAACAATACCCCCTACATTACACAAACACCACTGCACGACCCTTAATCCTAAAACACTATCTCCAGCACGACCTCTACACTACACAAACACCACTGCACTACCCTTAACCCTAAAACACTACCCCCTACACTACACAATTACCACTGCACTACCCTAAACCCTAAAACACTACCCCCAGCATGACCCCCTACACTACACAAACACCACTGTACTACCCTAAACCCTAAAACACTACCCCAGCACAAACACCTCACAAACACCACTGCACTACCCTAAACCCTAAATCTACCCCCAGCACGACCCCCTGCACTACCCAAACATCACTGCACTACCCTAAAAATTAAATTTACCCCAGCACGATCCCTACACTACCCAAACACCACTGCACTACCCTAAACACTAAAACACTACCTCAGCACGACCCCCTACACTACCCAAACACCACTGCACTACCCTAAAACACTACCCCAGCATGACCCCCTACATTACACAAACACCACTGCACTTCCCTAAACTCTAAAGCACTACCCCCTGCATGACCCCCTATACTACCAAAACACCACTACACTACCCTAAAACCTAAAACACAACCCCCGGAATGACCCCCTACACTACACAAACAACACTGTACTACCCTAAACCCTAAAACACTACCCCAGCACGAACTCGCAAGTACTACACAAACACCTCTGCACTACCCTAAACCCTAAATCTACCCCCAGCATGACCCCCTACCTTACGCAAACACCACTGCACTACCCTAAACCCTAAATCAACCCCCAGCACGAACCCCTAAACTACCTAAACACCACTGCACTACCTTAAAACATTACCCCAGCATGACCCCCTACACTACATAAACACCACTGCACTACCCTAAACTCTAAATCTTCCCCCAGCACGACCCCCTACACTACACAAACACCATTGCACTACCCAAAACCCTAAAACACAACCCCAGCATGACCCCTACATTACACAAACTCCACTGCACTTCCCTAAACCCTAAAGCACTACCCCATGCATGACCCCCTACACTATCAAAACACCACTACACTACCCTAAACCCTAAAACACTACCCCCGGAATGACCCCCTACACTACACAAACAACACTGAACTACCCTAAACCCTAAAACACTACCCCAGCATGAACCCACAAATACTACACAAACACCACTGCACTACCCTAAACCTTTAATCTACCCCCAGCACAACCCCCTACCTTACCCAAACACCACTGCACTACCCTAAACCCTAAATCAACCCCCAGCACGAACCCCTACACTACCCAAACACCACTGCACTAGCATAAACCCTAAAACACTACCCCATACACTACACAAACACCACTGCACTACCGTAATCCTAAAACACTACCCCCAGCACAGCCCCCTACACTATACAAACACCACTGCCCTACCCTAAATCCTAAATCTACCCCCAGCACGACCCCCTACTCTACCCATTCACCACTGCACTACCCTAAACCCTAAAACACTACCCCATCACGACCCCTACACTACCCATACACCATTGCACTACCCTAAACCTTAAATCTACCCCAGCACAAACCCTTACACTAGCCAAACACCACTGTACTACCCTAAAAGACTACCTCAGCACGACCCCCTACACTGCTTAAACACCACTGCACTACCCTAAACTCTACATCTACCCCCAGCATGACCCCCTGCACTACATAAAAACCACTGAAC
This sequence comes from Lissotriton helveticus, assembly GCF_964261635.1. Lineage (NCBI taxonomy): Eukaryota > Metazoa > Chordata > Amphibia > Caudata > Salamandridae > Lissotriton > Lissotriton helveticus. The sequence goes on along the minus strand of NC_136067.1, from coordinate 1,327,313,155 downwards.
TACCCTAAACACTAAATCTACCCCCAGAACGACCCCCTACACTACACAAACAACATTGCACTACCCTAAACCCTAAAACACCAGCCCCAGAACGACCCCCTACATTACCCACACACCACTGCACTACCCTAAACCCTAAAACACTACCCCCAGCATGACCCCATACACTACACTAATCCCACTGCACTACCCTAAACTCTAAATCTACCCCCGGCATGACCACCTACACTTCCCATTCACCACTGCGCTACCCTAAACCCTAAAACATTAAACCCGGCACAACCCCTATACTACCCAAACACCACTGCGCTACCCTAAACCCTAAAACACTACCCCATACACTACACAAACACCACTGCACTACCGTAATCCTAAAACACTACCCCCAGCACAGCCCCCTACACTATACAAACACCACTGCCCTACCCTAAATCCTAAATCTACCCCCAGCACGACCCCCTACTCTACCCATTCACCACTGCACTACCCTAAACCCTAAAACACTACCCCATCACGACCCCTACACTACCCATACACCATTGCACTACCCTAAACCTTAAATCTACCCCAGCACAAACCCTTACACTAGCCAAACACCACTGTACTACCCTAAAAGACTACCTCAGCACGACCCCCTACACTGCTTAAACACCACTGCACTACCCTAAACTCTACATCTACCCCCAGCATGACCCCCTGCACTACATAAAAACCACTGAACTACCCTAAACACTAAATCTACCCCCAGAACGACCCCCTACACTACACAAACAACATTGCACTACCCTAAACCCTAAAACACCAGCCCCAGAACGACCCCCTACATTACCCACACACCACTGCACTACCCTAAACCCTAAAACACTACCCCCAGCATGACCCCATACACTACACAAATCCCACTGCACTACCCTAAACTCTAAATCTACCCCCGGCATGACCACCTACACTTCCCATTCACCACTGCGCTACCCTAAACCCTAAAACATTAAACCCGGCACAACCCCTATACTACCCAAACACCACTGCGCTACCCTAAACCCTAAAACACTACTTCGAGCACGACCCCCTACACTACCCAAACACCACTGCGCTACCCTAAACCCTAAAACACTACCCGCGGCACGACCCCTACACTACCCAAACACTACTGCGTTACCCTAAACCCTAAAACACTACACCCGGCACGACCCCCTACACTACCCAAACACACCTGCACTAACCTAAACCCTAAAACACTACCCCCCGGCACGACCACCTACACTACCCAAACATTACTGCCCTGAGGTACGTTTTAAGTTGAGGAATTAATTCCTCTTCAATCTTGAGGGTCCCTGGGGGCCAACTAGCCCACCAGGTACCTCCCATATGTGCCAGGAGCTGCGTTGCAGAGAGATGTTCTGAGGCCACACCCCTTTTGACACCTCTTTGCAATGCGGCTCTGTGATGCTTACTGGAGGTAGCTGGTGGACTAGTTGCACCCCAGGGACCCTCAGTATTCAAGGGGAGTTAATCCCCCAACTAAAAAACGCACCACAGGGAGCGATTGCACAGTGGTGAAGAGAGGGGGCAGGGCCTGAGTTCACATGTGTGCAAACACACCCTGTGGCGCGGTTGAAGTTGGGGAATTAATTTCTTGTCAATCCTGAGGGTCCTTGGGGGCCAACTAGCCCACCAGGTACCTCCAGTAAGTGCCACGGAGCTGCGTTGCAGAGTGTTGTAAAAAGGGGTGTGGCCTCTGAACACCTCTCTGCAACGCAGCCTCCTGGCGCATACTGGAGGTACTTGGTGGGAATTAATCCTCTATCTTAAAATGTGCCACAGGGCGTGTTTGCAGACATATCACCTCAGGCCACGCCCCCTTCCTTTACCATTGTGCAAATGCGCCCTGTGGCGCGTTTTAAGTTGGTGAATTAGTTCTCTTTCAATACTGAGGGTCCCTGAGGTAAACAACCGTTTTTCAACGCAACTTTTACCACAAACTACCTTTACAACGCATTTTTTACAACGCAGGATCCTTGACAACGAATGTCTTTACAACGCATGATATTACATCGCAGATGCCTTTACAACGCATGCCATTACAACTTAAGTATAGGTAAGTATATAATTATAATAACAATTTTATTTAATTAATTTTGAATTAATTAAATATTAATTATTTAACATATATTAAAAAAATTATCATTTAAAAAAACTTAATTTAAGTAATTTTAATATTAATAGTAATTTGTACCCCTACACTATCCAGCACTTACCCTATTATTACACCCTCCTGGAGTGAGAATAGTAATTTTTAACCCACACTATCCAGCACTTACCCTACTATTACACCCCCCTGGAGTTAGAATAGTAATTTTTACCCCTACACTATCCAGCATTTACCCTACTATTACACCCCCCTGGAGTTAGAATAGTAATTTTTACCCCTACACTATCCAGCACTTCCCCTACTATTACTCCCCTATGGAGTAAGAATATTATTTTAAAACACCTACATTATTTAAAAGAAATATATATATATATATATATATATATATATATATATATATATATATATATATATATATATATGTCAATACCAATTGCCCTGAAGCATTTGAGAGCGCACGCGACAACGCTCTGACCATCCGGCCTTCATTAGCAACCTGCCCTCCTGCTTCACTTTGGTTCGTGTGCCGACGCGTTTCGAGGTCTCCACCTCCTCCTCGGGGCAGTAAAGAAGTCATGGCTGCAGTTTGTGGAAAATGCTCGTTTTATTCATCGTTCCTCCCATGGGCGTGTCTATGTTGCACAAGTTCTAATGCCTCCTGGGAGATAAAGTCCATTATTGCAGCCATCACTTTTTTTCATAATTATTTACATCGTTATTACCTTTAGTAGGTTTGTGGAGCGTTCGGACAGGCTATTTTGCGTGAAGCTTTATATATATATATATTTAAAAAAATAAGAAAATTAAAGTAAAATAAAAATTAAATTAAATTAAATTAATTAAAATTAATTTAATTTAATTTAATTTGTATTTAATTACATTTTTTAATAATATTATATACTTACCTATACTTACGTTGTAATGGCATGCGTTGTAATAGCATCTGCGATGTAATGTCATGCGTTGTAAAGGCATTCGTTGTAAAGGATCCTGCGTTGTAAAAATTGCGTTGTAAAGGTAGGCGTCATACATCTGGTCCCTGAGGGCCAAATAGCCCAACAGGTATCTCCAGTATGCGCCAGGGAGCTGTGTTGTAGACAGGTGTTCAGAGGCAATGCCCCTTTTTACACCTCTCTGCGACGCGGCTCTGTGGCACTTACTAGAGGTACCTAGTAGGCTAGTTTGACCCTAGGGACCCTTAGGATGAAGAGGACGTAATCTCTCAACTTAGAATGGTGACAGGGTGTGTTTACACAATGGTGAAGGGAGGGGACGGGCCTGACGTCATGTGTGCAAACGTGCCCTGTGGCGCGTTTTAAGTTGGGTAAAAAATTCCACTTCAAACCTGAAGGACCGTGGGGGCCAAGTAGCCCACCAGGTGCTTCCAGGAAGCGCCACTGCGCTGCGTTGCAGAGAGGTGGTGCATGCCGTGCCCCTTTTTACATCTCTCTGCTACGCAGCTCTGTGGTGCTTACTGGATGTACTACGAATTCCGATTTACTTACCTGTTATCAGGAGAGACCTCAGTGCTGCATCTTTGAGCCCAGTACTGATCTTGAAAAATAATTCTAACCATACTTACCAGTAATTTGAATTTCCTTCCATAGGCTAACATTGACTGGTTTCACTTGGAAATTCTTTTAAGTGTGGAGTTTTTGAACTTTATAATATTCACCTAAAATCATCCGAAAAACGAATTTCCATTTACACACCTGTTATCAGGAGAGAACCCCATGCTGCATCTTTTAGCTCAGCACTGAACCTGAAAAGTAATTCTAACCATACTTACCAGTAACTTGTATTTCCTTCCATAGGAATCCATTGTCTGGTTTTCCCCAGAAAAGTGTTCATTTTCACAAACTACAAATATTCCTTAAAAATCACCTGTATGACTTAACACATTCTTTCAACTGTTTACAGGAGATGCATCAGTGCTGGATCCAGGATCCACCACTGAGTAAGGAAAAGTAACAATAACACTACCTACCTGCTAAGTGAATTTCCTCCCATAGGATAACTATGGTAATTCTATGTGAAAACGTTTCTGTCAACTTTTAAAATTCAATAATATTCCTTAAAAATCCCTACTGTAACCAAAACGCTTTTACTCAACTGTTTACAGGAGATGTCCAAGGACTGAATCTAGGATTCAGTCCTGTGGTTAGAAAAGTAATCCATAAAGTAACTAATTGCATTTAACTAGAAATTCACATTGAGCTCAATGTTGCATTGTATTTGAAATTGTGTTGCCCATTGCAACAACTGTAAGTACTGTACTTAAAAGTCTAGTGCCTATTTCCAAAGTATTTAAACTAAAGTAATTCATTTTGAGAAGGTATATTTTGTAATGTAATGTATAATGTAATTATAATGTAATTTAACAAATAAAATATCTTAAAATAAATAGTGTACAAAAATGTAGTAAATCAGTATCAAAAAAATAAATATAACAATTAATTCATTTTGAATCAGTCATTTAAAAAACCTTTGAAATTCACTGAAAAAACCATAGGTTTGAGGCCTGATTTAGTTGGGAATTAGCATTTAAAAAACCTTTGAAATTCAATGAAAAAACCATAGGATTTAGGGGTGTTATATTTAGGAATTAGCATTTAAAAAACCTTTGAAATTCACTGAAAAAACCATTGGTTTTAGGGGTGTTATAGTTAGCTGGACATTTTACTCGTACAAAACCATTGAAATTCCTCCGATATTAGGGCCCGATTAGGATTGCGGTGAATCCGCATCCTTCGGGCCGGCGGAAGCCACCGCCGGCCCGGAGGGTGCGGATTCACCGCTACGGTGAGAGAAAAGACCGCCCCGCCAGATTAGGATGGCAGGGGGGTCATCTGCAGACGGGGAGACCGTCCGCTGCTTTTACGCCGTGGTCCCGCGGCGGAAAAGCTCTAATATGGTGGCGGTGTCTCTCAGACACCGCCAGCCATATTATGATGCATGGGGAAACATGCTTTTCCATGGCGGGTTTTCCGCCGTGGAAAAGCATGTCATCTTTGGCGTTTGGGGGCCCGTTGTGGGCCCCCAGGGTGTCGGGGGGTGCACATGGGGGGTCCCTATGGTACCCCCCAGCATTTACATGCACAAAGCAGCAGGCACCGCGCGGTGCCTGCCGCTTTGGGCATTTAAATGTCAAAAATGCATTTTTAACCTTGCGGCGGGTGCTGCTTCAAGCAGCACCTGCCGCAATGTTAAAAATACAGGATGTGACCACCAGGGTGGCGGTCACATCCTAATTTGCAAGGAGGGACCGCCGCTGCACCTGCGGACGGTCCCTCCACCTCTGGGGTGGCGGACGGACGCAGGTCCGTCCGCCATCCTAATAGGCCCCATAGTTAGTTGTACTAACTATAACTCGCGGGTCCGCAATCCACTGCTGATGATGTCACATATTAGATCATTCATGACATGGTCAGTGACATCACTGATGACATCACTGATGACATCTCAAATGACATCACTGATGACATCATTCACGTGACAATCTGATACATCTCATCATACACTAGTATAACCTTTCAACACTCATTTTAAAATATGGAGTACCATATTTGAAACCATTGTCACACCAATACAAGTTTCTAAAAACCAACTCAGTGATTCCTACATCTACACACACATCTAAACACTTACCTACAGATTCACTCATACATGTTAACAAAGATCAATAGAACACTATTAAATATACTTATACACCTACATCGACATTACACACCAGTATACTTCATATTGACTTATGCAGTCATCCTACTTACTTATGCAAATAATTGATGATACTTACATTTACTCAGCTACACACTTATACAAACACCACTTTAATTATTCATATAATAACTCAGATAGTAACTCATACTTAGTGTGTTATAAAATCACTATTGCGTGTACACGGTTTTCGATACAGTCACTCATATAATCACTGAGTCTTATGTATACTTATTTGTATACAACAACTGTCACACACACTAACTTTTATATTTCTACTTTGTTGGACATGTATCATTGAGAAATATATTGACTCATCACCACACCCATAAAGACATTCACTCATCCAAACAACTGTTTCCACATACAGTCTTAACCTCATATACCTATTAAATCAACTATTTACACATCTTTGGACAGTCACACACCTCCCACCCAACTACACACACATTCACTATGCCATACAAATACTCACTTAACTAATTAATAAGTAATATAGACTTTCAAGTAGCTGGTAACCAACTTATGTAGTAGTTTACGCAACAAGAGATAGAGTGATATGGATATTCACACTGTTTAACCCCTTCCACGCTCATGACGAGCTGGGCTCGTCATGAGGTAGCCTCCTCGCATGCTCATGACGAGCCCAGCTCGTCACGTAACATGCGATTTTAAAAAACTCAGCGTACGGGCGGTATTCCGCCCGCACGCATGCGGTTAATCACTATCCCATATATTTAGAGAAACACTTTAAATTAGTCTCTTAGACAGTCAATCACAGTGCTACTAAATCCTCCATCCAGACACTTACACATCCACTCAGTCTTCAATGCACATTGCTATATATATAATAATTATTTAAATATCAAACCAAACCACATCACTGGATGATGTAATCAGTGATGTCATCAGTGATGTCATTTGAGATGTCATCAGTGATGTCACTGACCATGTCATGAATGATGTAATATGTGACATCATCAGCAGTGGATTGCGGGCGCGAGAGTTATAGTTAGTACAACTACCTATATCAGAGGAATTTCAATGGTTTCGTACGAGTGAAATGTCCAGCTAACTATACCACCCCTAAAACCTATGGTTTTTTCAGTGAATTTCAAAGGTTTTTTAAATGTAAATTCCTAACTACAACACCCCAAAAACCTATAGTTTTTTCAGTGAATTTCAAAGGTATTTTAAATGCAAATTTCTAACTATAACACCCTTAAAACCTATGGTTTTTTCAGTGAATTTCAAAGGTTTTTTAAATGTTAATTCCTAACTATATCAGGCCTTAAACCTATGTTTTTTCAGTGAATATATATATTCGCTAAAAAACAAAGGTTACTGGGATATTATAGCTAGTTTCAGATTTCAATTAGTCAAAAACCATTGAAATTCAGCAGTTATTACCTAAGCTAACAATAACTTATGCTCATGCAATGCACGGCTTATGACCTCACATATTACATCAAGAATCACATGGTCAGTGACATCACTGATGACATCTTTGACCTTTGAGAGTTGGTGACTAGGTAGGGGAGTGGGCGTGAGTGGCTATATGGGTCAGTGAGTGGGCGTGTGAGTGACTGTATGGGTATATACATAGCTGTTTAAGTGGGCGTAAGAGTGCCTGGGTGGATCTGTGACTGGATGTGTGAGTGTCTGAGTAGGTCTGTGAGTGGGTGCTTGAGTCTCTGAGCGGGTGGGTGATTGGGTACATAAGTCTGGGAGTGTGTCTGAGAGTGGGTGCATGAGAGCCTGAGCGGGCCTATAAGCAAGTTCATGAATCTCTGTGTGGGTCTGGGAGTGAGTATCTGAATACAATCTTTCCGTTAGATTCTGATCTCTATTTTGCCACTTCCTGCTCATTGCGGACCTTTTTTTAGCCTCTCCTTACTCGTTTCTCACTTTTGTTTTGCCTCTTTTGTGACATTTTTCCGGCCTTTCTGCTCGCTTCTGACCTTTATACTGCCTCTTTCTGCTTGTTTCTCACCCTTATTTTGCCTCTTTTGGCTCATTGTTGACCTTTATTTTGTCCCTATCTGCTAGTTTCTCACCTCTATTTTGCCTCTTTCAGCTCTTTTCCGACCTATATTGTGCTTTTTCTGCTAATTTCTCACCTTTATTTTGCCTTTTCTGCTCGTGGCTACAATTAAACTAAGCACAGGAGGCTGTGTTTATTTTAAAATTCACAGCGATCTTCTCGCATATTGCGTGAAAATTGGCTGGAATTAAAAAACAAATGCTTTTATGCTGTGGCAGTGTTCCAGGGGAACCCCGAGACCAAGGCTTGCAGGTCAGGGTATTCCTACCATGCCCCCTTTTCTTTTTTCCATTTTGTATGTTGGACTCAGTTGAAGCTGAGTCCCAAGATGGCTGCCAACAATTCCTGATTAAAGTGTTGGCAGCCAGTCAGAGCTCTGCATTTCCCTGCACAAGCTTGTTATTATTCACAAATTAGCTGCCATGGCAGATATGCTTATTTGGTTTTCCTTGAATTTTTCTACAACTACTGAATGGATTTACATCAATTAAGTGAAAGCGTATTCTGTGTTCCCAAATCTACCTTTCTGCCAAATTCAGTGTAATTCCGTCGAGCAGTTTGGGCTTTATTCATGTTCAAAGCGCCTATTCGAATTAACATGAGAAACACACTTTTTCCTGCCCCTTTTTTCAGCCCCCACTAGACGGATTTCCCCGAAACTTCCCATGCACAACAAGAACCACTGGCACACTTTTCTGGGGAAAATTTGGTGAAGATTCCTCAAATGGAGCAAAAGATATAGACAAGTCAAAAAATTCCTTTTTCCATGGAAACGTGCTCCTAACTATATGGTCTTTACACCACGGAAGGAATTAGAAACCACTGTGGACTGCTGCTGTTTCACAGGCTGATTTGAGCCCTGGAAAACAAAGCGTTTTTATCTGATGTGTGGAGCGAATATACTATTTTAGCTTCACTATAATATTTGACTTCAGCCATAACTGCATGGAAATCTGTGGACTCTGTCTGATCACGCATCTCCACCTATATAGCAACACTGACTGCTAGGAGATATCTAACTATAGGTTCCAATGAGAGAAGAAAGACACGCCACTTTATATCTAGTCCTTGGGCCTCCAAGGACTCTTGGATTCCACAACACAACACATTTTGAACTCGGTTTGGTTCGTGTTTAATACAGATGAGCCTTGAAAAAGGTCGTCCTTCACTGAAAAACATGTCAGCTGTTTCTTTCTGATTGATAATGACTTGCGCGATTTAGGATGATTTGAAAATATAAACATTGTCTCTACAACATTGACAGACCAAGAAATACATATTGTCATAGTGCTCTTGATCTCTCTCTCTCTCTCTCTCTCTCTCTCTACATATTTATATATATATATATATATTACCTACTGGCGGTCGCCAGTAGGTATATAGAGTTAGGATTTTTTCTCTATGGGTTTTTTGAAAATTCTATGTCTAATAACTTTGGCGTTTGTGGACGGAATTGGCTGAAATTTTCAGGAAAATGGCACATTTTGTTTCTGAGCAGCCCCTGAAAATTTTGGGGGGGTTCGTCAAGGGGGGGCAGAGAAAAAAGGGGGGTCCCAAAACGTGTTTTTAACATTGAGTTTTCCATAGGGAGGTTGGCCTCACTTTTAGCCCGAACGGCTGAATGGATTTGCACGAAACTTGGCAAAATTGTAGGGACTGGTAGCCCGATGTGCCTTTTGTAGGTCTCAATATATGTGCTCCAGTGGATTTTGAGAAATTAACGTTTAAAAAAAGATATATATCTGTAACAGCGGACCGGGCAGCGCTCTGGTTCGCGGACTTTTCGCGCAACGGAGCTTTGTGAAGCGAAGCTGATTGGTTCTCCGGCGTCTGTCAACATTCCAAACAGTCCGTAGCGGCCGCCATCTTGTCTCTCGGTAGGATCGAGAGACAAGAGGAGGCCGAAGCGAAGGGGCAAATGACCATAAGGGGGCATAGTACATTGTCGCTCACCCCCTAGGTTTGATGTGGAGGTTTTAAAAGGGCCCCGCGGGGCAAAAAAAAATAAAAATAATAATAATGGAACAGCTGAATGGATTTGCACGAAAGTTGGCAAAATTGTAGGGACTGGTAGCCCGATGTGCCTTTGCTAGATCTCAATATATGTGCTCCAGTGGATTTTGAGAAATTAACGTTCAAAAAAAGATATATATCTGTAACAGCGCACCGCTTCGCGTACTTTTCGCGTTACGGAGCTTTGCGAAGCGAAGCTGATTGGCTCTCCGGCGTCTGTAAACATTCCAAACAGTCCGTAGCGGCCGCCATCTTGTCTCTCGGTAGGATTGAGAGACAAGAGGAGGCCAAAGCGAAGGGGGAAATGACCATAAGGGGGCATAGTAGATCCTTCCTGACCTCTTAGGTTTGATGTACCATTTTGTCAAGTTTGGTGTAATTCCGTTCAGCCATTCAGGCTGTAGACGTATGTAAATGTCCTATGGAAAATTGCATGGGGAAAACACATTTGAAAGTGTTGAAATTTAGAACCAATTAAAATGTTACTTTGGTTTTGTATTTGTGTGTGATGAAAGTTAATTGGTTATGTATATATGTCAAATGAGAGGAAACCACAGCCATTTTGTGATACTACTGTCTGAGGTACATTTGTGAGGAATTTTTGGTGGTGAATTTCTGGTGTTTGATTTACACAGTACTAACACTTCTGCTACTTTTAAAAAGGTGAGTTGTTAATTTGTAAGGGGAACTATGTTGTACACTTGAAGATAATTTGAAAAATGTTTTCTGTTATTTATTTGCAGTCCTTCTGTTATACTAAATACTTGATAAAGTTAGTTTTATATTATGTATTACTAAAAACGATAAATGAAAGTGATTATTTTTTTCTGCAATTTACAGCAAGCAATTTCAAAATAAAATGGCTCACAATGAAGAGACCGTGGCAATTTCTTTTGAATTGTCCACTACATTGATTGAAATTGAGAGCACCAATAATGAAATATTGTCACAAGGAGGACATGACTTGTATGATTCCATTAGATTGATTGAAATGGACAGCACCAAGAATGAAATATTGTCACAAGGAGATGACTTGAATGATTCCACTACATTGATTGAAATTGAGAGCACCAATAATGAAATATTGTCACAAGGAGGAGATGACTTGTATGATTCCATTAGATTGATTGAAATGGACAGCACCAATAATGAAATATTGTCACAAGGAGGAGATGACTTGAATGATTCCACTACATTGATTGAAATTGAGAGCACCAATAATGAAATATTGTCACGAGGAGATGACTTGAATGATTCCACTACATTGATTGAAATTGACAGCACCAATAATGAAATATTGTCACAAGGAGGAGATGACTTGAATGATTTTTTTGATCAATCTCTTGATGGCGAATTTATCGAGTGTTTGGAGACCATAGAGTTACAAGAATCATCATTGGAGACTTTTAATGAGGACATTGCTGATGAGGACATGTTACTAGTTCTTTCAAATTTAGAAAATTCTGAAGAATAAATTTATATTTAGAAATCAAAAATTGTTTGAGACATTATTCATTTTTATTTTTAATTTATGAGGTTGTAGCGAAGTGATTGTAGTATAAAATGAGACTTATAGTATAGAGTGCAACATTTTTATGTTACATGGTAAGTTTACTCATATTTACTTCCCTTCTGCCACTATATTATCTCCAATGTGTATTTGACATCTCTTCTTCATCTCCGGCCTCCTTTCTCTCACTGTGTGTCTCCGATGCATCTTATCGCTGCCATTTTGTGTAATTACAGAAGAGAGTAAAATAAAATAGTTCGGAACGTGAAAAGGGGGCAAAGTAGAGTACTCCTCACCCCCTAGGCCTTTTTAGGCGGTCCCAAAAGGATCAGTTTCTGCTTTCCTGAGAGATTATGGTATGAGTTCCATATACCACAATAACTTGCATTACAACATGCAAGATATCTATCTCCTATTACCAACTTTTGGAGATATTCGCGCTAAGCGCGAATATCTCCAAAAAGTAACACCTGCCCTGAGCAGTTCTTAGCCATGTTATCCAATGGGAGGTGGATAACATGGCTAAGAGCATTAGCTCGGTAATGCATGAATATCGCTGAGTTTTTAGCGATATTCATGCATTGCGGCCGTTTATTATCGCATTTGCGATAAACCTTGATAATAGCAAGGTTTATCTTCGATAATTTCTGACGATGCTTAGTGGTAAAAAATTGGTTGGTAAGCATCGTTAGCGATAAATATCGCTTAACTTTGGTAATATGCCCCAACGTCTGTTAACGTTCGATTCGAAGGAAATGAGGAAGTGTTGAAAAACATTGTCTGCGCCATCTTGCCTTTTTTGAAATGCCACACTTTTGTCGTGCACGGCAGCCATTTTAGATGTCTTGACCAGACCCACTCTCTGCACGCTGTCGATTCGTAGCATGGCTCCTCACCCACGCAAGCATCTTCCCTAGGCACTGGTCACCACCGCTCTCTGTCTTATGCATGGGCAATAAACCTCCCCCCATCTGCGCTGCTCTTCCCTGAGAATCACACTCTGTGCCCGCCCGACACCTCCCTTTCGCCCTATTCACTACCGCACCCTCTGACACTCCTCTTTCTCTGTGTCCGATTGTCCAGGCTATCAGCTAGCCCTGCAGATGTAGTTTATGGCCCCAGCTGTAAAGAATCACCCCTCTTCAAAGGAGTTATAGTAGATCAAGGCCCACACCCGATGAGATCCGTCACACCACACGTGTTCCTACTATCTGAAAACCATCCTGTATTGTGATTGGGGAGGGGACCGAGCCTGAAGCGGAAGATTCCAGGAATGACTCTTTGTACATCAAAGTTTTTACAATTATGTGTCACATTAAAAATATATAGCACTCCAACAAAGTAGTAGGAATATAAAACTTTAATAACATATAAATATATACAAGAAAACAAAAACAGTAAAAACATTTAAACAACGAAGAGACCGTGGCAATTTCTTTTGAATTATCCAATAGATTTATTGAAATTGACAGCACCAATAATGAAATATTCTTGTCAGTAGCGGTCTGTTGTGCGAATAGTTCCAAGGCAGCAGAACGCGCTGAAATCTAGATGGCACGAAAGTGATGTCTAGTAAGTTGCCGCCCAGCAAAAAACGGCGTGGGGCGCCGCGGGGGTGAGTGAGTCCAGTAGGCACCACAGCTATTCTTACCGGCATTGCAGAATTACTGCTGGGGACAATGCCTGTGCTGTAGCAGGGTCACAGCAGAAACAAAAAGGATTCTGTTGAAGATGTTGTTGGTTTTCAATTTGAAAACAGTTCTGGTGTCAACTGCTATGCTAATGTAGTGGTTAATGTTTTGTTTTCTCTAGAAAATGTAAAAGAGGGGGAGGCAGTCCAAAGTTCCGTTAAAAGGGCAAAGGAAAGGATCGGTGGTTTGAACTATCAGTCAAAAAGGGGAGGGGGTGCAATAATTTTTCCTACCGGGTCACACTGTGCTTTCACCGGAAGTGAGGTCTGCAGGATTCTAGTAATTCAAAGTGAGGCTGGCGCCAGCATGGGAGCGCCGACGTCCCGCGGATACAGTTTCGTCACTCCACGGGCGATCATGGCAGTCATTCCCCATCGGGGGTCGGAGACTCCCGCGGCTCCTCTAGAATCTTCAAGGTCGTGGAGGACTACGGTGGTGGAGTCAACCAGTGACCGGGCCATTTCTTTATGCTGGGCCCGCTCTTGCCAGGTCGACCGCCATTTTGAGAGTTCGGCAGCTACCGGCGATCGCGGGGTCACATGAGCGGACGGGCTCCACCCTGCCGGGCGAGACGTTGCAGCATGGCCACAGTGGAAGAACCCTTTTCCGGGCGCCTGGAGCGCTGAGGGTGCAGCTGGGAAGCCTCCACCTGGGGAGGCGGGAGAGGCCTGTTCGCACCGTCTCTCCCTCCCAGTGCACCCCACGGCGTCTCGCTTGAGATTTGTTATGGCCGGACCAGGCGATGAGGACGAGGGGGGGGGGGTCGGAGGCATGTGCAAGACATCCCCCCCCAGTGTTGTCGCAGCCATTATTCATGAAGGAAGAAGTGTCCCGTCCGTCTTCGGGCCGGGCTTCCGGTGGATGTCGGCCGGACGCCCCTGGCTCTGGCCGCATGAACGGGTTTCTTGGTTTATCGGCTGCAGCCGGATCCCGTCGGCCTCGGCCCCCCGACCGTTGGTGGCCGGACCGGAAGAGCATGTGGCGGGACTACCTGCAACTCTCAAGGGCCACCGCGGCCGGACTGGGAGAGAGAGGGGAGGGTCGAGGAGACATTCCCCCCCCCTGCAACTGTTCAGCGTTGTAAAGGCAATCCCCTGGCCGGGTCCCGCTGGCCTCGGCCTCTCCTCCGGCTACACCTTACGTTAGGATCTCCTGGCCGAGGCGTGGCAGCAGGACCTGCCTTATATGGGCTGCTCCCGGCTGGGCGTAGCCGGAACCCTGCCCCACCTTGGAAGTTTCCAGAGTGGGGGCGGATGTTCTACTGACTTGCATTTTCCCTAGTCTATCGATTTTTTTGGCGTGGCAGGCGGTGGGACAGCGAGGGGTGATTTGGTTTCTCTTACTGTTTTTCTGGTCTCTCACCACTGGCATATTTTAACGTTTTCTTGTTTCTAGGACATTAATAGGTTTTATCATTACGTTATGTTATCGTTTCTTTGTTCGTTGTTTAATAAAAGTTCATGTTCATCAGTGGCCTACTGATTTTCGTTTTCCTATTTTTTTCTTTCCAGGTTGTTTCATGGTAAAGTTTCTGTTAACAGGATACAGTGATCACTTCGTTATTATTGCATATGTCCTTTTCACTAGGGGTGCTCTCTGGTCGGGCCAGATGACGTATCTCTAGTAAATGGTCCGGGTGAAAAAGGTGCATCAATCAGTGGGGAGTAGATAGGCACAGATTACAACGGGGGAGAAAGGTCCGCATTACGTACCCTTTCACTACTTGCAAAGATTTTCCTACGTTTATTTGCAAACAGGGAATACCTCCAAAAAGAACTAATTCCCAAACAGTCAATGTTCGGACAATCAATCAATCAATGAGGAATGAAATAGGTACGACGTGTTAAAGGCTTGCGTTACCTACCCTTCACTATCTGCAAAGGGAGAGAGAATATTCCTATTCTTCCTCGTTTGCAGGTAGAGAAGATCCTTAAGAGAATTAACTTCGAACAATTCAATGCTCGATTGAAACAATCAACAAGGGGTACTGTGAACACAAATGAACGCCGCTTATGTACATACGCATTGCTATTTTCAACAGGTTGTTCCTAATGTTTCTATTTTAGCGAGGTCAAAAAGAGATCCCATTAGTGGCCTACTGATTTTGCTCGATTCCTTTTGTTTTTTTACACGATTTTTCGCTATCTGCAAAGACTAAACAGAGTATTGCGACTCTGTGCTTGTTTGTAAATAGAGAATGAACCAAAGAGAACAATCAATCAAATGGAGAGAGAAGCAGGCACGACGGATTACAAAGGGGGCAAAGGGCTGCGTTAACTACCCTTCACTATCTGCAAAGAGAGAGTACTCCTAATAGAAATGAGGGGTGGGGGGCAGCATTCAAAGCAGATCAGTGTGCATAAACACGAAAATGTTTTTACTTACCACGTACTTGACATTCGACAGCTTATGATATTTGCTATTAAAAAACCATTGAAATTCACTGAAAAAACCATAGGTTATAGACCATATATAGTTAGGAATTAGCATTTACAAAACCTTGAAAATTCACTGAAAAAACCATAGGTTATACACCATATATAGTTAGGAATTAGCATTTAAAAAACCTTATTTTACTCACACAAAACCATTGAAATTCCATATATAGTTAGTTGCACTAACTATATATCGCGCACCCGCAATCCACTGCTGATCATGTCACATATTACATCATTCATGACATGGTCAGTGACATCACTGATGACATCACTGATGACATCTCAAATGACATCACTGATGAGATCACTGATGACATCATCCAGTGACTGTGTGTTTCTGTAAAGTTTAAATATGTTTTACATATTGAAGAATGAGTAGATGTATAAGTGTCTGGACGAAGGATTTAGTAGGTGCATGACTGAATGTATGAGTGAGTGATTAAATGTGTCTCACTGAGTGCATGGGTTAGTGACTAAACTGTCTTAATTTGTGCATCATTATGTCTGTTGTTCTGTAAACTGCTGCATGTGTTGATCAGTAGCTATATGATTAACTATATGGGTTATTGATTGATTGTCCAAGTATTTGTATAGGAGACTGAGTGTGTGTGTGGCTGGCTGGGAGGTGTGTGACTCTGTGCAGATCAATGTGTACTTGTATCAATGATTGTATAAGAAAGTAAGTATGTGTTAGTATATGTTTGAAAATGTAAGGTGCTCTATGTTTAACTGTATAGACAAGAAAATGGAAGTGTGATTGATTCTTTACAGGACTGACTAGGTGTGTGAGTAACTCCATGGATGAGTGGCAGAGTGTAAGTGTCTGTATAGGTGTATGAGTGCATATGATAGTGTTGTAAAGATGAGTGATTGTATGTATGAATGATTGTATGGGTGAATGAGTGAATGTGTGTGTAGACGTAGGAATCAGTGAGTACGTATGTAGTAACTAGTATTGGTGTGTCAATGGTTTCAAAAATTATACTCTGTATTTAACACTGGGTGAAACAGAGGTTATATTAAAACGTGAGGAGATGCATTGTATTGTCACATGAATGATATCATCAGTGATGTGGTCATTGATGTCAAATGAGATGTCATCAGTGATGTCATCAGTGATGTCACTGACCATGTCATGAATGATGTAATATGTGACATGATCAGCAGTGGATTGCGGGTGCGCGATATATAGTTAGTGCAACTAACTATATATGGAATTTCAATGGTTTTGTGTGAGTAAAATAAGGTTTTTTAAATGCTAATTCCTAACTATATATGGTGTATAACCTATGGTTTTTTCAGTGAATTTTCAAGGTTTTGTAAATGCTAATTCCTAACTATATATGGTCTATAACCTATGGTTTTTTCAGTGAATATATATATATATATATATATATATATATATATATATATATATATATATATATATATATATATATATATATATACATACATTCATTCAAATAACGTTATTTTGTCCGGAGCCATAAAAAAGAGCAATAAATAACACACTTAAGTAAAGTTACAACAACATTAAAGAATTACATTTAGCATCCTCAAGTGACCTTGTTTGACCAAATGTGGATGAATTAACTTATTCCTAGGATTCCCCAAGTAATAGTTTTCAGAAATATACATATGAAACATTACCCAGTGGAGATCCTCACTGGGTAGTTATAGCTAGGATTGCGTTTCCATAGGAATGACAATTTTTTTTAATTTATATTTTAGTTTTGCTGTGAATTTTGGAGGATCAGCGAATACATGGAAAAAAAAGATCAAGTGTGGACTCCCGCACTGTTTTAATTAATCCCCTCCGTGAGCCTAAATAGGGCATTGGGACCCTATGTCGTGGGGGCGAAATTTAACACAATGGGAAGGGGGCCACAAAGCCCCTCCCCACTCCCAGAGCCTCAAAAAGGCCCTGTGAACCCTCTTCTCCAGGGCCATAACTTGAAACAAAAGAGGGGGGCTGTGCAGCCTTTAATGACCCAGGTTACCCCATCTCCCGGGACTAGCTCACTTACTGTGTCATGGGGAGCCCAACCCCAGAATGCAGTAGTTTCCCTGCCTGCACCAGAGTCGGCCGGGAACCTTGTGTTTGATACCGTCTGGCCTGAGCATTTTTAAATCAACTTCCAAATTGAAGCAAACACTAAGTCTGCTCTCAGCTAGAGGGAGATTTAAAAATGCTCCTGCACCATGTGGGGAGCCAGCGGGCCGCATGGATCCTTGGGCTCCACCCACTGACCTCAACATGTTTGTTTGTGGGTGCCCCAAGGTTGCACTGGGGCACCCACATTATCAAGAGACCTCATCCCCCAGGGCCAAAATAGGCTCAGGTAGGAGGGCCCCTCCCCTTTTATTTTCATCTTGGCCCTAGGGGCTGTGGTTCCGCCACCTAATTAGGCCCAGGAGGGGGTCCGCATGCCTCCTCCCTTTATTAAATACTAGGCCCCAGGTCCTAATAAGGTTAAGGCAAGAGGAATACATAGCCACTCTCCCCTTTTCATATTTGGCCCCAGGGGATGAAATCCCTGGGGTCCAAGAAGTCTCAGGAAGCTGGGCAACTTGGCCCCTCCCTTGTTCAATTGATTGTATTTGGCCTAGAGGATTGACTCCCCGGGCCTAATGAGGCTCGGAGGGGGGCCACATGGCCACACTTCCTTATGTTTTGGTTTTGGTCCCGGGGATGGGGCCATAAGAGCCTGATAAGGCTCGGGACGGGGCTGCATGCCCCTTCCCCTCAATATATGTTTTGGCCCTAGGGGGTCACCGGAGCCCAAGCGCCACCCTCCCACTGCACACGGCTAAAGGCTGTGTGAGACGTGGGGTTGGCTGCATGCAGGGGGTTGGATGCAAGGCCATGTGGCCAGCCCACACCAATGCACTGTAAAAGGCTCTGATTAGTTTGTGGTTGCCTGCCTTTTCAGGGGTTGGCCACAGTGCCTGGCACAAGCCAGGTCCTGTTGCAAACCCCCACTGCGCACGGCCAAAGGCAATGCTCAGCATGGGGTTGGCTGCATGTGTGAGGTTTGTCCCAGGCCCTGTAGTCAACACCTTACCACCTACGGCTGAAAGCCGTATGCAGCATGAGGTTGTCTGCTTGTGGAGGTGGTTGACTTTACGGATGATAAAAAAAAACTAGAAATTCATTGACAAAAACAAAAGTTAAAGTAATGTTTTAGTTAGGTAAAATGTTCATCGCAATGTTTTAAACTCTAAAAAGCACAGTAATTCACCATTTATAGTTATCTCAAGTAACTATAACTCCTGTCCTAAGGTAACTATAACTGATGCCCTCGCCATGCACTAATTACCCCACAAATTACATAATTCATGACATCTTCTATGACATCATTGATAATATCACTGCACCATTTGCTGCAAAATTGATCAGAAAACTACATGGCAGGGGGGCTAGTTATAGTTACCTTAGGATACAAGTTATAGTTACTTGAGATAACTATAAATGGTGAATTTCTGTGGTTTTTAGAGTTTAAAACGTTACCTTGTTACTGAATATTTCACATAAAATTAGATTAATTTATCCTTCGCTTTTTTAGCGAATTTATATTACCTACTGGCGGTCGGCAGTAGGTAGTTATAGTTAGGACCTAGTTTCCATAGGAAATCCACAACATTCTATTTGGAATAACTTTGGCGTCGGTGGACGAATCTTCGTGAATTTCTTCAAGAAAATGGCCTGCTCAGTTCCGCTCCTTTGCAGAAAGTTTGGGGGTGATTCGTCAAGTGGGGGCTGAGAAAAAGGGGGTCCTAAAACGTGTTTTCCCCATTTAATTTTCCATAGGGACCTTTAGCCAGGGCTACAGCCCGAATGGCTGAACGGAATTACATGAAATTTGGCAGAGAGGTAGAGTTCTGTTCGCAGATTGTGCTTTTTGTTAAATGGTGTAAATCCGTTCAGTAGTTTCTGAGACAATTGCAAGTAAAATCATAGCGATATCTAGAGTCGGAGTTCAGTACGCGTACTGAAATCTGTTCAATTACGAGCGCAAGCTGCATGCTGATTGGCTGTGAACTGTCTGTCAACACTCGAAACCAGAAAGTGTTGGCGGCCATCTTATGCCTCACTAGAACCGAGTCACAAGAAAACAGTAAAACAAAGTTGAGAAATAAGGGAAGGGGGTAGGGTAGATATATTCTGACCCTCTAGGCTTGCTTAGGGGGTCGTATATGGATGTTTAGGCTCTATTTTTTATTTTATTTTTTTTAAAGAAAAATCACGACGTACGCGTATGTAAATACCTACAATTACGAGCAGGAGCTGCATGCTGATTGGCTGTCAATACTCCAAACCAGGAAGTATTGGCAGCCATGTTGTTTGTCGGAAGAGCAGAGTCACGAGAAACAGTAAAACAAAGTTGAGAAATAAGGAAAGGGGGCAGGGTAGAAACATTCTGAGCCTATAGTCTTGGTCAGGGGGTGGTACATGGATCTTTAGGCTCAATTTTTATTTAAAAAAAAATAAAAAATGGCGGGGTACTCGTGCAGTACTTGTACGCGGTGAAAAAGGTGAAAAAAAATAGAAGTCCGTTTTATTCATTAGGTCCCGGGGGGGGGGTAAATTACGGGGGAAAATTTTCTGCATGATGGGGGCTTGTAAGGTGCCCCGAGCACTGGGGAACGGCACTCCTCTGGTTTTATTTTGAAGTATGCGGGGGGGTTACGGTCCTACTCCCCGCAGTCTCGGTGAGCGGCACCCCTCGGGTCTTTTAAAAAAAAAAAAAATGTTTTGAGGTCTCTCTCTCTCTCTCCCCGTACACGTCACGGGGAACGCCACCTTTCTGGGGCAGTGATATGTAAAATGACCTTCCAGCTCCGGGTAAGTGCACTGTCTGGAGTTTTTTATTAATGTTGGGCTTGATAATACATCCTTGTAAATTCCCATAGAAGCGTATGTTCTGGTGCTAACATGGGGTTCTATGGGAAATACCAAGGCCGTATTATGAAGCTTATTATCACCGTTCTATCAGCAGTTTCTTGCCAATAAAACTGCGATAATTTTAACACCGGTCCTTGATAATATGCATCTAAGTTTACTGGTGAAACAAAAGAGCAATGGTCTATATTGTCAACAAAAGGCGATACATTATCCACACATTTATTGTCAGGAAACTGCAGATAAAGCGGAGCTAATGGGCTTGATAATATGTACTTGTGAATAACCATAGCAGCCTAGGTTAGGATCAGAACCTGGGCTGCTATGGGAAGTTACAAGGGCCTATTATCAAGCATATTATCGCTGCTTTATCAGCAGTTTCCTGTCAATAAAAGCGGCGATAATGTATCGCCTTTTGTATGTAAAGCTTTCCTTTTTTTGGTGTAGCAGTTGTACTCTCTTCGCATGCTCAGCGTCGTTTCGAAGTTCATGTTTTTTTCTTCAAGATCAACATGCAAACCTTTGTTTATATCAGTTAGTAAATCTGTCACTTTCTTTTCCCGGTTGGTGTGATTCATCTGGTGCTGTACTTTTGGACAGTATTAATAGTCATATTTTTTATATATTTATTTGAAAGGTAGTGCCGAGGCGCCAAACGTTGATTACGTACTCCGTCCACCGCCATTTTAGTATTTTCTCACCGTTGTATTTATTATATCAGTTAGTTAGAACTCAGTAGTTTTCAATCCTAGTCTTGAATATCTTACTATAGTATTCCAACATTATTTTTATTGTGGACCGTCATACCCCTCCCCCATAAAATAAAAGAAGTATGTAGTTTTTTTTATTAACTTTTATCAAACAATAAATATAAACGAAACTCAGTTAACTTTTATTAAACAATAAATATAAAAGAAACTCAATTATAACTATATTAGAACTGGCAAGATAAGTTAAACAATGTTATAAAGAAATTGTGAAATGGATTCCAAAAGGTGTCCGATTGGTAATCTGCAAAAGAAAAAAGAAAATTAGAGTTTAGAATTATGTAGATGTGAGTAAATGAGCTGAAGCATTGCAATTTGTGGTAACTCTACAGTTTTACGTGTGCAGTGTGACTCGTATATTCCTGTTCTGTTATAGTACCGCAATCAAGTGGTGTCTATATGGAAGTGTCTATTGCGTTACTGATGCCCGTTATGGCGACTTATTTCTAATGCTATCCTATGAAGGATTTGTAGATCTAGGCCTCTGTGCTTACCGTTGTATAAAGCTTGCGGCCAAACACTGCAGCCACTGGGATGGACAACTTCAGGTGGGCTGATCTTCTACACGTCCAAGTAGACAGCAGTGTCTAAGTTTAAGAGAGATGGAGAAATTATGTCACAGAGAGTAATAGAGAGAGAAAACAACAGTAAAACTGTGTCGCAGAGTCTGGAGATGAGATTTTCTGATGAACCAGACGTAGATTTACTAGCTCCTTGCATTACTTAACCCATGTTAAAAGTGACTCAAAAGTGGCGTAATAAGGTTGATGATCTGTTTGTCAGACTGTTGTAACCTATCTGTTGTCACTGCTCGGAGGTAATTATACATTTTACAGAGAAGCTGCTGTACACCACGCACTCTGGGCCATAATATCAAACCTTTGGCGACAAAAATTATTGCAACTTTATCGGCAGGAAAGTGTCGCTAAAGTGGCGAAAATGGGTTTGATAATATGTTCTATGGAATTCCAATCGAAGCTCATGTCAGATGTCCTTCACATCTAACATGAGCTTCGATTGGAATTCCATAGAGCATATTATCAAACTTATTATGGCCACTTTAGCGGCAATTTGCTGCCGATAAAGTGGCAATGATTTTGTCGCCAAGGGTTGATGATATGGACCTCTCTCGTTTCACAAATAAAGCTAACACTACAGTTTTACGAGTGCAGTGTACCTGGTACATTTTACTTGTTGTAGTGCCGCGTTCAAATGGTGTCTATATGGAAGTTCCTACTGCGTTACTGACGCCCGTTATGCCGAATTATTTCTAATGGATTCCTATGAAGGATTTGTAGATCTAGGCCTCTGTGCTTACCGTTGTGTAAACTTTGTGCCAAACACATTAGGAAGTGGAGTTCACAACTTCAGGTGGGCTGATCTTCTACACGTCCAAGTAGACAGCAGTTTCTAAGTTTAAGAGAGATACAGAAATGATGTCACAGAGAGTGTGAGAGAGAGAAAACAACATTAAAACGGTGTCGCAGAGTCTGGAGTTGAGATTTTTTGTTGAACCAGACGTAGATTTACTAGCTCTTTGCATCACTTTACCCATGTTAAAAGTGACTCAAAAGTGGCGTAATAAGGTTGATGATCTGTTTGTCAGACTGTTGTAACCTATCTGTTGTCACTGCTCGGAGCTAATTATACATTTTACAGAGAAGCTGCTGTACACTACACACTCTGGGCCATAATATCAAGCCTTTGGCGACAAAAAATATTGCCACTTTATCGGCAGGAAAGTGTCGCTAAAGTGGCGAAAATGGGTTTGATAATATGTTCTATGGAATTCCAATCGAAACTCATGTCACATGTACTTCACATCTAACATGAGCTTCGATTGGAATTCCATATATATATATTATCAAACCCATTATCGCCACTTTCCTGCCGATAAAGTGGCGATAATTCTGTTGCCAAGGTTTGATAATATGGCCCTCTCTCCTTTCATAAATAAAAGTTACACTACAGATTTACGAGTGCAGTGTACCTGGTACATTTTACTTGTTATAGTGCCGCGTTCAAGTGGTGTCTATATGGAAGTGCCTATTGCATTACTGACGCCCGTTATGGCGACTTATTTCTAATGCATTGCTATGAAGGCATTGTATAAATAGGCTGCTGTGCTTACCTTGTATAAAGAGTGCGGCCACCAGAGTTCATCTCTCGACTTGAACTCTGCTTCTATACGTCAAAGTATTTTCAATAAGTTTCAGAGAATTCCATTGCTGTTGCTAGATAGGCCGTGGTTGCTTCTGAAGGATGTTTGCTGAAGGAAACAAAAGGACGTTTTGATTAGTCATCGTAAACTGAGTTGCGTAACTACTATCGAAAGTGAATTTTAATGTGGGTTCTTAATATTCCGTAGTTAGACTGTTGCAGCTCCAGCAAACAAAGGAAGATAATAGGTTAATAAAGGCCTGGGATGGCCTCGTGATGCAGAATAAAAAATACTATCATGGACGCACAATTAATAATAATAGAGGCCTAAGCACGTGGCGTAGTACAGAAATACGACACAGAAATTTATGCACGCACAATTTTTAGGATTAGAGGTGTATAGGACCTCGTGACTTATAAAGAAATATTTCAATTATGTAAGTATAATTTAAAACCATTGAGGGGTAGGAAAGCCATATGAAGGATAAAAACTAGTATTATGCATATACAATTTACATCGGAGGCTGATGTTGTGACGTCTACTCTTACCTTTGTTTCTGTCGTCTTTTGTCGTGTCTTGAAAGGGGTGTTTACGACAGTCTGTCTGTCATCACAGAAGAGGCAGGCAAAAGAGAGCATGCTCACGTCAGTGCCCGCATTATATGGGAACCGCGGGGGCTGACCAAACCAAGCCCAGGGCCGTCATTGGTAGAGTTTTCGCAGTCTATAAGAATGATGGCCCATGGGGGACATCGCAGTGGCTAATGTATTGGTTTCCAGGCTAAATGATAGCAGGCATGCTTGGTGGTGGGATGTGGGTAGTGTGGGCGGGCGTGCACCGCGCATGTGCAAGTATGAGTGTGTGCACCAACAATTGACAACAGAGAGAGGTGGGGCGGTGTTATATTGTACGCAGAGGCAGGCCCAGAACCGGATCTGCAATGAGTCAGTACTTCTAATCATTGTCCTGAGCGTACCCTGAGCTCTGATTTGTCACTGAGAGGGTGATCGCACCATAGTTTGTACTGTTTATCATACTCAGTGTGTACCCGCGCATACGGTACGAATATGCTTTGACGTTACGCGTCGCATTAAAGCTTCGGTGTGACGTCATGTACAGCGTTCTGTACGCGAAAGGGGACAATGTTTCTACTTGGTTTAAAACATGTATGTATTTAATGTAGATACTAAGGGCAGACATTTGGGATAACTATGATTTTTTTTAATACTTTTAATATTCCTATATTTCTTTTAATAAGAATTTCACAAATCGCGGTAGAAGATCATGCGTACTCGTATTGAAAGAGCTGCGCAAGTGCATCATAGGCGTACGCAAAGCCATGTGACTTTAAAAGTAGAGATTTGATTGGTTCGTAACTTTTCCTATTGCGAGTGTTGAAAGTTCTGTCCCATTATAATTATTCGACTTTGACTTTCTAAGAAGAAGCATTTGTTGTGAGAATCTTCTCAAATAGAAGGAAGATCACCATAGTAAGAGCAATGGAGTCATCTTCCAGCAGTTCTTCACAGGGAGATTTCATTCCTGAAAAAGCTCCAAAGAAGAGGAAAGAAGCTCTAATTTGGAAGTTTTTCACTTTTCCAGAAGGTCAAAAAAAAGTTAATGCTGCAAAAGTAACCTGTAAAATTTGCCAAACAACTCTTTCAAGGGGTGATCCATGTAAAAAATACTCCTTTGGCGCAGCAAATATGGTGCGCCACGTGAAGAACTTGCACCCCAAGAACTTTGCTCGAGCTGAAAGACGGAGGTTGCACGAGAACCCACCTGCTGCTACACCAAGCACATCATCTGCGGCAGTATTTTCAGCAAGCAGTCCACACCCACATATTGATTCTGACTTTGCTAAAGTTAAATTTCTTTGCATTTATTGCGATAAACTTTTGTGTTATGGGGAACAGTCTATCGACCTGATAAAATGCAGGATACAGGATCATTGCTGTCCTCGACATTAGTTGTTCTTTTTTTCATTCTTTTGTTCCGGTTGGAATTTGTTGAGAAAACACAAAAAAATACAAAACAAAAAAAACAGTTCTTTTTAGAACTACCTTCACTGGTCAAAGAAAGAACTATATTTCTATGTTAGTGTGTAAAAGTCTGTAAGAATGAATGTGTAGTTCATAAATGAATGAATGAATATATTACTAGTGTATGGAGAATGTGAAAGTGCAGAGATATAAGGAAGTGCTACAGCATAAATCTATAAGGTGTTTACCTATAGTATACTGTCGTATGTGCGAAGCACTTGAATGTAACATATGTACATAAATATGTTAGAAGTCTATGCTTCAATTTGCGCTGCTGGTAAAACTGCCTGGGTGAATTTGTATGTGTTAGGGGCGGATTTACAATCCCCTTGTGCCTCTTTTACACAGCTGTTGCGTCATTTTTGTGACACAGCGGTGGTGCAAAAGATGTGCCATGGTGTGTGCTATTAACAATGTGACGCATCTGGAGGGTGCATTACATTGTAAAGCCCTGCGCCAGAAGATGCTTTCCTGTGCAGAAGGGGGTGCAGCAACGCCTCCTAAAAGTGACCGAGTGAAATGTATAACATTTCATTCAGTCACTTTTGAGCTTATGCTGCGTCAAAACCTTGCACATGTTTGAAGCAGGTGTAAGGATTGATACAGCTTTGGGAGCATAGGGCCCCAGAGCATTGCTGGAGTTGTGTTATACTTGCAACCGAAGTCAAGCAATAATTAATCCAAAAATTACTTTGCAATTTAGTTTTGTTATTATTTTATAATAGGAATATGAAATACAATCTAAAAAATTCAATACATATAAATATTTATATTAAAAATATAAGAAATTAGTGTAAAAAGAAAGACATAATAATTATTACATTTATAATTTATCATTTACAAAACCTTTGAAATTCACTGAAAAAACTATAGGTTTCACACACGTTATAGTTAGGAATTAGCATTTAAAAAAACATGCAAATTCATTGAAAAAACCCTAGTTTTCACACGTTATAGTTAGCTGAACATTTCTCTCATACAAAACCTTTGAAATTCCTCCGTTATAGTTAGCTCAGCTAACTATAACTTGCGGGCCCGCAATGCACATCACATACTACATCACTCATGACATGGTCAGTGACATCACTGATGACATCTCAAATTACATCACTGATGACATCACTGATGACATCATCCTTGTGAAAGAGTGGCAGACCTCCTCTCACCCTAATATAACCTTTGATACACACATTAAAATGTAGAAAATACAATTTTCAAAAAAATGAAGATACCAATACCAGTTTCAACAACCTATTCAGTAATTCCAACATCTACATACACATCCACTCCTTTACCAACATTTCTACACAGTCACTCATACATGCACTCACTCATCATATGTACTCATATATCTATACATCCTGTTACACACCGACACTCATACATAGAGTTACTCACACACATACTCACACATGCAAATAAAATATCAAACATCCATAAACTTGCATATACAGCTATACACACACCACTACACTTACTTCTACAGAAACATACACATACTCTCTTAAACAATCACTTATAGAAACAAATACTTATTTATACAGGAACTCTTCCAATCTCTCACTCTCATATATACTCACTTATATACATCAATACTCACATATACTAGTTTAAAACATATGTACTTACTCATAAAGACACTATTGGGACAGTCATTCACTCACTAACACACCCATACACAAACTCATCCACCCATACAGTCCTGCACTCATGCTGTCTTCAAAACACATACAAACAGTAAGTCAGTCATTCATGCATCTATACGCTAAGTAATATCCCCCACCGAACCATACAGACACTCATACTGATACTCAAAAAAACAACTAATAAGCCATATACATACTCATGTAGCTACTCACCAACCCATGCAGCCACTTATACACAAAGTAAGACACTGATACAGATATTTACATATTTAAACATTACTTGTTAATACATCTATTCACTAAGATACACTTAATAAGTCATTTATAGAATCGATTTTACAAAAAATATCCATTTAGACATTTATTTACTCATTTATTGTTCCATCGACCCTTAGATATACATATATAAAAAATGTTTATTTTTCAGAAAGACACACATTCACTGGATGATGTCATCAGTGATGTCATTAGTGATGTCATTTGTGATGTCATCAGTGATGTCATGAGTGATGTCACTGACCATGTCATGAGTGATGTAGTATGTGACGTCATCAGCAGTGCATTGCGGGCGCGCAAGTTATAGTTAGCTGAGCTAACTATAACGGAGGAATTTCAAAGGTTTTGTATGAGAGAAATGTTAAGCTAACTATAACGTGTGAAAACTAGGGTTTTTTAAATGATTTTGCATGGTTTTTTAAATGCTAATTCCTAACTATAACGTGTGTGAAACCTATGTTTTTTTCAATGAATATATATATATATATATATATTCACTGAAAAAACCATAGGTTATAGACCATATATAGTTAGGAATTAGCATTTAAAAAACCTTATTTTACTCACACAAAACCATTGAAATTCCATATATAGTTAGTTGCACTAACTATATATCGCGCACCCGCAATCCACTGCTGATGATGTCACATATTACATCATTCATGACATGGTCAGTGACATCACTGATGACATCACTGATGACATCTCAAATGACATCACTGATGACATCACTGATGACATCATCCAGTGACTGTGTGTTTCTGTAAAGTTTAAATATGTTTTACATATTGAAGAATGAGTAGATGTATAACTGTCTGGACGAAGGATTTAGTAGGTGCATGACTGAATGTATGAGTGAGTGATTAAATGTGTCTCACTGAGTGCATGGGTTAGTGACTAAACTGTCTTAATTTGTGCATCATTATGTCTGTTGTTCTGTAAACTGCTGCATGTGTTGATCAGTAGCTATATGATTAACTATATGGGTTATTGATTGATTGTCCAAGTATTTGTATGGGAGACTGAGTGTGTGTGTGGCTGGCTGGGAGGTGTGTGACTCTGTGCAGATCAATGTGCACTTGTATCAATGATTGTATAAGAAAGTAAGTATGTGTTAGTATATGTTTGAAAATGTAAGGTGCTCTATGTTTAACTGTATAGACAAGAAAATGGAAGTGTGATTGATTCTTTACAGGACTGACTAGGTGTGTGAGTAACTCCATGGATGAGTGGCAGAGTGTGAGTGTCTGTATAGGTGTATGAGTGCATATGATAGTGTTGTAAAGATGAGTGATTGTATGTATGAATGATTGTATGGGTGAATGAGTGAATGTGTGTGTAGACGTAGGAATCAGTGAGTACGTATGTAGTAACTAGTATTGGTGTGTCAATGGTTTCAAAAATTATACTCTGTATTTAACACTGGGTGAAACAGAGGTTATATTAAAACGTGAGGAGATGCATTGTATTGTCACATGAATGATATCATCAGTGATGTGGTCATTGATGTCAAATGAGATGTCATCAGTGATGTCATCAGTGATGTCACTGACCATGTCATGAATGATGTAATATGTGACATGATCAGCAGTGGATTGCGGGTGCGCGATATATAGTTAGTGCAACTAACTATATATGGAATTTCAATGGTTTTGTGTGAGTAAAATAAGGTTTTTTAAATGCTAATTCCTAACTATATATGGTGTATAACCTATGGTTTTTTCAGTGAATTTTCAAGGTTTTGTAAATGCTAATTCCTAACTATATATGGTCTATAACCTATGGTTGTTTCAGTGAATTTCAATGGTTTTTTAATAGCAAATATCATAAGCTGTCGAATGTCAAGTACGTGGTAAGTGAAAAGATTTTCGTGTTTATGCACACTGATCTGCTTTGAATGGTGCCCCCCCCCCTCATTTCTATTAGGAGTACTCTCTCTTTGCACATAGTGAAGGGTAGTTAACGCAGGCCTTTGCCCCCGTTGTAATACGTCGTGCCTGCTTCTCTCTCCATTTGATTGATTGTTATCCAAGTATTTACTGTTTTAGAATTGGTTCTCTTTGGTTCATTCTCTATTTACAAACAAACACAGAGTCGCAATACTCTGTTTAGTCTTTGCAGATAACGAAAAATCGTGTAAAAAAAAAAGAAAAGGAATCAAGCAAAATCAGTAGGCCACTAATGGGATCTCTTTTTGACCTCGCTAAAATAGAAACATTAGGAACAACCCCTCATGACAAATACAAAACTAGTGAAATGAACTGAACTCCACACAATGATGGCTGCAAAACAGCTCGGCTCCGCCACCCACCCCGCCCAAAATAACGATAAAGAGCGGCTGCCATGATTGGTTGCGGAATGGCCACGACGGAGCTACGAAATGGTGCTGCTCTCATGCTAACCCCAGCTTCAGTCTGAAACATCCAGAAACACTGTAGACTACCAATTCGATCAGTTCCGGTAGCGCCCCAATGTAACCCGGTAGAGAAGAACTAGCCCTCCCCTCTTTGACTAATGGTTCTTGTTGCCTGTCCCTTCTGTTGTCATTTAACAGAACTATTTAGCCTGCTGAAAGGGGTTGTGTTCCGACCGCTGGTTGGTGGAGACATTTTGACTATATTCTGGACCTGCGTTGTCGCGTAATGCGTCATATGACGCGCCGCGTTAGCGCATCCGGAAGTCATCCGGGGCGCGCAGCGCGTAACGTAAGCATAACAAGTCATGTGACTTGTTAATAAAACTTTTCATTGGTTCATTTTACTTTTCTTATTCTAATGATGAAAGGCTTGGTCATATGACCTAAAAATTACACTTTTTATTACTTCCGAACATTATTTTTTCTTAAATATATGTTATAATGTTCCAGGCTAATGTACTTTCCCGGAAAATTTACAACTGTCCTGCAAGTAAAATATATTCTTTTTTCGAGAAAAAGAGCGTTTCTTCGTCCCATGACGGAGCCGTTGAGCAAAAGAGGGTCGACCTGCTGTCTTAGTCGCCGATACGCCTGAATATGAGATTCTTATCGATCACTTTATGTTGCAGGAATAGAAAACACAACAGCCCTTGACCATTTATCTTTACTGCGTTCCTTCGTATTATACCTTTTACCCTTCATGTAATTGGTCTGCTTTATTTCACTTGCCTTTTAATGATTCTAAAACAGTGACTATTATTAAAAACTTTACCAATGTATATACTACTACCATGTTTTCTTTTAAAAACCTTTATTGTGAAAATTTCATTATACAAATACGAGCCTATAACCACGTGGGCCGGCCACGGAGCAAACTGTAATCGTATATGATGAGTAGACATTTACACTGTAGAGGAACGTAACGGGCGGGCCATTAGGTTGCAAGAACTAAGGTGTCTAACAGTTACGGAATCGGTGGACGTACATTTTATAATTAAAATACGACAGGGCCAGTTACAATAAAATTATCTAGATATACATTTGCGGGCAAGTACCATGGGTGACGTTAATTCGAACTTTCAATAGTACAGTAATCAATAACACATCAGAACTTAATATCAATAGGGATGTCGAAATATTCAATCAATTCTCGTCCCCGCCCGCCATGTGCTTCAAAACTGCATACGTATCTCGTGATTTCAAGGTTCTGCAACCAGTACACAACAAGGAGTTACGAGTCCCATTTATTCCGGCGCCATTTTAGGCGAGGACGGGCAGGTCCAGGATATAGTCAAAATGTCTCTACCAACCATCGACTATGATGATGTTCATATGCTGTATTTATTAGAGTAACACTCATCTGTCCACATGAAATTAATTTGCCACAATCTAAACATGTCATTTTAATCTTTCCAAAGTTCTTCTAAATATTTGGGACCGTTTCCCTTGCCTCTGATGCTGTCAGTGCCACTTCTTTGATGAATGTACTAGCAGGTCAGGGGTTCTCCTCCAAATCTCTCTTTTATGCAGCACTATAATTAATTGGTGCCACCTCTCAATATGACGATGCATGGTATAGTTACCATAACTATATTTTTTTTCGGTTCCTCTGGAGAGTTCATCGTGGCAGATGAAGCGTGTAACGTACCGGGCATTTACCTTTTTTTGCATGTACAGGAAAGGAAAAAAAAAACGAGCGTCCGAGTTCTAAGGTGTCCCAGGGCCATTTTAGTGGACCAGGCCCAAATCCAAAGAACAGGCCGCCATTTTGAGAGTCCTGTTGCAGCCGCCTGTCGCTGTAGCATCAAGAGCAGCCGAAACTCAGCTGAATGGCAACTGAAACGGTAAAGGGGCGCCCCACTACAGCAGACGAGCCTCCACCTAGGAAGGCCCGTTCACGCCGCCCCCCCCCCTTCGGGCACCCCACGCCGTTATTCGGAGCAGTATTGTAGGATGGCCACACCAGTGCGGCAACTTGCTAGACATCACCTCGGTGGTAACCGAATCTCAGCGCCTTTTGGTGTCTTCTCTTCAGAAAATATTGTTGCGCTGCCTTTGGCCCCATTCGCACATCGGTCCGCTACTGACGCCATCTCACAGGCTAATGGGGCGCCCCACGCCGAGTTTCAGCATTGTAGGATGACCACACCAGTACAGCAACTTGCTAGACACCACCTCGGTGCCATCCAGATTTTGGCATCTCAACGCCTAGTGGTGTCTTCTATTCGGAAAATATTGTTGCGCTGCCTTTGGCCCCATTCGCACATCGGTCCGCTACTGACACCATCTCACAGGCCAACAGGGCGCCCCACGCCGACTTTTACCATTGTAGGATGGCCACACCAGTGCCACAACTTGCTAGACACCACCTCGGTGCCATCCGGATCTTGGCATCTCAGCGCCTTGTGGTGTCTTTTATTCAGAAAACATTGTTGCGCTGCCTTTGGCCCCATTCGCACATCGGTCCGCTACTGACGCCATCTCACAGGCCAACGGGGCGCCCCACGCCGACTTTCAACATTGTAGGATGGCCACACCAGTGCACCTTACTAGACACCACCTCGGTGCCATCCGGATCTTGGCGCGTTGTGCTGCCTTCGGCCTATTCGCACATCGGTCCGCTACTGACGCCATCTCACAGGCTAATGGGGCGCCCCACGCCGAGTTTCAGCATTGTAGGATGACCACACCAGTACAGCAACTTGCTAGACATCACCTCGGTGCCATCCGGATCTCGGCGCCCCACTGCAGATGAAGTGCCTCTCAACTATGAAACCACCACGGTGACATCCGGATCTTGGCGCGTTGTGCTGCCTTCGGCCTATTCGCACATCGGTCCGCTACTGACGCCATCTCACAGGCTAATGGGGCGCCCCACGCCGAGTTTCAGCATTGTAGGATGACCACACCAGTACAGCAACTTGCTAGACATCACCTCGGTGCCATCCGGATCTCGGCGCCCCACTGCAGATGAAGTGCCTCTCAACTATGAAACCACCACGGTGACATCCGGATCTTGGCGCCTTGTGCTGGTTCCGGCCTATTCACACATCGGTCCGTTACTGACGCCATCTCACAGGCTAATGGGGCGCCCCACGCCGAGTTTCAGCATTGTAGGATGACCACACCAGTACAGCAACTTGCTAGACATCACCTCGGTGCCATCCGGATCTTGGCATCTCAACGCCTAGTGGTATCTTCCATACAGAAAATATTGTTGCGCTGCCTTTGGCCCCATTCGCACATCGGTCCGCAACTGACACCATCTCACAGGCCAACAGGGCGCCCCACGCCGACTTTTACCATTGTAGGATGGCCACACCAGTACAGCAACTTGCTAGACATCACCTCGGTGCCATCCGGATCTTGGCATCTATGCGCCTTGTGGTGTCAGTCAGAAAATGTTGTTGCGCTGCCTTTGGCCCCATTCGCACATCAGTCCGCTACTGACACCATCTCACAGGCCAACAGGGCGCCCCACACCGACTTTTACCATTGTAGGATGGCCACACCAGTGCCACAACTTGCTAGACACCACCTCGGTGCCATCCGGATCTTGGCATCTCAGCGCCTTGTGGTGTCTTCTATTCCGAAAATATTGTTGCGCTGCCTTTGGCCCCATTCGCACATCGGTCCGCTACTGACGCCATCTCACAGGCCAACGGGGCGCCCCACGCCGACTTTCAACATTGTAGGATGGCCACACCAGTGCGGCAACTTACTAGACACCACCTCGGTGCCATCCGGATCTTGGCGCGTTGTGCTGCCTTCGGCCTATTCGCACATCGGTCCGCTACTGACGCAAACTCACAGGCCAACGGGGCGCCCCACGCCGACTTTCAGCATTGTAGGATGGCCACACCAGTGCTGCAACTTGCTGGACACCACCTCGGTGCCATCCGGATCTTGGCGCGTTGTGTTGCCTTCGGCCTATTCGCACATCGGTCCGCTACTGACGCCGCCTCACGTGCCAACGTATTTTCTCCGCATTTTATACCCTATGCCGCATAACAGGTCATGTGACTTGTTTATAAAACTTTTCATTGGTTCATTTTACTTTTGGTTTCCTAATGATGGAAGGCTTGATCATATGACCTAAAAACAACACTTTTCATTGGATGAAAACGTTTTTTTTTCCCCTAACGATGAAAGCCCCACCTTGTTTCTGGATGTTTCAGACTGAAGCTGGCGTCAGCATGAGAGCACCACCATCTCGTAGCTCCGTCGTGGTCATTCCGCGAGCAATCATGGCAGCCGCTCCCCACCAGAAGCCTACAGGAGTCGGGGGCCCCCAAAACTTTTGATGAATCCTCAAGGCGGAGGGGACGCTTTCGAGAATGGGGTCCAAGACCTAGCAGACAAGCGTCCAATTTCCAAGGTGTCCCAGGGCCATTTCAGTGGACCAGGCCCAAAAAGGAAACAGCCTGCCGCCATTTTGAGAGTCCTGTGACAGCCGCCTATCGCTGCACCGCAAGAGTGGGCGCAACTCAGCTGAATTGCGGCTTTTGACACAGTGGACCAAAAACGGACGGAATGGCAACTGAAACGGTAAAGGGGCGCCCCACTACAACAGATGAGACTCCACCTGCAGAGGCCCGTTCACGCCGCCTCCCCCGGGGCGCCCCACGCCGTTATTCGGAGCAGCATTGTAGGATACCAAAACCAGTGCGGCAACTTACTGGACATCACCTTGGTGCCATCGTTCTGCTGCCTTGGAACTATTCGCACAACAGTTTGCTACTGATGACCCACCCCCCGCGACGCCCCACGCCAGAAATCTGGACGTTGTGCTGCGTTGGGACTATTCGCACAGCCGACCGCTACTTCGTTGTTTTTCCCTAAAAATGTTTATATGTTATTACTGTTTTTGTTTTCTTGTATATATTTATAAGTTATTAAAGTTTTATAATCTTACTACTTTGTCGGAGTGCTATATATTTTTAATGTGACACATAATTGTAAAAACTTTGATGTACAAAGAGTCATCCCTGGAATCTTCCGCTTCAGGCTCGGTCCCCTCCCCAATCACAATAAAGGATGGTTTTCAGATAATAGGAACGCGTCTGCTGTGACGGATCTCATCGAGTGTGGGCCTTGATCTACTATAACTCCTTTGAAGAGGGGTGATTCTTTACAGCTGGGGCCATAAACTACATCTGCAGGGCTAGCTGATACCCTAGGACCAGCCTGGACAATCGGACACAGAGGAAAAGGAGTGTCAGAGGGTGCGGTAGTGAATAGGGCGAAAGGGAGGTGTCGGGCGGGCACAGGGTGTGATTCTCAGGGAAGAGCAGCGCAGATGGGGGGAGATTTATTACCCATGCATAAGACAGAGAGCGGGGGTGACCACTGCCTGGGGGAGATGCTTGCGAGGGTGGGGAGCCATGCTAAGGATCGACAGCGTGCACAGAGTGGGTCTGGTCAAGGCATCTAAAATGGCTGCCGTGCACGACAAAAGTGTGGCGTTTGAAAAAAGACAAGATGGCGCAGACAATGTTTTTCAACACTTCCTGATTTCCTTCGAATCGAACGTTAACAGACGTTGGGGCATATTACCAAAGTTAAGCGATATTTATCCCTAACGATGCTTAGCAACGATTTTTTTACCGCTAAGCATCGTCAGAAATTATCGCAGATAAACCTTGCTATTATCAAGGTTTATCGCAAATACGATAAAAAATGACCGCAATGCATTAATATCGCTGAAAACTCAGCGATATTCATGCATTACCGAGCTAATGCTCTTAGCCATGTTATCCACCTCCCATTGGATAACATGGCTAAGAACTGCTCAGGGCAGGTGCTAGCTTTTGGAGATATTCGCGCTTATCGCGAATATTTCCAAAAGTTGATAATAGGAGATAGCGATGTTAGCGACTGTTTCCAGTCGCTAACATCTTGGCATGCCCACTTTGCATGTCATTAGTGATAAATATCACTCACATGCAAAGTGGGGCCCAAGATGGTCGCTATCTCCTACTAGCCGTCGCTAACTAGTGTTAGCAACAGCTAGGTAATACAGATATAATTTTATCTCCGTGAAGCGGAGCGCTGTTACAGATATATATCTTGTTTTTGAACGTTAATTTCTCAAAATCCACTGAAGCACATATATTGAGACCTAGCAAAGGCACATCGAGCTACCAGTCCCTACAATTTTGCCAAGTTTCGTGCAAATCCATTCAGCCGTTCGATTATTATTATTATTATTTTTTTTGCCCCGCGGGGCCCTTTTAAAACCTCCACATCAAACCTAAGAGGTCAAGGAGGATCTACTATGCCCCCTTATGGTCATTTGCCCCTTCGCTTTGGCCTCCTCTTGTCTCTCGATCCTACCGAGAGACAAGATGGCGGCCGCTACGGACTGTTTGCAATGTTTACAGACGCCGGAGAACCAATCAGCTTCGCAAACCTCCGTTACGCGAAGCGGAGCGCTGTTACAGATATATATCTTTTTTTGAACGTTAATTTCTCAAAATCCACTGGAGCACATATATTGAGACCTAGCAAAGGCACATCGGGCTACCAGTCCCTAATATTTTACCAAGTTTCGTGCAAATCCATTCAGCCGTTCGATTATTATTATTATTTTTTTTTTTGCCCCGCGGGGCCCTTTTAAAACCTCCACATCAAACCTAGGGGGTCAGCGAGGATCTACTATGCCCCCTTATGGTCATTTGCCCCTTCGCTTTGGCCTCCTCTTGTCTCTCGATCCTACCGAGAGACAAGATGGCGGCCGCTACGGACTGTTTGGAATGTTCACAGACGCCGGAGAACCAATCAGCTTCGCTTCACAAAGCTCCGTACCGCGAAAAGTCCGCGAACCGGAGCGCTGCCCGGTCCGCTGTTACAGATATATATCTTTTTTTGAACGTTAATTTCTCAAAATCCACTGGAGCACATATATTGAGACCTAGCAAAGGCACATCGGGCTACCAGTCCCTACAATTTTGCCAAGTTTCGTGCAAATCCTTTCAGCCGTTCGGGCTAAAAGTGAGGCCAACCACCCTATGGAAAACTCAATGTTAAAAACACGTTTTGGGACCCCCTTTTTTCTCGGCCCCCCCTTGATGAACCCCCCCCAAATTTTCAAGGGCTGCTCAGAAACAAAATGTGCCATTTTCCTGAAACTTTCAGCCAATTCCGTCCACAAACGCCAAAGTTATTAGACATAGAATTTTCAAAAATCCCATAGAGAAAAAATCCTAACTATATATACCTACTGGCGACCGCCAGTAGGTAATATATATATATATATATATATATATATATATATATATATATATATATATATATATATTCACTGAAAAAACCATAGGTTATAGACCATATATAGTTAGGAATTAGCATTTAAAAAACCTTATTTTACTCACACAAAACCATTGAAATTCCATATATAGTTAGTTGTACTAACTACATATCGCGCACCCGCAATCCACTGCTGATCATGTCACATATTACATCATTCATGACATGGTCAGTGACATCACTGATGACATCACTGATGACATCTCAAATGACATCACTGATGACATCACTGATGACATCTCAAATGACATCACTGATGACATCACTGATGACATCTCAAATGACATCACTGATGACATCTCAAATGACATCACTGATGACATCACTGATGACATCTCATTTGACATTACTGATCACATCACTGATGACATCATTCATGTGATAATACGATGAACCTCTTCAGACTCTAATATAACCTTAGATACAATCAGTGTAAACAGACACTCATAGACTGTCACTCATCCATGGAGTTACTCAGACACTTAGTCAGTCATACAAAGAATCAATCACACCTTCATTTCCTCAACTATACAGTTATACACACCTTACTTATTCAAACATATACTAAAACATATTTACTCACTTATACAATCCTGGATACAAGTTCACAATGATCCATACAGCCACTCACACATTCACTGGCTCTTATGCACAGTTATTTATATATGTCAACTCTCACATGTACTGTATTTTACATATGTACTTACTTTAACATGTAGCACTGAGATATCCATTCACTCACCAATACACTCATGCACACAGTCAACTGCCCATACAGCTGTTTCCACATGCACTTTTGAACCCATACATCTAGTCAATCAACTGCTCACACATCTATGCAGAGAGTCATACACCTCCCAGCCACCCACACACACACTCAGTCTCCCATACAAATGCTTGGGCAACCAATCAATAACCCATATAGTTAATCATATAGCTACTGATCAACACATGCAGCAGTTTACAGAACAACAGACATAATGATGCACAAATTAAGACAGTTTAGTCACTAACCCATGCACTCAGTGAGACACATTTAATCAGTCACTCATACAGTCAGTCATGCCCCTACTAAATCCTTCATCCAGACACTTATACATCCACTCAAGACATATTTTAACTTTACAGAAAAATACAGTCACTGGATGTTGTCATCAGTGATTTCATCAGTGATGTCATTTGAGATGTCATCAGTGATGTCATCAGTGATGTCATTTGAGATGTCATCAGTGATGTCATCAGTGATGTCATTTGAGATGTCATCAGTGATGTCATCAGTGATGTCACTGACCATGTCATGAATGATGTAATATGTGACATGATCAGCAGTGGATTGCGGGTGCGCGATATATAGTTAGTACAACTAACTATATATGGAATTTCAATGGTTTTGTGTGAGTAAAATAAGGTTTTTTAAATGCTAATTCCTAACCATATATGGTCTATAACCTATGGTTTTTTCAGTGAATTTTCAAGGTTTTGTAAATGCTAATTCCTAACTATATATGGTCTATAACCTATGGTTTTTTCAGTGAATTTTCAAGGTTTTGTAAATGCTAATTCCTAACTATATATGGTCTATAACCTATGGTTTTTTCAGTGAATTTCATTGGTTTTTTAAAAGCTAATATCTATAGCTGTAAAATGTATTCTTCTTTAAATCCAAAAATATATTTTATATGTTTATTAATAATTTTTTTTTAAATATTTTTTTTGTTTCGCTCCCGGTTCGCGAACCGGGAAGCTTCCCGTTAGCTCATCTTGATGCCGCGACCCAGTCCGCGAACCGGTAAACATTCCGTTAGCGCAACTGCCGCGTTAGAAATCAACATTGTGACGCGTCGCGGAAGCGCGACGTATCACGTTGTCGCGTAATGCGTCTTATGACGCGCTGCGTTAGCGCACCCGGAAGTGCTCCGGTACGCGAACCGAGGCGCGAAGCGCAGCGACCCGGAAGCGATCCGGGGCGCGTTCCGCAGCGCGTAACATAAGCGTGAGAGGTCATGTGACTTGTTAATAAAACTTTTCATTGGTTCATTTAACTTGTGGTTTCATAATCATGTAAGGCTAGGTCAGGTGACCTAAAAATAACACTTTTCATTGGTTTAGAACTATTGTTTTTCCCAAATGATGAAAACCCCTCCTTCTTTCCTCACTCTGACTTTCATCTTTATGAGAGGAAGACCTTATTTCATACTAGAGCAATGGCTTCAATGGTAGCTTCAGCTGGTGGACCCCCACCACCACCACCACCTCCTCATGGGAAGAGAGGACCACCTCCCCAGGTCATCACCAACACAGAGGAGGAAGAGGAAGAAATAGAGGAAGAGGAGAGAGAAGTACCACAGTTCTTGGAAGAGGTGCCCCGGGTTTCCCATAGGAAAGCCAGTTTCATTTGGCAGTTTTTTTCAATGCCTCCAGGCCAGAAGAAAGTGAATGCGAGGTATGTCACCTGCCTCATTTGCAAAGAAAAATTATCAAGAGGGACTGATAAAAAGTATAGTTATGGGAACTATACTATGCATAGGCACATGAGCAGGTGGCATCCACTCAATTACAGCCGGGCGGAAATACGAGACATGGAACAGAACCCAACAGCAACTCCTGTGGCCAGGTCAACTTCGTTGATTTCTTTGACAGCAGCAGAGGCACGGGAAACCGTGCCAAACATCCAGGATAATTTTGGGCATATGAAGTTTACTTGTCTGCACTGCGGTGCATTGATATCATGTGGCAACATGAGTATCAATTCAATAAACCTAGCTTACAACAATCATAATTGCCCTAACCGCCCCACACAGTAATTTTTTTTTTGCTCCTGTTGAGCCCTTTTCAATGCCTGTTTTTTGTTGTTTCCCCCCCCCCAAAAAAACCAAAAAAAATATAAAATTGTTCAAAAAATACAAAAAAAACCAAAAAATAAAAAAAAAATATAAAACAACAAAAACATTAAAAAAAAAGTTCTTTTCAGAACTGCCTCCCCTTTCAAAAAAAATTGCTAGAATGTTTAGCACTCTAGCAAGCTCTATTTCTTTTAGTTCGCTCCCAGTTCGCTTCCCGGTTCGCAAACCGGGAGCGAACCAAAAAAAAAAAAAAAAAAAAAAAAAAGAAGAGTAAGTATAAGGAAAGTAAACAGAGAGTGATGTTAAAAGAAAGACAGCTATAGGGAGTAAACCAGAGATACTGTTTAATAGATATATTTACCGAAGAAA
The DNA here is from genome assembly GCF_964261635.1 of Lissotriton helveticus. Taxonomy (NCBI): domain Eukaryota; kingdom Metazoa; phylum Chordata; class Amphibia; order Caudata; family Salamandridae; genus Lissotriton; species Lissotriton helveticus. Next base: position 1,327,272,859 of record NC_136067.1, on the reverse strand, counting down.
AGACGGAAGAGGGTATAATTGTGGAAAACAAAATAGATAAGGAAGTGAAAGAAAAAAAAGAGAGTAGAACAATAACAAAGAAGAGTTTCTTGGAGAATGTGAGTGAATGTTCAAAATAAGATTAAAACATGGGGAATAACAGAGAGAAAAAATAGAAAACAGAAAACAAAAAATAACAGAAAAGATTAATTGAAACAGCAAAGAAATGTAAATAACATAGAGCCATATCATCAACATAGGCAATAAAAGTTTTGCAGCTTTTATCGGCAGAAATATGTCACCAAAGCCGCTTTTGCGGCAGAAAACTGCCGCTAAAACCACTTTTGCACCAGTTTTCTGCCAATAAAAACAGCAATAATTTTATTGGCTGTGTTCATAATATGCCCCTTAGTGTGCTTCAACTACACAGAGAAAGCATTATGAACAAGTAGTGAAAAAGTGATCAGTCAAAGACACTAAGAGTAATAGAGACGGAGTGAGTGAACAAGAGTGAGGAACTATGAGAAGAGAGGGACTGAGAAAAGGAGTGGAAGGAGTTGAGTAAGTAGGTAAAAGAGAAAAGAATGAGGAAAGTAGCAAAGGCAGGAAACTGAGGGTTAAAGAAATAAAGCTGTGGAACTAATAGTAGGTGAATGTGATAGAAATGTAACGAAAAGAATACAAAACATTTACCTTATAATTGTCGTTAAATTACTCACTTTTTGTTTTTATACTTTCAATCTGTGAAAGAGAGAACAGACATTTGAAAAATATTAAAACATGTATTTAAAAATTACAAAAGACAAGGGGAAAGATTGAAGGACAAACAGTTTTTCAACAACTTTGACACTGACAGAAGCTTCTGCTTCTCCAGGCCCCCTACACAGTCCTAAAGATATACATTTTAAACTAACAGTATCTTGATGCAGATGAAGTGAGGCCTATCTTAAAACATGGTGCATCTTTTGCACTGCTGTTGTCTCAGAAAAGTGTCGCAAGACACTAACATTTTAAATGATTGCTTCAGGATGCCAATAAGATGTGTCCTATCCAGAGGTTTGTTTGAGGTGAGACCTACTCAGGGTTCCAAATGAAATTTCGAGTTGTTTGAAGAGAACAGAGGACATAATACATGTGGAGGCCTACCAACGAAGTGATTAATGTCCACTGCACTCTTGAACAAATGTCAGACCTCCTCTGTCTCCAGGAACAGGCCTAAACCTCATCTACACAATGTGGTGTGTAATGTTAGGAAACACAGGTAATATAATTGAAAAACATGGAATTTTTTTTGCTCATTCCACAATCATATGACCTGTGTTTCCTTTGCTTAGGTATCTCATTGTGGAAATGTAGTCTATCATATGAAAGACTACGTAGAATATGAGCACTGTATGCAAGAACTTTGACACTTACAGAAGCCTCTCCTTCTCCATCCCTCCTACACAGTTCTAAATGTACATCATAAATGGAAACAGTACAGAATTAATTATACATGTTAAATGGTTTATTTTTGCTGTTCTCAGAATGTATCAAATTTCACTAAAAACAGTGACTTGAAGGTATTCATCATTACAGCGGGGAAAAAAAAACACAATCAAAATGATTGTGTTTAAAAAACCCATACAACATAACAAATCAGAATTCAGAACTCCTTAAAGTTAACTTACTTTCCATGACGTCAAAGGATGTCCTATGAACAGCTTACACTCTGTTGTGCTGTTATTACTTTCAGCCCGCCACTTTCTGAAAGAAAACCTCCATCGTTTTGAAAAACATGTTACATACAATAAATGACTTCTTGCTCTCTACCACAAGTTTCCACAAGGCCAAATCTTGACAGAGCCATTTATAACTCTTGGATTTCTTGTAAGCCAATCCCGTCATTTGGCATTTCCGCAACTTTCAGAATTAAAATGTTGAAGATCATTTTCACAATCCTGGACTAGTAATATCTTCCCCTTCTTCCTCAGTCATGTTCTACATTTCCTATGACACTGATACTGCTTACTATGAAGCAGACTTACACTACCTCTATGACTACTACAATTATTTAATTCTCTACATCACTTTTAATCACAAAGCAATGTAAAACAGTAGACAGCATTGCAGACTTACATTCCCTCTACTCTATGTTTTGAATGGCTGCTTCAATTAGCTTATAAAAAGAAATAGTTTTTCTGAACTCATTCAAAGTGCACTTATTTCTCCATGACGTCCAGTCTTATGGTTAGAAGTTATGTCTCTGAACTACACTTATCCTCAAGGCCAAATCGTGTAGGAGCCATTAGAACTTCTTGAAATTCCTCAGAGCACATCCCGAGATTCTTTCCCTAAAATTTTGGTTTTAAAAACACCAGGTAAGAGTTTTTAAGGTCATACGGCAATTTTTTTTTGAAAATTAAAACAGAATCATTGCAGAATGACCAGCCATTTCTAGACTTTAAATAAGCTGTGTAATGTCCTGATGTTATTGAAGGACCGTCATGATATATAATTGCTGCAGTTACAAAAGTCCTTCCTGATATTGACAACTGCGAAGCCACAAAATTTTTAATTAAAGTTGTCAATTTTGTTCCATCAGGCCTACATCGTTGGAACATTAAAATTACATACTGGCCATATGTTTGTATAAATAATGTGGACATCATTTCAGATTTACATTGGCTACACTCCATGTTGTGATCAGCTGCTTTTACTAGCTTATTAAAGGAGACTGATTTACGGTCTGGCAAAGTTAAATATATAAATCTTTCTGAGTCTACACTAGTAGTACTTGATACCATACAGTTCTCGCAGCCATGCTGCCATTGATAAGAAAGCCCAAACAGCTGATCTACATCTACACCTTCAGCATGCAATACATCAAGCATATACATTAAAAACTCCTGACAATCTTGCTGAATATTTTGAGAGAATTGTGTTTGGCCTGAACATCTGTCTAACAGATTTCGAATTTCAGACACACTTTCTATGTTTGTTCTATCAGTGCTACATTTTTCTAAGACAGAATTTAACAAACTGCAAAATCTTTGATCAGAATTGACCACAATCTCTTCTTTTACATTTTCTAGAGAAAACAAAACATTAACCACTACATTAGCATAGCAGTTGACACCAGAACTGTTTTCAAATTGAAAACCAACAACATCTTCAACAGAATCCTTTTTGTTTCTGCTTATAATTTCAGGTTCATCGACTTTTCGTCTTTTTGCTACAACCTCCCTAGTATTGGTCACATTTCTTCGTTTCCGGCCTACCACACGTTTCTCAAACAAAGGATATTGAGGCAAATGTGGCGCATACTCTCTTCTTAACCTATTGTATTCCTTAACACAATCTAGATCCGCACAAATGTTTGTGACATCACACTCAATCAAGTACAATCCCGATAAAGTTCTAACTCGTGACAATGCCACATATGCCATACCCTCCTTGAACACAGACTGCCAATATTCACCAATGCACTGTCTACACTTAAACCTTGCGATTTATGGATTGTCATCGCATATGCCAAGCAAACAGGAAACTGCTTACGGCGAACATATAAGTCTTTTACAAGCAAAAATCTAGCAGAACAACGACCACTTAGCTGTACTTCCTCAATGCCATCAAATTCAATTTTTAAAAATTCAATTCCATCTCTATTTCTGTATTTCACAAAATCAACAACATTACCCATTGATCCATTTACCAGACTTCTTTCAACATGTAAATTCCTTCTTAAAATTATACGGCAGTTCAAGCACACATTCAGAGTCTTTTCAAAACCTGCAGTTTTAGATATACTCTTCTCTAATGAATCCAATTTTGTTTTCAGATTCTCAGACAAAATAATTGTTGATCCCATATGCTCTACTCTGTCAATAGCTTCCAGTTTCACAATCTCTTGCTTTTCTAAATGCAACATTTTGTTGTTGAATTTGGCACATTCTGCAAGAGTTGGCATCAAACATATTCCAGATTTCTTCTCAGTAATTTTCTGAAAAATATTCTCAGGCACAACATCTTGTTCTGGATATAAATTTGACAGTAATCGTGCATGTAAAGCTTCTTTCCCATGCTCGGTCACTTTTCCAATTCTAACATCTTGTAGAATAGTCTTGTAAACTTCATCCTTCGCCTGACGCATATTTTCATGCAGTTCAGCATAATTGAAGTTTAACCATATATTGACGTTGCCAATGCTGCCTAGGCACTTCCTGGTATCTTCATGCGTGAGCATTTTGAACACAGGTTGCCCTTTCACTGGTGTCAGCTGCAGAAGATCTCCGAAAACAATGATGTGTTTGCCACCAAATAACACATCATACTCTGTTTTGAGAACTTCTTGCATTCTCAAATGCACAAAGGCAAGCATGACATTGGAAACCATGCTTACTTCGTCAATTATAAGAAGTTTCATTTTCCTCAAGATTCTTGAAACTTCAAAACAAGCATCTCCAGATAGCTTGTGATATTGTAATTTGTTATCATGCTCCACTGGCAGCATCAGTAAACGATGTAAAGTAATCCCTTTAATGTAATGTGCTGCCAGTCCAGTTGGAGCGGTGACAACACAAGACAGCGATGACTCTGTCCTTTCCTGCAAATAACATGAAATTACTTTAATAAGGAAACTTTTTCCAGTTCCCGCTTCTCCACTCACGTACAGTCGGACAGGCTTCAACGACGTACATGAGCACTCTTTCTTGTCATGACTTAATCCATGATCAATTTGCATGGTAACTTCGTCATATATTTTCCTCTGCTCAACGTTGAGTTGTCTTTCCAACTCTTCTAAGTTAACCGCATCCTCCTGAGCATGTGCCATGGCTCTTTCCACTTCATTCATAGCAGTGGCAGCTTCATTTTCGATAACAGGTCCTCCTAGTGGATCCTGACTCAATGAAGCAGAACTCTGACTGTCCTGGGAACTGTCTCTGGCAATCTCGGCTGCAATCATTGCTTCCTGCTCAATTTCCGCATTCAACATTTCTAGATATTTGGGAAAAGCAGGACATTCTATGGTCTCCTTGGCGGCATTGAAAGAGTCTTCGTAACAGAGAAAATCTCCAAGCAGTTCCTCTTCTGCACGCCAAGGCTTGAAAAGTTGCAAAAGTGCTAAATAGAAAAACTCCTTTTTTTCAGGAGATTCGCCACTCAATTTTCGATGGTTTACCAAGTGGCATTTTCTTTGCTTGACCAGACATCCCTCACTTCCTATTACAGCATACACTCCTTTCTCAGTATCTTCTTTGATGTTCCTCTTGAATATGTAATTTTGAAGAACCTCATATAAACAAACATTCTCGAGGTGAATGCTTCGATTTGGATAATATGTATCCAACATGTTGGTCTTCAAAATGTCGGTACTGTTTGGCTCCTTTTCCGCCAAATACTCAATTTCCCGCACAGGTTTGAGAACTCGATTACGCGTTGCAGCAAGACCAAGACTCGCCCAAATGATACTCCTGGACTTGGCATAGAGACTTGCTGAAGACAACCGGTCAGAACATTCGTACGCTCCAATTTCTCGATGCGACAACATCTTCAGACTGAAACTGTACAACTTCTTGCTGAGGCTCTTTTCATGGGAAATGTCCTCCCACATATCCTTCAATTCTGTCTTCTCTTTTTTGGTGATGTAAGACGTCACATACCGAGCCACAGCCATACAGTTATCAGCCACAAACTGTATATCCATGTTAGCATTCCACATGGACAAAATCACCGGGTTGTAGTCGTTGATGTACTTGGACTCTTCGTTCCTCTTCAAATTGTATGTGTTTTTAGGTGATTTCTTCATCACATTATGTCGCAGCGAAGACATCAAACTGTTTACTCTTCCTTTAAAATCACCGGTCGTGGAAAGCCGAAACGACATTTGGTGTAGAACTTGTCCTTGTTTCGGAATTTACGACGACAGTACTTTCCACATCGATGGCTTTGGAAACGCAGAACTTTTTCTCTTAGGCTTTTCTTCTCCTTTGCGTTTGGAACAGCACACGTAGAATACTCTTGTATAAAACTCATCACTGAGTCTTCTGGATCCGTTCCAAATTTAGGTGCATCCTTGATCCACAGCAACATATGTATGTGAGGAGCACCTCTTGCTTGGTACTCCTTTCTCCAGAAGAAATCCAACACCTCTCCAAGAGGTGGATTCTTCTTATTCATGATGAAAGACATCATAGCTTCAAATCTATGATTGAAGTACCTACATACATTGACTGGATCCAAAGAGCACAGTTCTCCGGGTGTCTTGAATTCGATGTTTTCTACGTTAGCATTTGCCTCTCGTAGAAATTCAAGTAAGTCTTCCCAGCCATACTCGGCACAGCTCAGAGTGAGGAACCATGTGGGAGTTCCTAAGTTCCTCAGCATACATTTTAAATCACCATGACGACGGTACCAGTACTCATTAGTACCACGCTGACACGCCATGAGATTAATCAGGTGAGAATCCAAAATACTGTCTTGGACATTGACTTTATCCATAAAGTCACTTGCCGAGATGTTTTGCATGTGTATACCACTTTTCAAGATGTGGTTCACTGCATATGACAGTCCAGACAGATCGCTTTCAAACAGGAGATGAAACAAATAGGGAATGCATTGTCGAAACCTAGCATCTCCTGCATACAATCGCAAAGTCCGGTATTCAGAAGCAGGAATTTGATGAGGTCGCTCATCATATCTTCCTCCCTGACCTGTTGGAAAAAGCTGTGGGAAACACCGAGCTTCCAAACTTTCCTCCCAAACACTAATGGGACTCCCTTTGGCTTGTTTCATTTGAAACAACTCAATAGCATTCCCCATGACTTCCTTGGAATGCAAAGGATGAACACTATAATGTTCATATATTTCTTCACTAGTAGAGGGTTCTACTTTCTCAATTTGACCAGCACACAAATCGCTATCCTCTTCCTCACTTACTTCCTCTTCTGCAACATATACATTCTTATAGTATTTATTATTTTTTTTCAAATACAATGTTGCCTTTTTAACTTTCCTAACATCCACTAAATCTTGCCATATTTTCTTATTCTTTGTCGGAACACCATTAACTAAGATAACCAGAGGTTCCTCTTCCACTTTTTCTACTCCAATTGTGTTAATGTTTTTCTTCAAATCTAGAGGCAAATAAACAACTCTTCCCTTTAATCCTCTCTGTAAATCTGATGGAGGCAATTTCCCTGTCTTTGGCTCCATTCTTACAATAGCCTGAAAGGGATGGATACTTTGAATCAAAATAGATTCATAAGTATTTAAATCCTTCAATTCAGAAGGAATATCAACCAATTCCAGATTATTATGAACTGCTCTAGCAGGCATCTGGTTTTGATTTAATTTGCAACAACAATAAGTACACACACGTTGATCCAATCCCAAATCAAAACAATTTTCTACCATCAAGTATGTTGTGAAATCCTTCCATTCACTATTATTTTCCCTTTCACTTTTTGCATATAAATCCACTAACTTAGTCTGATTCTTATAATAAGTGCGTCGACAACATACACAAGTGAAATTTGGCCTCTCACTTGATTTGACCTGAAACGTCGCAATTTCCCTCTGGAAATTATCTGTACTGGAAACCTGTACACTATCTTCCACATTACCCGCTTCTTCTTGGTCAATTTCAACATTCTCCTCTTTACTTCCAAAGTAACAAAACTCAATTTCTTCACATATATTCTTCACATCTATTTGAGAACCATGCAAAAGAGCAGCGCATAATTGTTTAAGCATAATTGCTGGACTCTTAGCATAATACAACATTCTAACTAATTTCCTCACTTTATTATGATGCACTGCTAGCATCCTGAAATGATGAAAAACACTCTGGCATACTCTCCTGGAAAGACAAGCCAGTGAATGACCATGCAAACCTGTCACTTCTCTCACTCTGCAAGGATCTAATTCTTGCAACAACCTCATTTTCTGCTTCAAACTTTTCTTATTAAATGACCGTACAAAATCACAAAGCAAATTGATGGAATCCTGTCGCACACTGCAAATACTACTACACTTCCAGGTGTACACAGGACCCTTAGCACGTCTTCCTAAAACCTCATTACCTAACACCTCTTCTGCCTCTGTTGTCACAAGTTTTTCTTTTTCAACTGGACAACCATCTTTCACTTCATAAGCACGACCACTGGTGTCAACTGCATGCACCAAATCATTATCCTGGAAATAACTCTCCTCATTAAAAAATGCCTCACAGCTTGAACTATGCATCCATTCTCCAGAAAAAACTTCACAAAAATTACTACGATTAACTATTCTCTTCCATCTACTATTTCTTTTGAAATCATAAATTGCCTTGTTTAGCTTCCTAATTCTATTGATTATCAAAATAAATAACTTACGTTTAATTTCAAATGCCTGATCAATAACTTTCTCAACTTTTTTTTTTCTCTTATAAAAAAGCACTTTCTGTTGACCTTTCTTAATATTTTTTAACAAATTGCCAATTATCCTGTTGCGGAACATTCGTTTACGAATGTCCCTAAACTGTTGTTTCCTTCTACTATCATGCACAGAGTTATCTCTTGCTCTAGCAGTAACATTTTTGATTGGCCTTTCCTTTCCGTTTGAATTGCTTCTCTTTTTCTGGACTGAAACATTTTCTGTAGTAATATTTTTTTTACTACAAATATTTCTTATGAATGTTTTTGTACTCTTACCCGGTGCTTTCTTGGTGACTTGACGATTTTTTTTTGTAGAGGACTGCTGCTGTAAATGATGGACCTGCTGTCTTTGACGTTTTGTAGCCTTTCTCATTCTCTCCTTAGTTGGCATTCTCAAAATTTGAAATTATCTGCAGTTGAATCTGTGGTAAAATATAATAAAAAATGTTATTAACCACTATTACCAAACAGTAAATCAATAACAGTCAACAAAAACTTAACACACTACTTAACATTTTTACATATAATATTTTTTAGTGCTTTGGCAAATTTAGAATACAGAAATAGCAGAAAAGAAATGGAATTCTTCTTCATTTACCTGTCCTGTTTTATATGTGAATCTGATCTAATTTTATGAGCATATTTTAATATTTTATTGAAGACACTACACATAACCTGTTTTTGAAGGTGTGTTTAATTTAAAATTAAACAGTTTACATTTTTACTTTTCATTTATTGTAAATTTTAAAAATAAATGTTTATAGTTCCATAGGCTCAAGCAGGTCAGCTTCCCCCCCTATGTCATATAATTCGGACAAATCTGCATCCTCATCACGTTCTTCTTCATCCTCAGGATTTAAATCATCCAAGGGATCAACATCCACTGATGTTTCAATTACGAGTTCAATGATGAGGTCGAAATCAACTGATTGCTGATTGTCGCTCATGTTGATGTTGTCTTTATCTTTAAAGAAAGATAACAACAATGAGATGTTGCAGAGTAAGAGACAAATCTCAGAGATTATAATAGTAAAATTGTTTAACAAGAGTAACATTTTGCAGCTATTATTTAGCCATGTCCAGCGATGCTGAGCAGGTGAAGCCTATGTCTAATTTTTCAGTGAACAGGACTCATCTCTTCTTAACCTTGGATAAGCCTCACCGACTCTGTGTTCCCTGCACATACTTAAATGTAAAGGGGCAGATTTATGTTAAATGGCACATCCCCAGGCATGCACCAGTTAACGTGCACCACTGCTCTGCCACCCATGGTGTGCCGCATTTACAATCAGATAGGAAAAAGCTGCGTCAAAACCCTGCGCCTGGTTTAAGCAGGCATAGGTCTTGACACAACATTGTGGAGATGGGGCACCCCTGAGATTTGCTGGAGCTGTATCGCACTTGCGATACAACTCCAGCAATGCGCCACCTTTACGGCACAGATGCGTCACGCATCTGTGCCATTTTTGCCCCATGCTGCGCCGCATTGTAAATGCAGCACACCATGGGTGGCGGAACAGTGGCGCAGGATGACTGGCACATCCCTGGTGATGCGCCAGTCATCATAAATCTATCCCTAAGCTTCTTATCTTGTTAGAGATGAACCGCCATATGTATCATCAAACTATTTTGCATTTCCTAAAGAGCGAATTTTAAGGGATAAATAGCGATTCTTTACCATTCCTAATTTGCGATGAGCAAATTGCTAATTGCAAATTACCCATTCATTTCCATGGGCCAGGAGGCCCATAGGAATGAAGGTGCAATTTGCGATTAGCAATTAGCTCATCACAAATTAGGAATTTTTCCAAAGGTGCAGGGGTGTCTCAAGAACACCCTGCTGCACCCCTGAAAAAGAAATTTGGGGGCATATGGCGCACATACATGCCCTAAGGGCATGTATGGGCGTCATATGGCACCTTTTGTTTTTTGGAAAAAAAGCTTTTTGAAAAGAATTCGCAAATTACCACCAACTAGAAGTTGGTGGTAATTTGCAAATCCTTAATGGCATTTTTTGCATATTTTTTGTTTGATACATTGCATTTAAAGAATCGCAAAATTTGCAAATCCTTCAGTGCAATCGCAAAATAAGGAATAGCAAATTTTGCTATTCCTTATTTTGCATCAAACTTGTTTGATACATACCATTTGTCTAATTAGCATTCGCAAAGGCTGAAATTCGCAGAATTTAGGCCTTTGCGAATGCTAATTAGCTTGATACATATGGCCCCAAGTGAGGCCTGTCTTGCAACATGGTGCATCTTTTGCATCACTGCTGCATCGGTTTCATGTGGCACGGTTTTTTTACACCATGACACATCTGCCTAAATGCATCAATTTGTAATTTTGTCGCCTCATAGGAAATCTTTTGCACCGCCGCTGCATCAGAAAAGTGACGCACAGTGTCGCAAAAGAGGCATACACCTATCATAAATCTGTCCCTAGCATTTTAAATGATTAATTCAGGATGACGATAAGGTGTGGCCTATCCAGAGGTTTGTTTAAGGTGAGGCCTACTCAGAATTTCAGATCAAAGTTACACTTGATGAACAATACAGAGGAGATAATACATGTAAAGGCCTACCAATGAAGTAAGTAATGTACACTTCATTGTGCCAGTCATCATAAATCTATCCCTATGCTTCTTATCTTGTTAGAGATGAACTGCCATATGTATCATCAAACTATTTTGCATTTCCAAAATAGCGAATTTTAAGGAATAAATAGCGATTCTTTACCATTCCTAATTTGCAATGAGCAAATTGCTAATTGCAAATTACCCATTCATTTCCATGGGCCAGGAGGCCCATAGGAATGAAGGTGCAATTTGCGATTAGCAATTAGCTCATCGCAAATTAGGAATTTTTCCAAAGGTGCAGGGGTGTCTCAAGAACACCCTGCTGCACCCCTGAAAAAGAAATTTGGGGGCATATGGCGCACATAAATTTTAACAACATTCCTTTACGTCAAAAACGATTTTCAAGTCATAATTTGAAAACACTGCACCCGGGGGGAAATGACTTAAAATGTCCTTAAGACACATGAAAGTGTTTTTTTAAAGCCTTTGCAAGTTTTTGGGTCACTTTTAACATGGCTATGTAACTTAAACAGTCAAAATCTAAATTTACCATGCACAGGTGGGACCATATTTACAAGGAATGTGCCCCACGGGGAAAAGTCTTTTAATGTAATATGGGAAAAATGACATCAGAGACACTGAAATGCCTTATAAAGAAGCATACACCATTATATCCTTGTCATAAATTTACAAACCATTCCTTTTCCCCAAAAACGATTTTCAAATCATAATTTGAAAACACTGCACATAGGGAAATGACTTAAAATGTCCTTAAGACACATGAAAGCGTTTTTTGATTGCCTTTCCAGCATGGTTGGGTCACTTTTAACATAGCTATGTAACACAAACATTCAAAATCTAAATTTGCCATGCACAGGTGGGAGCATATTTACAAGGAATGTGCCCCACGGAGAAAGGTCTTTTAATGTAATATGGGAAAAATGACATCAGAGACACTGAAATGCCTTATAAAGAAGCATACACCATTATATCCTTGTCATAAATTTAAAAACCATTCCTTTTCCCCAAAAACGATTTTCAAATCATAATTTGAAAACACTGCACATAGGGAAATGACTTAAAATGTCCTTAAGACACATAAAAGCGTTTTTTGATTGCCTTTGCAGCATGGTTGGGTCACTTTTAACATAGCTATGTAACACAAACATTCAAAATCTAAATTTGCCATGCACAGGTGGGAGCATATTTACAAGCAATTTGCTCCACAGAGAAAGGTCTTACATTAAAATGGGAAAATTAACATCAGAGACACTCAATTGCCTTATAATGAAACATACACCATTATGTCCTTGTCATAAATATTATAACCATTCATTTTCCTCAAAAACGATTTTCAAATCATAATTTGAAAAGACTCCACAGCTCCTATGCACAATAACACCCTGTCAGTACTAATACTTCACATTTTCTCCAATTACATTTTCTCAAAGAAACAAAATCTATTTGTAAAACACTTGAGACAAAGCAACATTTGAAGAACACAACTTTCTTCATAATTTTCTCCTTAAAGCACACTATTCTCTATCTAAATTAAAGAAATCTTTTCTCACCTTAGCAAATACTTTGAGTTTCAAAACAGTCTCAGAAACACACCAATTTGTCTTCAGCAGAGCAAAAGGTATGCACTCCAGAGTCTGCAGCTATCAAAAGCACAGAAATGCTGTAATTCTTCACACATATCTCTCATGTCACCCAATCAAAACTCTTCCCTCACTTTTTTTCAAATGAAAACCCTTCCCCCCTCTGCCATTTCATGCCTTTTCTGCATGGCAACCACCTCTTGGAAGTCCTCTGGTGTTTGCAAGTTCACACAACAATGTTGCAATTGAACTCTGAACTCTCAGTGCACGTCATATCCAGTGCATTCTTTCATTTAATGATTTTTTCTTGACCACTCAAAATACATCTTTCAAACAACTCATCCATGCACCCTAACTTTCTGTTTTCAGCAATCAAAATCCACCAATCACTGTTACTGCTTCATTAACACAGAAAATCCACAGTTTTTTCATTTTAAACTCTTATTTTTTCAACTGCCATTTCATTGCCACACTTCATCTGACTGCAGGAGAACCTTCTCTCACCATGTTTTCTGTCTGGATTGTTGGACATAGTTACATCTATTGGGCTCAGAGGTATGCTGAGAACAGGAATTTACCTAACCTCAATTTACAAGATGTGGAAATTAAGTGGTTTGGCCACAGAGGATTAAAATGTCACCAATTGATACCATTGGTGAAAACCTTTATGCATTTGCCAAAACCTGACCTGTTAATTGTGCACTGTGGAGGTAATGATTTGGGCACTTTGACTGGGGTAGGTCTGGAAATGCTTTTAAAGGACACCTTTGAGCAATTGATGGCACTTTTTCCTCAGACTGCCTTGGTATATTCAAATATATGCCAAAGATAGAAATGGAGGTGGTCAAACCAATTTTGTCCACAAATTGAGAAGTCGAGGAAGCATGTAAACAAATCTGTTTCAGCTTACTTGAGAGACCATGGAATGGGCTCCCTGTACAACAATAACTTGCGTTACTACATGCAAGATATCTACAGAGGAGATGGAGTTCACTTCTCAGATGAGGGCAACAGAATTTTCATTCTGAATTTAAGACTGTGCATTGGTACCTACTTATAAGTACCTAAATGTACCATAAACCCAAAAGCTCTTCTGAGAGCTACCCTACATCTGATCACTCACAATTATTATTTTACTCTAACATTTTTCACTAATTTTCAACAAAGTACGCTCCCTGGGGCGCTACCCGGTACGCGAACCGGGAGCTAACCTCGCTAAATTTTAAAAAAAATGTTTTTTTTTCGCACATATGGGCCTCCTCAGCCACCCTCAGAAAACCTAGGGGGTCAAGATAAGTCTACCGTGCCCCCTTCTACCCATTCTGAACATTATTTGCCCTCCATCTTGTATCTTAATTCGACCGAAACACAAAATGGTGGACTCCCGTAACGCTTAAGGTTCGCGAACCGGGGCGCTCACCAGTTCGCGTACCGGGTCGCTCCCTGGGAAGCGCACCATCAAAAAAGGTGGGAAAGTAGTTTACAGAAAAGCGACTGGAGACAATTTCACCAAATATAGATTAGCTCATACTACATACCAATGCCTACCATTTTCACAAATTTGAATGAAATTCCATTTAACCATTTAGCCTGTAGACCTCTCTAAATACCCTGAGGTAAATTACTTCACAAAACACATCTGAAGTGTTGGAATTGACAACCAATTAAAATGTTACTTTCATTTTCTACTTTTTTTACCTGACATTTGATTGGCTATGTACCTGAATATATATAAAGGAAGAGAGAGAAACAGCCATTTTGACTACTACTTCCTGAACTACATTGCAAGATCATTTTCACTCACAACTTAAACTTCTTTTTAGAAGGTGAGATATTATTTTATAAATTTGAAAACATTTTCAGATAGTTATATACTATCCCTCTGTAAGAGTTAGACATTGAGAAAGGCTTCTTTATTATAATTATGGATTGATTTAGGTTTCTGTGGTATAATTATGAATTTACTTAGGCTTCTTCACAGGCACTTTTTAATAGTACTACTTCACGCCTGAAACCATACAGTGCCCATAGATTACTTCTCTGTTATAAACTCACAAGTACCTGTCTGAACTTAAACCCAACAGTGCCCTATCTCTACTGATATTTTTATTTTTTATGCAAATTACAGCAATAAAATGGAAGGTGAGCAGAATGTTTCCTTCGAAATTGTTCTGGAGAACAACACAGAAAAAGATATTGAGGACAATGATGACTCAGATTTCATGGATGAATCACGGGACCATGAATTAGTTCAATGTGTAGAATCTGTGGATCATTTACTTCATTATGATGACGGTCAAATGTGGGAACTTATGTTCACTCAACAAGAGGACATATCGGACAGCCAAATGCTAGACGTTCTATTAAATTTTGAAAAACAATCCGAAAAATAAAATTGTATGTAATATTAAAAAATTGTTTGAGTCTTTAATCATTTTTATATGTAATTCATAAACTAGTTAAATGTTAGAAATGTTATGAAATTTTCAAACACAATCACAATAATAAATAATTGCTTAAAAAGATAAAAAAATTAAAAAATAATCAACAAAACCAACAATCAATTAACATACAGTATTTGAAAAGTCTATCATTCTTTTTTCCTTATAGTACGCTGCCCAGAACGCTTCCCGGTTCGCGAACCGGGCGCTACCCACGCAAAAAAAACAAAAATTGTTTTGTTTTTTTTTTGCCCCGCGGGGCCCTTTTAAAGCCTCCACATTAAACCTAGGGGGTCAGGGAGGATCTACTATGCCCCCTTATGGTCATTTCCCCCTTTGTTTTGGCCTCCTCTTGTCTCTCGATCCTACCGAGAGACAAGATGGCGGCCGCTCCGGACTGTTTAGAATGTTGACAGACACCGGAGAGCCAATCAGCTTCGCTTCGCGAAGTTCCGTTACGCGTAAAGTCCGCGAACCGGAGCGCTGCCCGGAGCGCGCTTACAGATATATATCTTTTTTTAAACGTTAATTTCTCAAAATCCACTGAAGCACATATATTGAGACCTAGCAAAGGCACATCGGGCTACCAGTCCCTACAATTTTGCCAAGTTTCGTGGAAATCCATTCAGCCGTTCGGGCTAAAAGTGAGGCCAACCGCCCTATGGAAAACTCAATGTTAAAAACACATTTTGGGACCCCCCTTTTTTCTCGCCCCCCCCTTGACGAACCCCCCCCAAATTTCCAGGGGCTGCTCAGAAACAAAATGTTCCATTTTTCAGAAAATTTCAGCCAATTCCGTCCACAAACGCCAAAGTTATTAGACATAGAATTTTCAAAAATCCCATAGAGAAAAAATCCTAACTATATATACCTACTGGCGACCGCCAGTAGGTAATATATATATATATATATATCAACGAAATAGAGGCCCAATACTGGTGAAAGGTTGGACTTTTAAAGTTCGTCAAGTAACGTGGCTGCATGTAAATAATACAACTCCCAAAGCGCCTTGAACTTCATGTCTCCCACCTGTGAGCAAGGCCAAGAGGTCGAAACATTAGGAGGAAACTGGGAGTATGCAATGGTGCTGTAAAGACTGAATAAACCAACCTTTCACCAGTATTGGGCCTCTGTTTCCTTGCTATAAGTATGATGGGCTGCTCCATGCTCATGTTTTAGAGGCTGCCCTGAAGGGTGGGGGGCTCCGGTAACTGGATATGCTGTGTGTCATATTGAATATGATCTAAATTTCTGAATAGCTTGGGCTTATAATCTGACATGAGATGAGTAGTAGATTTGAAGGCTGTGTAATTGTTTTGAAATAGTTTTTTGCTTACTTTATCTGTTTCACCCCCGCTTTGTTGATTGGAGAGAGGCAACCTGATTGTTAATAGGGTGGGAGTTAAGTAAATCAGCACTTGCCGAATAGAATAATGCATTAAGCACTTTTACCAACACCTGAACAACTATGTAAATAGAATATGAATTGGCTAACTCACTATTGAAAATGGTTTAAAGTTTTTAGATTTAAATAAGGCACATGCCTAACAGTGTTCACTCTTTTGCACATATCCTTTATTTAGATGAGTTTGTGGATATAGGTACAATTATACATTGGGCACTTGCCTGGGACAATGTGATGAACCATGTCTATTTAATTGTATTTCAGTCTTGATGAAAGATGTTAAAAAAAATCACGTTGCCACGAATTCTGATGAATTTTAATTGTTGCATACACTGACATTGCAAGGGAGTAAGTCTTTCATCGATGTCTCCCGGATAGCTGGAAGTAAAAAGTGCGTAGCAACACGCACGTGTCATGTGATCAGGGCCGTTGCAGCAGCTGAAACACGTTATGACTGAATGAATTAAAGAAGAATTCGAAACCTGCGCGTTTTAGTCGGCTTTGTATGTTTTCAGTGATCACGAACGTGAAGTTGAAATAAATAAATATATATATATTAATATATATATATATATATACTTGAGCCATAAGTAGGGATACGAAATGATACACGGCAAGAGAGCTTATACCTTAGCATATTCTGATGTGTAATTTTTTGGTCAAGACGACTATAAGTATGCTAATGAGCATTGTGAATGTTTACTATGAACAAGGCACTGCATTTTAAGATGACGCTCAGGTTGCGCTAAGGGGATTTTGTCCCTTCTTTGTTTTGATCGCTATGGCTGTAACAAAAAAACTTTATTAATGTGCCGATTTCCACGAGGCTATGCCGGTGAACCACACCTCCGGATAGCCGATAGGTGACCACACCCCCAATGGTAATGGCGACGGTTTGCTGCTGATCTGGCGTGCTCTGATAGCAGCGTGTGCAGGCGCTGCAGATATTGCGAGAAAACATCGGGAAAAGCCGCGGAGAAGAGCCCAGGCTGCCACTGCTGAGTGGGAGTCCTGCATTTGCCTGCTTTGTATTCTATTTTATAAACGAAGGGACGGTGGAGCAGAGGAGCGATTTTTTTCATCAAGAACAGAGCTCTGGCTGCTGGGTGCTTTGAAATGCTCGGAACACTCTGAAATGATCTGACAAGTCGAGTGAAAAGTGAGAGGTGAGGAGGTCAGGAGGGGCAGGAGAGGTGGTGTGCTGCGAGGAGAGGAGAGGCAGAGGCAATCCGAGTTAAGGACTTGAATCTAAACAAGGAATAGGGAATGAGGAATTTAACTAAGGAAGCTTCAATAAGGACATTGTGCACTGTCTTTTTGTAGACAAGAAAGAAAGCTCGGATTGGAGCAGCAATTATTTTTTTTTTCTCTTTTCTTCTTTTTTCCTTCTTGCTTTGTTCACTTCTTGTTAGAGTTAGAGGTCAATATGGGGAGGCATAATAGATTAAACCAGCCAGCCACTGGACTAAAAGCAAAAACCCGCTTGGCTCTGGCACAGAAAAAGAATGCGTCTGTGGGAGGAGGCAAGACAGGATTGCTGGGGAATCATCAGGGACTGAATTCTAGCTTTTGGAGCTCTGAAGAAGAATCAGTGCCAGAACCTACGGCAGAGTCCTCTGGCGCACTCCAGGGAGCCAGTACCTCCCCAGCAGTATCTCTGTCTGGTTCACCTAGCCAGGCAGGGACACCTGAGAGTGCCAAATTTGAGAAAAAGCAGAAAAAAAGTATGAAGAAGTTTCCTCTTTTTGAGAAAAAATTAGCACCATCTACCCCGACCCAGCTTAATACATCCCAGAATGTGGCTTCAGATCTCGCCCCCCCTGGGCAGCTACCACTGGATTTAAGCGCTTCATCATCACTGGTTAATCTCATGGAGATCCCAGCTCTCTCTACCACCCAAAAACTGCCGGCCTCTTTCCCAACCTCTCTGTCTCCTGAATTGGAATCTAATGAGTTAAACTTGGTCCTGCCTTCTGGTTCAGACTCTTCTGGTTCAGACTCTGTGCAACAGCAATCTGCTCGGTCATTAGGCCAGACAAATAACATAGACCGAGATCAGGATTCTAATGGGAGCGGTCCGACACCTCCTATGGGGCCCCAGGGCCAGGAAAATCAGCAAGTGACACTCCCAGAGCCGGAGCTAGTATCTCTTAAAGCCCTAATGGAAGATTCAGCTATCGTTGCTACTACTAAACAGATGGAAGTCAAAACACTACTTAACCTTATTTTGGAAGAGATTAGGGACATGAAGAGATCACCGGAGAACAAAATCGCCTCTCTTCATTCTAGATTAGATAAAATAGAAGAGTCAGTTGCATGTTTTCCCAGAAAAATTCAGGACGCGGATACAAGGATCTCCCAGTTGGAAGACCAGATGTCTGGACTGCTCATTAAAGTGCGTGATGCAGCAAAGGATAAAGTTTCATTAGAAAACAAGCTCGAGGAGTTGGAAAACCACTCACGTCATTCAAATTTACGTATAGTGGGTGTTCCTGAGAGAATCGAGGGGGCTCAAGCGCCACAATGGGTGGAGTCCTTTATCAAGGAATAAGTCCTCCCGGAGTTTAGTGGAGATTTGACAATTACCAGAGCCCATAGAGTCCCTTTTCACCCTTTGCCAAGTTCAAGTGGCCCACGCACAATCTTAGTCAATTTCTCAGACTATCGGTTCAAGGAGAAGATCCTCGCCAAGGCCATACAGCAAAAACAGTTCCCAGTGAACGAGACTTCAAACTGTAGATTCTTTCCAGACATGTCCGCAGCTGCAGCCCGGAGGCGAAAGGAATTCGTCAAACTACTTTTTTTGTTTAAGGCACAAGGGGCACAGGCATCAATTGCCCAACAGTCAAAACTACGTGTCCTTGTGAAGGGGAAGTTCCATATGTTTACTAACATAGAGGAGGCACAGGAGCTTCTCAAGGAGATGACAGGGCCTCAATAAGTTGGCGACGGGTGTGGGGTCAACGACTGGCTCCGGTCAAATGGTTTGGTGGAGGGTCTTTTTCTTATTCTCCAGAATTCTAGTTGGAGATGAAAATCCTTGTATGATTTAATGGTCTAGCCAGATGGGTTATAATATATTTACCATGGGGGGGAGGGTCAACCTGGGTGCAGATCCATGGCACCCCGCAAAGCAATTGGGGAGGGCAAGAGGTGGAGTGTGTGTGAAATTTGGGGGTCCACTTCTAGGGGGAGGAGGTCGGGGAGGACAGGATAGGGTTAAGGGGGGTAAAAAAATTTAGCAGTAAAAAGAGCAGTAACAGAGGCATTGAACTAAAAGAATGTGAGAATTGGTGTAGAGATATATTTGAAAAACTTAGATAAAAATGAATAATAAGTGTCATATCTTATCTATCAATGTTAATGGTGTGCTGAATAAGTCCAAATACGGCGCTCTAATAAGGCGGTTGGCTTTCTGTTCACCACAAGTTTTATTGTTTCAAGAAACCCATCTGAAATCAAATTGTCCAAAACTATATCTTCCCAGGTGTTTCTCCCATGCTTTCTTTGCCTCGGCAGGGTTAGCTAAAAGAGGAGTTGCCATATATTTCTGTCGTAGTCTTCCATGGGAGTTTGGACAAATTAAGAGAGACCCAATGGGGCGATGGATTTGGGTAGAGGCCAAGCTAAATGGGATGTGTTTAAATTTTATTAACTATTATGGCCTGATAAGTGACGATACCATGCCACTAATGAGGATTACTGAGCTACTTAGAGGGATCCCGGGAAAATTAGTATTGGGTGGGGACTTTAATTTTATTCAAGATTTAAAAAAGGATACCTCTAATAAAAACAAAAAAGAGTTGAAACCACAAACTAGGAAAGTTTTGGAAGCCCTAATGCAGGAACATCAGTTAGTGGACCAATGGAGAAATGGTAATCTGTTAGCGGCAGAATTTACGTGCCATTTTAACCAATTCCATACGGCCTCGAGGATTGATTTCTTTCTTAATTCACGATCATTGTTGGTGTCAGATACTTCTATAAGGATAAACCCCTTCTCAGATCACTCTTTAATATCACTTGAGTGTGTGATTGAAGGGGGAGGAGAGGCCTATTCCAGGTGGCAGATGGATCGTCTACTCCTCCAAGACAATAACTGTGTGACCCTAACAAAAGATTGGATATTAGAGTTTTTTAACCTAAATGAAGGCACTGCAGAAATCTTCTCAGTCTGGGGCGGGTTTAAAGCAGCTATCCGAGGTCAGATGATCGCACGCACAGCCGCTCAGAGGAAAGAAAGGCGGGACAAGGTCAACAACCTCCACCAGAATGTGGCTAATGCTATGAATAATAGTAATTTGGGAAGGGAGGATGCGACATTACAATTGGCAAGGGCGAAGGCTGCCTTAAAATAATTTTTTGTAATTGAAGAAATAAATAGCTCTAGAACGTACCAACAGAAAGTTTACGAGGAGAGCCAAATGGTGGGAAAGATGCTAGCAGGGCAAACTAAAACCAAACAGGAGAAAGCCACTATAATTGAGCTCATTGATCCTATAACGCAAAATATTGTTAGAGAAAAAAAAATGACATAGCTCGGGTATTTCTGGACCATTATTCTAAGTTATACTCTACAACGTACGCGGTTGGGCCTGATTGTATCTATAAGTATTTTGACGAAGTAAATCTCCCCCTTTTACCTGGTCTATCATCCGTACAATTAAAGAGCGAAATTTTATTTTCAGAAGTTTCAGAGATAGTGAGATTAATTGCTGGGGCAAAAGCGTGTGGCTCAGATGGGCTCCCAATCAAATTTGACAAAACTTTTGTTAAAGAACTGACCCCTTTTCTGGTTAAGTTATTTAATTTTGTTCGATTGGGAGGTGCGGTTCCTTCGAGTTTTAAAGAGTCCATTATTGTTTGTTTTGTTAAAAAGGGAAAAACGAGAAGGATGTCAATTCATATAGACCGATCAGTCTTCTTAATGCCGATTTTAAGATTCTTATGAAAATATGGGCACAGCGGTTTACACCAATTGCTCAGGCGTTAATTCATTCTGACCAGTCAGGTTTCGTTTCAGGAAGGTCCATGTCAACAAACACCGGGTTTTTAATTGAGGCGTTAGATTTTGTTTCGGTTAATAAAATTCCAACTTTAATTTCAATGGTTGATGCAGAAAAAGCTTTCGACCTGGTGAATTGGGAGGCACTCTTTATTGGTTTGTTAAAATTTGGGTTTCCAGAAATGATAATAAGCATGTTAAAAAACATATATCAGAATGCGCAGGCAAAAGTGGTAGTTAACGCCAACTCAATAGGAGTGATTAATATCAACCGTGGCACCAGGCAAGGCTGTCCGATGTCCCCTATCTTGTTTACCTTTTTTATTGAGCCCTTGGCAATAAGAATACGCAGCAACCCAAATATCAAACCACCTATAGAAGGAATGTTAAAGTTAAATTATTCGCAGATGATATTATTTTATACCTTCATCCCGATAAATTTAATTCTGATATTGCTCTCCAAGAGTTTAATCAGTTTGAACAAATTGGTGGTTACAAGATCAACCAGAATAAAACCGAGGTGCAAGTACTGAATTCGGACTGCAATTTTTTAACATTCAATTTAAGATCGCAAGCACTGAATAACGAACCATCAGATACCTAGGCATTTATGTCTCCAATCAATTCAATCAACTATATAGCTTGAACTATCTAGCAACTCGGAATAAAATTAGAACTCTACTGGAAAGATGGACTTAACTTTGATTGGCAGGGTCGAACTTATTAAAATGTCGATCCTTCCTTTGTTGGTTTTTCTTTTTTTAAATGTTCCACTAAAAATCAATGTGCGCTATTTTAGGGAAATTGACTCAATGGTCAGGGATTTTGTTTGGAATAAGAAAGTTGCAAGGGTGAAATTAAGCACACTACAGCTGGGAACTACACAAGGGGGCCTAGCGTTACCAAATATAGGAACATACTACACGGCCGCAATTTTGGATCTTGCAGCTCGCTTATTGGCCCCTAGTAGACAGCTTGACATGTTTTTTTATGAAAAAATGGTCCAAGAGGCAGGCTCGCAAGTTCCGATATTTTTAAAAACAGCAAAGTTACCAAAGAAGACCAGAAATAAGACCATTAGAGATATAACAAAAAGATTACAGTCCATTCTTAATCAGGAAGTGGGGGGTGGTTTGCGCTATTTGTGAATAGAGGAGTGCAAGAGCCTCGGTCTTCAAATCCACTCAAGTAAAATTCAAAAATGGATGGAGACAGGCTTTGGGGATTTGGGGTCCTTCTTTGTTTCAGGGAGGCTCATTACTTGGCAGGAGGTTCTGGCCAGGTCCGATAATAAACTAAAAACGGGGTTTTGGGAATTTTATCAAATCATACATTTTATACATAAATATAATGTGCCGGCAGGGAAAATGCCACTGGCTATTGGCCTACACAAAGTAAAATTAACAGGATTAGGGATTTGGTATAAATTCCTTAGGAAGGGGGAAGCTTCTCCTTTAGTCGACAGAATCCTGGCCAAAATATCCCTGGAAACCAACTGTTCCTTCTCGTGGCAGGAGTGGGAGCGGATCTCAGAAGTGGGTCGTAAGTCTCTCAGAGCGGCCAATTTTAAAAGAATGTCGTTCCTATCCTGTTGGCTGGCGTACCTCACTCCTAAAGCATTAAGCAAACGCTTTTTGGGAGTAGAAAGCAAATGCTTTAGATGTCAGCTTCATGAGGGGGGTGATTGGTTGCACATTTTTTACACATGCCCAAAGCAGTTCGATTTTTGGTGTAAGATTTTTTCTTCAATCAGCTGGGCCATAAACAAAGTAATTGAACCCGATGCCGAAATAGCCTTGTTTGGCATTTCAACAAAGAGAAGGGATTTGCTTAGTGCAGAAGTAACTTTCACTGCAATCTGCACTTTAGTCGCCCGTTCTCTAATCCTTCAAAACTGGAGGTCAGAGGAGGTACCATCTTATTTTAAATGAATAAATAAAATGCGACGGACGAAAAGATTTGAAGAGGCGTATGCTAAAAGAGTAGGGTCATTGAGAAAATGTATGAATATTTGGAAATATTTTCCTATTCGTGCATCTACCACCACCTCATAGCATTTCACACGAGAATATACTAAGAACACACAGGGTCTGAGGTATAGAAACGAATACTATTTACCCCCCAAAAAAATAGCACTTTAATAAAAATTATACGGCACGATTGCACTTTAAATTCTTTTTTAGCACTTATGCACTTTAGCACTTGAGCACTTTAGCACTTTAGGTTAAAGGCTCAATTGGAGGAGAGTATTTAGTTTTTTGCACTAGCCGTGTGTCAATTATTGAAGCTGCTAAACTGTTTAAGTGAACTGAAATTGAATGTTCTTGGTTCTTTGGTTTTAGCTGTGTTTCTTCTCTTGCGCTTGATTTTATTCTGATTTTATTCTGATGATGTGTATAATAATCCCTGCTGAAGTATCTTTGTTAAATAGGTACTTTTTTGTATTTCTTCCACTGACCTCTGCTCTGCTCAATAAAAAAAAAATTAATAATGTGCCGATTTCCTGGTGTCATGAACACCGAGGAAGGCTTGACGCCGAAACGCGTCTGTTCAACTCGCATTAAAGAAGTTTACAAAGGAGTCCTCCTGTGAGTGCGATTAATTTTGCGATATTGTGCAGGATGCGAGCCTCATAGTTAGCGGTATTCCACTACCGCATATCGCACCTGTGTCTGAAACCGATGGTTTTTTTCAGTGAATATATATATATATATATTCACAGAAAAAACCATAGGTTATAGACCATATATAGTTAGGAATTAGCATTTACAAAACCTTGAAAATTCACTGAAAAAACCATAGGTTATAGACCATATATAGTTAGGAATTAGCATTTAGAAAACCTTATTTTACTCACACAAAACCATTGAAATTCCATATATAGTTAGTTGCACTAACTATATATCGCGCACCTGCAATCCACTGCTGATGATGTCACATATTACATCATTCATGACATGGTCAGTGACATCACTGATGACATCACTGATGACATCTCAAATGACATCACTGATGACATCTCATTTGACATTACTGATCACATCACTGATGACATCATTCATGTGATGATACAATGAACCTCTTCAGACTCTAATATAACCTTAGATACACTCAGTGTAAACAGACACTCACAGACTGTCACTCATCCATGGAGTTACTCACACACCTAGTCAGTCTTGCAAAGAATCAATCACACCTCGATTTCCTCAACTATATAGTTATACACACCTTACTTATTGGAACATATAATAACACATATTTACTCTGTTATACAATCCCTGATACAAGTTCACAATAATCCATACAGCCACTCACACATTCACTGGCTCTTATGCACAGTTATTTATATATGTCAACTATCACATGTACTGTGTTTTACATATGTACTTACTTTGACATGTAGCACTGAGATATCCATTCACTCACCAATACACTCATGCACACAGTCAACCGCCCATACAGATGTTTCCACATGCACTTTTGAACCCATACATCTAGTGAATCAACTGCTCACACATCTATGCACAGAGTCATACACCTCCCAGACACCCACACACACACTCAGTCTCCCATACAAATACTTGGGCAACTAATCAATAACCCATATAGTTAGTCATATAGCTAATGATCAACACATGCATCAGATTACAAAACAACAGACACAATGATGCACAATTTAAAACAGTTTAGTCACTAACCCATGCACTCAGTGAGACACATTTAATCACTCACTTATACAGTCAGTCATGCACCTACTAAATCCTTCATCCAGACACTTATACATCCACTCATTCTTCAATATGTAAGACATATTTTAACTTTACAGAAGCATACAGTCACTGGATGTTGTCATCAGTGATGTCATCAGTGATGTCATTTGAGATGTCATCAGTGATGTCATCAGTGATGTCACTGACCATGTCATGAATGATGTAATATGTGACATCATCAGCAGTGGATTGCAGGTGTGCGATATATAGTTAGTGCAACTAACTATATATGGAATTTCAATGGTTTTGTGTGAGTAAAATAAGGTTTTCTAAATGCTAATTCCTAACTATATATGGTCTATAACCTATGGTTTTTTCAGTGAATTTTCAAGGTTTTGTAAATGCTAATTCCTAACTATATATGGTCTATAACCTATGGTTTTTTCTGTGAATTTCATTGGTTTTTTAACAGCTAATATCTGTAGCTGTAAAATGTATTCTTCTTTAAATCCAAAAATATATTTTATATGTTTATGAATAATTTTTTTTTAAAATATTTTTTTTTCTTCGTTCCCGCTTCGCGAATCGGGAAGCTTCCCGTTAGCTGACCTTGATGCCGCGAAATAGACCGCGAGCCGGTAAACGTTTCTTTACCGCAAGTGCCGCGTTAGAAAACAACATTGTGACGCCTCCCGTCCGCATGACGTTCCACGTTGTCGCTTGATACGTCATATGACGTGCTACGTTAGCGAACTGGTTCGCGAAGCGAGTGCCAAAGCGCAGGTTTCTGGAAGCAAACCGGGAGGCCCTGCAAAGCGCTTAACGTAAACACAGCAAGTCATGTGACTTGGTAATAACACTTTTCATTGGTTCATTTCACTTTTGGTTTCCTAATGATGTAAGACTAGGTCATATAATCTAAAATGAACACTTTTGATTGGTTGAGAACTCTTGTTTTTCCCAAATGATGAAAATCCCTCCTTCTTTCCTCACTCTGACTTTCATCATTGTGAGAGAAAGACCCTTTGTGATCACTGAGCAATGGCTTCTTTAGTAGCTTCAGCTGGTGCTTCCCCACCACCTCCACCACATCCAAGGAAGAGTGGACCACCTGCTCAAGTTGTAATTCAACAAGAAGAAGAAGAAGAGGAACAGGAGGACGAGCACGAAGAGAGGCAGTTTTTGCCTGAGCAGCCCAAGACGTCTCACCGGAAAGAAAACTTCATTTGGCAATTTTTCAAAATTCCCAAAGGTCAGAAAAAAGTAAATGCAAGATACGTAACTTGCCTTATATGTCAAGATAGACTGTCCAGAGGGACCGACAAAAAATACAGTTTCGGAAACTACACAATGCATCGCCATATGACTAGGTGGCATCCTAACAACTACAGTGCTGCACAGTTTCGGAACGACCTAGATAATCTCCCTATTATGGCCAGAAGATCTGTTGTACCGGAAGTAACGGGACCAGAGGGCAGGGAGATGGTGCCAAATATACAAATGAGATTTGGTGAAGTAAAACACACCTGCGTATTTTGCGATGGATTCATTTACTACGGAGAAAGAAGCATCACTCTGATCAACAGAGCTATTGACTATCATATGCAAGTTTGTCCGAAACGCCCAAAATAATAAATACTTCTTTTTTTTGTTTTGTTGCTCCTGTTGAGCCCTTTACAATGAATCGTTTTCATTGCCCCCTCCAAGAAAAACCCAAAAAAATATAAAACTGTTCCGAAAAATTCAAAAACAGTAAAAAAATGTTCAGAAAAATAAAAAAAAAAGTTCTTTTCAGAACTACCTCCCCGTTATTAAAAAATTGGTACAATATTTGGAACTGTGCCAACCTCTATTTCTCTTAGTTCGCTTCCTAGTTCGCTCGCTGGTACGCGAACTGGAAGCGAACCAAAAACAGTAAGTATAAGGGAAGGAAACACACACTTATGTTAAAAGAAAGACAGCTATAGGGGAGTAAACTAGAGATACTATTACCCATAATCCACTACTGATGATGTCACATATTACATCATTCATGACATGCTCAGTGACATCATCAGCAGAGGATTGCGGGTTTTTTGGCAACATGCCTTATCCACGGTTTAATAACGCTGCCTTTTGCTTTATATAAGTTTTCAAATTGTATGAAATATATACCAATAGGTCTTTATGAACCTTTAGGTAGTGCTTTTGTTCATGAGGTCTGGTCGCTTCCATACACATACAGATGTTTCAAAGATGATCAAGAAGTTTATCTGAATGGAGAGGAATGCACTGAGACGCCAGATCATTCACTAATGTGTAGGCACATACAGTTACACGATTCATGCAACAAACACCGACCAAATATGGCTTGCGTGTTGCAAGGCACGCCAGTTCCTGCTATCATCCCCACGTTCAAGTTGTTGGAAAATGGTAGTTATTTGATGCTCAATAATGAAGATTGTTCTGAGTTAATTAAAAGTATTCCTTTTATCGTAACAGTAAGTGAACGGGTTATTTGCTGCAGAAATGTTCTATTTCCTCCCACACATGAACATAGGGAGTTTTCAATCTGGCCACAAATACCAACCTTGGGACACGTTTCAATGGCATGACAAGAATAAGAGCTCTTTTGTCTCAGAGAGAGGTGGCCTTGAGTTCGGCCCGTGAAACTTTCGTACTTCACATAGCGAACACCCGTACACAGGTTTGCCTTTCAATTTCAGCAACATGTTTCCGACTATCTTTAACGCATCCTCCACAAAATCCCTGGCGCACTTTTTTAAAGTTGTTACCAGTGGTCTCGTGACTTCATTTGAGAAAATCTTTGGAGTCATCCCTGCTCCCTTTCATTCCATTTTCTCCACTCTGGTTCGTGGATTGCATTTTTACTTGCATTACCAGCGGACGCTCTTGTGCTTTTTTACATTTTTAAATATGGATGTCCCTCCTATGCAACCTCCGACCCTGCAGCTGCTGACACTGTTCCGCAATCGCATGCTAGAATATTATGGCACAATGCCGTTGGCGATATTAAGCACGGCATATGGATTATCTTTTCGGTTCTCCTACTTCACCTGTGTCCAGCCTGTATTTCACTGCCTGACCTGTGATTTCGATTGGGCCATTGATTTGTGTCTCTGCGGACCGGTTTCTCCTGACGTCGACTTTAATCAGCTGATGACTCCTATCATTACTCACGAGTTGATTTGTCCTGGCGAAAGGATTATGGCTGTGGCATTGATGCATGGACTACTTGGTCCCTGGAATTTACTGGCGGCAGCACAGTCTTTCTTGGAACACAGCTTTCTTGAAAACCCACCGAGCTGTCCTCTGATGGTGATAGAGGATCCGGTGCTGGGAGAGCACGTATGTTCTTTTCCGCTTTTAAATTGGATGGCTGAACTGTTTTCGGATGAAGACGGTGACTTCCTATTGGAGGCTGTTGCAGCTTATTTTGCATACACAGTTATGTCATAGACCTTTTTCATGTTTGATATGCTGAGTACTAGCATTTCATTGACAATTCATTGACTTATTTGTCAAGTTTTTATTATTTACCTTGCCTATTGGCTTAAGACTCGATAAAGTACTTGGCTGTTTTATTTTTCTTTAGCATTGAATTTTCCTAGTTTTTAATGCTTTACCTTGCGGACCGTCCACATATAAACTTGCAATCTGCTCTCATGAGATGGCACTTCTATTATCTTATTCAGTTCGTTTCCGGATCATGAGGAGGTGTCATCTAGGTCCTGGATATCTTTACACCGTGTTAAGTTAGCATGGGCTCATTACCGGTTTAAACGCCATTTTTCCTTTTTTGCAACTTCTGCACACGACACTTAGTTGTTGCTTTAGCTTTCCACCTAGTAGTTCATCGTGGTTTACATGAGAATAATATGTTATTGGTCTACTATCTGCTTTACTTGTTAAACTATATCTGTACAGCGAGTGCTAAAGTTTCAAGAACAACACGATACAGAATTGTTATGAGGTCTGATCTCCACGACTTCATACTCATAACATAAGTGCAACTTCTGCCAATTCTGGGCATGAGGCGGGTTTTATATTGCTTTGCCGAACACACATACACAACAGTTGATGCGGTTCACATGAAGAGAGAGCTGGTGTATGCTGATGTGATTCCTTCAAATCTAAGACACTAAAGTATGGACACGCCCTAAACCAACACAAAGAGACCTTCTTAGCAAATAATATAATATGTGTATTAGGGAGGGTGAGATATAAGCAGCCGCGGGCCGTGGAGGGAGTTACGATGGGGCAGGGAGGCGGGGAGGGGGAGAAGCAGGGTGGAGCCCTCTCTACCTTGCCCCTCCCCCTCCCCGCCTCCCTGCCCCACCGTAACTCCCTCCACGGCCCGCGGCTGCTTATAAGTGTTGCTAACTCTTATTCATTTACAGCATGTTAACATACTGTCACCATTCGCTTTTTATGTACTAGTAACTATGCTGGTAATTTTGCTACTGATAATATGTGTACTTGTATTCTCCACCCTGCTTCTCCCCCTCCCCGCCTCCCTGCCTCACCGTAACTCCCTCCACGGCCCGCGGCTGCTTATAAGTGTTGCTAACTCTTATTCATTTACAGCATGTTAACATACTATCACCATTCACTTTTTATGTACTAGTAACTATGCTGGTAATTTTGCTACTGATAATATGTGTACTTTTATTATCTAAGGTACTACGCCTGAGAAGACGGCATTAGTAAATAAACATTTCAAATACACATGTGTTCTTCTTAACTCCATGTTCTGGTTTCTAAGAAATATATAACGACCGACTGTTCATGAGTTCCACGTATCCTGAGGTACTATAAGTTCATATTCTGGATTGTCTAAACATTGAGAGTTTGTTATATCCAATGTGACACTGTACCTAGCTTGCTAAATAGTTTTTGATTACTAACGTGAGTTTTGGGACACCCTAATTCGCCGAGGTTCCAATCCTCTGTCCACAGTTCTGTGTGAGAACAGAAACCCTGCGACAGGGGCACCCCCGACCCTTGCTGGAGCTTCATCACACTTGCGATACAACTCCAGCAATGCGCCACCTTTACGGCACAGATACATCACGCATCTGTGCTGTTTTTGCCCCATGATGCGCCGCATTGTAAATGCAGCACACCATAGGTGACGGAACAGCGGCACAGAATGACTAACACATCCCTGGTGATGCGCCAGTCATCATAAATCTATCCCTATGCTTCTTATCTTGTTAGAGATGAACCGCCATATGTATCATCAAAGTTATTTGCATTTCCTAAATAGCGAACTTTAAGGAATAAATAGCGATTCTTTACCATTCCTAGTTTGCGATGAGCTATTTGCTAATTAGCCGAATGTAGCCCAATGAAGCCCAATGTAGCCCAATGTAGCCCAAAGATGGCCGCCAGACACACAAAAAAACAAATGTAGCCCAAATATCAGCCAGATGTAGCCCAACTATAGCCCAGTGACAGAATGACCAATCAGCTTCGCAAACCTCCGTTACGCGAAGCGGAGCGCTGTTACAGATATATATCTTTTTTTGAACGTTAATTTCTCAAAATCCACTGGAGCACATATATTGAGACCTAGCAAAGGCACATCGGGCTACCAGTCCCTAATATTTTGCCAAGTTTCGTGCAAATCCATTCAGCCGTTCAATTATTATTTTTATTATTTTTTTTTGCCCCACGGGGCCCTTTTAAAACCTCCACATCAAACCTAGGGGGTCAGCGAGGATCTACTATGCCCCCTTATAGTTATTTCCCCCTTTGTTTTGACCTCCTCTTGTCTCTCGATCCTACCGAGAGACAAGATGGCGGCCGCTACGGACTGTTTGGAATGTTGACAGACGCCGGAGAACCAATCAGCTTCGCTTCACAAAGCTCCGTTGCGCGAAAAGTCCGCGATCCAGAGCGCTAACCGGTCCGCTGTTACAGATATATATCTTTTTTTAAACGTTAATTTCTCAAAATCCACTGGAGCACATATATTGAGACCTACAAAAGGCACATCGGGCTACCAGTCCCTACAATTTTGCCAAGTTTCGTGCAAATCCATTCAGCCGTTCGGGCTAAAAGTGAGGCCAACCGCCCTATGGAAAACTCAATGTTAAAAACACGTTTTGGGACCCCCCTTTTTTCTCGGCCCCCACTGGACGAACCCCCCCCAAATTTTCAAGGGCTGCTCAGAAACAAAATGTGCCATTTTCCTGAAAATTTCAGCCAATTCCGTCCACAAACGCCAAAGTTATTAGACATAGAATTTTCAAAAAACCCATAGAGAAAAAATCCTAACTATATATACCTACTGGCGACCGCCAGTAGGTAATATATATATATATATATATATATATATATATATATAAATATCTATATCAGAGGTAATGCATTAACATGATGCACTAAGGTTGTATGTTTCACACATGACTATTACCTTAAATAATAGAACAAGTTAAATTGTTATTAACTACCGCAGGGATAAAATGCAATGACTATGTTTACTGTTTTGCATATTTAATTGAGCACCAAAATGCAGTTTTTTTTAGATTGAGAAAGGCAGGTGATCTGCCAAAATGCAAATCTCTTAGTTGCTGGGTTGAGGGAGGCCCAATACATTAAAGGATAAAGCCTGGATTCTGCAGTCTTCGTGTGCATGCTCTCTTCTTTCAAGGGAGCTGTGAGCTGTGTGGATATAGGTGTGTGCATAAATCCAGTATTCAAATCAGGTATTCACTGTTATAGTTCAGATTCTAAACAAACCAAACTCAAAAATACTCAAACCTTACAAATTGTAAAGTTATATCTTCAATTTATACATTACTCAACACCATTAAATTAATATACCATTATTGATTCTGTAACTACAAACCAAAATTAAACTACACAAAAATTGAAACCTTCTACCTAAACCTTTAATTTATAATTCAACCAAACACCTTCAAAATATTTTAACTCATACACCTCCATACAGAGGGTAGTAAACTGGGATCCCTGATCAAATATCGATAAGAAAAACACCGACCTACAAAAACATCGCCGCAAAAATATCGTACACAAAAATATCGTCACCATATACTTAAACAAGGATTTACACAAATATCGATAATTTATTATCGACTACAAAAATATCGTTTTAAATTATATCGACTACAAACATTTCGACTAATAAAATATCGAAAATACTTTAAATAATATGAAACACTACAAAAATATCGACAACACTATTATCGACTTATATACAGCCTTTTAACGAATACAAAAAATATCGACAATTTTATTTAACATTAAATACACACTCCTCTCAACATCATAACAATATAATTATTAATACCTTTTAAATAAATACTAAATAAACATATATATATATATATAGTATATATTTAAAATATATATAAAGTAGTTATTAATACACAAATAAATATAAACTCGCTTAATAGTTCAAATACACTCAGTAAAAAATATTTATTAACACACATTACATATATAAATAGTTTTTAAATTATAAACAAAACGTATAAATTTAAATCTAAAACACATACAAAACATATTTAATTATATACTACTACTAAATAACAAAGAAAACACCCTCATTAAAAAATAACAGATCCCAAATGCAAAGTAAAGTTCTCAGCCAATAAATTTAAACTAAATCTCCATCAACCAATCAAAATGCAGAAGTACTTAACTAGCTACTATAAAAACAATTACATAATTAACTACAAATTACCATTTTTGGAACAAACACGAAGAAAAATGGTTACTTTGCTGAAGAGAAAAGACAACTAACCTAGACCAACTACTATAACATATTATACAACAACACAAGTAAGTAAATTCCCACTTTATGTACTATTAAAAACTCTAGAACCTTTGCTAATCTTCCTAAAACATATAAATGCTCTCTTTTTTTTATTTAAAACAAAACTTCCTATCACAACAGCAAAAAAGAATAAATGTACAAAAAAAATGCCCAACCTTATCAATACCTACTTAGAAATGTAACAAATAAAGATTTTCCAAACTAAACGTTAAAATGAAATTGTCTAAGCTGTAAATAAATACAAATATAATACACAACTAATACAAATACTTATTTTTTCAGCTTCAACAAACTTCAACTACCAAACTACATCTATGCAAACAAAAGCTTCTACCAAATAAAGTAAGTATACTCACAATGTAAACAAATATTAACAAAAGAGAAATAACTAAATATCAAACAATATCATTAATTACAACTATTTTCTACCACAACTACAGGAATTACAACAGTGAAACTCCAATAAAAAGAAATAAAGACATCAAGGGAACAGAAAGAACAACATTGTAAGTATATTTTTAAAATTACTAATTAAACCTACAAATTTAAATACATTTATTGCCTATTTACTAAAAACACATATATATATGTCTTCACAGATATATCCTAGAAATGGCAGAAGGAGCTACTTTTATAACATCTCAAAAAGGAAAAATAATGCTCAGCTACATGGGTTATACCTACACCCAAGAAAAAGTAAAAGATAACAAAACACATTGGAAATGTAGCAAATACTATTCAACTGCATGCTATGGTAGAGCTACAACTGTAGATAACAATGTTGTAAATGTACGAGGGCATAACCACCCACCCAATGTAACGAAGTAGAAGTAAGGGAAGCATTAGAAACAGTGAGAGAAGCAAGTACAGGCTCCCAACAAACAAGCACTGCAATTTTGAAAAATGTATTGACCAAAGTACCAGAACACGTAACAGGACAGCTACCCTCAATCCCCAACTTGAAACGATTAATAGCTAAAACTAAAAGAGCATCTGATCCAACTCCACCTCCACCTCAAACTTTTCATGAAATTAAAATATATCCTGAATATACTATTACCCATAAAGAAGACAAATTCTTGATGTATGATAACGAAAGCCATGATAAAAGAATTCTACTTTTTGCAACAAATAACAACTTGCAAAAACTAAAAAAGTGTGTCCAAAACCTTTTTATCAAATTTATACCATCCATGGTGAATACCAGGAAACTAATATCCCATTAATTTATACATTGCTGCCAAATAAAACAAACACAACCTACATAGAAATATTAACAACAATCAAAGAATTAACAGATAATTACTATCCACAAAGAATAATAATAGACTTAATAATAGACTTTGAAATTGCTATGATACAAGCTATACTAAAAATATACCCACACACTGCCATACAAGGGTGTTATTATCATTACAATCAAAGTATATGGAGACACTTACAAAAATCTACCATAAGTATAGACTACTCTACAAACAGCAACTTTGCTTACCAGATCAAACAATTAATAGCACTAGCATACGTCCCAACAACAGAAGCTGCAAATTACTAAAATTTATTAATTGACAGTCCTTTCTACCGCACTAATGAAAAAAAAATAACTCCCTTCTTAGACTATTTCGAAGACACCTGGGTAGGAAGATTACATCGTTCAGGTCACCGCAGACAACCTAAATTCCAAATTCCCTGGTGGAATGTCTACGCTAGCACTATTTTAAAGATAACCAGAAACAAATCTGGAAACCCTACTGCACTGCTCAAGACACTCCAGTGAGTGTAACAAAATTATTCTCAATGTTCAAGTGGAAAAT
The DNA here is from genome assembly GCF_964261635.1 of Lissotriton helveticus. Classification (NCBI taxonomy): domain Eukaryota; kingdom Metazoa; phylum Chordata; class Amphibia; order Caudata; family Salamandridae; genus Lissotriton; species Lissotriton helveticus. The sequence goes on along the minus strand of NC_136067.1, from coordinate 1,327,238,123 downwards.
GTAGGCAACAATTTGCAAACATCTATACAAAGTAATCAATGAAGGAAGAAGAAATAGCAATAATGAAGAAATCTTCAAATGACGTGCAGATGCTTGATGCGTTTTATTTTTCAGAAGAGGTTTGTTAGCTGTCACAAATTTCTCCACTGCAGCATCATCATTTCAATGTGAAACATTCCCAATGCATTTCGGGCATGCGGTGCCCTTCATCAGGGGAATCTACAAAGATCAATACAGTTTCTTAATACACAAATCCTCAGTGGAAGCAGATATACATGAGCACATTCATGGGGTTAGTTTTAAATAAATAAACGAACTGGCATTAGCAGAAAGATCTTAACAGAAGACTAAGCAAAGTTCCAGTGCACAAAGTATGCAAATGAAGCGTGAATGATAAGGAAAACAAAATAAAGTGCAAGCGTGAGTGACTAAATGATAGATCAAAAGTCCACACCAAAAAACGATCCCAAGTGCACATGTCTTGAAGTGTAAAAGACAAAAAATGGCTTCGAGAAAAGGAACAAGCATAGCAAAAAGCTAATTCTTACTATGATAGGTAGCCTCGAGCTACCTTCGACGACAATAAGTTTGCCGGGCTGGGAAGCCCGGAGGGCTAAGGAAAGTTAGCAAATGTTACTCGTGCGCCGAAATAGCTCAAAAAGTTACACTCACTGGAGTGTCTTGAGCAGTGCACTAGGGTTTCCAGATTTGTTTCTGGTTATCTTTCAAATTGTTAGCACAGAAGGTAAAGCAGGGCCTTTTTTCCTAGTACACGCATTTTGATGACATTAGACTAATCATTGTTTAATGGTATATTTGATTAGTTTAGTTTACTGAGTGCATACCAGCTGCTATTTTTTATAGTACGCTAGCACTATAGCACAAAAAGCCAAAAAAATAACGCGGTAGAAGGATGGCATAATGCCGTTCAATCTACAATAGGGAGAGGACAACCAACACTTCACAAACTCATCCAATGTATCAAAAAAGAACAAAGCTACCAAGAGCTAAGAATAGAACAATCTTTATCAAAAATCGGACCAAAACTAAGCAAACAAACAATAAATATGTACGAATATCTCCAACAAAAAACCAGAATGTACCGAAACATCCAAGGTCTAGAATACATAGACCTAATAGCAAAATCCATCCTTTAATAAAATACACATAGCAAACCATAAAAACATATATAAAACATAACTTTTTTTTTAATGTTAGTTAAATTATGTCATGGGATGTAAAATATAAATTAATATCACAAGACATAATATAACTAATAAAAATACAAATCCACAAATAAAATGACCCACTCCAAAAATCCAAGCAAAAAACAATCCAGATAGTGATGACAAACCACAAAAAATGTAAAAATACAACTGTTTAAAAACAATCCAACGTAGCAATCCTCTCGATAACGAAACCATAAAAACCCGAAAATAATTCACTATAAAAAATGCTCCAAAATCCCGAAAAATAAGGAAATATATGTAAACTAGTAAAAAACACTAGTAACAACAATTTCCTTTCCTTAAAAAAAAAAAGCGAGAGCAATTCCATCCGTTCACAAAAATGGTCACCTGTAAATAACGTACATACAAAACCCACCCATAACAAATAATATACCCACAAATCAAATAAACAACAAATAAAACCTATGAATATACATAAAAAAATGATTAAAAGCAAAACATTAACATTACATCAATATTAGATAGTAAACGAACTACGCTATCACTAACGTACTTAAATAACACGTACATTTTACATAACTAGTTAAATAACACACATAGCAACACATATACACTACTACTAACTAAAAACACCTTAAAACTAACTTAAAAGTAATTAAAATCAAACTTACATTAAGAAACACGAAGCAGCTCCCAACCGCAAGGTTCCGTCTTCACAAATGACCCAAACAACGATGTAGATAGTCTAAAAAGTGAACTAAGGAAAACAAAATGGCGGCAAAATTAAAACAAAAATAGGACTACATCCCTATAGAAATGACTAGAAAAAAAATTTAAAAATGTTTACAATTTTGTTTACACTGTTTTTATTATTTTTAAAATGTGTAAAATAAACATATTAATATTCTAAAATATACATTACTTACTTTATGTTAAAATATATATAATAGAAAAAGTAATGTATATTAAAAATATGTTTATAACATTAACTCTTTATTTAGTTATAATAAACACATATTACAAATGTATGTATATACTTTTGTAAATGCAAATTGTTTGTAAATTATTTAACATATTACATTTGATTTAAATAAAATAAAATTTAATATGCTAATTAATAAAACATAATATTTAAAAATGTACAATATATATATAACAAATACTGCAATGTTATACATCATTAAATACAATTTTTTTTTACATGTATAAATGTTTTCATTGACAAACAGAAACAACACAATAAATACTGTTTATTCTAGAACAAATGTTACTATGTTACTTTATAATGATACATGCATGTGAAATAAATAATAAAATGTTACCAAAATGTGTTATTCATTTTTATACATATGTTGTCAAATATAATCTATGAAATACTTCACAATACATTACAGAATATTCAAATTAAAGAATTAAAACAATAATAATTTGTATTTATTTATAACATTGTAATATACAAATTATTCACAAAACGTAATTCAGTATTATAATTCCAAATACAATTAAAGTAAAGGAAAACACTACATAATAAATTAAAAAAATATATATTCTAATTCCAAACTCTATATAAATCACTGACAATGCTGGACAGTAAACCATAATAATTTACTAGTCTAACTCCAAATCTAACATAACTCAGGGAAAGTGCTGGACGGTAAACCATAATTATTTACTGTTCTAACTCCAAATGTAACATAACTCAGGGAAAGTGCTGGACAGTAAACCATAATAATGTACTATTCTAACTCCAAGTGCAACATAACTCAGGGAAAGTGCTGGACAGTAAACCATAATAATTTACTATTCTAACTCCAAGTGCAACATAACTCAGGGAAAGTGCTGGACTCTAAACCATAATAATTTACTAATCTAACTCCAAATCTAACATAACTCAGGAAAAGTGCTGGACAGTAAACCATAATAATTTACTATTCTAACTCCAAATCTAACATAACTCAGGGAAAGTGCTGGACAGTAAACCATAATAATTTACTATTCTAACTCCAAATCTAACATAACTCAGGGAAAGTGCTGGACAGTAAACCATAATAATTTACTATTCTAACTCCAAATCTAACATAACTCATGGAAAGTGCTGGACAGTAAACCATAATAATTTACTATTCTAACTCCAAATCTAACATAACTCGGAGAAAGTGCTGGACAGTAAACCATAATAATTTACTATTCTAACTCCAAATCTAATATAACTCAGGGAAAGTGCTGGACAGTAAACCATAATAATATACTATTCTAACTCCAAATCTAACATAACTCAGGGAAAGTGCTGGACAGTAAACCATAATAATTTACTATTCTAACTCCAAATCTGACATAACTCATGGAAAGTGGTGGACAGTAAACCATAATTATTTACTATTCTAACTCCAAATCTAACATAACTCAGAGAAAGTGCTGGACAGTAAACCATAGTAATTTACTATTCTAACTCCAAATCTAATATAACTCAGGGAAAGTGCTGGACAGTAAACCATAATAATTTACTATTCTAACTCCAAATCTAACATAACTCATGGAAAGTGCTGGACAGTAAACCATAATAATTTACTATTCTAACTCAAAATCTAACATAACTCAGGGAAAGTGCTGGACAGTAAACCATAATAATTTACTATTCTAACTCCAAATCTAATATAACTCAGGGAAAGTGCTGGACAGTAAACCATAATAATGTACTATTCTAACTCCAAATCTAACATAACTCAGGGAAAGTGCTGGACAGTAAACCATAATAATTTACTATTCTAACTCCAAATCTAACAAAACTCAGAGAAAGTGCTGGACAGTAAACCATAATAATTTACTATTCTAACTCCAAATCTAATATAACTCATGGAAAGTGCTGGACAGTAAAGCATAATTATTTACTATTCTAAATCTAACATAACTCAGAGAAAGTGCTGGACAGTAAACCATAATAATTTACTATTCTAACTCCAAAATCTAATATAACTCAGGGAAAGTGCTGGACAGTAAACCATAATAATTTACTATTCTAACTCCAAATCTAACATAACTCATGGAAAGTGCTGGACAGTAAACCATAATAATTTACCATTCTAACTCCAAATCTACATAACCTAGGGAAAGTGCTGGACAGTAAACCATAATAATTTACTATTCTAACTCCAAGTCCAACATAACTCAGGGAAAGTGTTTGACAGTAAACCATAATAATTTACTATTCTAACTCCAAATCTAACATAACTCAGGGAAAGTGCTGGACAGTAAACCATATTAATTTACTATTCTAACTCCAAAATCTAATATAACTCAGGGAAAGTGCTGGACAGTAAACCATAATAATTTACTATTCTAACTCCAAATCTAACATAACTCATGGAAAGTGCTGGACAGTAAACCATAATAATTTACCATTCTAACTCCAAATCTACATAACCTAGGGAAAGTGCTGGACAGTAAACCATAATAATTTACTATTCTAACTCCAAGTCCAACATAACTCAGGGAAAGTGTTTGACAGTAAACCATAATAATTTACTATTCTAACTCCAAATCTAACATAACTCAGGGAAAGTGCTGGACAGTAAACCATATTAATTTACTATTCTAACTCCAAATCTAACATAACTCAGAGAAAGTGCTGGACAGTAACCCATAATAATTTAATATTCTAACTCCAAGTCCAACATAACTCAGAGAAAGTGCTGGACAGTAAACCATAATAATTTACTATTCTAATTCCAAGTCCAAAATAACTCAGGGAAATAGCTGGACAGTAAACCATATTAATTTACTATTCTAACTCCAAATCCTACATAACTCATGGAAAGTGCTGGATAGTAAAAATATTCAAATTTAGAAATTTAAACTTTTAAAATACAAATTTCACATTTCAAAATTTAAATTAAACTAAAATCTCTTTTTCACATTTATTATAAAATTAATCTAAACTTTTGAAAATGATTACCCACTCTTATCCCCTATAAATACAATAATCCACTCACTAAATATATATACAATACTTAATTATATATACCATATTTTCATTAAAATCAAATTAAAATATTCCAAATTTTAATTTTCAAAATGTTTAATTGTTTTACACCAAAAGATGTTTTAAAAAAAATATTTCTAATAAACATTTATAATTGCTTTCCACAATTACCCACTCTAAACACAACTATCCAAAGGTATTTGCAAATTGTATATTATATAAAAATATATGATAATCAAATATTTTCTATTTTAAAATTTTTAATTTCGAAATCTAAAAATAATTTCCTAGTAAATTTTAATAATTGTAAAATATTCACTCAAGTTTTTTAATTTACTACCCACCCTTATACCCTATGAACACAAGAACCTACTCCAAAAATATTTACACATTCAGTAATATATAAAAATTAAAAATATAATAAATAATTTCTAATTTAAGTAAGTAAGTAATATAAGCTTTATTCGATTTTCGCAAAATCATAAAAGCACAATACATACATATAAAAACATCACATCACAGTTAATAGATGCTTGCATATGCTTTTTAACAATTAAAAACGACAATTAAAATAATCAAGTCTTAAAAACTCATTCAAATACCATACAATGAGAAATGAATTGATGCTAACCAACACAATAGACATAGAGGGTACAAATGTTTTACAGCATGGTTTTCCGCAACAACATAACAGATTTTAAGAAGCAGGAAACTGCAAAAATCACATGTTCGTCTTCAAGTTTTAACAGTCTTAAAAAAGCAGACCTACAGTTTCTTACACCCCAACGATTTAACAAGGGTTTTAAATAAAGTTTTCTAGGGGTGGAATAGAAGGAACAAAAGAACATTAGATGTAAATTGGATTGAAATGCGGTGTTGTCGCACAAACATGTCAGAGTCGGTGAGGACCAATTGTTCATCTCCGGTACAGAAATCATACGAAAGAAAATCCCTAAACGGAGACGGGTCAAAAGCATTCTGTGATAAGGGCTGGGGTCTACTTTTAAGTACATTTGCATGCCTTCATTAGGGGTGATTTCTTGGAAGTTTAAGATGGTTTGTTTATTCTTTTCAGCGTTCCATCTCAAAGTTTCCAGATGGGAGGTCAGTGTTTTTTTGAGAACTGATCTAGACACGCCCTCCAGGGTCCTCGGATTTACATAATAATCTGAAAGGCCTATTTCGCTAAGAACAGATCTGCAACCCCGTCAAGGGCCAAGCAATCCTCCAGGAGGTCCCTATTAAAACTGGCCTCCCTGGTTGACCATACCTTGTGCTATAGGAGGATTGGGGCCATCTTAATTATATCACCCAAATGCTTAACTCCAACCTCTATGTGTGTCATAAATGAGGATGTAGTCTTTGGGACACCTAGAAGGTAGCTGATGAATTGGTTCTCACAGCTCTGCAAAGATCGGTCCTTCTCGATGCCCCAAAGTCCCGCCCCGTATGTGGCTGTGGACACGCATTTCGCATGATATATTTGTACCAGTTCTTTGGTTGGATTACCACCCACTCTATTAGAAAAAGCGCGTAAGGCGCCTATGCTGTGGATAAAGGCCAACTTCCTTGCTTCAATCGCCTGTCTCCACCGACATTTCCTGTCAAACAGTATGCCAAGGTAGCAGAACTTGTCTACGATGGCTATATTCTGCTTGTTCAGGAACACATTACATGACATCTTACTGCGCTTATTAGTGCACGGCATGGTAAAAGTCTTCGAAATGTTTACTTTCAGCCCTCTATCCTGCATAAAACCTGCAAATTTAGTCACTGCCCTCTGCAATCCCACCTGGGTCTGGGACATTATGGCCGCGTCATCGGCATACAGGAGGATTGGCGTCGGTACACCTTTCACAGTAGGGTAATCGTTTTGAAAAAGAGAGAGATATTGGCCCACTGAGTTTATGTAGTACGTGAATAGCCTGGGGGCTAGGATGCACCCTTGCCTAACCCCTCTTGACAGGGCGAATTTATCAGTACATTCACCCTGCTTGCCAAATCTCACTCTGGCCCCACAATTATGATACAGTTCTCTAATGAAAGTGATTAAGCGTGCGTCGATACCCATCTCGGCCAATGTTGACCATAACAAGGAGTGGTCCACACAATCAAAAGCTGAACTTAAATCAACAAAAGTAATAAAAAGTGCACCACCTCTAGCCTGCGTGTATTTAGCACATAAAAGGGCCAAATTTAAACACTGCTCAACAGTCCCTATGCCCATCCTAAATCCATATTGAAGGTGTGAGACTACATTATGTTCCTCCTCCCACTCCTGAAGTCTCTTTAAAATAATCCTCCCTGCTAATTTCATGAGGCCATCTAATAGGGATATTGGCCTGTAGCAGGTTGGATCATCACGCCTTCCCTTTTTAAAAATGGGGACCACTATTGCGTCCGACCAGCTTTCTATAAACCCCTTTTGATTGCCTTTATTCAGTACGTTTGTAAGCAAAGGGGCCCAAAAATCTGGTTCAGCTTTATACACGTCTACCGGTGTACAATCTGGCCCTGGTGCTTTACCTGATGCGCTGTCCCTAATTGCGTCCTGCATTTCCCCTACAGTAAATGTTATATCAATTGGGAATGGACAGGCACGAAGCTGGGTCTCCCTCCTACTATCTATAGGTCGTGGAACAGTCGGGACCTGTCCTATCGAAATGATAGTGTCAGCTGGCTTTGTGTCCATATATAGCTGTGAAAAGTGTTTCAGCCATCTGTCACCAGTTATTGCCAGATCTATTTTATTCCCCCTGTTATTTGGTTGGTACAAAGACTGGACCAGTCTCCAGAACTTGGTGGTATTTTTCTGGGCGGATGCTTCTCTTAGTGTGGCCCATGCTTGCTTTTGTAAGGCCTGGGTTCTATCTTTTAATGCGCATTTATATACTCGCCTAGCCATACGAATTATGTCGGGATCCCTAGGTTTGAGGGCCAATACTTTTTTAAGGTCTTTTAACGCTTTTGTGCACTTCCCATCAAACCAACCTTCTCTAGGTGAGTGATTATTTTTCGCTGCCCGAGTCAACAAGTTTTTTATCCGCTGTTGGATGTTAGCAAAGGCAGTCATAACAGAAAAAGAGTCCGCCTGATCCTCTAGACAGAGGTTAACATCATTTGCGGAATCGGAGAGTAAATTTTTCAAAAACACACCGGGTATAATCCTCTCCCATTTCACAACATAGCCATTGGTTTTAGCTAAATCAATCCTATAGGGGTACGTGGAAAGGGTAGATTTTTTAGCATTACACTCCTTTATTTTTACGCTGATGGAAAGGGGATAATGATCACTAAATACATCCTTACCCACCACCCACGAGGTCAGTATTTCAGTATTGGCAGTAGATATCAAAATAAAATCGATTGTTGAATTACAGTCTCTACCAAAAAAGGTTGGCTCAAACTGCACGGGTGCGGGACAAACCTGGTTGGCAAAGCAAAGATCAAATTTAAGGGCGAATGTATTTAACAACATCCCCCTCTTTGTGTGCACAAAATGAGTAAGGTTTTCTTCGTCGAGATCCACAATACCACACAAAGGTGAATCGGAATGTGGGCAAATCGTGCAGTTAAAATCCCCTGCCCACATTATTATTGCCCCCTTAAGATGAACCACAGTATGTGACAACAAACGTGATATATCTAACATGGTGGACTCCAATTCATTATCAACCATATTATTATAAAAATTCAACAATACTATGTTCTCTAAGGAGCACCACTTAAAAAATAAGATTTGGAAGTGGGTGTTAGAAAAAAATTTGTGGATCTTGACCTTTGCTGTTGTTGAGACGTAGACACAAAGCCCCCCCTTGTTGTGACCCTGAACTGATGGTATGGCAGGGGAATGAAACGTTTGATACCCCAGAAGATGTACTTCTTCACAGCACCAAGTTTCTTGGAGACATAAGATGTCGTGCATGTGAATAACATTTAACCAAGCTTTGTTGGTGGCCTTGCTGGCTAGACCAGCCACATTCCATGAGAGGAGTGAATTAAGGACAGGAACATAGCTGGGTTCTGCACAGGTGCGGCCTAGGTTCACACAAGATGGATCAATTTGTTGTGTTCTGGTGGTATAAATATAGGAAGGGCTCAAAGGTGTGGGAGTAGGATCGTTATGCAAGGACTGTTGGAACTGAGGATAATCAGGTAGCTGTGGTTCACTCAGAGAATCCATACGCGCCACTGTGCTGCCATAGTTGCTCTTAGAATGGTTTTTAAACGGGCTGGATGGCAATAAGTGGGCAGAAGTGTGTTGACTAGTCCGCTGACCCACAAAAGATTTTTCTGTAATAATTGACTTGTGAAGTCATTCATTGTCATCTAAGCCTGAGAGCGGATGATAAAAATTGGACAGAGGTATGTTCCAGAAGTCTTTTGGATTGTAAGGACTTGGATCACCCCAGTGGACGTTGGAATTCTGATAATTTCTCGATGGTAATAATACCTGACTGGATTGCAACCGGGAATCGTTAGTGTATTCAAAGGGGTTCTGTACCCTTGGTGTCCTCACGTGGGCTAAACTATCTGAGGCAGGAGGTCTATACGGCAAAGGAGCAAAAGTATTCGGATGATGGGGAAAAGAAGTGTTATGGGCCACATGATGTTTATGGAATGTAAATGTATTAAAACCACCAGGGGTTTGTGGGCAACCATAGCTATCAGGATGGTGAAATCTGGGCTGGGCTGACGGCTTATTCAGCATAGCCTCAGGATAGAAATAGCTAAGGTTATGAGTTGAAATTCCCCCCTCCCCCGTTCCAGGGTACCAGTCGCTAATATAGGTTACCAATCTGTGATCCTTGAAGTTAACTAGGATCACGTCGCCTTTGATATCCTTAGGTCTGGTACCTACCCAGTGGCATCGCCTGGCCAAGACGATATCACCGTTAAGGTGGGGCGGAAGTGGTCTGTTTCTCCTCAGCCAGTAAATAACCTTATTTTTTAAATTGGCCTGATGTTCACGTTTGCCTTCTGGCGGGGGTGGCACTCCTGTGAGGGCTATAACATAGTTTAAGCATTCAGGAGGCAGATCTGCGATGTTCTGTGTTGTTCTATTTGGTTGATGTGGAACGGAGGGAGGGGGTTTTAAGTTAGTACTCTTAAGGGGATGCGTACTTTGGGGATTTAGAGGGGTATTGGGTTTTTCTATGGTCTTAGGTTTTTCCAATGCAGTAGTAATTTTATCGTTACCATTATTGCTAATTTTGGCATATGGTATAGGATTCCGGGATGGTTTTGGTGACCCGGCTGGGGATGGTACGGTTACCTTAGAGGTACCAATCATAGTCTTGGATCTTTTGGGTTCTCTAATAGGCTGAGATAAAACTCTAGGGGCATTCGATTTCGGGCAAGGTGACCCCAGTTGTCCTTGCAGAATTTTTTCAACACTCTCCCCTAATCTTTTGATCCTTTCCGTAAGAGGGAGGATCAATGCCCTGATAAGACAATCAATGTCATCCAATAGTCCTGCATAACTAGGTACCGAGATGGAGCTGGAAGTCATCTCTTTCACGGGGCCTACAACCCCAACCTTATTTGGAATAGTAAATATAGTTTGTGGCGCTTGATTGGGAGGTATAGCACTCTTTTTAATTATCAGCTTCTTTCTTCGCTTCCTTGGTGGAGAGCCAGAAGAGATTTTACTGGCAGGAGGTTTAAAGCTCTTAGTAGTGTCCCTAAGCAGTGACGATATCGACTGGCCCTCAGTAGTACACTTAGTATGGTGGTCAGGTATGCTCGGTGTGAACACGGGAGATGGAATACCTGGATCATAAAGAAGGGCTGTTTCTACAAAGGGGGTGCTTAGATCTATTGTCTGGGTATCAGGTACCTGAGAGTGAATGGAGTCCGAGATATTAATAATGTCATTCTGTGCAAAGGAATTAGTCTGAAAGATAAGGGGAATATCTTCTATGGGAGGTGAAGGATTGGCATGTTCTAGTGATGAGGTTAAATCCATTGAGGTAGAAAGGGATGTTGTTGTTGCGTCTAAAGGTAGAATAGGTGTTAGTTTCAACTTGTCAATGGAAAGGCGTCGACCCGCCCGTTTCTCGGCCAAAGAGAGCTCCCGGTCTACATCAGTCTTAATTTTGGCAAAAAATGTGTCCAAAGGACCTAGCAAAGAAGACCCTTGTATGGCCTGTGTCTGTAATGGCTCAAAGGTAGACATCGCTAAGGATGGAAAAAGGGCGTATAAAGCAAAAATTATAAAAAGGAACACTTAATGACACAAATAAGATGACAGCGAGGGCAAAGAGAGTGGGCCCGGCCCGGCCTCTATCGGCCCCGGACGGCCACAGACGGTCCCGCCCTTGTCCCGGGCTTCTCCCGGCACCCTCCCGTGCACTCCCGCGCAGCGGGATCTACGCCTACTTAATATAACTCCCTGTTGGAAGGTCTAGCGGGCGGGCGGGCCGGCAGGGAGAGCAGCCCAGCTGTTCCTAAGGGCGCGCCGGGACTCCTGGTCCTTGGAGTCCCAGCCAATGCTCGCAGCCCTGCCGGTTGCCCACTGAGTGCCCCGAAGAGTCTTACAACTATCGCCTGTGTCCGTGGGCGCTGCGGGACCCGCGGAGCGGGTCCGGCGAGGTCCTGTGTTGCGGGCTAACAGGAAGCAGAAAAGAGCAAGGAAGCCTGGTAATGCGCTGCGTCCACAAGCAGCGCGGTATGGGAGAGGGAGCGCTCAATCCCAGGTGCAGGCAGCTTTTGATCAGGAGCGGGCGGGCGGGGCCGGCAGGGAGAGCAGCCCAGCTGTTCCTAAGGGCGCGCCGGGACTCCTGGTCCTTGGAGTCCCAGCCAATGCTCGCAGCCCTGCCGGTTGCCCACTGAGTGCCCCGAAGAGTCTTACAACTATCGCCTGTGTCCGTGGGCGCTGCGGGACCCGCGGAGCGGGTCCGGCGAGGTCCTGTGTTGCGGGCTAACAGGAAGCAGAAAAGAGCAAGGAAGCCTGGTAATGCGCTGCGTCCACAAGCAGCGCGGTATGGGAGAGGGAGCGCTCAATCCCAGGTGCAGGCAGCTTTTGATCAGGAGCGGGCGGGCGGGGCCGGCAGGGAGAGCAGCCCAGCTGTTCCTAAGGGCGCGCCGGGACTCCTGGTCCTTGGAGTCCCAGCCAATGCTCGCAGCCCTGCCGGTTGCCCACTGAGTGCCCCGAAGAGTCTTACAACTATCGCCTGTGTCCGTGGGCGCTGCGGGACCCGCGGAGCGGGTCCGGCGAGGTCCTGTGTTGCGGGCTAACAGGAAGCAGAAAAGAGCAAGGAAGCCTGGTAATGCGCTGCGTCCACAAGCAGCGCGGTATGGGAGAGGGAGCGCTCAATCCCAGGTGCAGGCAGCTTTTGATCAGGAGCGGGCGGGCGGGGCCGGCAGGGAGAGCAGCCCAGCTGTTCCTAAGGGCGCGCCGGGACTCCTGGTCCTTGGAGTCCCAGCCAATGCTCGCAGCCCTGCCGGTTGCCCACTGAGTGCCCCGAAGAGTCTTACAACTATCGCCTGTGTCCGTGGGCGCTGCGGGACCCGCGGAGCGGGTCCGGCGAGGTCCTGTGTTGCGGGCTAACAGGAAGCAGAAAAGTGCAAGGAAGCCTGGTAATGCGCTGCGTCCACAAGCAGCGCGGTATGGGAGAGGGAGCGCTCAATCCCAGGTGCAGGCAGCTTTTGATCAGGAGCGGGCGGGCGGGGCCGGCAGGGAGAGCAGCCCAGCTGTTCCTAAGGGCGCGCCGGGACTCCTGGTCCTTGGAGTCCCAGCCAATGCTCGCAGCCCTGCCGGTTGCCCACTGAGTGCCCCGAAGAGTCTTACAACTATCGCCTGTGTCCGTGGGCGCTGCGGGACCCGCGGAGCGGGTCCGGCGAGGTCCTGTGTTGCGGGCTAACAGGAAGCAGAAAAGAGCAAGGAAGCCTGGTAATGCGCTGCGTCCACAAGCAGCTCGGTATGGGAGAGGGAGCCTAATTTCAAATTTCAAATTTCGAATTTAGAAATTGATTTCCTTCAAATTTTAAATTTGTTAAAAATATTCACACACTTTTTAAAATTACTACCCACCATTATCCCCTATAAACTCAACAACCCGTCCTAAAACATTTACACATTTTAAAATATATAAAAAATAAAAATATAATAAAATATTTCTAATTTCAAATTTCGAATTTAGAGATTGATTTCATTCAAATTATAAATTTATAAAAAATATTCACACACTTTTTAAAATTACTACCCACCCTTATCCCCTATAAACCCAACAACCCGCTCCTAAAATATTAACTAAAATAATTAAAATATTTAATAAATTTATGTTTATTATTAACATACATTTTTTTAAAATATAAATAAAATAACAGACTATTAAACTAGTAAACAAATCATACCATTATAAACATAATATCGATAATATTTACATCGATATTTATTTCAACTATATTTACTACAATGATATTTTACAATGTCGATATTTCTTCTGTATTTATTAAACGATATTTACGACATCGATATTTAATTCATCGATATTTAACACAGACGATATTCTTACCTCGATATTCTGCTTTTTGATATGTCACCGTCGATGTTCCTGCTGTATACCAGTAAACTCATTAGCCACACTACATTAACTATAACTTGCCACTTTACCAGGCACTGCATTCTCATAAAAGATGTGATAACTATTATTGTCACTACTAACATTTTAAATGGTATAAGTGATATATTATATGAAAGGTTATGAGTGCATGGAGAACGAGCGAGTTATACTGAATGTAGTGTTGCTACAGAGTTGAATGTGCATAAGTTATAAAACAAATTGCAGGTGTTGAGTAAACTGTAAATGAAAGATATATGTAGAAGTTTTCAATTCTTAATTTTCGTGTAGTTTACCATACCAAACCAAGCTCTGCATTAGTGTTAATGTAAAAGCATAGTTTTTCACTGACCCCAAACAGGCCACTAAATTCTGTCACAGACAAGCTCAGAGCACATCAGAAGATGAGGATGCCTCTCCCGGAAATCCTAGGTAGGGGGGTTCCACAACTTTAAAATGCATGCCTTTACCAAGATCTTTACTATGCAAGGTAAGTACATTTAAGGGAAGTAAAAACCCAAATATATATATATATATTGTGTGTATGTATGTATGTGTATATGTGTATATATACATACACACACACACACACACACACACTTGGGTGCATTCATACCCACACGTAATTTTTGAGGCACCCCCCAACCCCAGCACCTTTTATGAAAAATAATTCTACATTTAAATGGTTATCTTTATTAGGGGTACCCCCTGTCTTTTTTAAATGACCCAATCCACCCTATATCTCTACCCACTCTAGACCAGAAAAATACCCTTACCACCCGCTACAATTACCCACCCCATAACCTTAAAAATATCCTTACCACCCTATAACCCTACTTCACTACTAAACCCTAAAAATACCCTTACCACCCTATACCCCAGTCACCCCTAAATCCTAAAAATACCCTTACCACCACTTACCCATGCCCACTCCGAAACTAAGATATATATATATTCACTGAAAAAACCATAGGTTTTACACACGTTATAGTTAGGAAGTAGCATTTACAAAACCTATGAAATTCACTGAAAAAACCATAGGTTTGACACCAGTTATAGTTAGCTGGAAATTTTACTGATATAAAACCAATGAAATTCCACGTTATAGTTAGTTGGACTCACTATAACTTGCGCGTGTAATGCACTGCTGATGACGTCACATATTACATCACTCATGACATCACTGATGACACCATCCAGTGAATGTGTATCTTTCTGAAAAATAAATATGTGTTATATATGTATATATTATTGAATATCTTAGTGAATACATATATTAGTGAGTAATGCTTAAATATTTAAATACATGTATTAGTGTTTCACTTTGTGTATAAGTGGCTGCATGGGTTGATGAGTAGGTACATGTGTATGTATATAGGTGATTAGATGTTTTTCTTAGTATCAGTATGAGTGTTTGCATGCTTTGGTGGGAGTATTACTTAGTACATAGATGCAAGAATGACTGAGTCTCTGTTTGTATGTGTTTTGAAGACAGCATATGTGCAGGACTGTATGGGTGGATTCGTGTGCATATGTCTGTGTTAGTGAGTGAATGACTGTCTTATTAGTGTCTTTATCAGTAACTACATATGTTTTAATGTAGTATATGTGAATATTGATGTATATAAGTGACTATATGTGAGAGTGAGGGATTGTAAAAGTTCCTGTTTAAATTAGTATGTGTTTCTAGAAGTGATTTTTTAAGAGAGTAAGTATGTGTAAGTTTCCTTAGAAGTAAAGTGGTAGTGTGTGTATATTTGTTTATGCAAATAAATGTATGTTCAATAGTTTATTTGCATGTGTGAGTATGTGTGTGAATAACTTTTGGATGACTGTCGGTGTGTAACAGGATGTGTAGGTGTATCACTACATATGATTAGTGAATATATGTATGAGTGACTATATAGAACTGTTGGTGAATTAGTGCATGTGTATATACATGGTGGAATTATTGAATTGGTTGTTGTAACTGGTATGGGTATCTCCATTTTTTTGAACATTTTAGTTTCTATTTTTGAATATGCGTTTCAAGGGTTAGATTACAGTGAAAGGAGGTCTGTCACTGTGTCACAAGGATGGTGTCATCAGTGATGTCATGAGTGATGTATTATGTGACGTCATCAGCAGTGCATTACACGCGCAAGTTATAGTGAGTCCAACTAACTATAACGTGGAATTTCATTGGTTTTATATCAGTAAAATTTCCAGCTAACTATAACTGGTGTCAAACCTATGGTTTTTTCAGTGAATTTCATAGGTTTTGTAAATGCTACTTCCTAACTATAACGTGTGTAAAACCTATGGTTTTTTCAGTGAATTTCATAGGTTTTTAAAATGCTAATTCAGAAATATCTCGTGTATACAACCTATACTTTTGTCAATAAAGTTCTGGCAATATTTTTTTCAGAAAAAGCCGTTTTCTTCACTGTTCAAGTTGCATAGAGACTCCTTGTAAAGCGATACAGAATTAGAAAGTCTGTACCTTGCCTTTTTTTCAACGCATTAAAATTTGCCTGTAAATAAAAATAGCCTTTCTAAACTTTCGTGCACGACCCGGTGTGCGCACTCTCGGCAACAGTTCTCAATAAAATGGATAGCGCATTTCCAGGCTTTCGTGCGCGACCAACTGCGCGCACCCGCCTATATATTTCGTGAAAACTTTGCAATCTGAACTTATTGAATTTCTTCATAGACCCATCAAAGAACTTATAATACGTCAAAGAGACTAAACCTAGGCTTCTTTTTTAATATTATGAACATTTTCATTAAATGGAGCCGAATGTCTTTTTAAACTTTCGTGTGTGACCGAATGTACACACCTTGGTATTTTAAAAAAAAATATAAAAGGTTTTATACTTTAACAATTGTATGCTTGAATCGAGCTCAGAAGATATATTAAATCCGGATATGTTTGGATTTACTCCTTTTCACGTTTTGAAACTTCGCTGAATTAGACCGCTACTTCCAAATGGCGTACGTGACCAGATACTATCACCGTGTACACGTCTGAGACGCGCATGTGAAGTCATGTGACTTGAAAACAACACTTCCAATTGGGTCTTAGTAGTTTCTATTCTGCAATTTACACGGAGGACTCCACCCACTCCTCTCACTATCTTTTCTACTCTCAAAAGAGAACAACGTTCAACACCCTTCGGAAGACTTTGCTGAAATGGCTGCCGCCCCGCATTCATCTTCCGAATCTGAAGGAAATGAGCGACTACCTTTAAAAAGAAAAAATGAATCTTTTATTTGGCAATTTTTTACTTATCCTGAAGAACAAAAGAAAGTGAATGCGTCAAAAGTTACCTGCACGATATGCAATTCGGTTCTCTCAAGAGGAAATCCAAGAAAAAAATATTCCTTTTCGATACATACCATGGTGCGGCATGTCAAACAAGTGCACCCTGTGGAATTTGCACAGGCATCGACAAGAGCCCTGGCCACGCTATTACCATCAGAGGTGGCCAGCACATCTTCTGGTGGACGACCTGTATCTCCATCGAGTGCTGTGATGGACTTGAGACCATATCTTGCAAAGGTGCACATGAAATGCAACGAGTGTGGAGAAATTCTTCTGTACGGAGAGCAGAGCCTCATTCTTACTAAACTAAAAATTGAGAGTCATAAATGCCCCGAGAAAAGATACATTTCTTCATTTCATTTTGATCCTGTGTCACACATGAAAATGTTGTTGCAAGTTAAAAAAATCAAAAACTGCATGACACTGTTCCTGTCAAGGTAGCATAGCTGGCGGCCTAGGGGTGGAGGACCGTTGTGCAAATACCCCGGGGAGGACTCTGGATATGCTTGGTCCCTGAGATTCTTAGATGTCACTGCCTTCCACAAATGGCATAAGTCCTGGATGTTCGGTGCCATACTTGAGGGTTTGACCTAAAGACACGTCCTGCGGTGCCCTGGTCCAAAATCAAACAACATAACACTTGTTTAAAAAAAAAAAAGTTCTTTTCAGAACTAACTCATTGTACCAAAAACAGCTCCAGGAGCATATTATAAAGGGGGTTTATCTCCCCTTTTTTGGCTTTCGTTCGTGCGCGACCGTGTGCGCGCACCCGCCTATATATTTCGGGAAAACTTCGCGATTGCAACTTATTAAATTTCTTCATAGACCCATCAAAGAACTTATACTACGTCAAAGACAGTAAACCTAGGCTTCTTTTTTATTATTATGAAAATTTTCATTAAATGGAGCCGAATGTCTTTTTAAACTTTCGTGTGTGACCGAATGTACACACCTTGATATTTTAAAAAAATATATAAAAGGTTTTATACTTTAACAATTGTATGCTTGATTCCAGCTCAGAAGATATATTAAATCCGGATATATTTGGATTTACTCCTTTTCACGTTTTGAAACTTCGCTGAATTAGACCGCTACTTCCAAATGGCGTACGTGACCAGATACTATCACCGCGTACACGTCCTGAGACGCGCATGTGAAGTCATGTGACTTCCCAACAACACTTCCAATTGGTTCTTAGTAGTTTCTATTCTGCAATTTACACGAAGCACTCCACCCACTTCTCTCACATCTCTACCCTGTTATCTGCAATTGTGAACATCAAAAGGAGCTGCGCTACGCTCCTGTAAGACGCCTCACTCCCACTGCTGCAACGGCTTGGCAGTCCTCCAGATGCACAGGAACAGCCCCTCCGATCCATTGAAGTTCTCTGTCGTGAGAGGCCTCACTCCCACTGCTGCAACGGCTTGGCAGTCCTCCAGATGCACAGGAACAGCCCCTCCGATCCATTGAAGTTCTGTGTCGGTCTCAATACCACTTACGAAATGAAAATAAGCACTGAAGAATATTTATGCTGTAGCAGGAGGAGTACTACATGCTTGCAGAATGCATTCTATTACCTATAAAAAAGTGAAACACCCACGCTACAATCATATAGAATACTTCCTCTAAAGAAGCCTGTGAATAACTTTTGAACATCAGGTTAACCTTTTTTTACTCTGTCATCATTGTTAAAGATAAGTATTTACAATACTATATTAAACAATGCCATGATTTTTCCTTTTTAATTTTAAAAATCTTGCAATCTTTCACAAACCCAATACTCATGGCTTCTTTTTCGTGACAAAAATCTTGCAATATTACATACCTACATAGAATAACAGAAAAAACATAAAACTACAAAGGCCAAACAGTCTACTAAACGCGGATTTGTAACCTATGGGGCAGATTCATGTTAACTACTTCATACCCAGATATGCACCAGTTAATGTGCACCACAGTATGGTAGTGCTCCGTTACCCATGGTGTGCCACATTTGAAATGTGGCGCACCATGGTACAAAAACACCATACATGCGTAACACATCTGTGCTCAAAAACTAATGCATTGCTAGAGTTGCATCGCAACTGTGATGCAGCTCCAGCAAGGCTCACCAATGCACTATATTCACAATGCTACGTCAATACCTACGCCTGCTTCAAGCACATGCACAGTTTTGAAACAGCATGGGCCTGAAAGTCACTGAGTGAAATATCATACATTACAGTCAGCCACTTTCAAGACGCATTCCTTCAGAGGAACACTTACCGGTTATTAGAGGTAGATCGTCCGACTCCACCGGAGGAGACCCCTAATAAAAAAGACATATATAAAATGCGGACTAGCCACTGTATCGTGCTAGCAAACTTTAACTTAAAAATCGTTAGAAAAAACAAAAGGAATCGAGCAAAATTAGTAGGCCACTGATAGGATCTCTTTTTCACCTCGCTAAAATAGAAACATTAGGAACAACCCCTCATGAGAAATATGAAACTAGTGAGAGAAACCGAGCTCGACGCCATGATGGCTGCAAGATAGCTCGGCTCCGCCGCCCACCCTGCCCAAAATAACGACAAACCCTATACAAATATTATAAATAAATACAACACACCAGCAAAGTAACAGGGTAAAACGTTTTATTAAATAACTATTTACATGGCAGCCTGCTGCAACATGAAAACAACACTTCCAATTGGTTCTTACTAGTTTCTATTCTGGAATTTACACGCAGCACTCCACCCACTTCTCTCACTATCTTTTCTACTCTCAAGAGAGAACAACGTCCTACATTTTTAGGAAGACTTTGGTGAAATGGCTACCGTATCTCATTCATCTTCCGAATCTGAACAAAATTATCGACTACCTTTAAGAAGAAAAAAAGAATCTTTCATCTTGCAATTTTTCACTTATCCTGAAGATCAAAAGAAAGTAAATGCACCAAAAGTAACCTGCACGATATGTGACTCGTTTCTCTCAAGAGGAAATCCAACAAAAAAATATTCCTTTTCCATACATACCATGGTGCGGCATGTCAAACAAGAGCACCCTGTGCAATTTGCAGAGGGATTGACAAAAGCCCTGGCCACGCTATTACCATTAGAGGTGGCCAGCACATTTTTTGATCGACGACCTGTATCTCCATCGAGTGCAGAGATGGACTTGAGATATTTAACTATATATGGTCTATAACCTATAGTTTTTTCAGTGAATTTGCTCCGCCGCCCTCCCCGCCCAAAATAACGAGAAACCCTATGCAAATATTATAAAAATATACAACACACCAACAAAGTAACAGGGTAAAACGTTTAATTAAATAACTATTTACATGGCAGCCTGCTGCAACATCGATCCAAATGCATGGTTTTTTTCAGTGAAATTCCTCCGCCGCCCACCCCTGCCAAAATAAAGAGAAACCCTATGCAAATATTATAAATATATACAACACACCAAAAAAGTAACAGGGTAAAACGTTTAATTAATTAACTATTTACATGGCAGCCTGCTGCAACATCGATCCAAATGCATGACACTGTTCCTGTCAAGGTAGCATAGCTGGCGGCCTAGGGGTGGAGGACCGTTGTGCAAATACCCCGGGGAAGACTCTGCATATGCTTGGTCCCTGAGATTCTTCGATGTCACTGCCTTCCATAAATGTCATAAGTCCTGGATGTTGGGTGCCATAGTTGAGGGTTTCACCTAAAGACACGTCCTGCGGTGCCCTGGTCCAACCATCACATATACCTGCGCCAGGAGACGGCGTGGGGTGCACTGGAAGGGAGAGGCGGCGCGAATGAGCCTCCCCCACCTCCCCAGGTGGAGGTTTCTCAGCTACACCCCTAAAGACACGTCCTGCGGTGCCCTGGTCCAACCATCACATATACCTGCGCCAGGAGACGGCGTGGGGTGCACTGGAAGGGAGAGGCGGCGCGAACGAGCCTCCCCCACCTCCCCAGGTGGAGGTTTCTCAGCTGCACCCCAGCACTTCACTCGACATAGGCGGCCGGCTCCCAGGGTCCGGCGGAACTTTTAGCCTTTTGGTGACTCTTCCATTCTGGACCTTGTCCCACAATCCGTTTGACCTGAAGACACGTCCTGCGGTGCCCTGGTCCAACCATCAAATATACCTGCGCCAGGAGACAGCGTGGGGTGCACTGGAAGGGAGAGGCGGCGCGAACGAGCCTCCCCCACCTCCCCAGGTGGAGGTTTCTCAGCTACACCCCTAAAGACACGTCCTGCGGTGCCCTGGTCCAACCATCACATATACCTGCGCCAGGAGACGGCGTGGGGTGCACTGGAAGGGAGAGGCGGCGCGAACGAGCCTCCCCCACCTCCCCAGGTGGAGGTTTCTCAGCTGCACCCCAGCACTTCACTCGACATAGGCGGCCGGCTCCCAGGGTCCGGCGGAACTTTTAGCCTTTTGGTGACTCTTCCATTCTGGACCTTGTCCCACAATCCGTTTGACCTGAAGACACGTCCTGCGGTGCCCTGGTCCAACCATCACATATACCTGCGCCAGGAGACGGCGTGGGGTGCACTGGAAGGGAGAGGCGGCGCGAACGAGCCTCCCCCACCTCCCCAAGTGGAGGTTTCTCAGCTGCACCCCAGTGCTTCACTCGACAAGATGAGTTGCGCCCGCTCCTACGGCACAGTGCCTCGCTCGGCCAGCTGAATTACGCCTGCTCTTGCTATTACAGCGACTCACCCGCCATCCGGCTGAATTGCACCCACTCTTCTGGTACAGCGACAGGCGGCTGCCACGGAGCTCAGGAAATGGCGGTCGGCTCCACAGACTTGGGCCTGGCCTGCAAGGATGGCTCTGGACAACCCTGGAACTCGGACGCTTGACTGCTACGGCATGGGCCTCATTCCCAAAAGCGTCCCCTCAGCCTTGAAGATACTACAAGAGTCACCGGGGCCCCCGACTCCCGCAGACTTCCGGTGGGCAGCTTCTGCCATGATTGCTCGCAGAATGGCCACGACGTAGCCACGGGGTGCTCTCATGCTGACGCCAGCTTCAGTCTGAAACATCCAGAAACACTGTAGTATCGCGTTGTCGCGTAATGCGTCATATGACGCGCCGCGTTAGCGCATCCGGTGCGCGAAGCGCAGCTTCCCGGAAGCGATCCGGGGCGCGGCGCGAAGCGCGTAACGTAAGCATAACAGGTCATGTGACTTGTTAATAAAACTTTTCATTGGTTCATTTCACTTTTGGTTTCCTAATGATGTAAGGCTAGGTCATGTGACCTAAAAGTAACACTTTTCATTGGTTTAGAACTAAACCACACCTCCTCAGGTGGTGGTTGAGCAAGAGGTGCCCCCCCTCCCCACCTTCATGTTGCCTGATTCGGCCAGCTCAATCGATCGAGCATGAGACTCTGTTGTGATCTGAAGAACCGCTGCCTGCGGTGCCTCACAGAACCGCTTAATGAAGGCCCCCGAGGGGCGGTGTGGTGGCGCGGACTGGGAGGGGCCGCTTATCTCCTACCCCGTCCCCAAGTCTCGCTTGGCCAGCTGAGTTCCGATCACTCTTGCGGCCTACGACATGGAGAGGCCGAGGCGTTGACTAGGCGGGACCTCCGGCCGCAACCACAGCGCCAACAATCGCTGCTGACGGAGGGGAGCCTTGCCGGTGAGAGCCACTGATCTGAAGAACCGCTGCCTGCGGTGCCCCCATGAGCCGCTAGACGGAGGCCCACGAGGGGCGGTGTGGTGTGGTGGCGCGGACTGACAAGGGTCGCTTGGCTCCTGCGCCCTCCCCAAGTCTCGCTCGGCCAGCTGAGTTTCGCCCACTCTTGCGACCTACGACATGGAGAGGCCGGGGCGTTGACTAGGCGGAGCCTCCGGCCACAACCACAGCGCCAACGATCGCTGCTGACGGAGGGGAGCCTTGCCGGTGAGAGCCACTGATCTAAAGTACCGCTGCCTGCGATGCCTCCCTGAACAGCTTAACGGAGGCCCCCGAGGGACGGTGTGGTAGCGCGGACTGGGATGGGGCGCTTGGCTTATGCGCCCTCCCCAAGTCTCGCTCGGCCGGCTGAGTTTCGCCCACTCTTGCGGCCTACAACATGGAGAGGCCGGGGCGTTATGGATCAGTATGAGCAAATTGATCTCAGTCTTGTTGCCCTGGTGTGGCCTGAGATCGCCCCTGACATAAGCGGCCGGCCCCCGGGGTCCGGCGGAACTTTTAGCCTTTTGGTGACTCTTGTCTTCTGGACCTTGTCCCACAATCCGTTTGACCTGAAGACACGTCCTGCGGTGCCCTCGCAATGCGGCCTGGTCCCTGAATGTGTGCAGGGGGATGGTATTGATTGGATCAAGATGGCGGCTTCACACAAAGCTGACTCAAGTGTTGCTGCTGATGCTATGCAGACAAAAACTGGTTTTCAGTTTGTACATTCTTCAGGCTTTTTCTTCATAAATGTAACAATGTGAGACTCACTAGGAGAACGGCTGTTTATCTTTCCTTTCAAAATGCTGCCAACAATATTTTCTGAATGGAAGACACCATCTGAGATCGCCCCCGACATAGGCGGCCGGCCCCCGGGGTCCGGCGGGACTTTTAGCCTTTTGGTGACTCTTGTCTTCTGGACCTTGTCCCACAATCCGTTTGACCTGAAGACACGTCCTGCGGTGCCCTCGCAATGCGGCCTGCTCCCTGAATGTGTGCAGGGGGACGGTATTGATTGGATCAAGATGGCGGCTTCACACAAAGCTGACTCAAGTGTTGCTGCTGATGCTATGCAGACAAAAACTGGTTTTCAGTTTGTACATTCTTCAGGCTTTTTCTTCATAAATGTAACAATGTGAGACTCACTAGGAGAACGGCCGTTTATCTTTCCTTTCAAAATGCTGCCAACAATATTTTCTGAATGGAAGACACCATCTGAGATCGCCCCCGACATAGGCGGCCGGCTCCCGGGGTCCGGCGGGACTTTTAGCCTTTTGGTGACTCTTGTCTTCTGGACCTTGTCCCACAATCCGTTTGACCTGAAGACACGTCCTGCGGTGCCCTCGCAATGCGGCCTGGTCCCTGAATGTGTGCAGGGGGATGGTATTGATTGGATCAAGATGGCGGCTTCACACAAAGCTGACTCAAGTGTTGCTGCTGATGCTATGCAGACAAAAACTGGTTTTCAGTTTGTACATTCTTCAGGCTTTTTCTTCATAAATGTAACAATGTGAGACTCACTAGGAGAACGGCTGTTTATCTTTCCTTTCAAAATGCTGCCAACAATATTTTCTGAATGGAAGACACCATCTGAGATCGCCCCCGACATAGGCGGCCGGCCCCCGGGGTCCGGCGGGACTTTTAGCCTTTTGGTGACTCTTGTCTTCTGGACCTTGTCCCACAATCCGTTTGACCTGAAGACACGTCCTGCGGTGCCCTCGCAATGCGGCCTGCTCCCTGAATGTGTGCAGGGGGACGGTATTGATTGGATCAAGATGGCGGCTTCACACAAAGCTGACTCAAGTGTTGCTGCTGATGCTATGCAGACAAAAACTGGTTTTCAGTTTGTACATTCTTCAGGCTTTTTCTTCATAAATGTAACAATGTGAGACTCACTAGGAGAACGGCCGTTTATCTTTCCTTTCAAAATGCTGCCAACAATATTTTCTGAATGGAAGACACCATCTGAGATCGCCCCCGACATAGGCGGCCGGCTCCCGGGGTCCGGCGGGACTTTTAGCCTTTTGGTGACTCTTGTCTTCTGGACCTTGTCCCACAATCCGTTTGACCTGAAGACACGTCCTGCGGTGCCCTCGCAATGCGGCCTGCTCCCTGAATGTGTGCAGGGGGACGGTATTGATTGGATCAAGATGGCGGCTTCACACAAAGCTGACTCAAGTGTTGCTGCTGATGCTATGCAGACAAAAACTGGTTTTCAGTTTGTACATTCTTCAGGCTTTTTCTTCATAAATGTAACAATGTGAGACTCACTAGGAGAACGGCCGTTTATCTTTCCTTTCAAAATGCTGCCAACAATATTTTCTGAATGGAAGACACCATCTGAGATCGCCCCCGACATAGGCGGCCGGCTCCCGGGGTCCGGCGGGACTTTTAGCCTTTTGGTGACTCTTGTCTTCTGGACCTTGTCCCACAATCCGTTTGACCTGAAGACACGTCCTGCGGTGCCCTCGCAATGCGGCCTGGTCCCTGAATGTGTGCAGGGGGACGGTATTGATTGCATCAAGATGGCGGCTTCACACAAAGCTGACTCAAGTGTTGCTGCTGAAGCTATGCAGACAAAAACTGGTTTTCAGTTTGTACATTCTTCAGGCTTTTTCTTCATAAATGTAACAATGTGAGACTCACTAGGAGAACGGCCGTTTATCTTTCCTTTCTAAATGCTGCCAACAATATTTTCTGAATGGAAGACACCATCTTGTAGCATAAAGGGCTGCGTCAAGGGTGGTATTGCCCAGAATGTCTTGTTTTCTAGTGCTCGTAATGACGAAGCCAGAACTGCCGAAAGGGATTCTGGTCCTGCCGCTACTTATTGGACACATTGAACTATACTCTGGTCCTGCCTGACCTCGACCAAAATGGCGCCAGTATGGGAGCGAATTGCAACTCCTTATGACGTTCTAGTTACTTAGCCTTGACGTTATGGGGGATGTATGCGGTCTTTATGCACATTGCGGGCGGGGAAGGGTACTGACTAGGAATACGGACAACCCTATTGATGTCGATTTTTCATTATTGATTATTGTATTAATAAAGCTTCGAAATAATGTTACCCATGATACTCGCCCATAGTATGCGTATTGACGATTTTATTGTAACTGATCCTGTTATACTTTCAATTAAAAAATCAACCTTCACTGATCCTGCAACCGTTTGTCACGTTTAGTTTTTTCAATTAAATGGCTCGCTTGTTACATACTCCTATACCCCTGGCTTTTGAAAGACACCATCTTGTAGAATAAAAGGCTGCGTCAAGGATGGTATTGCCCAGAATGTCTTGTTTTCTAGTGCTCGTAATAACGAAGCCAGAACTGCCTTGGTATATTCCAATATATGCCAAAGACAGAAATGGAATTAGTCCAATCAACATTGTACACAAATTGAGAAAGCAAGGAGACATGTTAATAAATCTGTTTCTGCTTTCCTCAGAGATTATAGCATGGGTTCTATTTACCACAACAACTTGCGTTACCACATGCAAGACATCTATAGGACAGATGGTGTTCATTTCACGGATGAGGGAAACAGAATCTTCCTCTGCAACATCAGACTCTGCATCGGTACTTACTTATAAATGCAGAAAAAACTCAATTAACACAAGGGCTCTTTTCAGAGCCACCTTATATCAAAGCACTCAAACTTCTGATTTATCTCCATTTTCACACTCTTGTAAATAGGTGTGCGCGCCCGGGTGCGTGCACCCCGCAACTTTAAAAAAAATATATATATATATATTTTCGCGTTTAAGGGCCTTACTGCACACCCTGAGAGAACCTATGCAGCATAACAATCTCTACCTTCTCCCCTTTCCATGTTCCAACGCTTTGAAATTACAATATATTTACTCGCAGTGACAAAATGGCGGTCAACACTTCCTGATTTCCTTCTAATCGAACGTTAACAGACGTCACGCAGCAAAAAAAAAATTCCGCTCGCGCGCAGCCGCTTGAGTATGCGCACCCGTCCGCGCTTACAGATATATAATTGACTTTAACTTTAATTTTCTCATCAACTACTGAACGGATTTACACCATTCCAAAAAAAGCGTAATCTGCGAGCCGGACTCTACAGTTTTGCCAAATTTCTTATAAATCCATTCAGCCGTTCGACCTGTAGCCGTGTCTAAACGTCCTATGGAAAATAACATGGAGAAAACACGTTTTGGGACCCACTTTTATCTCAGCCCCCACTTCACCAATCCCCCCCAAACTTCCAGGGAAGGAGCGCAGCGGACCGAGCCATCTTCTTTGAGAAATTCGCAAAGATTCATCCACCAGGGCCAAAGTTAATCCAAATAGAATGTTAAGGATTTCCTATGGAAACTAGGTCCTAACTATAACTACCTACTGGCGACCGCCAGTAGGTAATATATATATATATATATATATATGTATATTTATATTTATATTCATATATATATTTACTGAAAAAACATAGGTTTCAGGCACGTTATAGTTAGGAATTAGCATTTAAAAAACCTTAGAAATTCACAGAAAAAAATCCATAGGTTTCAGGGGCGTTATAGTTAGCTGGACATTTCACTCGTACAAAACCATTGAAATTCCCCCGTTATAGTTAGTTCAGCTAACTATAGCTTGCGCGCCCGCAATGCACTGCTGATGACGTCACATATTACATCACTCATGACATGGTCAGTGACATCACTCATGACATCACGACATCTCAAATGACATCACTAATGACATCACTGATGACATAATCCAGTGAATGTGTGTCTTTCTAGAAATGTAATATTTTTTATATGTGTATATCCCAAGGTCGATGGGAGAATAAATGCGTAAATAAGTGTCTAAATGGACGTTTTTTTTTGTAAAATTGATTGTATAACTGACTGATTGAGTGTATCTTAGTGAATACATGGGTTAGCGAGTAATGTTTAAATATGTAAATATCTGTATTAGTCTCTCACTTTGTGTGTAAGTGGCTGCATGGGTTGGTGAGTAGCTACATAAGTGTCTATATGGGTTATTATTTGTTTTTTTCAGTATCAGTATGAGTGTCTGAGTATCTATATGGTTCGGTGGAGGGTATTACTTAGCGCATAGATGCATGAATGAGTGACTCTGTATGTGTTTTGAAGACAGCGTGTGTGCAGGACTCTATGGGTGGATGAGTGTGTGTATGGGTGTGTTAGTGAGTGAATGACCGTCTAAATAGTGTCTTTATGAGTAACTACATATGTTTAAAACTAGTATATGTGAGTATTTGTTTATATAAGTGAGTATATGTGAGAGTGAGAGATTGGAAGAGTTCCTGTATAAATAAGTATGTGTTTCTATAAGTGATTGTTTAAGAGAGTAAGTATGTGTATGTTTCTGTAGAAGTGTAGTGGTGTGTGTATAACTGTATATGAAAGTAAATAGATGTTTTATTCTTTATTAGCATGAGTGACTATGTGTGTGAGTAACTTTATGAATGAGTGGCGGTGTGTAACAGGATGTATAGGTGTATGAGTACATATGATGAGTGAGTACATGTATGAGTGACTATATAGGACTGTTGGTGAATGAGTGGATGTGTATATAGATTATGGAATTACAGAATAGGTTGTTGTAACTGGTGTTGGTATGTTCATTTTTTTGAAAATTTTAGTTTCAATTTTTGAATGTGTGTATCAAATGTTATATTAGGGTGAGAGGAAGTCTGCCAGTCTATCACAAGGATGATGTGATCAGTGATGTCATTTGAGATGTCATCAGGGATGTCATGAGTGATGTCACTGACCATGTCATGAGTGATGTAATATGTGACATCATCATCAGTGCATTGCAGGCGTGCAAGTTATAGTTAGCTGAACTAATTATAACGGGGGATTTCAATGGTTTTGTACGAGTGAAATGTCCAGCTGACTATAAAGCCTCTGAAACCTATGTCTTTTTCTGTGAATTTTTAAGGTTTTTTAAAAGCTAATTCCTAAGTATAACGTGCCAGAAACCTTCCGCTTTTTTCAGTGAATTTCAAAGGTTTTTTAAATCCTAACTATAACGTGCCTGAAACCTATGGTTTTTTCAGTGAATTTCAAAGGTTTTTTAAATGCTAATTTCTAACTTTAACGTAACTGAAACCTATGGTTTTTTAAGTGAATTTCAAAGCTTTTTTAAATGTAAGTTTCTAACTATGCCTCCAGAGGTAGGACATGTGAAAAAAGAAGAAAAACGCATAGAAAGAAGAAAAAGAAATGAAGAAAAGTCCAGGAAGAAGGAAGAAGTGCAGAAAGAACAAACAGAGGAGCAGAAAGAGGCCTTGTTGCTAAATCATCCTGTACCCTCAACTTTTTCAGATGGGTGGTAACTGACTGACTAATCTGTCCTAGAGCCAGTGCTATGCTAAAACACACTTAGAATACAGTTAAAACACCTACATACACTATGGAACACTATGCGTTGGGGTAACCCTGTTATTAGCAAGACCTCCTCTGTAAGCCCCTAGTATATAATAGGGCAGGGAGATTAAAACTATCTCTTGAAACGTGCCACAGGGCACATTTGCACACTGGTGAAGGGAGGGGGTGGCTGAGCTGATGTTTGCAAACTCGCCCTGTGGCCGTTTTAATTTGGGGGATAAAGTCCCCTTGAATCCTGAGTGTCCCTTGGGTACAACTAACCCATCAGGTATCTCTAGTTAGCACCACATAGCTCTGTTGCACAGAAAAGGGGCATGGCCTGGACCACCTCTCTGCAACGCAGCACACTGGCGCTTACTGGAAGCACCTCGTGGACTAGTTGGCCCCATGGGCCCTCAGGATTGAAGGAGAATTATTTCCCCAACTTAAAACGTGCCATAGGGCGTCTTTTCACACATCACCTCAGGCCCCGTCCCCTCCCTTACTCACTGTGTAAACATGCCCTGTGGCCGTTTTAAGTTGGGAGATTAACTCCCCTAGAATCCTGAGGGTCCCTAGGTCCAAATTAGCTCACTAGGTAGTCCAGTAAGCACCATTGCAGAGAGGTGTAAAAAGGGGTACGGCCTGCACCACCTCTCTGCAACGCTGCGCAGTGGTGCTTCCTGGAAGCACCTGGTGGGCTGGTTGGCCCCCAGGGTCCCTCAGGATGGATGGGGAATTATTTCCCCAACTTAAAACGCGCCACAGGGCGTGTTTGCACACGTCACCTCAGGCCCCATCCCCTCCCTTCACCACTGTGTAAACGAGCCCTTGTGGTTGAGAGATTAGTGCCCTTGAATCCTAAGGGTCCCTAGGGTCAAACTAGCCCACTAGGTACCTCCAGTAAGCGCCACAGAGCTGCATTCCAGAGAAGTGTAAAAAGGGGCGTGGCTTCTGAACACCTGTCTTCAACGCAGCTCCCTGGCGCATACTGGAGAGACCTGTTGGGCTAGTTGGCCCTCTGGGACCCTCAGTATTTAAAGAGAATTAATTCCCTAACTTAAAACACGCCACAGGGCATGTTTGCACAGTGGTGAAGGAAGGGGGCATGGCCTGAGGTAACATTTCTGCAAACACGACCAGTGGCGCGTGTCAAGCTAGAGAATTAATTCCTCCTGAATCTTGTGGGTCCTTGGGGGCCAACTAGCCCACCAGGTACCTCCAATATGCGCCAGGGGGCTGCGTTGCAGAGAGGTGTTCAGAGGCCACGTCCCTTATTACAACACTCTGCAACGCAGCTCCGTGGCACTTACTGGAGGTACCTGGTGGACTTGTTGCCCCCCAGGATTGATGAGGTATTACTTCCCCAACTTAAACCGTGCCACAGGGTGTGTTTGCACACATGTGAACTCAGACCCTGCCCTCTCCCTTCACCACTGTGCAAATGAGCCCCATGGCGCGTTTTAAGTTCAGGGATTAACTACCCTTGAATCCTGAGGGTCCCTGGGGTGCAACTAGCTCACCAGCTACCTCCACTAAGCGCCACAGAGCTGCGTTGCAAAGAGGTGTAAAAAGGGGCGTGGCCTCAGAACACCTCTAAGCCGGGAGGCTTCCGCCCTGTCATAGCAAACTACAGTGTCCTGGGGGTGGGCACCCCGGGACACTGCAGGAGCTGGCCAGGGTGGGTGGCAGTCCCCAGGGCCACGACAAGGCTCCAGGAGGAGGCCGCTTGGCCGCCCTCCCACAACCTACAAAGCTCCAGGGTGGTGGTCCCCGAGGCTGGGGGCAATTTAAATATTTAGAGCCCTTGGGGGTTGGCAGTCCCCGGGGCGTGTTGGGGGGGCTTGAGCACGCCCCACACATTGTATAAAAAAAAAAGCCCATGGGGCTGCGGTGGACGTGAGCCCCCCTCCATTCTTTTTTTAAAGCCCCGGGTGTGGTGGTCCCTCGGGCTGGGGAGGCCTGAAAGCCCCCGACTAATTTAAAGAAGCCCCGGGGCTGGCGGTCCCCGGGGCTGGGGGGACTGAGGGCTCCCCACCTAATTGAAAGTAACCCCGGGGGCGGCGGTCCCTGGGGCTGGGGGGACCTGAGAGCCCCCGCACATAATTAAAAAAAAAGCCCTGGGGTGGCGGTCCCCGGGGCCCCCTCTGGGCCCCCCTTTACATAATAAGTATTGCCCCTGTGATTTGACCCGCGCTTCGTTTTGTTTTATTTTTATTCGGCAGGATTCGCGCACCCTGCGCAGATTTTGCGGATTTGTAATAAAAAATAAAATAAAAAAAATTAGGCCTTGGGGGTCCTTGTGGGACCCCCTGAGCAGGCCTAGGGGGTCAGGGTGTTTCTACCAATCCCCCTTTTTGTGTTATCCCCTTTTTTCTTAGGTTCCTTGTGCCTCGGTTCTACTGAGGCACAAGATGGCTGCCAACACTTTCTGATTTGGAGTGTTGACAGCCAATTAGAATACAGCTCGTGCTCATCAAGGTGCGCTCAGGGTGCGCCGACCCACCGTGGCCATAGATATATATGTGATTGTCATTTTTACTTTCCCAGGAACTACTGAACGGATTTACACCATTTAACCAAAAGGCACAACTCTGAACCAAGGTCTACCTTTCTGCCAAATTTGGTGTAATTCTGACTGTAGCTGCGATTAAAGGTTCCTATGGGAAATTGCATGGGGAAAACACGTTTTGGGACCCCCTTTTTTCTCATTCCCCGCTTGACGAATCACCCTTAGACTTTCAGGATAGGGGCGGACCGGACGGGAGCGCCCCTCCAGTTTTGAAAATTTCACGAAGTATCGTCAACCGGCGACAAAGTTATTCCAAATAGAATGTTGCGGATTTCCTATGGATAATAGGTCCTAACTATAACTACCTACTGATGACTGCCAGTAGGGAATATATATAAATATAAATAAATATATATATATATATATATATATATATATATATATAAATACATATATATATATACATATTCACTAAAAAACAAAGGTTACAGGGACATTATAGTTAGTTTCAGATTTCAATTGGTCAAAAACCATTGAAATTCAGCCGTTAAGCTAACAATAACTTAGGCTCCTGCAATGCACTGCTTATGACCTCACATATTACATCACGAATCACATGGTCATTGACATCACTGATGACATCTTTGACCTTTGAGAGTTGGTGAATACGTAGGGGAGTGGGTGTGAGTGGCTATATGGGTCAGTGAGTGACTGTATGGGTATGTACACAGCTGTGTAAGTGGGCGTAAGAGTGCCTGTGTTGATCTGTGGCTGGATGTGTGAGTGTCTGAGTAGGTCTGTGAGTGGGTGCATTAGTCTCGGAGCAGGTGGGTGATTGGGTACATGAGTCTGGGAGTGTGTCTCAGAGTGAGTGCATGAGTGGGTCTATAAGCAAGTTCATGAATCTCTGTGTGGGTCTGAGAGTGGGTGTCTGAACACAATCTTTCAGTTAGTGTCTGATCTCTATTTTGCCTCTTCCTGCTCATTGCAGACCTTTATTTAGCCTCCCCTTGCTCATTTCTCACCTATATTTTGCCTCTTTGTGACATTTTTCTGGCCTTTCTGCTCGCTTCTGACCTTTATACTGCCTCTTCCTGCTTGTTTCTCACCCTTATTTTGCCTCTTTCGGCTCATTGTTGACCTTTACTTTGCCCCTTTCTGCTAGTTTCTCACATTTATTTTGCCTCTTTCAGCTCATTTCCGACCTATATTGTGCCATTTCTGCTCATTTATCACCTTTATTTTGCCTTTTTCTGCTCGTGGCTACAATTAAAACAAGCACAGGAGGCCGTGTTTTTTTTTAAATTCACAGCGAACTTCTCGCATATTGCGTGAAAATTGGCTGGAATTAAAAAACAATTGCTTTTATGCCATGGCAGTGTTACAGGGGAACCCCGAAACCAAGGCTTGCAGGTCAGGGTATTCCTACCATGCCCCCTTTTCTTTTTTCCATTTTTTATGTTGGACTCAGTTGAAGCTGAGTCCCAAGATGGCTGCCAAAACTTCCTGGTTAAAGTGTTGCCAGCCAATCAGAGCTCTGCATTTCCCTGCACGAGCTTGTTATTATTCACAAATTAGCTGCCATGGCAGATATGCTTATTTGGTTTTCCTTGAATTTCTCTACACCTACTGATTGGATTTACATCAATTAAGTGAAAGTGTAATCTGTGTTCCGAAATCTACCTTTCTGCCAAATTCAGTGTAATTCCGTTGAGCGGTTTGGGCTTTATTCATGTTCAAAGGGCCTATTCGAAATAACATGGGAAACACACTTTATCCTACCCCTTTTTCTCAGCCCCCACTAGACGGATTGCCCCGAAACTTCCCATGCGCAAAAGGAACCACTGGAGCACTTTGTTGGGGAAAATTTGGTGAAGATTCGTCAAATGGCGCAAAAGATATAGACAAGTCAAAAAAATGCTTTTTCCTTGGAAACATGGCCCTAACTATATGATCTTTACACCAGGAGAGGAATTAGAAACCACTGTGGACTGCTGCTGTTTCACAGGCTGATTTGAGCCCTGGAAAACAAAGTGTTTTTATCTGATGTGTGGAGCAATTGTACTATTTTAGCTTCACTATATTTGACTTAAACCATAACTGCATGGAACTCTGTGGACTTTGTCAGAGTCAGAGTCAAAATCACTTTATTCGATTAAATTAAAATCACACAAGTATGCTATACATTCATAGTTGATTATTGGAGTATAAAAAAAAAATTTTTTTTGTGTATATAACTTAAAAACAAAACACATTATATACAAAACCAAGTTTCATATTTACAAATTTCATATTTACAAGAATTAAATAATTTAAAATATTAAAATATTTGTCCTCCTATTGCACTGTCTGTGGTTTACTACAGAATTTCATTACACTTATACGGTTTGTAATAGGAGTATATTCGATGATCTATTTACAATGATATTTACAAACCTATTATACAATCATTTACAGTGCTGCCCCAACAGGGCGTACAGTTTTTAACAAAGGCTAGGACAATTTACCAGTAGCTTCGCTCTATTTTGACGAGACCTGATGGACATAGTGAGAAAATTTGCTACCCCAAACATGATTAGGGGTGTTTCCATTAATTGTAAAAAAAGAAAGGCAGGTTTCACTTGGGTAAACTTATGATCATTCAATATGGGCTTAATATATTTGTCTCTTGCAATACTATAAAAAGGACAAAAAAAAAGGAAATGAAGAGAGTCCTGGTCTGAAAAGTCATCACACTTACAGGGGGCGTTCTCATGCGGTTTACACCATTTATTGTATTCACCCAACAGGAAGTGAGACTGATCAAAGCGGAATTTAGTGAGAAGCCACCGATGGAAAGGTTTATTTACTACCGCCAGATATGGTTCGATAGCTAAAGATGTTATTGTCAAAAAATGTGACCTCACGGTTGGCTTCATAATCTCGCGAGTTTCTCTATCAGCTTCTCTTTTCTTTATATATTCCAGTTTTACCCAACTAATGTCTTCTTTTTGTAGGCCTTCAGGGTTGGTATATAAATCAGGGCGGCCCAGATATTGTGCTATTTTCTTAATATATGAAAGCCACTCAATTTCAGCCACACGATCCCGCCTCATACAGTCTTTAATGATCGTGTGGTTCAATATTAAATTAGGGTTAAGCCAAGTTTTAATCCATGCCCCTAGAGGTGCAAGGGACAACATATCTTCAATGTAACCCATCCCTAGTTCCAAATGGACTGAATGAGCAGGTGTGGATTTTGATAAGCCCAGAACAGTTCGCAGAAGTATGTTCTCTGCCCTTTGGATTTGGGTTGTGTTCTTATATCCCCAAATAGAGGCTCCATATCTTGCTATTGCTATGGTTTTAGCTTTGTATATGGATAATATAGCCTCTGGTGGTTTGCCGCCAAGTCGTTTGGCGAACCCCAATATAGCTGCAGATGATCTTTTTACTGCTGCGGTCTTGTTCTGGATTTGTGGTGCCCATGTCCCTTTTGCATCGAACACCACACCTAGATATGTAAAGGTTTTGACTTTACTAAGTGCGGCACCATTACAGGTCAGGGTTCTGATATTACGTTTAGAGTTGCCCACAGCCATGACATGCGACTTTCCTGCATTAATCACCAGGTCCAGGTCTTGCATAAATGCCCCAAAGGTGTTAAGTAGATGCTGAAGACCCCTCGGGGTCCTTGACATCAGCACCGTGTCGTCGGCATATAGAAGTACCGGCGTCACGGCTCCACCCATGCAGGGCACATCTGCAGAGGCAGTTTTTAGCGACTCACCAAGAGAGTTAATATACAGGGAAAAAAGCATAGGCGCCAAGATGCACCCTTGGCGCACTCCCCTTCCAGATTTAAAAAAAGAGGTGCAGTTCCCTTCTTGGGTCATACGGATGGTTGCCTTTAAGTCACTGTGGAGTCGCGCTAGAAAATCCACAAGTGCCCGATCCAGTCCCATTTCTAGGAGAATTGTCCACAGCTTTGATCTATTAACTAGATCAAAAGCTGTGGACAAGTCCATAAAGGCCAAGTACATCATTCCCCTTGAAGCTACGGTGTATTTGCTCAGTATAAGGTGCAAATTGAGGCATTGATCTTCTGTGCCTCTGGCAGATCTAAACCCATACTGTGCATCACACAAGATGTTTTTATCAGTAGTCCAAGCTGAGATTCTCTCTAGTATTATTTTACCCAGGATTTTAAATGAGGAATCTAGCAAGGATATAGGTCTGTAGCATCTAGGGTCCCCCCTTTGACCCTTCTTGAATATGGGGATGATGACAGCCTGTGACCAGGTAGTTGGAGGTCTTCTTTTATCTATACCAACTACATTGAAGACATTCGTAAGAACAACTGACCACATAGCTGAGTTTATTTTGTACATATCAGCGGGTACGCCATCTGGCCCGGGGGCCTTTTGGGATGACATGCCCTCAATAGCACTCTGCACCTCTTTGATAGTAAAGCTTTGAAGGGGGGCTTGAGTGTCAATCGATGTTAGATTAGAAGGTCCAAAATCGATGTTGCTGCCATAAATTTTTTGGAAATGGTCCAGCCAATCCTTCTCAGGGATATTTAGCTCCGATGGCGCATTTTCTTTCCCATTGAACAAGGGCGTGTTAACAATGGTCCAGAACTTTGCGCTGTCCCTCAGGGTAGCTTTTTCATATAGATTATCCCACGCCTGTTTCTTGATTTCCTTTTTCCTAGCTAGGATATCCTGATTGTATTGTTTTCTAAGCCTCGCCACCTCTGCTCTATCCCGGGGTACCCTTTTCAATGCTTTACGGAGTGCTCGATGTGATTTGGAGCATGCATTATTGAACCACCCCTCAGCCTTTCTCTCTCTATTAGTGGGTTTACACTTTAGGTCATCTGACACCTGACGACAGATGGTTTCAAAAGACCCAATGATATTCCCTTTGAATCTCGCTGGGTCTCTACAAACATTCATATCGCTGCCCACTTTCTCGTTAAGGGAGTATAGGAACTCTTCAGGTATAACTTTGCTCCATTTCACCCGTCTCCCTTGATCCTTTACTGCGATATCAACGGCGATAGCTACTTCTGGGTTTTTATTGAACATTGATAAAATATTATCCTCCATAATCAGCACAACCGGGTTATGATCACTATGTGCGGTATGTATAGCATTGTAAAAAGTAACACTCTGCAACATAACTGGTGAAATAAAAATATAATCAATAACACTGTTGCAATCCCTGGCTCTATAGGTTGGGACCCTTTCTTTACTGTCAAAAAACTCTGGTTCATAGAGTTCATTTTCAAGAAGCAAATCTTCTAGGCTCAACCCTTTGACAGAATGTTCAAAATGTGGGAGTTGGGACATATCTAGATTCACATTATCTAAGAAATGACAGTTTTGTTGACAGAGATGTACATTAAAATCACCTAACAAGATAAAATATAACGGCGCGGTTTGACTCTCTTTAAAATTACACAGAAAA
The DNA here is from genome assembly GCF_964261635.1 of Lissotriton helveticus. Classification (NCBI taxonomy): domain Eukaryota; kingdom Metazoa; phylum Chordata; class Amphibia; order Caudata; family Salamandridae; genus Lissotriton; species Lissotriton helveticus. Next base: position 1,327,201,094 of record NC_136067.1, on the reverse strand, counting down.
TTATTCAAAGAAATGAGGTTTTCGATATCACCAGTGCCTTGGATAGCGTTATAGAAATTAATGTAGATGCATTTGGAATGATTAGCAAGTGTAACTTCCAAGGCTAGAAAGTTTTGAGATCGAGTGTTTATTACTCTCACGGTTCCGTTCATTTTAACTGAGATTAAAAATTGTAAACCTCCTTTGTTTCGACCAGAATTTGATGGTTGTGCAGCAAGAAAGTAGGATATATAACCATCTATCCAAAAATCACAATCCATATCCCATGTCTCCTGCAACGCTATCACGTCATACTTTTTCAATATATTCAACCAGTTAATATCTTCCCTTTTAGAGCGGAGTCCTGCAATGTTCCAACTCATTATGTTAACTATAGAACCCCTTGCATTACTATCCTTAGCTGTAGACAATGGGTCAGTAGCACAGTCAACGGGGGCTAGTCAGTCAATTTCCTCCAAATTTGATAATGCTGAAAACATATTTGATAGCTCCAAACCATTACTCCATTCACGGCCCTGGTTTGCATGGGATTTAGGTGACATACCAAATGTTTGTGTTGCCCAAGGGTTAATACGGTGAGTTTTGGTTAGAGGAGCAATCAGACTTGCCCTTTCAGGGAGCATTTTTGGGAGTACAGGTGGGGGGTAGAAAAAACCTAAGGGTACTGCTCTTATTCTACCCTCTCTAATCTCAGTTGCATCCCAAAATAGACGGGATGCCTCATGGGGTCGGTTAAAATTAACAATTAAGCAATCCCCAGAGAATTTCTTCTTAGTATATCCCACCCAATCCACACGTCTGCCTGTTTGGATGTATTCAGAAATATTGTTAGGGCCAGTACAGTTTGCATTGCACCATGTTTTTATATTGTCCAGTACTGAGTCGTTTGACTCAGTTTCCCCAGGTTTTAAGACTGGAATGTTCACCAAGATTGCGACAAAAGGTGTAGCTTCTGGTGGAAGGTGAACTGGTGGCCTTGGATGAGGTCTTCTAGACCCTGTTGTAATGAGTCCCTCTTGATTAGAGGGGTGGCCCAGTATCTGTGGTGGGCAGGGTTTGGGTGCAGTGTGCAACTTTGTGCTATCTTTACCGTCCATTAGCTCCATTCTATGAACAATTAACCCTTGTAATGGTGCAGGTGGAACCTGAGAGTTGACTGGTACGATATTTCCCTGCTCCATAGGGGATTGGGATTGCCTCTGTGGGTTAGTAAGGGGGTGTGGGATTATGTTGGGTGGTGGGCACCGATGATCTTTCTCGAAAGAGGTTACAAATTTATTAATCCTGTCACATTTATTTAAAATATCGGAAACACATTCCCTTAAGGTTTCAATAATATCTGTGGAGATTTGTATAAGTACCCCTTCAAGTTTGTCAACCAGGACCTTCTCCACCATCTCCTTGATTGATGATTCTAGGGCACTTAATGGGGTGTTTTGTTGCTTACATCGCTGTGCACCTTGTGTCCATTGCTTGTTAATAGGCTTGCTGCTTAGGAATTCAGGCTCAGGTTCCTGGGTGCAGTCAGGTGAAGGGTGTACAATTTGGCAATCGATCACTTCACCCTCCGCACCTTCTTGTACCAGTATATTGTCTATGTTTGTGTCTGGTGACCTAGTAATGGGTGCTTTTTCAATCACAATTACCGGGTTCAGGGGTGTTGGGTGTCTAGACGAAATAGGCAAAATTTGACTACCCGATGGTATGGGATCCAAGCCAAGTTCGCGCTCTTTGTCTGCAATTTCCTGATTCAGCTTACCAACAGCTGTGGTCAGGAACGACATAATGTTAGATGATGCAGGGGTTTTTCGCGCCACTTTTGCCTTGATTGTACCCCCATTAACAGATGTTTGGAGTTTTCGCTTACCCATTATCCGGGATGCAGGTCACAGGGGGGATGCCCGTCCCGTCCCCTGTCGTCCCCGGACGGCCACAGACGGCCCGCCCTCTGCCCGGGCTCCGCCCGGCGCCGTCCGCGCGCGTCCCGCGAGGCGGGAGGAGAGGCTCGCTCTTATGCGCCTCCGGGCGCGGGAGTGTTACGCTGCTGCCGGTGTCCCCGTGTGAGAGCAGGGGACGCTGGGTAATGTAGTCTCGACGCTCCCCCCTCTCGGCGGCCGCGGTGCTGGAGCGGCGGCGGGGGAGAGCGGAGCAAGTCTGCTGGGTAGCTGGAATTGAAGAGCAGGTAGCTGGAATTGAACAAACGATATCCCCAAGCTGGCTGACACCCCCCTGTGGACTTTGTCTGATCACGCATCTCCACCTATATAGCAACACTGACTGCTAGGGGAATATCTAACTATAGGTTTCAGGGAGAGAAGAAAGACACACCACTTTATATCTAGTGTTTGGACCTCCAAGGACCCTTGGATTCCACAACACAACACATCTTGAACTCAGTTTGCCTCGTGTCTAATACAGATGAGTCTTGAAAAAGTCGTCCTTCAATGAAACACGTGTCAGCTGTTTCTTTCTGATTGATACTGACCTGCGCGATTTAGGATGATTTGAAAATTATAAACATTGTCTCTACAACATTGACAGACCAAGAAATACATATTGTCATAGTGCTCTTAATCTCATTATATCTATATATATATATATATATATATTACCTACTGGCGGTCGCCAGTAGGTAGTTATAGTTAGGACCTAGTTTCCATAGGAAATCCGCAACATTCTATTGAGAATAACTTTGGCGCCGGTGGACGAATCTTTGCGAATTTCTCAAAGAAGATGGCCTGCTCCGCTCCGCTCCTTCTCTGAAAGTTTGGGGGTGATTCGTCAAGTGGGGGCTGAGATAAAAGGGGGGTCCCAAAACGTGTTTTCCCCATGTTATTTTCCAAAGGACGTTTAGACACGGCTACAGCTCGAACGGCTGAATGGATTTATAAGAAATTTGGTAGAAAGGTAGAGTCCGGCTCGCAGATTACGCATTTCTTTGAATGGTGTAAATCTGTTCAGTAGTTGCTGAGAAAATTAAAGTTGAATTCAATTATATATCTGTAAGCGCGCACGGGTGCGCGCACTAATGCGGTTGTGCGCAAGCGGAATTTTGATTTGCTGTTTAACGTCTGTCAACATTCGATTCAGAGGAAATCAGGAAGTGTTGACCGCCATTTTGTTAGTGCGAGTGAATATATTGTACAGAACAAAGCGTTAGAACAAGGAAAGGGGAGAAGGTAGAGATTGTCTGGCCAGGAAGCTTTTCTCAGGGGGTGCAGTAAGGACCCTGAACGCAAAAATAATTTTTATTTTTTTGAAAAAAAGTTGCGGGGTCTGCGCACTCGGTAGTGCACCCCTATTCACAAGACTGTGAAAAACTATAGTGGAGAGCATGGAAAGGCAGCAGGATGGAGACTGTTTGATCTCGTAGGTTTCCTCAGGGGTTTATGAAGGACGCCAAAAGTGTAAAAGTAGCTTTTTTTTTGCAAAAAAGTTGCGGGGTGCGCGCACCCGCTTGCGCACAGCGAACAAAAAAATAAATAAAGATGGAGATAAATTACAAGTTTGAGGGTTTAGATGTAAGGTGGCTCTTAAAAGAGCCCTTGTGTTAATTGAGTTTTTTCTGCACTTATAAGTAAGTACCGATGCAGAGTCTCATGTTACAGAGGAAGATTCTATTTCCCTCATCCGTGAAATGAACACCATCTCTCCTATAGATGTCTTGCATGTTGTAACGCAAGTTGTTGTTGTATATAGAACCCATGCTATATTCTCTGAGGAAAGCAGAAACAGATTTATTTACATGTTTCCTTGCTTTCTCAATCTGTGGACAATGTTGATTGGACCAATTCCATTTCTGTCTTTGGCATATATTGGAATACACCAAGACAGTTCGAGGAAAAAGTGTCATCAATTGACGAAAGGTGTCCTTAAGAAGCATTTCCAGACCTACCCCAGTTAATGTGCCTAGATCATTCCCACCACAGTGTACAATGATAAGGTTAGGTTCAGGGAGATGCAAAAAAGTTTTCACCAATGGTATCAATTGGTGACATCTCAATCCTCTTTGTCCAATCCACGTAATGTGCACATTTGGTAAGTCAAGGTTGGAAATTCGTCTGTTTGCTGCATATTTTTCACTCCAGTGAATAAAGCTGTATCCTACAAGCCAAACCTTCATTTTCAAGGCAGATGCAGTAGTACCCCGATGGGTTCTGGAAGTGGAATGGCAGTTAGAAGCTGAAAGTCAGGATAAAAAAGTGGATAAAGTTTGGTGTTGTTGAAAAACTATAAATGATTGGTTGATTCTTATACCTCAAGATTGAAGACTACGTTGCATGTTATTTTTTTTTAAAAGGAAAATACTATTGGTCGTGAAAAAAATGAAATTTAAAAAAACAGTGGATAGGCAGGTGTGTTTGGAGGGAAATGAGCCTTGTTGCTTTTATTTAGAACGTTGAGATATGAACTTTTGACCTGTGCCTTCAGCCAGGTGCAGAATGAGCTGTTACCATGGTAACAGCCAGAGAAGGCAGAGGGTGAAGGGTGACCTTTATGTCACTTTGAAAATATTGAAAGGGATAACCAACTGAAATGTTAATTTGATTTTAAAATTGTGCGGGAACAAATATGATTGGTTTAAGAGACATATATGAGTGTGTATTGAGAGGAAATCTGTGCCATTAATCTTTGGTTGCAGTGATAGAAGCATTACTGAGAGTTCCGTCAAACGAATATCTGTTTTGTGACTGTCATTGTTCTACATCTTATAAAGCATTGGTAAAGGTGAGTCTCTAACTGTTTCTTTTGCGATGTACCGTAAAATGTGGTTCGGTCAGTGTAATTGTATATTTCCCTCACAGTCTCTGAGTAACCTCATTTTTGACTTTGGCACTATTTTCTATTTTTTCAACTACTCTTCCATTTCGTTTCATCACTCTTTATATACATTATTTGTTAGCAATTATTAGTTTTAAATTTTGATTAATAAAATTGATTAAGCTCAGTGGTCTTCAGTCATGTTCTTATGTTATCTCTTACTGTAAGTTCTTTTTATTCACTGTCAGTCAGAGACGGAACTGGAACGAAATTTCGGGGGGGGGACAACATTTTTTTTGTTAGGGGGACATGAACGTTTAATCAGTAGGCAGAGTAAAGCTGAAGGGGCTTTTAGAAGGGGTAAAACAACTGCAAGGCCTAATTAACATTCAAATGGTTCTTTATAGAGATGTGAAACGTTCAGGTGCGGCTCTGTGTGTATCTGGGATGTATGTTATCTTGGGCTTCCACAGCAGACGGGAGGGGGGGGGTTGAAGTCCTGTGAATTTAATGGGGGTTGGGTGCTCTTTCTTCACTTTCTTTCAAGTGTGAATTATAGTTTTGCATATATTTTTGGTATACTGAATAAATGGTATATAAAATATGTTTAAAATAGACAGTAATTATTTGAGTGATTTGGGAGCGTTTCCGTATAATCTGTAAAGTTGGTTTGGAGATCAAAAAATGGTATTAGCAGAGACACAGATAATGCAGGTAGAGAGAAAAATGGTAGATTATATGTGATACCGTCGTCAAAAAGTGCTAATGCTTAAGGTATTTATAAACTTTATGTCGGAGGATAAAATTACAGTGTGGTTTGTGGCCGAGGGCTGCATTGGTGGGGGTGGGGTGAGAAGGGGAGGGGGCCGAGTGAAATAAAATGAAAACTTGTGACCATGAGGTTGTACATAGGTTCGTGGAGTACATGCCTTCATACATTGAGGTAGCAGACGAGTATATATAGATCTCTCTCCCTCCTGCCGTGTGACTCCATCTTCATCTCCCGGCTGCTTTCCGTATCCGTTGCTCTGTGTTATCTTAGTGTGTGTCTGTCTGTCTGTGTCTGCGTTCAGTCTGGGCTGAGGAAGTTTGCTATGCAGGCACACACAGATATTCGTATCAAAGCATTTGGCAGGTTTTCAAAACACTATTTATATAATTGAGATGCTTTTTTGAAGTGCTAGTGAATGTTAACCCTGGGCAAAGAACTACGCTCCGTTCGCGGAGCTTGCGGAGTTTCGGCAACTCCGCGTTCTACGGAGAACGCGAAGCTGTCGATTACTCCGCTATCCGGTGCGAAGCGTAGTTCTCGCGCGCTGAATAACATTATCGCGTGCGCGGCAATGGCTTACCTTGGTTCTGCGTTCGCTTTTTCCCGGTCGCGTGTGCCACCATGTTTGTAAACACTCTCGCACAATCCCGTGCGACTGTGCGAACGCGGTAACGTCATTTGGATGCGCGATAGCGTCATAAGGATGCGCGAGGATGCTTGTTGGTAAGATCGAGTTGCCGAACACGCAGAAACTGCATTCTTGCACAGAATAACTCGCGAGCATGTTAAAACCATAATAAATTACCATTTTGGTTAGCAAAAAAATGAAAAAAACCCTTAAAGTTGTACCTTTGGCTGTATTTTTTGGGGGGAAGGAGTCCTCTTTTTGTTTCTACTCTTGTTTTGAAGAGTAAGGAGGAAGGAGGAAGGAGGAAGGGCCCTTGAGTTTACAACTTCCTGTTCCTGTCCACCAGGCTCCTCCCAGTGCTTTGTCCATGTGGTGCTCACTTTCCTTTGGATTTTGAGCTGGAAGGATCACTTTCTGTGTGTGTTGGCTGCATTACTGATTTTTCTTGGATTTATTGAGGACTTTTGGATTTGGAATTCTCTTTTTCAAGTAAGTTTGTGTAATGTATGAGTGAGTATGGTGTAGACTTGTGTTTGTTTGATTTGAGTTTTTTTTTAACTACAGTATTCAATCCTGGAATTAAATTATTGATGGAGGCCTGTACTTTTATGAGGTCCCAACTTGTATTTTTTTTAAAAATTTCATCCAGGCTACATAGAGAGGTACCCATGGGTCCAATCATGTTTCTGTAGTCTGTGTTTAAATTTTTATTCCAGTTTGTAAACAAACATCATGGATGGCATTGGATTATGTTCATTATGCAATAGCAATGTCTGTTGTGGAATTTCTGTTTGTGGAATTTAAAATGTTTTTATTTTTTAAGCCAATAGCTGACCCTAGTACTCCATGTAGTTAGTGTGTAGGCATGCTTGAGTTCATTGTATTAACTTTCTGTGGTTGGCCTGGCCATGTGTTGGCGGCCATTTTATGTTTCCAGCCACTTTGCTCTTGCCATAGGCCTCCAACCATGTGGCCTACTCTGCCAGTAGGCCAGAGGTACTACTCATAGGGTCATGAAAGTTAATCAACTGTTTTTGTGGTGTACCCTTAATTTGAAAATCATGGATGGCTTGGATTGATGTAGAAAATCTTATTTTTATGTGTGGGGTATTTCAGGTTTTGGGTGTGTTTAAATACTCTGTCAATTTCTGCCATTAGGTAACCCTAGGAATACAGCTTGGGTAGTTTTGGTAACTTCGCACAGTGTGAGAACGTGACCTTACATTTTTTGTCTTGTTCACGCACTCAATGTACTTGCTCGGGAACGCGAAAACGACGTTTTATTCCATTCGCGCTGCCGAACACGCCGAAAATGTTTAATGTGTTTCTTGTGCTACAAAAAGTCCTCATTTATGTTATGTTGTCATTTGGTTGTAGTTTTCTCTTTTTGGAGCATGGACCACTTCCATTTTCTGTCCTCTATGTAATGATTTCTTGTTTATGGGTGGGGTGACCAATTTGGGCGGTGGTGTGGTGTGTCCATTTTGTGAAGCAAAGCATTGTCCCTTTGCCATAGGCATTATTGTCTGCCTTCTCTTTCTTTTCATGTTGTTGTTGGTGGCCAGGCCATGTGGTGGCAGCCATTTTGTGTATGCTTCCTTTGTGATTTTGCCATGTTGTTGTTGGTGGCCAGGCCATGTGTTGGAGGCCATTTTGTGTATACATCCTTTGTGACTTTTCCATGTTGTTGTTGGTGGCCAGGCCCTATGGTGGCGGCCATTTTGTGTGTCCTTCCTTTGTACTTTTGCCATAGGCATCCAAGATTTTTGACTATTCTGGCAGTAGGGCAGAGGTACTACTACTCATAGCCATAGGTGCATTAAAGTTAATCAACTCTTGACACGCGACATTACATTTTTTGTCTTGTTCGCGCGCTCAATGTACTTGCTCGGGAACGCGATAACGACGTTTTATTCCATTCACGCTGCCGAACACGCCGATTTTGCATTCTCGCGAACAATATGTCCCGAGTTGCATAAAAGTTTCTCGAAAATGTTGCATGTGTTTCTTGTGCACCCAAAAAAACTGAAGTTGTCATTTGGTTGTAGTTTTTGGAGCCTGGAACAATTCCTGTGTCTGTCTTCTGGTTTGTGGGTGGGCTGACCACGTGGGCAGCGGTGCAGCTACTTTGTGAAGCAAAACAAAGCATTGTCCCTTTCCCATAGGCATTTATTGTCTGTCTTCTCTTTTCTCTTTCTTTTCATGTTGCTGGGGATGGCCAGGCCATGTGGTGGCGGCCATTTAGTAGGTACTTCCTTTGTGCATTTATCATTGGCCTCCCAACTTTTGGTCTGATCTGACAGTAGGCCAGAGTCCCAGAGGTAGTAGTTAGCGGGGGTGCTGCCTTTATGTAGCTGTTTCCATTCGGTGTATTCAATTAACATCATTAGGGCATGTGTGTATGGCATTGCATTCCAAAACGTGTTGTCTGGGCAGGGGTGTATTAATAAATTTATGCCTTTGTATGTGTTTTTGCGGTGTAGGTTTACAACCTCTTAGCCATGGGGTATTTTTATTCCTTGCATTAACCTGTCATGTGCAGCAGGCATCCTCCTTTTTCTGTCCATATTGGTATATATAGGCCTGCTTGACTTTATTGGTTCTTTCTGGACTTCATGTGGCTTGGAGCTGTGGTGCTGGACTGGTAGTATTAGTCTTCTGTTTTGTCTTTTATACATTGGCCTGTGTGTCTTTCAATTGTTCATGTTGGCTTACTGCTTGTTTGACTGATGTTGTTCTGCCTTCTTTGCTTGTAGGTGCACAAAAAAAGACTGAGGAGGTGCTGGTTGTTTTTTCATCCATTGCCCGTTCTACTGCCAGACGGACGCCCTTCAGTTGTACGCCACGTGTGGTGTGTGACTCATCTGACCAGACATCTCTGCAATTTGTGCTGCTGTGTGCTGACATCAGAAGAAGATGGGCCCTAAGAAAGCTACCAGGTCCTCCACCACCAAGAAAGTTGCTGAGAAGCAGGAACAGAAGAAGGAAGTGTCACTTAAGTCTGGTATGGACCCCAAAACCTTTTTTGGGACCCCAAAAGGTACGCCTGCAGCAGCGGTGTCTGGGGTGCAAGCTGGGACCAGCACATCCGCATTAGTGGGGGCAAGCCACCAACCCAGGGCCAAGCACATGATGAGGGTCGAAGAGGTAGCCAGCCTAATGTTTGCAAGCAGTGATACTGAGCCTGAACTAAACTTATCGCTGTCTCAAAGTAGTACACAATCCACGCAAGATGGAAGTGCTCAACAACCACCGCCAGCAGTAGATGTTCAACAACCACAACCACCGCCCGCAATAGGAGTTGTTCACCCACAACCACTTCCCGCAACAGTTGTTGAACAACCACAACCACCGCCCGCAACAGTTGTTGAACAACCACAACCACCGCCCGCAATTGGAGTTGTTCAACAACAACAACCAAATCCCACAATAGTAGTTGTTGAAGAACCACAGCCCGCAATAGTACTTCCTCAAGAACAACAACCACCATCTCCGCACGCAATAGTAGTAGTTGTTCCTCCCGAAGTCGGGGCAGTTCAGGAAGTAGAGCCTCATTCCGAGCAAGAAGAAGAGGAAGCCACTTCTGGAGGTGATCTATTGTCTTTCAATTCACCAAGGGAAAGGAAGGTTAGTGCATCGAGTTCTTCGCCAAGCATCCCTTCCGATGACCTTGATAAGGATTGGCAGCCACAACTATCTGAGCATTCAAAGGAGAGACATCCCAAGACCAGGCTAGGAAAAAGGAAGTTTCCAGCAAGGCTTGAACTTATGGAGGCCGATGTAGGTGAGCAGGATACTGCTGGTGATAAAGATGGGTCTGACACTGTCATCATCACGAGCGTTATTCCTGGTGCAGAGGATGTAGAGACCAACATTTTCACCCTATCCAGAAATGCTGCGATTAGTGATGAGCAGGTAGCACGCATAACTCCTACACACTCAACACCCAAAGTAACACCAGCTCCCATTTTTTCATCAGCGAAGGCCCGGCAGCATCTGACATCCAGCAGAAGCGCCACTTCAACAGAAGGAGGTAGTGGCAGTAGTAGGACTGAGCTGTCACATAGGGAAATTCAACAATCCTCCAGTCCATCCGGCATTGGAAGTGGGTCCTCCTCTTCCTATGGCAGGAGACAAAAGTTTACCTCCCCAGTGTGGGACTTCTTTACGGTTCACCCAGGTCAGGAGAACATTGCTGTATGCACCATTTGTCATGTCAATGTTAGTCGTGGTAAGATTGGTACAAACTATGGTACTGGAGGCCAAACGACCCATTTGAAAAAAACACACTTAATCAGGTGGGAGAACCACCTTGCAAGCTTAAAAAATGTGAGCACTGGTGTTGGTGGGGATACAGTGCTACAAGGTCCACTCATGGTTGACCAGGAGGTAGAAGAAGAGGGAGACGATGACCTTCTATCTGGGAGTGGTACACAAATGAGCCCTGTCGCCAGCACTGGAGTGGTAAAGTCCACATCCTCCGCATCAGCAACTTCTCAGTGGCACCAGAGTCAGCTGGAGACACCAAGGAGTGCAAAGTCTGCGATGCAAGGTGGTCCATCTAGCATAACTGAAAGAAATACAAAGCAGCGTACCATTATTAGCATGTTTAGGCAGGAGGGAAAGTACGAGCGGAACCACCCAATAGCACGTTTGTACAATGCGAAACTTGCAAAAATGTTGGCCCTGGACCTTCTCCCATTTTCATTTGTTGAGGCTGTGGGATTTCGGGAATTAGTGGCAACCCTCTGCCCAAAATGGAACGTTCCCAGTCGCTACTATTTTGCCCGAGTTGCTGTTCCAGCACTACACCACGACGTGCTGGAATTGATTGGGAAAGCCTTACAACAGAGTGTTGTCCATTGTATCCACCTGACAACAGACATGTGGAGCAGTTGCAATGCTACAGATTTCATGTGCATCACCGCACACTGGATCTCTTTTGCAGGTGTTAAAGACAAGTTAACTTCAGGCCTCCTTGACGTTGCTGGGATTTTTAATGATACGGGCAGACATGCAACTGTAGCCATGTTTGCTATGGAGAAAAGTCATACTGCTGAAAACATTTTGTCTGAGTTTAACACCAAGGTCTTTGAATGGCTGAAACCAAGAGGCCTTAAGATTGGTTTTGTTGCCACCGACAATGGCAGTAATGTAGTGAAGGCAATGAGAGAAGGACATTATTTCAGGGTACCCTGTTTGGCACACTGCATTAACTTAGTCGTGCAAGTCTTTCTGAAAACTGAAGCCAAAGTCAGCAACATACTGACCATCTGCAGAAGAATATGCACGCACTTTAACCATTCTTTTAAAGGACGGAAGCTGCTACGGGTCATTCAGCGTGAGCATAAATTGCCAGTCAAAGCACTGATCCAGGAGGTCCCAACACGTTGGAACTCTATTTATTTCATGCTTGAGCGTCTCTTTGAGCAGTACATACCACTGAATGCTTATGTCATGTCAAGAAGATTAGGGGATCCTACTGTTAATCTTAAAGCCCTGACCGTTGAGATGTGGCAGTGGGACCTCATTAAATGCTACTACCCTTTGAGGTCTTCACACGTGCAGTTAGCAGGGAGGACTGTACTATGGGCCAAGCCATCCCATTGTTGTACATGCTTGAGCAACAGGTGAAGGAGGTCTGTGAAACATACGAAGGTGACGAACAAAAAGTTGATGCATATACCTTGGCCAAGGTCTTAGCCAACCGCTTATCTCTAAAAGCAAGGCTTCAAATGATTGTGTCAGGTGAACATTACATAACTGCAACAATGTTGGATCCACGGTACAAATTATTTGTCAGCAGTAGCGCAGTAATTCCTTTTTCAGATGAGGATGTTGCCAAGTACAAAACTTCCATAGCTGCGGAAGCTAATGATTTAGAAACTGAACGGCTGTTACTTAAAGGCCTGCCAGTGCCAGCCCAGGCCAGTCAAAGTACTCCTGACGCAAGTTCTTCAGAGCATGAGAGCAGTGCTTTTGCTTTCCAGCAGGCACCAACAGTACCAAAAGCAGCACCTACACGATCTGATTCAGCAGACCCAACCAAAAGCATAACTGCTTTTTTCTACAGAAAGGGATGGGTAAGTCCGTTGCTGTTGCAAAGGGGAAAGAGGACCAGCAAAGCCGAGCCCCAATGAACACTGAGCGGATGGTTCAGGCCTATCTGGATGACACAACAGAGGTGTTCATGGAGCAAAGCCCATTGGTCTATTGGTATGAAAGAAGGAGACAGTGGCCAGTGCTGAGCAGGCTGGCGATAAAGTATCTGGCTTGTCCTGTAGCCAGTGTCTCTTCTGAGTGGGTTTTCAGTGCTGCTGGTGCCATTGTGACATCGAAAAGGACTAGTCTCTTCCCCAAAAGCGTGGAGAGGCTGACAATGATAAAAATGAATCAACACTTCATACCACCAGACTATAAAGTACGTGAATCAGAGCAGGATGAAGAAAGCGAGTCCGAAGACCTCATCACTACTGGGTTACATGACCTACTTCTGTCCGAACGCACAGAGTTTGAGGACGAGCTCCTCTTCCCTGACAACTAGGCTTTTAAATTGTTACTTTCTCCCTTCCTTTATTTGTGTTATTTTCTTATTAACAATGGCTTTCTGGTGCTAAACTGCAAATAAAAACCACAACCAAATCCATCCCCACCACTGATTCTTTTTATGTACCTACTGGAGTTGCACGCCTGTGCATTTATTTTCAGTGTATCTTTTTATTTACCTACTGGAGTTGCACGCCTGTGCATTTGTTGACTGCAGCACTCCTCAGAGTCTTGCTCCATCTTCTTGACTCCCACTCAAGTCAATACAATTCCATCTTGCCAGCCATACATTGGATGTTGTAGATGGAGTATAGTACAATAATGTAGCCTCTAACAGTCCCTCCATAACAAGTGAACCGTACAGTCATGACTACAGCCATCCTCTATATCATTTGAAATCTGCAACTCATCACTGTCTTACTCTTAAGGCTACCACCTCTGTCTGCAGGCATTCATAGACGACTCTTCAGTGTCAATACTTGAGCAGGCATCCACAACTGAAGTCAACTTGTTGTGACTCGTCATTATTTTTAAAAGGCTCGGCAGCATTTGTGATCAATCATCTGACAGTGAAAGACAAGAGCAAGACAGGTATATTAAATGAATGATGCAATGCATTGCATAGGATGTTTAGCTGACTCTGAGCAAATGTGCATGGAATTGAAGTATACTAGTAACTTCAGACTCACGTGATGGCCAATTTTTCCATGTCATTTAATAATATAAATTATTTACGCACTTGTGTTCCTACTACTACAGGCGCAGTCAGGACTTAATTTATCGTTCGTAGTAACTCACTACAGAGTAGACTGAGTTGCTGTTGCTGTTGGACTAGACGTGCCACACCTGATAATGATGGTGACACCACCCATATCTTTGCACGCTGTCAGGCAGTTGGATCTGAGCTGATTGATGTACGATGTTTCTTGGAGTGGAATACAAGGTAAATACAAATAAGAGGCACAGCACAGTAGACCCAGGCTACTTCATGTGTGTGCACTGTGCAGTGGTACAGTACAATAGTGGTATGATTGATGACTGAGAATGACGCATTGATTTTGTTGACTAATTTTGAAAACGCTAAGTTGCTTTTTTAATTTGTATGCCCCTTTCTCTGGCTCAGTCAAATTGTTAGGTAAATGCAGTTTGTGTTACTGGCGACCCTGTGTCGTGGGTCTGTTCTGTGCTGGCTCCTATCTTTTCTTGTACTTCTAGATTAATAATGATGTGCAACTAGTAGACTTATACATAACATATTGTATCGAAACCGCCTCAGTCTGAAAGTCCTCTCTTTACGACTACTCCGCTTGTATTATTTTTTTGATCTTCACTGTATTTCAAATACACTTTATTTAGGTCATTCACATTCTTTTGTATTTGCCTTTTCTTTTTCAATCCACACAGGCTGGACGTTTTTCACCCACTGCTATTATACTATGAGCATCTACTCACCATTACCACTAATCATCATCATCAAGCAATTGGATGGCGGGAAACCAAGAATGATATTCAGCGTATCCTGTTTCTATGTTTATTCCTTACATTCATTGGCTAGTGGATCAAATTCAACATCATAAATCATCGTCTTCATTGTTTTGCTTTTGTTGTCTACATGCGTACTGTTTTTCTTTCTCAAACCTTTCCCAAAACCCCCGTACCCATCCATTCAACAAACCCTAACCCTCTTCCCCCGGGCTGCGTGGTTTCATTGAGGTGCGATGTTTGTTACATTAAATATACACCAAGAATTTGATCACGCGCTTGCTGGGGCAGATGTGGTGAAAGCAACAATAGTGTAATTTCAACAAGGCATGGCCGGGATCTTCTTCTGCTTCCCAACTCAAGCTCTGTGTATAATGCCAAATAATTTACCATTACCATCAAACAACGAATACGTAATGAATTGGCGTCATTGTTTGGGTTTAAGTTTACAGCATTATGATTTAGAAAAGTTTGACGTTGACGTGAGTACTACAACTACAGTTGAACTTCTTATCTTCTCTTGCACTTACTTTCCAGTCCCCAAAACCATTGTTTTGTTTCAGTTTAGCAGTTGCAAAATTGAATTGGGTCAGTCGTGTAATGTACTGTACTTAATACTTATACTACCCCCACATTGTCTATCACGCAAATGACTGCCTCTTTCTTTTTGTCTCAAAATGCTACTGGCAGGGTCTGTCTACTACTACTATCACAGAAGTTCAGAGCAACAGATTCTTATCCATTGTCTTGGGAAACAAATGCAGCCCACTTCATCATCAGCAATCACAGGTAAGATAAGTTTGCTGTAAGGTATAACGCAAGACAGACTGGTAGTTCTTCTAATACTACAAATATAACTCGGTGAGGGTTTACCGCATCTATCTGTCTGCACGTTAAAGATGTGGCCAATATATTTTTTTATTGGAAAGCACTGTCCCCTGACCTGCATGGCCAATTAAACGTTGCGATGTTGCACAACGTACATTATTTGGTGAAACAGTCCCCCCTCCACCCCCCCAACAAACACAAATGAACTTCAAATGTTTTCTTTTGAAAATAATTTTGTGTCTCATTTTTATTTTAACATAATATAAAGAAAGATGATACAAAAATAAAATATATATGAAATCTTACCCCACAGCTGTCCCTCCCCTCCCCTAACCCCAACCAAATTTCAAAGTTAAATGTAAACCCCAACACCCAAATCCCACCCACCAACAAAAGGATTGAAAAAGGGGCAAACAAACAGGGTCCATCTCAAAGCCGGCGGGCTTTCAGGTGTTTGTCCACAATGAGCTTCACCCGCTCCTCTATTCCATCCTCAAGCTTCACCCGCTCCTCCTCAAGCCTCGCTACCCGGCGGAGAATCTTTTGTTGAAATTCCCGGCACCTACATTGGCACGCATGTTGTGGGGGGGCCGCCGATGATGTAAAAATTCGGCGGCGGGCGGCTGCCTGACCACGGCGACGTACTCCTGCAGGCTTGGGGGCCGGGGCATTGGAAGAGGCAGCAGCTGCTGCCGCCGCCTCCTCCTCCTCCTCCTCGGCCTGAGCCACCAGCCGGCGGTAGGCCTCAACGATGGCCTGCAGTTTCCGCTGCCGGGCCCGGACTGCCAACTCCTTCCTTGTTGGTTTTGAAGGAGTAACTATAAAGAAAGAAACAGAATTGTTGTAATCCAAAATCCCAGCAAATCAAGAACACAAAATTGATTCAACACATAGTGGCACAGTAGCACTAGCAAGCAAGCTGAGTACAAAAAATTGTGTTGCATCTATCTTGAACATTCTACGGCCTATATAATTAATTTGTTGGACTTTTTGGCACGGCATTATGCCTGCCCTAGTAGCATGGGTGTACTTCAACGGTCACACACATATGAACGAACACCTGTCTTTTTCATATCTCGTTTTATATTATATACTCTGCTTCGGGGAAGGCGGGAACAGTCTCAAACTAACATTAATTAACAGGGGGCAGCTAGTAGTAAATGTCTAGTAGAGACTATCATTCTTTATATCGCGCAACAAACCTTATTTGGTTTGTGTTTCACCAGCAACGACCCATGCATCCAGTCGTCCCCTCCTTCCCTTGCCTTTGGGTTTGACCAAAACACCGCTGCTGCTGAGACTATCCATTAACCACCGATATTGGGTGTGTCTCCCAACCACGCAGGCAGCTGTGTTTTCCCCTTTCCATGCTTCAACAACAACCCATGCATCCGACTGCTATCAGCCACCTGCATTACTGTAGTGGTAATGCTAAGCATGGTAATGACAAGTAAAGGTGGCGTCATATATTGTCCAGTAGAACTTCAAGTTCTTAATTCTCAGAGTACAGTGAGGAAGTTTTCCCCTCCCACCAAGTAATGCGGATCACTATTGAATGTAACTTACCATCGCCCACCGCTGTTGGCTCCTCCCCCACTGCTGCTGGTGCTGGTGTAGGTGCCTCTGGTCCTCCTGTCCCCTCCGGGATCGCCTCTGCTGACGCTGCGCCGCTGTCCCTGTCGGCACTGGTGGATGGTACGGGTTCTGCACCTATAAAAATAAGTACACCTTTTTAGATGGATGCACAGCCCCCATTGTACTTGTTCACCAAGAATGGAGTTCTGCAAAACAGTTAAGTACAACGTACGTAATCAGTAGTAGTCCACATTGCATAGTACAGCAGAGTCACTACACATATTAGCATTCATTTGTTATGGTATGGTACCCAAGCTCATCTCATCTGTACTGCTACTCTAGTCCATGGAAATTTGAAGTGAACTATGTAACCTTTGTACATCAATGTATCCAGTTTTGCGCATGCTACCTCGCAGCTTGTTGCGCAGTACGAGAAGACGCCTTTGAGGCCACATGATTGTTCAATGCATACACCTGAAGAGGTTGGTAAATAAAAGGGCCCGTATTTACGTTTTGTATGTGGATTGTGGAATCGAGTTTGCTTACAGGTTACAACTTTTTTTTAGCATGGCTGCATAAAACTTGCCTAAATGTATTTCATACTGTCTAAAGTGCACCACTTTTGTCATTATTTTTCGGCAGATGAGAAGATTTCCTTCTACGAAGCTGACATTTCCAGAGCTTACCAAAAAGAGGCATATGTAACCAGTATACGTTCAATGGTGAGGGGTCTCCGACATTTCCCACATTTCCCTATCGTGCACTAGTAGCTGTACAAATGTTGATTACTTTATTCAGCCTTTTTTAACTCTGGATTTTTTCTGGTGGGCCCCTCGACGTATTTCACGGAACAACTTAAAAACATTGATGTTACTTACTTACTTCTAACAAAATAAAGCTTTTGAAGTACCACTTTGACTCTGAAGTTTATTTTCAGTGTCTGTTGTCTTGTAGACTTACACGAGTGAGTGAGCAAAAGGGGGTTACTTAGGTTATGGATTGTGTAATAAAAGCATTGGGCATCTTGGTATTGGGGTTCAGGAGTGTGATAATTGAATAATTGACCAATGACTGAGCCCATATAGGTTGTCGTTCAGTGAATTGTGGGTTCCTCAGAGTTCTGCGACTGAGGTGTAAGTAAGGTCCAACCTGCCTATCAGCACCAACATCCAATTTTCTGGTGCATACATAGTTATGTAATATGTATATGACTCCATAGAAGATAGAATACCCACAAGAGTAGTAGTGGTATACTAACGTTTACAAAATACTAGACCAACATCTGGATGCATACTTGGTTGGTGTCAATTGCCAAAGCAGAGACATTACAGAGGAAAAAGCATAAGACAGGAGTGGACCCTGTGCCTACAGCTATTCTAATTTTTATCACATATTTATGGAAAAGATTAATACCTTAACTAAAGAGTCAACATTTCTTTAGGAAGTAAATGTAATTAATCGGTTGAAAAAAAAGAGCTCCGTTACAAAGTTAGGGAAATATCATTGTTCCAAAAGAAAGCACTGTTGGACTTACTGGGGACAGCAGCAGGATCCTCAGTAGAGGAGCTCTGTGCCTGTGGTGGTTCACCCGCCGACTCGGTCCCAGCCTTCTGCTTGCCCCTGGGTTCTGTGGTTCATGTAAGAAATAATAAACAAAGAGAAAAACATTGAGTGCTGTGAAACATAGACATCATTTCAAAAACCACTGCTAGAACATTAAAAGAAACAAACATTGATCTACCAAATGACTACTGCCTTGCAGGATTCACTGACTGTATACTTGGAGAAAACAAATCAAATGTTCCATAAACATTCTGATTGCAGATTACTAAGTAACACAGAGGCAGTAACACCTGAACAACACCACCGATTCAAGATTCAAGAATGGGGTAATCAATTATCTGTGAGTAGTCATTTCTTTTTCATTTTTGCCAGCAAAATGCATAGATCACAACGAGGAGACATGCAGAAACTTTGTGCATACACGAAATTGTACGTTCGTTGCATCATATTTTGTTCTGCTACTGACTGAATGCTACTGCTGCCAAGCCTACCCGCTCATTAAACAAACTACATCAGTTCTATGGAGGGCTGAGGCAGGGGTGGCTCTAGGCTCATGGTGGTCCTGGGCAGGGAGCGTAGGTAGGGGGCCCCGGAAGAGGAGGTCGGGGCGGAGGACGGAGGCCAGTGAAGAGGGGGAGTCAGGGTGTTTGGAAGTGGAACAGAGCCGGAGGCACCAAATCCCTGCCAGGGGCCGCCACGCAAATATGTATCCATCCTCAGAGGATTATTAAATTAAGGATATATATTGGTGTGGTGGCCCCTGAAGTTTGGTGGCCCTGTGCAGTTGCACAGCTTGCACATGCCTAAAGCCGGCCCTGGCTGAGGTAAGAAGAACAAAGTAACTTTAGCATTCATTGCCAGAGGAGGATTCATGCAGAAGAGAAGGCCGTGAAAAAAATGCTACAATATGCAAACTACGTACAATTATCCATCCACCGCTATTTCACTGACGGACAAAGGAAGGACAAGACTCTATTAATAGCATTAACTAACTTCAGTTCTCTACAATAAAGAAAATCTCACATCAATAAACAGCAGCAGCTAGCGCCAAGTTGAAACAACACGCAAGAGTCAGTGAAGAAGAGCAGTGTCATACAATTACAGTAGATATAACGGAATACATCGGAAATGTAACTAGGAGCAACAGTCCTCGCGTTACTTATTCAGCCAAGATTTAGAAAGATGCAATAACAATATTTATACTACTATATATATATATATATATATATAAATATATATATATATATATATATATATATACACACACACTTTTTTTTTTTTGGGTAGCCACTCACCAAGACCCACAACCTCGACACCAAGCAGGTCCAACAGGTCCTGCTCCCGGTCCAAAATGTCGGCCCAGCGGTGGGACAGCTGATGGTGGGTATGCCGGATACCGGAGCAGCGGAAGACTGCCCGGCGCACCTTCGCCCACCGCCGGAGATGCTCTTCAATACGGTAGCCGGAGCCGGGCCTTCCGCCTGCTGCCAAGGTCAAGGGGAGGTGGCGCTGGAGAAAAAAGACCAGGGCAGCCACCTCCTCCTCCCCAAAAAGTTGGCGGGCCGTCACTCCTGCGGGGCGCATTCTGCCGCAAGGCAGCCGGGTTTTTTTGGGCACAGCCGCCTTGCCCTTTGAGCCGCCGATGCTGCTGGCACCCTTCACCATGGTTCTGGGTGGAGGGGAGAAGAAAAGTTCAAGGCAAAAAGGTAGGGGAAAGAAGAAGCAAGGTAAAAGAAGGAAGTAATATAAAACAAGAGAAAAGTTGAAAAAAAGTTGTAAAAGTAGAAATAAAATGAAAAATATAAACCTAGGCACAGAGAGAGATAGGTAATAACTAAAGAAAGTGTGAAAAAGTGGGTGAAAAGACCAGGATTGAAGAGATAGGAGCTAGATGCTAAAGTAGGCCCAAAACCATAGCCAGAGTGTGAAATCCAAGATGGCTCCGCCCGTCGCGACCGCCTGGGTAGGTTCGCGCGATATTTAGCGCGATCACGCACTTTTGTAGTGCGAACGAGAAGATGAGTTCCCGAACATATCTTGCACAACGGGAACACGTTACTTGTGACCCGGAACAGGAAATAAGGGAACGCAAGCGGGTGGGACAAACCTCTTGGGTAACTTAGCGCGCTAGCCATCTCGAGCATGCAGGCAGCGCCCCGAACACGCGCACCGCGCTCCCGAAGACAAAAAACGGCGCGCGAACGGGTCTAGCAAGCAACTACGCATGTCCGCGTAGGTCGCGGAGTGCAAGTGCGTCTTCGCGTAGCTCCGCGGAGTGCGGCTCCGCGAACTACGCCCAGGGTTAGTGAATGTCTACTTTCACAATTACCGCTCGCTCGGCTCCACAGAGCAGAGGGTTTGTCGTATTTCACTACTTAGTTCGTTTGTTTTTCCACTCTGTTCTCTGGTGGCTGGCGGAGAAGTTTTGTTATAGTGTAGATGAAAGGGTGATAAGTAGTGAAATACGACATAGCGTCTGCTCTGTAGAAGCGGGGGAGCAGTGATTATCAGTGTGAGTGAAGCGCAACTGCGGCGGTGCTTGGTAACAGTAATAAATTATTTTTTTACCAGAGGTACGATTGTTTGCATGGTCCGCGACCCGCTAAGAAAGGCTTGACGGGCCGTCACAGGCCAACGGGTTGCAGTATGAGTAACTCAGGTCGACAAAAGAAAACATGAACTTAGTACAGCTGAGGTTACGTCGAACACATGAATACACTTTCAGTATACAATAATTTCAGTTCACAATATGGATTAAAAGAGGGAACGTGTTTATTTGAAATGTTTATTCACTAATGCAGTGCTTTGAAGTGAAGTTTATTATCTAATACGTGTAAAGATATTATAAGAAACAAAGTAATCGGCATAGTTACTAGTCCATAGAACACCAACGGTGCAAGCATAGTATGATGCAAAATGAATAGGGTTTAACAAAACATATTCTACACCCTCCTGAGCAAGTATATTAAATTATATTAAATCTAAGAAGGTGTGTTTTGACTTTAAGTTCAGCAACCATATATGAAAATGCTAGTGGTTAGACATCACCTCATTAACAATCAGTTCTCTGCATGCGAAGCACTATCAAGTTTGTGTCATGGTATTGTGTAAGGAAATAAAAAACGCGCCAAAAGTGAGAACTTGGCTGGAGCTGCATGTATGTTATCTGTAGGGACGTTCGAAAATCAGTGTTCAGAACAACTACTGTATTGAGATATCTTTTGAAGGTTTCAGTACTCGATGTCAGATACAGCTCGATAAGCAAGGGTAATATCAGTGTAACAACATATTTTTCTCGTATGAATCCAAAACATTTCACTAGGCAGAAAAGTAAAGCAGCAGATGTGTGTGAGGCGCAAATAAGGAGCAGAAAGGGAAAATGGCGTTTAAACTTATAAAAAACTCATGCTAACTTTACACATTTATCAGGGCACATTTAACCATATATTACCCTGCCTTGCTTCGAGTTCGTTTCAATAAGATAAGATAAGATAAGCAAGTGAATTGTTGAAATTAGAGTTCAATGAAATGTTCAGTTGAAAATCGAGCAGGTGAGGAAAAAAAATTTAGTCCACATAAAACACGAAAATCTGACCAGCACGGAATTGTAATGACCACTGTTAGTAAAGCCAATAGGTCTGTTCATATAAAAAAAGAAGTCCCAAAAACGTGAGAAAGATAGGGAGGGAAAAAAAAATTATGACGTCAATGGCTTACATAAGAGTCATCCTACAATTGAGTAGGCGAAATAAGCAGCAACCGCTTCTAAAAGGAAGTCACTGTTATCATCCGAAAACAAGTCAGCCATCCAATTGAAAAGAGGAAAAGAACATACATGCTCTTCAATTACCGGAGCATCTAGTACCATCAGAGGACAACTCGGTGACTTTTCTATGTAGCTGTGTGCCAAGAAATCTTGCTCCGCCGCTGCGAATATATTCCAATGACCCAGAACTCCATGTATCGCTGCAAAGGCCATAATCCCTGCATCGGAACAAAGTTGTTCATGATCAATTAACGGATTCATGAGATGATTGTAATTCACTTCAGGAGATTCCAAGTTGCAGAGACATAAGTCCAGGGCCCACATGAAATCACAGCTCAGGCAATGAAATACAGGCTGCACACAGGTGAAATAGGAAAATCGAAATGATAATCCATATGATGCACTCAAAGTCGCGAGTGGCAGGATGCCATAGTACTCAAGCATCCTGTGGCGAAACAGTTATAAGTGCTCCGGCTCATTTGCGAAGACAGGACGGACATCCATTTTGTAAAAAACAAAATAGGAAAACAAAAGTAGGAGCCACTGGTAGTAGAACAGGAAGTCCACAAACGTAGGTCGGATAATATGGAGTGAAGAGTAGCAGAATGATTTCAAATCATTTCGGGCAAAGAAGTCACTAAACCATTGCTTAGTACTTATAAAAAAAATATGCCAGCCGTGAAGTGGAGGATGCGTTAAAGAATATGGGAGTCACCTCAGCAAATTGTAAAGGAAGGTCACTATTTAATAAGATATGCACTTCTCTGCAAGTGTAAGCTAAGTGAAGGAGATATGTTTGTGAACAGATGCTAGGGTAACTTGTTTTTGTGACAATAAGGCTCTTGTTCATGTCTTGTGATTGAACTTTGAATTCAAGGCCGGAATTCGCGGCCAGATGGAAACATCAAGGTTCTCATGCGGGGGTGTTTAAACTACATTCTTACAGAGAAGCATATGCAGAGTGACTATTACAGCGTAAGGTTTGCTGTTTAATAACTCATGGCAATTCTCGTTGCTTGAAAATAAATACCCACTGTTGAGCAATAAGGTAAAAGTCGGCATTATAACAGCCAGCAACGGGGTACCTTTGAAAACACATGCAACATTACAGTGGTTCCAGTTAAATAAGTCATGCAATTGGAAGTGCCTCGATGTGAACGACTAATCCCATGTTTGAGTACACTCATCTCTATACAGATATAATTTTTTTGCCGTCTCTAAGGAATTTGTAAGTGAAAGGGAGCGACTTGGTTTCATGCCAGTAGGAGGTACTGAGCCGCTTGTATCTATTTATGTGAAAATAATATATGGAATTTGAACACTGAAAAAGCGTAAAAGATAGACTAATTAATTCATGGATTAGCCATGTTGCAGCTGCGGCTTCTGATACTAAAAAGGGTAAAGTGTCTAGGCGTTGAATGTGGAACACCGAAAAAGAAGCGTGTGTCATGGAAATCAAACGTGGTTTGAAAGTCAAATTTAAAGGTGCAAAGAGAGAGGAGACATTAAGATAGTTTCAGGGCTTTAAGTTGGCCGGGTCTTTTTGGGTCTGAGCAGAGGCAGTTTCTTAAAGCTAGGCTCGGTGTCTATCGGGCTGCACTTTTGAGCCCTGGTATAGGCAGACTGTTTTTTTAGCCGGCCTGTAGTGACAGCCTGAAGTTCAAGAAAAAGTGGCAGAGCAAAAAACAGAGCCCGATAGAGACACGTTCAGAAACTGCAGGTAGATTATGTGTGGTGTTGATACTTTTGACACTGCCTAGTTGTGACTAGTGGAGAAGTGACGCAATGAGATCATGGTAGGTGAGTGTAGTAAAGGAACGGAAATTCTTTAAAGAGAGTGATTTTTAGTGTAGATTTCCCTTTTTGTCTGAAACTTAGGTATAAGAATATTGTTGTGGTGTCACCCGAACTGTAAGTTGAAGTTTTCGGAAAATTATTGAGAGGTCAAAATTTATGTTTATTTAACTTGTGCAATTATGAATCTGTGTCAAAGGCAATAGTCCACAGTTGCTGTAGGTATGATGTTACCTGTTGTACCATACCCTCATGCTATGATATGGAGGGCAAAATTTACAGTGTGGTTTGTGGCCGAGGCTGTACTGGTGGGTGAGAGGTCAGAGGGGAAAGGGGTGGGGCTAATGGGAAACAAAGAGTTGTGACTATGACGTTATACAGAAGTTCCTGCAGCAGATGCCTTCATGCACTAAGTTAGTGGAGTTAGCATACATATATCTGTGTTCCTCTTCCCCTTTTCTGAACATCTCTATCTTTGTGCTGGTTCCTTCATATATTTCAGTGTGTCCGGCTTGTTCTCTGTATCTCTGTCTATTGTGCAGTTTCGCTCCATGTTGTCTACCCTCTGATTTCTACCCTTCCTGTCTCTCATGTATTTTCTCTCTATCCTGTTTTTGTTCTCCCTCACTCTTTGTTCTATTCTTTCTGTATCTCTTGCTCTCCCTCTCTTTGTTGTCCTTTTTACAATTCTTTTTTTCCCTTCTGTCCTTCTTTTACTTTGTGGCCTGAATCACGCTCTTGCCTTCCCTCTCCCTTGTGATCTCTCTCTCCTTTCAGTGCTCGTTTTGTATCTCTCTCTGTCTCCTGCTCTCAGTCTTTCTCTTGCATTATCTCTATGGTGGTGTATCTCCCTCTCCGTCCTATTCAGCCTCCTTCTCTCCATCTTTTTCTCCCTTCTGCTCTGCTTGTCCATCTTTGCGTACCTTGTGCTCTCTCTCTCCCTATTGTGCTGTTTGCCTGCTGTCCTTTCTCTCTCTGTGCCTCCTACCATTTGTTTTCTTTGTGCCCTGTCTTTTGTTTCTACTCTGTGATACCCTGTCCATGTTAATCTTTTTCTTTTTTGTATGTACCCTCTTTTTCTTGACTTTTCTCTGCCTCCTGTTATTTTTCTTTCTCTCCATTTGTGCTTTCAATGCTGGTCTCTTTCTGCATGTTTGTGTCCCTGCTACTGTCTCTCTCTCTCCTGTTGTCTGTGTCCCTCCTGCCCTGTGTCTGTTTCCTACTCTACATCTCTCATCATCTCTGTCATTAGTTTTGTGCAACTAGTGATTGTGAAAATGTAGGAAAGAAAACAAATCACTATAATTAACAGAATCTAAATATAAAACTCGAAAGCAAATTATTCACCCAAAATTTTGTAAAAAGAAGCTTTAATCACAGTGTGATGTTGGTGTTCCATGGTGATTTATTTTGGCAAGTAAGATGGGTAACAGATATGCTAAGTAAGATTGCCTAGCAGTGCAAATCATAAAGATTGCATGAAGTATCCTAGAAATGTGTGGGAGATTACACTGTAAATGAAGTTTGATTTTAAATAAATCTGGGTGAAAAATGTGGTTATTTGATGTGTTTAAAAAACAATTATTGAACTTAGTTAGGCTTTAGGATATCTAATGGTAGAGAATATTAGGGAATATATCTGTTAGGCTTGTTATTTGGCACAATAGGTGTATGTTGTGTAATAAATATGTCTGTAATATGTTAATTACATTTCAGTATTTTTCTTTTTTATAGTGTTTGGTGCTGAAAAGCAACAACCTATATTCTACTTGATAGACTTTTCAATGATCAAATTCTTTTTAACAGGTGAGTTGGTTTTTTTTAAGGCAAATTATTTTTGTGCAGATTAAAATAATAAGCAAGATTTTTAGGAATTGCACTGCTTCTCTTTTCCTGGCGGATTTTATCTTCTATATTTACCATGTCTGTACCTGCTTGCACTAGATATGTATTTTGAGATAGGTTTCCACTGTCTGTTGGCAGTATCTTTTTATGGGCTGGTCCATGTGTTATTTTCTATGCAGTTCTGGGTCATCTATCCTTTGACTGTAAGAGTTTGCTGTTTGCGTGGATTAATTCTTGCTAAGTGTTCATTATCTCTCTAACTTATGCTGTATCATTTGTGTGCAGTAATTTTTCTTCATTTACAGAGGTGTATTATGATATGGCTGTTGGTGTGATGGGCATTTTTTCTGCATGTCTGTGACTGTACTATCTGTTTGCACCCTTTTATATGTATTTGCAGAGGTCTATTATGATGTGGTTCCTCATGCTTAGCATGAAATTTTGTACATATGATGAAATTCACATGCTGAGTATGCTGTTGAAAGGTAAAAGCAACTGTCTCTGTGGGAAGTAGTAATCTGTTTAGTGAATGTTTTCATTTGTACATTGTGAGCCCCCCCTTCAGTCTGTATACAGTTTGAATAGCAGTTTGTAGTGGTGAACTCAGAAAATAGATCTGTAAAAATAAATTATAAAGTCTATCAACAGTTCTACAGTCCAGAAAACCTAAAAACAAATTTCACAGTAAGATGTCTTTTTACAGCAGAATGTATTTAAAAAACTTAAAAGGGATAGTGTTAATGTCTAGGATCATAGTGTCAGTTTGTTTTCAAACAAGAGGAAGGTGCTATCTTAATCTTTGTAGTTAATGTGTTACAAAGTATGAAAATGTATGTACTTTAAAAATTAGTAAAGGTAATTTTTTGTTATCTATTCATGAAAAAGATATAATTTAGTCTTTATATTTTTTAAAAGGCTACAGAAGAAACAAAAAGATTCCTAAAATGGAAAATTACTCCAACCACATTTATTTACATTTTGAAATTGCTAATGAAGTGATAGAGCAATTACTAGATGGAGTATTTGAAGAGGAAATTGAGTCAGAAAATGAGGACTTTATGGACAATACTTTCGACAGTGCTTACTTAAAATAGGTGGAAGGGGAAGAACAGAATTTGGATGATGAAAATTTTGATTATGAAGAAGTACCTGATGAGATTATGCTACAAGTCATTTTAGAATATGAACTTTTAAATGAATAAAATTATTTTTGATAGAAAAATATTCTTGAAGGCAGTTTTCTTGTACTATTCGTCGTTGATCTGCTTTCTGAGAATGAGAATAAATGTTTTCATGAAGTGTATAAGAGATTTTAGTAAAAAAAATTTAAAGTACTAGGATCACCTACAGTGCTTGAAAATTAGTGTAGTGTTCATATGCCTGAATAATTAGAATTAGAAAATACGTCTATAATGCTGACACAACTATGGACTGTCATAAATTTAGAAACAACATTCACTACAGGATTTCCTACTCTGTTCAGAGACTGTTTCTTTGTCTTTATTCTACTTATAAAATAAACCAGTGGTTATAATTTCTATGTTATATGCTAGTAGAGGTCTATAATATTTTTTAACTTTTTTCTTAACAGATTGTCATTTTTATCACAAACATCAATCAGTATGCCGACCAGAAATGAAAAAAGAAAGCTGTATAAACAGACATACCATTTGAAGAGGAAAGAATTAGAAGAATTACCTAATCAACAAAGGACGGATAAAAACAAGAGTGCTCCTGGTAGGAGCAGCAAGGATTTCATAAAAAACTTGTCTCAAACGAAAAGTAAATTGGATAATGTTCAAAAGGAAAAACAGTTGTCAGTATGTACAAGGAGAAATGCGAGAAAAAAGAAAAATGTTTCTGAAATATGGACAGTAAAAGACGTACTAATCAGTTTGCAGAAATCAGGAAGCGTATGTTTTATAACAGAGTGGTTTCGAATTTATTAAAAAAGGAAAAAGTTTCTAAAAGGAATTCTGCTTTTTATAAGAAGAAAAAATATATAGAGGATGTTGTTGAGCGCGCATTTGAGACAACTTTTTTTATTTATTTTAGTAATTAATAGAATAAATACACTGAATAAGGTAATCAGAGTTTTAAAAGCTAAGAGTAAATGGAAGAGACACATAAATAGAAGTAATTTTTGTAAAGTGTTTTCTGGGAAATGGATGCAAACTTCAAATTCCGAGCCATTTTTTAATGAAGAGAGTTACTTTCAAAGTTACGATTTGTTGCATGCAGTTGACACCAGTGGTCGAGCATATGAGGTGAAGGATGGTTGTCCTATTGAGAAAGAGAAAATTGTGGTTAGAAATGCAGAAGAGGTGATAGCTGGAGAAGTTTTACAGGGACGTCTTAATGTTCCTGTTTACACTTGGAATTGTAGTAGTATTTGCAGTGTACGACAGGATTCAATTGATTTCTTTCGCAATATCTTACGTAAGTACACTAAGGAAAGTCTGAAAAAAAGGATTGTAAAGTTGCAAGAATTAGACCGTTGCAGAGTGAGAGAAAAATAGGTCTGCAAGGCCATTCTCTGGCTTGTCTTTCTAAAAAAATATGCCAGAGTGTTTTTCATCACTTCAGGATGTTAGCAGTGCATCATAACAAAATGAGAAAATTAGTGAGAAAGATGTATTATGCAAAAAGTCCAGCACTTAAACTTAAAGAGTTAAATAGTGCTCTTTTGCATGGATGTCAATTAGATGTTAAGAGGATTTGTGCAGAAATTGAGGTAAGTTATTTTGGTCGAGATGAAGACAATGCAGAAACTGATATAGTTATAGAAGGAAATGTGTTAGAAAATGTCGGAAATTTTAATACTGAAGATTTGAACAGGAAATAACAAAGTTTAAGGTCATTGCAGGTGAAAAACCAAATTTTCCATGTGTGTGTTGTCGACGCATTCATTACAAAAGTCAAACTAGGTTAGTTGATTTATATTTAAAAAGTGAAGATGAAAATATTAGTGGAAAGATTTTGCGACTTATTTGTTGGTAGAAAACTATTTTGATTTGGGTTTTGAGCAACGTATTTGTAAATATTGTTATAATAAATTAAATGAAAATAGAATGCCTGCAAGAGCTGTATATAATAGTCTTGAGTTGATAAATATTCCTTCGGAACTGAAGGATTTAAATACTTATGAGACTATTCTGATTCAATGTGTACATCCTTTTCAGGCTATTGTTCGTATGGAGCCTAAGACTGGTAAATTAAATCCTTCAGATTTACAAAGAGGATTAAAGGGTAGAGTTGTATATTTGCCTCTTGATTTAAAAAAAAAATATGGAGACAATTGGTGTTGAAAATGTAGAAGAGGAACCTCTAGTTATTCTAGTTAATGGTGTACCTACAAAGAGTAAGAAAATCTGGCTAGATTTAGTGGATGTTAGGAAAGTCAAAAAGGCAACGTTGTATTTAGTCAAAAACAATAAATACTATAAAAATGTATACGTAGAAGAAGAGGAAGTAAGTGAAGAAGAGGATAATGATTTGTCTATTGGACAAATTGAAAAAGTCGACTTGTCCAGAAGTGAAGAAATTTATGAACATTACAGTGTTCATCCACTGCATTGCAAAGAAGCAATGGGAAATGCTATTGAATTATTTCAGATGAAAAAAGCAAAAGGAAGTCCTATTAGTGTATGGGAAGAAAGTTTGGAAGGTCGTTGTTTGACACTCGCTATGTCCAAGCGGACCCACAAATGCGGAGAAAAAGATGTTCTCCACTGCTCTGTAGGAAAGTTCAAACGGGCGGCATCCACAGTTTTAGCCTGCAGTGAGGCGGCACCTTCGCTCAGTTGAAGGGCGTCACGGTTGTTTAGGTCAAAATTCTTCCGTCAAGTGATTGACTCCTAATGACAAAGGTTTCCTGGGCGCCCGTTCTGGCGTCTCCGAAGCACTAATCCTTCGCGCATTACTATGCCCATTCAAAGGTAGAGCGCCACTGGTTGCGTCTCAATATTATACACACCTCTACACCCTTCAAGTGGCCTAGGAGACCAGCGGGATACTTCTTTGGCCCTGATGAGAGTCCCCCTCCCAACTATCGATTGGGACTCGAAACGCGTAGGCCTTTGTACAAAGTGTTGCTCGCATTACATTTAAAAATTGAGAAACCCAGTGCTTTAATTTATGTATATACAGTGTGTTCCATCAATCAAGTCGATTGAGATTTATTTCCAAGTGTATACATATATATATAGAGTATATCACAGATGTTTACTGTTTGAGCAACCTTTGTTTCTTCTTTTTCCTTTCACTTTCCCCTTCCCGCCACTATAAGTTGTTTTTTTCCCCCCCCCGGCAATTCTCCAAAATCTTTATTTACCAGTTTTGTGTACATATGTATGTCTGATGTTGAATGATTGTGATATGTCTGACAAGTTGAATGTGTCTTGAATAATGGTGTAGTATTTGTATATAAAATGTAAAAATTGTTGTCAAATAATCATTTCGAATTTGATGAATAAATCGTTATCGATTAGCAACGTCTCAGGTTGAAATGAGTTTTTCTCCCTTGTAGAGTAAATTTGTTGTTTAAATTTTTCTATCAGTTAAGGCACTTCTTTCTGGTCTAGTCTTATTAATTTAATGGCATGTCAGCGTGGTACTAATGAGTATTGGTACCGTCGTCATTGAGATTTGATATGCATGCTAAGAAACTTAGGAGCACCTACATGGTTTTTAACTCCCAGCTGTGCAGAGTATGCTTGGGAAGATTTACTTGAATTTCTTCGGGAGGCGAATGCAAATATAGAAAATATAAACTACAAGACACCTGGAGAACTGTGTTCGTTGGATCCGGTTAATGTTTGCAGATATTTTAATCATAGATTTGAAGCTATGATGTCTTTTATTACAAACAAGAAAAATCCACCTCTTGGTGAAGTTCTGGATTTCTTTTGGAGAAAAGAGTACCAAGCGAGAGGTGCTCCTCATATTCATATGCTATTATGGATCAAGGATGCTCCCAAATTTGGAACAGACTCGGATGACACTGTACTGTCTTTTATTGAACAATATGCCACTTGTGAGATACCTAATAGTACAACTGATAAGGACTTAAGAGAAAAAGTGTTACGCTTTCAAAGACATCGTTGTGGAAAATATTGTCGGCGAAAATTCAAATCAAAGAATAAATTCTATACCAAACGTCGTTTTGGTTTTGCACGACCGGTCCTTTCAAAAGGAAGAGTCAACAATTATATGTCATCTTTGCGACATAATATCACAAGAAGATCACCCAAAAATACGTACAATTTAAGAAGAGGTGAAGAGTCCAAATATATAAATGACTATAACCCAGTCATTTTTAAGCATGGGCGGATTTTGCGAATTGGCAATCCGCGAAATTGCGTATTTACGGATTCACAATCCGCAAAATCCGCGAACTCTCGCGAATTTTGCGGATTCCTTCTTTTTTGTGTTCGCAAGTGTTTCTGCCATTTCGCAAAGGGTTTTTTACCAGTTCGCAAACGCGAACTTACTCGTCGGGTAGCAACGGTCGCGACCATGTTGTTTCTACGTCTGGTTCATCACAGCAACCTCTGTTTCACCACTGCCACCCTCTGTTTAACCACTGCCACCCTCTGGCTCACCCATGCCACCCTCTGACTCACCCATGCCACCCTTTAGTTCATCACTGTAGATTATGGGGGGAAAAGCACACCTGCCCTGCCTCAACTGACATGAATGAATTAGGGGCTGATTAATGTGTCACTGAATTTGAACTTCCAGGCTGGCACCTGCTTCCTTATCTGTAATTGCTTTCTGTTGCAGTGTAATTTTTTTAACAGGACCTTTGTTGTATACTTGTAGCTATTCTCTGAGCCTGCTGTGAGGGTCAGAGCAGGGTCATAGAATAGTTGCAAGTAGGCAACTGAACTCTGAAGGGGCCCCTCAGGAAGCACTACAGGGAATGGTTACTAATGATAAGATTGAACTTTTGCACCTGCTGAGTGCTTTCAGTTTTGCAAAAATCCAAATATCCAGCAGCATCCACAAAAAGTAATCCTTCCAGGCACCACAGGAAATGGTTACTAATGATAAGATTGAACTTTTGCACCTGCTGAGTGCTTTCAGTTTTGCAAAAATCCAAATATCCATTAGCATCCACAAAAAGTAATCCTTCCAGGTCAAGATCCAAATCAAAGTGACCAGCACATGAAGAAAGCACTGGTAGGAGCCTGCTGGACAGGAACAGGAAGTTGGAGACTATGGGGCACTTCCTTCCTCCACCCCCCCCCCAAAATGGACTCCTTGCAAAATAAAGTGCAGGCAAATGTCAACCTGTGGAGTTATTCTGATAAAAATCATAATTTTCAAGGTTTATGCTGCCTGCTGGTGGATTTCTTGTGCAAATTGCAAATTTTGCAAACTCGCAATTGCGAGATTGTCGCTGCCCGCCGCATCTACGTGTTCGCAAGTGTTTACTCCCGCGAAATTGTATAGTATTCTAGTTGGCAAGTGCAACCAAGCAAAAAATCCGCTTCGCACGGATTTACGAATTTTCGGCAAAATCCGCGAGCGGAACGGATTTTACACCCATGCTTAGTCATTTTGTCCATGTGGAATGCTAACATGGATATACAATATGTTGCGGACAACTCTATTGCTGTGGCTCGATATGTAACGTCTTACATCACGAAATCTGAAAAGACGGAACTAAAGGAAATGTGGGAAGACATTCCTCATGAAAAGAGCCTAAGCAAGAAATTGTATACGTACAGTTTGAAGATGTTATCTCATCGAGAAATTGGAGCATATGAATGTTGTGATCGATTATCATCAGCAAGTCTTTATGCGAAATCTAAAACTATTCTGTGGGTGAGTTTAGGTCTTGCAGAAACACGAAACCGTGTTTTGAAGCCTGTGCAAGAAATTGAATATTTAGCACTGAAAGAACCAAACAGTACAGACATTCTGAAAACAAATATGTTGGATACATACTATCCAAATAGAAGTACTCTGCTTGAAAACATTTGTCTGTATGAAATACTTGAAAAATACAGTTTTAAAAGGAATGTTACAGAGAATATTGATAAAGGTGTATATGCTGTAATTGGACATGAAGGATGCCTGGTGAAACAAAGAAAAGGACACTTGATTAATCACCGAAAATTGAGTTGCGAAAGTCCTGACAAAAGAGAATTTTACTATTTAGTTCTTTTGCAACTCTTTAAACCATGGCGTACAGAAGAGGAACTACTTGGTGACTTTCATAGTTATGAAGATTCATTTAACGCATCTAAAAGTAGTATAGAATATCCTGTTTTTAGTAATTATCTCCAAATGTTGAACAACGAAATAGAGCAAGAAGCAAGAATTGCAGCGGAGATTGCTAGAGACAGTTCTCAAGATAGTCAAAGTTCTGCTTCGTTGAGTCAAGATCCACTGGGACAACCAATTATCCAAAATGAAGCAGCCACTGCCATGGATGAGGTGGAAAGAGCAATGCAGCAAGCTCAAGAGGATATAATAAACTTAGAAGAATTGGAGAAGCAACTTAATCTTGAGCAAAGACAGATATATGATGAAGTGACAGAGCACATTGAGCATGGTTTTCGTCATGAGAAAAAAGAATGCTCATGTATGTCATTTGAACCTATTCAACTATATGTAAGTGGAGAAGCTGGAACTGGTAAAAGTTTTCTAATTAAATGAATTACTACATATCTACAGCAAAGAACTCAGTCAACACTGTCTTGTGTTGTTACTGCTCCAACTTGATTGGCAGCATATAATATTAAAGGTATTAGTTTACATCGTTTACTGATGCTGCCAGTTGAACATGAAAATAAATTACAATATCACAAGCTATCTGGAGAAGCTTGTTATGAAGTTTCTAGAGTCCTTAAAGAAATGAAACTTCTCATTATTGATGAAGTAAGCATGGTATCCAATTTAATGCTTGCTTTTGTGCATTTAAGAATGCAACAGATACTTAAAACAGACTATGATGTGTTATTTGGAGGCAAACATGTCATAGTTTTTGGAGATCTACTGCAACTAACTCCTGTGAAAGGACAACCTGTATTTGAAACTGTTACACATGAAGACACCAGAAAGTGCCTGGGCAGTATTGGAAATGTTAATATATGGTCACATTTCAAATATACTGAACTGATTCAAAATATGCGACAGGCAAAGGATACTAAATATGGAAATATTCTTCAAGATATAAGGATTGGAAAACTAACTGAAGATGCGAAAGAAACTCTACAAACACGATTACTTTCCAAGTTGTTTCCCAATGAAGATAATGTACCTGAGAAAATATATAGTAAAGAGGTAGAAGATAAGTCAGTCATATGCTTGATGCCAACTCTAAAAGAATGTTCGGTTTTCAATGAAAAAATGTTGAAGTTAGAAAATCAAGAAATTAAAAAACTGGAAGCTAAAGATAGAATAGAGCATGAAGGAAGTACTATTGTTTTGTCTGAAAAGGTGAAGTTAAAATAGGATTCTCTTCAGAAATCTATATCTAAAACTGCTGGCTTAGAAAAGAATTTGTATGTAAGTTTAAATTGTTGGATTATTTTAAGGAGAAATTTACATGTAGAAAGAGGTTTGGTGAATGGAGCAATGGGTAATATTGTTGGTTTTGTGAATTACCCAAATAGAGATGAGATTGAATTTTTAAGAATCAAATTTGATGGAATTGAGGAAGTTCAACAATTCAGTCGCTGTTCAACTCGTTTTTTGCTTGTGAAAGACTTATATGTCCTTTGGAAGCAATTTCCAATTTGTTTGGCATATGCAGTGACTATTCACAAATCTCAAGGTTTAAGTGTAGATTGTGCTTTGGTAAATATTGGAAGCACTGTATTCAAAGAGGGTATGGCGTATGTTGCTTTATCTCGAGTAAGACCTTTATCTGGATTTTATCTAATTGATTTTGATGAGACAAAGATTAGTACAGATTTAAATTGTGTGAAGGAGTATAATAGGTTAAGAAGAGAATATGCTCCAAGTTTACCTCAATATCCTTTAATTCAAAAGTGTATGGTTGGTCAAAAAAGGAGAATTGAGGAAAAATGTAGTGAAGTAGTAGAGAAACGAAGAAAAAAAGATGAAGCTGTCATTGGTAGCCGTAAGAAAAAGGTTAGTATTGAAGAGATTGTTCGATTTAAATTTGAAAACAGGTCTGGTGTCAACTGCTATGCAAATGTAGTGGTTAATGTTGTTTTTTTTCTAATAAATGTACATCATCAGATTGTACAAAATAGGGAGCAAACATTTTGTTGTTCGGTAAATTCTGTCTTTGAAAAATGTAGCAGTGGTAATAGTGAAGTAGCAAGTGTTTCAGAACTAAGGAATGTTTTAGACATATGTGCAGGACTAAATAAATGTTCGCAGAATATTCAGCAAGATTGTCAGGAATTTATTATGTATATGCTTACAGTTTTGGAAGATGAAGGTGTAGATATTGATAGTCTTTTTGGCCTTTCTTATAAATGGGAACATAATTGCGATAATTGTTCATTTTCAAGTAGTACTGAAATACAGACAGAAAGATTTATATATTTAACATTACCAGATTGTAAAACAGTGTCCTTTAATAAACTAGTTAAAGATGCGTATCAGAACATGGTTTGCTCTCAATGTAACTCAGAAATTTTATCAACATTGTTTATCCACAGATATGGACAGTATGTAATTTTAATGTTTCAGCGATGCAGAGCTGATGGGAGTAAATTGTCAACTTTAATTTAATTAAAAATGTTGTGGCTTCTCAAATATCTATTTCTAGAAGAACATTTGTAACTGTTGCAATTATTTTTCATGAAGGGCCTTCAATATCATCAGGACATTACATAGCTTATTTGAAGTCTCCAACAGGCTGGATGCTGTGCAATGATAGTCAATTGACTTTTAAGAAACGTTTGCCTTTTGACTTAACTAATTCTTATCTGCTATTTTTGGAACCTAAATTTCAGTAAAATTACTTGGGGTAGGAAGATTAATACTGTAAAGATATGAAACTGTTGTTTAGAAATATCATGTGACTGAGGGTATGCAAATTTAGAAATGAAACGTGTATTTGGCATAGTGATAGTATCAGGTATAGGTTTCCTTAATGTTTAATGGTACAGAACACGTTGGAATTTTTACTTGAAAGGTTGAGAAAAGAATGGATAAGACTTCGATTAAGTAATTTGGGAAAATAATGAGTTAACTCATACTATTTGGCCACGCGGAAAAATATGAGACAACAAAATGTGTACTTGTGATAAATGTTTTTAGAACATAATTGCACGGACCTTTGTTGAGAGGTATTTAAAAGTAAGTGGTATGGTTTAATTAGTTTGTAACTGAGGAGTATGTACTGTGCTTACTCAAGAAATTGCGAATTAGAGAAAAACATTTAAGACATGTTTTTTTCAGGTACTTATATTATGTATAGAGATCTTGTATGGGTTTTTTAAACACAATCATTTAGATTGTGTTTTTTTCCCCGCTGTTACATGATGATTACGATTGAAATCACTGTTTATAGTGAAAATCAATATATTCTGAGGACAGCAAAAATAAACCATGTAATATGTTGTCTAAGTTATTTTGTTACAGTGGATTTAGAAATATGTATTATAACAGATTTGTTTATTGTCTTCCACAGATATTACATTTTTAAGGTAAGTACAACTAATAACATCCGAGATTTTCCTCTGCCTCTCTCTTATCGTTATTCCTTTCATCCTCTTCCATTGTCAGTGCTGTTTAGTCACGGTTATTCCCTTTAACTAATCCACATTTTGGGTTGTTACATTTTCTTTCCTGTTTCTCTTACATCTTTTCTGTCACTATTTCATTCAGTCTATCTATCTCTTCAGTTTGTTACTTACTTTGTCTCATGGTGACTCACCTTTATTGACCCTGTATCACCTTTGTTTCCTGTATCTTAATTTCTTTGTCTTACTGTACCTTAAAATTTGTTCCCTTACTCTGCTTTCATTAATTATGCTCAATTCCAAAACTTAAATCTATAGTTTAGTTCCCTTATCCTACTTCATTTCTCTGTATCTCTCTCTTACAGTCCTTGTCTGTTTCTACCCCATTCATCTTCTGTTACTCACCCTTTTTCACTCAGTTTCTCTTAGTGTTCTTCAGTTATTTTATCTATCTCTTTAAGACATTTCTGTACTCTTAGTCAGTTTCTATTAGAGACTGTTTGTTTCGTGTATTATCACTGATTATACTCTCATTTTCTCTCTCACTTTACTTTCCTTTAGACAGTCATTCTTTCAGTGCTATTATCTCTTTTAATTAATTCTTTTACTCATTGATTTATATACTACACATTCTGTCTTTGTCTCTCTCTCTCTCTCCCTCAAGCTTTTTTCTTTCACCTTCTGTTTCATTCACTTCTACTTTGTTTTGTTTTATGAAATGTACATTATAACCTTATTTTTACTTTTCTTCCACAGATAGTATGTTTTTTAAAGAATTTTAGTTTTACTTTGTTACTATTTCTTAGGTAAGTATAAAAAATAAAAATACTTTTCCATCACTGTGTTATTTCTTTGTCTATCCTGGTCATACCAGTGTCATGTTTTATGTGAGCAGTTCCACGCAGGATTGGCTGCACAGTCACAAGGAGCTCCTTAAAAATGATTTTATGAAATCATCAACATTTCACCGAGTCAGTTCACCAACGCTGATGTGTGGAAACATTGCAGGTAAATGATGTGTGTTAAAGAACTTTGGGGCATATTATCAAGGGGATTTATCTCTGCTTTTTTGGCTTTAAAAGCCAAGAAAGCAGAGATAAGATTATCTCTCTAGTACGTAGCTGTTGCTAACACCAGTTAGCGACATCTAGTAGGAGATAGCGACCATCTTGTGCCCTGCTTTACTTGTCAATGATATTTATCACTAATGACATGCAAAATAAGCATGCCAACATGTTAATGACTGGAAAGAGTTGCTAACATTGCTATCTCCTATTAACCAATTTTGGAGATATTTGCGCTAAGCGCGAATATCTCCAAAGGCTAACACCTGCCCCTGAGCAGTTCTTACCTATGTTATCTAATGGTAGGTGGATAACATGACTAAGAGCAGTAGCTCGGTAATGCATGAATATCGCTGACTTTACAGCAATATTCATGCATTTTGACCGATTATTATCGCTTAGGACAGTGGTTCACAAACTTTTTTGACCTGTGGTTCCCTTTACCTACTCGGCAGTTGGCCATGGCTCCCCATCCATTTGTTTTACCGGTGGGTGGATGGTATGTACCTCCTGTTATTTTCCTTAAAGTAATTGAGGCGCATTTTTTCACTCATCCAACCATCCGTTCACTGGTCCAGCCATCCGCTCTCTCATCCATGCACCCTTTCACTTCACTGATGTATCAATGCTTTTGTCCATCTACCCCCTTTTACTAACTTATCAATCCTTAGATTCACCCTTTCACTCATCCATCCATTCACCATTTCACTTATCAATTAATCCATCCACGCATTCACTTACCCATCATCTACCCTTTTATTCATTCATCCATCTATCCTTTCACACACCCATCCACCAATTCACTCATCCATCAGGTGCCCATTTACTCATCTATCCATCTTTTAACACACCCATCCATCCTTTTACCCATTCATGCACCCTTCCAGCCATACATGCATCTATTTACCTTTTCTCTCATCTATACTTCCACTCATTCGCTTATCCATCCATCTTTTCTTTGATTATATATCCATTCCCCTTTCATTCATCCATTCATCCTTTCAGTAATCCATCCAGCCATTCAGACAGTCCATACTTATTTACTCACCCACCTTTGCACATTATGAGCTGAGCCTTTGTCTGCAGAGTTGGAGGGAGAAGAGGCCTATCAAGAACAAACTACAGCAAGGGGTGGGGTGCGATGGGGGAGAGTTCACAATGCCTCTGTACATAGGCACACTGAAAACGTAGAAGTTATGAGTCACAGATGATGTACAGTGCCAGGATGTGAGTTTACTGTAAAATGGTGTTGTTTCCAGGGCTTTAAGCAGGGTTAAAAAATGGGGGGGGGTCTCTTCAAAGGGGGTGTTGGATGTAATGCCGAGGGCAGTTTAAAACACCTAAGCTAAAAACCTGTGTTTAGCATAGTGTTGCGCCCGACTGGTGTTATGTTGTTTGTGTCATTGCATGCAGATATATAATAGAGCAAGTATCTTTACACCAACAACAAGCCAGGACTATTGGCTTTGTCAATGGTTGCTAGTTCTTTAAAATACAAAAGCTGCAACCATGGCATTGTTGAATATAATATTGAAAACACTTCTGTTAAAAAATGATGAGACAATGAAAGAACGTTAACCTGTTCTTTTAAACTTATTTCATAGTCTTCTTTAAATGAAGTGTTTTCTAACATTGCAGCGTGGGCGTTTTACTTTTTTTAATCTAACAGAATCCCTTCTGTACGTTGAGGCAGGAGGAGCGCAATATGCTTGAACACTCCTGACTGCCCCATTCTTATTCAGTTAGTGGCAATCAGCCCCATACAGAACTTCAATGGGCGGGAGGGGCTGCTCCTGTGCTCCTGGAGGAGTGCGAGGCCGTTCCAGCAGCGGGGGTGAGGCCTCTCACAGGGGAGCAGCGCTGCTCCCTGTGGTGGCCACAATTACAGATAACAGGGTAGGGACGTCCGTGGAATTTACGGACGGTTGGTCACTCTAGTGTGCGCGGCGCCCTTGGCACCTCATTACGGCGCATGGGGGAGCCGCGGTGCACAGTTTGGGAACCACAGGCTTAGGAGATAAACCTTCATAATAGCAAGATCCTAAGCGATAAAAATCACCGCAGCTCGGCGATGAAAATATCGCCGCTAAACCAACATAGTGATAATTATCGCTAGTTGTTGGTAATATGCCCCGAAGACCGCACATTTGACTTTCGGCGGCTACCGCCAGAATTTTCCGAGGTGTTAGTGCGTTATTATCAATGCGAACACATATGTGATAGTAAATCCTGTAACAGCCGGCGGCAGTTAACATTACCGCGTGAAAACATGCGTTGTTTTCACGCACTAATGTGTGCCTTGTAATTAGGGGAGGGGGTGGATTCAGTATTATTTTCCACACCCCCATGTTAACGCTGCCGAATGCTTGATCAGAGCAGGCCTTGGCAGTCGTACGATAAACAAGTTTATACCAACTCTTTTTCTCGGAACGCCTGTGTTCGTGATAGGGTCTTTTCCCCTCCAACCACTTTTTGCATGTGGTTTGACGTACACCCACTTTGCATGTCATTAACTTTCTGTGCGGCAGACATGCAAAGTGGTCTTATGACAGGCGTTGTAATGACGTTTTCAAAAAGGTGCTGGGGAATATTTACAAGGATACGCAAAACATTTTCGCCGCTTTTATCGGCAGGAAACTGCCGATATAGGGGCGAAAACGGCCTTGATAATATGCTCTATGAATTGCAATGAAACGTAATATTAGAAATAAACACATCTAACATAGGTTTCGATTGGAATTCATAGAACATATTATGAAGGCGATTATCGTCGCTTTATCGGCAGTGTCGTGCCGATAAAAGCGACGATAACGTATCACGTCTTCTTCATAATATGCCCCAAGTATCGCCGCTTTTTTTAATAATTGTGCTGAGAAAGCGGCGATACTTCAGCTTGTGAATACAGCTCTTTTTAGTACAATGAGTTTGTTCTGAAAATAACTTTTTTTTTTTGTTTTGTAGTTTTGTGTTTTTTTTTATTTAACAAGTTTTATATTGTTTTTGATTTTTTAAACTGGAGCCGAAATTTTGAACTGTAAAACTGTGAAACAGGTACAAAATAAATTGTAAAAAATCATCTTTTGTCGGAGCATTGATGTTCATTAATTCTTTTTTCAATAAGAGTGAGGCTCTGCTCTCCGTACACAATCATTTCTGAACACAAGTTGCATTTCATATGCACTGATGACAAATATGGTCTCAATTCCAACCGTGCAGTGGATGGAGATGCAGGTCGTCTTCCAGATGAAGTGCTGGCCACAGCTGATGGTAGTTGTGTTGCCAGAGCTCTTGTAGAAGCCTCTGCAAATTTCACAGGATGCACTTGTCTGACATGCCTCAACATCGTATGTATCGAAAAGGAATACTTTTTCGAAGGATTTCCTCTTGAAAGAACTGCGTCACATATTGTGCAAGTAACTTTCGGAGAATTCACTTTTTTTTAGCTCCTTAGGATAAGTAAAAAATTGCCAGATGAAAGATTCCTTCCTTTTTGATAAAGGTAGTCGATAATTTTCCTCAGATTCAGAAGATGAATTCTGTGCGGCAGACATTTCACCAAACTCCTCGGAAAGATGTAAGAGGTTCTTCTCCCTTGAGAGTAAAAAAGATAGTGAGGGAAGTGGGTGGGGTTCTGGAAAATTCCAGAATAGAAACTACTATGAACCAATAGGAAGTGTTGTTTTCGAGTCACATGACTTGACATGCGCGGATTAGGACGTGTGCGCGGTGACAGTATCCGGTTACGTACGTCATTTGGAAATATCGGTCTAATTTAATGAAGTTTCAAAACATAAAAAGGAGGAAAGGTAAACACTCCCTGATCTTGTACACCTTCTCAGGGGGCCCCAAGAAGA
The DNA here is from genome assembly GCF_964261635.1 of Lissotriton helveticus. Taxonomy (NCBI): domain Eukaryota; kingdom Metazoa; phylum Chordata; class Amphibia; order Caudata; family Salamandridae; genus Lissotriton; species Lissotriton helveticus. The sequence goes on along the minus strand of NC_136067.1, from coordinate 1,327,159,940 downwards.
ATATTAATGAACTATAATACTTTTTTATTCTTAAAAGAAAACCGGGGTGCGCGCACCCGGTCGCACACGAAAGTTTACAAAGGCGTTCACGTCCATTTACTGACAAGTTTCAAAACGTTAAAAAGAAGGCAAGGTAGACACTCCCTAATCCTCTAGAGCTTTAGAAGGAGTCCCTAAACAACTCTACGAGTCAAGAAAACTTTTTTTTCAGATAAAAACATTTGTTGAAATTCATTGATAAAACTATAGGTTACAGTCAAGATATAGTTAACAATTAGCATTTAAAAAACCTTTGAAATTCACTGAAAAAACCATAGGTTTTGCACACGTTATAGTTAGGAAGTAGCATTTAAAAAACCTATGAAATTCGCTGAAAAAAACCATAGGTTTTACATACGTTATAGTTAGGAAGTAGCATTTAAAAAACCTATGAAATTCACTGAAAAAACCATAGGGTTTACACACGTTATAGTTAGGAAATAGCATTTACAAAACCTATGAAATTCACTGAAAAAACCATAGGATTGACACCAGTTATAGTTAGCTGGAAATTTTACTCGCTTAAAACCATTGAAATTCCCACGTTATAGTTAGTTGGACTCACTATAACTTGCGCGTGCAATGCACTGCTGATGACGTCACATATTACATCACTCATGACATGGTCAGTGACATCACTCATGACATCACTTCAGGTCATATATAGTTTGGAATTAACGGCCGACGCCTCTGCTGCAAGACCAGGTGACCCGTGGAAGGATTGCCCCGTGGAGACTCGAAGCAAGTAAAGCAGACGGAAGAGTACGGAGGCAACCGGAGCTGGGGTGAGTGGAGCGTCGTGGTGGCTGTCAGACCGCCTAACTCTGGGACATAGCGGAGGCTGTGTTCGGGTGGGGTGGGAAGCGACCGCCCTTCGGCTTTTAACAAACCCCGGCGAGGGAAGCCTTGGTGTGGTGTAGTATTAGCGTGTCAAGAGGGAGACATCAAATCCAGATAATCCGCAATTTACTCACCGTATCACCGACGTACAGCCTGGTCCAAAATTCCCGGAAACACAGGGAAACATATTCACTGATTGCCCGGTGAGGAGAAGCTGAAAACACACCGTCATCAAGGAGATTGACGGGTTGAAAATCCTTAAAGGGGCAACGCAGCATTTTCGGATAATCGTGTGAGCACGGAGGTGTCTCACAGAGAAGCAACAGTAAGCGTGAAATTGGGCCCGGCCAGAACCTGGGATCAGGACAGCAGGACAACCCAACCTTATTACAATTAAATTGCACACCAGACAAGTACAATAGTGCATCAAACAGATTTAAATTAATAACCCGTCTCAGCTACAAGTAAATACATGGCTGACAAAACAAAGAATCGCCAGCAGAGGGCGAGTGAGCTTCTCAATGATGACAAAACACCAATGACCTCGAATGCAAGGAGAAATGGGAAAGATGGGGGAGATAAAACAAAGGAGAGAACAGTGGCCAATGTAATTCGGGAACTACAATTCCAGCGCATCCAGGAAATAAATAAATGGTGGGAGAAGACATCATTGGAGAAATATATCGAATATAAAAGAGTACCGCGAGGATTGAGGATCCTAATAATGCCCACCTTAAACGATCTGGACACCGACCTTATTAAACTTTGGCAAACAGATACAAACGAATGTTCTTATAAGTTAATGAGAACCCTGATTATCCATGCAGAGAGGAAACTTGAAAAGATCTTAAGTACAATAGTGGCCTTGGAAGCAGAACTCGAAGACATGCCCACATCAGAAGAAAGCAAAGAAGCATTGGAGGCTATGGAGAAAAAGATAGCCAAACATGAAATGGAGGTGGAAACAAGGAAGGCCAACAAATTTATGAGAGATAGACTTGATTACATGAATGGTCGAATCTATACCTTCGCCCGAAAATACGATACACTAAGGAGCCGCGTTAGCATGGATAAGACCGTGGATAAACCTAATGACCCAACAGAGGAGGTAGAAAGTTCGGAAGTAAGTTCAGTTGAAGGAGATCTCAATGTAACCCCTTTGGATTTTCAGGGGGAGATAAAATTAGCGCACATGATAACGCGACAAAGAGGAAGGGGCAGAGCCAGCACTTGGGGAAAAGAACAACGTCCCCCGAAGAAACCACCGGTAAGCCAAAAACCAGAAGGGGCAGAAAAAGTAGTAAAACCAAAACGAGGCAAAGGAAAGAACAATTGAAGATTAAGAAGCAAAAGTCCATGCCTGACATAGTAGTGAATTTATCAAAGAAAGAATTATCGGACAGTCACCTAAAACTTTTGAATAAAGGCCTTTCCTTTTGCCCAACGAAAACAATGAACACACCAAATGCTCGTATCGACCTCTACAAATTTTGCAGGAAGGTGAAACTTAAAAAACACTTCGCTGAGAGAACTCAAATCAATATAAGCAAAAAAACATGTGCCCTGGAGAGTCATAAAATTTCAACAGTTACACAGAAAGATCTAACTGCTATGATTACCTTGACAACAATTAAAGAGATCCCTTCTGAAAGCCAAAGTGACAATACCATCACTCCGGAAATGGAAAAAGATTTCTGTGAAAATATTGGTCTACCCACCAACATAGGTGGAAATAGTGGACTCAAAAGAACTTCCAAATTCTGTCCTCAACTGCCCCCAGGGAATAAGGTTGACTTATTCCAAGAACTTATGGTGGAGGAAATAATGAAGATCTCAAATAGATCCATGAAACGAGGACAAAGTGAAAAACAAAATCTTTCGTTGGATGAGCGGAGAGCGATGATGGACCTAAAAGAAGACACTTCTATAATCATCAAATCCTCTGATAAAGGGGGCAATCTTGTTATTCAGAACGTTGTAGATTATATTGAAGAAGCCAATCGGCAACTCCTCAACCAGGAACACTATGAGAAACTAAACACTAATCCACTAGAAAATTGGACAGATGAATATCATGCAAAATTACTAAACTGGAAAGATAGGGGTCTGCTGGACTTCGATGAATACAACTATCTGAAAACAAACAACCCGATTATGGCCACCATATATTTTCTACCAAAAATTCACAAGTCACTAGTAAAACCACCAGGGAGACCTATTGTGAGTTCAATAGGGTCTCTATTAGAATCAACTTCGAGATTCATCGACATCTTTTTGATGCACTATGTGACTACCCAGCCCTCCTTTCTAAGGGACACAATGGATTTTTTGCAGAGAATATCCACCTGTGAATGGAAATCAACTTACCAAATGACAACAATTGATGTGACATCATTGTACACCTCAATTCGCCACGAGGATGGCATTGAGGCTGTAAAAGAAATCCTCAAGACACGGTCTGTCAATTTCCTGGAACATTCAATAATGTTATTGGACATGCTCCAATATTGCTTAACACACAACGCCTTCCTCTTCCTAGGAGACACATATCTCCAAAAGCAGGGGACCGCGATGGGGACATCTTTTGCGCCCACATATGCGAATATCTTGATGGGGGCATGGGAAACTGAGGTGGTCAGGAAAGACCAAGAAGATCCGGATGGACCCAGAATCAAACTATGGTGTCGTTTTATTGACGACCTGTTCGTCATCTGGGATGGAGATGAGGAATCGATAACAAAATTTACCGAAACCCTGAACAATAATCGATTCACTCTAAAATTTACATCAACTACAAGCTCCCAATCATTGATATTCCTAGATGTGGAAGTATTTATTAAGGATAACAAACTATGCTCCAAAATCCACAGAAAGCCAACTGCATGCAACAGCATCCTGCATGCTAACAGTGGACATCCAACTAGGTTAAAATGGAGCATCCCATACGGACAAATGCTGAGGGCAAAAAGGAATTGCTCTGAAGTAGATGACTTAGAGGAAGAGGTGAACAACATGAGTCTCAGATTCCTCGAGAGGGGATACCCTAAGGAAGTCATCATCTCTGCTAGAAATCGGATGCATCTAAAGAAGAGAGAAGAATTACTAACACCAAAAGATAAGAGATTGCGCAGAAACCAGGAACATGACAATGATTCGAGTAGCACAACAACTAGAATCATTGTGGAATATGACAATCAGAGCACACAATTGAAGAAAGCCTATAAAAAACACTGGGCAGTCTTGCGCATGGACAAAACTTTGAATGAAAGCCTGCCAGCCAACCCGAGCATAACATATAGAAAGACCTCATCCCTAAGAGACATATTAACACAGAGTCATTTGGGATTATGCAAGGAGAAGAAACAGGTATGGCTGACAATACCTGGCTTTTGGAAATGTCATAAATGTAAGGCCTGTGAACATGGGGAGAACATCAAGCACTATGGACTTCAGAATGGAAGAAAAGAAACCATCTATGACCACATTACATGTGAATCCAAATGTGTTGTCTATCGACTCAAATGTCCTTGTGAAAAGTATTACATTGGGAGCACTATAAATAAATTGAAATTGAGGATACTACAGCACCTAAGGGCGATCAAAAACAAAGACCCTAGCTACCCAATGGCCTCCCACTTCACTAAACACCATCAAAGTGACACCACTCTTTTGAAATATTCGGGAATCAGACTATGTAAAACACCAGAACGAGGTGGAGATCAACTACAACTTCTAAGGCGTCTAGAATCCCGAATGATATTGAGTATGGGAACGGAGGCACCGTTCGGCCATAATTTGGACGCTGAACTTCATGTACATTTGTAACTTCCTGATGAACCGATGTTATTGAAGTCATATGAGTAGATTGAACTCCTAGGAAGGATATCCTTTACTTAATGAATGCTGGAAAATGTACATGCTATAACCTATATAGATATTGAACTGGTTAAAATTGATGGTCCACCACACAGAACGTTCCCACTGAGGAGAGAGACATTGTGGCTGCTTTGTTTTAAAAAAATTGAGATTGTAGGGTACTATTGGAATGAGATGTAATGATTTTGGTACTTTACCATAGGAATCTGCCAAAAAGTTCACAAGAATAATTTTGAAGTTAATTGGGTCAAAAGAGGACTTTAGAATCCTAACTTTATTTAATATAGAAATTCACCCAAACTTCTCTTAGATTCCCACATTGTCATCCTGTTATGCCATCACCGCACAACCTCAGCCCTACCCATTAGGTTAAATAGCCCTCACTCTCCCTATTGATATTGCGTAGTGTTTGGATAAATACTACATGTCACTAGAAGGACCATATTGTAAATAACTGTCAATACTTCATCTAAATTACCGGTTCAACTCTTTCTTCACTTTCAGTGGTACTTTACGTTAATTTTGTTACACAAACATGTACAAAAGAGAGAAATGGTAAATACTTTATTTTTTAGGGGTACTTTACGTTAATTGTGTAACACATGTACAAAAGAGAGATATTGTAAATACTTTAATTTCTAAAAAGTGACTAGGACAGTACATGTAGTAGAGTACTTTACATTGATTGTAAATAGGTTTGTGTATATACCTTTAACATGTAACAGCCATGTACATACTGCTGGGCGGGTTGGTCAAGATGACCATGGAAATGGTAGAGGGTACTTACACTTACAACACACTACTTAAATAAGGTCTAGACCTAGGGACTCTATGGTCCAGTTGAAGGCAGGAGCCGAAACGCGTAGACCGTCCTTTTTTGTTGCACGTTATGTTTGCACTGGTGTGTAAATAATAAAACGCTAAAAAACTACTGCTGCTGTGCCGTGTCCTTTGATCCGTAAGAAGTGGAGAGAAGAAGCTGTGGTAATATATATATATATATATATATATATATATATATATCTCACTGAAAAAACCATAGGTTTCAGGTCATATATAGTTTGGAATTAACATTTAAAAAAACGTTCAAATTCACTGAAAAAAACATAGGTTTCAGGTCATATATAGTTAGGATTCGGGCATTTAAAAAACCATTGAAATTGCTCCTATATAGTTAGTTGGACTAACTATATTTTGCGTACCCGCAATCCATTGCTGATGATGTCACATATTATATCATCATTACATGGTCAGTGACATCACTGATGACATCTCAAATGACATCACTGATGACATCACTGATGACATCATCCAGTGACTGTGTGTTTCTGTAAAGTTTAAATATGTTTTACATATTGAAGAATGAGTAGATGTATAAGTGTCTGGATGAAGGATTTAGTAGGCGTGTGACTGACTGTATGAGTGAGTGATTAAATGTGTCTTACTGAATGCCTGGGTTAGTGACTAAACTGTCTGAATGTGTGCATCAGTATGTCTGTTGTTGTGTAAGATGCTGTATGTGTTGATCAGTAGCTATATGAGTGGCTATATGGGTCATTGATTGGTTGCCCAAGTATTTGTATGTGAGACTGAGTGTGTGTGTGGGTGACTGGGAGGTGTGTGACTCTGTGCATAGATGTGTGAGCAGTTGATTCACTAGGTGTATGAGTTCAAGAGTGCATATGGAAACAGCTGTATGGGCGGTTTACTGTGTGCATTGGTGTGTTGCTGAGTGAATGTATATCTCAGTGCTACATGTCCAAGTAAGTACATATGTAAAACACAGTGCATGTGAGAGTTGGTATATATAAATGACTACACATGAGAGCCAGTGATTATGCAAGTGGCTGTATGGATCAATGTGTACTTGTATCAGTGATTGTTTAAGAGAGTAAGTATGTGTTAGTATATGTTTGAATAAGTAAGGTTTTGTGCGTATAACAGTATAGATGAGGAAATGGGAGTGTGATTGATTCTTTGCATGACTGACTAGGTGTGTGAGAAACTCCATGTTATGTTATGTTATGTTATGTTATAGGTTTTTATTATGCGCACAGCTACTCCAGCTAAGGAGCGTCCTGGCGCATTGACAAGGAGATAGCATAAGAAACACAACACAGCTAAAAGAACCAAAGAGGACCACTCTAAATAAATAGCACAGACTGGGGGTAGAAAACTAAAACAGGAATGTTTTCAAGGCTTTCCTGAAAGCCATAAGATCCTCTAACAGGCGCAATTCCACCGGGAGGGAGTTCCAAGCTGATGCCGCCTTTACACCAAAGGAACGTCCGCCCATGCGGCAGAGCCTGTATCTGGGGACTACAGCCAGGGCCTGGCCCTGGGAGCGAAGAGCGCGAGTAGGGACATAAAGGGAAAGAGAGCCAGACAAGATTTCAGGACCCATGCCTCTCAAGATCTTAAAAGCGAGGCAGAGTATCTTAAAAAGAATCCGCTTCCGTATTGGGAGCCAGTGTAGGGAACGAAGAACATTCGCGACCGAACAGAATTTAGGGAGGCCGACAATTGCCCTGGCTGCGGCATTTTGTACTCGTTGTAGTCGAGTAAGTTCGGCCTGATTGGCCCCGGCGAGAAGGGAACTTCGGTAATCCAGGCGAGAGATGACAGTAGCCAGGATTACAAGCTGTCTAGTTGGGGCATCAAAGTACTTAAGAACAGGTCTTAAGCCTCTCAACAGACCAAAACAACAAGCCGCTGTTCTTTTAGTGTGCCCTACGAAAGTCAGGCCCGAGTCTATCCACACTCCCAGATTTTTCAGCTCCAAAACCGGCGCCGGGGATGGTCCCAGCTCAGATGGCCACCATTGGTCGCCCCAGAGTTCCGCTCCCCTGCCGACAACCATAACTTCTGTTTTAGTGGCATTCAGCTGGAGACAGTTCCCTGTCAACCAGCTAGCCACCGCCTTCAATCCATCCTGAAACCTGGGGGCATCCACTTCCGCGTCCCCGCTGAGAGTAACCGCCAGCTGTGTGTCATCGGCATATGAGACCAAGGTTAGGCCCCACTGCCTCGCGACATCAGCTAGCGGTCTCACGTAAAGATTAAACAACGTGGGGCTCAGCGAGGATCCCTGTGGGACCCCCATGGCCAGTGGCTGGAAGTTGGACTTGAAGGGAGAGATGGAGACACAGAAGGAACGATCGCCAAGGTAGGAGCGGAACCATTGCAGGGCCTGTCCACCGACACCTATCTCCTCGAGCCGATGCAGGAGGATGCTGTGAGAGACGGTGTCGAAGGCGGCGCTGAGATCTAACAGTATCAGCGCCGCCGTCTGTCCAGCATCCAACACCGCACGGAGATGTTCCACCATCACAAGAAGGGCGGTCTCCGTGCTGTGACCAGCACGGAAGCCGTTTTGTGTGGGGTCGAGGGCATTGGTTCGTGTGAGGTACTCAGACAGGGCCGAGTTGACATGGGCCTCTGTTATCTTCGCCGGCCAAGGCAGCAGCGAGATGGGACGATAGTTCTCGGGCTTAGAAGGGTCCAGGGAGGACTTTTTGAGGATGGGAGACACCACGGATGGATGAGTGAAAGTGTGTGAGTGTCTCTATAGGTGTATAAGTGCATATGATAGTATTGTATTGATGAGTGACTGTATGTATGAGTGATTGTATGGGTGAATGAGTGAATGTGTGTGTAAACCTAGGAATCAGTGAGTGCGTATGTAGTAACTGGTATTGGTGTGTCAAAGGTTTCAAGAATGGTAGTTTGTATTTAAGACTGGGTGTATCAAAGGTTAGATTAGAGTGTGAGGAGGTGCATCATATTATCACATGAATGATGTCATCAGTGATGTCAATTGAGATGTCATCAGTGATGTCATTTGAGATGTCATCAGTGATGTCACTGACCATGTCATGAATGATGTAATATGTGACATCATCAGCAGTCGATTGAGGGTGCGCGAAATATAGTTAGTCCAACTAACTATATAGGAGCAATTTCAATGGTTTTTTAAATGCTAATACCTAACTATATATGACCTGAAACCTATGGTTTTTTCAGAGAATTTCCAAGGTTTTTTAAATGCTAATACCTAACTATATATGACCTGAAACCTATGGTTTTTTCAGTGAATTTGCAGGGTTTTTTAATTGCTAATACCTAACTATGTAAGGCTTCAAACCTATAGTTTTTTCAGTGAATATATATTTTTATTTTCAAGGTTTTTTTTATATGATTACAGGGTCCGCGCACCGTGAACGCTCCGAAAGCACACCGTAAACGCTCTGAGCTCTTACCCCGACAAATTTTTAAACATTTCTAAAACATAATATCCACGTTTTTAACGTTGATTTTAAAGGTAGACAATATTTGCTTTAATGTAGAAAATGTTTTTTTTAAACTTTTAACAACAGTACATTACTTTTTAAAGTAGTAACAAATCTTGTGAGGGTGCATCGCACGTGCACGCAACGTAAGAGCTCCGTCCGCACAACGTAAAAGCTCCGAGCTCTTACCCCCTAAAGTTTTATAAACTTTAAATCGTTATATCTACGTATTCATTGCACAATGTAAGGTACACATTATCTGGGATAATAAAGAACATGTTAATTTAAACTTTTAAAGACCATATATAACTTTATTAAAGCAATTATAAATGTCGCGAGGGTGCGTATTACGTAAGCGCATCGTAAGATGACGTAACCGCTCCGTAAATAATACGTAAACGCACCGTAAGCTTACGTAAGCTTACGTAAACGCTCCGTAAACGCTCCGTAAGATTACGTTCAACCATGTGACCAAAAAACAAGACATTTTATTCGTTTTTAAGACTTCCTACTCCAATTGTAGACAGACCCCTCCCATGTTCATCATTCTTCTTTGGCTTTCAGAGAAGCAACATCTACTTTCAACAGCTCCTGGCTTGTTTGGAAATGGATGAACGTGAGGAATCAGAACATTCTTCTTCAGAAGAATATGTGGAAGAGGACCCCCATCCATCTAAAAAAGAGTCCATAGTCTGGAAGTTTTTTTCATTCCCAGAAGGTTTGAAGAAAGTCAATGCACCGCATGTGACATGCAACATCTGTGACACAGTATTGTCAAGTGGCAATCCAAATAAAAAATACTCTTTTGGAACCTATAGCATGGAACGCCATGTTAAGAATATGCACCCCAACAATTGGGCTAGAGCTGTGGTGCGTAGATCTGAAGAGCAGGGCTCTGCTCCTAGTACTTCAACAGCACCACCAATGCCAGCTTCCACGATTGCCAATATCCAGCCGGAATTGAAAAATCTAATGATGCAGTGCATACAGTGCAATAAATTAGTTTCCTTTGGACAACAGTCCGTAGAAGTTATTTTGCAGAAAAACAGGAGGCACAAGTGCACCAAATCATTTTTTTCTTTATTTTTCATGGTTTGTTCATGTTGAACAATGGTTTTGGTTATGAAGTCCATTTTTTACACCGTTTATCTAGCAACCAAAAAAAATACAAAAAAAAACCAGTTCTTTTTAGAACTACCTCTACTGGTCAAAAAAATAACTATATTTCTATGTTTGTATGTAAAAGTTTGTTATAGTAAATGTAAAAGTGCAAAACTATAAGGATGTGGTACAGCATAAATCTATAGGGTGTTTACCTATAGTATACTGTAGTACTTCCAAAGCACTGAAATGTAACATGTGTATATAAATATGTTACAACTCAATGGACCAGATGTACGTAATCTCGATTTACCTACTCATAAATACCAAGGGCCCGAAGTAGGTAATCCCAGAATACCACTTCTTAAATACCGAATCCTACCAATTCGGTATTTAAGAACTGGCAATGGGGATGTAGGTATTTTTACCGAATTAATTACCGATTCGGTGAAATTCGGTAATTACCGATTCGATAATTACCGAATCTGTATTTGCCATTGATTCCTATGGGCCTAGAAGCCCATAGGAATCAATGGTAAATACCGATTCGGTAATTACCGAATCGGTAAATACCGAATCCTGCCAGGGGGAACAGGGTGTCACTTTGACACCCTGTAACACCCCTGATTTTGGCTTGTGTGCAATGTGACACACATACATGCCCTTAAGGAATGTATGTAAGCCACATGGCACAGGTCTACATGCACAGATGTGCATGTACCTAGGAATTCCTTATTTACCGCCCAATTGTATTGAGTGGTAAATAACAAATTCTTAGACGCCTCTAGCACGATCAACAGTGCTACCTACATTAGAATTTACAGATTTGGTATTTTTACCGAGTCTGTATTTACTGATTCGGTAATTTTACCGATTCGGTAAATACAGAATCGGTAAAAATACCAAATCTGTAAATAAATGCCTCCTACATAGGAAAAGGCATTTACCAGTCGGTAACGGCCAAATGTAGCCGTTACCGACCAGTAAATGCCTACCTACATCGCGTCCCAAATCATACCACTTCAATATTTAAGAGTAGGTAAATGGGATGTAGGTAATTTTCTCTTTTGAAATTACTGAATCTGTTTAATTCAGTCATTTTACCGAATCGGTATTTACCAATTCGGTAATTGCCATTGATTCCTATGGGCCTTAAGGCCCATAGGAATCAATGGCAATTACTGAATCAGTAAATACGGATTCGGTAAAATTACCGAATTGTCAAGGGGGACAGGTTGTCCCTTTGACAGCCTGTTGCACCCCTGATTCTGACTTCTGTGCCATGTCACAAACATACATGGTCTTACGACATGTATGTGTGCCACATGGCACAAATGTACATGCACAGATGTGCATGTACACAGCAATTCATTATTTGCCCCCAAAAGTGTTATCGTTATATCTACATATTCATTGTACAATATAAAAGTACACATTTTCTGGGAAAATAAAGAACATGTTTATTTTAATTTTTAAACAACATATATAACTTTAGTTAAGCAACTTTTAAATAACATATATAACTTTATTTAAGCAACTTTTAAAAAACATATATAACTTTATTTAAGCAATTACAAATCTTGTAAGGGTGCGTACCAAACAGTTCTTTTTACAACTACCTCTACTGGTTAAAAAATAACTACATTTCTATGTTTGTATGTAAAAGTTTGTCATACTGAATGTCAAAGTGCAAAACTATAAGGATGTGGTGCAGCATAAACCTATAAGGTGTTTACCTATAGTATACTGTACTACTTCCAAAGCACTAAAATGTAACATATGTATATAAATATGTTACAACTCAACGGGCCAGATGTACGTAATCTCGATTTACCTACTCATAAATACTAAATCATACCACTTCAATATTTAAGAGTAGGTAATTTGGATGTAGGTAATTTCTCTTTTGAAATTACCGAATCTGTATAATTCAGTCATTTTACCGAATCGGTATTTACCGATTTGGTAATTGCCATTGATTCCTATAAGTCTTGAGGCCAATAAGAATCAATGGCAATTACCGATTCAGTAAATACCGAATCGGTAAAATTACCGAATTGACAAGGGGGACAGGTTGTCACTTTAACAGCCTGTTGCACCCCTGATTCTGACATGTGTGCCATGTCACACACATAAATGGTCTTACGACATGTATCTGTGCCACATGGCACAAATGTACATGCACAGATATGCATGTACACAGGAATTCATTATTTACCTCTGAAAGTTTTATAAACTTTAAATCGTTATATCTACGTATTCATTGAACAATATAAAGGAACACATTACCTGGGAAAATAAAGAACATGTTTATTTTAAACTTTTAAACAACATATATAACTTTATTTAAACAATTATAAATATCACGAGGGTGCTAAATCATTATATCTACATATTCATTATACAATATAAAGGAACATATTAACTGAGATAATAAAGAACATGTTTATTTTAAACTTTTAAACAACATATATAACTTTATTGAAACAATTATAAATGTCACAAGGGTGCGTACCACGTAAGCACATCATAAGATGACGTAAGCGCTCCGTAAATAAAACGTAAACGCAACATAAGCTTACGTGAGCACTCCGTAAACGCTCTGTAAACACTCCGTAAGCTTACGTCCAACCATGTGACCTTATAACAAAAGATTTTATTGGTTTATAATATTTCCTACTCTAATTCTTGAAAGACCCCTCCCATCTTCATCATTCTTTGGCTTTCGAGGAAGCAACACCTTTTTTCATCTACTGAAATGGCTGAACAGCAGGAACCTGAGAAACCCCTAGAACAGAGAGAGAGTCCATAGTACGGAAATTTTTTAAATACCCAGGAAAATAGAAAAAGGTAAATGTTCCTTTTGTCACATGTAAAATCTGTGATACAGTACTTTCAAGAGGGGATCCACAGAAGAAGTACAGCTTAGGAACTTATAGCATGGAACAGCATGTCCGAAATATACAACCAAACAATTGGAGTAAAGCTGTAATGAAAAGATCAGAGGAGCAGGGCTCTGCTCCCAGCACTTCTTCTGAAGCAACAGCACCACCAATGCAAGCATCAATGGTTGCAAATATCCAACCTGAACTTAACAATTTGATGATGCAATGCATTTGGTGCCAGAAACTAATAGCCTTTGGACAAGAGCATTCTTAACACAAGGAACTTGAGGATTATTCTACTTCATCTTCAGAAGAGTTTGTTCCTAAAACCCCTAGAACACAGAGAGAGTCCATAGTACGTACATTTTTAAAAAACCCAGAAGGAGAGAAAAAGGTAAATGCGCCTTTTGTCACATGTAAAATCTGTCACACACTACTTTCAAGAGGGAATCCACAGAAACAGTACAGCTTTGGAACTTATAGCATGGAATGCCATGTCCGGAATATACACCCAAACAATTGGAGTAAAGCTGTAATAAAAAGATCATCAGAGGAGCAGGGCTCTACTCCCAGCACTTCTTCTGAAGCAACAGGAAGCACAGGTGCATTACCGGGAGCATTTTTTCTTTTCTCTGAAGATTGTCCTTTGCATGAATCTTCTAATTGAGTCCTCTTGGCCGATAAAACTTTCTTATAAAGTCTCTTTTGGCGGTCTTTCGTATGCATAATCTATTATGACTTTGTAGATATTTACAATCTGTTGAAAAGAAAAATGTGACATATTATAGACCACTAGTAGCATAACACATAGCAAATACATTAACTAAACATTATAAACACTAGTTCACATCTCTCTTTAGGTGTCTCATATCACTCTTTGCCTGCACTATCTCCCTCTTTGCATGCCTAATCTCACTCTCTCCTGCCACCATCTCTCTGTTTGTATGTGTGTGTCTCATCTCAATCTCTGCCTACACCATCTGTCTGTTTGTGTGTGTGTCATCTCACTCTCTGTGCCTAAAACGATTTAACAAGCTAAATGTTTTTTGCTGAAATGACTGGCTTTAAGATTTTTGACAAGCATCACACTGAGTGTGTATGTGAATTAAGGAATTATATTTTCATCTTTTTCCTTAATGTTAGCTGTGTATGCTTACAGTTTGTATCTTTTACCTTATACGGTAGACTTCTTTTTAAAGTGTTTCTCATGCTTGAATTCAATGCTGGTATAGAGATAGTGCTAATGGTTTCATTGGGCTTGTAAATATGCTCCTTTTTTACAAGCGCTTTGCGCTACCTTTAACATGGATGCAAGCAGTAAATGTATACAGAGGGATAGGAATAGCAGACAGAAAACAATATGAAATGCCGTGAGAGATGCATAAAGGATTTTACTAATGGCATCAATTGAGATAGAATATACAAAAAAAGGGGCATATTTAGAAGACCCTTGCGCAATGCTTAACATGGATGCAAGCAGAAAATGCATATAGAGTAATAAATTGGCATTACACTATCTCTATACCAGCATTAATGTTAAAAATTGCAAAAGGGGCTTGTAAATATGCCAATGAAACCATTACACTATCTCTATACCAGCAATAATGTTAAACATTGTGCAAGGGGCTTGTAGATCTGCCTCTCTTTTTTGTATATTCTATCTCAATTCATGCCATGAGTAAAATCCTTTACGTATCTCTCATAGCATTTCATATTGTTGTCTGTGTGACAATTTTATTACTCTGCATGCATTTTCTGCTTGCACCCATGTCAAACACTGCGCAAGGGGCTTGTAAATATGCCTCTCTTTTTTTGTATATTCTATCTCAATTTATGCCATTAGTAAAATCCTTTACGGATCTCTCAAAGCATTTCATATTCTTGTCTTGTAAAAAAAAATTCCGAAAAATCGCGAGGGTACGCGCACCGGAAAACAGGTTTTGGGAACCCCCTTTTTTCTCGGCCACCGCTTGACGAATCCCCCCAAAACTTTCAGGGAAGGAGCGTAGTACAGCAAAGCAAATTTAAGGAAAATTACAGGCAGATTCTTCAATCGGCGCCAAAGTTTCTTTGCTGCAGTTATTGACTTTGCCAGTGTTTGTTTGCTGCCAATATTGTCTTTGCCAGTGCTTGTTCGCTGCTGGTATTATCTTTGCCAGAGCTGTGTGGGCTGTGTGGGCTGTGAGAACTGTGTGGGCTGTGAGAGCTGTGTGGGCTGTGAGAGCTGTGTGGGCTGTGAGAGCTGTGTGGGATGTGAGGTGTGTGGGCTGTGAGGGCTGTGTGAGCTGTGAGAGCTGTGTGTGCTGTGAGAGGGGTGTGGGCTGTGGCTGTGTGGGCTGAGAGAGCTGTGAGAGCTGTGTGGGCTGTGAGAGCAGTGCGGGCTGTGAGAGCTGTGTGGGCTGTGAGAGTGTGGGCTGTGTTAGCTGTGAGAGCTGTGAGAGCTGTGTGGGCTGTGAGAGATGTGTGGGCTGTGAGAGCTGTGTGGGCTGTGACAGCTGTATGGGCTGTGAGAGCCGTATGGGCTGTGAGAGCTGTGAGAGCTGTATGGGCTGTGAGAGCTGTGAGAGCTGTGTGGGATATGAGCTGTGTGGGCTGTGAGGGCTGTGTGAGCTGTGAGAGCTGTATGGGCTGTGAGAGCTGTGTGGGCTGTGGGAGTGTGGGCTGTGTGGGCTGTGAGAGCTGGGAGAGCTGTGTGGGCTGTGAGAGTGTGGGCTGTGAGGGATGTGAGGCCTGTGAGAGCTGTGTGGGCTGTGAGCTGCGTGGGCTGTGAGAGCTGTATGGGCTGTGAGAGATGTATGGGCTGTGAGAGGTGTGTGGGATGTGAGCTGTGTAGGCTGTGAGGGCTGTGAGGGCTGTGTGGGCTGTGAGAGCTGTGTGGGCTGTGCAAGCTGTGTGGGCTGAGCGAGATGTGTGGGCTGTGAGGGCTGTGTGAGCTGTGAGGGCTGTGTGGGTTGTGAGGGCTGTGTGGGCTGTGAGAGCTGTGTGGGCTGTGAGAGCTGTGTGGGCTGTGAGAGCTGTGTGGGCTGTGAGGGCTGTGAGAGCTGTCAGAGCTGTGAGAGCTGTGTGGGCTGTGAGAGCTGTGTGGGCTGTGAGAGCTGTGTGGGCTGTGTGAGCTGTGTGGGCTGTGAGAGCTGTGTGGGCTGTGAGCTGTGTGGGCTGTGAGAGCTGTGAGAGCTCTGTGGGCTGTGAGAGCTGTGAGAGCTCTGTGGGCTGTGAGAGCTGTGTGGGCTGTGAGAGCTGTGTGGGCTGTGAGGGCTGTGAGGCCTATGAGAGCTGTGTGGGCTGTGAGAGCTGTGTGGGCTGTGAGAGCTGTGTGGGCTGTGTGAGCTGTGTGGGCTGTGAGAGCTGTGTGGGCTGTGAGCTGTGTGGGCTGTGAGAGCTGTGAGAGCTCTGTGGGCTGTGAGAGCTGTGTGGGCTGTGTGGGCTGTGAGAGCTGTGTGGGCTGTGAGAGCTGTGTGGGCTATGAGAGCTGTGTGGGCTATGAGAGCTGTGTGGGCTGTGAGGGCTGTGAGGCCTATGAGAGCTGTGTGGGCTGTGAGAGCTGTGTGGGCTGTGAGGGCTGTGTGGGTTGTGAGAGCTGTGTGGGCTGTGAGAGCAGTATGGGCTGTGAGAGCTGTGTGGCATGTGAGCTGTGTGGGCTGTGAGGGCTGTGTGAGCTGTGAGAGCTGTGTGAGTTGTGAGAGCTGTGTGGGCTGTGTGGGCTGTGAGATCTGTGAGAGCTGTGTGGGCTGTGAGAGCTGTGCGGGCTGTGAGAGCTGTGTGGGCTGTGAGAGTGTGGGCTGTGTGGGCTGTGAGAGCTGTGAGAGCTGTGTGGGCTGTGAGAGCTGTGTGGGCTGTGAGAGCTGTGTGGGCTGTGTGGGCTGTGTGGGCTGTGAGAGCTGTGTGGGCTGTGAGAGTTGTGTGGGCTGTGAGGGCTGTGAGGGCTGTGTGGGCTGTGAGGGCTGTGAGGCATGTGAGAGCTGTGTGGGCTGTGAGAGCTGTGTGTGCTGTGAGAGCTGTGTGGGCTGTGAGGGCTGTGAGAGCTGTATGGGCTGTGAGAGCTGTGAGAGCTCTGTGGGATGTGAGCTGTGTGGGCTGTGAGGGCTGTGTGAGCTGTGAGGGCTGTGTGGGCTGTGAGAGCTGTGTAGGCTGTGAGAGCTGTGTGGGCTGTGAGGGCTGTGTGGGCTGTGAGAGCTGTGTGGGCTGTGAGGGCTGTGTGGGCTGTGAGAGCTGTCTGGGCTGTGAGAGCTGTGTGGGCTGTGAGGGCTGTGTGAGCTGTGAGAGCTGCGTGGGCTGTGAGAGCTGTGTGGGCTGTGAGAGCTGTGAGAGCTGTGTGGGCTGTGAGAGCTGTGTGGGATGTGAGCTGTGTGGGCTGTGAGGGCTGTGTGAGCTGTGAGAGCTGTGTGGGCTGTGAGAGCTGTGTGGGCTGTGTGGGCTGTGAGAGCTGTGTGGGCTGTGAGAGCTGTGCGGGCTGTGTGGGCTGTGTGGGCTGTGAGAGCTGTGTGGGCTGTGCGAGCTGTATGGGCTGTGCGAGCTGTATGGGCTGTGCGAGCTGTGTGGGCTGTGAGGGCTGTGTGAGCTGTGAGGGCTGTGTGGGCTGTGAGAGCTGTGTGGGCTGTGAGAGCTGTGTGGGCTGTGAGAGCTGTGTGGGCTGTGAGAGCTGTGTGGGCTGTAAGAGTGTGGGCTGTGTGGGCTGTGAGAGCTGTGTGGGCTGTGAGAGCTGTGTGGGCTGTGAGGGCTGTGAGAGCTGTGTGGGCTGTGAGAACTGTGTGGGCTGTGAGAGCTGTGGGCTGTGAGAGCTCTGTGGGATGTGAGCTGTGTGGGCTGTGAGGGCTGTGTGAGCTGTGAGAGCTCTGTGGGCTTTGAGAGCGGTGTGGGCTGTGTGGGCTGTGAGAGCTGTGAGAGCTGTGTGGGCTGTGAGAGCTGTGCGGGCTGTGAGAGCTGTGTGGGCTGTGAGAGTGTGGGCTGTGTGGGCTGTGAGAGCTGTGAGAACTGTGTGGGCTGTGAGAGCTGTGTGGGCTGTGACAGCTGTATGGGCTGTGAGAGCCGTATGGGCTGTGAGAGCTGTGAGAGCTGTATGGGCTGTGAGAGCTGTGAGAGCTGTGTGGGATGTGAGCTGTGTGGGCTGTGAGGGCTGTTTGAGCTGTGAGAGCTGTATGGGCTGTGAGAGCTGTGTGGGCTGTGGGGGTGTGGGCTGTGTGGGCTGTGAGAGCTGTGAGAGCTGTGTGGGCTGTGAGAGTGTGGGCTATGAGGGCTGTGAGGCCTGTCAGAGCTGTGTGGGCTGTGAGCTGCATGGGCTGTGAGAGCTGTATGGGCTTTGAGAGCTGTATGGGCTGTGAGAGCTGTGAGACCTGTGTGGGATGTGAGCTGTGTAGGGTGTGAGGGCTGTGAGAGCTGTGTGGGCTGTGCAAGCTGTGTGGGCTGCGTGAGCTGTGTGGGCTGTGAGGGCTGTGTGAGCTGTGAGGGCTGTGTGGGCTGTGAGGGCTGTGTGAGCTGTGAGGGCTGTGTGGGCTGTGAGGGCTGTGTGGGCTGTGAGAGCTGTGTGGGCTGTGAGAGCTGTGTGGGCTGTGAGAGCTGTGTTGGCTGTGAGGGCTGTGAGAGCTGTATGGGCTGTGAGAGCTGTGAGAGCTCTGTGGGATGTGAGCAGTGTGGGCTGTGAGGGCTGTGTGAGCTGTGAGGGCTGTGTGGGCTGTGAGAGCTGTGTGTGCTGTGAGAGCTGTGAGGGCTGTGAGAGCTGTATGGGCTGTGAGAGCTGTGAGAGCTCTGTGGGATGTGAGCTGTGTAGGCTGTGAGGGCTGTGTGAGGTGTGAGGGCTGTGTGGGCTGTGAGAGCTGTGTAGGCTGTGAGAGCTGTGTGGGCTGTGAGGGCTGTGTGGGCTGTGAGAGCTGTGTGGGCTGTGAGAGCTGTGTGGGCTGTGAGGGCTGTGAGAGCTCTGTGGGATGTGAGCTGTGTGGGCTGTGAGGGCTGTGAGGCATGTGAGAGCTGTGTTGGCTGTGAGAGCTGTGTGTGCTGTGAGAGCTGTGTGGGCTGTGAGGGCTGTGAGAGCTGTATGGGCTGTGAGAGCTGTGAGAGCTCTGTGGGATGTGGGCTGTGTGGGCTGTGAGGGCTGTGTGAGCTGTGAGGGCTGTGTGGGCTGTGAGAGCTGTGTAGGCTGTGAGAGCTGTGTGGGCTGTGAGGGCTGTGTGGGCTGTGAGAGCTGTGTGGGCTGTGAGAGCTGTGTGGGCTGTGAGGGCTGTGTGGGCTGTGAGAGCTGTCTGGGCTGTGAGAGCTGTGTGGGCTGTGAGGGCTGTGTGAGCTGTGAGAGCTGTGTGGGCTGTGAGAGCTGTGTGGGCTGTGAGAGCTGTGAGAGCTGTGTGGGCTGTGAGAGCTGTGTGGGATGTGAGCTGTGTGGGCTGTGAGGGCTGTGTGAGCTGTGAGAGCTGTGTGGGCTGTGAGAGCTGTGTGGGCTGTGTGGGCTGTGAGAGCTGTGAGAGCTGTGTGGGCTGTGAGAGCTGTGCAGTCTGTGTGGGCTGTGTGGGCTGTGAGAGCTGTGTGGGCTGTGCGATCTGTATGGGCTGTGCGAGCTGTGTGGGCTGTGAGGGCTGTGTGAGCTGTGAGGGCTGTGTGGGCTGTGAGAGCTGTGTGGGCTGTGAGAGCTGTGTGGGCTGTGAGAGCTGTGTGGGCTGTGAGAGCTGTGTGGGCTGTGAGAGCTGTGTGGGCTGTAAGAGTGTGGGCTGTGTGGGCTGTGAGAGCTGTGTGGGCTGTGAGAGCTGTGTGGGCTGTGAGGGCTGTGAGAGCTGTGTGGGCTGTGAGAACTAAGTGGGCTGTGAGAGCTGTGTGGGCTGTGAGAGCTGTGTGGGCTGTGAGAGCTGTGAGAGCTGTGGGCTGTGAGAGCTCTGTGGGATGTGAGCTGTGTGGGCTGTGAGGGCTGTGTGAGCTGTGAGAGCTCTGTGGGCTGTGAGAGCGGTGTGGGCTGTGTAAGCTGTGAGAGCTGTGAGAGCTGTGTGGGCTGTGAGAGCTGTGCGGGCTGTGAGAGCTGTGTGGGCTGTGAGAGTTTGGGCTGTGTGGGCTGTGAGAGCTGTGAGAACTGTGTGGGCTGTGAGAGCTGTGTGGGCTGTGACAGCTGTATGGGCTGTGAGAGTTGTATAGGCTGTGAGAGCTGTGAGAGCTGTATGGGCTGTGAGAGCTGTGAGAGCTGTGTGGGATGTGAGCTGTGTGGGCTGTGAGGGCTGTGTGAGCTGTTAGAGCTGTATGGGCTGTGAGAGCTGTGTGGGCTGTGGGGGTGTGGGCTGTGTGGGCTGTGAGAGCTGTGAGAGCTGTGTGGGCTGTGAGAGTGTGGGCTATGAGGGCTGTGAGGCCTGTGAGAGCTGTGTGGGCTGTGAGCTGCGTGGGCTGTGAGAGCTGTATGGGCTTTGAGAGCTGTATGGGCTGTGAGAGCTGTGAGACCTGTGTGGGATGTGAGCTGTGTAGGCTGTGAGGGCTGTGAGAGCTGTGTGGGCTGTGCAAGCTGTGTGGGCTGCGTGAGCTGTGTGGGCTGTGAGGGCTGTGTGAGCTGTGAGGGCTGTGTGGGCTGTGAGGGCTGTGTGAGCTGTGAGGGCTGTGTGGGCTGTGAAGGCTGTGTGGGCTGTGAGAGCTGTGTGGGCTGTGAGAGCTGTGTGGGCTGTGAGAGTGTGGGCTCTATGGGCTGTGAGAGCTGTGTGGGCTGTGAGAGCTGTGTGGGCTGTGAGAGCTGTGTGGGCTGTGTGAACTGTGAGAGCTGTGTGGGCTGTGAGAGCTGTGTGGGCTGTGAGCTGTGTGGGCTGTGAGAGCTGTGAGACCTCTGTGGGCTGTGAGAGCTGTGTGGGCTGTGAGAGCTGTGTGGGCTGTGAGAGCCGTGTGGGCTGTGAGGGCTGTGAGGCCTGTGAGAGCTGTGTGGGCTGTGAGAGCTGTGTGGGCTGTGAGAGCTGTGTGGGCTTTGAGAGCTGTATGGGCTGTTAGAGCTGTGTGGGATGTGAGTTGTGTGGGCTGTGAGGGCTGTGTGAGCTGTGAGAGCTGTGTGGGTTGTGAGAGCTGTGAGACCTCTGTGGGCTGTGAGAGCTGTGTGGGCTGTGAGAGCTGTGTGGGCTGTGAGAGCTGTGTGTGCTGTGAGGGCCATGTGGGCTGTGAGAGCTGTGTGGGCTGTGAGAGCTGTGTGGGCTGTGAGGGCTGTGTGGGGTGTGAGAGCTGTCTGGGCTGTCAGAGCTGTGTGGGCTGTGAGGGCTGTGTGAGCTATCAGAGATGTGTGGGCTGTGAGAGCTGTGTGGGCTGTGAGAGCTGTGAGAGCTGTGTGGGCTGTGAGAGCTGTGTGGGATGTGGGCTGTGTGGGCTGTGAGGGCTGTGTGAGCTGTGAGAGCTGTGTGGGCTGTGTGGGCTGTGAGAGCTGTGAGAGCTGTGTGGGCTGTGAGAGCTGTGCGGGCTGTGTGGGCTGTGTGGGCTGTGAGAACTGTGTGGGCTGTGCGAGCTGTATGGGCTGTGCGAGCTGTGTGGTCTGTGAGGGCTGTGTGAGCTGTGAGGGCTGTGTGGGCTGTGAGAGCTGTGTGGGCTGTGAGAGCTGTGTGGGCTGTGAGAGCTGTGTGGGCTGTGAGAGCTGTGTGGGCTGTGAGAGCTGTGTGGGCTCTAAGAGTGTGGGCGGTGTGGGCTGTGAGAGCTGTGTGGGCTGTGAGAGCTGTGTGGGCTGTGTGGGGCTGTGAGAGCTGTGTGGGCTGTGATAACTGTGTGGGCTGTGAGCTGTGTGGGCTGTGAGAGCTGTGTGGGCTGTGAGAGCTGTGAGAGCTGTGGGCTGTGAGAGCTCTGTGGGATGTGAGAGTGTGGGCTGTGTGGGCTGTGAGAGCTGTGAGAACTGTGTGGGCTGTGAGAGCTGTGTGGGCTGTGACAGCTGTATGGACTGTGAGAGCCGTATAGTTTTTGTGAGAGCTGTGAGAGCTGTATGGGCTGTGAGAGCTGTGTGGGATGTGAGCTGTGTGGGCTGTGAGGGCTGTGTGAGCTGTGAGAGCTGTATGGGCTGTGAGAGCTGTGTGGGCTGCGGGAGTGTGGGCTGTGTGGGCTGTGAGAGCTGTGAGAGCTGTGTGGGCTGTGAGAGTGTGGGCTATGAGGGCTGTGAGGTCTGTGAGAGCTGTGTGGGCTATGATCTGCGTGGGCTGTGAGAGCTGTATGGGCTTTGAGAGCTGTATGGGCTGTGAGAGCTGTGAGACCTGTGTGGGATGTGAGCTGTGTAGGCTGTGAGGGCTGTGAGAGCTGTGTGGACTGTGCAAGCTGTGTGGGCTGCGTGAGCTGTGTGGGCTGTGAGGGCTGTGTGAGCTGTGAGGGCTGTGTGGGCTGTGAGGGCTCTGTGAGCTGTGAGGGCTGTGAGAGCTGTGTGGGCTGTGAGAGCTGTGTGGGCTGTGAGAGCTGTGTGGGCTGTGAGAGCTGTGTGGGCTGTGAGAGTGTGGGCTGTATGGGCTGTGAGAGCTGTGTGGGCTGTGAGAGCTGTGTGGGCTGTGAGAGCTGTGTGGGCTGTGTGAGCTGTGAGAGCTGTGTGGGCTGTGAGAGCTGTGTGGGCTGTGAGAGCTGTGTGGGCTGTGAGCTGTGTGGGCTGTGAGAGCTGTGAGAGCTCTGTGGGCTGTGAGAGCTGTGTGGGCTGTGAGAGCTGTGTGGGCTGTGAGAGCTGTGTGGGCTGTGAGAGCTGTGTGGGCTGTGAGGGCTGTGAGGCATGTGAGAGCTGTGTGGGCTGTGAGAGCTGTGTGGGCTGTGAGAGCTGTGTGGGCTGTGAGAGCTGTATGGGCTGTGAGAGCTGTGTGGGATGTGAGCTGTGTGGGCTGTGAGGGCTGTGTGAGCTGTGTGGGTTGTGAGAGCTGTGTGGGCTGTGTGGGCTGTGAAAGCTGTGAGAGCTGTGTGGGCTGTGAGAGCTGTGCGGGGTGTGGGAGCTGTGTGGGCTGTGAGAGTGTGGGCTGTGTGGGCTGTGAGAGCTGTGTGGGCTGTGAGAGCTGTGTGGGCTGTGAGAGCTGTGTGGGCTGTGTGGGCTGTGAGAGCTGTGTGGGCTGTGAGAGCTGTGTGGGCTGTGAGAGTTGTGTGGGCTGTGAGGGCTGTGAGAGCTGTGTGGGCTGTGAGGGCTGTGTGGGCTGTGAGATCTGTGTGTGCTGTGAGAGCTGTGTGGGCTGTGATGGCTGTGAGAGCTGTATGGGCTGTGAGAGCTGTGAGAGCTCTGTGGGCTGTGAGGGCTGTGTGGGCTGTGAGAGCTGTCTGGGCTGTGAGAGCTGGGTGGGCTGTGAGGGCTGGGTGGGCTGTGAGGGCTGTGTGAGCTGTGAGAGCTGTGTGGGCTGTGAGAGCTGTGTGAGCTGTGTGGGCTGTGAGAGCTGTGAGAGCTGTGTGGGCTGTGAGAGCTGTGTGGGATGTGAGGGCTGTGACGGCTGTGTGTGCTGTGAGGGCTGGGAGGCCTGTGCGAGCTGTGTGGGATGTGAGAGCTGTGTGTGCTGTGAGAGCTGTATCGGCTGTGAGGGCTGTGAGAGCTGTGTGGGCTGTGAGAGCTGTGTGGGCTGTGAGAGCTGTGTGGGCTGTGAGAGCTGTGTGGGCTGTAAGAGTGTGGGCTGTGTGGGCTGTGAGAGCTGTGTGGGCTGTGAGAGCTGTGTGGGCTGTGAGGGCTGTGTGGGCTGTGAGAGCTGTGAGAGCTGTGTGGGCTGTGTGGGCTGTGAGAGCTGTGTGGGCTTTGAGAGGTGTGTGGGCTGTGAGGGCTGTGAGGTCTGTGTGCGCTGTGAGGGCTGTGAGACCTGTGCGAGCTGTGTGGGATGTGAGAGCTGTGTGTGCTGTGAGAGCTGTGTCGGCTGTGAGGGCTCTGAGAGCTGTATGGGCTGTGAGAGCAGTATGGGCTGTGAGAGCTCTGCGGGATGTGAGCTGTGTGTGCTGTGGGGGCTCTGTGAGCTGTGAGGGTTGTGTGGGCTGTGAGAGCTGAGTGGGCTATGAGAGCTGTGTGGGCTGTGAGGGCTGTGTGGGCTGTGAGAGCTGTGAGAGCTGTGAGAGCTGTGTGGGCTGTGAGAGCTGTTTGGGCTGTGAGAGCTGTGAGAGCTGTGTGGGCTGTGAGGGCTGTGTGACCTGTGAGAGCTGTGTGGGCTGTGAGAGCTGTGTGGGCTGTGAGAGCTGTGAGAGCTGTGAGAGCTGTGTGGGATGTGAGCTGTGTGGGCTGTGAGGGCTGTGTGGGCTGTGAGGGCTGTGTGAACTGTGAGAGCTGTGTGGGCTGTGAGAGCTGTGTGGGCTGTGTGGGCTGTGAGAGCTGTGAGAGCTGTGTGGGCTTTGAGAGGTGTGTGGGCTGTGAGGGCTGTGAGGTCTGTGTGCGCTGTGAGGGCTGTGAGACCTGTGCGAGCTGTGTGGGATGTGAGAGCTGTGTGTGCTGTGAGAGCTGTGTCGGCTGGGAGGGCTGTGAGAGCTGTATGGGCTGTGAGAGCAGTATGGGCTGTGAGAGCTCTGCGGGATGTGAGCTGTGTGTGCTGTGAGGGCTCTGTGAGCTGTGAGGGTTGTGTGGGCTGTGAGAGCTGAGTGGGCTATGAGAGCTGTGTGGGCTGTGAGGGCTGTGTGGGCTGTGAGAGCTGTGAGAGCTGTGAGAGCTGTGTGGGCTGTGAGAGCTGTTTGGGCTGTGAGAGCTGTGTGGGCTGTGAGAGCTGTGTGGGCTGTGAGGGCTGTGTGACCTGTGAGAGCTGTGTGGGCTGTGAGAGCTGTGTGGGCTGTGAGAGCTGTGAGAGCTGTGAGAGCTGTGTGGGATGTGAGCTGTGTGGGCTGTGAGGGCTGTGTGGGCTGTGAGGGCTGTGTGAACTGTGAGAGCTGTGTGGGCTGTGAGAGCTGTGTGGGCTGTGTGGGCTGTGAGAGCTGTGAGAGCTGTGTGGGATGTGAGAGCTGTGTGGGCTGTGAGAGCTGTGTGGGCTGTGAGGGCTGTATGGTTTGTGAGAGCTGTGTGGGCTGCGTGAGCTGTGAGAGCTGTGTGGGCTGTGAGAGCTGTGTGGGCTGTGAGCTGTGTGGGCTGTGAGAGCTGTGTGGGCTGTGAGAGCTGTGTGGGCTGTGAGAGCTGTGTGGGCTGTGAGAGCTGTGTGGGCTGTGAGAGCTGTGTGGGCTGTGAGGGCTGTGAGGCCTGTGAGAGCTGTGTGGGCTGTGAGAGCTGTGTGGGCTGTGAGAGCTATGTGGGCTGTGAGAGCTGTATGGGCTGTGAGAGCTGTGTGGGCTGTGAGAGCTGTATGGGCTGTGAGAGCTGTGTGGGCTGTGTGGTTTGTGAGAGCTGTGTGGGCTGTGAAAGCTGTGAGAGCTGTGTGGGCTGTGAGAGCTGTGCGGGGTGTGAGCTGTGTGGGCTGTGAGAGTGTGGGCTGTGTGGGCTGTGAGAGCTGTGTGGGCTGTGAGAGCTGTGTGGGCTGTGAGAGCTGTGTGTGCTGTGAGAGCTGTGTGGGCTGTGAGAGTTGTGTGGGCTGTGAGGGCTGTGAGGGCTGTGTGGGCTGTGAGGGCTGTGTGGGCTGTGAGAGCTGTGTGTGCTGTGAGAGCTGTGTGGGCTGTGAGGGCTGTGAGAGCTGTATGGGCTGTGAGAGCTGTGAGAGCTCTGGGGGCTGTGAAGGCTGTGTGGGCTGTGAGAGCTGTCTGGGCTGTGAGAGCTGTGTGTGCTGTGAGAGCTGTATCGGCTGTGAGGGCTGTGAGAGCTGTGTGGGCTGTGAGAGCTGTGTGGGCTGTGAGAGCTGTGTGGGCTGTGAGAGCTGTGTGGGCTGTAAGAGTGTGGGATGTGTGGGCTGTGAGAGCTGTGTGGGCTGTGAGAGCTGTGTGGGCTGTGAGGGCTGTGTGGGCTGTGAGAGCTGTGAGAGCCGTGTGGGCTGTGTTGGCTGTGAGAGCTGTGTGGGCTTTGAGAGGTGTGTGGGCTGTGAGGGCTGTGAGGTCTGTGTGCGCTGTGAGGGCTGTGAGACCTGTGCGAGCTGTGTGGGATGTGAGAGCTGTGTGTGCTGTGAGAGCTGTGTCGGCTGTGAGGGCTGTGAGAGCTGTATGGGCTGTGAGAGCAGTATGGGCTGTGAGAGCTCTGCAGGATGTGAGCTGTGTGTGCTGTGAGGGCTCTGTGAGCTGTGAGGGCTGTGTGGGCTGTGAGAGCTGAGTGGGCTATGAGAGCTGTGTGGGCTGTGAGGGCTGTGTGGGCTGTGAGAGCTGTGAGAGCTGTGAGTGCTGTGTGGGCTGTGAGAGCTGTTTGGGCTGTGAGAGCTGTGTGGGCTGTGAGAGCTATGTGGGCTGTGAGGGCTGTGTGACCAGTGAGAGCTGTGTGGGCTGTGAGAGCTGTGTGGGCTGTGAGAGCTGTGAGAGCTGTGAGAGCTGTGTGGGCTGTGAGAGCTGTGTGGGATGTGAGCTGTGTGGGCTGTGAGGGCTGTGTGAACTGTGAGAGCTGTGTGGGCTGTGAGAGCTGTGTGGGCTGTGTGGGCTGTGAGAGCTGTGAGAGCTGTGTGGGATGTGAGAGCTGTGCGGGCTGTGAGAACTGTGTGGGCTGTGAGAGCTGTGTGGGCTGTGAGGGCTGTATGGTTTGTGAGAGATGTGTGGGCTGTGTGAGCTGTGAGAGCTGTGTGGGCTGTGAGAGCTGTGTGGTCTGTGAGAGCTGTGTGGGCTGTGAGCTGTGTGGGCTGTGAGAGCTGTGAGAGCTCTGTGGGCTGTGAGAGCTGTGTGGGCTGTGAGAGCTGTGTGGGCTGTGAGAGCTGTGTGGGCTGTGAGAGCTGTGTGGGCTGTGAGGGCTGTGAGGCCTGTGAGAGCTGTGTGGGCTGTGAGAGCTGTGTGGGCTGTGAGAGCTGTGTGGGCTGTGAGAGCTGTATGGGCTGTGAGAGCTGTGTGGGCTGTGAGAGCTGTATGGGCTGTGAGAGCTGTGTGGGCTGTGTGGTTTGTGAGAGCTGTGTGGGCTGTGAAAGCTGTGAGAGCTGTGTGGGCTGTGAGAGCTGTGCGGGGTGTGAGAGCTGTGTGGGCTGTGAGAGTGTGGGCTGTGTGGGCTGTGAGAGCTGTGTGGGCTGTGAGAGCTGTGTGGGCTGTGTGAGCTGTGTGGGCTGTGTGGGCTGTGAGAGCTGTGTGGGCTGTGAGAGCTGTGTGGGCTGTGAGAGTTGTGTGGGCTGTGAGGGCTGTGTGGGCTGTGAGGGCTGTGTGGGCTGTGAGAGCTGTGTGTGCTGTGAGAGCTGTGTGGGCTGTGAGAGCTGTGTGTGCTGTGAGAGCTGTGTCGGCTGTGAGGGCTGTGAGAGCTGTATGGGTTGTGAGAGCAGTATGGGCTGTGAGAGCTCTGTGGGATGTGAGCTGTGTGTGCTGTGAGGGCTCTGTGAGCTGTGAGGGCTGTGAGGGCTGTGTGGGCTGTGAGGGCTGTGTGGGCTGTGAGAGCTGTGTGTGCTGTGAGAGCTGTGTGGGCTGTGAGGGCTGTGAGAGCTGTATGGGCTGTGAGAGCTGTGAGAGCTCTGGGGGCTGTGAAGGCTGTGTGGGCTGTGAGAGCTGTCTGGGCTGTGAGAGCTGGGTGGGCTGTGAGGGCTGGGTGGGCTGTGAGGGCTGTGTGAGCTGTGTGGGCTGTGAGAGCTGTGTGAGCTGTGTGGGCTGTGAGAGCTGTGAGAGCTGTGTGGGCTGTGAGAGCTGTGTGGGATGTGAGGGCTGTGAGGGCTGTGTGCGCTGTGAGGGCTGGGAGGCCTGTGCGAGCTGTGTGGGATGTGAGAGCTGTGTGTGCTGTGAGAGCTGTATCGGCTGTGAGGGCTGTGAGAGCTGTGTGGGCAGTGAGAGCTGTGTGGGCTGTGAGAGCTGTGTGGGCTGTGAGAGCTGTGTGGGCTGTGAGAGCTGTGTGGGCTGTAAGAGTGTGGGCTGTGTGGGCTGTGAGAGCTGTGTGGGCTGTGAGAGCTGTGTGGGCTGTGAGGGCTGTGTGGGCTGTGAGAGCTGTGAGAGCTGTGTGGGCTGTGTGGGCTGTGAGAGCTGTGTGGGCTGTGAGAGGTGTGTGGGCTGTGAGGGCTGTGAGGGCTGTGTGCGCTGTGAGGGCTGTGAGACCTGTGCGAGCTGTGTGGGATGTGTGGGATGTGAGAGCTGTGTGTGCTGTGAGAGCTGTGTCGGCTGTGAGGGCTGTGAGAGCTGTATGGGTTGTGAGAGCAGTATGGGCTGTGAGAGCTCTGTGGGATTTGAGCTGTGTGTGCTGTGAGGGCTCTGTGAGCTGTGAGGGCTGTGTGGGCTGTGAGAGCTGAGTGGGCTATGAGAGCTGTGTGGGCTGTGAGGGCTGTGTGGGCTGTGAGAGCTGTGAGAGTTGTGAGAGCTGTGTGGGCTGTGAGAGCTGTTTGGGCTGTGAGAGCTGTGTGGGCTGTGAGAGCTGTGTGGGCTGTGAGGGCTGTGTGACCTGTGAGAGCTGTGTGGGCTGTGAGAGCTGTGTGGGCTGTGAGAGCTGTGAGAGCTGTGAGAGCTGTGTGGGCTGTGAGAGCTGTGTGGGCTGTGAGAGCTGTGTGGGATGTGAGCTGTGTGGGCTGTGAGGGCTGTGTGAACTGTGAGAGCTGTGTGGGCTGTGAGAGCTGTGTGGGCTGTGTGGGCTGTGAGAGCTGTGAGAGCTGTGTGGGCTGTGAGAGCTGTGCGGGCTGTGAGAGCTGTGTGGGCTGTGAGAGCTGTGTGGGCTGTGAGAGCTGTGTGGGCTGTGAGGGCTGTATGGTTTGTGAGAGATGTGAGAGCTGTGTGGGATGTTAGAGTGTGGGCTGTGAGGGCTGTGAGGGCTGGGAGGCCTATGAGAGCTGTGTGGGCTGTGAGCTGTGTGGGCTGTGAGAGCTGTGTGGGCTGTGAGAGCTGTATGGGCATTGAGAGCTGTGAGAGCTCTGGGGGCTGTGAAGGCTGTGTGGGCTGTGAGAGCTGTCTGGGCTGTGAGAGCTGGGTGGGCTGTGAGGGCTGGGTGGGCTGTGAGGGCTGTGTGAGCTGTGTGGGCTGTGAGAGCTGTGTGAGCTGTGTGGGCTGTGAGAGCTGTGAGAGCTGTGTGGGCTGTGAGAGCTGTGTGGGATGTGAGGGCTGTGAGGGCTGTGTGCGCTGTGAGGGCTGGGAGGCCTGTGCGAGCTGTGTGGGATGTGAGAGCTGTGTGTGCTGTGAGAGCTGTATCGGCTGTGAGGGCTGTGAGAGCTGTGTGGGCTGTGAGAGCTGTGTGGGCTGTGAGAGCTGTGTGGGCTGTGAGAGCTGTGTGGGCTGTGAGAGCTGTGTGGGCTGTAAGAGTGTGGGCTGTGTGGGCTGTGAGAGCTGTGTGGGCTGTGAGAGCTGTGTGGGCTGTGAGGGCTGTGTGGGCTGTGAGAGCTGTGAGAGCTGTGTGGGCTGTGAGAGCTGTGTGGGCTGTGAGAGGTGTGTGGGCTGTGAGGGCTGTGAGGGCTGTGTGCGCTGTGAGGGCTGTGAGACCTGTGCGAGCTGTGTGGGATGTGAGAGCTGTGTGTGCTGTGAGAGCTGTGTCGGCTGTGAGGGCTGTGAGAGCTGTATGGGTTGTGAGAGCAGTATGGGCTGTGAGCTGTGTGGGCTGTGAGAGCTGTGTGGGCTGTGAGAGCTGTATGGGCATTGAGAGCTGTGAGAGCTGTGTGGGATGTAAGCTGTGCAGTCTGTGAGGGCTGTGTGGGCTGTGAGAGCTGTGTGGGCTGTGCGAGCTGTGCGAGCTGTGTGGGCGGTGCGAGCTGTGTGGGCTGTGAGAGCTGTGTGGGCTGTGACAGCTGTATGGGCTGTGAGAGCTGTATGGGCTGTGAGACCTGTGAGAGCTGTATGGGCTGTGAGAGTTGTGAGAGCTGTGTGGGATGTGAGCTGTGTGGGCTGTGAGGGCTGTGTGAGCTGTCAGAGCTGTATGGGCTGTGAGAGCTGTGTGGGCTGTGAGAGCTGTGCGGGCTGTGAGAGCTATGTGGGCTGTGAGAGCTGTGCGAGCTGTGAGAGCTGTGAGAGCTGTGTGGGCTGTGAGAGCTGTGTGGGCTGTGAGAGCAGTATGGGCTTTGAGAGATGTGAGAGCTGTGTGGGATGTGAGAGTGCGGGCTTTGAGGGCTGTGAGCTGTGTGGGCTGTGAGAGCTGTGTGGGCTGTGAGAGCTGTATGGGCTGTGAGAGCTGTGATTGCTGTGTGGGATGTGAGCTGTGTAGGCTGTGAGGTCTGTGTGCGCTGTGAGGGCTGTGAGACCTGTGCGAGCTGTGTGGGATGTGAGAGCTGTGTGTGCTGTGAGAGCTGTGTCGGCTGTGAGGGCTCTGAGAGCTGTATGGGCTGTGAGAGCAGTATGGGCTGTGAGAGCTCTGCGGGATGTGAGCTGTGTGTGCTGTGGGGGCTCTGTGAGCTGTGAGGGTTGTGTGGGCTGTGAGAGCTGAGTGGGCTATGAGAGCTGTGTGGGCTGTGAGGGCTGTGTGGGCTGTGAGAGCTGTGAGAGCTGTGAGAGCTGTGTGGGCTGTGAGAGCTGTTTGGGCTGTGAGAGCTGTGTGGGCTGTGAGAGCTGTGTGGGCTGTGAGGGCTGTGTGACCTGTGAGAGCTGTGTGGGCTGTGAGAGCTGTGTGGGCTGTGAGAGCTGTGAGAGCTGTGAGAGCTGTGTGGGATGTGAGCTGTGTGGGCTGTGAGGGCTGTGTGGGCTGTGAGGGCTGTGTGAACTGTGAGAGCTGTGTGGGCTGTGAGAGCTGTGTGGGCTGTGTGGGCTGTGAGAGCTGTGAGAGCTGTGTGGGCTTTGAGAGGTGTGTGGGCTGTGAGGGCTGTGAGGTCTGTGTGCGCTGTGAGGGCTGTGAGACCTGTGCGAGCTGTGTGGGATGTGAGAGCTGTGTGTGCTGTGAGAGCTGTGTCGGCTGGGAGGGCTGTGAGAGCTGTATGGGCTGTGAGAGCAGTATGGGCTGTGAGAGCTCTGCGGGATGTGAGCTGTGTGTGCTGTGAGGGCTCTGTGAGCTGTGAGGGTTGTGTGGGCTGTGAGAGCTGAGTGGGCTATGAGAGCTGTGTGGGCTGTGAGGGCTGTGTGGGCTGTGAGAGCTGTGAGAGCTGTGAGAGCTGTGTGGGCTGTGAGAGCTGTTTGGGCTGTGAGAGCTGTGTGGGCTGTGAGAGCTGTGTGGGCTGTGAGGGCTGTGTGACCTGTGAGAGCTGTGTGGGCTGTGAGAGCTGTGTGGGCTGTGAGAGCTGTGAGAGCTGTGAGAGCTGTGTGGGATGTGAGCTGTGTGGGCTGTGAGGGCTGTGTGGGCTGTGAGGGCTGTGTGAACTGTGAGAGCTGTGTGGGCTGTGAGAGCTGTGTGGGCTGTGTGGGCTGTGAGAGCTGTGAGAGCTGTGTGGGATGTGAGAGCTGTGTGGGCTGTGAGAGCTGTGTGGGCTGTGAGGGCTGTATGGTTTGTGAGAGCTGTGTGGGCTGCGTGAGCTGTGAGAGCTGTGTGGGCTGTGAGAGCTGTGTGGGCTGTGAGCTGTGTGGGCTGTGAGAGCTGTGAGAGCTGTGTGGGCTGTGAGAGCTGTGTGGGCTGTGAGAGCTGTGTGGGCTGTGAGGGCTGTGAGGCCTGTGAGAGCTGTGTGGGCTGTGAGAGCTGTGTGGGCTGTGAGAGCTATGTGGGCTGTGAGAGCTGTATGGGCTGTGAGAGCTGTGTGGGCTGTGAGAGCTGTATGGGCTGTGAGAGCTGTGTGGGCTGTGTGGTTTGTGAGAGCTGTGTGGGCTGTGAAAGCTGTGAGAGCTGTGTGGGCTGTGAGAGCTGTGCGGGGTGTGAGCTGTGTGGGCTGTGAGAGTGTGGGCTGTGTGGGCTGTGAGAGCTGTGTGGGCTGTGAGAGCTGTGTGGGCTGTGAGAGCTGTGTGTGCTGTGAGAGCTGTGTGGGCTGTGAGAGTTGTGTGGGCTGTGAGGGCTGTGAGGGCTGTGTGGGCTGTGAGGGCTGTGTGGGCTGTGAGAGCTGTGTGTGCTGTGAGAGCTGTGTGGGCTGTGAGGGCTGTGAGAGCTGTATGGGCTGTGAGAGCTGTGAGAGCTCTGGGGGCTGTGAAGGCTGTGTGGGCTGTGAGAGCTGTCTGGGCTGTGAGAGCTGTGTGTGCTGTGAGAGCTGTATCGGCTGTGAGGGCTGTGAGAGCTGTGTGGGCTGTGAGAGCTGTGTGGGCTGTGAGAGCTGTGTGGGCTGTGAGAGCTGTGTGGGCTGTAAGAGTGTGGGATGTGTGGGCTGTGAGAGCTGTGTGGGCTGTGAGAGCTGTGTGGGCTGTGAGGGCTGTGTGGGCTGTGAGAGCTGTGAGAGCCGTGTGGGCTGTGTTGGCTGTGAGAGCTGTGTGGGCTTTGAGAGGTGTGTGGGCTGTGAGGGCTGTGAGGTCTGTGTGCGCTGTGAGGGCTGTGAGACCTGTGCGAGCTGTGTGGGATGTGAGAGCTGTGTGTGCTGTGAGAGCTGTGTCGGCTGTGAGGGCTGTGAGAGCTGTATGGGCTGTGAGAGCAGTATGGGCTGTGAGAGCTCTGCAGGATGTGAGCTGTGTGTGCTGTGAGGGCTCTGTGAGCTGTGAGGGCTGTGTGGGCTGTGAGAGCTGAGTGGGCTATGAGAGCTGTGTGGGCTGTGAGGGCTGTGTGGGCTGTGAGAGCTGTGAGAGCTGTGAGTGCTGTGTGGGCTGTGAGAGCTGTTTGGGCTGTGAGAGCTGTGTGGGCTGTGAGAGCTATGTGGGCTGTGAGGGCTGTGTGACCTGTGAGAGCTGTGTGGGCTGTGAGAGCTGTGTGGGCTGTGAGAGCTGTGAGAGCTGTGAGAGCTGTGTGGGCTGTGAGAGCTGTGTGGGATGTGAGCTGTGTGGGCTGTGAGGGCTGTGTGAACTGTGAGAGCTGTGTGGGCTGTGAGAGCTGTGTGGGCTGTGTGGGCTGTGAGAGCTGTGAGAGCTGTGTGGGATGTGAGAGCTGTGCGGGCTGTGAGAACTGTGTGGGCTGTGAGAGCTGTGTGGGCTGTGAGGGCTGTATGGTTTGTGAGAGATGTGTGGGCTGTGTGAGCTGTGAGAGCTGTGTGGGCTGTGAGAGCTGTGTGGTCTGTGAGAGCTGTGTGGGCTGTGAGCTGTGTGGGCTGTGAGAGCTGTGAGAGCTCTGTGGGCTGTGAGAGCAGTGTGGGCTGTGGGAGCTGTGTGGGCTGTGAGAGCTGTGTGGGCTGTGAGAGCTGTGTGGGCTGTGAGGGCTGTGAGGCCTGTGAGAGCTGTGTGGGCTGTGAGAGCTGTGTGGGCTGTGAGAGCTGTGTGGGCTGTGAGAGCTGTATGGGCTGTGAGAGCTGTGTGGGCTGTGAGAGCTGTATGGGCTGTGAGAGCTGTGTGGGCTGTGTGGTTTGTGAGAGCTGTGTGGGCTGTGAAAGCTGTGAGAGCTGTGTGGGCTGTGAGAGCTGTGCGGGGTGTGAGAGCTGTGTGGGCTGTGAGAGTGTGGGCTGTGTGGGCTGTGAGAGCTGTGTGGGCTGTGAGAGCTGTGTGGGCTGTGTGAGCTGTGTGGGCTGTGTGGGCTGTGAGAGCTGTGTGGGCTGTGAGAGCTGTGTGGGCTGTGAGAGTTGTGTGGGCTGTGAGGGCTGTGTGGGCTGTGAGGGCTGTGTGGGCTGTGAGAGCTGTGTGTGCTGTGAGAGCTGTGTGGGCTGTGAGGGCTGTGAGAGCTGTATGGGCTGTGAGAGCTGTGAGAGCTCTGGGGGCTGTGAAGGCTGTGTGGGCTGTGAGAGCTGTCTGGGCTGTGAGAGCTGGGTGGGCTGTGAGGGCTGGGTGGGCTGTGAGGGCTGTGTGAGCTGTGTGGGCTGTGAGAGCTGTGTGAGCTGTGTGGGCTGTGAGAGCTGTGAGAGCTGTGTGGGCTGTGAGAGCTGTGTGGGATGTGAGGGCTGTGAGGGCTGTGTGCGCTGTGAGGGCTGGGAGGCCTGTGCGAGCTGTGTGGGATGTGAGAGCTGTGTGTGCTGTGAGAGCTGTATCGGCTGTGAGGGCTGTGAGAGCTGTGTGGGCTGTGAGAGCTGTGTGGGCTGTGAGAGCTGTGTGGGCTGTGAGAGCTGTGTGGGCTGTGAGAGCTGTGTGGGCTGTAAGAGTGTGTGCTGTGTGGGCTGTGAGAGCTGTGTGGGCTGTGAGAGCTGTGTGGGCTGTGAGGGCTGTGTGGGCTGTGAGAGCTGTGAGAGCTGTGTGGGCTGTGAGAGCTGTGTGGGCTGTGAGAGGTGTGTGGGCTGTGAGGGCTGTGAGGGCTGTGTGCGCTGTGAGGGCTGTGAGACCTGTGCGAGCTGTGTGGGATGTGAGAGCTGTGTGTGCTGTGAGAGCTGTGTCGGCTGTGAGGGCTGTGAGAGCTGTATGGGTTGTGAGAGCAGTATGGGCTGTGAGAGCTCTGTGGGATGTGAGCTGTGTGTGCTGTGAGGGCTCTGTGAGCTGTGAGGGCTGTGAGGGCTGTGTGGGCTGTGAGGGCTGTGTGGGCTGTGAGAGCTGTGTGTGCTGTGAGAGCTGTGTGGGCTGTGAGGGCTGTGAGAGCTGTATGGGCTGTGAGAGCTGTGAGAGCTCTGGGGGCTGTGAAGGCTGTGTGGGCTGTGAGAGCTGTCTGGGCTGTGAGAGCTGGGTGGGCTGTGAGGGCTGGGTGGGCTGTGAGGGCTGTGTGAGCTGTGTGGGCTGTGAGAGCTGTATGAGCTGTGTGGGCTGTGAGAGCTGTGAGAGCTGTGTGGGCTGTGAGAGCTGTGTGGGATGTGAGGGCTGTGAGGGCTGTGTGCGCTGTGAGGGCTGGGAGGCCTGTGCGAGCTGTGTGGGATGTGAGAGCTGTGTGTGCTGTGAGAGCTGTATCGGCTGTGAGAGCTGTGAGAGCTGTGTGGGCTGTGAGAGCTGTGTGGGCTGTGAGAGCTGTGTGGGCTGTGAGAGCTGTGTGGGCTGTGAGAGCTGTGTGGGCTGTAAGAGTGTGGGCTGTGTGGGCTGTGAGAGCTGTGTGGGCTGTGAGAGCTGTGTGGGC
This sequence comes from Lissotriton helveticus, assembly GCF_964261635.1. NCBI lineage: Eukaryota > Metazoa > Chordata > Amphibia > Caudata > Salamandridae > Lissotriton > Lissotriton helveticus. Next base: position 1,327,125,132 of record NC_136067.1, on the reverse strand, counting down.
TGTGAGGGCTGTGTGGGCTGTGAGAGCTGTGAGAGCTGTGTGGGCTGTGTGGGCTGTGAGAGCTGTGTGGGCTGTGAGAGGTGTGTGGGCTGTGAGGGCTGTGAGGGCTGTGTGCGCTGTGAGGGCTGTGAGACCTGTGCGAGCTGTGTGGGATGTGTGGGATGTGAGAGCTGTGTGTGCTGTGAGAGCTGTGTCGGCTGTGAGGGCTGTGAGAGCTGTATGGGTTGTGAGAGCAGTATGGGCTGTGAGAGCTCTGTGGGATTTGAGCTGTGTGTGCTGTGAGGGCTCTGTGAGCTGTGAGGGCTGTGTGGGCTGTGAGAGCTGAGTGGGCTATGAGAGCTGTGTGGGCTGTGAGGGCTGTGTGGGCTGTGAGAGCTGTGAGAGTTGTGAGAGCTGTGTGGGCTGTGAGAGCTGTTTGGGCTGTGAGAGCTGTGTGGGCTGTGAGAGCTGTGTGGGCTGTGAGGGCTGTGTGACCTGTGAGAGCTGTGTGGGCTGTGAGAGCTGTGTGGGCTGTGAGAGCTGTGAGAGCTGTGAGAGCTGTGTGGGCTGTGAGAGCTGTGTGGGCTGTGAGAGCTGTGTGGGATGTGAGCTGTGTGGGCTGTGAGGGCTGTGTGAACTGTGAGAGCTGTGTGGGCTGTGAGAGCTGTGTGGGCTGTGTGGGCTGTGAGAGCTGTGAGAGCTGTGTGGGCTGTGAGAGCTGTGCGGGCTGTGAGAGCTGTGTGGGCTGTGAGAGCTGTGTGGGCTGTGAGAGCTGTGTGGGCTGTGAGGGCTGTATGGTTTGTGAGAGATGTGAGAGCTGTGTGGGATGTTAGAGTGTGGGCTGTGAGGGCTGTGAGGGCTGGGAGGCCTATGAGAGCTGTGTGGGCTGTGAGCTGTGTGGGCTGTGAGAGCTGTGTGGGCTGTGAGAGCTGTATGGGCATTGAGAGCTGTGAGAGCTCTGGGGGCTGTGAAGGCTGTGTGGGCTGTGAGAGCTGTCTGGGCTGTGAGAGCTGGGTGGGCTGTGAGGGCTGGGTGGGCTGTGAGGGCTGTGTGAGCTGTGTGGGCTGTGAGAGCTGTGTGAGCTGTGTGGGCTGTGAGAGCTGTGAGAGCTGTGTGGGCTGTGAGAGCTGTGTGGGATGTGAGGGCTGTGAGGGCTGTGTGCGCTGGGAGGGCTGGGAGGCCTGTGCGAGCTGTGTGGGATGTGAGAGCTGTGTGTGCTGTGAGAGCTGTATCGGCTGTGAGGGCTGTGAGAGCTGTGTGGGCTGTGAGAGCTGTGTGGGCTGTGAGAGCTGTGTGGGCTGTGAGAGCTGTGTGGGCTGTGAGAGCTGTGTGGGCTGTAAGAGTGTGGGCTGTGTGGGCTGTGAGAGCTGTGTGGGCTGTGAGAGCTGTGTGGGCTGTGAGGGCTGTGTGGGCTGTGAGAGCTGTGAGAGCTGTGTGGGCTGTGAGAGCTGTGTGGGCTGTGAGAGGTGTGTGGGCTGTGAGGGCTGTGAGGGCTGTGTGCGCTGTGAGGGCTGTGAGACCTGTGCGAGCTGTGTGGGATGTGAGAGCTGTGTGTGCTGTGAGAGCTGTGTCGGCTGTGAGGGCTGTGAGAGCTGTATGGGTTGTGAGAGCAGTATGGGCTGTGAGCTGTGTGGGCTGTGAGAGCTGTGTGGGCTGTGAGAGCTGTATGGGCATTGAGAGCTGTGAGAGCTGTGTGGGATGTAAGCTGTGCAGTCTGTGAGGGCTGTGTGGGCTGTGAGAGCTGTGTGGGCTGTGCGAGCTGTGCGAGCTGTGTGGGCGGTGCGAGCTGTGTGGGCTGTGAAAGCTGTGTGGGCTGTGACAGCTGTATGGGCTGTGAGAGCTGTATGGGCTGTGAGACCTGTGAGAGCTGTATGGGCTGTGAGAGTTGTGAGAGCTGTGTGGGATGTGAGCTGTGTGGGCTGTGAGGGCTGTGTGAGCTGTCAGAGCTGTATGGGCTGTGAGAGCTGTGTGGGCTGTGAGAGCTGTGCGGGCTGTGAGAGCTATGTGGGCTGTGAGAGCTGTGCGAGCTGTGAGAGCTGTGAGAGCTGTGTGGGCTGTGAGAGCTGTGTGGGCTGTGAGAGCAGTATGGGCTTTGAGAGATGTGAGAGCTGTGTGGGATGTGAGAGTGTGGGCTTTGAGGGCTGTGAGCTGTGTGGGCTGTGAGAGCTGTGTGGGCTGTGAGGGCTGTATGGGCTGTGAGAGCTGTGATTGCTGTGTGGGATGTGAGCTGTGTAGGCTGTGAGGGCTGTGAGAGCTGTGTGGGCTGTGCGAGCTGTGCGGGCTGTGCGAGCTGTGTGGGCTGTGCGAGCTGTGTGGGCTGTGAGAGCTGTGTGGGCTGTGACAGCTGTATGGGCTGTGAGAGCTGTATGGGCTGTGAGAGCTGTGAGAGCTGTATGGGCTGTGAGAGCTGTGAGAGCTGTGTGGGATGTGAGCTGTGTGGGCTGTGAGGGCTTTGTGAGCTGTGAGAGCTGTGTGGGCTGTGAGAGCTGTAGGGGCTGTGAAGGCTGTGTGGGCTGTGAGAGCTGTGTGGGCTGTGAGAGCTGTGTGGGCTGTGAGAGCTGGATGGGCTGTGAGAGCTGTGTGGGCTATGAGAGTGTGGGCTGTCTATACCAGCATTAATGTCAAACATTGCGCAAGCGGCTTGTAAATATGCCAATGAAACCATTACACTATCTCTATTCCAGCATTAATGTCAAACATTGCGCAAGCGGCTTGTAAATATGCCCCTCTTTATCTGATATTCCATCTCAATTGATGCCATTAGTGAAATACTTTATGCATCTCGCACACCATTTCATATGGTTTTCTATCTGCCAATCCTATCCCTCTCCATACATTCACTGCTTCCACCCATGTTAAAGGTTGCACAATGCGCTTCTAAAAAAGGAGCATATTTACAAGTCCAATGAAACCATTACACTATCTTTATACCAGCATTGAATCCAAGCATAAAAAACAATTTAAAAAGAAGTCTACCTTATAAACTAAAAAATACAAACTGTAAGCACACACAGCTAACATTATGGAAAAAGGTAAAAAAAAATAATTCCTTAATTCACACAGACACTCACTGTGATCCTTGTCAAAAATCTTTAAGCCACACATGTTATCAAAAAACATTTAGCATGGTAAATCATTTTACACACAGAGCACAACCCATTTAAATGAACACTACAATACAATGCAGAAACCTGACTTATTTTCAAAATACAACAGGAATGAAGCCCAATGTGCTTGTTATGCTTCCCAATACTGCAAACAGCACTCTCTCTCTATTACTCACCTTTAAAATCACTTTTGAAAATATAGAACAGTGTCAAACACACAGCAGATTTTCTTAAGCAGAATCTCTGAAATGCACCTCAGACACTGAAACCAGAAATAGCACACTTTCCCACTTATTCTTCACACATAGTTTCGGTCTTAATCAATGAAATCTCTTCCCACACTATTTCAAAACTAAACTAATATTTCAATTGTTTCTACATTCCCACAATTTCAAACTCACATAATATTTACCCATCCCCCTAGTGCTCATTCAACCTGTCACCATGGTAACTCCCACCTAAGGAAGAACAGAGTTTAAAAGTTCATTATACTTTGTTGCAAATGAATCCACCAAGGTTGTTAGAGCTTTCAAAATAACAGCTAATCATGTGCAATGGTCCTTTCAATGACCTTTTCTGAACCAACAGAATTGCTTCTTTTAAAAAACAAAATTATGCACCCTAATATGCTCTTTTCCATTTTCAGAAAGCACCAATCATTTCTTAAGCTTCAAGTGCAGTGAATGTCCTCCTCTTTTTTCTACAATGCAAGCTTTCCAACTGCCATTTCATTTACAGCCCTCATCTGAGTACAACCAGACCTGCCTTGAAGATACCTTCAGTATGGTTTGTAGGACACAGTTTTGTATTCTGGTCTAAAAGGTATGCAACAAACAGAGGAATTTTAAACCTTGATTTACCAAATGTGGATATTTTATGGCTTGGCCAGAGAGGATTGAGATGTCACCAATTGATACCATTGGTGAAATCCTTCATGCATCTCCCACATACTGACCTTATAATTGTGCACTGTGGTGGAAATGACTTATGCACTTTGACTGGGGTTGGTCTGGAAATGCTATTGAAGGACAACTTTGGACAATTGATGTCACTTTTTCCTCAAACTGCCTTTGTCTATTCCAATATATGCCAAAGACAAAAATGGTATTGGTCCAATCAATTTTGTCCACAGATTGAGAAAGCAAGGAAACATGTAAATAAATCTGTTTCTGCATACATGAGAGACTATGGAATGGGTTGTATATACCACAACAACTTGCGTTACAACATGCAAGGCATCTATAGGACAGATGGTGTACATTTCACTGATGAACGGAACAGAGTCTATCTCTGTAACATCAGACTCAGCATTGATACTTACTTGTAGGTAACAAAAAAACACAATGAACACAACGGCTCTTTTTAGAGCCAACTAACATGTAAACACTCAAATATAATTTTTAACTTTATTTTTTGTATTCATTTTTACCGAGGTCCACACACCGAGCACTCCCCGTGCGCAGACCTATCGTGTTTTCTGTTATTTAAAAAAACAACATTATTTTTAACCTTAGGAGTCCTTGAATGACCCCCTGAGAAGGCATAAGGGGTCAGGGACACTCTACTCTACCCCCTTCCCACGTTTGTAAGTTATATTTTTCACTCTCTTCTGAAACCACAAAATGGCGGCGATAGGGTTCGCGCACCGTGCATTTACCAAGCACTCACGGTGCGCGGACCTAGTGCAATTTAAAAAAACTAAAAAAAACTAAATGGAAATGGACATCGTCTCCTCTGTAGATACCTTGTATGTTGTAATGCAAGTTATTGTGGTATAATGAATCCATACTATAGTCTTTCAGGAAAGCAGAAACAGATTTGTTCACATGATTCCTTCCTTTCTCAATGTGTGGTCAGAATTGGCGTAGGGGGTCATGAGTTCCTACTCTGGTGAAACACACTTGCTGTTCTATATACTTACTTATGTCGTAAACTAGTGCATCAGAGACAGTCAGTGACAGAAAGGATACAGGACATGAAGAACACAAAATTGTATCCCTTTGCTACTACCTCATAAATGACATTTAAATAAGTATAATTTTCAAAACAATTTTTCTTTACTAAATTAAAATTTATTTATCAGCATTTTCAAAATGTAAAAGAACTTGTAGGATTTCTTCATCAGAAATGTCATCCATCAAAGTGTCTGAAAATGATTCGTAAAACTCGACAACGTCTACACATTCCATTGATTCCATATCCAGTGTTTCATCAAAAAAATCTGCCATGGTATTTCCTTCATGTTCTTCATGATTTGTTTCATCTATAGGATCAATATACACCTCAGAATAAGTTGCCTCAATAAACGTTGCTGTTATTTCAAAGAAGATGTTGGTAGGCTCCTCATTTTCATTCATCATTTTATGTTAGTGTACTATTAAAAGAAAGAGAAACAGCGCTTACTGCATGATTTCCTGCTCTGGTGAGACACACTTGCTGTTCTTTAAACTTACTTATGTTGCAATCTTCTGCATCAGAGACAGACAGTGAGAGAAAGGATGCAGGACATGAAGTAGAGATGTCAAATACACATTTAAAAACATTTTGGGGAAGAACGGAAGTATTTATGAGTAAACTTACTATGTAACACAAAAAATTATCAGTTTGCTACTACCTCATAAATTACATTTAGTTAAGTATAAATTCTCATACAATATTTAATTACTAAATTTAAATTTATTGTTGGGAATTTCCAAAATGTAAATGATCGCCTAAGATTGCATCATCAGCAATGTCAATATTGAAAATCTCCCAAAAAGAATCCTCAAACTCAATGAACTCCAAAGCTTCCATTAAATCTGAATCCAAGGATTCATCATAGAAATCGTCCATGCCATCTCCTCCATCATAAAGCTCTCCTTCAGGATTACTCTCATCAACAGGAACATCCTCAATAACAGTCACAAAAATGTCTATAACGATGTCAAATGACTCTTCATTTTCAACCATTATTGATGTAAGTGTACTATTAAAAGAAAGAAAAAGACAGTGAGATGTTGCAGGGTAAGAGTGAGATAGGGCAGAGAAAAACTATTAAATTCTATAAGAAGAGTTACTACTGTGTAAATCTCACACCAGAAATTGAACACCAAAATGTTCACACAAAAGTACCTCAGACACTATAGTCACAAAATGGCCGTGTTTCCCTGGACAATGTATAGTATCAAGCAAGAATTAGAAATATAAAGCACTGCATCTGATGTTGCCCTGCTCAATCCATAAGTATAACAGAAAAACATTAAATAACTAACAGAAAACATGTTTCCTATTAACTTAAAGTGAACAACAGAGTTCTCCTTACAAATTAACAACTCACCTTCTAGAAAACTGTTGTACAGTAAATTCTGTCTCAATCTCACACCTCAGAAGTATACCTCAAACACTAAAATCTCAAAATGGCAGTGTTTCACTCTCATTTTTCATACATATTCAAATACCCAGCCAATCACATTTCATCACACACAAAATCAAAACCAAAGTAACATTTTAATTGGTTCAAGTTATCAACACATTCAAACTCACATAAACTTCAACCTACCCCATGCTCTCTACCAATTACCATACTAACTCTCCATAAAACACCTACCTAAACCCAAAGGTGAAAGAGTCATCACTCAATGTTGCACTCAACCAACATCTAAACACTGAAACTTGTTATTTTAATGTATTTCTTTTTTGTCTTTTTGAGCCGCGGTCCGCGCACGCTGCGCGGACCCCGCAATTTTTAAAACAAATTTTTAAAAATGTTTCAACCTTCGGGGTCCTTTACAGACACCATGACAAAACTTAGGGGGATCAGGAATCTCTACCCTGCTTCCTTGTCAACTATTACTATCATCTGCCACAAAAACAAGATGGCGGACAACACTTCCTCATTTCGACTGACTGGAATGTTGACAGACGTCCAACAGCCAATCAGAATTCCGCGCGCGCACGCTAAGGTCCGCGCACGTGCAAGTACAGTGCAAGGACGGTGCAAGCGCGTGAGCGCATCGTGTCCCGCCTATAGATATATAATTTGAAAAAAGTCGATTTTTGCAACAATTACTGAAGGGATTTTCACCAAATATACAAAAGGCACTTCTGCATACCAGGCTCTACCATTTTGCCAAGTTTGCAGTAATTCCATTCAGCCGTTCGGGCTGTTGCTGTGCCTAAAGGTCCTATGGAAAATTGCATTGGACTCAATTTCACATTAAATTTTCCCAAAAACTACTGGAGGGATTTACACCAAACATACAAAAGGCACTGCTGCATACCAGTCCCTACCATTTTGCCAAATCTGGTGTAATTCCGGTCAGCCGTTCGAGCTGTAGCCTTGTCAGAATGTCCCTATGGAAATTAACATGGGGAAAACATGTTTTGGGACCCCCCTTTTTCTCGGCCCCCGCTTGACGAATCCCCCCGAAACTTTCAGAGAAGGAGCGAGGCAAATTTAAGGAAAATTACAGGCAGATCCCTTAATCGGCGCCGAAGTTATTCCCAATAGAATGTTCGCAATTTCCTATGGAAACTAGGTCCTAACTATAACTACACACTGGCGACCGCCAGTAGGTAATATATATATATATATATATATATTCACTGATAAAACCATAGGTTATACACCATATATAGTTAGGAATTAGCATTTAAAAAACCTTATTTTACTCACACAAAACCATTGAAATTCCATATATAGTTAGTTGCACTAACTATATATCGCGCACCCGCAATCCACTGCTGATCATGTCACATATTACATCATTCATGACATGGTCAGTGACATCACTGATGACATCACTGATGACATCTCAAATGACATCACTGATGACATCACTGATGACAACATCCAGTGACTGTATTTTTCTGTAAAGTTAAAATATGTCTTGAGTGGATGTATAAGTGTCTGGATGAAGGATTTAGTAGGTGCATGACTGACTGTATGAGTGAGTGATTAAATGTGTCTCACTGAATGCATGGGTTAGTGACTAAACTGTCTTAATTTGTGCATCATTATGTCTGTTGTTCTGTAAACTGCTGCATGTGTTGATCATTAGCTATACGAGAGGCTATATGTGTTATTAATTGGTTGCCCAAGTATTTCTATGGGAGATTGAGTTTGTGTGGGGGTGGCTGGAAGGTGTGTGACTCTATGCATAGATGTGTGAGCAGTTTATTCACTAGGTGTATGAGTTCAAGAGTGCATGTGGAAACAGCTACATGGGCAGTTGACTGTGTGCATGAGTGTATTGATGAGTGAATGGATATCTCAATGCTACATGTCATAGTAAGTACATATGTAAAACACAGTACATGTGAGAGTTGGCATATATAAATAACTGTGCATGAGAGCCACTGAATGAGTGAGTGGTTGTATCGATCATTGTGAACTTGTATCAGGGATTGTATAAGAGAGTAAATATGTGTTAGTATATGTTTCAATAAGTAAGGTGTGTTTAACTGTATAGTTGAAGAAATGGAGGTGAGATTGTTTCTTTGCATGACTGACTGGGTGTGTGAGTAACTCCATGGATGAGTGGCAGTGTGTGAGTGTCTGTATACACTGAGTGTATCTAAGGTTATATTAGAGTCTGAAGAGGTTTATCGTATTAGCACAAGAATGATGTCAAATGAGATGTCAAATGAGATGTCATCAGTGATGTCATTTGAGATGTCATCAGTGATGTCATCAGTGATGTCACTGACCATGTCATAAATGATGTAATATGTGACATGATCAGCAGTGGATTGCGGGTGCGCGATATATAGTTAGTGCAACTAACTATATATGGAATTTCAATGGTTTTGTGTGAGTAAAATAAGGTTTTTTAAATGCTAATTCCTAACTATATATGGTGTATAACCTATGGTTTTTTCAGTGAATTTTCAAGGTTTTGTAAATGCTAATTCCAACTATATATGGTCTATAACCTATGGTTTTTTCAGTGAATTTCAATGGTTTTTTAATAGCAAATATCATAAGCTGTCGAATGTCAAGTACGTGGTAAGTAAAAACATTTTCGTGTTTATGCACACTGATCTGCTTTGAATACTGCCCCCCACCCCTCATTTCTATTAGGAGTACTCTCTCTTTGCAGATAGTGAAGGGTAGTTAACGCAGCCCTTTGCCCCCTTTGTAATACGTCGTGCCTGCTTCTCTCTCCATTTGATTGATTGTTCTCTTTGGTTCATTCTCTATTTACAAACAAGCACAGAGTCGCAATACTCTGTTTAGTCTTTGCAGATAGCGAAAAATCGTGTAAAAAAACAAAAGGAATCGAGCAAAATCAGTAGGCCACTAATGGGATCTCTTTTTGACCTCGCTAAAATAGAAACATTAGGAACAAACTGTTGAAAATAGCAATGCGTATGTACATAAGCGGCGTTCATTTGTGTTCACAGTACCCCTTGTTGATTGTTTCAATCGAGCATTGAATTGTTCGAAGTTAATTCTCTTAAGGATCTTCTCTACCTGCAAACGAGGAAGAATAGGAATATTCTCTCTCCCTTTGCAGATAGTGAAGGGTAGGTAACGCAAGCCTTTAACACGTCGTACCTATTTCATTCCTCATTGATTGATTGATTGTCCGAACATTGACTGTTTGGGAATTAGTTCTTTTTGGAGGTATTCCCTGTTTGCAAATAAACGTAGGAAAATCTTTGCAAGTAGTGAAAGGGTACGTAATGCAGACCTTTCACCCCCGTTGTAATCTGTCATGCCTATCTACTCCCCACTGATTGATGCACCTTTTTCACCCGGACCATTTACTAGAGATACGTCATCTGGCCCGACCAGAGAGCACCCCTAGTGAAAAGGACATATGCAATAATAACGAAGTGATCACTGTATCCTGTTAACAGAAACTTTACCATGAAACAACCTGGAAAGAAAAAAATAGGAAAACGAAAATCAGTAGGCCACTGATGAACATGAACTTTTATTAAACAACAAACAAAGAAACGATAACATAACGTAATGATAAAACCTATTAATGTCCTAGAAACAAGAAAACGTTAAAGTATGCCAGTGGTGAGAGACCAGAAAAACAGTCCGAGAAACCAAATCACCCCTCGCTGTCCCAACTCATGCACTCTGAAAAGTTCAAAGTTTTGAGGAGTGCTTGTAACATTGTCTGAAGCCTATTTGCAATTGCTTCATCTTCACTATTCTTAAAGTAAGTGGGGGCTGTTGTGATGCGGTGCCACCCTGAACCGCTTGACGGAGGCCCCCGAGGGACGGTGTCATGTCGCGGACTCGGAGGGGGCGCTTGGCTCCGGCCCCCTCCCCAAGTCGTGTTGCCCTGGTGTGGCCTGAGATCGCCCCCGACATAGGTGGCCGGCTCCCGGGGTCAAGCGGAACTTTTTTCCTTTTGGTGACTCTTCCATTCTTCACCTTGTCCCACAATCCGTTTCACCTAAAGACACGCTGTAGTGGGGCACCCCTTTTCCGTTTCATTTGCCATTCAGCCCGCTTTTGCTACACTGTGCCTCTTCCGCTATTCAGCTGTTTACCGCCCGCTCTTTCGACTACAGCGTCTCGCTCACCATGTACTTGAGTTGCTCCCGCTCTTGCGGCGCAGCGATAGGCGGCTGCCACAGGACTCTCAAAATGGCGGCCATCTCTTCAGATTTGGGCGTGGTCCACTAAAATGGGCCTGCGACACCTTGGAACTCGGACGCTTGTCTGCTAGAGCTTGGGCTCCATTCGCGAAAGCGTCCCCTCATCCTTGAAGATTCTACAAAAGTCTTGGGGGCCCCCGACTCCCGCAGGCTTCTGGTGGGGAGCGCCTAGCATGATTGCTCGTGGAATGGCCACGACGGAGCTACGAAATGGTGGTGCTCTCATGCTAACGCCAGCTTCAGTCTGAAACATCCAGAAACACTGTAGACTACCAATTCGATCAGTTCCGGTAGCGCTCCAACGTGACCCGGTAGAGAAGAACTTGCCCTCCCCTCTTTGACTGATGGTTCTTGTTGCCTGTCCCTTCTGTTGTCATTTAACAGAACTATTTAGCCTGCTGAAAGGGGTTGTGTGCCGTCCGCTGGTTGGTGGAGACATTTTGACTATATTCTGGACCTGCGTTGTCGCGTAATGCGTCATATGACGCGCCGCGTTAGAAAGTTTAATAAATTATGAAACACAATAAACAATCCTTAAAAAAAAAAAAAAAATAATCAACAAAACCAACAATCAATTAACATACAGTATTTGAAAAGTCTATCATTCATTTTTCATTGCAGTACGCTGCCCAGAAAGCTTCCCGGTTCCCGGACCGGGCGCTACCCACGCAAAAAAACAAAAAAAACGGTATATATTTTTTTGCCCTGCGAGAACCTTTCAAAGCCTCCACATCAAACCTAGGGGGTCAGGGACGATCTACTATGCCCCCTTATGGTCATTTGCCCCTTCGCTTTGGCCTCCTCTTGTCTCTCGATCCTACCGAGAGACAAGATGGCGGCCGCTACGGACTGTTTGGAATGTTTACAGACGCCGAAAAACCAATCAGCTTCGCAAACCTCCGTAACGCGAAAAGTACGCAAAGCGGAGCGCTGTTACAGATATATATCTTTTTTTGAACGTTAATTTCTCAAAATCCACTGGAGCACATATATTGAGACCTAGCAAAGGCACATTGGGCTACCAGTCCCTACAATTTTGCCAAGTTTCGTGCAAATCCATTCAGCCGTTCGATTATTATTATTATTTTTTTTTTTGCCCCGCGGGGCCCTTTTAAAACCTCCACATCAAACCTAGGGGGTCAGCGAGGATCTACTATTCCCCCTTATGGTCATTTGCCCCTTCGCTTTCGCCTCCTCTTGTCTCTCGATCCTACCGAGAGACAAGATGGCGGCCGCTACGGACTGTTTGGAATGTTGACAGACGCCGGAGAACCAATCAGCTTCGCTTCACAAAGCTCCGTTGCGCGAAAAGTACGCGTCCTGGGCCGCTGCCCGGTCCGCTGTTACAGATATATATCTTTTTTTAAACGTTAATTTCTCAAAATCCACTGGAGCACATATATTGAGACCTACAAAAGGCACATCGGGCTACCAGTCCCTACAATTTGGCCAAGTTTCGTGCAAATCCATTCAGCCGTTCGGGCTAAAAGTGAGGCCAACCGCCCTATGGAAATTAACATGGGAAAAACGCGTTTTGGGACCCCCCTTTTTTCTCGGCCCCCCCTTGACGAACCCCCCCCAAATTTTCAAAGGCTGCTCAGAAACAAAATGTGCCATTTTCCTGAAAATTTCAGCCAATTCCGTCCACAAACGCCAACGTTATTAGACATAGAATTTTCAAAAAACCCATAGGGAAAAAATCCTAACTATATATACCTACTGGCGACCGCCAGTAGGTAATATATATAGTTAGGACCTAGTTTCCATAGGAAATCCGCAACATTCTATTGGGGCCGGTTGATGAATCTTCACAAAGTTCTCAAAGAAGACGGCCCGCTCCGCTCCTTCCCTGAAAGTTTTGGGGGGATTCGTCAAGTGGGGGCTGAGAAAAAAGGGGGATCCCAAAACGTGTTTTCCCCATGTTATTTTCCATAGGACGATTAGACACGACTACAGCACGAACGGCTGAATGGAATTACAAGAAATTTGGCAAAATGGTAGAGTCTGATTCGCAGATCACGCTTTTGCTGAAATGGTGTAAATCCTTCCAGTAGTTCCTGAGAAAATCAAAAGAAAAAAAAATATCTATAAGCGCGCACCGTGTGCGCACCCGTGCGCGCAACAGGTGTGCGCGAGCGGAATTCTGATTTGCTGTTAGACGTCTGTCAATATTCTAATCGGTGGAAACCAGAAAGTGTTGCCGCCATTTTGTCACTCCGAGGCAGAAGAGAGCCCAAAACAAAAGTGGAGAATGTGAAAAGGGGGCAGGGTAGAGACTCCCTGACCCCCTAGGCCTTCTCAGGGGGTCCCTGAAGGACCCCGCAGGCCCAATACCTTTTTTTTTTTTTAATCGCGGGGGCGCGCACGTTGCACGCACCCCCGAGGCGGAAGAGAGTCAAAAACAAAAGTGGAGAACGTGAAAAGGGGGCAGGGTAGAGACTCCCTGACCCCCTAGGCCTTCTCAGGAGGTCCCTGAAGGACCCCGAAGGGCAAAAAAAACATTTAAAAAAAAAAAAAGAAATCACGAGGTGTGCGCACATTGCATGCACCCTCGAGGCAGAAGTTAGTCAAAAACAAAAGTGGAGAATGTGAAAAGGGGGCAGGGCAGAGACTTCCAGACCCCCTAGGCCTTCTCAGGGGGCCCCTGAAGGACCCCGAAGGACAAAAAAGCTTTAAAAACAAACAAAAAAAAACGTGAGGTGCGAGCACATTGCACGCACCCTCGAGGCAGAAGTGAGTCAAAAACAAAAGTGGAGAACGTGAAAAGGGGGCAGGGTAGAGACTCCCTGACCCCCTAGGCCTTCTCAGGGGGTCACTGAAGGATCCCAAAGGGCAATAAAACCATTAAAAATAAAATCGCGAGGTGCGCGCACGTTGCGCGCACGTCGGAAAACAGAGACAAAAAAATACAGTTAAATAACAAGTTTGAGTGTTTAGATGTTGGTTGGCTCTAAAAAGAGCCGTTGTGTTCATGGAGTGTTTTTTGTACCTAAAAGTAAGTACCGATGCAGAGTCTAAAGTTCAAGAGGAAGACTCTGTATCCCTCATCTGTGAAATGTACACCGTCTCCTCTATAAATGCCTTGCATGTTGTAACGCAAGTTGTTGTGGTATATAGAACCCATACCATAGTCTCTGAGGAAAGCAGAAACAGACTTATTCACATGTTTCCTTGCTTTTTCAATCTGTGGACAATATTGGTTGGACCAGTTTCATTTTTGCCTTTGGCATATATTAGAATATACAAAGGCAGTTTGTGGAAAAAGTGACATCAATTGCCCAAAGGTGTCCTTTAAAAGCATTTCCAGGCCTACCCTAGTCAAAGTGCCTAGGTAAATGCCACCACAATGCACAATTATGAGGTCAGGGTGTGGGCGATGCAAAAAGGATTTTACCAATGGCATCAATTGGTGACATCTTAATCCTCTCTGGCCAATTCATATATTATCCACATTTGGTAAATCAAGGTTGAGAAAGCATCTATTTGCTGCATACCTTTCACTCCACAAAATATAGCTGTGTCCCACAATCCACACTCTAAGCATCTTGAAGGGAGATCTGGTTGTACTTTTTTTTTTTTATTAATTTTATTTCAGCAAACAGTCAGGGATTATACGGGAAATACAACCAACCTATCTTGTACGAGACACAGAGCACAGAATAAACGCTAAATGAAAAGGAGGAGAACATGTACAAAATACAATAAATAAATTCATTTAACAACTTATAGCTTATATAAACTAATAAAACAATGAATTATATCCAAATCTGAATTGGTGCCCACATTTTTAACCCAAGTCTCTTCTTTACAACACTCTTAGATCTATAAATGGCCGTTGATATATAGATAACATTTTGGCTTGCCATTGGCTAAAGACAGGAGATTCAGAATCAAGCCAGTGTGAGGTGATACAGAAACGGAAAGCTACCATACAAATGAATAAGAAAACTTCTTCAGCTAATGTCCTAGTTCCTATTTGATTGGTTTCCAGACCGAGAATGACCATTTCCATATTTATTTTAACAGAGATCCCCAAACTATTATTAATAAAGGATTCAATATCCACAATAAATTGAGAAAGTGTAGGACATTTAAAAAACATATGACTAGAATCGGCAGCTATTTCATAACATCTGTTACATTTATCACCATGACTCCCTTTCCATTTTGCCAGCCTCGCAGGTGAATAATACAAATCATAAATGGCCATGAAGTGTTGGCTCTGCAATGAGCCATTAAACAGCACTCTGGTTGATAGTTTAATTGATCTTGCTATATCAACCTTAGCAATTCCAAATTTTCTTTGCCATTTAATTTCAGTTGACTTAAGATCATCATCCATTTGATTCATTACTAACTGATAAATTAAACCCGTTCTCCCCCCTCCTGATTGCTTCCAGAACATCATTTTTATTCATGCAAGTATTACCGAGTAGCCCTTTTGTTTCTAGAAAATTGCGAAGCTGAAGGTATTTAAAAAAATCATGTCTTGACAAATTATATTTTTCTTGTAGACTGGAAAAAGAGCAAAGTTGAGTATCGTTATAAAGATCTCCCAGAGTACGAACACCTGCAGCATACCACCTTTTCATGACTTGATCATTAAAAATCTCGGGGAGTACCGTACTCTTTAAAACTGGAGTATAATAATTAATATCTTTAAGATTGATGATT
Source organism: Lissotriton helveticus (assembly GCF_964261635.1). NCBI lineage: Eukaryota > Metazoa > Chordata > Amphibia > Caudata > Salamandridae > Lissotriton > Lissotriton helveticus. Next base: position 1,327,109,770 of record NC_136067.1, on the reverse strand, counting down.
TTCTTTTTAAACTGCCTCCAAATTATGGCAGCCGCTGCTATAATTTTAAACTTAGTTTTTTTGTAATAGCTAATTTCCAAAATTTTAACCAAGGATTGAGGAACTTCCTCACCCAATAATATTTCATAAATTGATGGGTATATCGCTTGATCAATAGTTATCCCAGGAAATATTAGTATGCCCATATATTTTAATAGAATAAGCCAATAATATAATCGAAAATTAGGGACCCCCCAGCCACCTTTCATCTTTGGGAGAGAACACCGATTTAAAGCACGTCTAGTCCGGTGGTAACTCCATAAAAATCTGGATGCCATTCTATCCATTTGAGAAAAATAAAATGTCGAGAACAATAAAGGGATTGTGCGAAATAAGTATAAACATTTTGGGAAAATTAACATCTTCAGAATATTAGCCCGGCCATAAAGGGAGAAGTGTAGGTTATTAAGCCTTTCCAACGTGGCGTTTGAAGATTTTATTACAGGTTCAATATTTAAACGAACAATATCCTCGACTTTAGGGGATATTGTAATTCCCAGGTATTGAGCCTCAGATACAAACACCATATTTTTAGGGCGGCCATTTTCGGAATGGATTATCTGTGTTTTTGCTATGTTTAACTTGTAGCCTGATAGCTCCCCGAACTCTTCTGCCAAAGATATTATCTTTGTTAAGGCGCTTTTAATGTCTGACGTGGTGATAGCGACATCATCCGCGTAAGCGAATATTTTAAAATTGTTTCCTCTAATCGTTACTGGGATAATTCCTTCCTCAGTTGCCAATTTACGGAGATAAGGCTCCAGATACATAGCAAACAACAAGGGTGAGCAGGGGCAACCCTGCCTAGTCCCCCTTGTTATCCCAAAAGATTCAGAAACTGTATCAGTAATCCTGATGGCAGCTTTAGGTTGGTAATAGAGTGCCCTAATAGCATTCAAGAGTTCATCAGGGTCATGACAGCCCATAGGAACCTCCATGTGACCCTGTCAAACGCTTTTTCGGCGTCCAACAGGGCCACTGCTACGGGGGATTCAGATACTTGCGCCCAGTCTAACAAAGTAATTATCTTTTTGATATGATCCGTGGTATCTCTTTTCGCAACAAAACCATGCTGCCTTCTAGTTACAAGAAGCGGTATCAAATTATTTAGTCTATTAGTTAAATTTTAGAGAAGATTTTGCTATCAGCGGGTATTAAAGATATGGGCCTATAAGACCTCATTTCTTCACTAGGTTTCCCTTTCTTTTTGAAGATGACAATAGTGGCTAATGACCATGACTCTGGAGGAGTGCCAGAAAATGCTAACTGGAACAATTTTATGAGTTCTGGTTTTAGCACTCCCCTAAATATTCTGTGGAAAAGTAAATTTTGCCATGTTGTATGTGCCTACGTGTTCCCCATCTTATGTTATATGTGCATGATCGATATGCATGTATTCCCTTCTGATCGATTAAAGACGCAATTACAGTTGTGTCCATCTCTAGTATGCCAGTTTCCAGTCCTCGTGAATACAACGAATATTAGGCCTATGTAAAGCTACGTTGCCACGTTTTACAGTGTGCACGTTAATTCATTGAATTATCCCCGTTTCTAGGCCTCAAAAGGGCCCGGACTCAGATTCAGCTCCTGTTTCCTGAACCCTCTCCGAGGAGCGATACAGCCCCCACCTGTATCCCTGACCTTTAGCTTACTTTCATGCCTCGCAGTGCCCGGCTCGGCCTGGCTCTGTCTCCCAGTCTGCCAAGAGCATGTTATGTTTCTAGTTATCAGTTCAGCCCTCCTTCTCTGCATTCCTAAGCTACTGAATCGCATCAATAGTTCCCGTCATGGTCTAGCCTTTATGTCTCCATGTAAGAGAAATACTGTATTAATATTCATAGAATATTCCTCGCACACGCACTACATATAGAATTATGCATGCACCAGTCTTAGTATCAAGTAGCCTTTACCCTGATAACTTTTGGATTCTATCAACATGTACTCTAAACAACAGATACTAGATATGCCTGGGTACATGTCGCTCTGACACTCCAGACTTTAGTCTCCTCTTCTAGCGCAGAAGTCATAGCCCCCAGTTTTCCCTGGTAACACGTCATTGTCAGTTTGCGCGCACCACTAGGTTAGAGGTCCCAGCTGCTCAGGTAGCCCCCTCCATGTTTCCGCCCCTTTTATGACATATTCTGTTACGTTTGCATCACATGTCTATGTATACGCCCTGTACACGCCTTCTTGTTACATCATTTTGCCCTTATCTTTCGCGACTGTTACGAACCACGCCTACTGCTACGCCTACTGTATTGAATGTAATGCATTTGTTTTGATATATATACTGTGCACTGTTATTAAAAGTTAGCGCCTATCCCCTTGTCCATTCCCAGATCCTGTCCCCGGCAGCTGCCATCCTATTCCCGTACAGGCTGTCCTGTTCCTGTCCTTTATGCCTGATTAAAAGCCTGTAAACTCCAGCTACCTCGAATCTTGACTCTTATTTATTGAGCTATCTGTTTATTGAATATTCCGAAAAATAGATCCGGTATTAAATTATTTATATACCACATAATGGCGCCCGAATAGGGACTTGCCCTTTCCCCACGCGCCGGAGAAGCCACGCAGGCCCCCTGATCCTCTGCAGCCGTGACGGAACCATACCGTGCACGTGCAGATATTTCTGCTTCAAGTATCCCTCAGGCCCACGGAGGAGACGGAGGTTGCGGTCCAGCATCCAGACGAGGCGGTGGAGGAACGCGGCGAGTCCCGACCAGAGCCCAAGCTGAGAGTCCAAGGTCCGAGGTATCCGGAGGCCCACCTGTAACTGAAGTCCGAAGTTCGTAGTCCGTCGTCGTAGCAGTCCAGTCCAGTCCGAGGCCTTCCGTTCTTGCTGCTCGGTGAGTACCGTTGCTGGGGTAGTATCTAGACAGGGTCAAAAGTAATTTGTCTCTGGTCCGTGGGTTTGGGTACACAGATCCAACACGAAGTGTCCACCTAGGTGGATGCGGGTCCTGACGTGTCTCTTTATGGGACCGGTAAGTTTCGTGCTGTTTTAGCAGTGCATCTAGTCATTCTAGTAAAGTTCTGTTCTCGAGAAATTCATGTGTTCTGTTCTCAGTATACCAGGTAATATTCTGTTCGAACTGTTATTCTAAATGTTATTTCATGTGTTTTCAATGTCGTGGTATGAGTGATTTGTTTTTCAGTTATTATTGTGTTTATCGTGTATTGTATTGTGTCCAGACTCCAGCCTAAATTATGCCTTTGTTCTCGAAATTACGTCAGCTAAGAACTAGAAAAGGTCTGCTAGAGGAAGCAGTTCCTGTCCCGCCTAGGGACAGTCCAGGTCATTTTATGTATCATAAGCATGGCATAAGTGCCATATTATATCTAGACTTATGGGTGGAGTACACCAAGGAATTAGACGAGAAATATAGATGGCCCATGTCAGGTACATGGGATGCCGAGTGCATCATGCGAGTAGAAGAAGCATTATGGAAAAAGAAAGCCAGACAATCCCAGAAAGATGCCATCGAGTTATGGCGCAAAGAATCTCATAGAAGAACCGAGAAAGAAATCAGAAAGACAGAATTAAGTAGGGAATCCTCAGAACGAGCCCAAGAAAGGGAACTAATCGAAGTAGGTGAACGAGTTAAAGCCGAACAGTCAGACAGACAGAGAAATGCCCTTATTAAGGGTATGTATCCTCTTCTTGCCGAGGGCTTGCCGAAAGCAACCCCGGAAGCACCATGTAATTTCCCGCCGCCATTAGTTCCGATTAAGCTACGTCACAAACCGACCGCAGCTGATATTTTTCTCTCGTCCTATTTGGACGACACAGTCCCAGAATATGCAAATCCTGTTCCGCCAGCTCCAGCAAATAATGTAATTCCTGTTCCTCCAGCCACCGGGGCACCCGTTACAGCACCTGTTGCGGTACCCCCGGTCCAGCCTACAGTACATGTACCAGCTACATCAGTTACTCTTCCAGCCCGTACGATACCCGTCGACGATTCTAGTTTAGGGGCCTCGGGGGGAAGTCCTCCTTGTACCCCGCCCCAACACAAACGTCTGACATTAATCGAGTTACATGCCCGAGCGTTACAGCGTTCGCCCAAACATCAGTCCGTTGCAGATATCAAGCGAGCCCTTACCGAATGCCGTTATGATCCAGTCCCAGGCGATGATAATATGGTTATATATTCATTGCGTGTAAGACGGGTGACCGAGTACTTGGACACCCTACCAAATATGAAAGAATATCTAGACAGAATATATCGTTTCATCCGTACAGGAGCAGATCCAGAAAGTATTGGCGATGCCATGACTCAAAGAAAGGTCGAGATTCAGCTCATGCTATTAAAGTTTCTAATTAATTGTTTAATAAGGGAACAAGATTATCCAGATAAAGATCCGGAAGAAATGAAAGTCCTGACCAGGTGGAGTGACCATATAGCCGAGGGAAGACACAAGACGCAGCCCTGTATAGACAGTATGTACAAGAAGATCCGTAGGGAAATAATAAAGTTACACGAGAAACGAAAAGCAGCACAAGTAAGTGAGAAAGAAGACAACTCTTCTACTGAAGAGGTAGACAGCGAGAATCCCTCCAGAATAGCGTATGTAGGTAGAACTAGACTTCCCGACCAACATTCACGCCTAGAACACAAGAAAGTTTTCCCTCCTCCAGCACCAGAACAAGGTTCTCTAGAGCAAGTATTTCAAGCTACCGATCACATTCTGAAATCACGAATCGGTTATAGTGAACTTAGTACCATGCATGAACAAGAACTAGCCCGATCAGCAGTCCGATGGGCTACTGATTCTACCACTTTTCCAGACGAAATAGTGGCACAAATGTTTCTGAAACTGCCCCCAGCCGAGCAGCGACTGGTGGGTATGTATATGATCCAGCACCTCATCACGCTATATGAGGGACAGCATTCTGATCCAGGTCCATTACATGATGTTCTGAACGAGTTACTCCAGTATAGATGGAAAGGTTTAGGTACCGATTTAATTAGTGTCATTCTAGAACAGCGCCACAAATATAGAACGTTTTTGAATCCGCATTTTGTTCATGTCTCACCTCCAGAAAGTAAATCATTTTACATAGACAGACAGCATCCGTTACGAGAAGTACACCCAGTTAGGACAGCGGGTGGTGGACTAGAACGAGTATTTGTTTACACCCCTATTACAAAGATGGAACTCTTAGAGATGAAGAAGTTAATTCCCTGTCACGACAAAGATCCAGCAGGGTTCCATCGAGAATTAAAAGACATGCTCCGTATGGGAGAGTACACGTATCCAGATATCATTAAAATGCTGAAGGTCCTGTTGCCCGCAGGGGTATATGAAAAACTCAAGGAAAAAGAATGGGAGGTGGGAGAGAAAAAGATAGATTGGACAGCTCTAGAAGCTGAAGACAATTCACGAGTACCAGGTACCGGTCTAGGGGGTAAAGTTAAAGAATTGCCCGAGTTATTGATACAGGTTTTGCCAAGGTTACTAGCCACGAAAAAGGAAGATTGGGATGCAATCTCAGCATGTAAACAGAAACAGGATGAAGACACTAGTGATTTTTATTCTAGATTTGAAAAATGTTTTATAATCAACAGTGGTTTGAAGACAAGTAGTGAGTCGTACCCTCATCTTTTTGTTACTAAACTAGTCGAGAATTCAAGTCCACAAGTTAAAAATCGAGTTTTGAAGGTCGAAAGTAGTTGGCAAGCTAATACTCCGTCACAAATGCTCCAAATGCTCCAGTATCACCAGAATAGAATCAGGGAAGAGCAAGAACACGAAAGGAGACGTATGAAAGACACGAAAATGAAAGTATTAGTTGCACAATCTGTTCCACAAGACAGTCAGAAGAGGGGTCCGAATCAAGCCAGTCATCCTGCAGCTCCCGTTAAAGGGACTTGCAATTATTATAAACAGCCAGGTCATTTTATAAACGAGTGTGCAGTTCTGAAACACAACATAGCAACTGGTAAGACTAAAGAAAGACCACGTCCGACTAGACAAGAACAAGTTTCACAGACTTCTCAGCCACCACAGAATGCACAACAGACAGTTCCAGCACCGCAGCCTATCGCTGCAACACAGCATGTTACACAGCAGATGTACCAGTATGCCCAGACAGAGTATCCAGAGTATCAACAGTATTCATGAAACAGCCTAGAGAGGGAGGTAGGCTTGCCTCTCATCGAGATACCTGTAGATCAAGAGGGTCCCTATGTACACAGTCACGTATTAGGGAAAGACAGAAAGTTTCTGATTGATACAGGGGCAAGTAGGACTACTATCAGTCATGACGAGGTTCCAGGGGCTCCGCTCTCAGGCTCTAAAAATGTTTCCCTTGGATTTTCAGGAAAGCCTATTGTTAACGAGATTTCAAAACCCGTTACTCTAGAAGTTGGTCCATTGTCCCGAACTACTGATTTGTTACTTACGAAATCATGTCCAGAAAATTTGTTAGGCATTAAAACACTGAAAGAATTAGGTGCAGTAATTTGCTGCTCCCCAGAAGGAATCCGATTGTTTTTGAGAGACTTTAAAGGTCACTATGTATTACGTAATTTTGATCCAAGATTACTGAATGTTCCACAGCATTTATGGGCGCAAGGTCCAACTGATGTAGGTTTTATGCAAATCACACCCCATCGTGTGACTCTCAAACAAGGTATAGTTTTGCCACGAATCAGACAGTACAGATTGCCACCTGAGGCTGTAGCAGCCTTATCCAAAATTATTGACGAGCTTATTGCTCAAGGAGTGGTTGTAGAAACTGACTCCAATGTATGTAATTCTCCTATCATTCCAGTCATGAAACGTACCGATCCAAATGCACCTCCAGTATATCGATTAGTGATTGACCTTCGAGAACTTAATAAATGTATCATACCCCAGTATCCAGTAGTCCCAGATATTTCATCCCTATTGACAGCTATTGATTCTGAAGCTACATTTTTCACTGTTATTGACCTCAAGAACGCATTTTTCAGTGTTCCGATTCACCCAGACAGCCAGTACCTTTTCGGTTTTTGTTTAAATGGAAGGAGCTATAAATTCACACGAGCTCCTCAAGGTTTCACAGAAAGTCCTAGTATTTACAGTCAAGCACTTAAAAGACAACTAGACAATATTCACATGCCAACTGACACTGCCCTGCTCCAGTATGTCGATGATCTACTGATCACAGCCCGTTCTGAGCGTGACTGCGAGCGTGCGTCACTTATAGTTCTGTATTTCCTAGCCGAGATGGGGCACAAGGTGTCCCCTTCGAAGCTCCAGTTCTGTGTCCAGCAAGTGATCTACTTAGGCCACTTACTGTCCAAGTGGGGTAGGCAGTTGACACCAGACCGTATCCAGTTGATAGCGAGTCTTCCACAGCCCAAGACACAGAAGGAGGTACGAGCTTTTATTGGCCTCACTTCTTATTGCAGACAATGGATTCCTCAGTATGCATTTCTAGCCAAGCCACTGATACAGTTAACGACACAGGAGGCAGCCGTATCGACTGTCCTCCCTTGGACATCTGAACATACACTTGTTTTTAATGAATTAAAGAAAGCTTTATGCCAAGCACCTGTTCTAGCAACACCGAACTACAGTAAGCCTTTTACACTTTTTGTCACAGAACGTGATGGTACTGCATTATCTGTTCTCACACAAGATCAAGCAGGACAGTACAAGCCCTGTGCTTATTTCTCGAGCACATTAGATCCAGTAGCCCAGGCTTTGCCTGTGTGCCTCAAGTCAGTTGCAGCCACAGCTTTAGCAATCAGACAAAGTGATTCCATAGTATTAGGACACTCCCTGACAGTACAAGTTCCACACTCCGTGGAAGTTCTTTTAAACCGAACACAGACTCAACACTTGACCATTGCACGTTTAACAGGTTATGAACTGACACTGTTTCAGCCACACATAGAAATCAGACGCTGCAACGTTCTAAATCCTGCTACACTGTTACCGTCAGTTACTTCGAATCCTGCCACACATGACTGTGTGGAAGTTATTAACACTATGACCAAGCCAAGACAAGACCTGACAGACATTGCATTACCTAATCCCGACCTGACACTTTATGTGGATGGTTCATGTATGAGAACTAGTACAGGAGAACTAGTAGCCGCGTATGCAGTGACTACTGAAACCGAAGTTATTGAAACACACCGTATTGACACCCTGTCTGCTCAAGCAGCAGAGCTAGTTGCTCTGACCCAAGCCTGCATACGTGCCAAGGACCTGAAAGTAAACATATATACAGATTCACGTTACGCATTCGGAGTTGTACACGACTTCGGAGTACTCTGGCAGTAGAGAGGTTTCATGACTTCTCATGGAACCAAGATTCAGCATGGTCTCCTCATTCAAGCTCTGTTAGATGCAATACATTTACCGACAGCTATCGCTATCATGAAGTGCAAGGCACATACGAAGGTTACTGACATCATTTCCCAAGGTAATGATCTAGCAGATCGAACAGCCAAGCTTACAGCTCAGACACCAGACATTCCAGTTAACACGACACAGACACTCATTCCAGAACAGACTACTTGTATGACAGTTAAGGACCCTACACAAGATGTCATAGACATACAGTTACATGCTACTCCCGAAGAAATCAAGAAATGGTCCGAACAAGGAGGGGTCCAGACAGATCAGGGATGGGTGACGAAGGGAAAAGCCACATGGTTTCTCCCCGACTCTATGGTTCAAGTCATTATTAATACCGCACATAGTCCGGCACATTTAGGAGAAAAAGCTATGTTAGACAGTATTCAGAACCTTTGGTTCAACAAGCACTTACGAGCTGCAGCCAAGCAGAAAGTCCGTACCTGTATGATATGTTGTCAGTTCAATCCAGGTAAAAGTGTCCCGGTGGAACAAGGTGGATTCCAACCCCCTGACCACCCTTTTGAAGTCCTCCAGATGGATTATATTCAGATGGAGCGATGTCGAGGTTTCAAGTATGTCCTTGTAGTTGTATGCGCTTTGTCCAGGTGGACAGAAGCATATCCAGTTCCAGATTACACAGCCGCGACCACTGCTAAGCAGTTGGTTCGTGAATTCTTTCCCCGCTATGGACTCCCTAGGGTCGTGTATTCTGATAACGGCCAGCCATTCTCATCTGAGTTAATGAAACATGTTTCCCTTCTGTTAGGGTACCAGTGGAAGTTCCATTGTGTGCGCCATCCTGAAGCAGCCGGTCTCGTAGAGAGACATAATCAGACCCTGAAAATTCGTATTGCCAAGACATGTAAAGAGAAAGGTGTAGACTGGCTAGTTGCCCTGCCAGTTGCTTTATTCTTCATGAGGATGGTTGCACATTCCAGATCAGGTCTGTCCCCGTACGAGGTCGTATTCGGCCGCCCCCCAAATATGTGGGGTACACCTAGACCCCGCAGTATTACAGATGTTTCCAGTAATATGCTGACAGATTACCTAGCTTCCTTGATGTCTGCCCTACACTCTTGTCGTTCACAGGTTGCCGCTGCCTTTCCAGACAATACTGAAGTGAAACCGCATGAAGTCATTCCAGGAAGCCTCGTGTTGGTCCGGAATTTTGATCGTTCAAGTCCGCTGGAGCCCCGTTGGAAGGAGCCGCGACTTGTTCTCCTGACCACCCGCACGGCCGTGAAGTTGGAGGGCCGCAAGGGGTGGGTCCATCTGTCCCATATAAAGAAGTTCCATGGAGTTCGAGAAAAGACATTTTCAAAGGACTGTTCCATTTTTAAAGACTGCCTGAAACCAGACTCTGATCTGAATCCTGAACTGAAAGTTACTCTGTTAGAGAAAACTCCGCAACAGGAGTATAAGTTAAAGCTTCGGTCTAGTAAAATAAGTCAGCCAGTTTAATTGTCTAAGTCCCTCTCGGGTGAAATGGTTAGACAGGTATCTGACATGTATGAGATAGACCCCCATAGTGAGAGAGTTAGTCAAAACTCTATACGATGTATCGTTTTCCTCAGTTTTATATTGTTTCTAAGTTTGATGGTTACCTGCACAAGTTATGCATTACATTTATGTTTTCCAATTTCACATGTAAATAAGTTTTCTAATGCTACAGTAGAGCACACATTTAGTAATCTGCCTCCTCACGAGTTATCCTATCGTCTTGCTATGCGCAATAATACATTTATAAGAATGTTACACTATTCACACCAGACCAGCAATGCTACTAATTGTTGGGTGTGTGGTCGACTCCCCCCTTTCCAGACACCGAAGGGAGTTCTGCCACTTTTTCCTTATCCATTTTCACATAATGGTTCGTGTGGAGCATGGTCCACGTTAACGTCATCTTCAAATGATATGTTCCTTCTGAACAGAACATGTTTTCCAGACAAGCAAGGTCTCTCCCATAGAACAGGGTTAGATCTAGAAAATGAAGTATATGATTTGGGTAATTATTCTTCGAATTTTATGGTCCTGAATGTTCAGTCTGATACTACTCCAGATTTGCCTGCTATTTCAGTACTACCAGTCAAAGGCGAATTATGTGTCAGAAATAATGGTTCCGCACATGTAGGACATAGTGATTGTACTACTACTGTCGAGTATAGTGACAGTGGGAAATCTATTTTCAAAGCCTCACGTCATTCTTATTTTGTTTGTGGTCAGACCGCATATGTTCGTCTGCCCCTCGATTGGGATGGAACCTGTTACATTGCCTTCCTACTGCCACCAGTTTTTCTAGCCCCATCTGATTATCACAGAAACACACATCTAGTACACGTCAGACCTAGAAGGGAGATTGAGTCCCCAATTGTCGATCAAACTGAAACTACTCTAGAACAATATCAAGACTTTAATAAAGGTTTCTTCTTCTTTATAGGACCTATCCAGAATAGTAAGTTAATCCGTAGACTAACCAGAACCCTTGAAGCAGTAGTGAATGAGACTACTTCTGCTCTAGGTAACTTAACCGAAGAGCAATCGGCTATGAGATTTGTCGTGCTCCAAAATCGTCTCGTTCTTGACGTCATACTGGCCGATAGAGGAGGAGCATGTAGAGTCATCGGGTCTAGTTGTTGCATTTTCATTCCTAATAACGCGCCGTCTGTTTATTCAGCTATAACCAGACTTCATAAAATTGCCCATCAGTTACACCAGAATCCAGGCGCCTGGACATGGTCCGGTTGGCTCTGGAGTATCATATCTGCTTGGGGATGGAAAGTATTATCACTCCTAGGTATTGCAGTAATGATCATATTCAGTTGCTGCCTCGGTATACAATGTGGCCCTGCGATTTGCGGCATGTGTGCTACCTCTTGTATTCCTAGTCCTAAGTCCCGTTCCAAGACAATTCGAGACGAGCAGATGATGCTATATGAAATGATAGATGGTATCATGAATATAGATGTTTCCTGATGGAAACGTAGGGCACAAGGAGGGAATGTGGAAAAGTAAATTTTGCCATGTTGTATGTGCCTACGTGTTCCCCATCTTATGTTATATGTGCATGATCGATATGCATGTATTCCCTTCTGATCGATTAAAGACGCAATTACAGTTGTGTCCATCTCTAGTATGCCAGTTTCCAGTCCTCGTGAATACAACGAATATTAGGCCTATGTAAAGCTACGTTGCCACGTTTTACAGTGTGCACGTTAATTCATTGAATTATCCCCGTTTCTAGGCCTCAAAAGGGCCCGGACTCAGATTCAGCTCCTGTTTCCTGAACCCTCTCCGAGGAGCGATACAGCCCCCACCTGTATCCCTGACCTTTAGCTTACTTTCATGCCTCGCAGTGCCCGGCTCGGCCTGGCTCTGTCTCCCAATCTGCCAAGAGCATGTTATGTTTCTAGTTATCAGTTCAGCCCTCCTTCTCTGCATTCCTAAGCTACTGAATCGCATCAATAGTTCCCGTCATGGTCTAGCCTTTATGTCTCCATGTAAGAGAAATACTGTATTAATATTCATAGAATATTCCTCGCACACGCACTACATATAGAATTATGCATGCACCAGTCTTAGTATCAAGTAGCCTTTACCCTGATAACTTTTGGATTCTATCAACATGTACTCTAAACAACAGATACTAGATATGCCTGGGTACATGTCGCTCTGACACTCCAGACTTTAGTCTCCTCTTCTAGCGCAGAAGTCATAGCCCCCAGTTTTCCCTGGTAACACGTCATTGTCAGTTTGCGCGCACCACTAGGTTAGAGGTCCCAGCTGCTCAGGTAGCCCCCTCCATGTTTCCGCCCCTTTTATGACATATTCTGTTACGTTTGCATCACATGTCTATGTATACGCCCTGTACACGCCTTCTTGTTACATCATTTTGCCCTTATCTTTCGCGACTGTTACGAACCACGCCTACTGCTACGCCTACTGTATGGAATGTAATGCATTTGTTTTGATATATATGCTGTGCACTGTTATTAAAAGTTAGCGCCTATCCCCTTGTCCATTCCCAGATCCTGTCCCCGGCAGCTGCCATCCTATTCCCGTACAGGCTGTCCTGTTCCTGTCCTTTATGCCTGATTAAAAGCCTGTAAACTCCAGCTACCTCGAATCTTGACTCTTATTTATTGAGCTATCTGTTTATTGATTATTCCGAAAAATAGATCCGGTATTAAATTATTTATATACCACAATTCGATAGAATTCTAATGGTATGCTGTCCGGCCCTGCTGCTTTGCCAAGTGCCAATCCCATTATTGCTGCTTCGATTTCTTCCCATGATACTGTAACACTGAGAGGTTCCCTCTGATCTTCCGTTAGCCGGGTTACCCCTACACCCTCTAAATATTGAGATATTCTAGCTTCTATATCGTCTTTATTTTTAGGTTGACAGTATAAAGATTGATAAAACTCACTAAAGGCAGACAATATATCCTTCTTAGATACTTTGACATTCCCACTAAGATCTCGAATTTTAAGAATTTCATTTGCTGTTGTTTTTTGGCGCAATCTTTGAGCCAAAATTTTGCCTGTTTGCTCACTTAGCTCATAACTTTCGGTTCTGTGTTGTCTATATTGCGAAATCACTCACTCCACAATATGGGAATACACCATGCTGCGTTTGATAGAGAGATCAGTTTGGGATTCTTGAATATGGGTATTGGATTTAATGCTTTCAGCTAGTTTTCTTTCTGCCCGCGAGACCATATCACAGTCTTTCATGAATTTGTCCCGTCTACTTTTACCTTGAAAGTTCGAATACTTTAAGGTTTCTCCCCTTACTATTGATTTAAATGCGTCCCACACCACTGGAATGGGTGCACTATTGTTATTAATGTAAAAAAAATCCTGTATAATTTTAGTCATATTTTGAATATATTCTTCATCAGATAATAGACTCCTCTGAAATGACCAAGTTGTTTTAGGCCTTTCCCAAGCTGATGGTAGACTAACGTGCATTACTAAAGGGTTATGATCCGATAATAATCTTGGGAGAATTTCCATCTTTACTTTATCAAAAAAGAAATGGGATACATAAAAGTAGTCAAGACGAACATGCTTCCGATGTGGGGCAGAAAAAAAACTATAGCCAGGGTCTTTATTATACATAGAAAACCAAACATCCATAAGACAATTGTCCGTCAGTATATTCTTCAGAGCCCTGAAAGTTCGAGGTTTAAAGCCCATATATTTATCGTGTCTGATGTCAAAATTAGCTTCTAAATGAATGTTTAAGTCCCCACAAAAAATAATAGGAGAAATACAAGCAGATAGCTCCTGATTTAAAGAATTAAATAGCTCAGTGTCGTCCAAATTGGGGCCGTAGACAGTATATATTACAAACTTCTGTTGATATAGTAATAATTCTGCAGAAGCCCACCTTCCCCATTTATCTGCAGTTGTTTTAATACAAGACCCTAAATTATGTCGCATAAAAATCGCCACTCCCCGCTTGATTCCCGTCTGTTTAGAGCAAACCAATAAATCTAGTCCTAAGCTATTAAGGAGCCTCCTTTTCTCCCATGCGACATCAGTCTCTTGCAGACAGAGAATGTCTATTCGGAGTAGTTGTATCATTTTGGCTAGGGTCCCCCTTTTTTTATTACCATTGAGACCATTAATATTCAAAGAGCATACTTTTATTTTCATCTCCATTAAAAAAAAACAAAAAAAATCCAAAAAAGAAAAACCTTCGACAACATTAAGTTCCAGACAAATTTCCTTATTTTTCAAACTTTGTTATCATAGTACTTCTGTGTCTATAACTGACTGTTGCTGATTTTGCACCCCGACCCCACCCTACCCACAACCACCAGTGACCATCACCACCCAACCAACCCTTCCCCCCCACCCAAACCCACCTTATGAGGCACAGGGACAGCCAGTCCCTCGGAGCTCAGGATGCCACCCCTCCCCCCCTCCTGTAAAAGTCCTGAAGGATAAATCCAAATTAACTTTCGATCAAATCTACTGTCCAGAAGAGAACATAAATAACCAATAAAAGTTTTTTTACAGTCTCAGCAAAGTAACAACGATTATTCATAATGAGGCCAGATAATCCTTAGCAGCGATTTCCCAAAAAAAAATGTTGTCTGGCCTCTTACAATGACCTTTAGTTTGGCAGGACTTTGCAGGAATACTGTAGCTCCCTTCTGTTGAAAGCCAGTTATCAACTGTCTCAGATGCCATTGCTTTGACACAGTTGCCTGGCAATAATCAGGTCTGACAAAAAAACTGAAATCTTTGCCTGAACACTTCTTATCTGGTCTAGCTAGATTGAATATCGCTTCCCTTGCCAGAAAATTACTGAATTTAACCAGGATAGCTCTAGGATAGACATCATTTTTCTGCTTATTTCTATGAACGAACGGAAAACGGTGAGCTCGTTCAACCACCACCGACCAATCCCACATTCCTAGTTCCGGGAACGCATCTAAAAAAAGTTCGCAGACAAATTTCCGGACATCAGGACCACCCAGATATTCTGCCACCCCTAAAACTCGCAGGTTGTTTCGGCGAGCTTGATTCTCCAATTCAGTTAACTTTGCACTGATGTTGTCTCGTTGATCTTTCACCAGAGAGAGTTCTTTTTTCTGGGCCACAACCTCGTCTTCTAGTATTGAGATCCTAATCTCAGGTTCTGAGACTCTAGCAGCCATATCAGTACATATTTTTGTAATGAGTCGAGCGGCATTCTGTACCTTCCGGCAGGTAGCCTGGGTGCGTGCAATCTCGCTCTTTGTGTCGGACCTATGGGTTAGCAGTGTTTGATATATCATTGCTAATGTGACCTCCGCATTAGGAACTGCTTCGGATTCAGATGCCACAAATTGTTCATCTAGCGATTTTAAGTTCTCTGATCCATTACTTATGTCTCTTGCAGATTGCGCGTTCCGAATTTACTTTTTCTTAACTGTAATGTCTGAGAGAGGTGATACTTCATCCTCCCCCACTTCTTCCTCTATACTGGTATCATCCGCCGGGTAATCAGCCGAATCTCTGTCCAGGCTTTCCTACAAAGTCAAATCAGACATCGAATAAAATTGATCATTAGTATCTTGCATCATGTCTTGACAGCGAGCTGCTGAAAGTTCTGGACTTAAATTATCTTCTAAGGCATTATTTAGATTTTCATTTTCAATATTAGTTCCTGTTTCGGATTGGGCTACTGAACTGACAAGGACTACATCACCCATAATCCCATTCTCAGCAATCTCACATTCAGGTAAAGAGTTAGAGTTCGGCACTGGGTCTGGTTCCGGATTAGTAACAATTGATTCAGGCACCCCTGTTGCTGTTTGCGCATTAATATTAACGTGAGTCTGTATACCTGAGTCTACATTACTGCCTCTTTCACTTAACATAGCTTGGGGTTCCTGAGGGGTAATTGCCGCTGCTTCCCCAAACTGTGTACGGATATTCTTAGCGGATTGCTTTTGGAAGAGTTCAGGTACTGTCTGTACAACACGCTCAGCCCCGTTCTTAGAAATTTGGGACCTCGAATTAATAGCTGACTCACCGGATTTCATGTTGCCTGGTGAACCGCTTATTAAATCTTCTTGCTCGTCGTCAGCCACAGCGGTTACTTTGTTTCTTCTGCTCCGTGTGGAAGGTACTTTCGCATTTTTGGGAGGCATTGCGACGTTGTTCCCACTGGATGTCGGAAATGCTCGGAATATCTCTCCAAGCCGAAACGGGATGCGCCAAGCCCGAATGGAGCACTGAAGTGCACGGGCGGAAAGCAGAGCCACGAACACCTTCAAAGGCGGAGCCGAGGGTTCGATATTTTGTCTTTGTCTCGGCCACACGAAAAGCACCACAGCCCAAGACAGCCAGACCGCACAAATCCAAACGGAAAGAAATGCCTGAAACAACTCCTTCGATCAGGTCAGGTTCACTAGTTCACTCCTTCATAGTAAATGCAAGAATCAATTTTCGACGTCTTGTTCTTCTCCTTCAGAACGGGAGCGGAGGAGCCGGCAAGCTTACACCGCTAGCGTCGCGGTAGCCATCTTGCCTCTCACCTGGTTGTACTCAGATGGGCTCTGGAAATGAAATGGCAGTTTGAAAAGTAGGTGTTTAGAAAAAAATGTGGATGAGATTCAGTGCGCTTGTAAAAATAGAAATGATTGGTGGTTTCTGAAAATTCCACATTGAAAACTAGGGTGCATGCTACTGTTTTTTTTTTAAGGAGAAATGCTAATGGTTGAGAAAAAGTCACTGAAAGGAACATTGCACAGGATAATCTGGTGGATTGAGAAGTCAAACACCCTTGCTGGTTTGGTTTGCAGATGAACTTTTCACCTGTGTGTTCAGTTAGGTGTTCTATGGAGTGTTACCATGGTAACAGGCAGAGAGAGCAGTGGGGGAAGGTTGAATATTATGTGAGATTGAAAGTGTTGCAATGTAGAACCAATTAAAATGTTAGTTTGGTTTTGAATTTGGGGAAGATATTTCATTAGTTATCTACAAGAATATGTGTGTAAAATGAGAGTGAAGCTATGTCATCGTATGGTTCCAGTGACTGGTGCACAATCTAGAGATTCTGCTTAAGAAAATCTGGTGTGTGATTGACACTGTTCTAAAACTACAAAAGCATTTTTAAAGGTGAGTTGTTAATTTGTAAGGGGATCTATGTTGTGCACTTTAAAATAATAACAAAAATGTGTTGTAATGTGGAAGCAGGCGTTTATTTGCATAGAGTCTGATTCTGAATTTGCCTGCTTTGTTAAAAACATTGTGATAGGAGCATTTGGTATGGTATTTGAGGAGATATTTGGTGTATAATAAAGTTCTTGGGTGTGCTGTAAAAATGCCATAGCAACTCTCTCTGTAGCATGTAGTAATCATGTCAGTGAATTTTCATTTCTAGATTCTCAGTCCCACCTTGACCCCTTATTCTGCCTAAACCCTACTGCACTGTCCTAAACCCTGAAACATCATCCCTAGCAAAACCTGCTAAACTCTTTCAACACTACTGCACTGCTCTAAACCCTGAGACAGCACTCCCAGCAAGACCCCCTTTCACTGTAGTAATCATTTTACTCAATTGCAAGGGATACTGACATGTGTCTAAGATCACACTGTGAGTTAGTATTCATTTCAGAAAATTGTGGCAGAATAATTTGCTTAGTTGATGTGTTTAAAAATATGGGAATACATGTACTCATGGAGTGAGTCAGGCTTTAGGACATGTAGTGCTAGAAATTTCTATGCAGCATGTGTGTCAGGCCTCTTAATTTCCAAATAGTCTCCATGCTGTGCAATAAAGATCTTGGGTGTGCTGTAGAAATGCCATAGCAACTCTCTCTGTACCATGTAGTAATCATTTGAGTGAATTTTCAACTCTACATTCTCAGTCCCACCGTGACCTCCTACACTGCCTGAACAGCACTGCACTGTCTTCAACCCTGAAACACCATCCCTAGCAAAACCTGCTGAACTCTTTAAACACTATTGCACTGCTTTAAATCCAGAATCACCATCCTCAGCGAATACCCCTATAATGTTGAAACACCACTGCACTGCCTTAAACCCTGAAACAGCACTCCCTGCATGATCTCCTACACTGCCCGAACACTGCTGCTGTGCCTTAAAGTTTGAAAGACCACCTCCTGCTATACCCCCTACACTGGTTAAATACTAGTGTAGTTTTCTAAACCCTGAAAAAACACTCCCAGCAAGACCCCCTTTCATTGTAGTAATCATTTTACTGAATTGCAAGGGATAATGTCATGTGTCTAAGATCGCACTGTGAGTTAGTATTCATTTCAGAAAATTGTGGCAGAATAATTTGCTTAGTTGATGTGTTTAAAAATATGGGAATACATGTACTCATGGAGTGAGCCAGGCTTTAGGACATGTAGTGCTAGAAAGTTCTATGCAGCATGTGTGTCAGGCCTCTTTATTCCCAAATAGTCTCCATGCTGTGTAATAGAGATCCTAGTTGTGCTGTAGAAATGCCATAGCAACTCCCCCTGTAGCATGTAGTAATCATTTCAGTGAATTTACATTTCTACATTCTCAGTCCCACCTTGACCCCCTACACTGCCTGAACAGCACTGCACTGTCTTAAACCCTGATACACCATCCCTAGCAAAACCTGCTAAACTCCTTCAACACTACTGCACTGCTTTAAATCCAGAATCACCATCCTCAGCGAATGCCCTATAATGTTGAAACACCACTGCACTGCCCTAAACCCTGAAACAGCACTACCTGCATGATCTCCTACAGTTCCCAAACACTGCTGCTGTGTCTTAAAGTCTGAAAGAACACCTCCTGCTATACCACCTACACTGGGTGAATACTAGTGTAGTTTTCTAAACCCTGAAACAGCACTCCCAGTAAGACCCCATTTCACTGTAGTAATCATTTTACTGCATTGCAAGGGATACTGTCATGTGTCTAAGATCATAGGACTTTCTAAAACATCAACTAAGCAAATTATTCTGCCTTATTTTTTTTAAATCAATACTAACTCACAGTGTGGTCTTAGACACATGGCAGTATCAGTAAAATGATTACTACAGTGAAAGGGGGTCTTGCAGGGAATGCTGATTCAGGGTATAGAGCAGTGCAGTAGTGATGAAAGAGTTTAGCAAGTTTTGCTAGGGATGGTATTTCAGGGTTGAGGACAGTGCAGTGGTGTTCAGGCAGTGTAGGGGGTCAAGAAAGCTCCTGGTAAGTCAACAAAGGATTTTATAAGGAAAATAACACAAACTAAAAAAAGTGTGGAGAATCAGGAAAACAAATATCTGTAACTACAAAGAAAAAACAGAACAGACAAAAAAGAAAAATGATGGAAAAATATGTGGTAAAGATAGTGTGTATAGTAATAGACGAAAAAATCAGTTTGTTGAAATTCGGAAGCGAATGTTTTATAACAGAGTTGTTTTAAATGTATTAAAAATACAAAAGAACTGTAAAAGAAAAACAGCTTTTTATACGAAAAAAACATATAGAGACAATTGTTGAGAAAGCTTTTGAATTAAAAAAAAAGTTGTTCCTTTTAGTAATCAGTAGGATTCGAACACTAGATAAGCCAATCAATGATATGAAGGCCAAAAGTAAGTGGAAAAGACTAATGAATAGAACTAATTTTTGTAATTTTTTTTTTGGAGAATGGAAACATAGTTCAAGTTGTGAGCCATTTTTTAATGAAGAGAGTTATCTTCAGAGTAATGATTTGTTGCATGCAGTTGACACCAGTGGTTGAGCTTATGAGGTTAAGAATGGTTGTCCGATTGAACAAGAGAAAATTGTCCCTAGAAATGCAGAAGAGGTGTTAGCTGATGAAGTTTTAGGGAGATGTCCTAAGGCTCCAGTGTACACTTGGAATTGTAGTAGTATTTGTAGTGTACGACAGGATTCAATTGATTTTTTCCGCAATTTCTTATGTAAGTATAGTAAGAAAAGTGTTAAACAAAAGATTAAGATGTTGCAAGAATTAGATCTTTGCAAAGTGAGAGAAAAAACGGGTTTGCAAGGTCATTCTCTGGCTTGTCTTTCTAAAAAAGTATGTCAGAGTGTTTTTCACCATTTCAGGATGTTAGCAGTACATCATACTGAAATAAGAAAATTAGTGAGAAGGTTGTATTATGCAAAAAGTCCAGCACTAATGTTAAAAAAGTTAAACAGTGATCTTTTGCATGGAACAGTATTAGATGTAATCAACATTTGTGAAGAAATTGAGGTTAGTTACTTTGGTCCTGAAGAAGACAGTGCAGAAACAGATACAATAATAGAAGGAAATGTGGAAGAAATTGTACTGAATTTTAGTGCAGAAAATTTTGAGCAAGAAATTACAAGGTTTAAGGTCATTTCAGGTGAAAGTCCAAACTTTTCTTGTATTTGTTGTAGACGAATTCATTATAAAAATCAGACCAGGTTAGTTGATCTATATTTAAAAAGTGAAAAGGAGAATAATAATGAGTGGAAGGAATTTGCAACTTATTTGTTGGTAGAGAATTGTTTTGATTTGGGTTCTGACCAACGTATTTGTAAATATTGTTATAACAAATTAAATGAAAACAAAATGCCTGCTAGAGCTGTACATAATAATCTTGAGTTGGTAATTATTCCTTCTGAACTGATGGATTTAAATACTTAGGAGTCTATTCTTATTCAATGTGTGTATCCATTTCAGGCAGTTGTTCGTATGGAGCCTAAAACAGGGAAATTGCCTCCTTCAGATTTACAGAGTGGATTAAAGGGAAGAGTTGTATATTTGCCTCTAGATTTAAAGAAAAATATTGAAACAATTGGTGTAGAAAATGTGGAAGAGGAACCTCTTGTTATTCTAGTTAATGGCATTCCTACAAAGAGTAAGAAAATCTGGCAAGAATTAGTCGATGTTAGGAAAGTGAAAAAGGCAACGTTGTATTTGGTAAACAATAATCAATACTATAAAAATGTATATGTAGGAGAAGAGGAAACAACTGTAGAAGAGGACAGTGATTTGTCAACTGCACAAATTGAAAAAGATGTGTCCAGAACTGAAGAAATTTATGAACATTATAGTGTGCATCCACTTCACTCTAAAGAAGTGATGGGGAATACTATTGAGTTATTCCAAATGAAAGAAGCGAAAGGAAGTCCCATTAGTGTATGGGAAAAAAGCTTGGAAGCTCGTTGTTTCCCTCAGTTAGTTCCAACAGGCAGGTGGACGATATGATGAACGACCTGTGCAGATTACTGCATCTGAATATCGGACATCAAGATTATATGCAGAAGATCCAAGGTTTCGCCAATGTATTCCATATTTGTTTCATCTTCTGTTCGAGAGTGACTTGTCTGGACTTTCTAATGATGTGAACCATATACTAAAAATTGGACTATATTTGCAAAATTTTTCGGCAAAGGACTTTATGGAAAAAGTCCAACAGAAAGATACTGTTGTGGAATCTCAGCTAATTAATCTCATGGCATGTCAGCGTGGTACTAATGATTATTGGTACCGTCATCATGGGGAATTGAAATGTATGCTAAGAAACTTAGAGACTCCTACATGGTTCCTTACTCTAAGCTGTGCAGATTATGCTTGGGAAGATTTACTTCAATTTCTTCAAGAGGCAAATGCAAACATAGAAAATATAGAATACAAGACACCTGGAAAACTGTGCTCTTTGGATCCAGTTAATGTATGCAGGTATTTCAATCATAGATTTGAAGCTATGTCTTTTATCACAAACAAAAAAATCCTCCTCTTGGAGAGGTTCTGGATTTCTTTTGGAGAAAGGAGCATCAAGCAAGAGGTGCTCCTCACATACATATGCTGCTATGGATCAAAGATGCCCCCAAATTTGGAACAGATTCAGATGACACAGTGATGAGTTTTATTGAACAATATTCTACATGTGCTGTACCAAAAAGTACAGAACAAAAGAATTTAAGACATCAAGTCTTACGGTTTCAAACCCATCGTTGTGTAAAATACTGTCGACAAAAGTATAAATCTAAGGATAAGTTCTACACAAAATGTCGATTCGCATTTCCACGTCCAATATTATCAAAAGGAAGAGTGAACAATTTTATGTCATCTTTGCGACATACTGTCACAAGAAAAGCACCAAAAAATACCTACAACTTAAAAAGAAATGAAGAGTCAAAATACATAAATGACTATAACTCAGTCATTTTGTCCATGTGGAATGCTAACATGGATATTCAATATGTTGCAGACAACTCAAATGCTGTGGCTCGGTATGTAACATCTTACATTACTAAATCCGAAAAGATGGAACTAAAGGAAATGTGGGAAGAAATTTCTCATGAAAAGAGCCTAAGTAAGAAATTGTACAGCTACAGTTTGAAGATGTTGTCTCATCGAGAAATCTGAGCATATGAATGTTCAGATCGCTTATCATCTGCAAGTCTATACTCCAAATCTAGAACAATCATTTGGGTGAGTTTAGGTCTTGGAAGAACACGAAACCGAGTTTTGAAATCTGTAGAAGAAATTGAGTATTTAGCAGAGAGAGAACCAGACAGTACAGATATTTTGAAGACAAATATGTTGGATACATACTATCCAAATAGAAGTAATCATCTTGAGAACGTTTTTCTCTATGAAGTACTGCAAAGCTATACTTTTAAGAAGAATATTACAAAAGATATCAATAAAGGAGTATATGCTGTGATTGGATCTGAAGGATGTTTAGTGAAACAAAGAAAAGGACATTTGATTAATCACCGAAAAGTGAGTTGCGAAACTCCTGACAAAAGGGAATTTTACTATTTAGCTCTTTTGCAACTCTTTAAGCCATGGCGTACAGAACTGGAACTACTATGAGATTTTGACAGTTATGAAGATTCATTCAACGCAACTAAAAATACTATAGAATGTCCTGTTTTTACTAATTATCTGAAAATGTTGAACGACGAAATACAGCAAGAAGCTACAATTGCAGCAGAGATTGCTAGAGACAGTTCTCAAGACAGTCAAAGTTCTGCTTCGTTGAGTCAGGATCCACTAGGAGAACCAATTATTCAAAATGAAGCAGCAACTGCCATGGATGAGGTGGAAACAGCAATGCAACAAGCTCAAGAGGATGTAATAAACTTAAAAGAATTGGAAAAACTAAATGTTGAGCAAAAACAAATATACGATCAAATGACAGAACAGATTGAGCATGGTTTATATAATGAGAAAAAAGAGTGCTCATGTACGTCATTTAAACCTGTCTGACTGTATGTGAGTGGAGAAGCAGGAACTGGAAAAAGTTTTCTAATTAAAGGAATTGAAACTTATCTGCAGAAAAGAACTGAGTCGTCACTCTCTTGTGTTGTTACTGCTCCAACTGGGTTGGCAGCACATAACATTAAAGGGATTACACTACATCGTTTATTGATGCTGCCAGTAGAGCATGAAAATAAATTAGAATACCACACGCTATCTGGAGAAGCTTGCTGTGAAGTTTCTAGAGTCTTGAAAAAAATGGAACTTCTCATTATTGATGAGGTAAGTATGGTATCAAATTTAATGCTTGCCTTTGTGCATTTAAGAATGCAACAAATCCTTAAAACAGAGTATGATGTGTTATTTGGAGGCAAACACGTCATAGTTTTTGGAGATCTACTACAACTAACTCCTGTGAAAGGACAGCCAGTATTTAAAACAGTTACACATGAAGACACCAGTAAGTGCCTGGGAAGCATTGGAAATGTTAATATTTGGTCATATTTCGAATATTCAGAACTCATTACAAATATGCGACAGGCAAAGGATGCTGATTATAAAAGTATTCTTGACGATATAAGAATTTGAAAATTGAGTGAACACGGCAAAGAAGCTTTACAGGCACGATTACTTACAAATTTGTTTCCAAACGAAAATATTCTTCCAGAGAATATATATAGAAAAATTGCAGAAAAGAAATCAGTGATGTGCTTAATGCCAACTCTGCAAGAATGTTCAATATTCAATGAAAAAATGTTAAAGTTAGAAAATCGAGAAAATATAAAACTGGAAGCTATTGATAGAATAGAGCATGAAGGAGCTACTATTATTTTGTCAGAAAAGTTGAAGTCAAAATTGGATTCTTTAGAGAAATCAATATCTAAAACTGCTGGTTTAGAAAAGAATCTATATGCATGTATAAATTGTCGGATAATTTTAAGACGTAATTTACATGTGGAAAGAGGTTTAGTAAATGGAGCAATGGGTAAAGTTTTTGATTTTGTTAATTACCCAAATAGAGATGACATTGAATTTTTGAAAATCAAATTTGATTAAATTGAAGAAGTACAACAATTGAGTCTTTGTTCAGCTCGATTTTTGCTTGTAAAAGATTTATATGTCCGCCGAAAACAGTTTCCTGTTTGTTTGGCATATGCGGTGACTATTCATAAATCTCAAGGTTTAAGTGTAGATTGTGCTTTGGTGAATATTGGAAGTACTGTGTTTAAAGAGGGTATGGCATATGTTGCTTTATCTCGAGTCAGAACTTTATCTGGATTATACCTGATTGATTTTGATGACACAAAGATTAGTGCAGATGTAAATTGTGTAAAAGAGTATGATAGGTTAAGAAGAGAACATGCTCCCAATTTACCTCAAAATCCAGTATTTGAAAAGAGTGTGGTAAGTTGAAAAAGAAGATATGAGAAAAATTGTAGCGAGGTTGCAGAGAAAAGAAAAAAACTAGATGAACCAGTGATAGTAACCAAAAAGAAAAAGGATTTTATTGAAGAGGTTGTTGGTTTTCAGTTTGAAAACAGTTCTGGTGTCAACTTCTATGCTAATGTAGTGGTTAATGTTGTTTTTTTCTTGAAACTTTACTACAACAAATTGTTGAAAATCGTGACAAAAGATTTTGTTGTTTGTTGAATTCTGTGTTTGAGAAATGTAGTAGTGATAAAACTAAAATAGAAAATGTTTCTGATATTCGAAATGTTTTAGACATATGTTCTGGTTTAAGTCAATTTTCACAGAATATTCAGCAAGATTGTCAGGAATTTCTAATGTATATGCTTGTTGTATTGCAAGATGAAGGTATACATATTGAAAATCTTTTTGCCCTTTCTTATAAATGGCAACATCACAGTGACAATTGTTAATTTTCAAGTAGTACTAAAATAGACACTGAAAGATTTATATATTTGACTTTACCAGACTGCAAATCAGTGTCTTTTAATAATCTAGTTAGAGAAGCAAATCAAAACATGGTCTGTACCCAATGTAACTCACAAATGTTATCAACATTATTTATACAAAGATATGGACAGTATGTAATTTTAATGCTGCAATGATGCAGACCTGATGGAAGAAAACTGACAACTTTAATAAAAAAAATGTGTGGCTTCTCAACTATCAATATCAGGAAGAACTTTTGTAACTGTAGCAATTATTTTCCATGATGGTCCTTCTACAACATCAGGACATTACACAGCCTATTTAAAATGTACAAAAGGCTGGACTCATTGTAATGATACTCAATTGATTTTTAAACAACGTTTGCCTTATGACTTACCAAATTCTTAGCTAGTGTTTTTACAACCCAAATTTTAGGGAAAATAATTGGCCTGGGAAAATTACTGCTGTTAAGAAAGGGTAGTCTGGTGTTGAAAAGTACTTTGTGAGAGAGGGTGATTGGGTTAAAAATATTCTAGTAGTTGACGTATAGGTAGTGTAAGTGTATCAGATAGTGGGTGATGTGGCTATCACAGGAGATGTTGATCACCAGTGAGGCAGAGGTGTTTTAGATTTGTTGTAGTTGTTGAAGATGTTGGTGACATTTTTTATTCCCTTGTAGAGGTTTCTTTTAATGGTATACAGCTCCTTGCTAAGATAAAGGATGAGCAGAGTGTCATCGGCATACCAGATGATGTTGGGATTCTGATAGCATGCTAGTTGTTTAAGGTTCTATGTACATGATAAATAGCATCGGGTGGAGGTATAACCATTGTTAAATGGTACAAAAGATGTTGGTGCTTTTGATTCAGAAGGTTGCGAAACGGACGCTTAAGAGTACTATTAAGTATCTTCCAAACTAAGGATTTCACACATACTATTTGGCCATGAGGAATGGTATTTGAAACAAAAATGACTATTTCAGGTAAATGTTGTTAGCATATGTTTGTACATAACTTTATTTAGAGTGTATAAAAAAGAAGTAATAATGTTTGGTTACTTTGTGATTGTTGGAGATATCCCATACTTACGTACAAAATTGCTGTTCGAAAAAACATTTAAGATATGTTTTTTCTAATTTTTACATTCTTAATGAAAATGTTGAATGGGTTTTTTAAAGACAATCTAATTGAATGTCTTTTTTTTGCCCGCTGTTATATGATGAGTACTATTGAACTCACTGTGTTCAGTGAAAATCAATATATTCTGAGAACAGTAAAATAAAATACATAACATATTGTACAAATTATTTTGTATTGTGAAATATATATTATTACTCATTTTTTTCTTCTCTTCCACAGATATTATATTTATAAAAAATATATTATTAACTTTTCATGACTTATAAGGTAAGTATGACACACAAAAAATACTTTCTCATCACTCTCTTACTTCTCTTTCTCTTTTTCTGTTTCTTCACTCTATCTCTTACTCCACTTCCTTTGCTCATCTTACTCTCGTTCCCTCACTCTCTTTACTCCCCTAATTCACCTTTACACTCCTTCTCTCACCATCAGTACCCTTCCCTCACCGTCACTTACCTTCTCCTGCTCCCTCTTTCCTCTCTGTGACCCTCACTTCTCTTTTCTTTCTTCCTCCATCACTACCATTCTTTTGCTCTATCCCTCACTCTTTTCTCTCTCCCCCTCACTCTCTTTCCTTCACACCATCCGTCACTCACTTTCAGTCACTCCCCTTCTCGTATTCCCTCACTTCCTTTTGCTTACTCCCCTTCCTTTATTCATTCCCTCACTCCCCTTTCCTCCATCCATCTCTAAGTCTCTTCCTCTGTCTCAGTCACTATAACTGCCTCACTCCCTCACAGTCCCTCACTCTCCCTCTCTTTCTCTCTCACTGTCTCCCTCTCTCTCCACCAATCTTCCTTTTCTTTTCTCTCTCTTTCCATAAATTCTTCTCTCTCACTCACTACTTTTTCTTCTATCTTAATATGCTTCTTTTTCCCTCACTCCCTTTCCCTTACCCTCATATCCCTTCCCTCACTGTCACTGCCCATCACTCAATCTCATTCCTCTTCCCCTACTTCATATTCTCCTATATGCATCACTCCCATTCCCTTTCTCCCGCTCCCATTCCCTCACTCCCCCTCTACTCTTTCCCTCACTCCATCCGTCAGTCCCCTTCATTTACTCCCCTTCCCTCATTCACTTTTGCTAACTCCCATTCCTTTAGTCCCTCACTCCATTTCTCTCTCCCTCTGTCTCACTCAGTCTAACCGCCTCATTGCCTCTCAGTCACTCGCTCTCCCTATATTTCTCTCTCATTCTCTCCCTTTCTCTCTCTCCCTCACCCTTCCTGTCTTTCCTTTTCTGTTTTCTTCACTCCTACTTTATCCTTCAGTCCCCTTTCCTCTCTCTTTATCTCCTTCCTTCTCTCTCATTCCCCTTTCGTCACCCTGATACCCCTTCTCTCACTGTTACTGCCTTTCACTCACCCTCAGTACTTTTCCCTCACTTTCCTTCCCTCACTCCCTTTCCTTCACTCCTCTTTCGTTACTCCCTCACTCCATCTCATTTACTCCCACTTCGTTCACTCCCTCCCTCACTTTTTTTTCCTCCATGTTTCTCTCCCTGTCTCCCTCTGTCTCACTCACTCTAACTGCCTCACTCCCTCTCAGTCCCTTGCTCTCCCTCTCTCTCACTCTTTCCCTCTCTCTCCCTTACCCTTAATCTTCTTTCCTCTGTCTTTCTACCACTCCTTCACTCTCCCTCACTCACTTTCCTTCTCTCTTAATTTTATTTCTTCTCCCTCATTCCCCTTCCCTCACCCTAATACCCCTTCCCTGTCACTGCCCTTTACTCATCGTCACTCCCCTTCCCCCACATTTCCTCCTGTCTGTATCTCACACCCCTTCCCTTTTCCGCTCTCTTTCCCTCACTCTTCTTCCCTCATTGAAATCCTGACTCCCCTTCTCTCACTCCCCTTTCCTAACTCCTTCCATCCCCTCACTGCACTTCTCTCTCCCTCACTCCCCATCTTTCACTTTACCTTACCCCCCTTTTCTCATCCTCGTACTCCTTCCCTCACTGTCACTCTACTTCTCTTACCTTGACTCGCTTTACCCTGCTCTACTTCTCCCTCTCTGTCTCTTACTCCCCTTCCCTGTCTCCGTCCCCTGCTCCCCTTTTCTCGCTCCCTCTCCCTCACTTTCCTTTCCTTACTGCCCTTCCCTTACTCTTTCACTCCCCTTACCTTACTCCCCTACCCTTAGTCCCCTTGTTTCAGTCACTCTTTGACTCCCCTTTCCTCACTCACCATACTACCTTTTCCTCACTCACTCCCTCAGTCCCTTCCTCCCCTTCACTCAGTTATTTCAGGCATTCATTTATACACTACACATTCATTCAAAAAAAAGTATGACACAGTACATAAGAAATATAGCTCTTCTTTGAGAAGTGACGTTAGTTCTTACAATAACTGTTTCTATTGTCTTTTTTTGTTTTAATTTTTGTTGTTTTTTGAACAATTTTATATTTTTTGGGGATTTTTTGTAACAAAAAAATAAACAGGTAACCAAAAACTGCTCAACAGGAACAAAAATAATGAAAGAAAAAAATAATTGCGGGGGCACGCAAGATTTCATTGCAAAAGTTGCATCGTATGTGCACGTCCGCAAAATCCGGCCGGATGTCAAGAGTACTTGTGGATGGAGATTCTGCCGATGAAGATGTACTGGGGACAGCAGCTGCAGGATTGTCCCTCAAATGCTGAGTTAAAGCCCGAGCATAATTGTTGGGATGAACATTTTTTAGATGCCGCACCATAGTATGGACACTAAAAGAATAATGTTTTGTGGGATCACCTCTCGATAGAACGGAGCCACCGATGTTGCAAGTCACCTTTAGGGCATTCACCTTTTTTTGCCCTTCTGGGTATGAATTTTTTTTCCAAATAAAAGACTCTTTTGTCTTCTTTACCTTTGGTTGTTCAGGTAAATAGTCGACTTCAGAGTCTGAAGATTCCTGTGGCTGCTGTTGTTCTGCCATTTTCAAATCTTGTAGAAAAATCCTGAAGATGCTTCTCTCAAAGAAGTGAAACAGATTTTGAGGGAAGTGGGTGGGGTTTTTGAAGATTTGGAATAGAAACTACTATAAACCAATCAAAAGTGTTGTTTTCAAGTCACATGACTTTGTTTTCAAGTCACATGACTTTACGTGCGCGCACGTTGCGCGACGGTCGCATATAAATGACGTTTTACCCGATTTTCGTAAATGCTTTTAAAAACGTGAAAAGGAGGCAGGGTAGAGACTCCCTGACCCCCTAGGCCTTCACATATGGTCCTGGAAGGACCCCGAACGGCAAAAAAAACCCTCGAGGCAGAAGTAAGTCAAAAACAAAAGTGGAGAATGTGAAAAGGGGGCAGGGTAGAGACTCCCTGACCTCCTAGGCCTTCTCAGGGGATCCCTGAAGGACCCCGAAGGGCAAAAAAAATTCAAAAAACAAAAATAAAAAAATCACGAAGTGCACGCACCCTCGAGGCAGAAGTAAGTCAAAAACAAAAGTGGAGAATGTGAAAAGGGGGCAGGGTAGAGACTCCCTGACCTCCTAGGCCTTCTCAGGGGGTCCCTGAAGGACCCCGAAGGGCAAAAAAAACATTTTAAAGAAATTGCGAGGTGCGCGCACATTGCACGCATCCTCGAGGCAGAAGTTAGTCAAAAACAAAAGTGGAGAACAAGGTAAGGGGGCAGGGTAGAGAATCCCTGACCTCCTAGGCCTTCTCAGGGGGTCCCTGAAGGACCCGGAAGGGCAAAAAAAACATTAAAAAAAACAAAAACGCGAGGTGCGCGCACGTTGCACGCTCGTCCAAAAACAATACAAAAAAAATACAGTTAAATAACAAGTTTGAGTGTTTAGATGTTGGTTTACTCTAAAAAGAGCTGTTGTGTTCATTGAGTGTTTTTTGTACGTACAAGTACCGATGCAGTCTAAAGTTCAAGAGGAAGACTCTGTTCCCCTCATCTGTGAAATGTACACCGTCTCCTCTAGAAATGCCTTGCAAGTTGTAAC
Organism: Lissotriton helveticus; assembly: GCF_964261635.1. Lineage (NCBI taxonomy): Eukaryota > Metazoa > Chordata > Amphibia > Caudata > Salamandridae > Lissotriton > Lissotriton helveticus. Next base: position 1,327,079,703 of record NC_136067.1, on the reverse strand, counting down.
GCAAGTTGTTGTGGTATATAGAACCCATACCATAGTCTCTGAGGAAAGCAGAAACAGACTTATTCACATGTTTCCTTGCTTTGTCAATCTGTGGCCAATATTGGTTGGACCAGTTCCATTTTTGCCTTTGGCATATATTACAATATACAAAGGCAGTTTGTGGAAAAATAAATATATAATAAATATAATAATTGATACATTTTAAAATTAGCATTTTAAAAACCTTTGAAATTCACTGAAAAAACCATAGGTTTCACACATGTTATAGTTAGGAATTAGCATTTAAAAAACCTTGGAAATTCACTAAAACAACCATAGGTTTCGCACACGTTATAGTTAGGAATTAGCATTTAAAAAACCTTGGAAATTCACAGAAAAAAAACATAGGTTTCACACATGTTATAGTTTGCTGGACATTTCACTCATACAAAACCTTTGAAATTCCCCCGTTACAGTTAGTTCAGCTAACTATAACTTGCGTGCCCGCAATGCACTGCTTATGACGTTACATATTACATCACTCCTGACATGGTCAGTGACATCACTCATGACATCTCAAATGACATCACTGATGACATCACCCTTGTGACAGAGTGGCAGACCTCCTCTCAGTGTAATATAACCTTTGATACACACATTCAAAAATAGAAACTAAAATTTTCAAAAAAATGGAGATAGCAATACCAGTTAGAACAACCTATGCAGTAATTCAAACATCTACATACACATCCACTCATTCACCAACAGTTATATATAGTCACTCATACATGTGCTAACTCATCATATGTACTCATACACCTATACATACTGTTACACACTGATACTCATCCATAGACTTACTTACACACATACTCATACATGCAAATACACTATCAAACATCCGTTTACTTGCATATACAGCTATATACACACCACTACACATACTTCTACAGAAACATACATATACTTACTCTATAAAACAATCACTAATAGAAACACATACTAATTTATACAGGAACTCTTCCAAACTCTCACTCTCACATATACCCACTTATATACATCAATACTCACATATACTAGTTTAAAACATATGTAGTTAGTCATAAAGACACTATTGAGACAGGCATTCACTCACTAACACACCCATACACAAACTCATCCACTCATACAGTCCTGCACACATGCTGTCTTCAAAACACATACAAACAGTGAGTCATTCATTCATGCATCTATACGATAAGTAATATCCCCCACCGAACTATATAGATACTCATACTGGTACTCAAAAAACAAAGTAATAACCCATAAACACACTCGTGTAGCTACTCACCAACCCATGCAGCCACTTATACACAAAGTGAGACACTGATACAGATATTTGCATATTTAAAGATTACTCGCTAATGCATCTATTCTCTAAGATACACTTAATAAGTCAGCTATACAATCAATTTTACAAAAAAAAATCCATTTACACACTTATTTACCCATTTATTCTTCCGTCGACCTTTAGATATACATATATAAAAAATATTGATTTTTCAGAAAAGCACACATTCAATGGATGATGTCATCAGTGATGTCATTTGAGATGTCTTAGTGATGTCATGAGTGATGTCACTGACCATGTCATGTAAATGTAAATGTACATGTATTTATATAGCGCAAATCACCGACACGGTATCTAAGCGCTTGCTTAGGGAACCCGTCCTGGTATTCCCCTGTGAGATACCCCGGCAGGGTATCCACAAGGTGAAAGCCAGGCATCCCGCCGTGAGGGGCCGTAGTGGAGATTAGGCAAGCTATTGCCCAGAGTCGCAGAGTGTGACACCATGAGTTGAGTAGGCACCGGAGCGAGAATTGTCGAGTTCGTGGAATTTTTTAGCCCGAGACCCGCCGAGGCGGGGAATCGAACCCTGGTCCACGGCCGATCTCAGCTTCCGGGTCTGCCGCCTCTAACCACTGAGCCACGCTTCTCCACCATCATGAGTGATGTAATATGTAACGTCATCAGCAGTGCATTGCGGGCGTGATTTGTAGTTAGCTGAACTAACTATAACGGGGGAGTTTCAAAGGTTTTGTATGAGTGAAATGTCCAGCTAACTATAACATGTGTGAAACCTATGGTTTTTTCACTGAATTTCCAAGGTTTTTTAAATGCTAATTCCTAACTATAACATGTGTGAAACCTATGGTTTTTTCAGTGAATATATATATATATATATATATATATATATATCCAACCAAAACAGGAACCTCATTAAGGAAAACCACCGGACATCACAATTCACACTGTTTAATGGCAATCTTCAGGCAGCAAAACTTAGGCAGACAGTGACTTTCGAAGTATAGCCAGACGCGTTTCAAGAGCTAGCGCTCTCTTCTTCAGTGGCATAAGTTATACTGAGCAGCAGCGCATTCCAGGTGAGTTTAAGTGTTCCCGCCCGGATGGGCGTGGCCGACAGCTCGGCTTTGTGGATAATGTAGTTAAAGGCGCGCTCGCTGCTCTGCATTAATTTTCAAAGTAAATCCCAAGTGGGTGAAAGTTACATCGCTGCCAGCTAGTCACCTTGAATTCTTATTGCCATCGTGGTGTGAACAGGCTTCACCCTGCAATGCTGCCTGCTCTTGTCCTTCCATTCAGCAAACACCATTTAAGAGTCTGAATAGGATCCGCTTGGTAGCGATGGGTTTTCTTTGCGACCGAGGATCAGCCGCTATAAATCCAACCAAAACAGGAACCTCATTAAGGAAAACCACCGGACATCACAATTCACGCTGTTTAATGGCAATCTTCAGGCAGCAAAACTTAGGCAGACAGTGACTTTCGAAGTATAGCCAGACGCGTTTCAAGAGCTAGCGCTCTCTTCTTCAGTGGCATAAGTTATACTGAGCAGCAGCGCATTCCAGGTGAGTTTAAGTGTTCCCGCCCGGATGGGCGTGGCCGACAGCTCGGCTTTGTGGATAATGTAGTTAAAGGCGCGCTCGCTGCTCTGCATTAATTTTCAAAGTAAATCCCAAGTGGGTGAAAGTTACATCGCTGCCAGCTAGTCACCTTGAATTCTTATTGCCATCGTGGTGTGAACAGGCTTCACCCTGCAATGCCGCCTGCTCTTGTCCTTCCATTCAGCAAACACCATTTAAGAGTCTGAATAGGATCCGCTTGGTAGCGATGGGTTTTCTTTGCGACCGAGGATCAGCCGCTATAAATCCAACCAAAACAGGAACCTCATTAAGGAAAACCACCGGACATCACAATTCACGCTGTTTAATGGCAATCTTCAGGCAGCAAAACGTAGGCAGACAGTGACTTTCGAAGTATAGCCAGACGCGTTTCAAGAGCTAGCGCTCTCTTCTTCAGTGGCATAAGTTATACTGAGCAGCAGCGCATTCCAGGTGAGTTTAAGTGTTCCCGCCCGGATGGGCGTGGCCGACAGCTCGGCTTTGTGGATAATGTAGTTAAAGGCGCCCTCGCTGCTCTGCATTAATTTTCAAAGTAAATCCCAAGTGGGTGAAAGTTACATCGCTGCCAGCTAGTCACCTTGAATTCTCATTGCCATCGTGGTGTGAACAGGCTTCACCCTGCAATGCCGCCTGCTCTTGTCCTTCCATTCAGCAAACACCATTTAAGAGTCTGAATAGGATCCGCTTGGTAGCGATGGGTTTTCTTTGCGACCGAGGATCAGCCGCTATAAATCCAACCAAAACAGGAACCTCATTAAGGAAAACGACCGGACATCACAATTCACGCTGTTTAATGGCAATCTTCAGGCAGCAAAACTTAGGCAGACAGTGACTTTCGAAGTATAGCCAGACGCGTTTCAAGAGCTAGCGCTCTCTTCTTCAGTGGCATAAGTTATACTGAGCAGCAGCGCATTCCAGGTGAGTTTAAGTGTTCCCGCCCGGATGGGCGTGGCCGACAGCTCGGCTTTGTGGATAATGTAGTTAAAGGCGCGCTCGCTGCTCTGCATTAATTTTCAAAGTAAATCCCAAGTGGGTGAAAGTTACATCGCTGCCAGCTAGTCACCTTGAATTCTTATTGCCATCGTGGTGTGAACAGGCTTCACTCTGCAATGCCGCCTGCTCCTGTCCTTCCATTCAGCAAACACCATTTAAGAGTCTGAATAGGATCCGCTTGGTAGCGATGGGTTTTCTTTGCGACCGAGGATCAGCCGCTATAAATCCAACCAAAACAGGGACCTCATTAAGGAAAACCACCGGACATCACAATTCACGCTGTTTAATGGCAATCTTCAGGCAGCAAAACTTAGGCAGACAGTGACTTTCGAAGTATAGCCAGACGCGTTTCAAGAGCTAGCGCTCTCTTCTTCAGTGGCATAAGTTATACTGAGCAGCAGCGCATTCCAGGTGAGTTTTAGTGTTCCCGCCCGGATGGGCGTGGCCGACAGCTCGGCTTTGTGGATAATGTAGTTAAAGGCGCGCTCGCTGCTCTGCATTAATTTTCAAAGTAAATCCCAAGTGGGTGAAAGTTACATCACTGCCAGCTAGTCACCTTGAATTCTTATTGCCATCGTGGTGTGAACAGGCTTCACCCTGCAATGCCGCCTGCTCTTGTCCTTCCATTCAGCAAACACCATTTAAGAGTCTGAATAGGATCCGCTTGGTAGCGATGGGTTTTCTTTGCGACCGAGGATCAGCCGCTATAAATCCAACCAAAACAGGAACCTCATTAAGGAAAACCACCGGACATCACAATTCACGCTGTTTAATGGCAATTTTCAGGCAGCAAAACTTAGGCAGACAGTGACTTTCGAAGTATAGCCAGACGCGTTTCAAGAGCTAGCGCTCTCTTCTTCAGTGGCATAAGTTATACTGAGCAGCAGCGCATTCCAGGTGAGTTTAAGTGTTCCCGCCCGGATGGGCGTGGCCGACAGCTCGGCTTTGTGGATAATGTAGTTAAAGGCGCGCTCGCTGCTCTGCATTAATTTTCAAAGTAAATCCCAAGTGGGTGAAAGTTACATCGCTGCCAGCTAGTCACCTTGAATTCTTATTGCCATCGTGGTGTGAACAGGCTTCACCCTGCAATGCCGCCTGCTCTTGTCCTTCCATTCAGCAAACACCATTTAAGAGTCTGAATAGGATCCGCTTGGTAGCGATGGGTTTTCTTTGCGACCGAGGATCAGCCGCTATAAATCCAACCAAAACAGGAACCCCATTAAGGAAAACCACCGGACATCACAATTCACCCTGTTTAATGGCAATCTTCAGGCAGCAAAACTTAGGCAGACAGTGACTTTCGAAGTATAGCCAGACGCGTTTCAAGAGCTAGCGCTCTCTTCTTCAGTGGCATAAGTTCTACTGAGCAGCAGCGCATTCCAGGTGAGTTTAAGTGTTCCCGCCCGGATGGCCGTGGCCGACAGCTCGGCTTTGTGGATAATGTAGTTAAAGGCGCGCTCGCTGCTCTGCATTAATTTTCAAAGTAAATCCCAAGTGGGTGAAAGTTACATCGCTGCCAGCTAGTCACCTTGAATTCTTATTGCCATCGTGGTGTGAACAGGATTCACCCTGCAATGCCGCCTGCTCTTGTCCTTCCATTCAGCAAACACCATTTAAGAGTCTGAATAGGATCCGCTTGGTAGCGATGGGTTTTCTTTGCGACCGAGGATCAGCCGCTATAAATCCAACCAAAACAGGAACCTCATTAAGGAAAACCACCGGACATCACAATTCACGCTGTTTAATGGCAATCTTCAGGCAGCAAAACTTAGGCAGACAGTGACTTTCGAAGTATAGCCAGACGCGTTTCAAGAGCTAGCGCTCTCTTCTTCAGTGGCATAAGTTATACTGAGCAGCAGCGCATTCCAGGAGAGTTTAAGTGTTCCCGCCCGGATGGGCGTGGCCGACAGCTCGGCTTTGTGGATAATGTAGTTAAAGGCGCGCTCGCTGCTCTGCATTAATTTTCAAAGTAAATCCCAAGTGGGTGAAAGTTACATCGCTGCCAGCTAGTCACCTTGAATTCTTATTGCCATCGTGGTGTGAACAGGCTTCACCCTGCAATGGGTGGATTATAGCGGCTGATCCTCGGTCGCAAAGAAAACCCATCGCTACCAAGCGGATCCTATTCAGACTCTTAAATGGTGTTTGCTGAATGGAAGGACAAGAGCAGGCGGCATTGCAGGGTGAAGCCTGTTCACACCACGATGGCAATAAGAATTCAAGGTGACTAGCTGGCAGCGATGTAACTTTCACCCACTTGGGATTTACTTTGAAAATTAATGCAGAGCAGCGAGCGCGCCTTTAACTACATTATCCACAAAGCCGAGCTGTCGGCCACGCCCATCCGGGCGGGAACACTTAAACTCACCTGGAATGCGCTGCTGCTCAGTATAACTTATGCCACTGAAGAAGAGAGCGCTAGCTCTTGAAACGCGTCTGGCTATACTTCGAAAGTCACTGTCTGCCTAAGTTTTGCTGCCTGAAGATTGCCATTAAACAGCGTGAATTGTGATGTCCGGTGGTTTTCCTTAATGAGGTTCCTGTTTTGGTTGGATTTATAGCGGCTGATCCTTGGTCGCAAAGAAAACCCATCGCTACCAAGCGGATCCTATTCAGACTCTTAAATGGTGTTTGCTGAATGGAAGGACAAGAGCAGGCGGCATTGCAGGGTGAAGCCTGTTCACACCACGATGGCAATAAGAATTCAAGGTGACTAGCTGGCAGCGATGTAACTTTCACCCACTTGGGATTTACTTTGAAAATTAATGCAGAGCAGCGAGCGCGCCTTTAACTACATTATCCACAAAGCCGAGCTGTCGGCCACGCCCATCCGGGCGGGAACACTTAAACTCACCTGGAATGCGCTGCTGCTCAGTATAACTTATGCCACTGAAGAAGAGAGCGCTAGCTCTTGAAACGCGTCTGGCTATACTTCGAAAGTCACTGTCTGCCTAAGTTTTGCTGCCTGAAGATTGCCATTAAACAGCGTGAATTGTGATGTCCGGTGGTTTTCCTTAATGAGGTTCCTGTTTTGGTTGGATTTATAGCGGCTGATCCTCGGTCGCAAAGAAAACCCATCGCTACCAAGCGGATCCTATTCAGACTCTTAAATGGTGTTTGCTGAATGGAAGGACAAGAGCAGGCGGCATTGCAGGGTGAAGCCTGTTCACACCACGATGGCAATAAGAATTCAAGGTGACTAGCTGGCAGCGATGTAACTTTCACCCACTTGGGATTTACTTTGAAAATTAATGCAGAGCAGCGAGCGCGCCTTTAACTAAATTATCCACAAAGCCGAGCTGTCGGCCACGCCCATCCGGGCGGGAACATTAAACTCACCTGGAATGCGCTGCTGCTCAGTATAACTTATGCCACTGAAGAAGAGAGCGCTAGCTCTTGAAACGCGTCTGGCTATACTTCGAAAGTCACTGTCTGCCTAAGTTTTGCTGCCTGAAGATTGCCATTAAACAGCGTGAATTGTGATGTCCGGTGGTTTTCCTTAATGAGGTTCCTGTTTTGGTTGGATTTATAGCGGCTGATCCTCGGTCGCAAAGAAAACCCATCGCTACCAAGCGGATCCTATTCAGACTCTTAAATGGTGTTTGCTGAATGGAAGGACAAGATCAGGCGGCATTGCAGGGTGAAGCCTGTTCACACCACGATGGTAATAAGAATTCAGGGTGACTAGCTGGCAGCGATGTAACTTTCACCCACTTGGGATTTACTTTGAAAATTAATGCAGAGCAGCGAGCGCGCCTTTAACTACATTTTCCACAAAGCCGAGCTGTCGGCCACGCCCATCCGGGCGGGAACACTTAAACTCACCTGGAATGCGCTGCTGCTCAGTATAACTTATGCCACTGAAGAAGAGAGCGCTAGCTCTTGAAACGCGTCTGGCTATACTTCGAAAGTCACTGTCTGCCTAGGTTTTGCTGCCTGAAGATTGCCATTAAACAGCGTGAATTGTGATGTCCGGTGGTTTTCCTTAATGAGGTTCCTGTTTTGGTTGGATATATATTACCTACTGGCGGTCGCCAGTAGGTATATATAGTTAGGATTTTTTCTCTATGGGTTTTTTGAAAATTCTATGTCTAATAACTTTGGCGTTTGTGGACGGAATTGGCTGAAATTTTCAGGAAAATGGCACATTTTGTTTCTGAGCAGCCCTTGAAAATTTGGGGGGGGTTCGTCCAGTGGGGGCCGAGAAAAAAGGGGGGTCCCAAAACGTGTTTTTAACATTGAGTTTTCCATAGGGCGGTTGGCCTCACTTTTAGCCCGAACGGCTGAATGGATTTGCACGAAACTTGGCAAAATTGTAGGGACTGGTAGCCCGATGTGCCTTTTGTAGGTCTCAATATATGTGCTCCAGTGGATTTTGAGAAATTAACGTTTAAAAAAAGATATATATCTGTAACAGCGGACCGGGCAGCGCACTGGTTCGCGGACTTTTCGCGCAACGGAGCTTTGTGAAGCGAAGCTGATTGGTTCTCCGGCGTCTGTCAACATTCCAAACAGTCCGTAGCGGCCGCCATCTTGTCTCTCGGTAGGATCGAGAGACAAGAGGAGGTCAAAACAAAGGGGGAAATAACTATAAGGGGGCATAGTAGATCCTCGCTGACCCCCTAGGTTTGATGTGGAGGTTTTAAAAGGGCCCCGCGGGGCAAAAAAAAATAATAATAATAATAATCGAACGGCTGAATGGATTTGCACGAAACTTGGCAAAATTGTAGGGACTGGTAGCCCGATGTGCCTTTGCTAGGTCTCAATATATGTGCTTCAGTGGATTTTGAGAAATTAACGTTCAAAAAAAGATATATATCTGTAACAGCGCACCGCTTCGCGTACTTTTCGCGTTACGGAGCTTTGCGAAGCGAAGCTGATTGGCTCTCCGGTGTCTGTAAACATTCCAAACAGTACGTAGCGGCCGCCATCTTGTCTCTCGGTAGGATCGAGAGACAAGAGGAGGCCAAAGCGAAGGGGCAAATGACCATAAGGGGGCATAGTAGATCCTCGCTGACCCCCTAGGTTTGATGTGGAGGTTTTAAAAGGGCCCCGCGGGGCAAAAAAAAAAAATAATAATAATAATCGAACGGCTGATGACCATAAGGGGGCATAGTAGATCCTCGCTGACCCCCTAGGTTTGATGTGGAGGTTTTAAAAGGGCCCCGCGGGGCAAAAAAAAAAAATAATAATAATAATCGAACGGCTGAATGGATTTGCACGAAACTTGGTAAAATATTAGGGACTGGTAGCCCGATGTGCCTTTGCTATGTCTCAATATATGTGCTTCAGTGCATTTTGAGAAATTAACGTTCAAAAACAAGATATATATCTGTAACAGCGCTCCGCTTCGCGGAGATAAAATTATATCTGTATTACCTAGCTGTTGCTAACACCAGTTAGCGACGGCTAGTAGGAGATAGCGACCATCTTGGGTCCCACTTTGCATGTGAGTGATATTTATCACTAATGACATGCAAAGTGGGCATGCCAAGATGTTAGCGACTGGAAACAGTCGCTAACATCGCTATCTCCTATTATCAACTTTTGGAAATATTCGAGATAAGCGCGAATATCTCCAAAAAGTAACAGCTGCCCTGAGCAGTTCTTAGCCATGTTATCCAATGGGAGGTGGATAACATGGCTAAGAGCATTAGCTCGGTAATGCATGAATATCGCGGAGTTTTCAGCGATATTAATGCATTGCGCTCGTTTTTTATCGTATTTGCGATAAACCTTGATAATAGCAAGGTTTATCTGCGATAATTTCTGACGGTAAAAAAATCTTTGCAATGCATCGTTAGGGATAAATATCGCTTAACTTTGGTAATATGCCCCAACGTCTGTTAACGTTCGATTCGAAGGAAATCAGGAATTGTTGAAAAACATTGTGTGCGCCATCTTGTCTTTTTTCAAATGCCACACTTTTGTCGTGCACGGCAGCCATTTTAGATGCCTTGACCAGACCCACTCTGTGCACGCTGTCGATCCTTAGCATGGCTCCCCACCCTCGCAAGCATCTCACCCAGGCAGTGGTCACCCCCGCTCTCTGTCTTATGCATGGGTAATAAACCTCCCCCCATCTGCGCTGCTCTTCCCTGAGAATCACACCCTGTGCCCGCCCGACACCTCCCTTTCGCCCTATTCACTACCGCACCCTCTGACACTCCTTTTCCTCTGTGTCCGATTGTCCAGGCCGGTCCTAGGCTATCAGCTAGCCCTGCAGATGTAGTTTATGGCCACAGCTGTAAAGAATCACCCCTCTTCAAAGGAGTTATAGTAGATCAAGGCCCACACTCGATGAGATCCGTCACAGCAGAAGCGTTGCTATTATCTGAAAACCATCCTGTATTGTGATTGGGGAGGGGACCGAGCGTGAAGCGGAAGATTCCAGGGATGACTCTTTGTACATCAAAGTTTTTACAATTATGTGTCACATTAAAAATATATAGCACTCCGACAAAGTAGTAAGATTATAAAACTTTAATAATTTATAAATATATACAAGAAAACAAAAATAGTAATAACATATAAACATTTTTAGAGAAAAACAACGAAGTAGCGGTCGGCTGTGCGAATAGTCCCAACGCAGCACAACGTCCAGATTTCCGGCGTGGGGCGTCGCGGGGGGTGGGTCATCAGTAGCAAACTGTTGTGCGAATAGTTCCAAGGCAGCAGAACGCGCCGAAATCTAGATGACACGAAAGTGATGTCTAGTAAGTTGCCACCCAGCAAATAACGGCGTGGGGCGTCGCGGGGGGTGGGTCATCAGTAGCAAACTGTTGTGCGAATAGTTCCAAGGCAGCAGAACGATGGCACCAAGGTGATGTCCAGTAAGTTGCCGCACTGGTTTTGGTATCCTACAATGCTGCTCCGAATAACGGCGTGGAGCGCCCCGGGGGAGGCGGCGTGAACGGGCCTCTCCAGGTGGAGTCTCATCTGTTTTAGTGGGGCGCCCCTTTACCGTTTCAGTTGCCATTCCGTCCGCTTTTGGTCCACTGTGTCAAAATCCGCCATTCAGCTGAGTTGCGCCCACTCTTGCGGTGCAGCGATAGGCGGCTGCCACAGGACTCTCAAAATGGCGGCAGGCTCTTTCCTTTTTGGGCGTGGTCCACTGAAATGGCCCTGGGACACCTTGGAAATCGGACGCTTGTCTGCTAGGTCTTGGACCCCATTCTCGAAAGCGTCCCCTCCGCCTTGAGAATTCATCAAAAGTTTTGGGGGCCCCGACTCCTGCAGGCTTCTGGTGGGGAGCGGCTGCCATGATTGCTCGCGGAATGACCACGACGGAGCTACGAGATGGTGGTGCTCTCATGGTGACGCCAGTTTAGTCTGAAACATCCAGAAACAAGGTGGGGCTTTCATCGTTTGGGGGAAAAAAAAAGTTTTCATCCAATGAAAAGTGTTGTTTTTAGGTCATATGATCAAGCCTTCCATCATTAGGAAACCAAAAGTAAAATGAACCAATGAAAAGTTTTATAAACAAGTCACATGACCTGTTATGCGGCATAGGGTATAAAATGCGGAGAAAATACGTTGGCACGTGAGGCGGCGTCAGTAGCGGACCGATGTGCGAATAGGCCGAAGGCAATACAACGCGCCAAGATCCGGATGGCACCGAGGTGGTGTCATAGTTGAGAGTTCTGAGCAGCGGTTGTAACACTGTCTGAAGCTTATTTGCAGCTGCTGCAGCTTCACTACGCGCCAAGATCCGGATGGCACCGAGGTGGTGTGTAGCAAGTTGCCGCACTGGTGTGGCCATCCTACAATGCTGAAAGTCGGCGTGGGGCGCCCCGTTGGCCTGTGAGTTTGCGTCAGTAGCGGACCGATGTGCGAATAGGCCGAAGGCAGCACAACGCGCCAAGATCCGGATGGCACCGAGGTGGTGTCTAGTAAGTTGTCGCACTTCTGTGGCCATCCTACAATGTTGAAAGTCGGCGTGGGGCGCCCCGTTGGCCTGTGAGATGGTGTCAGTAGCGGACTGATGTGTGAATGGGGCCAAAGGCAGCGCAACAATATTTTCTACTATATTTCCGGAGTAGAAGACACCACAAGGCGCTGAGATGCCAAGATCCGGATGGCACCGAGGTGGTGTGTAGCAAGTTGCCGCACTGGTGTGGCCATCCTACAATGCTGAAAGTCGGCGTGGGGCGCCCCGTTGGCCTGTGAGATGGCGTCAGTAGCGGACCGATGTGCGAATAGGCCGAAGGCAGCACAACAATATTTTCTGACTGACACCACAAGGCGCTGAGATGCCAAGATCCGGATGGCACCGAGGTGATGTCTAAGTTGCGGACTGATGTGAGAATGGGGCCAAAGGCAGCGTAACAATATTTTTTGTATGGAAGATACCACTAGGCGTTGAGATGCCAAGATTCGGATGGCACTGAGGTGATGTCTAGCAAGTTGGTGTGGTCATCCTACAATGCTGAAACTCGGCGTGGGTCGCCCCATTAGCCTGTGAGATGGCGTCAGTAGCGGACCGATGTGCGAATAGGCCGAAGGCAGCACAACGCGCCAAGATCCGGATGTCACCGTGGTGGTTTCATAGTTGAGAGGCACTTCATCTGCAGTGGGGCGCCGAGATCCGGATGGCACCGAGGTGATGTCTAGCAAGTTGCTGTACTGGTGTGGTCATCCTACAATGCTGAAACTCGGCGTGGGTCGCCCCATTAGCCTGTGAGATGGCGTCAGTAGCGGACCGATGTGCGAATAGGCCGAAGGCAGCACAACGCGCCAAGATCCGGATGTCACCGTGGTGGTTTCATAGTTGAGAGGCACTTCATCTGCAGTGGGGCGCCGAGATCCGGATGGCACCGAGGTGATGTCTAGCAAGTTGCTGTACTGGTGTGGTCATCCTACAATGCTGAAACTCGGCGTGGGTCGCCCCATTAGCCTGTGAGATGGCGTCAGTAGCGGACCGATGTGCGAATAGGCCGAAGGCAGCACAACGCGCCAAGATCCGGATGTCACCGTGGTGGTTTCATAGTTGAGAGGCACTTCATCTGCAGTGGGGCGCCGAGATCCGGATGGCACCGAGGTGATGTCTAGCAAGTTGCTGTACTTGTGTGGTCATCCTACAATGCTGAAACTCGGCGTGGGTCGCCCCATTAGCCTGTGAGATAGCTGTTCTTTGGATTTGGGCCTGGTCCACCAAAATGGCCCTGGGACACCTTAGAACTCGGACGCTCGATTTTTTTTTCCTTTCCTGTACATGCAAAAAAAGGTAAATGCCCGGTACGTTACACGCTTCATCTGCCACGATGAACTCTCCAGAGGAACCGAAAAAAAATATAGTTGTGGTAACTATACCATGCATCGTCATATGGAGAGGTGGCACCAATTAATTATAGTGCTGCATAAAAGAGAGATTTGGAGGAGAACCCCTGACCTGCTAGTACATTCATCAAAGAAGTGGCACTGAGAGCTTCAGAGGCAAGGGAAACGGTCCCAAATATTTAGAAGAACTTTGGAAAGATTAAAATGACATGTTTAGATTGTGGCAAATTAATTTCATGTGGACAGATGAGTGTTACTCTAATAAATACAGCATATGAACATCATCATAGTCGATGGTTGGTAGAGACATTTTGACTATATCCTGGACCTGCCCGTCCTCGCCCAAAATGGCGCCAGAATAAATGGGACTCGTAACTCCTTGTTGTGTACTGGTTGCAGAACCTTGAAATCACGAGATACGTATGCAGTTTTGAAGCACATGGCGGGCGGGGACGAGAATTGATTGAATATTTCGACATCCCTATTGATATTAAGTTCTGATGTGTTATTGATTACTGTACTGTTGAAAGTTCGAATTAACGTCACCCATGGTACTTGCCCGCAAATGTATATCTAGATAATTTTATTGTAACTGGCCCTGTCGTATTTTAATTATAAAATGTACGTCCACCGATTCCGTAACTGTTAGACACCTTAGTTCTTGCAACCTAATGGCCCGCCCGTTACGTTCCTCTACAGTGTAAATGTCTATTCATCATATACGATTACAGTTTGCTCTGTGGCAGGCCCACGTGGTTATAGGCTCGTATTTGTATAATGAAATTTTCTCAATAAAGGTTTTTAAAAGAAAACATGGTAGTAGTATATACATTGGTAAAGTTTTTAATAATAGTGACTGTTTTAGAATCATTAAAAGGCAAGTGAAATAAAGCAGACCAATTACATGAAGGGTAAAAGGTATAATACGAAGGAACGCAGTAAAGATAAATGGTCAAGGGCTGTTGTGTTTTCTATTCCTGCAACATAAAGTGATCGATAAGAATCTCATATTCAGGCGTATCGGCGACTAAGACAGCAGGTCGACCCTCTTTTGCTCAACGGCTCCGTCATGGGACGAAGAAACGCTCTTTTTCTCGAAAAAAGAATATATTTTACTTGCAGGACAGTTGTAAAATTTCCGGGAAAGTACATTAGCCTGGAACATTATAACATATATTTAAGAAAAAATAATGTTCGGAAGTAATGAAAAGCGTAATTTTTAGGTCATATGACCAAGCCTTTCATCATTACAATAAGAAAAGTAAAATGAACCAATGAAAAGTTTTATTAACAAGTCACATGACTTGTTATGCTTACGTTACGCGCTGCGCGCCCCGGATGACTTCCGGATGCGCTAACGCGGCGCGTCATATGACGCATTACGCGACAACGCAGGTCCAGAATATAGTCAAAATGTCTCCACCAACCAGCGGTCGGAACACAACCCCTTTCAGCAGGCTAAATAGTTCTGTTAAATGACAACAGAAGGGACAGGCAACAAGAACCATCAGTCAAAGAGGGGAGAGCTAGTTCTTCTCTACCGGGTTACATTGGGGCGCTACCGGAACTGATCGAATTGGTAGTCTACAGTGTTTCTGGATGTTTCAGACTGAAGCTGGGGTTAGCATGAGAGCAGCACCATTTCGTAGCTCCGTCGTGGTCATTCCGCAACCAATCATGGCAGCCGTTCTTTATCGTTATTTTGGGCGGGGTGGGTGGCGGAGCCGAGCTGTTTTGCAGCCATCATTGTGTGGAGTTCAGTTCATCTCACTAGTTTTGTATTTGTCATGAGGGGTTGTTCCTAATGTTTCTATTTTAGCGAGGTCAAAAAGAGATCCCATTAGTGGCCTACTGATTTTGCTCGATTCCTTTTCTTTTTTTTTTACACGATTTTTCGTTATCTGCAAAGACTAAACAGAGTATTGCGACTCTGTGTTTGTTTGTAAATAGAGAATGAACCAAAGAGAACTAATTCTAAAACAGTAAATACTTGGATAACAATCAATCAAATGGAGAGAGAAGCAGGCACGACGGATTACAATGGGGGCAAAGACCTGCGTTAACTACCTTTCACTATCTGCAAAGAGAGAGTACTCCTAATAGAAATGAGGGGGGGGGCACCATTCAAAGCAGATCAGTGTGCATAAACACGAAAATGTTTTCACTTACCACGTACTTGACATTCGACAGCTTATGATATTTGCTATTAAAAAACCATTGAAATTCACTGAAAAAACCATAGGTTATAGACCATATATAGTTAGGAATTAGCATTTACAAAACCTTGAAAATTCACTGAAAAAACCATAGGTTATAGACCATATATAGTTAGGAATTAGCATTTAAAAAACCTTATTTTACTCACACAAAACCATTGAAATTCCATATATAGTTAGTTGCACTAACTATATATCGCGCACCTGCAATCCACTGCTGATCATGTCACATATTACATCATTCATGACATGGTCAGTGACATCACTGATGACATCACTGATGACATCTCAAATGACATCACTGATGACATCACTGATTACATCTCATTTGACATCATTCTTGTGCTAATACGATAAACCTCTTCAGACTCTAATATAACCTTAGATACACTCAGTGTATACAGACACTCACACACTTCCACTCATCCATGGAGTTACTCACACACCCAGTCAGTCATGCAAAGAAACAATCTCATCTCCATTTCTTCAACTATACAGTTAAACACACCTTACTTATTGAAACATATACTAACACATATTTACTCTCTTATACAATCCCTGATACAAGTTCACAATGATCGATACAACCACTCACTCATTCGGTGGCTCTCATGCACAGTTATTTATATATGCCAACTCTCACATGTACTGTGTTTTACATATGTACTTACTATGAGATGTAGCATTGAGATATCCATTCACTCATCAATACACTCATGCACACAGTCAACTGCCCATGTAGCTGTTTCCACATGCACTCTTGAACTCATACACCTAGTGAATAAACTGTTCACACATCTATGCATAGAGTCACACACCTTCCAGCCACCCCCACACAAACTCAATCTCCCATAGAAATACTTGGGCAAGCAATTAATAACACATATAGCCTCTCGTATAGCTAATGATCAACACATGCAGCAGTTTACAGAACAACAGACATAATGATGCACAAATTAAGACAGTTTAGTCACTAACCCATGCATTCAGTGAGACACATTTAATCACTCACTCATACAGTCAGTCACGCACCTACTAAATCCTTCATCCAGACACTTATACATCCACTCATTCTTCAATATGTAAGATATATTTTAACTTTACAGAAACATACAGTCACTGGATGTTGTCATCAGTGATGTCATCAGTGATGTCATTTGAGATGTCATCAGTGATGTCATCAGTGATGTCACTGACCATGTCATGAATGATGTAATATGTGACATGATCAGCAGTGGATTGCAGGTGCGCGATATATAGTTAGTGCAACTAACTATATATGGAATTTCAATGGTTTTGTGTGAGTAAAATAAGGTTTTTTAAATGCTAATTCCTAACTATATATGGTCTATAACCTATGGTTTTTTCAGTGAATTTTCAAGGTTTTGTAAATGCTAATTCCTAACTATATATGGTCTATAACCTATGGTTTTTTCAGTGAATATATATATATATATATATATATATATATATATATATATATATATATATATATATATATATATATATATATATATATATACACACATTCATTCAAATAACGTTATTTTGGCCGGAGCCATAAAAAAGAGCAATAAATAACACACTTAAGTAAAGTCACAACAACATGAAAGAATTACATTTAGCAGTCTCAAGTGATCTTGTTTGACCACATGTGGATGAATCCACTTATTCCTCGGATTACCCAAGTAATTTTTTTTAGATATATATATATAAAACATTACCCAGTGTGGATCCTCACTGGGTAGTTATAGCTAGGATCCCGTTTCCATAGGAATGCCAGAAATGTTTTATTTTTATTTTAGTTTTGCTGTGAATTTTGGAGGATCAGCGAATCCATTGGAAAAAAAAAGATCAAGTGTGGAGTCCTGCACTGTTTTTATTAACCCCCTCCGTGAGCCTAATTAGGGCATTGGGACCCTATGTCGTGGGGCTGAAATTTAACACAATGGAAGGGGAGCACAAAGTCCCTCCCCACTCCCAGAGCCTTAAAAAGGCCCTGTGGACCCCATTCCTCAGGGCCATAACTTGAAACAAAAGAGGGGGATGTGCCCTTACCCGTGCCTTTAATAACCCAGGGAACCCCATCTCCCTTGACCAGCTCACTTACTGTGTCATGGGGAGCCCACCCCCAGAATGCAATAGTTTCCCTGCCCGCACCAGAGTCGGCCGGGAAACTTGTGTTTAATACCATCTTGCTGGAGCATTTTTAAATCACCTGCCAAATTGAAGCAAACACTTAGTCTGATCTCAGCTAGAGGGAGATTTAAAAATGCTCCTGCACCATGTGGGGAGCCAGCGTGGCCAATCGATCCTTGGGCTCCACCCACTGACCTCAACTTGTTTGTTTGTGGGTGCCCCAAGATGGCACTGGGGCACCCACATTATCAACAGACCGCATCCACCCAGGGCCAGTAGGCTCAGGTAGGAGGGTCCCTCCTCTTTTATTTTCATGGCCCCAGGGGCTGTGG
The DNA here is from genome assembly GCF_964261635.1 of Lissotriton helveticus. NCBI lineage: Eukaryota > Metazoa > Chordata > Amphibia > Caudata > Salamandridae > Lissotriton > Lissotriton helveticus. Next base: position 1,327,061,801 of record NC_136067.1, on the reverse strand, counting down.
TCCCCACCACCTAATTAGGCCCAGGAGGGGGTCCGCATGCCTCCTCCCTTTATTAAATACTCAGCCCCAGGGCCTAATAAGGTTAAGGCAAGTGGGGACATATAGCCACTCTACCCTTTTTCATATTTGGCCCCAGAGGATGGAGTCCCTGGGGTCCAAGAAGTCTCAGGAAGCTGAGCAGCATGGCCCCTCTCTTGTTCAATTGATTGTATTTGGCCCTCGAGGATTGTGTTCCCGGGGCCACATGGCCACCCTCCCTTATGTTTTGGTCCCTGGAATGAGGCCATAACAGCCTAATAAGGCTCGGGATGGGGCTGCATGCCCCTTCCCTTAATATATGTTTTGGCCCCAGGGGGTCACGGGAGCCCAAGCGCCACCCTCCCACTGCAGACGGTTGAAGGCTGTGTGAGACGTGGGGTTGGCTGCATGCAGGGGATTGGGTGCCATGCCCTGTGGCCAGCCCACACCAATGGACGGTCAAAGGCTCTGATTAGTTTGTGGTTGCCTGCCTTTCAGGGGTTGGCCACAGTGCCTGGGACAAGCCGGGCCCTGTTGCAAACCCCCACTGTGCACGGCCAAAGGCTGCGCGCAGATTGGGGTTGGCTGCATGTGTGAGGTTTGTCCCAGGCCAGGCCCAGTAGTCAATACATTACCACCTACGGCTGAAAGCCGTACGCAGCATGGGGTTGTCTGCTTGCGGAGGTGGTTGACTTTACGGATGATAAAAAAAAATAGAAATTCATTAAAAAAACAAAAGTTAAAGTAATGTTATAGTTAGGTGAAATGTTCATCGCAATGTTTTAAACTCTAAAAAGCACAGTAATTCACCATTTATAGTTATCTCAAGTAACTATAACTCCTGTCCTAAGGTAACTATAACTCATGCCCTTGCCATGCACTAATTACCCCACAAATTACATAATTCATAACATCTTCTATAACATCATTGATAATATCACTGCGCCATTTGCTGTGAAATTGATCAGAAACCTGCATGGCAGAGGGTCTAGTTATAGTTACCTTAGGACACAAGTTATAGTTACTTGAGATAACTATAACTGGTGAATTTCTGTGGTTTTTAGAGTTTAAAACGTTACATTGTTACTGAATATTTCACATAAAATAATATTACTTTACCCTTTGCTTTTTTAAGAATATATATATATATATATATCTAAATCTGAGGTAATGCATTAACATAATGCACTAAGGTTTGAACTTTGTATGTTTCACACATGACTATTACCTTAAATAATAGAACAATTTAAATTGTTATGAACTACCACAGGGATGAAGTGCATTGACCATGTTTACTGTTTTGCATATTTAAATGGAGCACGAAAATGCAGTTTTTTTTAGATTGAGAAAGGCAGATGATCTGCGAAAATGCAAATCTCTTAGTTGCTGGGTCGAGGAAGGCCCAATACATTAAAAGATAAAGCCTGGATTCTGCAGTCTTCGTGTGCATGCTCTCTTCTTTCAAGGGAGCCGTGAGCTGTGTGGATACAGGTGTGTGTGTATATATGAATCCGGTATTTAAATCCGGTATTCGTTGTTATAGTTCAGATTCTAAACAAACCAAACTTAAAAATACTCAAACCGTACAAATTGTAAAGTTATATCTTCATTGTATACATTACACAACACTATTAAATTAAATAACGTTATTGATTCTGTAACTACAAACCAAAATTAAACTACACAAAAATTGAAAACTTCTACCTAAACCTTTAATTTATAATTCAACCAAACACCTTCAAAATATTTTAACTCACACACCTCCATACAGAGGGTAGTAAACTCATTAGCCACACTACATTAACTATAACTTGCCACTTTACCAGGCACTGTTTTCTCATAAAAGATGTCATAACAATTATTGTCACTACTAACATTTTAAATGGTTTTAGTGGTATAATATAAAAGGTTATAAGAGTGCATGGAGAATGAGCGAGTCATACTGAATGTAGTGTAGCTACAGAGTTGAAGGTGCGTAAGTTATAAAAAAAAATGCAGGTGTTGGGTAAACTATAAATTAAAGATATATGTAGAAGTTTTCTTCTAGTTAAGGAATAACGTTCTATTAATTTAAAGGTGCTCTGTAATGTACAAATTGAAGGTATAACTTTAGAATTTGTAATGTGTAACTATAGTAAAGGTTTAACCTTTAGGTTTTTTCTTTGAATAAAATTATGGAGTGTGGTACAGTAGACCACTGATCTGTCAGAGTAGAGTGGAGTGGCGAACAGTGGAATAGAGTAGTGTGGAGTGGTGTACATTGGGGTGGGGTAGAGTAGAGTTTAGTGACAGTGTACAGTGGACTAAATAGTTATATAGTGCAGAGGCGCTTTGATTAATATAGTGACATGGAGTGGACAGGTGTAATGTAGAGGCAAATAAAGTGTTATAAATTAGAGTGGCATCTTGTACAGTACAGTAGAGTAGTGTACATACATTGTCAGAAAGAGCCATGGATTAGAGTGTTCTACACATGGGTGTAGGGGCTTAAAGTGAGTTACAGGTTTCTACAGTGCAGTGTAGGGGAACAGAGTGGAGTACAATGTTGTATAGTGGCACACAGTGCAGTAGAGTTGTGTAGAGTGGATTTGCAGACAGTGGAATAGAGTGTGGAATAGTGGGGCAGTGTAGAGTGGAGTGTTGTAAAGTGCCATAGAGTAGGCTAAGGTTTCATGCAGTGGAGAGGCATGGAGTCTAGAAGCGTGTTCTACAGTAGAGTGGCATCAAGTCAAGCAGAATGGAATGGCGTATATAGGGGAGTAAAGTGCTTTAGAGTAGAGTGGTATGTTGTGGAGTGTCAAAGTGTAGTAGAGCGTCACAGAGTGTATGAAACTTGCAAAGTGGAGTTGTGTAAAGTATATTAGAGTGCAGTACAGTATAGTAAAATGGAGTGGGTTAGACTGTCGTACAGTTGACTGTCATAGAGAGGCATACAGTGAAATGGAATAGAGTGCAGTAACAGAGTGCAGTGAGTAGTGTTTCGTAGTATGATAGGGTAAAGCGGCATACAGGGAGCTGCGTAGAGTATTGGAGACAGGAGTACTTTGTAGTGCTATACAGTGGAGTAAAGTGTGGTACAGTGGACTGGCATCGAAGGTTGAGTGGAGTATGGGGTTGAGCAGAGCACAGTGGAGTGCAGTTGGGTAGGCTGGAGTGGTGGAGAATGGAGTATCCTACACTAGAGTGTCAGAGTGGAATAGAATAACATGGAGTGGGGTAGAGTGGATGGAGTTATGTACAGTGGAAAAGCATAGAGTACAGTGTCAGAGTGGAGTGGCGTTGACTAAAGTTGCATACAGTGGGGTGGCATACAGTGGAATAACATACAGTGAGCTGGAAGAGAGTGGAGTGGTCGAGAGGGGAGTAGTAGCATGGGAATAGCATACAAGGGAATTAGAATCCAATATACTTGCATACACTGAACTAGCGGTCAGTGGAGTAGAGTAGAGTGAATTGTGCTCACAGGAGTGGCATAGACAGCAGTGGCAAAGATTGGAATAGAGTACAGTGGAGTGGCGTAGAGTGCAGTGGTATACAGTGGAGTAGGGTACAGTGCAGTAGAATACACTGGAGTGGCGTACAGTGAGGTCAAGTGGAGTGGCACAGAGTTGACTAGCATAGAGTTGAGTGGTGTAGAGAGTTGTTGCATACAGTTCAATAGTGTTCAGTGGAGTGGCGCTGAATGGAGTGGGGTACAGTAAAATATCGTACAGTGGAGTAGTGTGGAATGGAGTGTGGTAGAGGGTAATTGACTAGAGAAGAGTGCAGTTGTGGAGAGTGGAGCGGTGTACGATGAAGTGGGTTACAGAGTAGGGGCATGCAGTAGAATAGCATGGTCTGTCGTGGAGTGGTGTAGAGTGGTATAGCGCATAGTGAAGTGGCGTAATGAGGAATGGGGTATAGTGGAATAATGTATAGTGGGGTGATGTACAGCAGAGTGCAAAGGTGGAGTTGAGTACAGTGGAATAGCAGAGAGTGGAGTAGTATAAAGTGGAGTAGCACAGACTGGAGTTGCATAGAGTGGAGTGGCGAAAAGTGGAGTGGCGAAAAGTGAAGTGGCTTTGAGTGGAGTGGCATAGAATGAAGTCGCATAGAGTAGAGTAAAATAGCGTACAGAGTGACAACCAGAAGATTGGCGCAAAATGCAGTGGGTAGAGAGTAATAGCATATAGAGGACTAGCGTAGATTCTAGTGGTATAGAGGGGAGCAGTGTACAGTGGAATGAGGTACACTGTAGTAGCATACAATAGAATAGCATGTTGTAGAGTGGAATAGCATACAGGGGAGAGGCATAGAGGGCAGTACAGTAGGGGTGGGATAGAGTAAAGTGGCATACAAAAGATGAGCACAGAGTGGAGTGGCTCAGAGTGGAGTAGTATACAGTGGAGTGGCGTACAGTGGAGAGCCGTGGAGTGGAATAACATATAATGGAGTGGCATACAGTGGAGTGCGAAAGCGGAGATCTGTACAAGGGAACAGTGTACAGTGAACTGTCATACAGTGTAGTGGTTTAGACTGGAGTATTGTACAGCGGTGTGGCATACAGAGGAATAGCTTAGAGTGGCATATAGTGCAGTGGCATAGAGTGGAGTGTGGTAGTAGACTGGCGTCCAATGGAATAGCATAGAGTGGAGTGGTGTAGAGAATCATGTTGCCTTTTCTAGCGTAGAGTGTGTTGACGCAGAGAGGAGTGACATATAGCGGATTATCGTAGAGCGTAGTGTTGGTTTGTGTAATAGCATACAGTGCATTGTCAGAGTAGAATAGTGCACAATGCAGAGTTGTACACTGAAGTGGCGTACAGTGGAGTGGCGTGGAGTGGCTGGCTTAGAGTAGAATAGCGTAGAGTGTAGTGTTGTAAAGTGGAATTGTGTTCGGTGGAGTGGAATTGTGTTCGGTGGAGTAGAGTGGATTGTCATAGAATAGAGTGGCGTAGAGTGTAATAGCGAAGAGTGGAGTGCCGTGGAGTGGCATGTTGTAGAGTACAGTGGAGTGTTGTGCCAGAGTGGTGGAGTGGCGTACAGTGGAGTGACGTACAGTGTGACAGCAGAGTAGTAATTGAGACATAGGTAGCGTAAAAGTGTGTGAACGTATGTTGATGGTAACATGGCATGAATATACATTATGAGTTGTAAATGTCAATTTTGGTAGTATGTATATATAGTGTAAGTAGCATTAAACAAATATACTTTAAAATACTTAGTTACATATTGTGGTACATGCGGATGAGATGGTATTATGTGATATGGATAATGGCTGTGCTTGTAAGGATCCAGGTGGTGTTTCTGCAGGAGCGTCCGGAACTGATGACAAGCCCAATCCCTTCCCCCCACACCTCCTGTGTCTATCAAACCCTAAAACACAAGGGTGATAAGGAGGGAACAAAACAAGGAAAGGAGGGGAGAGACTGCTTGGACTGGAAGGACGTCTTCTGGCTGGCAGAACATCGTTACTAAAAAAAAGGAATGTTACAGTAAGACAGCACTCAAGCATAAAAGGAGTCAAAACACACACTGTTCTATTATGCCATACCTAGGAGGATAGTTGAGGTCTCTCTGCATGTAGATGTAACCTTCTTCTTTTATTGTTCTCTCTACATCTGAGTGCGCTACTATTCTCGCCTGTGAATGTAAAGGTCTATCAGTAACAACTTATTTGGCAGTGGTTAGGACAAGTATATTCATGCAGCTTACCCTAATAAACTATCAGATGCAGGTGAAGTCTTAATATCCTTCTAGTAACTTGCACAAGCTGTAACATCAAGCAGCGGGCAAGAGCTGCAATGCATTAAGAGTGTTATTCCTATACATATATATATATTGCCTTGTTAATACAGAAAAAGTAGCGCTGAGCGCCTGTACCTGCTCTTCTTGTGTATTTCAGCTGCAACGATTGCCAGTATACCAAACATATTCAATGAGTCCAAAGATGGAAAAAAATGAAGAGGCAACCAACAAGGGAAGGGGATCCATAAGGGGCGATGACCACAATTCCCAATATGCCTCTAGCGGGCCAACGGAACCGCCCCAGCCCAAGTCCGGCTGGCAGGCGGAACAGCAAGTCCGGCCGGCAAGCGGAACCGAGTGAGGACAGCCCAGCCAGCCCACAGGAACACCCAAAGGGATAGCGTGTCTTAAGGAGAAGGTGCGGGAGGAAAACAAACTTGAAAATGGATCCGGAACTTAGAAACGCCACCCCGCACGAGCAAGGCTCCACAAGGTGGGAGGGAGCTCGAGAGCGGCCAGAATAGACACGGGGCAATTCAGAACCCCAACAGGATCGAGGTGCAAGGATTCGGGACACGGGCAAACCCGAAGTAAATAGAAAATGAGTGACGCGGCGAAGCGGAAGTGAAGCGGAAGACGCGGACACTAGAACGCGAAGTGCCTAGTCAAAGGGAAGTCAGGCTTTTATGACTGCCTGACCTCCTCGCGCATGCGCGGTACGGGGCAGCCATCTTGGATGGGACATTGGAGCTGGCAATCGTGACAGTACACCCCCCCTACAGTGCCCCCCACAGGTTTAGGTTTGTTGGGATGTCTCCTATGGAAAAGCCGTGCTAAACGTTGAGCATGTACTTGACTCGCCGATTCCCAAGTTCGCTCTTCAATCCCATACCCCTTCCAATGAATGAGGTATTGGAGGCGGCGTCTAACTATGTGGGAGTCTATGATGGCTTCAACTTCGTATTCTGATTTGTCCTCAATCACAACAGAAAGAGGGGACACCGGCAGTCGCGTACCTGGCTCAACAGGCTTTAAAAGGGAAACATGGAAAACAGGATGAATCTTAAGGGGAGCTGGTAGTTCTAGTTTCATTGCTACCGGATTTACCACCTTGAGGATTTTATAGGGACCAATGTATCTAGGTCTGAATTTACAGGCACCCTTCAGATTCAAGTACTTGGAGGATAACCACACCTCATCTCCCTGTTTGTAAGGTGGTTCTTGGCGTCTATGTTGATCTGCTCCCTTCTTATACTGCATCATAGCCTGTTCTATGTTGTGTTGAGTGATATTGTGTATTCTTTGTAATTCTTGAATCAACTCAGCTGCAGCAGGTGTGGAACACAAAGAAAAAGAGGGGCTAGGTATGGTTCTAGGATGGTACCCGTATGAACAGTAGAAAGGAGTGTATTTAGTTGAAGCATGAAGGCTATTGTTATATGCAATTTCTGCCAACCAGACTAAGTTGTCCCAATCTGTAAGTGAATGAAAAGCCTGACTTCTGATGTACTGTTCAAAGCATTGACTGACCCTTTCGGTCTGCCCATCCGTCTGTGGGTGATGGCTAGATGATAATCTGACGTCCATAGATAACAGAGTGCATACATCCTTCCAGAACCTAGACACAAATTGGGCACACCTGTCTTAGATCAAGACGGAAGGGAGACCATGTAGACAAACCACTTGCTGCAGAAAAACAACAGCCAGTGTTCTTGCTGTGGGCAAACCTGTCAGAGGGATGAAATGAGCTGTCTTCGTGAATGTGTCCACTACTACTAGTAAGGTGTTATGTCCCTTGGTGGTGCATGGCAGTTCTACAATGACATCTAGGGAAATAGTATGCCAGGGTCTAGGGGGTGTAGGCAGTGGTTGTAATAACCCTAAGGGGTTCTGATGTGATGACTTGCTTTGAGCACAAATATGACAAGTCTGTATATACCGTTTGGCGTCCTTCCCCATGCTAGGCCACCAGAAATGTCTTTTCAAGGTATCTGTGGTTTTCATGTAACCCGGATGCCCAGCCAAAGGATGTGAATGACACCATTCCAAGGCTTGTGTCTGTAAATCGAGGGTAGGAAGAACAAGGCCCCCTTGGACATAGATTTAGTTTAGTTTAGTTTAAAGGGGTTTATAGAGCGCCTGGTGACGCCTCCCGGCGTGTCCCCGCGCTGTGGAGAGAGCATATTCTGAGGAGAGAAAAGGAGTATCATTATGCAGTAAATAGATGGGTCTTTAGCCGCTTTCTAATAGAGGTAACTATCTGTAGTAGTTGACTCTTCAGACAGCAACATGTGTTCCATATCTGCCTGGCTTTGCTCTATCCTGACTTTATCCATGAATTCCTTTTCGGAATGGACTCTTCCTATAATTCTGTTGGGCTCTATTATATGGGGTGGATCTCTCTGTTCCTCAACTGGATCGTATCCCAGGCGAGATAAGGCATATGCCTTCCCATTTTTCTTTCCTGCCCTATACATGATGGTGAAATCGTATTAACTAAAGAATTGAGTCCACCTTAACTGTCTCATAGAAAGAGCTCTAGCTGATCTTAAGAACTGGAGGTTACGGTGATCAGTAAGCACTGTCACCAAATGTTTGGCCCCCATTAAATACTGCCTCCACTCCTCAAACGCTCTCTTTATTGCAAGAAGCTCCTTATCCCCTATGCTGTAGTTTATTTCTGCAGGAGACCGTTTGTGTGAAAAGAACACCACTGGATGAAAAATACCTGTAACAGGGTCTGCTTGTGAGAGAACCCCCCCAACTGCCACTTGAGAGGCGTCTGCCTCAACCAAAAATGCATATGCAGGATTAGGGTGACGTAATATTGGAGCTTGTGTGAAGGCGGCTTTCAGGGCTTGGAAAGCTATATCTGCCTCTTCTGTCCATTGAAACCGCACCCCCTTTTTAGGTCTCGCTCGAGACCTATTGCAGTTGAGTCGGCTCTCAGCGGAGACAGGCCTGGGCACGAGCGCCGAGTGCATCTGGTGGACGCGCCCACCCCCCCAGCCGTGCACATCTCTTGCTCCACATTCACAGTGGCAGCCTCTCACAATCACGCGCGCACCCACAGCCACACTCACGGAAGCACACACACACAAACACACACACACACACACACACACACGCACACACACCCCTCCCCCGTACTTACCTGACGATAGTTAGATCTTACCTATTCAGGACTGCAATGGAAGTCCAAAGTGCAATCCCTGAGTGTAGCTTCTCGTTTTTGTAGCCCCATGCATTCAGAGTAGACTCCCTCTAGTCTCCGGGGTGAAATCTAGAGCTGCTTACTGGTTTCGGTCGAGCTAGCGCTGGCGATTCCTGTTGGGGTGAGGTGTAAAAAAAGGCGTCAGGAGTTGGCCTCGCGCCGACAAGCGCTGTGAGCGCGTACGGCGCAGCGTCAGCTTCCGTCGCGTTAGCACAGGACCTGCACGAGCCAGCTGACAAGCGCTGCGAACGCATGCGGCGGCGTGCGCTTGTTAAAAAGTGGTATAAAACTGAAGCACACTGCCCATCTGATCGAGCTCCGAGTTTGAAAGTCCAGCTGCGTGGTGGCCAGGCTCCTTACAGCTCCCTTCTTCCTCTTTGAAACCGAAGTCCCGGAGGCGGCTAAAGCGAGCGAGCGGCCGCTGCACATTCCGCGCGTTCCCGGCCGTGACGTCACGGGGTTCGTTGTGCGCGCTAGGGCCCGGGACACAAACTATTGCTTGCGCTTCCTGTGGACAGCGCTGTGCAGCGGAGCTTGGAGTCTCTACTGGTGCTTCCGAGGACTGGACATTTAAACCCAGCAGAAGGCTTTCTCCGCCGCAAGAGCAGGGTTTGTTTAGGAGGTGGAATGTGAGGGGAGCTTCATTCAAACAGGTAAGCCCCGCTTTATTCGCACCAGTGGCCTCTTTTTCAGTGTGGTATGACGCTGTGCTTGTTGTTTGAGAAACACCCTGCGCTGCCGGGTCTGTAGGGTCCACCTGTCTCTTTGTTTGGGAGTCAGACTAGTGTCCCCTCGCTGGGCAGATCTGTGAACTGCTCCTGCAGCAGGGGATATACATCTACCCTTTCTGACTGGTGTCTGGACAACTGAGCACCTCACTCTGCTCCAGAAGTGTCCTTCTGTTGTGTCCCGATGTTTCGCTTAGTTCTTGGCATTGCCAACGAGCACGGCCGTTTTTATATCACATTTTATTCCAAGTGCCACCAGTGCCTACGTAACGTTTGTTCTTGTGCTTGAGTGTCCTCCTTATATTGCAGTATTATACCTCTATGTTTATTTTGCACGCCTTTGTAACCGGCACACGTCACTTTTTCCTCCTGTAATGCACCGTTTGCTACCTCGTGTATTTTGTTGGCTCACGATTGTCATTTTTGCTTCATTTAATGTAACGTTTGCTTTTGTATTTTGCTCACTTGTAATGTTCTCATGTATCAGTTATGTTCCTACTGTGAAGCTCTCTAACACCTTCGGGTAAAGTCCGCGCTATATAAAAACGCATAAATAAATAAATAAAGACAATGTATGTGCACTGCCAATGCAGATACTTAGCAGGAGCAGTAGTGACACATCTTAACGTTTTCTTCTGTACTTTCTTCTTTTTCGGACTCTTCCCAAAACAACCCCGAGAGAATAGGGCCAAAGTCTTTTAAACGTTCAGAGTTTTATTTGGCACGTATTAAAATGTTGTTTTACCATCACCTTTAAATGCACAGTACTGAATGAGAAATGTCAGGCTCTTGTGTTAACCAGAGGGAGTGTAAAATGCAGATTGGACTCGTCAACCGAGGGGACGCTTGAGTTGTGGAAATCTGCTTTTCTCATTTGCCTGTTGGTCTTGTGTTTGCAGCAGGTTGGCTCAGCGTGTGTACCTGAACGCGTGCGTATTTAATGTCATCATGGCAAATAGTCCGTTTTTCCTGCGCACTGCAACCGTCCTCCTATGCTCAGTTGCATTGCAGCGACAGAAGACGCTTTAATGTTTTTATTCTGTCACGGTATTAGCACGTGCTCTACTGTAAACATCCCGCCATACCTTCCTGCGCGCCTTCCTGTCAGAGGACGGGTACATGGCCCAGTCGGATGCCAGATTGTTGTGTGTGAGTCAATTTAGACAGCACGTTCCAACCAGACGTAGGTTGTTCGAAACTATGTCCACTTGTCTAGCAAAAGGACATATGTAACCATATTTTAAAACATGTATTCTGTGGAAGAATACAAACATAACATGTTTTGGATTTTTTAAATGCCAGAGTAATGTTTAGATCTTCAACAAAACAACCTCACCCAATGAATGATACTTTTGCTTTTCTTTCCAGAGTAAAATATCCAAAAGAACATTCAACTTAAAAATAAGTTTGGGAATAAAGTTATGGTCATTTTGACATGACCCCAAAGTATTTGAGGCATTGATTTATGTATTTATTCTGATTAATCAAGTAAGCTGTGGCGTAGCGGTACAAACCCAGCCGTGAAACTAGAGGCTTCTCTTGAGTTAGGCCTTATCCCATCTGCTTTAGACAGTTATTGTTGCTTGTGTTAGGTTTGATTGTTACGTAGGAGGCAGAGGGAGATTGTTGGGAACACACTACCTACCTGTTGACATCTACTCCAGCATTACATTCATAACCGCAAGAAAGCACGTGAACAGGGAAACGTTATGACTTGTACCATCCACTTTTTTCCAGGGAGGAAGGTGCTTGAGTCATTTTATGCCAAGGTGCTGTTCTAAACTCGCATTTGATTGATTGAGCTGCTTGTTGTCAAAACGTATACAATTTGTATTTTGTTGGAATATGGAGGTGGCATTCTCCTTGACTGTGTGAGTCTTGCACATTCTAAGCAGGTCTCACATGGCTACTTGGAAGACATTTTTTTAAAGGCTGTTTTATTTTGAGTTTTTGTCATGTTTTGACACCGATTGCCCTACAGTGAATTGGTCTTCTGTTTTCTTAAGTATCTATTTTCACAACAACGAAAAGCACAGCAGATAAGCAGACGTGTATTTTTGACATCCTCAGGGGGTTTTGATTAGGTGTTTGCTGAAACTGGAGAGGGGGGTTCCAGTACTTCTATCCAAGCCTTCAGGATTCAGTATCCCCAGATTTTCACCAGTGTAGCTTAGTCACTAAAATTGGAGGGAGGAGTAAGTGTCATATTTTCCTGCTATCATGCCGGCATATATTAAAACATATTATATAAGAAGCAGAGAATGGGGGGGCTTCTACTTAATAGATAATGTATTTATTGCCCCATGCTACGCTGCTGCAGATTTGCCATGGGTAGTCTTCTCCCTGTGTACATTTTTTATTTTTTTTGCTTATTTATATAGCACACTGTTATCTCTTGTGTGGCCTTGAAGTGTTGCTAGCTCATCTTTGGTACCTTATGGGAGCATCCAACAGGAAGAGAGTAGGTTGGGTTGGTCTATTGTTTTAGTCAGAATTGGGAGATTACAGTAGTGTTGTAGAAGGAACATTCAGTGTGGCGTGGCAGTTGCCTGTAACAGAAATGGTGTATAGTGGCATATCTGTGTGAAGAAGTGGGTATGGGTTGGTGCTTTGTGTGAGGAGGACCACAGAAGTATTCCGAGAAGTACACATTACTTAACAAGAAGTCTTCATTTGCTTCACTGAAGGCTTGTCACAAGTAGTGACTCTGGGCCCTACATTACTAATAACGGGGCTGACCTAAGGATGGCTAACAGGATAGAGAATGGATGAAGACTAAAAGCAAGGAAGCAGCCAATCACAGATAATATTTGCGTAAATCCAGGTCTGGAGAGAGTGTATACACCCAGTTGTAGAAGGAGACAAGTAAGTTTGCAGTTGGGACATAGAGCCCCCTCAGCTATTCACAGTTCTCTACACACACTGTACCTTGGTGTGGAATGAGTCCGTACACTGGATGTGCCAGGTGCACGAGACAGATGAGCAAGTGTCACTACGTAGGTCGAACTTGGGTGTAGATTAGGACAGTAGTTCAGCACCAGGCCAGAGAGCTGGTGGCAAATTCAGACAGTATACAGAGTATTACAGTATACCCTGGTGCTCAGTTGCAGTTCATTGTTAGAAATATCAAAAGCATTGGCATGCTTCCACGCTCTGCATGTGGGACCAATGCAGATTACACAATACCCATCGTAATGCAGTAGCTTTAAAGGCCATTTACTGGCTAAGGACACTGTTTATGGAAAGGTGTCTCCGGCAGACCTGCTACTGCATAGATGGTTTACGTTTACGCCAGCAAAGACTTGGTTGCTGGCCAGAGGACTCCCTTAACCCCCAAGGAGTGGGGTTACTATACCATGTCGACATTCTTCATGATGGATTTATGATTTATACACACAAGATCCACACTTAACAAAAGAATTCTAGAATACACTAAATCTTGGACACAGTAATCTCTGTTGCCCTATACTGTGCAAATATCACTGGAGTATTAAAACCCATTCCGGGTCGCAAATACAACCAGAACTGAGGATCCATCCAAAGAGATTAGAGCCCTGAAGAAGTCGCTGCGCACCACAATTAAGTGCGACGTAACACGTGTTGGCTAAGGATCTCTAGATTAAACTGAAGTGACTGTTTCAACAGTGTTGTTTATTATTATCAATGATACATAATATAAACTGTCAGCTTGTTCAAGGGACTGTTGTTTTGGTTTATCAGTGGTTATCCACACATTGGGGAAGAGGGTGGCTCTCCCCACCCTTATGCACTGCAATCATAATTGTACACTAGTATATACTCGCTGCGTATATCCCAGGAGCACATTACCCTACACAGTCCACCACCAACCAAGAAGTCCCACTGCCCATTATAAAGATTTATGAGCTGCTTGAAAGGCAAACTGCAGTGGACTGGAGGTCAAAGAGACACCACTAGTAAATGTCACCTTATACTTGAAATCAAAAAGGTAAAGTCGTTGAGACACTATTGTATTGTAATTGCATTTATATAGCAATTAATATCCCTGACGAGGCGTCTCCTACCGATCTCTGAGACCCAGTGACCATCTTCTGGATATTCAAAGCCTCAACAGCATCTTGCTGTCTTTTGGGAAAGATGTAAACATGCACCTGTGTTGCTATTCTGCTGAAAGCTGGCAGTAATCCAAAGGGTTTTTTCATTGGTGTTGGTGATGTTTGCATGGGTAGGTAGCCCTAATAAAAGTTTGGTCATTTAAAACAGGCAATCAGAGTGATAGGCTGCAGAATGAGCGACATGCTTGAAAGTGAAGCGGAAGTCTGAAGTTTCTTTCGTTGATGGGTTGGCGCTGCTCCCACCCTCACTCGATTTGAATTATTAAACAAGTTGTTTACACATTACATACAGCTTCAGGGTGAAGCTGCTCTCTTAGCAAAACTGTTCTCTAGATCATTTTTGTTTTCATTTCTGTGAAATATTTTTGGGGTGAAAAGTGAGGAATATATTGCATATAATTGAATCAAGCACGTTCAGTGTTCAGACAGTTAAGCCTGTCCAAGTCGTGTCATTGTACCAACAGCCAGTGCCAATTCTCATTTATTGCCTGACTTAGGGTCTTTTGGTTCATAGAGCATATATATTGTTAAGGAAACTAAAGAATCAGAAAAATAATGAAAACATTGGTTATTGACAAAACGAATAAACTGAATAACCAAGGATATTAAAAACAAAACGTGCCAACTCTTAAATTCTTTGGAACATGGGTGAGTGTCTCTAAGCAAAAGGCAATGGTTCCTACAAATCCTTTTTTTAAATGATATTGTGATTATTTGGTCTGCAATGTATACTTATCTGGCCTGCATGCATAGTTGAAATGTGAGGGAAAAAATGGGCGTTCAAGATTAACATATGCCTTAGTACATTTCAGCAACAATTGTGGGTGAGACGCAGAATGGCCCCTGGAGAAAGTTTAAGGTGCAAAGGTTTCATCAGTATTAACTTGTAAATGTCAAACTATGGTTCATAGATCATAGTTATCTGTGGGACAGTTAAAGTAATGTAAGGGACTGCATTGCTACCATTATTTGAGGTCTGGAAAGTAGTTTAATAGAGGCCGTTACGCATGAGTTTTCTCAGTGCGATTGGATTAATGGAATAGCCTCTAAGCAGAGCTAAATTAGTGTAGGTGAAGAGAGTTCAGCTAGTGCATAAAAGGCTGCTCCTATTAGTCTCTTCGAGCCTTGAATAGCCCTTGTCCTTTAGGAGACGCTTATAATCCAATTCCACATGCCATTCATGATAGCTCAGAAAAGCTCTGTGCCCAAACACTTGCCGAAACATAATATTGTCCACTCAGCTGCAGTGCACAGCTGAGTTCCTCTATGTTACCTGTCTTAGCTGGCTTGTGAACCAGTGTTTATCATGAGACGAAGCCTTGCTGTTCAGGTATTTTTGAGTTCTCACCCAAGTATGTAAAATGCCATCAAAAATATGAATGCACCAAGTTTTATTTATTCAATCACAGGGCTAGGTTGATCTTTTACCTCTGCCCCTTTTTAGGGCTTGCCTGCTGATGCGCTTGCGCATAGCTGGCGAAGCTCTATAGTGGCTTATCCAGAGTTTAACCACTGGCGATTTCATGCAGTGCATGTGTGCTTTTTAGGTCATTGTGCGAGCGCAAGCCCTAAAAAGCGCGTGCACAATGCCACCAGCCGCCTGCCTGCCTCGCATTACCACATCAAAGGCAGCCCAGCCTCCCTCCCACAAGCTTCTCAGCGTGCGCTCTGCATTTCTCCTCCCAGCGCATTTCTCATCCCCTAATTATTCACGGCCGGACGGTCGTACTCTCAGTTTCACGGCCGCCAGGCCGTGTCTCCTTTTATGCTCTCTGATGCTTGTTTTTTTTTTAACTTGTTATTAAATTCCATTCTGCGCCTGTAAACACTCTGCGGAAGAAATAATAACATTACTTGGATAATCTGATATAAACAAAGTAAAAAAAGAACAGAAATAGCTCTAAGTTAAAAAAAAAAGAACAGGTTTGATTTATTCCAGTCTGTGAGAAAGAAATCCTGTCCTCTTGAAACTGAAAAATCTCTGATCAAGGGCTCAGCCGAACAAGAATGAATCCGTGATTTGCGGCAAATAATGTCTTTTGTTGAGGTTTCATTCAGTAATTCATGCTGCTTTGAATCGTCTTGAATGTGTCAAACAGGAAGTGCGTCGCACTTGGCGCATGTGAGCCTGGCTTGCCCTTACCGTGGCGTGTGCTGGAAAGCTTGTGCAGCTGCGATTCGATTCAGTTCTATAGGAAGCGTTGCGTGCTGGTTTCCTTTTTTGTCTGTTGGAGTGCTAAAGGTCATATTTTTTAATACGTGGATGGGCGTTTTGTTTTTAATATATGCAATCAGGGCAGTTGGTCTCCAAATTGTCGCTTTAGTTTTGATGCGTCTTGGATGTCTTTGTGTGGACTTCACATGTCCCCTGACTTTCAGATTTTTTCCTCAATAGCTACAGAAATTGCAAATTGTTTTCGACCAAGACCCTTTCGCCAACTGCTTGATTGCTCTCAACGTGATAAAATGTCTTGCTCAATCACACCCTGTTGTTGTCAGGATTTTAAGAGGAAAAACGATGTTCTTTGATTACTTCCCATCTCTATGTTGAAGTACAGGGACATTTCTCCTCTGCAGCCGCGCACCTGGGTTCAGTCACCATTTTCGTACTCTAACATTTATAGTGCGGACACTTATACAACCCAGGATGGTGGTAATGCTTACAAGACTCCACACCGACACCCCTTAAAGGCACCTTACGTGCTGCAACATGTCTCATCTAGGGACTAGGGCAGAACCCCCCCCCCCCTATACTGATGGAACTACATGAACTCTCCTTGCCAGCCCACACAATATTCAAAACCAGCTGCATCATTTATAAAATCATCATGACTATCACCCGTTAACTCGTGGAAAAGCTAACCATCTCTGGTGGCTCTCGGTACACCCGTAGCCAGGCCACTATACCTCTCTCACTTTCCTTCACTTCCCTCTTACTCTCTCCTCTCTCACCCTCTCCCTCTCTCCTCTCTCCCCCTCTCTCCTCTCTCCCTCTCTTTACCTTCCCCCTGCTCTCCTTTTTCTCCCTCTCCCCATCTCCCCCTCTGCCTGCTCTCCTCTCTCTCTCTCCCCTCTCTCTCCCCTCCGTCCTTCGCTCTCATCCTCCCCCTCTCTTCTTACCCTCCCTCTCTCCCTCTACCCTCTCTCCCTTTCCCTCTTTCCCTTTCCTTCACTTCTCTCTCTCTCTCCTCTCTCTCTCCTCTCTCTCTCCTCTCTCCCCCTCTCTCTCCTCTCTCCCCCTCTCTCCCTCTCTTTACCCTCTCCTTTTTCTCCCTCTCCCCATCTCCCACTCAGCACCACCACAGAATCACTCAGCACCACCACAGCATCACTCAGCACCACCACAGCATCACTCAGCACCACAACAGCACCACTCAGCACCACAACAGCACCACTCAGCACCACAACAGCACCACTCAGCACTACCACAACACCACTCAGCGCCACCACAGAACCACCACAGCACCACTCAGCACCACCACAGCACCACCACAGCACCACCACAGCATCACTCAGCACCACCACAGCATCACTCAGCACCACCCCAGCATCACTCAGCACCACTCACCATCACCACATCATCACTCCGCATCACCCCAGCATCACTCAGCACCATCACACCACCACTCAGCATCACCACATCATCACTCAGCGCTACCCCAGCATCACTCAGCACCACCACGTTATCACTCAGTGTCACCCCAGCATCACTCAGTGCCACCCCAGCATCACTCAGTGCCACCCCAGCATCACCCAGCGCAACCACAGCATCACTCAGCGCAACCACAGCATCACTCAGCGCAACCACAGCATCACTCAGCGCAACCACAGCATCACTCAGCCCAACCACAGCATCACTCAGCGCAACAACAGCACCACTCAGCACCACCACAGCTTCACTGGTTCAAATATGTTCTTTCAATTTTTCAAGCTGTTTTCAAGCTTTCACGCTTTATTACAAATCACAAAAAGATGTTAATATTTCACTTTTGTTCTATGATTTTCGTCACAATAAAAAACACTGAGCATAATCTTCACAAAAGTTGTTTACAAACATTTATGCTATTGTCATTACAAATTAAATAAATTATTTAAGTATTAATTATTTAAAAAAATTAAAAGCATTGTTATTTGTAATATCAATACATCTAAGTCACGTAAATATAAAACATGTTGCATTACAAATGCTATAGGTGTCACATTTGCGAAAGTTATAACTATTGCCATTGTAAATGATGAAGCTATTAATTTAACTATTTGAAAAAATAACACATAAATAAAAAAAAAACATTTATAAGACCAATAGCTCAAACTTTCCTAATGCGAGCCCTATTGCATTTCCAATGCTTGTTCTGTGGAAGTGGCCCGTTTCCACAACGCTGCACTGTGCGTCCGAGGGACCAGGGACGAGGGACCAGAGAGTCTGCAGCCAAACGCCCTCACCAGATCTGACACCAGAACACCTCCTGGTCCCACAAATCACCAGGTCTCGAGCCAGGTGGAATACAAAGAAATAGGAATAAACAAAGTTTTAGGACTTTCCATCATTAACACACTATCTAAGTCGCTCTCTATGTGCGCAGGTGCTAACGCGTCTTTAGCCCTTGAGCCCACGCAGGGAGCACCCATAGTAGAGCTGCCACCACCTTAGTGCCACAGGAGGGCACACCCGACATGCTAGTGTTTGGACCCACTGGGGGTCCTGCGCTGTAAGGTTGAATTTCCATGAAAAAGTCCCAGCTCTATCGCCCATATAACTAACCAGGATCACAAAACCTTCCTATAAGGGAAACTATAATTATGTGATTTTTTCCCCCAGCGTTTTCCACATAATTATGAATTTGGCGCATGGGCTATACAATCCATAATCTGCTGCATAATTTACAGAGTTTGGGAAAAAAAATGTTTTTAACTCAAACAAGTTACTTAATTTTTTTTTTTAAAACAGCAACCCATGTTGCCTTGCAGTGGAAAGCCCTTCACAAAAGTTGATTGGTCATCTTTCAGTAGTTTATTGGTACTGAGGTGAGATCTTTGCTAAAACACTGATAAAAATAGTGAAAATGACAACATTTTGAAGTCATTCTATCACAAAATGTGCTGTATTATGCCACCTAATTTGCCTCTTCTTGCCGAATAATTGAGTCACCACGGCCGCTTAATTTGGTCATCTCCTGCTGCTTACTTCCAGTGGCGCTGCCAATAAACTAGACCCCACTCCTAAACATGGTTCCCTATGTTCATTCTTTTATAGTCCCGTTTGTATTTTAAATGTGTTTTTCATGTGTTCTCGAATGCGGGCGCACTGAAGTTGCTTCAAAGTGGAAAAAGCACTGTAAATATGATCTAAGAAATATGTGTTTTTTCTTTTATGATGCAATGCATGATGAAAAGGCTGCGTCTTTGCACCATATGAGCGGCTTTGGTGTATTCCTGAAAATTCTGCATCGAGCTGTCGCCCTGAGTACTTGTGACTCCCAAAGGTCCCTCAAATTCTCTTCTTGAATTTTTCCCAGATAATAAGTCCTTAAAATTACTTTGTATTTAATTCAAAAGGCTTGAAAGCCATCTACTGGGCCTGTGAATAGCAGAGGCAATTTGGTCCTTTTAAAGCTAAGCAGTGTTTGTTTCCCTCCTCTCTCTCCCCCAGTTAATCTTTGATTGAGAGTCCTTATAAATCACAAAAAATATACACAAACGCTTCTTATGCAATCAGTGGTATTAGCAATGCTGACACATGACAGCCCGTGCACGTATTGGTACAGCATGGGCTGCGGCAGCGCACACTGCCCTACCACGGGGTCTCCCCAGTCCTGCCCTGAAGTGAACTAGCTATCTCATGCTCCATTCCCATTTAAGTCCTGGCCTCTCTTCTGAAACCACAGTGGCACAAGCCAAAGTGTGTAAAATCCGGTGAGGGCATAATACAAGCATTTGCAAAGCAATAGGTCTCGCATTTACACAAGTTTAAGCTATTGGTATTTAAAATGACAATGCATTTTATTTATGTTTTAAAAACCAAAATATAAATAAAAGGCATGGCCATATACAATGGCAATAGCTCAAACTCGCGTAAATGCGAGACCTATTGCATTGCAAATGCTTGTTCAATAATGCGGCAATGGGACTCGCTAGTCTAGAAAATCCTCCAATGAATCGACGATAAAAATTAGCGAAACCCAGAAAACTCTGGATTTCCTTGACATTCCGTGGAGCAGACCACTTATGAATGGCTTCCACGTTTTGCGGATCCATGCTTAACGCCGAGGGGACACAATAAACCCCAAAAAGGCCACTTTCCTTACGTGAAACAAGCGTTTTTCTAATTTACAATACAATGTGTTTCTCTGCAACCGTTCTAGGACCTTCTTTACATGAACCTCATGCTCCTGCACAGAAGAGTAGAATATGAGCAGATCATCTATATACGCAATAACGCACTCATCCAGTAATTCCTTCAGGACTTCATTAATAAAAAATTGAAAAGCCGCAGGGGCATTACAAAGCCCAAAGGGCATAACAAGGTACTCGAATAAACCGTACTTGGTGCAAAAAGCCGTCTTGCATTCGTCCCCCTCCTTGACACGCACAAGATGGTATGCTCCGCGTAGATCTAGCTTCGTAAATATGGTGGCGTTCTTTACTCTGTCAAGGAGGGAGGAAATCAAAGGAAGAGGATATCGATTCTTTATCGTGATGTTGTTCAATGCCCTATAATCGATGCAACACCTCAATCTTCCTTCCCTCTTGGGAATAAAAAAAAGAGAAGAAGAGGCAGGAGATCTGGAGGGCGGGATAAACCCGATGTTAAGCATGTTGTCCAAATATTCTCTCAGATAGAGGTTCTCTTTTTCCGTAAGGGAATAAACTCTGCTACAGGGTATTTTGGCACCATCTCAAAGGTCTATACGGAAATCTTATGGTCTGTGTGGTGGTAAACTTGTGGCCTGCTCTGCACCAAAAATGCTCTTGAATTCATGATATTGAGTGGGTAACACCTGTTCGTTCAAAAGAATTGGTTTCATTAAGGGTTTGATAGGTTGAAGGGCACCCACAATATGCTCCTTACAGCACTCCTTCTGGAATTCTAAAGTGGAATGCACCCAAACTATCGTAGGATTATGAGTGCAGAGCCAAGGTAGCCCTAATACAACTGGGAATTGTGGTGACTGTATGAGGTCAAAATGTAGATATTCAGTGTCCTTGTTTTAAGACTACGTGTATGGTAATAGTCTGATGTGTTATAGGACCTGATTTTAATATACTGCCATCTATGGTGGTAACCTTTTCCCAGGTGTCTTTAGGTCTATGAGCAATGTTGTGACTTGATGCCCAGTCTTGGTCCATAAAATTCCCGGTGGCCCCTGAATCCACCATGACAAAAATGGGCAATTCCTGGTCTTCCCAGGCTAGACAAGCAGATACAGAAAAATGACTAGAATGATCCCCACTGGGTTCTATGGATGAGACACTTAAACCTGAATTACCCGAGGTCCCAGCCTCACAGGGCCTCGGGCTCTCTAGTTTCCCGCCTTCTTACTCGGAGTGGGTTTAGTAGGGCAAGTTCTAAGAAAATGACCGGATTTACCACAGTAGAGACACAGTTTATTATCTCTTCTGCGTTGTCTCTCTTCGGAGCTCAAAGGGCCTCTAATACTACCTATTTGCATAGGTTCTCCTGCGTCAATTGGTTTCTCTGTCTCCATTTTCTTTTCCCGAAACACATATCCTTTGGTATCTGGTTTTCCTCTTTCTCTCCTTCTCTCTTGGATTCTGTGATCTAATTTTACCACTAAATCGATGAGGTCTGGGCACCTTTCGGGGGGATCAACCACTTGTGATAGGGCGTCTTTAAGGTCATCCCTTAACCCCCTATAAAACAAAGCGCTGTGCTTTTCTTCGGGCCAATTTGCCTCAATTACTAATCTGTGGAAGGTGGTAATATAAGTAGCTAGGGGCCGGATGTAGGTAGGGCAATACCGGTCGGAAACGGCTGAAAATACCGATTTTCGGCCGTTTCCGACTGGTATTTGGACATTGACATGTAGGGGTGTTTAAAACATACATATTCGGTAATTTTACCGAGCGGTAAAATTACCGAATATGTATTTTCAAATGTAGGTAGCACTGTTAACAGTGCTACAGGACTTTTAGGATTCGGTATTTACCATGTAATACTATTACATGGTAAATAACGAATCCCTGTGTACATGCACATCTGTGCATGTACACCTGTGCCATGTGGCACACAGACATGCCCTAAGGGCATGTCTGTGTGTCACATGGCACACAAGCCTGAAACAGGGGTGCAACAGGGTGTCAAAGTGACACCCTGTTCCCCATGTCAATTCGGTAATTTTACCGATTCGGTAATTACCGAATCGGTATTTGCTATTGATTCAGAGGAATCAATGGCAAATACAGATTCGGTATTTACCGAATCGGTAAAAATTACCGATTTTTTTTTATCTACATTTAATTTACCGATTCCTAAATACCGAATCGGTAAAATTCGGTATTTATGAATCGGTATATTAGAATTACCTACATCGGGGCCTAGATCTTTAGTACCCTGTTTCAATGATAATAATTCCGTATCCGCTGAATGAGTAAAAGTGTGCCTGTCAAATAATTTTTTCAACTGTCTACGAAAAGCTGAATAATCGTGTAATAAGGGATCGTTTCTCCCTATCAGTGGGATTGTCCAATTTGCTGCAGACCCTCCCAAATATGAAATAACGAAAGCAACCTTTGCCTGATCCGTGGGAAAACAACTGGCTTTGCACATAAAATGCAACTGGCACTGGCTAATAAAGGCAGCTAACCCAGAAGTATCACCCAAAAAACGTTCAGGCGGGGCCAATGGAATGGTCTGGGGAGTTGACACCTGTATCACGGGAGAAGTACTTGAACTAGCTCTTTCTCCCTCCTGGTCGGATCTTCTATCTCTTTTTAAGGCGTCAACTTGGGTTGCCAAAGACTGTGTTTCTAATTGTAAATTTCCTAACATGTTGGCTAAATCAGCCAGTGTGACCTGAGTCAGCTCCATGACGCTCGGGCAGAAAAACAACGTGGGCTTCGCGTTCTGTAAGGAGCCAGGTGGTGTTTCTGCAGGAGCGTCCGGAACTGATGACAAGCCCAAGCCCTTCCCTTCTACACCTCCTGTGTCTATCAAACCCTAGAACACAAGGGTGATATGGAGGGAAAGGAGGGAACAAAACAAGGAATGGAGGGGATAGACTCCTTTGACTGGAAGGAGGTCTTCTGGCTGACAGAACACCGTTACTAAAAAAAAGGAATGTTACAGTAAGACAGCACTCAAGCATAAAAGGAGTCAAAACACACACTGTTCTATTATGTCATACCTAGGAGGATACTTGAGGTCTCCCTGCATGTAGATGAAACCTTCTTCTTTTATTGTTCTCTCTACATCTGAGTGCGCTACTATTCTCTCCTGTGAATGTAAAGGTCTATCAGTAACAACTTATTTGGCAGTGGTTAGATCAAGTATATTCATGCAGCTTACCCTAATAAACTATCAGATGCAGGTGAAGTCTTAATATCCTTCTAGTAACTTGCACAAGCTGTAACATCAAGCAGCGGGCGAGAGCTGTAATGCATGAAGACTGTTATTCCTATACATATATATATATATATTGCCTTGTTAATAACGAAAAAGTAGCGCTGAGCGCCTGTACCTGCTCTTCTTGTCTATTTCAGCTGCAACGATTGCCAGTATACCAAACATATCCAATGAGTCCAAAGATGGAAAAAAATTGAAGAGGCAACCAACAAGGGAAGGGGATCAATAAGGGGCGAAGACCACAATTCCCAATATGCCTCTAGCGGAACCGCCCCAACCCAAGTCCGGCTGGCCGGCGGAACAGCAAGTCCGGCCGGCAAGCGGAACCGAGTGAGGACAGCCCGGCCAGCCCACGGGAACACCCAAAGGGATAGCGTGCCTTAAGGAGAAGGTGCGGGAGGAAAACAAACTTGAAAATGGATCCGGAACTTCGAAACGCCGCCCCGCACGAGCAAGGCTCCACAAGGTGGGAGGGAGCTCGAGAGCGGACAGAATAGACACGGGGCAATTCAGAACCCCAACAGGATCGAGGTGCAAGGATTCGGGACATGGTCAAACCCGAAGCAAAT
Organism: Lissotriton helveticus; assembly: GCF_964261635.1. Classification (NCBI taxonomy): domain Eukaryota; kingdom Metazoa; phylum Chordata; class Amphibia; order Caudata; family Salamandridae; genus Lissotriton; species Lissotriton helveticus. The sequence continues at coordinate 1,327,037,869 of NC_136067.1, read as the reverse complement.
AGAAAATGAGTGACACGGCGAAGCGGAAGTGACGCGGAAGACACGGACACTAGAACGTGAAGCGCCTAGTCAAAGGGAACTCAGGCTTTTATGACTGCCTGACCTCCTCGCGCATGCGCGGTACGGGGCAGCCATCTTGGATGGGACATCGGAGCTGGCAATCGTGACAGTGCTTACCAAACTTTTGAAAGGTAGCCATGACATTTTTAGCACAGTTTGGCTGTGTTCTGCTGAGTTCCTGGTTAGGCTCTCGATATAGGTGGGTAGTAGGTTTTATTGTTGTTCCCCATCTATTCACACTTTATTAAAGTGGTAATAAGCATTGACATGTATTTATAATTTCCTATATTTTTTTTATAGTTTAAGGAGAATTATGCATTTTCCAAATTTAAGTAGATTGGTTATTTCTCGGTATTACCACAGTACCTCTGTAGACTATTTTGTGCACATTTAAATGTCAAAAATAGAAAATACATTGTGGTAAAATATAGCGTAGTAGTGTAATTTACATTTTTAAGATTTCTTGTTTAAATTTATTTTAAGTACAGCTGTACTCTCTACATTAAAAAAAATATACATAGACATTTTATTCCCTACCTATTACCATTTTAATAAAGAGGTCGGAGGTAGGGGAAAATATCAAACTTAATACTTACTTGTATCTAAATGCATAACGCAGAACACAATCAAAGTGTACCTAAAACAGCATGGCTGCCTTTAACTTTTGTAAAGGCAGTCATCAGCCAATTACATAATGACTTGTTATCGCTATGTACCAAAGTACTTCTGCAAAATAACGTGAATGTCACAAAAATACTGCTGCCTCAGATATTACTACATATGTTATGCTTTATACTTAAAAAAATATTTATCCTACTTACTTCTAGTACCAAAAAGGGTAATCTACTCACCATAATCTATGCACCTGCCAAATGTAATTGGATTCCGTCCAGCCATTTTTGCACTATGCATGACACAAAGGTCTATGGAAAATACATTGGTCAAATAAATCTGTTAGGTGTGGCAAAGGTGGCAAACTAACCGAAAGGTTCCCCGTTCGCAGAGGTGTAAGACAGGGTTGCGTGCTCGCACCTACCCTGTTTTGTATCTTTGTGAACGGGGTAGTTGCCCACCTCAACAGGATTGCTAACTCTGATGCCCCAAAGTTGACTGGCAACAGGGTGCCTGCAATTATGTTTGCGGACGACACCCTGTTGCTGTCTAAATCCCCGATGGGGATCCAACGCATTCTGGATGGCTTCCTAGACTTCTGCTCTGAGCGGGGATTGGAAGTTAATCCCCAAAAAACTAAATTCATGATTTTAAATCCTAACGCCCGAAATAGAGCCCCTCCAAAGCTAGGAATGGTCCAACTAGAACGGGTCCACAATATTGAATACTTGGGCATTACTATAAATGAACATTTAACTTGGTCATCCCACCAGGCCAAAGTGACCATCAAACTGGCACAGTTGGCGGGTGGCACTTTGCGCCTGGCAAACAAATCAAGCTATCGACCACTTACCCCAATTATTCATATATACAAAACACAAGCGAGGGCAGGGGTTACTTACGGGGGTGAGCTGTGGGGCTACATTCAACATCCGAAGTTACAGGCCACGGAGAACAAATTTTTGAGACAGGTAGCTGCCCTTCCCCAGAGTACCCCACTACTTCCACTCAGATTAGATCTGGGTATTAAACCCATAACAGAGGAGTTGGGACTCAAACCCCTAAAATTTTGGAGGCGTTTGTGGTCCAGCCCAGATCTTGTAACTTATAGAGAGGAACTACAGGAATTCCTGGAACTAGGGAACATAAAGAAGATTCCTTGGTTGACCTATGTCAAGGGAAGGTTCGAGGAAATTGGGTTCCCAGAACTATGGACAGATCCTATTAATTCATGTACGAAGATATCAAAGAAGGTACTTGCGAGTGCCTACAACGACATGATGCTCACCAGAGCCTCCAACAACTCCCGTGAGGGGTCCCTGACAAAATCATTCCTGAAAATAAAAGACACCTACTCTCTCGAAAAAACACTGGACAATATTTCCCCTGCATTAACAAGGAAATTGTTCTTACAATGGCGCTACGGATGTCTTCCTCTAGCCTCGTTTACAGCGTCTTGGACAGCGTGCTTCACCGTGCCATCTTGCCCAATGTGTGCCCACCCGAAGGAGGACGACATGCACGTGGTCTTCTTCTGCAAGGGTTATGAGCGAAGCAGAAAATATTGGCTAGTTCCGATGCTCAGGAACCTGGGATTTAGATCTTTCCAAACTGCTTATAGAGTTCTAAAATCTGACCTCTCCCCTTATGTAGTTTTTGCACTTTCAAAATTTTTAACTGCATTGTGGGTTACCCGAACTCGAATGATGAAAAGATTGATATAATGGACTCCTCCAGCGGTTTTTCTCACTGTTTTATCCAACATTTAAATGAATTTTATCATACTGGATCACACTATGTTTAATAAGTTTTTAATTGTATGTTCTTGTTGCATCTTTTATGATCTGTGATCGAAATAAAGATTTTTGAATTTGAATTTGACTACATATGCATACTGCTGCCTCAGATATTACTACATATGTTATGCTTTATACTTAAAAAAATATTTATCCTACTTACTTCTAGTACCAAAAAGGGTAATCTACTCACCATAATCTATGCACCTGCCAAATGTAATTGGATTCCGTCCAGCCATTTTTGCACTATGCATGACACAAAGGTCTATGGAAAATACATTGGTCAAATAAATCTGTTTTGGGAACTCGCCCCCCTCTCTTTTCTGTGCATCCCTTTAACAAATCACCACAACATTTTCCTTCATCTGCCAATGTGGAAAAGAAAATAGGTATGGGAAGTTTTGTGGTGATTCGTCAAACAGGAGCAAAATTATTAGTATGCAAAAATCCTATCTCTGGCAACCCTAACTATAACTATAGGAATTTCTTTTACTTCTAGAAAAGGCCAGCATTGGTCTCTGATCCTAATGAATGCCTACGTTCGCCCAAACTTAGCATCAAGACAATCATTTGCAGAAGAAGTGACTGCAACAGTACTAAGAGTGAAAACAGGTCCTCCCAATCAGGAAATACTCTTATCTGGCGATTTCAACATGTGGCTAATGTCAGACTTACAAAAAAACGAGGTCACTGAATCAAACAACAGTATCTGGGAGATACCACCGCAGGCACGGCCAGGATGGCACAAGGACGACTCGAAGGGTCGTTCCCTGCAAGGCAACCTAGAAAATCTGGGACTTAGAGCCCTTAATGGGCGCTATTCCTTAGACAAGCCTCCTCGCTTCTCTTATTTATCGAAAAACGGTGCCTCATTAATTGACTACACCTTTGCTAGCCTCCCACTCTTTCATCTAATAACAGGCTATCGTCTTGGCAGCAGAACAGAAAGTGACCATTGCCCCCAAGAAATATCACTGAGGACCAGTCTAATTCAACATGAAGAAGAAAGGGGATTGCCATCCGAGAGCCACACAATCAACCTAAAACGAATCAAATACTCTCTCAGTAATTTTCATCAAGTAGCAACAGAGGCCAAACAAATTATCGAGCGCTTCAGCAAGTGCACGGACGATAAAATAGCTAACTGGGCTACATTTGAAATCGAACTCATCGACAGATATGCAAAACCAACAAAGTATGCAATCTTGATTGGGCAAAAGCAGTTGCCCCACTCAAATCTAGCGATACAATCTGCAACAAGATCTATGAATCGGGCATGGCGGGCGCTAAAAATAGATCCAATGGATGCCACAAAAATAACAAAATTGAGAGAGGCCCGCAGCTACCTTAGAAAAGCCAAAAGAGAGCAACGCAGAACACAATGGAATTTGTTTTGGGCTAGACTTCAGCATGATATTAAATCAAACAATTCTGCCAGGTTTTGGCGAACTATCAACAGCATATCAGGGCAAGTACCCAAAGTAGCTTCTTCTTATATATTGGAGTCGGAATGCGTTGATTTCCTTAATCTTCACTTTAACGATCGTAAAACAAAAATCTTACATCAGAATTTCCCCCTTGAAGACTATGCCGTACAGAAAGTGGTCGGTTGGGTACTTGACTTGAACATCATAAATCCCCTAATGAAGGAATCCTCCAACGATGATCAAAAAATAGAATCACCAAATGATTGCTCTTCGACTGGGAGCAGCAAAGATCTTGTAACAGTTCAGGAGCAAGAAATTTGGAAAACTGATTAAAACGGGTCGGAAGGACAGGGTTCCAGGTCCAGGTGGAGTTCCTCAAGCTTTGTTTAAGGAGGATGTAACCTTCTGGGCTGGGAAACTATGCATTTTATTCAATTCCATTCTGCAAAAAAACATCATACCGCCCTCCTGGCGGGGATCAATCCTCGCTCCAATCTTTAAAGGCGGGGACAAAAAATCCCCTGGGAACTACCGTCTCATTGCCCTAATCGACAATGAAGCAAAGTACTTTGCAGGAGTTTTGCTCAACTCACTTAGGGCATGGGCGGAGAATAACTCCATCATTCCTCCAAATCAAACTGGCTTTACAAGCAATACCGGAACCTCGGTCAACCTCATGACCCTTTCCTGCCTGATTGATCAGGCGGATTTCAGCTCCTGCCCACTCTACATGGGATTCATTGACTTCCAAGCGGCCTTCGACAACGTGAATAGAGCCAAGCTCTGGCAGAAGCTGTCTAGTCTCAAAATTCCAACTGATCTCCTAAGAGCCATACAACTTCTACATCAGGATACATGGGTCAGGATCAAGATCGGGGACGGCTCACGATTGTCATGCCCAATTCCAACGACAAAAGGTCTAAAACAGGGCTGTGTCCTAGCCCCGACACTTTTTAACTTATTTCTATCCGACCTTCCTGATGTTCTTAACAAGGTCAATTCACTTGCTCCCAATGTAACCGGTCTCTTGCTGTCAAACATACTATACGCCGACGATGTGGTTCTTCTTAGTAAAACAAAGATCGGCATGCAAAGGCTCCTGGACGCTACCTCTGATTACTCTAATAAGAACGACCTACAGATCAACGGTAACAAGACTAAAATCCTGGCGGTTCGACCAGTGAAAGCTAAGAAACTGTCTTGGACCCTGAATAAGGAAAGTATTGCAGAATCTAAGTGCCATAAGTACCTTGGAGTCAATTTTAACAACAACAACAGATATAAATCTCAGTTAGAAGAACAAAAAAGGAAGGGTGCAGCACTTGCCTTCGCAATTGGATCCATCCACAAGAAACTACAAGGCCCAACTTTTGCACCTGCCTTACAGGCCGCTCAGGCAAAAATCATTCCCACACTAACCTATGGTAACGAGGTCCTAAAAGGACTGGACAGTGTTCAATTGGACATAATAATTACAAAGATCTATAGAACAGTGTTCAAATTACCAACCCAAACATCACCGGCACAAATAAGGTTGGAACTGGGAATCTGCCATCAACCATTCTCTAGAGCCATGACTTTTCTTGTGTGCTGTCACAAACTGAGATCATCTAAGGAAAGCAGTATAGCACACCATCTTTGGGCCAGTCTCGATACGAACTCATGGCGAGCAGGAAACGATTATTGGAAAAAAGGCCTAACAACCTTGTGCCTAAATGATCTTTGGAGCATGCACGTAAGCCAAATGGAATTTAAACGGCTAGCGAAACTAAGCACGAAAAAGTTGTCAATAGTGGAAGACAAGGCACGGCTGGAAAAAAGAAGTCATGGGTGGCTGACTCTGCAATCCTATGCCCTGTTGATTCCACAGCAGTATTTAACCGTATCTTTTACTGCACGAACAAAATCAAAATTCCTAAAATTGAGACTGGGAGTTATTAATTTGTTGGCTCATTTCCCAAAATGGAAAAGAGAACATGGACGAGAACTTTGTCGACTCTGCGGGAATTACAAAGAAGACATTACGCACATTTTATGTCTTTGTCCAAAACTTTTGAATGAAAGACGGTTCCTTCTGAAGCACCTTTGGAACACAAATATGATCAGATCGTGCAGAGCAGCAGTTCTGGCATGCTTTGATCCCAGGAACACCAAATTAAACTGTGCCTTGGTAAGGTTCATGGACCATGCAGAAAAAAAACTCTGTGAGGGGCCAAAAGCCAGTGATCCTTCGTTGGCTTAAAGTTCTGGCAAGCTCCATTGGCTGTCCCTATCCACATTGGATTCAACTCAAATCAGTCTCCCCATTTTAAACGTATTTTAAATGTATTTTTACAAATTTCAAGATTCTGTATTTGCAATGATTTTCCTTTTAATCACGCAATAAAGTTCTTTATTATTATTATTATTAACTATAACTTCAGAGTGACTACCACCATTCTGTAATTAATATAGATAGATACACTCAACTTAAATATACTCATCTTGCACGGTAAAGGCATTGCGTGGTAAAGACAGCATTGTAAAGGTTGCCTCCCCTTATGGGGCACTTCAGTGACAATGACTAGATATAGCAGTACCCTTTTGTTGATCTTGCCTCACCACTGAAGGTTCATAGATATAATGATGTCTCTACTGTGATAACTAGCAATTTGGATACTGTGTTGGTTGGCCTGCTCACAGTATGCCCTGCACAGGAGCTTTCAGAGGCAGAGTTACTTAGCGCATGAAGAGGTGTCAGCCCCCGACAGGCAAAGTCCTGGTAATCCGTCACTCTCCAAGATGGTCTGCCTGGCTCACTGAGCTACCCTGGGGTAGTTCCCAAATGTTATGCACGGGACCGGTTTAAGTTTAGGACCTGGTTTGTTGGTGGCGCAAAATGAGTGGACTGGTCTCTTCAACGGCGCAAAAATGTTGAAGGGGATAGGATTTATTGCTGAAATGTGTTGGTTTTACCTCAGGAAGCTTAAGCGAAGCCTATCTTTTCAGTACCATGATGATAACTTTCTGGAGAAAGAGGGGTGGCCTGGTGGCAGCTTCTTTTCAACCATTGTTACATTAGGTCTCATGCTCAGTATGCCCATGAAATGACAGGGATTACAGAATTATCAGAGAATATATGATCTGCAAACAACCCTACAAGGTATGGCAGGTGTATGCCCATCCTAAAATACATCAAATAGCTATCAGGCTTGTCAGGAACTGCACCTCACAAAACACACTAGTGCGAAGATGCAGGCTGGCTAGATGGGGGAGGCCCCCATAGCTTTGTACTCTGCATATGTGAGGGATGTGGTTGTGATCTAACAATGACTGCAATGGCACACTCCACATAACATATATAGGTAGGCTTTCCTGTTTTCACTTTCTAGTTTTTGGTAAATTCAAGTAGGTTTTTCTCAGTGTTTTCCAGTGATTTCAATATCTTAAAAAACAGTGGTTATCAGTGGTCACACATTTTCACACCATTAATAACAGAAACAAATGTTTTTTCAGTGTTTATAGAATGTTTTGCTTTATTTTTGCTTGCTTTCTACACTGAATGTGCATGGTATATAGACAGTGTACGTACAGTGTATGTGAGGTTCAAATACATATTTACAAATCAAACTTATTGTAGTGCACTGTACAATACTTATTCAGTAAGTTTTTGGTTATACGCACTTGCTCTTTCCTTTCCATGTAAACTTTAATCTGTGCAAAGGTCCTCTCAGCATTGGCACTTGAGACAGGCAACGCCAAAACAGACAGTACACATTTTGCTAACTCTGGCCTCTTACATAGATTTCCATGCAAATACAGGTGCATCTGATGTTTGCGATTCTCTGGGACAGGCTCTGCAATATATACGTTGAACTGGGCACATATGCCCTCAGAGTTAATGAAGTGCTCAAAAATGAAGCAGTACTTTTCGAAGTCCAGAGAAAATGTGCCTTTACTGAAGGGATCTAGAACTTGTGCAGAGTACCACAGTGAGGCTTCATTGCTTTTAAATGCCATGGTTGGTGAAAGGACATTTCTATGCACCAATGCAAGCCATTTTTCATGCATTGTTAAATGAAATTTCCTGAATTGCTCCTCAACATTTCTTTGCTTACCAAATGGCAGTCTTTCAAACAGGAACATAGTGCAGTGCCAAAGTCATTAACAGTGACACCCAGCCTACTCTCAAGGAGATGTTTCACATCTACACCGATTATACTGAATAATTGGTAGACAAGGGTATTTTAAGACTAGTTTTTGTTATTATGTCCACTACAGCAGTCATGTTTTCCTATAAAAATCTAAGAATGCAGTAAAGGCTACTTTTTTCACATCATGCTCAATATGCGACCAAAGATCCTCACATTTCTTGCCTTTGGCATCATCACTAAGGAAAAATTCTGTAAACAGTCATCACATGGATAATATAGCATTCATGGCCTCTAGGACTGAGAACCACCGGCTACATGACACAGTTGGGATGACTCTTTATATGATGCCACACAAAGCACAAAATAAGTAACATTTGCGTTTAAGTTTGCACGCATAATGAAGAAGTGCACCAGAATGGACTACAAAATCAATAGCATTCTTCATTAACTCTGACAATTGTAAAGATGCTTCAGCATACCATCTAGCAAGTGGCAAGGATCTCTCACAGGGAAGCAATTCAGCTCAGGTAACAGTTTTGACAGGTGATCACACAACCTTTTCATATACGTAGCTGAATCACTACAAATACAAACAATATCACTCCAATCTTTGTTAAAATTGGTAAGAACTTTTTGCAGCCGTGTTAGACTTGGCCCCATTGGCCTGGGTCTCCCATCCATTTTTTGCTGTTGCCTCATCTGTTTTTGCTGGTCTAGATGCTTGGGCACTTTGCCACTGCTGTGCAGTGCCAAAGTGCAAGTGCTCCCTGTTGTAAATTGTTGTTATGGATTAGTGACTCCATGATTGGTTTTTTGATTTACTTGTCAGACCCTAGTACAGTACACCATGTGTGCCCAGGGCCTGGAAATCAAATGTTGCTGGTAGGCTTGCAGCACCAAATGGGCCACGCACAGAAGAAGCCTGTAAAATGTGACTCAGGCCTGTGTGCAGTCTGGGACTGCCATGTCGGCTTGGCCAGTGCACACACTTGCCAGTCCCTAAACCATCCCTTTTCTACATGTCAGTCACCCCTTAGGCCTAAGGTACCCATGTGAGCAGGGTGCATTGTATGTGAAAGGTAGGACATACCCTGATGTGTGTGGCATGTCCTGATAGTGAAATACTGCAGTTTTTCACTATTGCAAGGCTATCTGTTCCCATAGGCTAGATGGGCAGTTTGATTATAACATCTTATAAACATAACTGACCCTGGGGGCAAATAAAGTATAGTATGCCTGGACTCAGAATGTTAAAGTGCATATTTTAGTGTGGGTCATTTTTGCATTGTGTTTGAAAATACCACTTTTAGAACATAGGTATTTTCTTGCCTAACCATCCAGTGTGCCTTTGCTAGGTTTGTATATTGCATGTCTGGCTTGTGAGTGAGTGACAGGGGCTGGGAGAGGGCTGCGGCTCTGGCAGTCTGATGAGTCAGGGCTGGGCTGAATGGACCCGGGTTGAATTCAGAGTAGGGAGAGGAGATTTCCTTTGACCTGCCTGGGCCAGGTCTGCTTTCAATAATGCTGTCTCCACCTCCTGTCAGGAAGCTGCCCCAGTGAGGACACAACTGATTTTGGCTGGGTACAGCCACTGTCTACCTTCAGAGAACAAATAATTTGTGTGTATAAAAAAGGGGACCCAGACCCTATAACTTTAGATATCTTCTGGGAAATCGAGAGGAACCTTTGCCAGGGAGAAGAGCTGGAGAAGCTGAGGAGGATTACTGCCCCTGTGCTGTTTTCTGTTGGGGTTGGCCTGCAGTGGCTACTTATTGCCAAGGAAAGGAGAAAAGGACTTTGCTGTTGCTTTGTCATCTTGAGGAAGATCTGCAAGGGCTTGAAACTGAGCTTGCCTCCTGTTCTGAAGTCTCAGGGACACAAAGACTTCAGCACCAGCTCCCCTGAATTTAATTGCTGAGAATTCTAACCAGTAAAGTGGTGCCTGCTGCTGTTTAGGACCTCTAGAGACTGTTTGACGCTGGGAGCTGGAAGATTGACGTAATGAGGAAGAAGCGCGTCGCATCTGCACCTGCCGTGCGGCTGCAAAAAATCACGCATCGTACCGGACCGTCGCCTCACATCGAGCCACCATTTTTTCGCATTGTACCAAATCGCCACGCATCGAGGCACCACCTTGTTGCATCGTAACCGGAACGCAGTAAGAAACAGACGCATCCCCTCCTCTCCCATAAGGAACAGATGCATCACCTCCCCTGCGCTGCAGTAAGGAACCAACGCATCGCCTTCCCCGAAGCAAGGAACTGACGCATCACCTTCCCTGCGACCCTTTTGTTTGTTTTGCGTGACACATCTAAGGTACTGTAAGAGAAAAGCATTGCATTTACAACTTGCATTGAACTGAACTATTTCTACCATTTGAAAGCCTTATTTTAAGTACTGTATTGTGGTTTTTTTGTTTGGTCTTGTTTAGATAAAGATTACTTATTTTTCTAAACTGGTGTGGTGTTCATTTGTAGTGTTTTCACTGTGTTACTGTATGTGTTCACAAATGCTTTACACACTGCCTCTGAGATAAGCCTGTCTGCTCGTGCCAAGCTACCAAGGGGGTGAGCAGGGGTAATTTTAGGAGCATATCCTACTTACCCTGACTAGAAGCAAGGGCCCCCACTTGGACAAAGGTACCTACCTCTGCCAACTAGAGACCCCCATTTCTAACAAGCAATATTCCATGTTTTCCAAAATTCTGGTATCATGTTTTCACCACTATCTCAGATGCTTGGTGACCACTCTTTTCACATATACCTGTCACTACACCTTGCACTGAATGTTTAAAACTTGGGGTGTTTCACCTCCTATCAATACTGACGAACTAGAAAAAGGGATGATGTATAAAAGGGGTTTAACTATGCTCCGTCTGTGGGTAAATGTGATGGCACATATTGGGAAAGATTCTTATGAAACCAGCCATTTTACTCAGTGAAAGAATCAAACATTGCCAAAATATCAAATATGATTTTGATATTTCCTGATTTTCTACAGTTAATATAATAATTATAAAAGACCTGAAACATGCTTCTAAACTCTGTATCATTATACCAAAGTCCACAAAACTGAATAAAGCAAAAGGAAGAAACAATATTTTAGTGACATCCCCAACCAACAAAACTCAAGCAAAATAATGTTATTCCAGTCTTTCTTGCTGCTAACCTTGTGTAACAAAGTTACATCGTATTGACCACTTCAGGAAGAAATATAAATGACTCACACTCCTTTTCCTTTCTTTGAATGGAATTTAGATTGTGTTTGTGCAGGTGTGTATCACTGTTTATATGTTTACACTGGTGAGGGCTAGTTCCCTTATGGTGGGTTTTATTAGTTATTATAGGTTTAAACCTAACACAGGATAGCCTGCACATAGGACAGGTAAGGGAGGTAAATTGTATTACATGTTATCCTACTGGGTAAAAAAGCTACAATCGCATGCGTATATGGCCCCAACACAGACTGCCCTGATATATTCCTAGACATCTTGCATAAGATTCTTGAATATGGACATTCCACAGTTCTTTAGAGGGTGTAGGTGGAGGGAGAATTTAACATGGTAATAGATCCAGTTACGGATACATCCAACTTTATCAGTAGGCTACATCCACATGCAGCCCAACAGTTGCAGACTTTTATATCAGACTATGGCTTACTGGATATCTGGCATGTCAAAAACCCAGAGAGAGGCCAGCTAGGGTGCATGTGTCATCTGCTGTAACACCTGGTCAAGAACTGCCCACTGGCTGGTGGCTATAGATGCCGGTGCTTGGACCAGATGGGTGAAACACCTCCCCAGCATGCCTTCTGAACATGCACCTGTGTTGCTGGTAGTTGCCACAACTAGGTTAAAAGAACGGACGTTAGCTTGGCAGCTCCCACCAAATGCTCTTAAGGACCCATATTGAAAAATGAAAGCAAATCTGAAATCTTAGATTCCTTTGCCTTTGGTGTGCAGTCCTTGGGGTCCGCCTGTACCCTGTGGCAGATGCTTAAAGTTGTCATTCTCAATGCATTTATGTCCAAACAAATTAGGGTGTTTTGTATATTACAGGCGCTACTTAGCAACCAGGAAAATGAGCTCTGAACACTTGAGTTTCAGTACTTTGCCTTAGACGAGGTATGAATCTTGAAGCAACTTAGAAATAAACTGGGACACTACCATGAGACTGCCACCAAGGAAACCCACTTTCACTATAAAGAGTGCACCACCAAGAAATATGGGTGGGTGACCATGCCAGAGAAACGTTGGCTAATATGCCGAGTAAAAAGCAAGCAAGCACTTACATCACTGAAATCCTAGATAGGGCTAGCCGGCCATGTCTTGCTACAAACTATATATATCATGCAAACAATATCAAACTATTATGCTACTCTGTACCAGTCGGCCCTGGATATGGACCCAGGAGATATTCAGGATCTTTTTAAGTAAGAGGTAATCCAACTTCTGTGGCTGAGTGATCCACATAGGAAATACCTAGATATGCCTTTTGATGTGAAAGAAAGCAAACACATAATCCTGAGCGTGCCTGGTGACAGAGCTCCTAGGCTGGACGACCTCACTTTGCATTTTTAAAAGAAAAATGTACAAACAAAAACTCTTCACTTGCTCGCTATGTATGAAAAGGATATAGCAACTGGGAGACTCCCTCTGAGATGTGCTAATTGTCAGTATTTAGAAACCTAATAAACCACTGAATCACTGGACCCCCAACAGAGCACTCTCTATGGCCAACATTGACAAAACGATCTTGTCAAAGTTAATTGAAAGAAGGATACTCCCCCCTTCTCCGTAGTTTTGTGTGACCTGATCAGTCTGGGTTTATGCCAGAGTGCTCCACAGCACACAACCTGCATACTCTATTTGTGGTGCTACACTAAATTATCCCGCAGCTGAAAGCTGAAGCTATCTTTTTAGAAGTTACTAAGGACTCTTTGATTCACTGGAATGCCCATATTTGTTCTTACTGTTGGAATGGCAGGGATTTCACAGGAAGTTGATCCAGTGGATCAAACTTCTAAATGTACAACCCATGGCTCAAATATCTGTAAATATGATACCATTGCCCCAATTTGCTACTGGTCGAGAAACCCGGCAGGGGTGCTCCTTATCACCCATCTTATTTGCTACTGCAACGAGGCCTGCGGCTGACCCGTTGCGGCAACATCATGTGTAGTCTCCTTGTACACAGGTGATATGGCAGTCTATATGAGTGAGCCAGAGACTCATATCCCTTCAATATTGCATACATTTCTTAAATTTGGTAGAATTTTTGGCATACCCATCAACTGGTCGAAATCAGTGGTATTCCCCTTCATCCTGTTACACTTAAATCTGATCTTGAATTTCTGCTTGGAAGGGCAGAACCCGCTGTCAAGTACTTGGAATCTAGGTGAGTAGAGCTATTGATATTTTATGGCATGAGAACTATGGCAGAATTGCAACATGGTTGGAGTAACGAGTACCGATCTGGGATAGATTGCCCTTATTCATGGCTGACAGGATATCAGTTGCTAATATGGTGGTCCTGCCCAACTTACTACAGCTCTTCGTAAACTATGGCTCTTCGTAAATATTCTGATCCCATTGACAACAATCTTTTTTACAGGATCAGATAACTTATAATTGGCTTGGCCTGGGGGGAAATCAACCAAGGAGGTGGTGCTTATCCTGTCATATGAACATGGAGGTCTCTGCGTGTAAGACTTCAAAACTCTACTTTTATTGTGCACAGGCCCAGTTCGTGCACAAATAGTTCCATCTGACACTATACCAACTGCTTGTTGTGGTCAAAGCAGATAACCCCCTCCCCATGAATGAGATTGATACTTTGGACTGCATGGTATGGGCCTGGATATGCCGTCAGTCAAAACTTGACTGTTTATGGCTGAGCAGATTATTGGGCCAGAACCTGAAGATGCCCCTCACAACTGATATGAAAAATGGGGCATTAGATGACCCACATGAACTGGACAGTACTGGGAGATTTACCACACTTCGGTCAATACAAGACACCACTACCTGACGCTTGACATGTGCCTTTATTATCAGCTACGTGCCACATGTAGAGAGCTGCAGAGCACATTCCTGCAGCTGCCTTTCCAACTGCATGCACTAGATGCAATCTTGTCCTTTGATTCTCCCACGAGACTGATCACTCGCCTTTACTCCACCATGCAAGATAAGGCAGCAGTGGCTAACCTAAGGGAAAAATGTCAATATCAAGAGCAGTCTAGCATTCAATTCTCACAAGACCAATGGCATTTTTGATGGGGGCAGATAGCAGTCTTGTGGCTAAATTGCAGGCTACGTCTGATACATGTCAAAGATCTTCGTAACATATAAAAACACCCCTGTACAACTAAATAAAACTGGATGGCAAAATAGCTCATGGAGCGCATGTTGTGGCATGGACTACACAGACTTTTTACATTTGGCTTGGTAATGTCCAGAGGTGGTCAAATTCTGGTCCCTGGTATATGATAATATTGATGAAGCCATGGGTATCAGAGCACAGCCCTGCCCCCGAGCACCACCATTAGGATATTGCTAGAAATTGGGCCTCTAGTTGGCGGGTGACAGAGGTTTGCACAATGTCCAAGTAGGGACCACAATTCTACTCAGGGTAAGTCAGATACACAACCTAAATTAACTTGTGCTCACCTCCTATTAGCTTGGCACAGAGCAGGCAGGCTTACTTTAAGAGGCAATATGCAAAGCATGTGTACAACATTTTAAATTACAGTAACCCCGGTGAAAATACCACAAAAAGACTCCACCCCATTTTAGTAAAACAGACCATATTTATCTGAGTAAAACAAGACCAAAACGTCCCAAATCCAATTAGTAGAAGTAGAGATGATTTTTTTAAGATTAAATCCAAAAACAGTGATTCTAAGTCAATAACGCTAAAAGGTTAATGAAGATCGTGCTAGATGGGGGTCAATCCAAAGTTCAGGCTGACCACAATGGAGGGCAGGCTGGCTACAGGACCCACGCAGGGCCTGATGAAAAAGTACCTTTGTATGGAGCAAGCATTGACATCAAAGACTCGATGCTTCATTTCCGATTCACGCAGTCGAGTTGAGCCTTACAGTCGGTGGCAAAGGGTCGGCGCTGTGCTGAAGTTGAGCCTTGGAGAAGCGTCTTTGGATTGGCACCGAGTCGTCGCTGAACCTTATAGTCGGGTTCTGCGTCATCATCTAACTGGCACTGCATCGGAGGGCATTGCATCAGTTCTGAATAGCACAAAGGTGTCCCTGCATCAATTTTTAGCAGAAAACAGCTGCAGAACCCACTGCTGAGTCCTAGGATTGGAGGGGGCACCTCCATCTAGGGTAGGACTCAACGATGGCAGAATCCAACAGCACCAGCAGAGTTGCAAGAAGTCTTTTGTGACCCTGACACTTCAAAGAAAAGGAGGCAAGCCAACAAGCCTTTGGAGAAACATGAGTTAGAGGATGAAGAGAACAGGTCCCGCCCTTCTCACTCCAGGCAAAAAGCAGCAGGCAGAAGGCCAACACAGCAGAGCAGGTCGCAAAGTGGCAGTCCCCCCTACTGCCCAAAAATCAACAGGCCAAAACAGCAATGCAGTTAGCAAAGTGGCAGTCCCTCCTCCAGCACATCAGCTCTTCTTCCAGGCAGGCAGAATGTCCTTGGTTCCAGCAAATTTTCTGATTTGGTGGTTTCTGGGGTCCAGTACTTAATCCCAAATGTTTTTTTGAGGTGGGAGAGAGTTCAAAGAGGCCTTAAAGATCACAAGGTCTCTGGCTTTCCTGCCCAGCTCCAGACTCATTACAGGGGGGTATGCAGCTCTTTGTATGCGGACAGCCACAACCCTATTAAGGTGCAAGTGCCAGCTCCTCACTTCCAATCTACCTTAGGAAGGCCCATCAATCTGGTGATGGACCATCAGGATGCATATGTCACGCCCAAGCTACCTTTGTGTGACTGTCTAGAAGGATAGAACAATGCCCAACTGTCACCCAACCAAGATGTGTATTCAGAGACAGGCAGAGGCCCAGAATGGTTAAAGTAAGAAAATGCCAACTTACTAAAAGTTTAATGGGGGACAGGAGCCAACCCTATTGGGTACCACACACAACTGGGAAAGTTGAGGAAAGCACCCCATTCACACTCACTGATGCAGTAGAGGCCTGATATCGTAAGTCAATCCATCAATGGTACTTGGGGCCAAAACCAAACCTCTGTGGCATCTGGTCGAGGTAAGGACAATGTATTGTTTCAAATGCCGTTTCTGCCCTACGTTCCACCTCTGACATCCAATTGTGCAAACTATGAAGATTAAGCCTAGTGGATCTACCAGTTATGAAGCCCGAATTATCTTGGTGTATGAGCCCTTTATATGTTTCACAACGATATTGGCGTGTTGCAGGTAAGAAGGGAGTATCGCTTCAAGAATTTGTCCGGAAGACGGCTGGGCTCCAGCATTTTTGCAGTTTTTAAGTTACCAATATTTGCCCGTACCTCCGGCATGATGTACCCTTCTAGAGTTTGTCGGTCTTTGGCAGGGTCCACCGGAAATACTATCATGTCGAAATAGGCCTCTATGGCAGCAGTATCTGCCAATGGTTTAGCACTATAGAATGAGGTATAAAACCGCACCAACGTCTCCTTAATATCAGCATTTGATGAGCAGGAGGTCCCATGTTCATCTACAACACACTTAACCCAGCGTGACCTAACTTCTCTCCGACTGAGCCAGGCAAGCAGTTTGCCCACTTTACCACGTGTCGTACAGCCGATGCTGCATGGCAAACTATTGTATCGGGGTACCAGGTCTTGATACTCCTTCCGCAGTGCCTCCAATACGCGGAGGACATGTGGATCTGTCTGGGCTCCAAATGACCCCTCTAGGTTTTTGAGCAGATGCTCAAGGCCTTCTACCGCCTCCATTGCTTTATGCTTCCTATGTGCCAGTATATTCTGCTGTCGAGTAGGACAATTGTATAAGCCTCCCAAAGTGCCACCACCAATTCCACTGGTCCCATGAATTACATTTCCATCCCATGGACTGGTGAGAGTCCCTCACTCGCAGCACTCCCCAAAGGGACGAATGTTCTAAGAGGCCACATGCTAGGTACTCCACACTATCCACTTCGGCCAACTCTCCCACCGGAGCAAAGATAAAATCTATCTTGGAGAAAACCATGTGTGTCCGGGAGAAAAAGGAATAACCTCTGATTTTCCGGGTGCCGCAGTCTCCACAGATCAGAAAGCCCCAGGGAATTTGCAAACCGTACCAAGTGGGTACCAGCAGGGTCATCTGCAAATACTCCAAAGCGGTCCATCACAAGGGTCACAACGTTGTTAAAATCACCTCCCACTATGTGCAGCGTAGAGTAGGCCTCTAACAGTATGGATGGCACCTCCTCCAGCACAGACCACTGAAGATGAGAGGGTGCATTTACATTAACCAGTGTGATTGGTATCCGTCCCTACACACCCTAAACTCCGACATATCGCCCATATCAATAAGTTAACGTCCTCAAAATCTGAAATGGGGGGGGGGCCTTTATTATCAGTATGGCCACTCCCGATGAGCCAGTGGTAAACCCGGCATGTGCTAGTGCCCAACAAGTGCGTCTCCTGTAGGAAGACTGTCTGACTTGAGACATTGAATGTACTGCGCCACCAGGCCCCGCTTCACACTACTACCCAGCCTGCTGACATTCCATTACATAAGTGAGCACTGCCTGCCGTTTAGTAGTCTACCCTGCATCATCAGCTGTTTGTGTAGCGATGACCAGGTCACCTCCTATTCACTTGTCAGGGATCTCATGTATGTGTCCTTCCACAGGAAACAAAACAAAAACAACTAAACCAACTAAAAATAACACCAACACAGCCATCCCATTTACCCCACCCCACCTACCACCGCCCCCAGTGAGTGTAGAACAGGTCAACTGGACAACCGCCACACAGTAAGGCAAGAGAGATCCGTCGCCCTCCCACCAACAAATATATTACTGAATTTTTATGCCAATCAAAAAATAGGGAAAGCAAGAAATAAATGGAGGCGTATCACACCAAGGAAAGTCAAGATTGAAAGAGGGAAGCAAGAAAAAGGGAGAAAGAAGGAACAGAGGTGATAAAGAAAGAGAGGAAACAGGAAAAACGGGGGGAATGGCAACAAGGGCATCCGCCATCCTGTAGTGCATGCCACAACATCTGCTCTCTACAAAGTTTGAGGTCTACAGATCGCAGTACATTAAGACCCCCAGTATGTACAGGGAGAGCCACGCTGCTCCAGCCGCAGGGGCAAGGCATCAATTCACTGCAGTTCAGCTGCGAATGTTTCATTTCTGTGATCTGTTTCATGGCTCCCTGGTCCTCATCGAAAACCCCTGATCTGGATCCAAATTTGACACTTTCCTGTCACCTCAGGAGTTACCGGCCAGATAGATTAGGTGCGTCTTCGACCACCTCTGAGCCACTGTCCGCAGATGTTGTGACCACCTCTACCAGCAACCTTGTCTCTTCATGTTCCAGTCGCAGTCATTCCACATCAAGCATGCCTTCCTGTCTGACCACTACTCGGGTGTTCGAGCATGCCTCCCTTCTATTGCTGCCGTAACGCCACCACACAGCATCTCTCCGATGAGAGCCAAGTGACCATCTGAGATTCTCCCCCACTCCAGGTACAGGGATTCTGCCATACCCTCTGAATTCCAGCCAGTCCCACACCTCCTACGGGGTCACAAAGAACTGTGACTGTCTCTCATGAAGAACCTTTAACTTTGCGGGGTATAACATATTTCAGTTCCATGGCTCTCGGTTTTTGTTGGACTCCCCCAAATGTTTTATTGTATTTGGTGTACATGCGGAGTATAGTCCGGAAAGATCTGTATAGTGTGATATACAAAGGAGGGGTTGCCCTGGTGACAGACAGTCTGCAGTATTGTATCTCTGTAGTTGAGGATTCTGGCTATTATAGTTCTTGGTGGCCCCCGTGTGATTGTGGCGGCACCAAGACTCTGTGTGCACGTTCCACTAGAGCGACTGTCAATAGTGATGAACCTGGGAGCGTCCTTTGGAGCCATTGTTCTAGAAGAGTTTGGGGCCTTCCCCTCCACTCCCTCGGGGACAGCCCTAAGAGTCCTTTGCTCGCATCTCGAACCGCTGCATGGGAGCCATCAGGGTGGCAAATGTGGACTGGAGAACCTTACATTCTTCCAGGGGTTTCGCAACGTGCTGTTCTGATCTCTCAGCCATTTTATTTGCAGGTCTAAGCGCAACAGATTTACGTCCATAGATACGGAGCCCATCTTAGCCTGAACGTTGGCAGTGGAAGCCTCGATCACAGCCAGAATCTGCGCTAAGGTGGGCCCCTGTGGGTCATCTAAACACTTTGCTGCGCCCGCAGCAGTAAACTGATTCATCTTGGTCTCCTGAGATCCCCGAGAGAACTTGTCCTTCTGTGGAAAAGTAAATTTTGCCATGTTCTGTGTCCCTACGTGTTCCCCATCTTATGTTATGTGTGCATGATTAATATGCATATGTATTCCCCATGTTCGATTAAAGACGCAATTACAGTTGTGTCCATCTCTAGTATGCCAGTTTCCAGTTCTCGTGAAAGCTACGAGTATTAGGCCTATGTAAAGCTACGTTGCCACGTTTCCCAGTGTGCACGTTATTCCATCGTAAAGTCCCCGTTTCTAGGCCTCAAAAGGGCCTGGACACCAGATTCAGCTCCTGTCTCCTGAGCCCTCGCTGAGGAGCGATACAGCCCCCACCTGTATCCTCGACCCTTCACTTACTTCCTGCCTCGCAGTGCCCGGCTCGGTCTGGCTCTGCCTACGAGTCTGCCAAGAATATGTTATGATTCTAGTTATCAGTCCAGCCCTCCTTCTCTGCATTCCTAAGCTACTGAATCGCATCAATAGTTTCCGTCATCGTCTAGCCTTTACGTCTCCATGTAAGAGAAATACTGTATTAATGGTCATTTAATATTCCTCAACACGCACTACATGTAGAATAATGTATGCACCAGTCTTAGAGTCTGTTAGCCTTTACCCCGATAACTTTTGGATTCTACCAACATGTTCTCTAAACATCAGATACTAGATAGTGGTAGGTACATGTTGCCCTGACTCTCCAGACTTCAGTCTCTGCTCCTAGTGCAGAGTTCATAGCCCCCAGCTTCTCCTAGTAACACGTCATTGTCAGTTTGCGCGCACCATTAGGTTAGAGGTCCCGGCTCCTCAGGTAGCCCCCTCCATGTTTCCGCCCCATTTATGACATATTCTGTTACGTTTACATCACATGTCTATGTACACGCCTCTTGTTACACCCACTTTCACCCTTATCTTTCGCGACTGCTATTGACCACACCCACTGCTCCGCCTACTGTATTCATTGTAATGCAACTGTTTTAGTATATATGCTTGTGTACTGTTATTAAATGTTAGCGCGCTCATTCCCTGTCCCCCCTGCAGGGCCCTGCCATCCTGTTCCCGTGCAGGTTGTCCTGTTCCTGTCCTTTATGCTGTATTAAACCTGCAAACTCCTACTACCTCGAATCTTGACTCTTATTTATTGAGCTATCTGTTATTCATATATTCATTCAAAAATAGAGGTATTATTTATTTATTTACCACATAATGGCGCCCGAATAGGGACTTGCCCTTTCCCCACGCGCCGGTGAAGCCACGCCGGCCCCCTGACCCTCTGCAGCCGTGACGGAACCATACCGTGCACGTGCAGATATTTCTGCTTCAAGTATCCCTCAGGCCCACGGAGGAGACGGAGGTGGCGGTCCAGCATCCAGACGAGGCGGTGGAGGAACGCGGCGAGTCCCGACCAGAGCCCAAGCCGAGAGTCCAAGGTCCGAGGTATCCGGAGGCCCACCCGTAACAGAAGTCCGAAGTTCGTCCGTCCGGCGTCGAAGCAGTCCAGTCCAGTCCGAGGCCTTCCGTTCTTGCTGCCCGGTGAGTACCGTTGCTGGGGTAGTATCTAGACAGGGTCAATCTAATTGTCTCTGGTCCGTGGGGTTTGGTGGTACACAGATCCCAAAACGAAGTGTCCACTTCGGTGGATGCGGGTCCTGACGTGTCTCTTTATGAGACCGGTGAGTTTCGTACTGTTTTAGCAGTGCATCTAGTTTCTGTTCTAGTCAGTTCTGTTCTCGAGAAAATTCATGTAATCTGTTTTCCGTATTCAAGGTAGTATTCTGTTCGAACTGTTATTTTAAATGTTTTTCATGTATTTTAATGTCGTGGTATGAATGTGGAGTAATTATCGTGTTTATTGTGTATTGTAATTACGTATTGTGTCTAGGTTACAGTTCAGTCATGCCCTTATTTTCTAAATTACGTCAGTTAAAAACCAGAAAAGGTCTGCTAGAAGCAGCAGTTCCTGTCCCGCCTAGGGACAGTCCAGGTCATTTTATGTATCAAAAGCATGGCATAAGTGCCATATTATATCTAGATTTATGGGTAGAGTATACCAAACAGTTAGAGGAAAAGTATAGATGGCCCGTATCAGGCACGTGGGATGCCGAGTGCATCATGCGAGTAGAAGAAGCATTATGGAAAAAGAAAGCCAGACAGTCACAGAAAGATGCCATCGAGTTATGGCGCAAAGAATCTCATAAACGAACCGAAAAAGAAATCAGAAAGTCAGAATTAAGTAAAGAATCCTTAGAACGAGCCCAAGAAAGGGAATTAATCGAGATAGGTGAACGAGTCAAAACCGAACAGTCAGATAGACAGAGGCATGCCCTTATTAAGGGTATGTATCCTCTTCTTGCCGAGGGCTTGCCAAAAGCAACCCCGGAGGCATCCAGTAATTTTCCGCCACCATTAGTTCCGACCAAGCTACGTCACAAACCGACCGCAGCTGATATTTTCATCTCGTCCTACTTGGACGACACAGTTCCAGAATATGCAAATCCTGTTCCGCCAGTCCCTGTAAATCATGTAATTCCTGCTCCTCCAGACACCGGAGTACCTGCCACGGTACCCCCGGTTCAGCCTACATTACAATTTCCCGCCGCGCCAGTACGAAGAGTATCAGTCGACGATTCCAGTTTAGGGGCCGCAGGAGGAGGTCCTCCTGGCACCCCGCCACCACACCAACGAGTAACGTTAGTCGAGTTACATGAATGTGCGTTACAGCGTACGCCCAAATATAAGTCCGTTGCAGACATCCGACGAGCTCTTACTGAATGCCGTTATGATCCAGTTGCAGGTGATGATAGTACAGTTATATATTCCATCCGTGTAAGACGGGTGACCGGGTATTTGGACACCCTACCAGATATGAAAGAAGATCTAGACAGAATATATCGTTTCATCCGTACAGGGAATGATCCAGAAAGTATTGGCGAAGCCATGTCTCAAAGGAAAGCTGAAATCCAGCTCATGCTATTAAAGTTTCTGATTAATTGTTTAATAAGGGAACAAGACTATCCGTCCAAAGATCCGAGCGAAATGAGAATCCTGACAAGGTGGAGTGATAATATAGCCGAGGGTAAGCACAGAACTATCAGTAGTATAGAGAGTATGTACAAGAAAATTCGTAAGGAAATAATAAGGTTACACGAACAACGTAAAGCAGCACAAGTAAGCGAGAAAGAGAATGACTCTCCTACGGAAGAGGTAGAGGACGAGAATCCCGCTAGAATAGCGTATGTAGGAAAATCTAGATTTCCAGACCGCCATTTACGTCTAGAACACAAGTCAGTTTTTCATCATCCAGCACCAGAACAAGGTTCTCCAGAACAAGTATTTCAAGCTACCGATCACATTCTGAAATCACAAATCGGTTATAGTGAGTTAAGTACTATGCATGAACAAGAACTAGTCCGATCAGCAGTCCGATGGATTACTGATTCTACCACTTTTCCAGATGAAATAGTGGCACAAATGTTTCTGAAATTGCCCCCAACCGAGCAGCGACTGGTGGGTATGTACATGATCCAGCACCTCATTACATTGTATGAGGGTCAACATTCTGATCCAGGTCCGTTACACGATGTCCTGAACGAGTTACTCCAGTATAGATGGAAAGGTTTAGGTACCGATTTAATTAGTGTCATTCTAGAACAGCGCCACAAATATAGTATGTTTTTGAACCCGCATTTTGTTCATGTCTCACCCCCAGAAAATAAACCGTTTTACATAGATAGACAGAACCCGTTACGAGAAGTACACCCAGTCAGGACAGCAGGTGGTGAAATGCAACGAGTGTTTGTTTACACCCCGATTACAAAGATGGAACTCTTAGAAATGAAGAAATTAATTCCTTGTCACGACAAAGATCCAGCAGGGTTCCACCGAGAATTAAAAGACATGCTCCGTATGGGAGAATACACTTATCCAGATATTATTAAAATGTTAAAAGTCCTGTTGCCCGCAGGGGTATACGAGAAACTCAAGGAAAAAGATTGGGAGGTGGGAGAGAAAAAGATCGATTGGGCAGTTCTAGAAGCTGAAGATAAGATACGCGTACCAGGTACCGGTCTTGGAGAGAAATGTAAAGAATTACCAGAACTGTTAATACAAGTTTTGCCCAGATTATTAGCCACTAAAAAGGAAGACTGGGATGCAATCTCAGCATGTGAACAGAAACAAGACGAAGACACTAGTGATTTTTATTCTAGATTTGAGAAATGCTTTATTATAAACAGTGGCTTGAAGACAAGTAGCGAGTCATACCCTCATCTTTTTGTTACTAAACTAGTCGAGAATTCAAGTCCACAAGTTAAGAATCGAGTTTTGAAAGTCGAAAGTACGTGGCAAGCTAGTACTCCGTCCCAGATGTTACAGATGCTCCAGTACCACCAGAATAGAATCAGAGAAGAGCAAGATCATGAAAGAAAACGTATGAAAGACACGAAAATGAAAGTACTAGTTGCACAATCTGTTCCTCAAGACAGTCAGAAGAGGGGTACGAATCAAGCCAGTCATCCTGCAGCTCCCGTTAAAGGGACATGCAATTATTGTAAACAGCCAGGTCATTTTATAAACGAGTGTGCAGTTCTGAAACATAATATAGCTACTGGTAAGACTAAAGAAAGACCACGTCCGCCTAGACAAGAACAAGTTTCACAGACTTCTCAGCCACAGAATGCACAACAGACAGTTTCAGCACCGCAGCCTATTGCTGCAACACAGCATGTTACACAGCAGATGTATCAGTATGCACAGTCCGAGTATCCAGAGTATCAGCCATATTCATGAAACAGCCTAGAGAGGGAGGTAGGCTTGCCTCTCATCGAGATTCCTGTAGATCAAGAAGGTCCCTATGTTCATAGTCAAGTACTAGGGAAAGACAGAAAGTTTCTGATTGATACAGGGGCAAGTAGGACCACCATTAGTCACGCCGAAGTTCCAGGGGCTCCGCTCTCAGGCTCTAGAAATGTTTCCCTTGGATTTTCAGGAAAGCCTATTGTAAACGAGATATCTAAGCCAGTTACTCTAGAAGTAGGTCCATTGTCCCGCACTACTGATTTGTTACTTACAAAGTCATGTCCAGAAAATTTGTTAGGTATTAAGACACTGACAGAATTAGGTGCAGTCATTTGCTGTTCCCCAGAGGGAATACGATTGTTCCTACGTGACTTCAAGGGTCACTATGTATTACGAGATTTTGATCCGAGATTGTCCAATGTTCCGCAGCATCTATGGGCGCAAGGTCCGACTGATGTTGGTTATATGCAAATCACACCCCATCGTGTGACTCTCAAGCCAGGTGTAGTCCTGCCACGAATCAGACAGTACAGATTGCCACCTGAGGCTGTAACAGCCTTATCCAAAATTATTGACGAGCTCATGGCTCAAGGAGTAGTTGTAGAAACTGACTCCAATGTATGTAATTCTCCGATCATTCCAGTCATAAAACGTACTGATCCAAATGCACCCCCAGTATATCGATTAGTGATTGACCTTCAAGAACTCAATAAATGTATTATTCCCCAGTACCCAGTTGTCCCAGATATTTCATCCCTATTGACAGCCATTGATTCCGAAGCGTCATTTTTCACAGTCATAGACCTCAAGAACGCGTTTTTCAGTGTCCCCATTCATCCAGACAGCCAGTTTCTTTTCGGATTTTGTTTAAATGGAAGAAGCTATATGTTCACACGAGCTCCTCAAGGTTTCACAGAAAGTCCTAGTATTTACAGTCAAGCACTTAAGAGACAACTAGACAACATTCACATGCCAACTGACACTGCCCTGCTCCAGTATGTCGATGATCTACTGATCACAGCCCGTTCTGAACGTGCTTGCGAGCGAGCATCACTTACAGTCTTGTATTTCCTTGCCGAGATGGGGCACAAGGTGTCCCCTTCGAAGCTTCAATTCTGTGTCCAGCAAGTGATCTACTTAGGCCACTTACTGTCCAAGAGGGGTAGGCAGTTGACACCCGACCGTATTCAGTTAATAGCGAGTCTTCCTCAGCCCAAGACCCAGAAGGAGGTACGTGCTTTTATCGGCCTTACTTCTTATTGTAGACAATGGATTCCTCAGTATGCATTTCTAGCTAAACCACTGATACAGTTAACGACACAGGAGGCAGCCATATCGACTGTCCTCCCTTGGACATCTGAACATACACTTAGTTTTAATGAGTTAAAGAAAGCTTTATGCCAAGCTCCAGTTCTAGCTACACCGAACTACAGTAAGCCTTTTACACTTTTCGTCACAGAACGTGAAGGTACAGCATTATCTGTTCTCACACAAGATCAAGCAGGACAGTACAAGCCCTGTGCTTATTTTTCGAGCACACTAGATCCTGTAGCCCAGGCTCTGCCTGCGTGCCTCAAGTCAGTTGCAGCCACAGCACTAGCTATCAGACAAAGTGATTCCATAGTATTAGGACATTCCTTGACAGTACAAGTTCCACACTCTGTGGAAGTTCTTTTAAACCGAACACAGACTCAGCACTTGACAATTGCACGTTTAACAGGTTATGAATTGACACTGTTCCAGCCACACATAGAAATCAGACGCTGCAACGTTCTAAATCCTGCTACACTGTTACCATCAGTTAATTCGAATCCTGCCACACACGACTGTGTGGAAGTAGTTAACATTATGACAAAGCCAAGACAAGATCTGACAGATATTCCATTACCAGATCCCGACCTGACACTTTATGTGGATGGTTCATGTATGAGTACATGAGAACTAGTAGCCGCGTATGCAGTGACTACTGACACTGAAGTTATAGAAACACACCGTATTGACACCCTGTCTGCTCAAGCAGCAGAGCTAGTTGCTCTGACACAAGCCTGCATACACGCCAAGAACCTGAAAGTCAATGTTTACACAGATTCACGTTACGCATTTGGAGTCGTACACGACTTTGGAGTGCTCTGGCAGGAGAGAGGTTTCATGACTTCTCATGGAACCAAGATTCAGCATGGTCTCCTTATTCAAGCTCTGTTAGATGCCATACATTTACCGACATCTATTGCTATCATGAAGTGCAAAGCACATACGAAAGTTACAGACATTATTTCTCAAGGTAATGATCTAGCAGATCGCACAGCCAAGCTTACAGCACAGACTCCAGACATTTCAGTTAATCCGACACAGACACATACTCCAGATCCGACTACATGTATGACAGTTAAGGACCCTACTCAAGATGTCATAGATATCCAGTTACATGCTACTCCCGATGAAATCAAGAAATGGTCCGAACAAGGAGGGGTCCAGACAGATCAGGGATGGGTAACGAAGGGTAGAGCCGCCACATGGTTTCTCCCCGACTCTATGGTTCAAGTCATTATCAATACCGCACATAGTCCAGCACATTTAGGAGAAAAAGCTATGTTAGACAGTATCCAGAACATTTGGTTCAACAAGCATTTACGAGCTGCAGCCAAACAGAAAGTCCGTACCTGTATGATATGTTGCCAGTTTAATCCAGGTAAAAGTGTCCCGGTGGAACAAGGTGGATTCCAGCCCCCTGACCACCCTTTTGAAGTCCTCCAGATGGATTATATTCAGATGGAGCGATGTCGAGGTTTCAAGTATGTCCTTGTAGTTGTATGCGCTTTGTCCAGGTGGACAGAGGCATATCCAGTCCCAGATTACACAGCCGCGACCACTGCCAAGCAGTTGGTTCATGAATTCTTCCCCCCTTATGGACTCCCTAGAGTCGTATATTCTGATAACGGCCAGCCATTCTCATCTGAGCTTATGAAACACGTTTCCCTGTTGTTAGGGTACCAGTGGAAGTTCCATTGTGTACGCCATCCAGAAGCAGCTGGTCTCGTAGAGAGACATAATCAGACCCTGAAAATCCGTATTGCCAAGATTTGTAAAGAGAAAGGTGTGGACTGGCTAGTAGCTCTGCCAGTTGCTTTATTTTATATGCGCATGGTCGCACATTCCAGATCAGGTCTGTCCCCGTACGAGGTCGTATTCGGCCGCCCCCCTAATATGTGGGGTACACCTAGACCCCGAAGTATTACCGATGTTTCAAGTAATATGCTGACAGATTACCTAGCTTCCTTGATGTCTGCCCTCAACTCTTGTCGTTCACAGGTTGCTGCCGCATTTCCAGACAATACCGAGGTGGCACCGCATGAAATCGTTCCCGGATGCATGGTTCTTGTCCGGAATTTTGATCGTTCAAGTCCGCTGGAGCCCCGCTGGAAGGAGCCCAAACAGGTCCTCCTGGCCACCCGTACTGCCGTCAAGCTGGAAGGCAGGAAGGGCTGGGTCCATTTGTCTCATGTGAAGAAATTTTACGGACTAAAGCCTGTTTCAAAGAACATTTCCGAGAATTTTAAAGACTGACAAAGTACTATTCTTAAGGACTGTCCCGCAAAAGACAATGATACTAAACCCTCCCTGTTAGAGAAAACTCCGCAACAGGAGTATAAGCTAAAATTAAGGTCTAGTAAAATAAGTCAGCCAGTTTGATTGTCTAAGTCCTCCCCTAGGTGAAACGGTTAGACCGGTTTCTGACATGTATAAAATAGACCCCCATAGTGAGAGAGTTAGTCAAAACTCAATCCGATGTATCGTTTTTCTAAGTTTCATATTGTTTTTCAGCCTTATGTTTACCTGCACAAGTTATGCTTTTTATTTGTGTTTTCCAGTCTCTCATGTAAATAAGTCTTCTATTGTTACAGTAGAGCACACGTTTAGTGATCTGCCTCCTCATGAACTATCTTATCGTCTTGCTATGCGTAATAATTCCTTTATCCGCATGTTACATTATTCACACCAGACCAGCAATGCCACTAATTGTTGGGTGTGTGGTCGACTCCCCCCTTTCCAGACACCGAAGGGAGTTCTGCCACTCTTTCCTTATCCATTTTCACATAATGGTTCGTGTGGAGCATGGTCCACGTTAACGTCATCCTCAACAGATATGTCTTTTCTTAACAGTACATGTTTTCCAGACAAGCAAGGTCTTCCCCACAGAATAGGGTTAGATCTAGAAAATGAAGTTTATAATTTAGGTAATTATTCTTCGAATTTTATGGTCCTGAATGTTCAGTCTGATACTACTCCAGACTTACCTGCTATTTCAGTACTACCAGTCAAAGGCGAATTATGTGTCCGAAATAATGGTTCCGTACACGTAGGACATAGTGATTGTACTACTATTGTCAAGTATAGTGACAGTAGGAAATCTATTTTCAAAGCTTCACGTCATTCTTATTTTGTTTGTGGTCAGACCGCATATGTTCGTCTGCCCCTCGATTGGGAGGGAACCTGTTACATTGCCTTCCTACTGCCACCAGTTTTCCTAGCCCCACCTGACTACCATAGGAATTCCCACCTAGTACATACTAGACACAAGAGAGACCTCCCGATTGTCGATTATACTGAAACTGCTCTAGAACAATACATAGATATCAATAAAGGTGTCTTCCCCTATTTAGGTACTGTTGTGAATAGTAAACTGATACGTAGATTAACGAGAACCCTTGAAGCAGTAGTGATTGAGACTACTTCTGCTCTAGGTAACTTAACCGAAGAGCAATCCTTTATGAGAATTGTCGTGCTCCAGAATCGTCTCGTCCTTGACGTCATACTGGCCGATAGGGGCGGGGCATGTAGAGTCATCGGATCTAGTTGCTGCATTTTCATTCCTAATAACGCGCCGTCTGTTTATTCAGCTATAACCAGACTCCATAAAATTGCCCATATGTTACACCAAGATCCAGGCACCTGGACATGGTCCGGTTGGTTCTGGAATATTATTTCCGCTTGGGGATGGAAAGTATTGTCCTTTCTAGGTATTGCAGTAGCGATCATATTCAGTTGCTGCCTCTGTATACAATGTGGCCCTGCGATTTGTGGCATTTGTGCTACCTCTTGTATTCCTAGTCCCAAGTCCCGTTCTAAATCCCGTTCCAAGACAATTCGAGACGAGCAAATGATACTGTATGAAATGATAGATGGTATCATGAATATTGATGTTTCCTGATGGAAACGTAGTGACAAGGAGGGAATGTGGAAAAGTAAATTTTGCCATGTTCTGTGTCCCTACGTGTTCCCCATCTTATGTTATGTGTGCATGATTAATATGCATATGTATTCCCCATGTTCGATTAAAGACGCAATTACAGTTGTGTCCATCTCTAGTATGCCAGTTTCCAGTTCTCGTGAAAGCTACGAGTATTAGGCCTATGTAAAGCTACGTTGCCACGTTTCCCAGTGTGCACGTTATTCCATTGTAAAGTCCCCGTTTCTAGGCCTCAAAAGGGCCTGGACACCAGATTCAGCTCCTGTCTCCTGAGCCCTCGCTGAGGAGCGATACAGCCCCCACCTGTATCCTCGACCCTTCACTTACTTCCTGCCTCGCAGTGCCCGGCTCGGTCTGGCTCTGCCTACGAGTCTGCCAAGAATATGTTATGATTCTAGTTATCAGTCCAGCCCTCCTTCTCTGCATTCCTAAGCTACTGAATCGCATCAATAGTTTCCGTCATCGTCTAGCCTTTACGTCTCCATGTAAGAGAAATACTGTATTAATGGTCATTTAATATTCCTCAACACGCACTACATGTAGAATAATGTATGCACCAGTCTTAGAGTCTGTTAGCCTTTACCCCGATAACTTTTGGATTCTATCAACATGTTCTCTAAACATCAGATACTAGATAGTGGTAGGTACATGTTGCCCTGACTCTCCAGACTTCAGTCTCTGCTCCTAGTGCAGAGTTCATAGCCCCCAGCTTCTCCTAGTAACACGTCATTGTCAGTTTGCGCGCACCATTAGGTTAGAGGTCCCGGCTCCTCAGGTAGCCCCCTCCATGTTTCCGCCCCATTTATGACATATTCTGTTACGTTTACATCACATGTCTATGTACACGCCTCTTGTTACACCCACTTTCACCCTTATCTTTCGCGACTGCTATTGACCACACCCACTGCTCCGCCTACTGTATTCATTGTAATGCAACTGTTTTAGTATATATGCTTGTGTACTGTTATTAAATGTTAGCGCGCTCATTCCCTGTCCCCCCTGCAGGGCCCTGCCATCCTGTTCCCGTGCAGGTTGTCCTGTTCCTGTCCTTTATGCTGTATTAAACCTGCAAACTCCTACTACCTCGAATCTTGACTCTTATTTATTGAGCTATCTGTTATTCATATATTCATTCAAAAATAGAGGTATTATTTATTTATTTACCACACTTCACCAACCTCAGGAGGTTTGGGTTCCCATAGAACCTCACTTAGGGGTGCGTTCCCACCAAGTCGAAGACACCTAGGGGAAAACTTCGCCAGCGGTTTAATTTCTCTGCCCCAGTTCCGGCCAGGTGCCCTCAGTAATTCAACAGAACACAGTGGCTAGTCCGGTTCGCTTTGTGAAAAATATATAAAACCCAACCCAGCCAATCTATGCTACGTGGGCCACAATTTAATTCGAAATGATTTATTTTCCTTTTTTGGTATTGGTTTAATTGATTTCCATATGACATGAAAGACACAATTGTCAAGCAGTTGGGTCAAAAAACAGACACAAGTGTGCACAATATATACAAGTGAACAATTAATTCCAGTGAAAAAATAGATCACGATTGATGCTAGAAAAACCAAAGACCAAGTTACTATATACAATACATATTCAAAAAGTACATTTTCAAAAAACACATATTCAAAAAACATTCAGAAATTGCAAAGCATTCCATAAAACAACACAGTCCTTTAAATTATATACCAATAGATAGGCGGAAACAGAAAAATGATAATTCGGACTGCCTGCCTATCTACAAAAACCCGTGGAAAGGTATTTTTTAAGGATTGAACAGCAGGGGCAGGGCCAGTGATCATATTTATTCCCCAGCTGCACTGCATCACGTAGCATAGATTGGCTGGGTTGGGTTTTATATATTTTTCACAAAGCGAACCGGACTAGCCACTGTGTTCTGTTTCATGATTGTTGAGGTCCAGGCTGGTCAGGGATAGGACCCAAAACCTCCTTTTGTTAACTGTTCTCAGTAATTCAACAACAGGGGTCATGCAAAGGGGCAGAGCACTAGCTGTGGAGGCGGCAGAGCCAGGACACTCTGCACCTCCTCGCCTCACCAGCCCACAAGGAGCCACAGCACTGTCCCAGGTAGGGAGAGTTGGAGGTCCACAGCTCAGTCAGCGGCCCCCCAAAGCGAACAAGGGCCATGACAAGCATGTAGTGTCCAGGCAGCTAAATCCCAGGTCCACGCCTGGGAGCACAGACGGATGGGTGGAGGGGTGAGGCCCAACATCAGCACCTCAAAAGGGCGAAGGGTGTCTGACCTCAAAATATTGGCACAGCCTTGGCTTCTCTAATCAGGCTCCAACAGCTGTGGCAGTACCACCTCTCACTCAGTAGAGGGGCTTAGCAACATCACGGAGCAGCGTTGGGCCCAGAAGACAATGAGCGGGCATACTATCATTAATACACCCACCGGCATTGCCCTCTATGCCCACATCTGTCTCCTCTGTGCCGCTACAGTTCCCGGACCACGGCGGGCAATCAATTTCACTCAGGCCTCAGTTTACTTTGTCACTCTGTGGCAGGTACACTCCTCACCTCAGCTGGCCACCGTGATCGACCTTCAGGGAACATGCCACTCTCACCAGGCGATGGGAGTACGGCTGGGCACCAGGGAAAACAATGGGGGGAGGGGAAGCAAGGCCGAGGCAGAACACTGCCCTACGGTTCTCTGCTCCCACCACCAGTCCTTGGTCTTTTCAGGCACTATTCACTGCACCACATGCATCGTTTGCTTGCTCAGGGTAGAAGATCTCCAGGCGAAAGGGAATGCAGTTGGCCACATCGCACGCACGGATACATAGAAGGGACAGCACCCAAGTGTTGCTCCCCTGCTGCACGGATAGACATGCCGATAAGGCCACTGTAGAGGGAAAGGTGGTTTATCCCCTAAGTTTATGGCCTCAGGATGTCAGGAGGGGAGGATTGGGCCTGGAGGGCTCATAAGATGTCACCTCCCAGGGCAGGGCCTCTTTGGCAGTCAGCGTTAACCACCCACCCTCCTAGCAGTTCATATGGAATAGAAGAGAATATGGAGACGTTTGCATAAATGTGTGTATATGCAATTGTACCCTAAATACTTTGTTACAGGCATGCATGTATAGCCGCAAGGCAGAGTTACAGGGCGATCCTAAAGCTTTAAACAACTAGAATGCCTCCAGATAGTTGATCTTGGAGCCCCAAAAAAATTGCCTCAGGTCACTGGGAGTCCTTACGGCAGGGCGTGGAATGACATGACGGCGCTCCTTAATCCCTCAAGGGACAGTTGAAATCCTGAGCAATTGAAAAGACTGCCCGTGGTCTCCCTCTGACTTGTCAGGAGCATGACGCAAAGTAAAGAGTAGGGTAGCAACCTACTGTGTTGAATGAGTTGTAAAGAATCTGAGTTGGTGCGGAAAACACCAACAAGACAGCTCTAGCTTTCTCGGGATGGGTGTCGGCCGTTCAAGGAACTCATCCTCGACACCTGGATCACCCGTAAGCTAACCCAACCGGTGTATTCAATAAACTTGCTGCATAGTTTATCCACAAAAGGTGTCCCTGTGATTATGTTGCACACATTTTATTGTTGTAATTTCAGGGTCCTCACATTCTCAAAGGGCTAGGGCTAGCAATGCTAGGCAGTCACCCAGTGCTCCCGACTCCACCACCACATGCCGTCTCCCCATGGTCCCCAGTGAACTTTATTGTCATTGGCAGGCCCCGGATTCATCCGGTCGCCACAGATCGGTTCTCCAGCAGTCGCGTTCTGCTTCAGACAAAATAAGGAGCAGGCACCATGTATGGGGGGGGGGGAACTCCTCAAGCGGATCACACACCGCAGCAGGCCCACTGCTCACTGTGGTACAGTGTCATGACACCAGGTGACAACTGTAGAACGCCCCATGCCTGGCCAAGCGAGACCTTGAAACACACGCGAGACCTTGAAACACCCTCGAACCATTGAAGCCTGAACGATAACATGCATATGAATAAAGAGCTACTTGGTGCGAAGGAGGTCGGTCATGTCATGCTCTGCTACGGTGCGGGGATAAAGCTCATACCCTAGTGTTGTAAACTGTGAATATAACCATCCATGATATTTATAATCAATCTATAACTTACTATGACTATTTGTGGCAGAGCTTGGGGGCTTTTCTTTAGATGTTTGTCGCAGCTAAATGCTCAATATACAGAAAATTAAAACCAAAAAAATACATACATTCTGTGATCACGATCTTAGGCCGAGGGCAATAACACAAAGAAAATATTGTTCAGAGTGCAAAGGTTTGTAATTGGGAACGGCCTACTGAACGTGGTGTAGCAGCAACAGACCGGAAGGGCAGAACAGAGGTACAACTTAGCAATGGATTTCTTGAGCTTCACTGGACAGGTGGTGTAGCTATCTTTTTACATTTTAATATGCAGGCTTCAGTCACACCAAGACTAACAGAATGCGATTCCACTGGTAGCAAACATCTCAGACGCAGACTCTGGCTCTCAGTGCTAGTGTTGCTTGAATTCCCCTGTCTCTCCTCATAGTTGACATTGGTCATCATTTCGCCTCCACTTGTTTCCCCCCTGGCAGCAGTCGGAGGCCTGGCATTATTGAGAATGCCAGAAACATGAAGTCCCGCCTGCTTATAGAGCTCTAGACTGAGCAGTAAAACGAGGGTTCCACCAATACGAAGGACTCTGCGGAAAACAAAAGCAATATACGTTACAGGCAGTCTTACACGTGATTATAGAAAAATAATTAAAGAGATGGTATCCGTAAGGACATATCTGTAATCATTGTTAAACTCAAGCAAAACACAGATGCTTACTTTTTTGAACCACTAGATTTTCATTGCATTTTTAAGAGACATGTATATTCAGGCATACTCGACGCAGGCCTGGACTCAGCTGAAATTCCTCAATTTCCTGTCACGTACACTGCGTGAATTTTTTTGTAATTCTGTATTATGTACTTGTGCAAACAAACACAAATTAAAGGGGAAGCATAATCAGAAATGGACTCAAGAAATTGGTTTCGAGGTGCACGATTCTGAAAATAAAAGGTGTCTGTCCGACTTTCACTTTTTATCAAAATTGGCTGACAAAAATAAACGGAAGAGATAATACAGAGTGTAGAGTTAGAGGTTACTTTGGTAGTTATGATGTGCTACCAAGCCATACACTTTTTTCTTTATGACAATTCAGGCTTCTCGTTGTTAGCATGTGGGTGTTTTGTCAACCCACCCTTCGCCCGAATGGTTCTCTTCCAGCAGGGGAATTCAGACAATTCACATCAACGTGGCAAATGAACGTACAGACTAGTGGCTACGGAATAGTGAAGGGGAATAGAACATCAAAGGGATACAGCGCCTATGTTATGGTTCCACAGGCAGAAGTAGCACATCAACAGACTTTTCGTTCTATTGCTCCTCATATCTCCAAAGTATAAATAAACAAGCATTGGAAATGCAATAGGTCTCGCATTAGGAAAGTTTGAACTATTGGTCTTATAAATGATATTTATTTTATTTATGTGTTGTTTTTTAAATTAATAGCTTTGTCATTTACAATGCCAATAGTTATAACTTTTGCAAATGTGACGCCTATAGCATTTGTAATGCAACATGCAAGAGTGACAAAAGGAAGAGTGACGGCAAGCGAGAGAGACGGACGGTAGAAACAGAGAGGGGAGAAAGTGAAGGAAACGAGAGGAGAGGGAAGACGGAAGAAGGCAGACAGTGAGGGAAGCAGGGAGCGAGATACAATGATGGGAGATTGAATGAGAATAAAATACAGACAGTGCTCAATTTGTAAAAAAAAAAAAAAAAAAGGAGAGGGAGGACGAGAGGGAAGGAGGGAGAGGAGAGGGAGTGGAGTGAGAGAGGGAGAGAGAGAGTGGCAGGCACTGAAACGGAAGAGAAGAGCAAAAGAAACGTGCTGGAAGTCGTGAATCAAGTTAAAACAAGCAATGTCCTGAGCAAATGGTGGAGGCCTGAAGCAGTGGAGTGGGAGAGGTGAGGGGGGAGTCAAGGGGAGATTAAGGGACAGAAGGCAAGCACGTTTGCAGACCTGATGAGCGAGGAGGGGGTGCGAGGGATGAGTGAGGATGGGGGCACGGCCGGCCGGCCGTGAAAAAGCCTTTGATGCAGCAGGGGGCAATTAGGGGAGGAGAATGGCTGAGCTGAGGCAGAGCGCAAAGCCTTTGATGCAGCAGGGGGCGGAGCGGGAAGAGCTGCTGGCGGCACCATGCTGACGATTTGATGCTGTGCACGTGCATTTTAACTCATTGCGCTTGCGCATTGAGCTAAAAGCGCACATGCACTTCATCAAATCGCCAGTCTAGGTAAACTCTGTTTAAGCCCCTATAGTCTCGCTCCGCTCAATGTGCATGCGCATTGACAGGCGAGACCTAAAAACAAGGCATTGCTAGAATCATTAGCCATTTAATGAACAGAGAGGCGGTGGGTAAATTTCATCTTCAGCCTATATACGGCCATCACCAGTGAAACCATAGATTGCATTAGACAGATGGGGCACATACGGATACAGCCACTACCATGTTGGTGTTTATCGAGCTGAAAGGCTCTAAACGCAATAGCTATGTTTTTGAATCCAGAGCATCTGGTAGTTCCCAAACCTTGGCGATAGATTAAGGTGCTGACTTACAGAGGTCCACAGTCATTGCCTGGTCATCAGAGGCTAAGGCCTTCGCTCTCCTGTGGGAGGACAACATGGCACATTTAGTGCTCACTATTAGGCCCACTGTAAATTAACCATACCCCTAGACCTACATACCTCGCATGGCGGGCCGATGTAGGGACAAAGAGCAGCAGACGCCTCATCCTAATTAGGCATGACAATCACCAATGTGGTGGTGTCCTAAAATGCACATTTTCATATTGAAAATCCACCCTTTCCCTTATGAAACCTGCTTTTTCACACACTACCTCTACTTTTCTCAGCTTTTGGTTGATATTTTGCTACTGGATTTAAAAATTACATTTTATGTATGTTCTTACTGCCTGTTCTGTAATTCTCTGCTGAGGAGCGCTCTCATCGCTTGAAGTAAAATTCTGGTCACCCTACTCTGTGAGGGCGCTCTTATGTGGTTCTTACTGAACACTTCAGGTTTAGGGGGCACGCATTTGTTCTAGCCTACAACACTGCAGTGGGCACAATGGACTCTTCAGATTTAGGGGACACACATTCATTTTCCTAGACTACACCACTGCAGAAGGCACAATGAACTCCTCAGGTTAAGGAGACACTCATTAGTTCTAGACTACACAACTGCAGCAGGCACAAACAACTCTTCAGTTTAGGGGGACGCACATTCGTTCTCCTAGAATACACCTCTGCAGTTTAGCAGCAACGACCATCATTCCTGATGGTCATGAAGAAGGCCTGCTTGTTAGTTCTGAAGTACACACTGCTGTTTCCGGAAACACCCTTCATTATAGCTAATGGAGGGTCACTCTTCACAGAGGACTCAGCGGAATGGGACAGTGCCGCACCATGCTTGGAGTCTGAAAGAACGAGCCTGGGCACAGCTACTAGTCCAAGGGCCAGAATGATTTGTAGGAGAAGGCGGCAGCCTGGCCATGCCCATCAGCCCACCACACAGAAAGATAACACAGTGAAGACCGAAATATTACTGTCAAATGATGCGCTGCAGACTCCTTTCACACTCCATTGACGGTGAGCATGACACCTGATCTAACAAGGACAACAATTTGGGTGACTCTGGCCCTGAGGTGCAGAGGATGGGCTCAACCGTCAATCAAATGAAAGTGGATGACACCGTAATAAGAGAGTATGATAACTATACTACTGAGGACGCTTCTTACCGATGCTATGCACCATTCTACAGAGGGAGAAGTGGAGCACAGATACAACATTTCTGGCAGCACTATATGCTTGGTCACATAGAGACATAAAGTAACAGTGACACAGGGCAGGGAGACGTAACCCCTTGCTTTGCGGAAGATGTTGGCACTGTAAGGTGAACAAGTACGGGGTTCTCCCTTTCCCATCAGAGTGGGGATGGGCCACTTGAATACTTTTCCGCTGCATAAGTAGTGTGGGGTGTCAGGGTTGAATACCACAGCTCACATGGTCAGGTTGTCTCTTTCTCTCAGCATTTCACGATTCACGCAAAAAATGCGAAATCATCCAACTATCGCGATGGCTGCAATATATACAATTTTGGCTGCGATATTTACAAAAGTGTCTACCGTGAGACAGCAAAACAAACAATGCCCTTTTATTGGATGTGCGGGCACACTTTATTACGTTCACCGTCTAATATCTCCTTCCTCCTGGCCAAGCTGTGAGAGGCGACGTTTGCATTGCAAAGCCCCATTTCGATTAATGAGAGAGCAAGTCAGTTTCCAGCCATGGGAGCCTTCTGCGGCAGATTATCTATCAGAGGGAGCACTGGAGTGCAGACCTATGCAGGTCATCAATTGCATGCAAGCAGCAAAATACCATTTGGGGCAGCACACTATACTATGTGAAGATTTTTAGCTTAAGTGTTTTAAGCCATGTCCTTAATTACATCGGCCACTCCCCTATGAGAGACACCCCAGTTTTCTCACCCTACTTAAAGCCCTGCACACACCCCTCTGCTGTTACTTAATTGCGGACTTCATTCCACACCTAAGTCAAGTGCATATGGAGACATGCAGATTGGTATAGAAGAACACTCACTCTGGCCCTGAGGCAAACACTCCTCTTGGCCCACAAGTGTAGCACATTCTGGACGGGTCCAGGAGGCAGCAGTGCCCCAGCACGGGTGCATACATGGGTGCTAGCACACCCGGGGGAGAAATAGGGCCCCCTCTCACGAGGTGCAGATTGGAGCTGTGCTTCTGTGGAGCAACAAACACTTTAAACATGCCTATTTCACAGTGGGAAACTCTGCTAAATCTGTTTACATTGATTTAAGGCTGAAAAGGAATGATTTCAATTAAAATGAAGTGTCGCAATAATGCCGCTAAATTTCCATTTTTGCGAGACTAAGTTTCCATTTTTGTGCTGCTAAATTTGCAAATCTATGCCGCAATATCCTGGGGGGGTCTCATAGATTATATATATATATATATATTCACTGAAAAAACCATAGGTTATAGACCATATATAGTTAGGAATTAGCATTTACAAAACCTTGAAAATTCACTGAAAAAACCATAGGTTATAGACCATATATAGTTAGGAATTAGCATTTAAAAAACCTTATTTTACTCACACAAAACCATTGAAATTCCATATATAGTTAGTTGCACTAACTATATATCGCGCACCTGCAATCCACTGCTGATCATGTCACATATTACATCATTCATGACATGGTCAGTGACATCACTGATGACATCACTGATGACATCTCAAATGACATCACTGATGAGATCACTGATGACATCATCCAGTGACTGTGTGTTTCTGTAAAGATTAAATATGTTTTACATATTGAAGAATGAGTAGATGTATAAGTGTCTGGACGAAGGATTTAGTAGGTGCATGACTGAATGTATGAGTGAGTGATTAAATGTGTCTCACTGAGTGCATGGGTTAGTGACTAAACTGTCTTAATTTGTGCATCATTATGTCTGTTGTTCTGTAAACTGCTGCATGTGTTGATCAGTAGCTATATGATTAACTATATGGGTTATTGATTGATTGTCTAAGTATTTGTATGGGAGACTGAGTGTGTGTGTGGCTGGCTGGGAGGTGTGTGACTCTGTGCAGATCAATGTGTACTTGTATCAATGATTGTATAAGAAAGTAAGTATGTGTTAGTATATGTTTGAAAATGTAAGGTGCTCTATGTTTAACTGTATAGACAAAAAAAATGGAAGTGTGATTGATTCTTTACAGGACTGACTAGGTGTGTGAGTAACTCCATGGATGAGTGGCAGAGTGTGAGTGTCTGTATAGGTGTATGAGTGCATATGATAGTGTTGTAAAGATGAGTGATTGTATGTATGAATGATTGTATGGGTGAATGAGTGAATGTGTGTGTAGACGTAGGAATCAGTGAGTACGTATGTAGTAACTAGTATTGGTGTGTCAATGGTTTCAAAAATTATACTCTGTATTTAACACTGGGTGAAACAGAGGTTATATTAAAATGTGAGGAGATGCATTGTATTGTCACATGAATGATATCATCAGTGATGGGGTCATTGATGTCAAATGAGATGTCATCAGTGATCTCATCAGTGATGTCATTTGAGATGTCATCAGTGATGTCATCAGTGATGTCATTTGAGATGTCATCAGTGATGTCATCAGTGATGTCACTGACCATGTCATGAATGATGTAATATGTGACATGATCAGCAGTGGATTGCAGGTGCGCGATATATAGTTAGTGCAACTAACTATATATGGAATTTCAATGGTTTTGTGTGAGTAAAATAAGGTTTTTTAAATGCTAATTCCTAACTATATATGGTCTATAACCTATGGTTTTTTCAGTGAATTTTCAAGGTTTTGTAAATGCTAATTCCTAACTATATATGGTCTATAACCTATGGTTTTTTCAGTGAATTTCAATGGTTTTTTAATAGCAAATATCATAAGCTGTCGAATGTCAAGTACGTGGTAAGTGAAAACATTTTCGTGTTTATGCACACTGATCTGCTTTGAATGGTGCCCCCCCCCCCCCTCATTTCTATTAGGAGTACTCTCTCTTTGCAGATAGTGAAAAGTAGTTAACGCAGGTCTTTGCCCCCATTGTAATCCGTCGTGCCTGCTTCTCTCTCCATTTGATTGATTGTTATCCAAGTATTTACTGTTTTAGAATTAGTTCTCTTTGGTTCATTCTCTATTTACAAACAAACACAGAGTCGCAATACTCTGTTTAGTCTTTGCAGATAACGAAAAATCGTGTAAAAAAAAAGAAAAGGAATCGAGCAAAATCAGTAGGCCACTAATGGGATCTCTTTTTGACCTCGCTAAAATAGAAACATTAGGAACAACCCCTCATGACTAATACAAAACTAGTGAGATGAACTGAACTCCACACAATGATGGCTGCAAAACAGCTCGGCTCCGCCACCCACCCCGCCCAAAATAACGATAAAGAACGGCTGCCATGATTGGTTGCGGAATGACCACGACGGAGCTACAAAATGGTGCTGCTCTCATGCTAACCCCAGCTTCAGTCTGAAACATCCAGAAACACTGTAGACTACCAATTCGATCAGTTCCGGTAGCGCCCCAATGTAACCCGGTAGAGAAGAACTAGCTCTCCCCTCTTTGACTGATGGTTCTTGTTGCCTGTCCCTTCTGTTGTCATTTAACAGAACTATTTAGCCTGCTGAAAGGGGTTGTGTTCCGACCGCTGGTTGGTGGAGACATTTTGACTATATTCTGTACCTGCGTTGTCGCGTAATGCGTCATATGACGCGCCGCGTTAGCGCATCCGGAAGTCATCCGGGGCGCGCAGCGCGTAACGTAAGCATAACAAGTCATGTGACTTGTTAATAAAACTTTTCATTGGTTCATTTTACTTTTCTTATTGTAATGATGAAAGGCTTGGTCATATGACCTAAAAATTACGCTTTTCATTACTTCCGAACATTATTTTTTCTTAAATATATGTTATAATGTTCCAGGCTAATGTACTTTCCCGGAAATTTTACAACTGTCCTGCAAGTAAAATATATTCTTTTTTCGAGAAAAAGAGCGTTTCTTCGTCCCATGACGGAGCCGTTGAGCAAAAGAGGGTCGACCTGCTGTCTTAGTCGCCGATACGCCTGAATATGAGATTCTTATCGATCACTTTATGTTGCAGGAATAGAAAACACAACAGCCCTTGACCATTTATCTTTACTGCGTTCCTTCGTATTATACCTTTTACCCTTCATGTAATTGGTCTGCTTTATTTCACTTGCCTTTTAATGATTCTAAAACAGTCACTATTATTAAAAACTTTACCAATGTATATACTACTACCATGTTTTCTTTTAAAAACCTTTATTGTGAAAATTTCATTATACAAATACGAGCCTATAACCACGTGGGCCTGCCACAGAGCAAACTGTAATCGTATATGATGAATAGACATTTACACTGTAGAGGAACGTAACGGGCGGGCCATTAGGTTGCAAGAACTAAGGTGTCTAACAGTTACGGAATCGGTGGACGTACATTTTATAATTAAAATACGACAGGGCCAGTTACAATAAAATTATCTAGATATACATTTGCGGGCAAGTACCATGGGTGACGTTAATTCGAACTTTCAACAGTACAGTAATCAATAACACATCAGAACTTAATATCAATAGGGATGTCGAAATATTCAATCAATTCTCGTCCCCGCCCGCCATGTGCTTCAAAACTGCATACGTATCTCGTGATTTCAAGGTTCTGCAACCAGTACACAACAAGGAGTTACGAGTCCCATTTATTCCGGCGCCATTTTGGGCGAGGACGGGCAGGTCCAGGATATAGTCAAAATGTCTCTACCAACCATCGACTATGATGATGTTCATATGCTGTATTTATTAGAGTAACACTCATCTGTCCACATGAAATTAATTTGCCACAATCTAAACATGTCATTTTAATCTTTCCAAAGTTCTTCTAAATATTTGGGACCGTTTCCCTTGCCTCTGAAGCTCTCAGTGCCACTTCTTTGATGAATGTACTAGCAGGTCAGGGGTTCTCCTCCAAATCTCTCTTTTATGCAGCACTATAATTAATTGGTGCCACCTCTCCATATGACGATGCATGGTATAGTTACCACAACTATATTTTTTTTCGGTTCCTCTGGAGAGTTCATCGTGGCAGATGAAGCGTGTAACGTACCGGGCATTTACCTTTTTTTGCATGTACAGGAAAGGAAAAAAAAATCGAGCGTCCGAGTTCTAAGGTGTCCCAGGGCCATTTTGGTGGACCAGGCCCAAATCCAAAGAACAGCCATCTCACAGGCTAATGGGGCGACCCACGCCGAGTTTCAGCATTGTAGGATGACCACACAAGTACAGCAACTTGCTAGACATCACCTCAGTGCCATCCGGATCTCGGCGCCCCACTGCAGATGAAGTGCCTCTCAACTATGAAACCACCACGGTGACATCCGGATCTTGGCGCGTTGTGCTGCCTTCGGCCTATTCGCACATCGGTCCGCTACTGACGCCATCTCACAGGCTAATGGGGCGACCCACGCCGAGTTTCAGCATTGTAGGATGACCACACCAGTACAGCAACTTGCTAGACATCACCTCGGTGCCATCCGGATCTCGGCGCCCCACTGCAGATGAAGTGCCTCTCAACTATGAAACCACCACGGTGACATCCGGATCTTGGCGCGTTGTGCTGCCTTCGGCCTATTCGCACATCGGTCCGCTACTGACGCCATCTCACAGGCTAATGGGGCGACCCACGCCGAGTTTCAGCATTGTAGGATGACCACACCAGTACAGCAACTTGCTAGACATCACCTCGGTGCCATCCGGATCTCGGCGCCCCACTGCAGATGAAGTGCCTCTCAACTATGAAACCACCACGGGGACATCCGGATCTTGGCGCTTTGTGCTGCCTTCGGCCTATTCGCACATCGGTCCGCTACTGACGCCATCTCACAGGCTAATGGGGCGACCCACGCCGAGTTTCAGCATTGTAGGATGACCACACCAACTTGCTAGACATCACCTCAGTGCCATCCGAATCTTGGCATCTCAACGCCTAGTGGTATCTTCCATACAAAAAATATTGTTACGCTGCCTTTGGCCCCATTCGCACATCAGTCCGCAACTTAGACATCACCTCGGTGCCATCCGGATCTTGGCATCTCAGCGCCTTGTGGTGTCAGTCAGAAAATATTGTTGTGCTGCCTTCGGCCTATTCGCACATCGGTCCGCTACTGACGCCATCTCACAGGCCAACGGGGCGCCCCACGCCGACTTTCAACATTGTAGGATGGCCACAGAAGTGCGACAACTTACTAGACACCACCTCGGTGCCATCCGGATCTTGGCGCGTTGTGCTGCCTTCGGCCTATTCGCACATCGGTCCGCTACTGACGCAAACTCACAGGCCAACGGGGCGCCCCACGCCGACTTTCAGCATTGTAGGATGGCCACACCAGTGCGGCAACTTGCTACACACCACCTCGGTGCCATCCGGATCTTGGCGCGTAGTGAAGCTGCAGCAGCTGCAAATAAGCTTCAGACAGTGTTACAACCGCTGCTCAGAACTCTCAACTATGACACCACCTCGGTGCCATCCGGATCTTGGCGCGTTGTATTGCCTTCGGCCTATTCGCACATCGGTCCGCTACTGACGCCGCCTCACGTGCCAACGTATTTTCTCCGCATTTTATACCCTATGCCGCATAACAGGTCATGTGACTTGTTTATAAAACTTTTCATTGGTTCATTTTACTTTTGGTTTCCGAATGATGGAAGGCTTGATCATATGACCTAAAAACAACACTTTTCATTGGATGAAAACTTTTTTTTTCCCCCAAACGATGAAAGCCCCACCTTGTTTCTGGATGTTTCAGACTAAACTGGCGTCAGCATGAGAGCACCACCATCTCGTAGCTCCGTCGTGGTCATTCCGCGAGCAATCATGGCAGCCGCTCCCCACCAGAAGCCTGCAGGAGTCGGGGCCCCCAAAACTTTTGATGAATTCTTAAGGCGGAGGGGACGCTTTCGAGAATGGGGTCCAAGACCTAGCAGACAAGCGTCCGATT
This sequence comes from Lissotriton helveticus, assembly GCF_964261635.1. Lineage (NCBI taxonomy): Eukaryota > Metazoa > Chordata > Amphibia > Caudata > Salamandridae > Lissotriton > Lissotriton helveticus. The sequence goes on along the minus strand of NC_136067.1, from coordinate 1,326,993,680 downwards.
TCCAAGGTGTCCCAGGGCCATTTCAGTGGACCACGCCCAAAAAGGAAAGAGCCTGCCGCCATTTTGAGAGTCCTGTGGCAGCCGCCTATCGCTGCACCGCAAGAGTGGGCGCAACTCAGCTGAATGGCGGATTTTGACACAGTGGACCAAAAGCGGACGGAATGGCAACTGAAACGGTAAAGGGGCGCCCCACTAAAACAGATGAGACTCCACCTGGAGAGGCCCGTTCACGCCGCCTCCCCCGGGGCGCTCCACGCCGTTATTCGGAGCAGCATTGTAGGATACCAAAACCAGTGCGGCAACTTACTGGACATCACCTTGGTGCCATCGTTCTGCTGCCTTGGAACTATTCGCACAACAGTTTGCTACTGATGACCCACCCCCCGCGACGCCCCACGCCGTTATTTGCTGGGTGGCAACTTACTAGACATCACTTTCGTGTCATCTAGATTTCGGCGCGTTCTGCTGCCTTGGAACTATTCGCACAACAGTTTGCTACTGATGACCCACCCCCCGCGACGCCCCACGCCGGAAATCTGGACGTTGTGCTGCGTTGGGACTATTCGCACAGCCGACCGCTACTTCGTTGTTTTTCTCTAAAAATGTTTATATGTTATTACTATTTTTGTTTTCTTGTATATATTTATAAATTATTAAAGTTTTATAATCTTACTACTTTGTCGGAGTGCTATATATTTTTAATGTGACACATAATTGTAAAAACTTTGATGTACAAAGAGTCATCCCTGGAATCTTCCGCTTCACGCTCGGTCCCCTCCCCAATCACAATACAGGATGGTTTTCAGATAATAGCAACGCTTCTGCTGTGACGGATCTCATCGAGTGTGGGCCTTGATCTACTATAACTCCTTTGAAGAGGGGTGATTCTTTACAGCTGTGGCCATAAACTACATCTGCAGGGCTAGCTGATAGCCTAGGACCGGCCTGGACAATCGGACACAGAGGAAAAGGAGTGTCAGAGGGTGCGGTAGTGAATAGGGCGAAAGGGAGGTGTCGGGCGGGCACAGGGTGTGATTCTCAGGGAAGAGCAGCGCAGATGGGGGGAGGTTTATTACCCATGCATAAGACAGAGAGCGGGGGTGACCACTGCCTGGGTGAGATGCTTGCGAGGGTGGGGAGCCATGCTAAGGATCGACAGCGTGCACAGAGTGGGTCTGGTCAAGGCATCTAAAATGGCTGCCGTGCACGACAAAAGTGTGGCATTTGAAAAAAGACAAGATGGCGCACACAATGTTTTTCAACAATTCCTGATTTCCTTCGAATCGAACGTTAACAGACGTTGGGGCATATTACCAAAGTTAAGCGATATTTATCCCTAACGATGCATTGCAAAGATTTTTTTACCGTCAGAAATTATCGCAGATAAACCTTGCTATTATCAAGGTTTATCGCAAATACGATAAAAAACGAGCGCAATGCATTAATATCGCTGAAAACTCCGCGATATTCATGCATTACCGAGCTAATGCTCTTAGCCATGTTATCCACCTCCCATTGGATAACATGGCTAAGAACTGCTCAGGGCAGCTGTTACTTTTTGGAGATATTCGCGCTTATCTCGAATATTTCCAAAAGTTGATAATAGGAGATAGCGATGTTAGCGACTGTTTCCAGTCGCTAACATCTTGGCATGCCCACTTTGCATGTCATTAGTGATAAATATCACTCACATGCAAAGTGGGACCCAAGATGGTCGCTATCTCCTACTAGCCGTCGCTAACTGGTGTTAGCAACAGCTAGGTAATACAGATATAATTTTATCTCCGCGAAGCGGAGCGCTGTTACAGATATATATCTTGTTTTTGAACGTTAATTTCTCAAAATGCACTGAAGCACATATATTGAGACATAGCAAAGGCACATCGGGCTACCAGTCCCTAATATTTTACCAAGTTTCGTGCAAATCCATTCAGCCGTTCGATTATTATTATTATTTTTTTTTTTTGCCCCGCGGGGCCCTTTTAAAACCTCCACATCAAACGTAGGGGGTCAGCGAGGATCTACTATGCCCCCTTATGGTCATTTGCCCCTTCGCTTTGGCCTCCTCTTGTCTCTCGATCCTACCGAGAGACAAGATGGCGGCCGCTACGTACTGTTTGGAATGTTTACAGACACCGGAGAGCCAATCAGCTTCGCTTCGCAAAGCTCCGTAACGCGAAAAGTACGCGAAGCGGTGCGCTGTTACAGATATATATCTTTTTTTGAACGTTAATTTCTCAAAATCCACTGAAGCACATATATTGAGACCTAGCAAAGGCACATCGGGCTACCAGTCCCTACAATTTTGCCAAGTTTCGTGCAAATCCATTCAGCCGTTCGATTATTATTATTATTATTATTTTTTGCCCCGCGGGGCCCTTTTAAAACCTCCACATCAAACCTAGGGGGTCAGCGAGGATCTACTATGCCCCCTTATAGTTATTTCCCCCTTTGTTTTGACCTCCTCTTGTCTCTCGATCCTACCGAGAGACAAGATGGCGGCCGCTACGGACTGTTTGGAATGTTGACAGACGCCGGAGAACCAATCAGCTTCGCTTCACAAAGCTCCGTTGCGCGAAAAGTCCGCGAACCAGAGCGCTGCCCGGTCCGCTGTTACAGATATATATCTTTTTTTAAACGTTAATTTCTCAAAATCCACTGGAGCACATATATTGAGACCTACAAAAGGCACATCGGGCTACCAGTCCCTACAATTTTGCCAAGTTTCGTGCAAATCCATTCAGCCGTTCGGGCTAAAAGTGAGGCCAACCGCCCTATGGAAAACTCAATGTTAAAAACACGTTTTGGGACCCCCCTTTTTTCTCGGCCCCCACTGGACGAACCCCCCCCAAATTTTCAAGGGCTGCTCAGAAACAAAATGTGCCATTTTCCTGAAAATTTCAGCCAATTCCGTCCACAAACGCCAAAGTTATTAGACATAGAATTTTCAAAAAACCCATAGAGAAAAAATCCTAACTATATATACCTACTGGCGACCGCCAGTAGGTAATATATATATATATATTACCTACTGGCAGTCGCCAGTAGGTATATATAGTTAGGATTTTTTTGAATAGAGATTTCTGAAAATTCTATGTTGAATAACTTTGGCGTTGATGGACGGAATTGGCTGACATTTTCAGGAAAATGGCACATTTTGTTTCTGAGCGTCCCCTGAAAGTTTGGGGGGGTTTCGTCAAGCGGGGGCCGAGAAAAAAGGGGGGTCCCAAAACGTGTTTTTAACATTGAGTTTTCCATAGGGCGGTTGGACTCACTTTTAGCTCGAACGGCTGAATGGATTTCCACAAAACTTGGCAAAATTGTAGGGACTGGTAGCCCGATGTGCCTTTGCTATGTCTCAAGATATATGCTCCAGTGGTTTTTACGAAAATTAACTTTGAAAAATATATATTGGGCTACATTGGGCTATATAGAACAACGAAGGTTTTTAAACAGTTGTAGTTGGGTGCACTGCCAGTTTACACGCATTCGATTTTGATCATTAGGGTGTCCTAGGTGCTAAACGGCGAGTGGACAAACCTAAACCACTCTCTAGAGTAGAAAAAACTACTGCTAATTATTAAACAAATTGCCGAAGCACTCTAATGTGAGTAATAGAATTGTTCAGTTACAATTAACAAATTTAAAACACCAATTCTGACAGAAGTAACTAGATATCCAAAAGATGAGTGAATCTTGGAGTCTTTAATGGAGATTACAGCCAGCCGACACGTGTTTCATCGCCTTCGCGATTCATCAGGGCTAGAAGGCCGTATCGACGTCAGAAGGTCGCTCAGCTGGTGATAAATTTGTTAATTGTAACTGAACAATTCTATTACTCACATTAGAGTGCTTCGGCAATTTGTTTTATACATTGGGCTATATATATGTTAGAGCCCAAATGTAGCCCAATGTAGCCCAAAGATGGCCACCAGAGACAAAAAAAAACAAATGTAGCCCAAATATCAGCCAGATGTAGCCCAACTATAGCCCAATGACAGAATGTCCCAGAGTGTTCTAAAGAACAACTAGAACGCTAACAGTCTTACTTATGACAAAAGTATGGCACACCTGAAGTCATCTTGATTGGAATAAAGTGGTAACACTTAATACATTTAATTTGAAAAGGAACAAAATGAGGGGTTTCATTTTGCCATAGAAATGTTATATTACCTACTGGCGGTCGCCAGTAGGTATATATAGTTAGGATTTTTTCTCTATGGGTTTTTTGAAAATTCTATGTCTAATAACTTTGGCGTTTGTGGACGGAATTGGCTGAAATTTTCAGGAAAATGGCACATTTTGTTTCTGAGCAGCCCCTGAAAATTGGGGGGGGTTTCGTCCAGGGGGGGTCGAGAAAAAAGGGGGGTCCCAAAACGTGTTTTTAACATTGAGTTTTCCATAGGGCGGTTGGCCTCACTTTTAGCCCGAACGGCTGAATGGATTTGCACGAAACTTGGCAAAATTGTAGGGACTGGTAGCCCGATGTGCCTTTTGTAGGTCTCAATATATGTGCTACAGTGGATTTTGAGAAATTAACGTTTAAAAAAAGATATATATCTGTAACAGCGGACCGGGCAGCGCTCCAGGACGCGTACTTTTCGCGCAACGGAGCTTTGTGAAGCGAAGCTGATTGGTTCTCCGGCATCTGTCAACATTCCAAACAGTCCGTAGCGGCCGCCATCTTGTCTCTCGGTAGGATCGAGAGACAAGAGGAGGCCAAAGCGAAGGGGCAAATGACCATAAGGGGGAATAGTAGATCCTCGCTGACCCCCTAGGTTTGATGTGGAGGTTTTAAAAGGGCCCCGCGGGGCAAAAAAAAAAATAATAATAATAATCGAACGGCTGAATGGATTTGCACGAAACTTGGCAAAATATTAGGGACTGGTAGCCCGATGTGCCTTTGCTAGGTCTCAATATATGTGCTCCAGTGGATTTTGAGAAATTAACGTTCAAAAAAAGATATATATCTGTAACAGCGCTCCGCTTCGCGGAGATAAAATTATATCTGTATTACCTAGCTGTTGCTAACACCAGTTAGCGACGGCTAGTAGGAGATAGCGACCATCTTGGGCCCCACTTTGCATGTGAGTGATATTTATCACTAATGACATGCAAAGTGGGCATGCCAAGATGTTAGCGACTGGAAACAGTCGCTAACATCGCTATCTCCTATTATCAACTTTTGGAAATATTCGAGATAAGCGCGAATATCTCCAAAAAGTAACAGCTGCCCTGAGCAGTTCTTAGCCATGTTATCCAATGGGAGGTGGATAACATGGCTAAGAGCATTAGCTCGGTAATGCATGAATATCGCTGAGTTTTCAGCGATATTAATGCATTGCGGTCGTTTTTTATCGTATTCGCGATAAACCTTGATAATAGCAAGGTTTATCTGCGATAATTTCTGACGGTAAAAAAATCTTTGCAATGCATCGTTAGGGATAAATATCGCTTAACTTTGGTAATATGCCCCAACGTCTGTTAACGTTCGATTCGAAGGAAATCAGGAAGTGTTGAAAAACATTGTCTGCGCCATCTTGTCTTTTTTCAAATGCCACACTTTTGTCGTGCACGGCAGCTATTTTAGATGCCTTGACCAGACCCACTCTGTGCACGCTGTCGATCCTTAGCATGGCTCCCCACCCTCGCAAGCATCTCACCCAGGCAGTGGTCACCCCCGCTCTCTGTCTTATGCATGGGTAATAAACCTCCCCCCATCTGCGCTGCTCTTCCCTGAGAATCACACCCTGTGCCCGCCCGACACCTCCCTTTCGCCCTATTCACTACCGCACCCTCTGACACTCCTTTTCCTCTGTGTCCGATTGTCCAGGCCGGTCCTAGGCTATCAGCTAGCCCTGCAGATGTAGTTTATGGCCACAGCTGTAAAGAATCACCCCTCTTCAAAGGAGTTATAGTAGATCAAGGCCCACACTCGATGAGATCCGTCACAGCAGAAGCGTTGCTATTATCTGAAAACCATCCTGTATTGTGATTGGGGAGGGGACCGAGCGTGAAGCGGAAGATTCCAGGGATGACTCTTTGTACATCAAAGTTTTTACAATTATGTGTCACATTAAAAATATATAGCACTCCGACAAAGTAGTAAGATTATAAAACTTTAATAATTTATAAATATATACAAGAAAACAAAAATAGTAATAACATATAAACATTTTTAGGGAAAAACAACGAAGTAGCGGTCGGCTGTGCGAATAGTCCCAACGCAGCACAACGTCCAGATTTCCGGCGTGGGGCGTCGCGGGGGGTGGGTCATCAGTAGCAAACTGTTGTGCGAATAGTTCCAAGGCAGCAGAACGCGCCGAAATCTAGATGACACGAAAGTGATGTCTAGTAAGTTGCCACCCAGCAAATAATGGCGTGGGGCGTCGCGGGGGGTGGGTCATCAGTAGCAAACTGTTGTGCGAATAGTTCCAAGGCAGCAGAACGATGGCACCAAGGTGATGTCCAGTAAGTTGCCGCACTGGTTTTGGTATCCTACAATGCTGCTCCGAATAACGTCGTGGGGCGCCCCGGGGGAGGCGGCGTGAACGGGCCTCTCCAGGTGGAGTGTCATCTGTTGTAGTGGGGCGCCCCTTTACCGTTTCAGTTGCCATTCCGTCCGTTTTTGGTCCACTGTGTCAAAAGCCGCAATTCAGCTGAGTTGCGCCCACTCTTGCGGTGCAGCGATAGGCGGCTGTCACAGGACTCTCAAAATGGCGGCAGGCTCTTTCCTTTTTGGGCCTGGTCCACTGAAATGGCCCTGGGACACCTTGGAAATCGGACGCTTGTCTGCTAGGTCTTGGACCCCATTCTCGAAAGCGTCCCCTCCGCCTTGAGAATTCATCAAAAGTTTTGGGGGCCCCGACTCCTGCAGGCTTCTGGTGGGGAGCGGCTGCCATGATTGCTCGCGGAATGACCACGATGGAGCTACGAGATGGTGGTGCTCTCATGCTGACGCCAGTTTAGTCTGAAACATCCAGAAACAAGGTGGGGCTTTCATCGTTTGGGAAAAAAAAAAGTTTTCATCCAATGAAAAGTGTTGTTTTTAGGTCATATGATCAAGCCTTCCATCATTAGGAAACCAAAAGTAAAATGAACCAATGAAAAGTTTTATAAACAAGTCACATGGCCTGTTATGCGGCATAGGGTATAAAATGCGGAGAAAATACGTTGGGACGTGAGGCGGCGTCAGTAGCGGACCGATGTGCGAATAGGCCGAAGGCAATACAACGCGCCAAGATCCGGATGGCACCGAGGTGGTGTCCAGCAAGTTGCAGCACTGGTGTGGCCATCCTACAATGCTGAAAGTCGGCGTGGGGCGCCCCGTTGGCCTGTGAGTTTGCGTCAGTAGCGGACCGATGTGCGAATAGGCCGAAGGCAGCACAACGCGCCAAGATCCGGATGGCACCGAGGTGGTGTCTAGTAAGTTGCCGCACTGGTGTGGCCATCCAACAATGCTGAAAGTCGGCATGGGGCGCCCCGTTGGCCTGTGAGATGGCGTCAGTAGCGGACCGATGTGCGAATAGGCCGAAGGCAGCACAACGCGCCAAGATCCGGATGGCACCGAGGTGGTGTCATAGTTGAGAGTTCTGAGCAGCGGTTGTAACACTGTCTGAAGCTTATTTGCAGCTGCTGCAGCTTCACTACGCGCCAAGATCCGGATGGCACCGAGGTGGTGTCTAGTAAGTTGCCGCACTGGTGTGGCCATCCAACAATGCTGAAAGTCGGCGTGGGGCGCCCCGTTGGCCTGTGAGATGGCGTCAGTAGCGGACCGATGTGCGAATAGGCCGAAGGCAGCACAACGCGCCAAGATCCGGATGGCACCGAGGTGGTGTCTAGTAAGTTGTCGCACTTCTGTGGCCATCCTACAATGTTGAAAGTCGGCGTGGGGCGCCCCGTTGGCCTGTGAGATGGCGTCAGTAGCGGACCGATGTGCGAATGGGGCCAAAGGCAGCGCAACAATATTTTCTGACTGACACCACAAGGCGCTGAGATGCCAAGATCCGGATGGCACCGAGGTGATGTCTAAGTTGCGGACTGATGTGCGAATGGGGCCAAAGGCAGCGTAACAATATTTTTTGTATGGAAGATACCACTAGGCGTTGAGATGCCAAGATTCGGATGGCACCGAGGTGATGTCTAGCAAGTTGCTGTACTGGTGTGGTCATCCTACAATGCTGAAACTCGGCGTGGGTCGCCCCATTAGCCTGTGAGATGGCGTCAGTAGCGGACCGATGTGCGAATAGGCCGAAGGCAGCACAACGCGCCAAGATCCGGATGTCACCGTGGTGGTTTCATAGTTGAGAGGCACTTCATCTGCAGTGGGGCGCCGAGATCCGGATGGCACCGAGGTGATGTCTAGCAAGTTGCTGTACTGGTGTGGTCATTCTACAATGCTGAAAGTCGGCGTGGGTCGCCCCATTAGCCTGTGAGATGGCTGTTCTTTGGATTTGGGCCTGGTCCACTAAAATGGCCCTGGGACACCTTAGAACTCGGACGCTCGATTTTTTTTCCTTTCCTGTACATGCAAAAAAAGGTAAATGCCCGGTACGTTACACGCTTCATCTGCCACGATGAACTCTCCAGAGGAACCGAAAAAAAATATAGTTGTGGTAACTATACCATGCATCGTCATATGGAGAGGTGGCACCAATTAATTATAGTGCTGCATAAAAGAGAGATTTGGAGGAGAACCCCTGACCTGCTAGTACATTCATCAAAGAAGTGGCACTGAGAGCTTCAGAGGCAAGGGAAACGGTCCCAAATATTTAGAAGAACTTTGGAAAGATTAAAATGACATGTTTAGATTGTGGCAAATTAATTTCATGTGGACAGATGAGTGTTACTCTAATAAATACAGCATATGAACATCATCATAGTCGATGGTTGGTAGAGACATTTTGACTATATCCTGGACCTGCCCGTCCTCGCCCAAAATGGCGCCGGAATAAATGGGACTCGTAACTCCTTGTTGTGTACTGGTTGCAGAACCTTGAAATCACGAGATACGTATGCAGTTTTGAAGCACATGGCGGGCGGGGACGAGAATTGATTGAATATTTCGACATCCCTATTGATATTAAGTTCTGATGTGTTATTGATTACTGTACTATTGAAAGTTCGAATTAACGTCACCCATGGTACTTGCCCGCAAATGTATATCTAGATAATTTTATTGTAACTGGCCCTGTCGTATTTTAATTATAAAATGTACGTCCACCGATTCCGTAACTGTTAGACACCTTAGTTCTTGCAACCTAATGGCCCGCCCGTTACGTTCCTCTACAGTGTAAATGTCTACTCATCATATACGATTACAGTTTGCTCTGTGGCAGGCCTACGTGGTTATAGGCTCGTATTTGTATAATGAAATTTTCACAATAAAGGTTTTTAAAAGAAAACATGGTAGTAGTATATACATTGGTAAAGTTTTTAATAATAGTGACTGTTTTAGAATCATTAAAAGGCAAGTGAAATAAAGCAGACCAATTACATGAAGGGTAAAAGGTATAATACGAAGGAACGCAGTAAAGATAAATGGTCAAGGGCTGTTGTGTTTTCTATTCCTGCAACATAAAGTGATCGATAAGAATCTCATATTCAGGCGTATCGGCGACTAAGACAGCAGGTCGACCCTCTTTTGCTCAACGGCTCCGTCATGGGACGAAGAAACGCTCTTTTTCTCGAAAAAAGAATATATTTTACTTGCAGGACAGTTGTAAAATTTCCGGGAAAGTACATTAGCCTGGAACATTATAACATATATTTAAGAAAAAATAATGTTCGGAAGTAATGAAAAGCGTAATTTTTAGGTCATGTGACCAAGCCTTTCATCATTACAATAAGAAAAGTAAAATGAACCAATGAAAAGTTTTATTAACAAGTCACATGACTTGTTATGCTTACGTTACGCGCTGCGCGCCCCGGATGACTTCCGGATGCGCTAACGCGGCGCGTCATATGACGCATTACGCGACAACGCAGGTACAGAATATAGTCAAAATGTCTCCACCAACCAGCGGTCGGAACACAACCCCTTTCAGCAGGCTAAATAGTTCTGTTAAATGACAACAGAAGGGACAGGCAACAAGAACCATCAGTCAAAGAAGGGAGGGCTAGTTCTTCTCTACCGGGTTACATTGGGGCGCTACCGGAACTGATCGAATTGGTAGTCTACAGTGTTTCTGGATGTTTCAGACTGAAGCTGGGGTTAGCATGAGAGCAGCACCATTTCGTAGCTCCGTCGTGGTCATTCCGCAACCAATCATGGCAGCCGTTCTTTATCGTTATTTTGGGCGGGGTGGGTGGCGGAGCCGAGCTGTTTTGCAGCCATCATTGTGTGGAGTTCAGTTCATCTCACTAGTTTTGTATTTGTAATGAGGGGTTGTTCCTAATGTTTCTATTTTAGCGAGGTCAAAAAGAGATCCCATTAGTGGCCTACTGATTTTGCTCGATTCCTTTTCTTTTTTTTTTACACGATTTTTCGTTATCTGCAAAGACTAAACAGAGTATTGCGACTCTGTGTTTGTTTGTAAATAGAGAATGAACCAAAGAGAACTAATTCTAAAACAGTAAATACTTGGATAACAATCAATCAAATGGAGAGAGAAGCAGGCACGACGGATTACAACGGGGGCAAAGGCCTGCGTTAACTACCTTTCACTATCTGCAAAGAGAGAGTACTCCTAATAGAAATGAGGGGGGGGGGTCACCATTCAAAGCAGATCAGTGTGCATAAACACGAAAATGTTTTCACTTACCACGTACTTGACATTCGACAGCTTATGATATTTGCTATTAAAAAACCATTGAAATTCACTGAAAAAACCATAGGTTATAGACCATATATAGTTAGGAATTAGCATTTACAAAACCTTGAAAATTCACTGAAAAAACCATAGGTTATAGACCATATATAGTTAGGAATTAGCATTTAAAAAAACTTATTTTACTCACACAAAACCATTGAAATTCAATATATAGTTAGTTGCACTAACTATATATCGCGCACCCGCAATCCACTGCTGATCATGTCACATATTACATCATTCATGACATGGTCAGTGACATCACTGATGACATCACTGATGACATCTCAAATGACATCACTGATGACATCACTGATGACATCTCATTTGACATCATTCTTGTGCTAATACGATAAATCTCTTCAGACTCTAATATAACCTTAGATACACTCAGTGTATACAGACACTCACACACTGCCACTCATCCATGGAGTTACTCACACACCCAGTCAGTCATGCAAAGAAACAATCTCACCTCCATTTCTTCAACTATACAGTTAAACACACCTTACTTATTGAAACATATACTAACACATATTTACTCTCTTATACAATCCCTGATACAAGTTCACAATGATCGATACAACCACTCACTCATTCAGTGGCTCTCATGCACAGTTATTTATATATGCCAACTCTCACATGTACTGTGTTTTACATATGTACTTACTATGACATGTAGCATTGAGATATTCATTCACTCATCAATACACTCATGCACACAGTCAACTGCCCATGTAGCTGTTTCCACATGCACTCTTGAACTCATACACCTAGTGAATAAACTGCTCACACATCTATGCATAGAGTCACACACCTTCCAGCCACCCCCACACAAACTCAATCTCCCATAGAAATACTTGGGCAACCAATTAATAACACATATTGCCTCTCGTATAGCTAATGATCAACACATGCAGCAGTTTACAGAACAACAGACATAATGATGCACAAATTAAGACAGTTTAGTCACTAACCCATGCATTCAGTGAGACACATTTAATCACTCACTCATACAGTCAGTCACGCACCTACTAAATCCTTCATCCAGACACTTATACATCCACTCATTCTTCAATATGTAAGACATATTTTAACTTTACAGAAACATACAGTCACTGGATGTTGTCATCAGTGATGTCATCAGTGATGTCATTTGAGATGTCATCAGTGATGTCATCAGTGATGTCACTGACCATGTCATGAATGATGTAATATGTGACATGATCAGCAGTGGATTGCGGGTGCGCGATATATAGTTAGTGCAACTAACTATATATGGAATTTCAATGGTTTTGTGTGAGTAAAATAAGGTTTTTTAAATGCTAATTCCTAACTATATATGGTCTATAACCTATGGTTTTTTCAGTGAATATATATATATATATATATATATATATATATTACCTACTGGCAGTCGCCAGTAGGTATATATAGTTAGGATTTTTTTGAATAGGGATTTCTGAAAATTCTATGTTGAATAACTTTGGCGTTGATGGACGGAATTGGCTGAAATTTTCAGGAAAATGGCACATTTTGTTTCTGAGCGTCCCCTGAAAGTTTTTGGGGGGGGGTTCGTCAAGCGGGGGCCGAGAAAAAAGGGGGGTCCCAAAACGTGTTTTTAACATTGAGTGTTCCATAGGGCGGTTGGATTCACTTTTAGCTCGAACGGCTGAATGGATTTCCACAAAACTTGGCAAAATTGTAGGGACTGGTAGCCCGATGTGCCTTTGCTATGTCTCAAGATATATGCTCCAGTGGTTTTTACGAAAATTAACTTTGAAAAATATATATTGGGCTACATTGGGCTATATATATGTTAGAGCCCCAATATAGCCCAATGTAGCCCAATGTAGCCCAAAGATGGTCACCAGAGACAAAAAAAAACAAATGTAGCCCAAATATCAGCCAGATGTAGCCCAACTATAGCCCAATGACAGAATGTCCCAGAGTGTTCTAAAGAACAACTAGAACGCTAAGAGTCTTACTTATGACAAAAGTATGGCACACCTGAAGTTATCTTGATTGGAATAAAGTGGTAACACTTAATACATTTAATTTGAAAAGGAACAAAATGAGGGGTTTCATTTTGCCATAGAAATGTTATATATATATATATATATATATATATATATATATATATATATTACCTACTGGCAGTCGCCAGTAGGTATATATAGTTAGGATTTTTTTGAATAGGGATTTCTGAAAATTCTATGTTGAATAACTTTGGCGTTGATGGACGGAATTGGCTGAAATTTTCAGGAAAATGGCACATTTTGTTTCTGAGCGTCCCCTGAAAGTTTGGGGGGGTTTCGTCAAGCGGGGGCCGAGAAAAAAGGGGGGTCCCAAAACGTGTTTTTAACATTGAGTTTTCCATAGGGCGGTTGGACTCACTTTTAGCTCGAACGGCTGAATGGATTTTCACAAAACTTGGCAAAATTGTAGGGACTGGTAGCCCGATGTGCCTTTGCTAGGTCTCAAGATATGTGCTCCAGTGGATTTTGAGAAATTAACGTTCAAAAAAATATATATATCTGTGACAGCGTCCCGGTTGTTGTGTTGTGTGGGTGATGTAAGATCCAACATGTAGGTACCAATGAAGAGTCTAAAATTCAATGTACACCGTCTCCTCTGTAGATATTTTGTATGTTCTAATATGGGTTATTTAAATGTAAATGTGTGGAAAAGCACTTCATGCTTTAAAGCAATTGTATTTTTGAACTGATTGTTCTTTCCTCTTAGTCCTCCTCTTTGGTTTTTTTCCCCACACTCTTCTTCAGCATGATAGTTGATAAATTTGTTCCCTCAAAAAATTTATATACAGAAAAAAATTATATTAAATACATATAAAATATATTTTTCCTTTAAAAGAAGAATACATTTTAAAGCTTTTGATATTTGCTATTAAAAAACCATTGAAATTCACTGAAAAAACCATAGGTTATAGATTATATATAGTTAGGAATTAGCACTTACAAAACCTTGAAAATTCACTGAAAAAACCATAGGTTATAGACCATATATAGTTAGGAATTAGCATTTACAAAACCTTATTTTACTCACACAAAACCATTGAAATTCGCATATATAGTTAGTTGCACTAACTATATATCGCGCACCCGCAATCCACTGCTGATCATGTCACATATTACATCATTCATGACATGGTCAGTGACATCACTGATGACATCACTGATGACATCTCAAATGACATCACTGATGACATCACTGATGACAACATCCAGTGACTGTATGTTTCTGTAAAGTTAAAATATGTCTTACATATTGAAGAATGAGTGGATGTATAAGTGTCTGGATGAAGGATTTAGTAGGTGCATGACTGACTGTATGAGTGAGTGATTAAATGTGTCTCACTGAGTGCATGGGTTAGTGACTAAACTGTCTTAATTTGTGCATCATTATGTCTGTTGTTCTGTAAACTGCTGCATGTGTTGATCAGTAGCTATATGAGTAACTATATGGGTTATTGATTGGTTGCCCAAGTATTTGTATGGGAGACTGAGTGTGTGTGTGGGTGGCTGGGAGGTGTATGACTCTGTGCATAGATGTGTGAGCAGTTGATTCACTAGATGTATGGGTTCAAAAGTGCATGTGGAAACAGCTGTATGGGCGGTTGACTGTGTGCATGAGTGTATTGGTGAGTGAATGGATATCTCAGTGTTACATGTCAAAGTAAGTACATATGTAAAACACAGTACATGTGAGAGTTGACGTATATAAATAACTGTGCATAAGAGCCAGTGAATGTGTGAGTGGCTGTATGGATCATTGTGAACTTGTATCAGGGATTGTATAAGAGAGTAAATATGTGTTAGTATATGTTTGAATAAGTAAGGTGTGTATAACTGTATAGTTGAGGAAATGGAGGTGTGATTGATTCTTTGCATGACTGACTAGGTGTGTGAGTAACTCCATGGATGAGTGACAGTCTGTGAGTGTCTGTTTACACTGACTGTATCTAAGGTTATATTAGAGTCTGAAGAGGTTCATCGTATTATCACATGAATGATGTCATCAGTGATGTGATCAGTAATGTCAAATGAGATGTCATCAGTGATGTCATCAGTGATGTCATTTGAGATGTCATCAGTGATGTCATTTGAGATGTCATCAGTGATGTCATCAGTGATGTCATTTGAGATGTCATCAGTGATGTCATCAGTGATGTCATTTGAGATGTCATCAGTGATGTCATCAGTGATGTCACTGACCATGTCATGAATGATGTAATATGTGACATGATCAGCAGTGGATTGCGGGTGCGCGATATATAGTTAGTGCAACTAACTATATATGCAAATTTCAATGGTTTTGTGTGAGTAAAATAAGGTTTTGTAAATGCTAATTCCTAACTATATATGGTCTATAACCTATGGTTTTTTCAGTGAATATATATATATATATATATATATATATATATGGAAAGGAGGCGCTTATTTAAGAATTTGTTCTTGAGAGACTCGCACAATTTTGCAGTTGCTGAAGCGCTTTATGGCTTTTTTCTTTAATAAAAGTCACCTTGAAGTCCCGCTGTGTCCCTTGAGTCTGCTCGGAAGTGAGGGGATTTTGTTTTGATGTTTTGCGTGGTTCCAGCATCGCACACAAGGGACCCTTTCATTAAGAGGCCATGGCATTTGGTGGGAAGGAGTGGTGTTATTTTCCGAGGTTTAGGATTTTCCATGGCCCGCCACTCTACCTCAGGAGGTGAAGCAACTGCCAACAGAAGCAGGTCCATGACAGCATGGAAAGACGCAGTCACTGCACAGGCGTGTTCAGCTTTTCACGCCTGAGGGAACAGCGTGCGGAAAGTAGGGAACACAATGACTTTTATTTTAACTGTTTTTCGAGTTCTTTCCCTGACACCACAAGCACAAACAAGATTCTCCACAGCACTCTGCTACAATACACTGCATTGTGGGGCCGGTAGTTTCTGCTACTCAAACTACCGCTGGATAAACATGGTCCAGGTGCGCTCCCTACCACATGGAAGGAGGCGCTTATTTAAGAACTTGTTCTTTAGAGACTCACAAAAAGGAAATGGCTTCTGATGAAGGCAGTCGCTGAAACGAGTTATGCCTTTTTCCTTTGATAAAAGTCTCCTTGAAGCCCCACTGTGTCCCTTGAGTCTGCTCGGAAGTGAGGGGATTTTGTTTGGATATATATATTTATATTCACTGGAAAAAAACATAGGTTTCAGGGACGTGATAGTTAGTTGGACATTTAAGTAGTACAAAACCAAAGAAATGTGCCCGTTATAGTTAGTTGAGCTAACGTCACATATTACATCATTCATGCCATGGTCAGTGACATCACTGATGACATCACTGATGACATCATCTACGTGATAATCTTATGCACCTCCTCACATCCTAATGTAACCTTTCATACACCCACCCTAAAATGCAGACTACCATTTTCGAAACCATAGACACACCAATACCAGTTACTACAAACCCACTCACTGTTTCCTAGGGTTACACACATGTCCACTCATTCATCCATACAGTTACTCATACAAGCAGTCACTCATCAATACAGCACTATCATATGCACTCATACACCTATACAGACACTCACACACCACCATTCACCCATAGAGTTACTCACACACCTAGTCAGTCATGCAAAGAATGAATCACACTCACATTTACTCACTTATACAGTTAAAAACTCACACTTTACTTATTTATACAGATACTAACACATACTTACTCTCTTCTACAATCACTGACACAAGCACACACGCATCCATACAGCCACTCTCACAATCACTCACTTTCACATAGTCATTTATATATTCCAATACTCACATATACTGCCTTTCACATATGTAGTTACTCACACATGTACCAAGGAGACATCCATTCACTCACCAGCACACCCATACACACACTCACCCACCCATACAGCCCTTCAAGATGCTTTCTTTAACCCTTACACCCAGTGAATCACCTACTCACACATCTATGCACAGTCACACACTGCTCACCCACCCACAGAGACACTCAGGCAACCATACAGATTCTCAGATAACCAATCAATAACCCATATAGACACTCATGTAGCTACTCACCAACCCATGCAGCACTTACACACCAACTGACAGACTAATACAGACATTCACACAGTTTAGTCACTAACCCATGCATTCAGTAAGACACGATTAATCACTCACTTATATAGTCAGTCATGCACCTACTAAATCATCCATTCAGACACTTACACACTCACTGGTTCATCAATACTCCTTGGCATGCATATATATATATATAACATATTTAAAATTTACAGAAACACAGTCACTGGATGATGTCATCAGTGATGTCATTAGTGCTGTCATTTGAGATGTCATCAGTGATGTCACTGACCATGTCATGAATGATGTAATATGTGACATCATCAGCAGTGCATTGCAAGGGCGCGAGTTATAGTTAGCTCAACTAACTAGAATGGGCAAATTTCTCTGGTTTTGTACTAGTGAAATGTCCACCTGACTATAATGTCCCTGAAACCTATGTTTTTTTCAGTGATTTTCTATGGGTTTTTTTAAAGGCTAATTTCTAACTAGAACGTCCCTTAAACATATGGTTTTTTCAGGGAATTTCAAAGGTATTTAAATGCTAGTTTCTAACTACACCTAGATAGGTAAGACATGTGCAGAAAGAGAAAGAAAGGCGCAGAAAGAAGCAAGAAAAGTGTAGAAAGAAGCAAGAGAAATACTGAAAAAGTCCAGAGAGGTACAGAACGAATAGAGTGAGCTACAGAAAGAAGCAAGAGAGGAGGTGCAGAAATAAGCAAGAGAAGTGCAGAAATAAGTGAGTGAGGTGCAGAAAGAGGCAAAAGAGATGTACAAAGAGGCAAGAGAAGTGCAGAAAGAGGCAAGAGAGGTGCAGATAGAAGAGAGTGAGCTGCATAAGGAGGGAAGAGAGGTGCAGAAAGAGGCAAGATGTGCAGAAAGAAGAGAGTGAGCAGCAGAAAGAGGCAAGAGAGGTGCAGAAAGAAGAGAGAGAGCTGCAGAAAGAGGCAAGAGAGGTGTAGAAAGAGACAAGACTGGTGCAGAAAGAGGCAGGAAAGGTGCAGAAAGAGGCATGCAAAAAGAGGAGAGGGTGCTGCAGAGAGGGAAGGCAGGTATAGAAAGAAGCAAGAGAGGTATAGAAATAGGCAAGAGAGGGGTAGAAAGAGGCCAGAGATGTGTAGAAAGGCAAGAGAGGTACACAAAGAAGATAGTGTGCTGCAGAAAGAGGCAAGAGAGATACAGAACGAGGCAAGAGATGTGCTGAAAGAGTCAAGAGATGTACAGAAAGAGGAAGAAAGGTGCAGAAAGAAGCAAGTGAGCTGAAGAGGCAAGAGAAGAGCAAAAAGAGTTGAGAGGTGCAACAAGAGGCAAGAGAGGTGCAGAAAGAGGAAGCAATGTTCAGAAAGAGGCAAGAGAGTAGTAGAAATAGGCAGGAGAGATACAGAAAGAAGAGTGAGCTGAAGAAAGAGGCAAGAGAGGTACAGAAAGAAGAGAGTGATCTGCAGAAAGAACCAAGAGAAGTGCAGAAATAGGCATGAGAGGTGCAGAAAACAGAGAGAGGTGCAAAAAGGAGGCAAGAGAAGTGCTGAAAGAGGCAAGAGAGGGCCAGAAAGGGGCAAGAGTTAAGTAGAGAAGCAGGAGAGGTGCAGATAGAGGCAATTGAGGTAGAGAAAGAAGCAAGAGAAGAGCAGAAAGAGGCAAGAGAGGTGCAGAAAGAGGCAAGAGAATGCAGAAAGAGGCAAGAGAGGCGCAGAAAGGGGAAGAAAGGCGCAGAAAGAGGCAAGTGTGGTGCAGAAAGAGGCAAGTGAGGTGCAGAAAGAGGCAAGAGAGGTGCAGAAAGAAGAAAGTGAGCTGCAGAAAGAGGGAAGAGAGCTGCAGAAAGAAGGAAGAGGTGAAGAAAGAGGCAAGAGTTGCAGAAAGAAGAGTGAGCTACCAAAAGAGGCAACAGAGGTGCAGACAGAGGCAGCAGAGGTGCATAAACAGAGTGAGGTACAGAAAGCGACAAGTGAGGTACAGAAAGAGGCAAGAGAGGTGCAGAAAGATGAGAGTGAGCTGCAGAAAGACTGGAGAGAGGTGCAGAAAGACTGGAAAGAGGTGCAGAAAGAGGCAAGCGAGGTGCAAAAAGAGACAAGAGATGCAGAAAGGAAGAAAGGTAAAGAAAGAGGTAAGATAGATGCAGAAAGGAAGAAAGGTAAAGAAAGAGGCAAGATAGGTGCAGAAAGAGGCAGAAGTGCAGAAAGAGGCAAAAGAAGTGCAAAAAGAGGCAACAGAAGTGCAGAAAAAGTAAGAAAGGCACAGAAAGAAGCAAGAGAAGCGCAGAAAGAGGCAAGAGAGGTGCAGAAAGACGCAAGAGAGGTGAGGCAAGAGAGGTGCAGAAAGAGGCAAGTTGAGTAGAAAAGCAGGAGAGGTGCAGAAAGAGGCAACAGTCGTGCAGAAAGAAGAGAGTGGGGTGCAGAAAGATGGAAGAGAAGGGCAGAAAGAAGAGTGAGCTGCAGAAGGATGCAAGAGATGTGCAAAAAGGCAAGAGCGGTGCAGAAAGAGGCAAGAGAGGTACAGAAAGGCAACAGAGGTACAGAAAGAGGTAACAGAGGAGTAGAAAGAGACAAGAGATGTGCAGAATGAGGCAAGAGAGATACAGAAAGGCAACAGACGGGTAGAAAGAGGCAATAAGGTGCTGATAAAAGAGTGAGCTGCAGAAAAAGGGAAGAGAAGTGCAGAAAGAGGCAAGAGAGGAGCAGAAAGAAGAGAGTGAGCTGCTGAAAGAGGCAAGAGAGGTTCAGAAAGGCAAAAGAGGTACATAAGGAGGCAACAGAGGTGTAGAAAGAGATAAGAGATGTGCAGAATGAGGCAAGAGAGGGACAGAAAGAGGAAACAGAGGTATAGAAAGAGGCAAGAGAGGTCCAGAAAGAGGCAATAGAGGTGCAGAAAGAGGTAGGCGAGGTGCAGAAAGAGGCAGGCGAGGTGCAGAAAGAGGCAAAAGAGGTGCAGAAAGAAGAGAGTGAGCTGCAGAAAGAGGCAAGAGAGGTTCAGAAAGAGGCAAGAGGATTGCACAAAGAAGCAAGAGGGGTGCACAAAGAAGCAAGAGGTATAGAAAGACGCAAGAGAGGTAAAGGAAGAGGCATGTGAGGTGCAGAAAGAAGAGAGTGAGCTGCAGAAAGAAGCAAGAGAAGTGTAGAAAGAAGCAAGAGAGGCACAAAAAGATTCAAGAGAAGTGCAAAAAGAGACAAGAGAGGTACAGAAAGAGGCAAGTGAAGTACTGAAAGAGACAAGAGAGGTACAGAAAGGGGCAAGAGTTGAGTAGAGAAGCAGGAGAGGTGCAGATAGAGGCAATTGAGGTGGAGAAAGAAGCAAGAGAAGAGCAGAATGGCGGCTAGAGAGGTGCAGAAAGAAGAAGAAAGGTGCAGAAAGAGGAAGAAGAGGTGCAGAAACACGAAGAAAGGTGCAGAAAGAAGCAAGTGAAGTGCAGAAAGAGGGAAGAGAGGTGCCAAAAGAGGCAAGCGAGGTACAGAAAGAGGCAAGAGAGGTGCAGAAAGATGAGAGTGAGCTGCAGAAAGACTGGAGAGAGGTGCAGAAAGAGGCAAGCGAGGTGCAAAAAGAGACCAGAGGTGCAGAAAGAGTAAGAAAGGTAAAGAAAGAAGCAAGAGAGGTGCAGAAAGAGGCAAGAGAGGTGCAGAAAGAGGCAAGAGAGGCACAGAAAGAAGAAGAAAGGGGCAGAAAGAGGAAGGAGAGGTACAGAAACATGAAGAAAGGTGCAGAAAGAAGCAAGAGAAGTACAGAAAGAGGCAAGAGAGGTGCAGAAAGAGGAAGAAAGGTGCAGAAAGAGGCAATAGCAAGAGAAATACAGAAAAAGGAAGAAAGGCGCAGAAAAAAGCAAGAGAAGTGCTGAAAGATGCAAGAGAGGTGCAGTAAGAAAAAAAGTGAGGTGCAGAGAGAGGCAAGAGAGGTGCAGAAAGAGGCAAGAGAGGTGCAGAAAGAGGCAAGAGAGGTGCCGAAAAAGGCAAGAAAAAGTGCTGAAAGAGGCAAGAAAAAGTGTCGAAAGAGGCAAGAGAAGTGCAGAAAGAGGCAAGAGAGGTGTAGAAAGAGGCAAGAGAAGTGCAGAAAGAGGAAACAGAGGTATAGAAAGAGGAAACAGAGGTATAGAAAGAGGCAAGAGAGGTCCAGAAAGAGGCAATAGAGGTGCAGAAAGAGGTAGGCGAGGTGCAGAAAGAGGCAGGCGAGGTGCAGAAAGAGGCAAGACTGGTGCAGAAAGAGGCAAGAGAGATGTAGGAAGAGACAAGACTGGTGCAGAAAGAGGCACGAGAGGTGCAGAAAGATGCAACAGAGTTGAAGAAAGAGGCAACAGAGGTGCAGGAAGAGGAAAGTGAGATGCAGAAAGAAGCAAGAGAAGTGCAGAGTGATGCAACAGAGGTACAGAAAGAGGCAACAGGGGTGCAGAAAGAAAAAAGTGAGCTGCAGAAAGAAGCAAGAGAAGTGCAGAAAGAGGCAAGAGAGGTGCAGAAAGAGGCAAGAGAGATACAGAAAGAAGAGAGGTGCAGAAAGAGGCAAGAGAGGGGCGGCAAGAGCGGTGCAGAAAGAGGCAGGAGATGTGCAAAAGAGGCAAGAGAGGTACAGATAGAAGAGAGTGAGCTGCATAAGGAGGGAAGAGAGGTGCAGAAAGAGGCAAGATGTGCAGAAAGAAGAGAGTGAGCAGCAGAAAGAGGCAAGAGAGGTGCAGAAAGAAGAGAGAGAGCTGCAGAAAGAGGCAAGAGAGGTGTAGAAAGAGACAAGACTGGTGCAGAAAGAGGCAGGAAAGGTGCAGAAAGAGGCATGCAAAAAGAGGAGAGGGTGCTGCAGAGAGGGAAGGCAGGTGTAGAAAGAAGCAAGAGAGGTATAGAAATAGGCAAGAGAGGGGTAGAAAGAGGCCAGAGATGTGTAGAAAGGCAAGAGAGGTACACAAAGAAGATAGTGTGCTGCAGAAAGAGGCAAGAGAGATACAGAACGAGGCAAGAGATGTGCTGAAAGAGTCAAGAGATGTACAGAAAGAGGAAGAAAGGTGCAGAAAGAAGCAAGTGAGCTGAAGAGGCAAGAGAAGAGCAAAAAGAGTTGAGAGGTGCAACAAGAGGCAAGAGAGGTGCAGAAAGAGGAAGCAATGTTCAGAAAGAGGCAAGAGAGTAGTAGAAATAGGCAGGAGAGATACAGAAAGAAGAGTGAGCTGAAGAAAGAGGCAAGAGAGGTACAGAAAGAAGAGAGTGATCTGCAGAAAGAACCAAGAGAAGTGCAGAAATAGGCATGAGAGGTGCAGAAAACGGAGAGAGGTGCAAAAAGGAGGCAAGAGAAGTGCTGAAAGAGGCAAGAGAGGGCCAGAAAGGGGCAAGAGTTAAGTAGAGAAGCAGGAGAGGTGCAGATAGAGGCAATTGAGGTAGAGAAAGAAGCAAGAGAAGAGCAGAAAGAGGCAAGAGAGGTGCAGAAAGAGGCAAGAGAATGCAGAAAGAGGCAAGAGAGGCGCAGAAAGGGGAAGAAAGGCGCAGAAAGAGGCAAGTGAGGTGCAGAAAGAGGCAAGTGAGGTGCAGAAAGAGGCAAGAGAGGTGCAGAAAGAAGAAAGTGAGCTGCAGAAAGAGGGAAGAGAGCTGCAGAAAGAAGGAAGAGGTGAAGAAAGAGGCAAGAGTTGCAGAAAGAAGAGTGAGCTACCAAAAGAGGCAACAGAGGTGCAGACAGAGGCAGCAGAGGTGCATAAACAGAGTGAGGTACAGAAAGCGACAAGTGAGGTACAGAAAGAGGCAAGAGAGGTGCAGAAAGATGAGAGTGAGCTGCAGAAAGACTGGAGAGAGGTGCAGAAAGACTGGAAAGAGGTGCAGAAAGAGGCAAGCGAGGTGCAAAAAGAGACAAGAGATGCAGAAAGGAAGAAAGGTAAAGAAAGAGGTAAGATAGATGCAGAAAGGAAGAAAGGTAAAGAAAGAGGCAAGATAGGTGCAGAAAGAGGCAGAAGTGCAGAAAGAGGCAAAAGAAGTGCAAAAAGAGGCAACAGAAGTGCAGAAAAAGTAAGAAAGGCACAGAAAGAAGCAAGAGAAGCGCAGGAAGAAGCAGGGGAGGTACAGAAAAAAGCAAGAGAGGTGCAGAAAGACGCAAGAGAGGTGAGGCAAGAGAGGTGCAGAAAGAGGCAAGAGTTGAGTAGAAAAGCAGGAGAGGTGCAGAAAGAGGCAACAGTCGTGCAGAAAGAAGAGAGTGGGGGCAGAAAGATGGAAGAGAAGGGCAGAAAGAAGAGTGAGCTGCAGAAAGATGCAAGAGATATGCAAAAAGGCAAGAGCGGTGCAGAAAGAGGCAAGAGAGGTACAGAAAGGCAACAGAGGTACAGAAAGAGGTAACAGAGGAGTAGAAAGAGACAAGAGATGTGCAGAATGAGGCAAGAGAGATACAGAAAGGCAACAGACGGGTAGAAAGAGGCAATAAGGTGCTGATAAAAGAGTGAGCTGCAGAAAAAGGGAAGAGACGTGCAGAAAGAGGCAAGAGAGGAGCAGAAAGAAGAGAGTGAGCTGCTGAAAGAGGCAAGAGAGGTTCAGAAAGGCAAAAGAGGTACATAAGGAGGCAACAGAGGTGTAGAAAGAGATAAGAGATGTGCAGAATGAGGCAAGAGAGGGACAGAAAGAGGAAACAGAGGTATAGAAAGAGGCAAGAGAGGTCCAGAAAGAGGCAATAGAGGTGCAGAAAGAGGTAGGCGAGGTGCAGAAAGAGGCAGGCGAGGTGCAGAAAGAGGCAAAAGAGGTGCAGAAAGAAGAGAGTGAGCTGCAGAAAGAGGCAAGAGAGGTTCAGAAAGAGGCAAGAGGATTGCACAAAGAAGCAAGAGGGGTGCACAAAGAAGCAAGAGGTATAGAAAGACGCAAGAGAGGTAAAGGAAAAGGCATGTGAGGTGCAGAAAGAAGAGAGTGAGCTGCAGAAAGAAGCAAGAGAAGTGTAGAAAGAAGCAAGAGAGGCACAACAAGATTCAAGAGAAGTGCAAAAAGAGACAAGAGAGGTGCAGAAAGAGGCAAGTGAAGTACTGAAAGAGACAAGAGAGGTACAGAAAGGGGCAAGAGTTGAGTAGAGAAGCAGGAGAGGTGCAGATAGAGGCAATTGAGGTGGAGAAAGAAGCAAGAGAAGAGCAGAATGGCGGCTAGAGAGGTGCAGAAAGAAGAAGAAAGGTGCAGAAAGAGGAAGAAGAGGTGCAGAAACACGAAGAAAGGTGCAGAAAGAAGCAAGTGAAGTGCAGAAAGAGGGAAGAGAGGTGCCAAAAGAGGCAAGCGAGGTACAGAAAGAGGCAAGAGAGGTGCAGAAAGATGAGAGTGAGCTGCAGAAAGACTGGAGAGAGGTGCAGAAAGAGGCAAGCGAGGTGCAAAAAGAGACCAGAGGTGCAGAAAGAGTAAGAAAGGTAAAGAAAGAAGCAAGAGAGGTGCAGAAAGAGGCAAGAGAGGTGCAGAAAGAGGCAAGAGAGGCACAGAAAGAAGAAGAAAGGGGCAGAAAGAGGAAGGAGAGGTACAGAAACATGAAGAAAGGTGCAGAAAGAAGCAAGAGAAGTACAGAAAGAGGCAAGAGAGGTGCAGAAAGAGGAAGAAAGGTGCAGAAAGAGGCAATAGCAAGAGAAATACAGAAAAAGGAAGAAAGGCGCAGAAAAAAGCAAGAGAAGTGCTGAAAGATGCAAGAGAGGTGCAGTAAGAAAAAAAGTGAGGTGCAGAGAGAGGCAAGAGAGGTGCAGAAAGAGGCAAGAGAGGTGCAGAAAGAGGCAAGAGAGGTGCCGAAAAAGGCAAGAAAAAGTGCTGAAAGAGGCAAGAAAAAGTGTCGAAAGAGGCAAGAGAAGTGCAGAAAGAGGCAAGAGAGGTGTAGAAAGAGGCAAGAGAAGTGCAGAAAGAGGTAAGAGAGGGACAGAAAGAGGAAACAGAGGTATAGAAAGAGGCAAGAGAGGTCCAGAAAGAGGCAATAGAGGTGCAGAAAGAGGTAGGCGAGGTGCAGAAAGAGGCAGGCGAGGTGCAGAAAGAGGCAAAAGAGGTGCAGAAAGAAGAGAGTGAGCTGCAGAAAGAGGCAAGAGAGGTTCAGAAAGAGGCAAGAGGATTGCACAAAGAAGCAAGAGGGGTGCACAAAGAAGCAAGAGGTATAGAAAGACGCAAGAGAGGTAAAGGAAGAGGCACGTGAGGTGCAGAAAGAAGAGAGTGAGCTGCAGAAAGAAGCAAGAGAAGTGTAGAAAGAAAAAAGAGAGGCACGAAAAGATACAAGAGAAGTGCAAAAAGAGACAAGAGAGGTGCAGAAAGAGGCAAGTGAAGTACTGTAAGAGACAAGAGAGGTACAGAAAGGGGCAAGAGAGGTACAGAAAGGGGCAATAGTTGAGTAGAGAAGCAGGAGATGTGCAGATAGAGGCAATTGAGGTGGAGAAAGAAGCAAGAGAAGAGCAGAATGGCGGCTAGAGAGGTGCAGAAAGAAGAAGAAAGGTGCAGAAAGAGGAAGAAGAGGTGCAGAAACACGAAGAAAGGTGCAGAAAGAAGCAAGTGAAGTGCAGAAAGAGGGAAGAGAGGTGCCAAAAGAGGCAAGCGAGGTACAGAAAGAGGCAAGAGAAGTGCAGAAAGATGAGAGTGAGCTGCAGAAAGACTGGAGAGGTGCAGAAAGAGGCAAGCGAGGTGCAAAAAGAGACCAGAGGTGCAGAAGGAGTAAGAAAGGTAAAGAAAGAAGCAAGAGAGGTGCAGAAAGAGGCAAGAGAGGTGCAGAAAGAGGCAAGAGAGGCACAGAAAGAAGAAGAAAGGGGCAGAAAGAGGAAGGAGAGGTACAGAAACATGAAGAAAGGTGCAGAAAGAAGCAAGAGAAGTACAGAAAGAGGCAAGAGAGGTGCAGAGATCGGCACGAGAAATGCAGAAAGATGGAAGAGAGGTGCAGAAAGAGGAAGAAAGGTGCAGAAAGAGGCAATAGCAAGAGAAATACAGAAAAAGGAAGAAAGGCGCAGAAAAAAGCAAGAGAAGTGCTGAAAGATGCAGGAGAGGTGCAGTAAGAAAAAAAGTGAGGTGCAGAGAGAGGAAAGAGGTGCAGAATGAGGCAAGAGAGGTGCAGAAAGATGCAAGAAAAAGTGCAGAAAAAGGCAAGAAAAAGTGCTGAAAGACGCAAGAAAAAGTGTCGAAAGAGGCAAGAGAAGTGCAGAAAGAGGCAAGAGAGGTGTAGAAAGAGGCAAGAGAAGTGCAGAAAGAGGTAAGAGGTGTAGAAAGAGGCAAGAGATGTGCATTAAGGGAAGAAAGGCATAGAAAGAGGCAAGCGAGGTGCAGAAAGAGCCCAGAGAATAGCAGAAAGAGGCAAGAGGTGCAGAAAGAGGCAAGAGAGGTGCAAAATGCGGCAAGAGAAGAGCATAAAGAAGCAAGAGAAGTGCAGAAAAAGGTAAGAGGTGTAGAAAGAGGCAAGAGAGGCACAGAAAGCGGCAAGAGAGGTGCAAAAAGCGGCAAGAGAAGTCCATAAAGAGGCAAGAGAAGTGCAGAAAAAGGTAAGAGGAGTAGAACGAGGCAAGAGAGGTGCAGAAAGAGGCAAGAGAGGTGTAGAAATAGGATAGAGAGGTGCATAGAGGCAGGAAAGGTGCTGATAGAAGAGGGTAAGCTGCAGAAAGAGGGAAGAGAGGTTCAGAAAGAGGCGAGAAGTGCAGAAAGAAGCATGAGATGTGCAGGAAGAGGTAAGAGAGGCGCACAAAGAATAAGAAAGGTGCATAAAGAGGCGAGAAAGGCGCAGAAAGAGGCAAGTGAGATGCAGAATGAGGCAAGAAAAGAGTAGAACGAGGCCAAAGAGGTATAGAAAGAGGCCAGAGAAGAGCAGAAAGAGGCAAAAGAGGTGCAGAAAGAGACAAGAGAGGTGCAGAAAGAGGCAAGAGAGATGCACAAAGAGTATAGAGAGGTGCATAGAGGCAAGAGAGGTGCTGATAGAAGAGGGTAAGCTGCAGAAAGAGGGAAAAGAGGTTCAGAAAGGCAAGAGACATGCAGAAAGAGGCATGAGACGAGCAGAAAGAGGTAAAAGGTTAGAAAGAGGCAAGAGATGTGCAGAAAGAGGCAAGAGAGGTGCAGAAACAGGAAGAAAGGTGCAAAAAGAAGCAAGAGAAGTGCAGGAAGAGGCAAGGGAGGTGGAGAAAGATGGGTGAGCTGCAGAAAGAAGCAAGAGAAGTGCAGAAAGGGGCAAGAGAAGTGCAGAAAGAGGCAAGAGAGGTACAGAAAGAGGCAAGAGAGGTACAGAATGAAGCAAGGGAGGTGCAGAAAGAGGCAAGAGAAGTGCAGAAAGAGGCAAGAGTGGTGCAGAAAGAAGCAAGAGAGGTATATATATGTATATATTCAATCTCCTCTCACTCTTACAAGGAAGGAATCAGCACTCTGGTTGTAGTTTGGAAGTATTTAATCTACAAAGGACGCAATGCATGCGTTTCGGCTAGTCCGAACCTTGATCACGATACAAGTCGTCTTTGTAGCTTCCTTATTTAAATGTAGAAATGTCTCCAGTTGCCAACATTAACAAAGGACTACATATTACATTAAATGAAAAAGCTGTCAGCCATATTGGCCTGGTCACGATGCGAAAATTCAGGAATTCATACAATAAAGCAAAGAAAACAAGTTAATATGCACACAATGTCATTTCAGCATATCTTGCCCTGTGACCGACATAGCTGTATGTTCGTCAACTTGACTTGTTCATAATAAACATACTTAGGATTGCCAACATCAACATAGACAATGGACTACACATTACTTTTAAGTGAAAGGCTATCGGCCATATTGATCTGGGCACGGTGCATATTATAGAGGTTTTTACACAGAAGAAAAGAAATAAAAAGTGGTGTTAATATACACACACTTTCCCTAAATAAAGTTCTAGTGATTATAGTTCCATTCCATTCACAGCTCATTTGAGATGTCATGAATGATATAATGTCTGAGGTCATAAGCAGTGCATTGCGGGGGCCTAAGTTATAGTCTTTTCAGGTAACTGTAACTGCTGAATTTCAGTGGTTGTGTACAAGTGAAATCTGACTTTAAGTAGAACGTCTCTGTAATCTTGGTTTTTTTCAGCACATTTCTAGTTTTTTATGTTAAGTAAGATGCCTATCACAATGGATGGTGGGGGTTGGAAGCAGGGCTTGGCTTTGCAATGTGCTGCCACCCACCCAAGCTTGCTGCTCCTGCCTCCCCTCCTCCTTGCCATCCATTGTGCAAGTCCATGCCCCTGTTCCCTCATTACAGCCCCGTGTTGCCATTGTTCTTCCACTGGAATTTCTTGCCTTCTCTGAACAGTTAACTTGCTGCCCCATCTACTATCCTCTGTTGTCTGAATCCATGCACTAGCCTCCTCCCTCCTGTCATGCATGGTCTGATGTGCTGCCATTGCCCTCCATTTAGCATGATGTCCCAGTCCACTCCTCCTGCCCATCATTGATCTCCTGCTTAGCCTCTGTGATTAGCTGGCTTCCCCTACTCTCCTTCCCTGCCCTCCGATGTCTGAGTGCATGCTCCTGATCCATCCTTTTTGCCCACCATGTTCCATGGACCTGCCCCTCCTATCTACTCAGTTTTCTGTTGAGCTGCCACTGCCCTCCCACCTGCCTAGCATTGTCAGATGACTGTAACCTCTCCCTGCCACCTCCACCCTGCCTGTCCACATTTAATGCCCCTATCCCCTTCCTCCTGCCCTCCATGGTCCATTTTACTGCCACATCCTTCTGCCCTCCCTTGTCTGTTGTGTTGCAACTGCTCCTCCTGCCCGCCCTGCGTGGTCTGTTGTGAGGCTCCTACCCCTGAACTCTTGTCTGTGCCCAGCTTCTAGCCCTCCCTTCTAACCTCCATGATCCTTTGTGCATGCCCCCCACCCTCCTTCTTGCCTATCATGGCTAGATTGTGCTGCCACTAACCCTCTTGTTTGCCATGCATGGTCTTCTGTGCTGCTACGGCCACTTCCACCTTCCCTGTGTGTTCAGGTAGCTGCCCCTGACCCCTCCCACCTTCCCTACATGGTCTGTGTGTATGCCATTTAGTCTCACTGTTGCCCTCCATGTTGTGTTATGCTTCAAGTGCCCACCCTGCCTGACCTCCAGGGTCAGCTTGCTGCTCCTGCCCCCTGCCCCCTTCCCCCTTTTCATGTGCAGACCCTAATCCATACCCTCCTGGCTTGTCTGTTCTATTGTCATGCCCCTGATCCCTCCCTCGTGCCCTTTATGCTACAGCTTTCTCTCCTGTCTGTCCAGTATGATCAGCTTCCTGCCATTGCCCCTTTCCCTCTGTTCTCTGTTGTCCATGTGCATGTTCTTGTCCCCTCCCTATTGCTTTCCATGGTTTGTTGTGCTGCACTGCTGTCCCGCATGCCCTGTGTGGTGCATTGTGCGTCTGTCTGCCCTGTAAGCTTAGTTAGGTGCACCTGTCCATGTCCCTACCCCAATTCCTCCTGCCTTCCACGATCCAATCTACCATACTTGCTAACATTTTGAACTTGGTAAGAGGGAGATTTTGGAAAAAAAAAACTGGGGAATTGTTTTTTCCCATTGACTTGAATAGAAAAAGAGGAGATTGTAGACAAGAGACAGATAAAATAAAGCTCTTTTGGGCTTAAAAACATTTGGTGTCTACTGCCTGAATCATCTCTGTTGGCATGTATGGTTGTACTACCACTGCCTCTTGCTTCTGCCCTCAATGGTCTATTATATTGCCACAGCCTCTCTTGCCTGTCCTGTGTTGTTGGTTTGTTGCCCATGAACCCCTTTCCACTGCCCTCCATGTTGTGCTGCTACTGCCCTTCCTGCTTGCCCAGAGTGGTCAAATTGTTGCCTCTGCCCCCTCCTACCTGCCGTTATTTTTCCGAGTCCGTGCCCCTGACCTCTGCCTCCCAACAGATTCTTAATGAACAACTAGATTGCTAATAGTCTATATTTATTACAAAAGTGTTGGACGCCTGATGTCATCAAAACTGTAATACCTAAAGCATTTCCTTTAGAAATTGTAGAAATGGTATCTTTCTATCTTCATGTTTTTTATCCAGTTGACCACGTGATTAAATGTTAAGCTTAGGGGAGAGAATGTGGTGTTACTTCCAGAGCTGCAGACTTTGCAACTGGGGAACCATGTTGGAGTTTCTGCTTCAGCTCGACATTCTGTGATTCTGGTCAAATCACCTAATCTCCCTATGCCTACAACCAAAATGAGTTTGTCCTTGTATGATGTAACCAATGCTCATGTAAAGCACTCCAATATCTGTCCAGTCTGCACTATATAAAACTGCAAAAAAACAAAGGATAAACAGTGTTTCCACGTTTCGGTCATTGGGCTATACGTGGGCCACATCTGCGTGATATTTGTGCTACAATTGGGCTCCTTTTTCTCTGGTGGCCATCTTGGGAAACTTCAATTAAATTCATAAATTCATTAAACTTTAATCGATCCGATTTAGAAACATAGATCATAAAAGTGTTCATAAAAACAGTAAATCCTCTTTCTTGATACAATACAGTGAGAATTAATAAAAACCAGTAGGTAAAAATGGGTGTTACAAAGCCCGGTTCAGAGCAACTACAGGTCAACAGAATAGTAAAGTTCAATGTTTTGCAAGATCAATCTCATGTACTTCGTGCAAAATATGCAATAAGGAGTCCAAGTTAGATGCAACGCTCCAATACCCGACCAGTTTGCACTATATAAAACTGCAAAAAAACAAAAAATAAAAAGTGTTTTGCACACTTTGGTCATTGGGCTATATGTGGGCTTCATCAAGGTGATATTTGTGCTACATTGGGCTCTTTTTTCTCTGGTGGCCGTCTTGGGAGACTTATTTGTTATGAAGTGTCCTAATTTCCTCATTTACTGCAGTCTCCTCAGTAGGAAATGCCTTCAGTTATTTACTTTGATTCCATCAAGTAGGCATTCAGATGTGTCACACATTTGCCATAAATTCGGAATATTAGCAATCTAGTTTCTCATTAGATTACTTTAGTAAAGCTACTGCTTACCAGGGAGTTAACTGGAAGTCTACTGCTGGTATTGAAAGTGATTGTTTCCGTCTGTCAAAATTTTCTAATGAAATAGAACAGGATTTGAGATCTCACTTAAAACATGCCTTAATTTTTCTTTCTGCAGCACTAACCAAAATTTCTATGGCAAAATGAACCTCCTCATTTTGTTCCTTTTTAAATTAAATGTTTTAAGTGTTACCAGTATATTCCAATCAAGATGGCTTCAGGTGTGCCATCATTTTTTCTCATAAGGAAGACTGTTAGCGCTCTAGTTTTTCTTTAGAACACTCTGGGAAGCTGCAGTAAAACACAAAGGAATCAACTGACAGTCTCTGTCCGTCTGGCAGTCGCCTGTAGGTAGGTGTATATATGTATGAATGTGTATAATATATATATATATATATATATATACACATATGCATCAAAACCTCCAGCAACGCAGAAGGAAGAGGCCACAGGCAGGGAATTCAGACTAGGTTTTCTTTATTGAACAGCAGATGTGGCATAATGCATTTCGGCTTCTTAACGCCTTCTTCAGATGCTGCTGCCAAACTGAAGGTAAGTTCTGTCCAGCTTTTAAATAGTTCTGCACCACTCCCCTGATAAGGAATTGATGCCTCCCCCAACCATGTGATCATCCACCATGCTGTAGATGAATAACGAACTACAACTCCCAGAAACCTTCATACATGGGCGGGTGGGACGTGGGGTAACAACAAGTTGAATCCTGATGTAATTGAAGCGTTGCAGTTTTGGACGCACTATATTCAGTCTGAATTGAGACTGAATATATATCACGCGGCATATATCTGCTACAATTGAATAAATATTGCACTAACTGGATGGTCCGTGTCCGAGGTGTCTTTGCGGCAGGGCGGGAGTCGTTATCTGCTGTTGGACGCGGTGCACAATATATATATAGTTTAAGTTAGCTGAGCTACCTATAACTCGCGCCCCGTAATACACTGCTTATGATTTACCTATTACATCACTCATGACAAGGTCAGTGACATCCCTGATGACATCTCAAATGACATCACTGATGACACCATCCGGTGACGGTGTTTCTAAAACGTTTATGAGTGTTAAATATATATATATATACCAAGGTGTATTGATAAATCAGTTGGTGTACGAGTGCCTGTATGGATGATTTAGTGGGTGCGTGACTGTGTAAGTGAGTGATTATACATGTCTCAGTGAATGTATGGATGACTGACTAATTTGTGTGAATGTCTATATTAGTCTGTCAGTTGGTGTGTAAGTGGTTGCATGGGTTGGTGAGTAGGCACATAAGTGGCTCTATGGGTACATGTATGGGTGTAGGAGTGTCTGTGTGGGTGGGGGAGGGGGTGTGTGACTCCCTGCATGGATGAATGAGAGAATAGGTACATTTGTGACTGTATGGGTTTGTGAGTGTGTTTGTAAGGGGCTGTATGGGTGAGTGAGTGTGCGCATGTCTGTGTTGGTGAGTTAATGGAAGTGTCAGTGGTATATGGGTGAGTAACTGCATATGTGAAAGGCAGTATAGGTGAGTATTGGAGTATATAAGTGACTGTGTGAGTGAGTGATTGTGAGATTGGCTGTATGGGCGAGTGTATGCTTGTGTCAGTGACTGTATAGGTGAGTTAGTATGTGTTAGTATCTATATGAATAAGTAAGTTGGCGTGTATAACTGTATAGATGAGCAAGTGGCTGTGTGATTGATACTATGGGTGAGTGAGTAGGTGTATGAGTAGCTCTATGGGTGACAGAGTGTGAATGGGTGTATGAGTGGATATATCAGGGGCTATATTAGTGAGTTGGTGTATGAGTGGCTGTATGTGTGACTGAGTGTTTGATTGTGTAGACCTATGAATCAGAGAGTAGTGTGTACGTACTGGTATGGTTGTGTCAATAGTTTTCAGAATGGTAGTGTGGAAGTTTGAGTGGGTGAATGAAAGGTTATGTTGGGGTGTGAGTGGGTGTGAGAGATTCTGTGGAAGATGTAATTTGAGAAGTCAAAAGTGATGTCATGAGTGGTGTAATATGTGAGGTCAAAAGCAGTGCATTGCGGGGTGTGAGTTCCAGTTAGCTCACTAACTATAATTGCTGAATTTCTTTGTTTTTTTTCGTTGAATTGTTAAGGTTTTTTAAAATGCTAAATCCTCACTATAATGTCCCTGTAGTGTAACCTATGATTTTGTTTTAATTTCTAAGGTTTTTAAATTATATTTTCTATCTAAAATGGCTCTATAAGAAGTATTTTTATCAGCTTGTATTTTTTTCAGTGGATTAAAAAGCGGTTTTTTTGTCTTTACATTTTTTCAATGTTGCAATCCCTGTAGACATGTCGCAAAAACGGAAAACAAAAGCAGACATTCAATGACCACTAACACATCCAAAAATAATATGAAAAAAATTCCATTCTGAACATTACCCTACACATATTACTAAATACATACTTCTTTAAAAACATGTTTAAACTCATGTTTTTATACTAAGTTTCTTTAAAATCCATCTTTCAGACCTATTTTCCATTTTTGCGGTTATTCGGGATGTTGCAATGGCATTGTTAACGGCGACGATTGCGCCTTTTCCATAAAGTGTAAAACACATACATCCACACATACTACAGTATTTTACACACTAGGGGTTTCCTACAGTATTTTCTAAAGTCACGTTTTAGGAGAGAGTCTCCTAAAAACTATCCCTAAAACCTATTTTATTTTTTGTGGTGACTCTGGAGACCGCAATGACCTCGGTAATCGCGATCCCCAAAGACATGTCATGAAAACAGAAAACATAAGCAGACATTCAATGACCACCAACACATCCCAAAAAAAGTTTTTAAAAATCCATTCCAAACATTGCTGTACACATATTGTTATATACATACTTCTTTCAAAGCATTTTTAAACTCATATTTTTGTACTGAGTTTCTTTAAAAACCATCTTTCAGACATATTTAGCGTGTTTGTGGGTATACGCGACGTCGCAGTTAACCGCAACAATAGTGCCTTTTCCATAAAGTGAAAACACATATGCACACATATTACAGTATTTTATACACTAGGGGTTTATTGCTGTACACATCAAACTCATGTTTTTCTAGTGCATTCCTATAACAACCGTCTCTAAAACATATTCTCTGTTTCCGCAGTGAGGCCGGAGATAGTAATGAAGGAGGTCATTGCAAACACAGCGGTTACCTCGCAAAATAGGAAAGCAAAAGCAGGAATTCAATAGCTACCATCACATTAAAAAATTATAACTATATAATTAATTCTAAGGATCACAGTAGATAACTCATTATATAAATAACTATAAAAACATTTATCAAAATCTCAATACCAATGTGCATCATTGATTCACTAATATATTTTTATATATTTTCACCAATATTAGCGATGACGTTGATAGTCGTGATGTACCCACGATGATACACAGGGCCATGTTGGCGGTGCAGCGTCGTTGCGAATATCGCGCACGATTAAAAAAATGCATTCGGATAAATAACTTGTGTCACTAACACCCCCATTCCTCAAACATGGGTTCAGAGTACCTCTTAGCTTTTTCAGAAATTTTCGGCCCTGGGAACCTTTCCCAAGTAATAAAATGGCAGGTGCAACTTTCTGATCTGGTTCCGTCCAGCCAATAAGAGCATTCCCGTTGGCGAGTGCATTCGCGACAAATCGCAAAACCACATTGAACTATCCATGGGTAGAGAGATGACTATAATTTTAAACTTACATTTCTCAACTACTGAAAGGATTTACACCAAACAACAAAAGGCACTTCCTTGAACCAACATCTACCTCCCTGCCAAATTTGGTGTAAGTCCGTTCCACAGATCAGGCTGTAGCAGTTTACTATGGGAATTAACAATATAAACCCACCCTTATTTCGTGCCCCAAATTCTCGGTCCCCAGTGCACGGATCACTCTCAAAATTCCCATGACAACCAGAACCTACCTTGACACTTTTTCGGGAAAATTTCATGAAGATTGGTCAAACAACGCCAAAGTAATAGGCACGTCAAAAATGCTTTTCCTATGGAAACTAGGTCTAAACTATTCCTACCTACTGGTGGTCGCCAGTAGGTGATATATACATACAACAAATCTGCCATAAACTACTAAGTCTTTGCCAAAGTGTACTAGAGGAAATTGAGTAAAAAGCAATGTAGCTAAAAGTTTGCATATCAAATCAAGTTCTTAACAAACATCAAAACAATCATGAAATGTGAAACCGCGCTGAGACCTACCTTTCCATTTCGTGTAAAATGTCTGTGAAATCCTCTTTTATGCTTATGAACTTTTTACCAAAAGGAATGTCAGAAATAATGATGTCCACACTTTCTGAAAGCAGTGGCAACTCTGCAAAAAATAAAAAAGCATTCTATTATCCAGCAAGTAAAAACCTTAACTACAAAACTTGATAGGCCGCTAAGTAATCCAAGTAAGTGTTGCACATTTAAATTTGTAGAGAACAGCACTAAAAGCAGATACTAATAAAAAGTGACCGGGCCAAAAAGGACTATGTCTTAAGCAACAACTTATCCCCCAAAAATGCCATTCTTAAATTAATATGAATGAGGTTTTGAATGTTCTTTCAGTTAATCCTAATCAGAAACACAAACCTTGCACCCTTTTCCCAACACTCCTCCTGATATTTGGTTCTATTTTAACTTGTTCCGCAACCAGCCTGGCCTACTTGGTCCTGAAGGTAGTTACTTTTTCTTGTAAATAACAAACAACTTACTTACCTCTGGTAACTCCTTTTCTGGTAGACACCATCTAACTAAAGATTCTTCACCTTGTGAATACAAAAACTGGATTCAGATACTTTTCAATAGTAATTCCCTGATGCATCTGTTGGTGGTGTCATGGGGCTCTGCATTTAATCCATCCCTCCTCAGATGTCATGTCAGGGCCACGATATTTGCACAACCTCTGTGCGCTGACATCAGTTTCTTTCGTAACTTCGTTCGTGCCCTCAGATGCACAGCCAAGAGAAATCGAAATATGCCAGTGTGTGAATTGCTTGAGTGGTAAAATATTAATGGACTGTATGAGTTCCTTCCGCTGAACATGGAGGAGGGTGGGTGTGAGAAATCTGGACAGTTTCTATCAGAACAGGAGTGTTAATGAAAGGAACTGTTGTTCTGATAGAGAGCTCCAACTACAGATTCCTCATCTTGTGAACAGAGACAAAAGCAGTGCCTCCTCAGGTGGTGGTTCTGTGGAATGGCTCAGACTAGGAAATCCAATAGGACAGACTGGGCGAAGTGACCATTCCGACGCACTGGGCTATCCAGGCAGTAGTGCTTCATGAACGTGTGCACATCGCATCCTGGCAGATGTCAAGAATTGGCAAAGAGCTCACCAGTACAGTGCTAACAGCTTTAACACTGGTAGAATTAGCATGCAAGCCTTCTAGCAGCTGCTATTCAGCTACCCCATGGCAGATCTTAATGTATTAACAAATCCATCTGGAGATGGTTCTCTTTTGCACCGCTTTTCAATTTTTTGCTCCAGAAAAGCCCACAAAAAGCTGCTTGCCGAATCAATTTAAAAGCTGGGGGCCCTCTAAGGATCAAGACAGAGTAGGTGTTCCCTGTCCTTAGAAGGGTAATGTGGAGGTTAAAAAGCTGGTAATGTGATATATGCCCTATTTGGAAGGGAGTGACTATCTTCGGTAACAATGCTGCTTATGCTCGAGGACTAACTTGTCCGGGGGGAAAAGGATGTATATGGTTGGAGCACAGGTAAAGTCTGGAGTTCGCTCACTTGCAAGCAGATGTTATGGCAATGAGAAACTCTCTTTTTGGTTAGCCGACGGAAAGAGTAGCTCTGCATGGCATGCGCATCATGTATGTGAGAACTAAATTAAGGTCCCACTGCAGCATCACAAAAGGTGTTGGTGGGAACCAGTGGCTCAGCTTCCTCAAGAAACGCATTACAACTAGTGATTTGAACAGGGATGGCTGATCTGGCAAATGAAGAAGGCGAAAGGGTCGAAAGATAAACTTTACCTGTTGCCCCAGCAAAGCCTTGCTGGGCTAGAGGAAAAAAACAGGATATTGGTAGCTTGGCCTGTAAGGGGAGTTGGTCAAGGAGAAACACCAGATAACAAACTTCTCACAGCATCCCACATCTAGAGTTTTGGTGGAAGAACGCCTGGCTGCCAGGATGACACCAACCACTTCAAGAGGAAGAGGTGCCCTAGAGATCCATTAGCATGATGCAGGCAGCCAAGAGGCCCAGAAGCCTGAGAGCAGCTCTCACTGAAACCCAGGCCAAAGGTTGAAATATCTAGATCATAACCTGAATGTTCTGAACTGACTACGGTGAAGGAAAGGCTAGGAAGAGTAATGTATCCAGAATGGTTCCGATGAAGAGGAGTCATTACAAAGGAGTCAAGTTTGACTGATACACTGATACAAAATCCCAGTTGTTGCCAGTGGATCAGCCATAATCTGGGGGTAGCTGATAAATGAGGGAGACTCACCTTCAGCAGCTACTCGATGAGGTATGGGAATACTGGTATTCCCAATTTTCACAGATGGATTGCGACCACCACCATTACCTTTGTGAACACCCAAGGTGCACTGAACAGGCCTAAGGGAAGTAGGGAAAACCAAATGTTCTGCTGATCCTCTTGAAACCACAGGTAACGTCTGTCGGATTGCAGGATGGGAATGTGAAAATAGGCATCCTGCAAATCCAATGCCACCATCTAGTCTCCTGGATCTGGGGCAGACGGACCTTGGGCCAGTGTGAGCATATTGAGCTTGTCCTTCTGCAGGAAAAATTCAAGGGGGGTAGATACAGTATGGCACAAAGACCTCCATTGATTTTCGGAATCCGTAAGTAACAGGAGTAAATGCTAGTCCTGATTTCTGCTGCCGGTAACCTCTCTGCAACTCTCTTGGCCAAGACAGCTTGAATATATCAGTATGGACAAGTGGTCCTTCAGGAGGTGTTGCGTTGCTGGCGAAATTTCTAGGGGGGAATAAGAAGGGTAGGGAGTAACTGATGCATGATCTGGAACACCCATTTGTAGGATGGAATGCTCCTCTATTGGGGAAGATGCAAAAGTGTTGAAACCTCTCAATGTGGGAATGTGTGCAGCCGAGGGAGACTTAAATCGGTTTTGTGCAAAAGGTGATAAAGGAGGGGCTAGGGTTTGGGTAGATCACTGCCTCTGGTAGCATGGATCTCTAGGTCTGCTCTCCTGCTCTATCACGAAAGGACTGAGAGGCTAATTGTTGTTGTTGTTGTTGAGGCATGATCTGGCATGGTCTTTGCTGGTACCCTTTGCCAAAGCCTGGAAAGGGGGACAATTCCTGTGTGAACTGCTTAACTGGCAGAGCAAGGCATAGGGAGTGTGCTATAACCATGCTCACCTTGCTCAAATCTCCTCTACGCTTGAGTCAGCCTTCGCTCTAATATGGCAAGGGACACCAAAAGGGATGCCCATCAGCCATTTCTGTATTCTACAAAGAATGATGCATAGGAAATAATAAAATCTATTTCAAGGACAAAGAAAAATACATTATCCCTTCCTACTAGAGTTAAATCAAATCAGAACCAATCTATATTTTATGTATATTTTATGTTCATCTGAGGCCAAACTAAATGACACAAAAAAGAACTTAATTAATAGTTTTTTTTTATTGTGAATATTTTTTTATTACTGTTCTATTTTCTCATAGACAGAAAACATTCATTTTTAAACTTCATATACACAACAAATACATATATATATATACACATCACATTTATATACATCACAAACTGTATACAATATATTTACAGTAACATACTAGAACATATATTTTCAACCTTTATATGTAATATAGCCCGCTTTTTTAAAAACAAAAAAAATAAAGAGAGCATTCCTATAGAACAAGATCTACCAAACAGCGAAGGTATATATTATTTAACCTTTCTTATTTAAGCACTCCTTATTAAACTATTTTTGTAGCATAAGTATTTTGATGGTGTCTTCTTAAATATCGACGCGTTTCAGCCCAATGATTACAGGCCTCATCAGGACAAGGGCTATTAAAGGTCCGTCTATGAAATCAAAAATAATAAAAACATTTGTATGTACATGTTCATTAAATGGTGGTTTGAAGTGCTCCAAGATATTACTAAATATACAAAGGGTATATTCTATGTACATCTATTATATACACGTATTTACAATTCTTCCTCGGAGTGGTTTGGCACAAAAAATAATTATCCAAAGAACACCCAAGTGAACTCAAGAAAGCCAAACTCAAGAAAAAGCCAAACTCAAGCAAAATCAAAAAGGATCAAGTAACTTTAAAAAAATAGGGTGATAAAGAATAGACCCAACCAATAAAATCGTATATATGGCCAAGGAATGTATTTATTGTAGTATACATCATCCTGCACGTGAGGATGGTACAAATCTAGAAGAATCTATCGGCCACATGCATCATTGAAGGATTTTGCGATCCCTAAATTGAGAAAATTAAGGAATCGCAATTTAGGAATTGCAAAATCCTATGCATCAAGAAATCTCAAAAGTTTTTGAGATTTCTTAATTTTCTGTATTTGCGATTCCTTAATTGCGAATCGCAATTAAGGAATGGCATTACATTGATTCCTATGGGCCTAGAGGCCCATAGGAATCAATGGGAAGGCATTAACTATTTGCGATTTTCATTTTGCGAATCGCAATTTGTTAATGCATTTCAAGGGTGCTGAGGGGGGTCCAAAGGACCTCCCCCTGCACCCTTGAAATGTTTTTTTAAGTGCAAGTTTCACACACACATGTCCAAAGGACATGTGTGTGTGTGTAACATGACAATTTCAAAAATGCTTTTTTCAGCATTTTTGAAAGATTTCGCAAATTAACACGAGGGTCAACCTCGTGTTAATTTGCTCCTCCTATTTGCGAATTCGCATTTTTTTAAACATTCATGCATTGCATTTAAGGAATCGCAAAAATGCGATTCCTTAAATGCAATCGCATTTTTAGAAATCGCAAAAAATTGCGATTTTTGAAAAATTGTTTAATGCATCCCAAAAAGTGATTTTGGAATCGCAAACGGCCGAATTTTCCGATTCGCACCGTTTGCGACTCCAAAATCGCTTGATGCATGTGGCCGTTGGTTCCTTATATCGACAACCGCTAGAAAAGAATAAAGCGCTGTCAAACATATGCACATCAAGATATGCGCAATCTGAAAGTACGTGTGGCTTTCATATGGCTTACCGGAAAAAATTCTCTAGGTCTAGATATATGCGGTTCGCTGCTTCAAAATGGGTAACGAAAGGCTGGCCGATAAGTGCCCACGTTTTCTGAACGTAAATATAGATACTATATCTGTATGGTGCCACAAATAAAACAGGCCTCCTCACAGCGTGTGGTTTCTTTTTCTTTTTAATCTTTAGAAAATTATGTGATACAAGGATCTCATGCCACACGTTTACGCGAACACTCGGCATTACCAGGGTAAGAACGCTTCTTCGTGTTGAGGAAGGAATACATATAACTAAGCAGGCCTCCTCACAACGTGTGGCTCTTCTTGTTTTTTTTTTAATTTTTAGAAAACGAGGTGATATAAGGGTCTCAGGCCACACGTTTATGTGGATACTCTGCATTAACAGGCTAAGAACCCCGGGGGGGAAATTTCCCCTCCATGTGTCCCGGAGGTGAAAATTGTTTAATTTGTTTTATTTGCAGGGTAAGCCCCACTAAAAGCCAAGAGTCCACTGTACCTTTTTTGCAAAAGATACAGTTTTACGGCTCAGCAGTGTTAATTATCAGAAAGTTCCAAAGGTTCTCAACGGCTCCTCTTTGCAGGGTAAGTCTCTGGCTCCTCCCATGATGGTGGGGTAGGGGTGGTGATACATAGCTTCTTGTGTGAATCCCTTGTCCCGGGCAGTTGCGTAGGGTCCCACAGCAGACTCGCTCCTCTCAGCAATGACTCTGACCAAATCACAGGACTGGCATGAGGTGTCACTGTAACTTCACGGTACACTGGCTCCGACCAGATCGGCACGTGAAGTCATTGGTGGCAACCCCTACTGGCATACAAGGTCATAGCTCACATTCAGCACATGAGCTACGACCCTTATGATATGCAGTCTTTTCACATCGGCCCAGCCTGCCATACGGGGGTCGCTGATCCTCACTAAACACGGACAATGGCCTGATCAGCGCAACAATGCACATGGCTCAATCCATTAATCCACCGCAGCCCTGCTATGAGTATTGTATAGTCAAAAGTGTTCTAGCACAGCAGCACTATCTAGCAACCAAGTTCCAGCGGGTCCGACTTGGCCCGAATTCTGTCTTAATCTCGCCTGCAGGAGCGGAGCTTCCAGAGTTCCTGAGCACACCCCCTCTGCGAGCACTGGCATGACAGCAGCTGCTTCAGGTTAGTTCACTGCACCTGGCCCAGGTGTGCTGGACTCGACGATCCCCTAGGTTCTCACATGCGTTCGCACACATGCAGTGTCCTTGGGGCTCATCCTTGCAAGGCAAGTCTTTGGTCTGTCCCATGGTGTGTGAAATGGGGTTGAAGGGAAAGTAATGTGAACTTACTGATGTGGATCCCTCATCGAAGTGCAGGTGCACAGGGGTTTCCAAAATGGCCTCACTTCTCTGGCGACGTTCTGGATCAGGTCATTTCTTGCTAGTTCCAGTGACCCCCTCTGGCATATGGGGGTCACTGTATCTCCACTGTACACGGGCAACGACCGGATCGGCACAGCAGTTGCCTGAATGGAAACTATTTCTGGCATTAGGGGTTGCTGACTCTTCACTGTGCAATGACTATGGCCCACGCTACGGCACAGCAGTTGCCTGAAAGGAAACTATTTCTGGCATTAGGGGTTGCTGACTCTTCACTGTGCAATGACTATGGCCCACGCTACGGCGGCCCCGTCTGGCATTCGGGTGCGAAGGTCGCTGATTCTTCACTGTAGAGGGCTTCGACCCAATCAGCACAGGTTTAGTTATATCTCACTTGCCGGTGGTTCATCCTGGCATACAGGGTTGCCAGCGCCTCACTACAGACAGACTCCAGCCCAATCAGCACAATGATATCCACAGTTCACTTCGCGGTGGCCCTCTCCTGACATACATGGGTCACTGACTCTATCCTGCACACAGGCAATTAACTGATTGGTGCAGCAGTCATTTCCCCACAACTCACAGGCTTAAGTCTTACAGAGCCTCTCCTCGCACAGCCCAACTGGTTGCTTGACAGTTAACAACTTTTGGGTTTCAAAATCCCCTTCTTATAGTCCATTTCCAGACACCAAATGTGAAAAAGTCTTTCAGGTTTATGTTGGAGGTCTGTTTCTGTTGAAGTGCCCACTCTTCAGCCCTGTCTTCCTTTTGAAAGCAGTCTGTCACTGCATGAGCGACTCAGAAGCTGAAAGTCCCACAACACAGTCCATGGGAGTGACTACAGTTCACACCTGGGTGTCAGAGCCACAGCGATATGTGTATCAAAAGGTTAGCCAGGGCCTCAGTCCTACTCTCTATGATTCACTAATCAGCCCAATCTCCTTCCTGAGATGTGTAAAGGGCACTTCTTTGTAAATTCTCTCTGAATCAAGGAGCACCCTTTGAAGAAATCCTGGATGTCCCTTTTCCAGTGTGTTCCACCCAGCATGCAGCAATGAACAAATCTGTCTTTGGGATTCCTCTTCTTCATCTCCTTGTTTTATCATGCAGCCCTCTGCCGTCCAAAATAGAACCCGTAGTCTACCATGTATTTTGCTATTCACATGCACACATTCACCCAACACATGCATTTACCTACACACACAGCAAAGCACTGTACCACTCATAGGCACACAAACACCCAAGTACATGCATTCAACTTGCACAGACTGCCCTACATCTTTCACGTACTATACCACTTACAGGCACACATTCATCCACCACATGCATTTAACATGCTTGCAATGCACAATACTGCATGCTTGCTTTAACATGTGTGCAATGCACAATACTGCATTGTCCCAGTATTGTACCCTTCCCAGGCACACATGCATGTACACCTCTCAAGCGCTGTTCAGCACTTCACAACAACCCGATGTAGGCCAAGGGTGAGTTAAACACACAGCAGCTGAACTTTGAATGGGTGAGCCTGTAGGCCTCACTCCAGTGACACAGGTTAAAAGGGACCTGTTCACTCCTACTGATCACTGCATGGCAACCACAGCGCTTGTGCTGCTTAACTCCTGGTAAAGGTAGTAGCCTTTTATCGCTATGAGGGTAGCGCTTTTGGTGCCCCTCATGGTCCAACAAGACCACAATGCGTGAGACAGGCCAATGTCATGGCAATTGATCGGTGTTTACCTAGGATAATAAAAAAAGAGCATTAGGGATCCAGACATCATTACAGTTGGGGCACTCAGGGCAGGGGCGTATGTCAGTTACCATGCAGAGGACTTTTCCATCCCAACAAGATGTATCCAAGTCCAATGGCATCCTCCAGCTCTAAAAATAGGTTTTTGCAATTATATGGGGTGTCATCAGCAGCATCATCATCATGTTGTAGCTGGGTTCCAATCTCCAAATGTGAGTAGTGCTGAGTTACCCATGACATGGGATGCTGTAGTTAAGTTTCAGAGTCCGATAAAACTACTGGCCTTTATTCTGGTGGGCCGGTGACGTCAGTACTGGCGTCGAGAATCTGGTAGGAAGAGTCCACTGTGACGCCACAGGCAGCGTTGGGCCCTGCACTGAGGCTTGAGTCGGTTGAGATGAGCTCAGAAGAGGGCCCAGCTCCAGATCAAGGTCAAGCAGCACAATTGGCTTCAGGGACAAATCAGCTGGTGGTAACTAGACTGGAGGCCTCCTCGGATCAGGTGGAGTACCAAATATTCTGTCAACGGTTGTTTGACCTCTAAGTTACTGCATCTTCTTCGATGGTTCAGTGAAGTCAGGCACATTGGGAGCAGTATGTGAATCGGTTCAGAATTCGGGGAACGACTCTGTTGCCTGGAGGCATTGAGTGACTGTGAAA
Source organism: Lissotriton helveticus (assembly GCF_964261635.1). Lineage (NCBI taxonomy): Eukaryota > Metazoa > Chordata > Amphibia > Caudata > Salamandridae > Lissotriton > Lissotriton helveticus. Next base: position 1,326,949,869 of record NC_136067.1, on the reverse strand, counting down.
GCTGGATGCCATGCTTGGACATCTTATATCTCTTTGAGTTTTTGGACTTACCAGAGCTTCATGACTTTGATGATGAGCGTTTGTGAGATGTGAGATCGGCTGCTGGGGTGTGTCTGTGCCCTCGACTTAAAAGAAGACCAAGTCTTTGTCGAGTTCCAGAGTTTTGTGATGGAGAGTTTTGCTTCACAGTAGTTAATTATCAGGCAGCATTCACACAATGCTGAGTCTGTCACTGACATCTCGCAATGGCAGTCTACATGCTTTAAGCCCTGTAGCTCTTGTTGGGGACATATACCCTGCACACTAGTAAACTTTGGGGGGAAACAATTGCTGTCAAGTTGACACAACATGAAGGAGCTCCAGATCTGCATAACACGGTGCGAAAAGAAAAACTGACATTAGTGAATGGATGTTTTGAGGATATAGTGGACCTAACATTACATCAGGAGCAGGATGGATAAGACGAAGAGCTACACAACATCACTTACAGATGCGCAAGGGGGGGCGTGGCCACGGACGTGACCAAGATGGCCGCCTCCGATTGAAGCTCCGCCAGCCGGGCACGATAAACTCATTTTTCCCTCATGTATGAGCCCCAGAGTGACTGTACGAGGGCTCTGTCTGCCTCCGGAGACCATACTGCCCATATATGTGTGTTTTGTGGGTCCGAAACTTCCCACTGCCGGCGCACTTGGATCTGCACGTAACCGCGGTGCGGCTTGGAGACCATCCCCGGACGAAGAACGAGCGGGGGCGGGTGCGGTGAGTACGGGCCCCGGCGGGCTGCTGGCGCTGCGCTGCACTCCTACGCCACCTTGCGCTGCGGGCTCTGCGCCCCCCGCCCCCCCCCCTGCCGTGCCCTGTTCTGTACCCCGTTTCGGCGCGGAGCCCTCGGGTCTCGAGGGGCCTTATGGGCGTGTCCGCGCCGAGGCCTGAATTTGTGGCTGTCGGCGGGAGGTGTGGCGGGCTAGTGGGTGGGCCCTGGATAACCCCCCCCGGAGGTGCGGTGGCGCTAGCTCCTGTCAGGAGCTTTGTCTCCCCCCCCGGGCACCTGTCTATCCAGCTGCGGGCTGCGGAAACCGTCAGAAGTCATCGGGTAATCTACGTTCCGGACCACGCTGCCTTGCGCCTTCCAGCAGCGCGGCCTTGTGTCTGGCCGACGCCTATGCCCTCGTATGGTCTTCGCTGCCTGATCTTTGCTGTGGAGACTATCCTTGCATGAGGAGAAGGGCTGATAGAACTTTTGAGACCTCCCGGCACACACTAACGGCCAATTTGAGCGCAGCGGAGGGAGAAGCTAGGTCACAGTGTCTACATATTTGCACCGGAGCATACCGTAAGTCACTCAGTGCAGCGTTGCAACTCATGTCCCCTTTCTGCGGGCCCAGAAGCGTATATGCCATCAACAGTACCTGATGTCAGTGGGGGGCTCCTGATTGTGCAACATCTGCAAGTGTGCTCTCACACATCTGGACCAGTCTTCACCTGTTAACGTCCCCACCTAGAGTCACGTGGTCACAGTGCGTTCTGCACCCCCTGAGCTGTGTTCTACCCCAGTCTTTTGGCCGGTTATGTCATTGACCCTAAGAACAGCCTACTGGGCCGATTGCACTAGCCCAACAGCACCCTGACTTTCCATTTTTCCACTCTGCGGGATGGGTGGGCGGGCGCTCTGATTCCGCCTTGCTACTACCCTGGACTGTGCTTTGAAGTAGCTGCTGTTCCCTGATTTGGATGCTTGGCGGCCTACATGTGAACGATTGAGCGGCCATCTCCCATCCTCTGGCCCTGCGTGGTGGTGGACCTGTTTTTGCTGCCTCATATTCATGTCATTTGCGGTGCCTTCCATGATGGGGAAGAAAGATCCCAAACAGAGTAAGCTGTAATTTGAAAAGCCCGCCGCTCCTGTCTCGGACGCCCCTCCTGCCATGCCTGGTGCAGCTTTGGGCCCTGAGGTTCCTGGGGATCCCACCTCCCTTGTGTCGTCCATGTTGGCTGAGATGAGGGCCAGTTTTAAGGCGTTAGATAGCCGTTTTGATGACATTGACAAGAAGCTGGCGTAACATAATACTCTCTGTAAGTGACACGCCGAACATGCTCCTTAGTAGTAGGCAAATGTAACAGATGGCCAGGCTAGTTAGAGTAAATTATACAAATGGGAGGTAGATATTTTATTGGCCTGATGGAACCTGTTTTATTTTGAATATAAAACTCTGTGATTCACCTATAATGAAGTAGTTTGAGAGAATAGTTTGTCTTCTCCTAGCCGGGCATTAGACTATTAGATTACCGAGCAGTATGAAACGCATATTAGAAACAATTATAATTGATTAAGAATAACCCTTTTTTAAATTTTACAGCCACCTAATATTATTATCTAGCGGGGCTCTCTGAGGAGGACGTTGAAACAACATCCCAGAAAGATACCTTACATCGCTGTGAGATCAAGCCTGGTCCTCAGCAACATTATAGGATGAATTATTAGAAAGGTGAGCATAAATCCCTTCCTTTTTAGCAATCTAATTCTGAGAGCAGTTTGAATATAGGAACTGATAATAACATCCTTTTTGTTTTTTCCCTCGTATGGTCTTCGCTGCCTGATCTTTGCTGTGGAGACTATCCTTGCATGAGGAGAAGGGCTGACAGAACTTTTGAGACCTCCCGGCATACACTAACGGCCAATTTGAGCGCAGCGGAGGGAGAAGCTAGGTCACAGTGTCTACATATTTGCACCGGAGCCTACCGTAAGTCACTCAGTGCAGCGTTGCAACTCATGTCCCCTTTCTGCGGGCCCAGAAGCGTATATGCCATCAACAGTACCGGATGTCAGTGGGGGGCTCCTGATTGTGCAACATCTGCAAGTGTGCTCTCACACATCTGGACCAGTCTTCACCTGTTAAAGTCCCCACCTAGAGTCACGTGGTCACAGTGCGTTCTGCACCCCCTGAGCTGTGTTCTACCCCAGTCTTTTGGCCGGTTATGTCATTGACCCTAAGAACAGCCTACTGGGCCGATTGCACTAGCCCAACAGCACCCTGACTTTCCATTTTTCCACTCTGCGGGATGGGTGGGCGGGCGCTCTGATTCCGCCTTGCTACTACCCTGGACTGTGCTTTGAAGTAGCTGCTGTTCCCTGATTTGGATGCTTGGCGGCCTACATGTGAACGATTGAGCGGCCATCTCCCATCCTCTGGCCCTGCGTGGTGGTGGACCTGTTTTTGCTGCCTCATATTCATGTCATTTGCGGTGCCTTCCATGATGGGGAAGAAAGATGCCAAACAGAGTAAGCTGTAATTTGAAAAGCCCGCCGCTCCTGTCTCGGACGCCCCTCCTGCCATGCCTGGTGCAGCTTTGGGCCCTGAGGTTCCTGGGGATCCCACCTCCCTTGTGTCATCCATGTTGGCTGAGATGAGGGCCAGTTTTAAGGCGTTAGATAGCCGTTTTGATGACATTGACAAGAAGCTGGCGTAACATAATACTCTCTGTAAGTGACACGCCGAACATGCTCCTTAGTAGTAGGCAAATGTAACAGATGGCCAGGCTAGTTAGAGTAAATTATACAAATGGGAGGTAGATATTTTATTGGCCTGATGGAACCTGTTTTATTTTGAATATAAAACTCTGTGATTCACCTATAATGAAGTAGTTTGAGAGAATAGTTTGTCTTCTCCTAGCCGGGCATTAGACTATTAGATTACCGAGCAGTATGAAACGCATATTAGAAACAATTATAATTGATTAAGAATAACCCTTTTTTAAATTTTACAGCCACCTAATATTATTATCTAGTGGGGCTCTCTGAGGAGGACGTTGAAACAACATCCCAGAAAGATACCTTACATCGCTGTGAGATCAAGCCTGGTCCTCAGCAACATTATAGGATGAATTATTAAAAAGGTGAGCATAAATCCCTTCCTTTTTAGCAATCTAAAGCAGTTTGAATATAGGAACTCATAATAACATCCTTTTTGTTTTTTCCCTTGTGGATAGAATAATGATTGAAACCTAAATAGGAGGTGTATGCTGAAGCTGGAGATCGAAGTAAAATACTGATAAATCTCTCCATGAAACTCTGAAACATTTAGACAGGGATTGACTTATTCCTTCATTAATATAATGGTAAGCAAATGTCATGGCTAGCTATTCATTGAGAATAACTTGAGGGTAACATACATGCCCCCTGTCTAAGATTTAATACTTATACAATATTTCAGATAACCAGAGCTGTAACCAGAATCCGGGGAAACAAATTGAATTGAACTAATAAGAAGATCGATAGGATTATACACAAATTACAATCCTATTTTAGGTATGTTGCTGTCCAGTACGATGGTGTATGAAAGCATGCATGTCAGGGGATGGGTTAAGACCCTAATGCACAGCTTTCCAAACTTTTCATGTTGGTGACACCTTTTTGTGAAAACAAATTCTGGGACACGGTAATACGAGCGCAGCGAGCGATCCCGAACCACCTACACACTACCCCCCCACACACACACAACCCCCACACACACACCTACACACAACCCCCCCACACACCCCCACAGACACACCCCACACACACCATCACACAACCCCACACACAACCCCACACACACACACAACCCCCTACACACACAACCCCCCCCCACACACACACACCACACCCCCCTCCCCCCCCCACACACACACACCCACTTTCAGAGGTAAAAAATCAATATAACTGAGAGACACTCAACAGCAGTCCATGAAACCTTTGGGACTGCCCACCTCGACAAGGAACAAGGCCTGTTGTACACAGTTTGACCATCGTCAAGGTTAACAGCTGCTTACAAAGAAAGACAGAACCCTACTTTTAGCATTCAAACCTTCAGCCATCCAAACATGGGCTGGTGATGGCAAAACGCGCATCTTTACTCTTTACCAGTGTTACAGGATTGTTGGGCCTGTTTGGAATTGGATTAAAAAACCTGGGGGCAAATCGTTTACTCCACATTTGTGAATCAGGACACAATAGGTCTGCTGTTTATCAGTTTGACTTGCCTTTTTTAACCACTTCGAAATTCCAAGTGCAAATATGCTGATTGCCTGTTCGCCTCCCCTGTTCACTAAACTCGATCAGCTTTCGTCCAGTTTGCACACATGTAGATGTGAAAAGTGTAAGTTTGGAAAAGTGCACATTTTGCTCATGCCCGATTTGGGCATTTTTTATTATTTCAAATACATTAGAGAACAAGCTAGAACTAGCTGTTGGTGTGATCTTGGGCAAACCATTTAGGTCTCAGTGGCTCCGTCGTCCTATTAGCCGAAGTTATCAGTGGTTAGAAACAAGCTAAAAATAGGTGCTACGTAAAACACAGGTCGTTACTTTTACATGCAGCTCTTGGCCTTCAGGTGCCAAGGCGGCACCACACACCCACTTTGTTTCCTGGCTGCAATATACTGAAATGAGAGCCAGGTGTCACGTCGAAGGTACCCACTGAGGCTGTCTCTACGAGGGGCAAGGCTTTCCTACATCCTCTGCTTCCAAGCTCCGTATATGGTACACAATGTTCCATATTTATTATATATTCAGGTGTAGGCCCCAGTGGGGGTGATGGGTGGGTCTGACCTGCCCGAGGAGAGACCGAAAGCTCAAGGGAGGCCCCAGTGGGGTTGATGGGTGGGTCTGACCTGCCCGAGGAGAGACCGAAAGCTCAAGGGAGCATCCCCGGGCCCTCCCCGGCAGCCTCAGCCCCCTCCAGGCGCCTCACAGCGGGATTAATCCGTCAGGCCCAGGCCTGGCCAGGGAAGACCCCATGAACTTGCACTCACTCGAGTGAGCACTGAAGAGGCCCCTTTCATGGCTTGGCACTGGTGGGGAGACCCTTAGAGTTATTCAGCCTCGGAGCCCCGGACCTCGGGCCAATTACCATCAAAGGCCCGCTGGCGGAGAGGAGGGCCCTGCAGGCTGCTGCCAGGGGGGCACGGGTGCGTCCTCTCTGGACACAGGGCCATGGGGAGCCGGCGGGGCCGGGTCTGTGACTTGGACGGTTCAAAGTTTGCTTTTAGGTCTGCGATAAAAGAACCGCTGTGCCACGAGAGGGTGGCGCACTGTTGCTGCGCACTGAATACTGTCGGGAATGTGGCAGGCGGCACTACCTGAACCGTGTCTGGGTTCTTAAAGAAGAGATTATTGCTAAACTCAACGATACTCATTTTGACTTCAGAAAGATGAAAGGCTGAGTCAGTCCCTGCATAGCTGCCCCATGGGTTTTGTGACCCCTTCAATGAGGTCTTAACTTTTTTAGCAAAGAATGTGTCAGAGAATTCTTTGACTGCGGGCTTCACATTTAATCATTATCATTGTGGGAGCAGAGTGGTGCAAAAGGGGGGCAGAATCCCTCCCAAGTCCCTCGCCGAACTAGAGGGCTGAGAAAGTACTCTGCATTACTGCGTACAGTTTCAAAAGTTAGGAATTGTTCCTCAGCGGGCAGCTTTGTTATGTTTACATTTTAAAAACTAGCTGGAGAAAGGCTTCTGTTAATCATTGTTTCATGAAAAGGGGGCGGGGGGGTCAATACTCACTGGCGCCCTTGTCCACGAGGCTCCACTCTGCAGCTGCTCCGCCTTCCGCCTTGCACTTCGCGTGTGTAAGTTATAAAGGGGTTGGCCCTAGAAACTCTTAGACCTGGGTCACTTCGCATGCACATCACGATCACTGAGTGAGGGGGCTCGAGTCGCATTCCCCTAATATCGGCCGGCAGACGTCATCGTGTCGCATCGCGCGACACACCTAGGTGTGGGTCGCGACACAGTAACGTGTCACGCCACACAGTTTGGAAAACTGTGCCCTAATGGGTTTCTGGTTATATTAAATGAGACCATTTTTTTGCACATCAGAGTTGGTTTCTCCAATTACAAACGTTCCCTTTTCCAACAAAAAACCTGGGTTAGGATAATTTTGTTGCCTTGTTTGTAGGTTATTGGAATACCTCCAGCAATTGAATATGTTTTTTGTTATATTCTCAGATTCAACAATACTGTTTTTAAATTTATGAGTCTGTCCTGAAGAAGGTGGTGTCAACCAAACTCTATTCCACTGAAACGCTGCGTCGACAACTTTCTTTTTTTGAGTATTGTATTTATACTGTGTATTTTTATGATTGTTAGAATGACATATTTTATCTAATACATGTTTACAAATTGTGATGAAGCGACAGTAATGATTTGGTATATATGGAAATGTGTGGTGTTTTTGTGTTATATAATTAGAAGTCATATATATATGTGAATGAAATGAGGATATCAAAGTTTGCTTCTTCCATCTATGGAATTGCATGTGTTTTTAATGAAATTGAAATTGCATTTTGTATTTTTTACGGTGTATTTTTTTTTATAATAAAAGAGATTTTTTTGTACTACCAACAAGGTATTGTGTTTATATATGAGGACACGTTATTAGTCTCAACCCAGTTCCCTTTGTGTTGTGAAGGCTCTCTCTCTTTTGTTTATTGGAAGGTGGAGTGACACCATTGCTTCCTTGGGCACTGATTGTTTAGGAGTGCATAGACTGAATGGGCATAGTTCTTGGAGGCACTAGGCTAAAAATCATTCACTAGGGACAGTTCCCAGAAATAAAGGGACAACAATCACCAATGGATCACAGGTTCCTTAAGCATGTAGCTTTAGCAAAAACTCACTGGGAACAGTTTTAAGCGGTGCAGGGATACAAATTATACAGAAGGCAGTTCTTAGAGTTGCTCACCAGCATAGGTACAGTTGGAGTGGTGGAGTCTTCAGGACCAGAAACAAAATTGTACTATGACCCACTGGTAGACATCAAGATGCCAGAATGTGTGAGCAGGATTTGGGAGCTTTGGGTTGGCAAAGGCTGAAGTATAAAGAGCCAAGACTACATCAGGAAGGGATTTGTCTAAATGGGCGTGATTTACAAGTTTGTCCTGCTTGGGATGCTTTATTGGCACATTACCCCACTAGCAAAGAAATATCAACTGCTAGGAAATACAGCCTTGTCCTAACAGTATTTTGGGTGCCAAAGCTGAAGGCTTCAGCAGAAGTTCAGGAATATCATATCATTGTTCAAGCGCCCCTAACCAGCTTTGGGATCCTAGTTTGTCCCCTTGGATGACCAGAGAAGCAAAAATATGACAGCATTCCAAGGTAAAGCATTAAACTTGTGAGCCCACCAAGGCTTACCCGAACATGGCGGGATTTGCTTTTGGCCCGATATAAGAGCAATCATTAACTTTCATTGGCATTTTGTAGTTAATTGGCATTATTGCCTTAAACATTAAAAATCCCTTTCTCCAGTTAACTTAATTTGTTTTTAAACATTTATTGAGTTGTGTACTCCGCTTTAAAATTGTTTGGTGCTGCCTAAACCTATTACACATCCCTGGGAAAATCTACTGACCCATGGCTACCAAGCCTTGAGCAGAGTTTTCTTAGTGAACTGTATTGTAACCAAACAAGAACTGAGTTTTACCAAGTTGGTAAGGTTACTACCTACCAAGTTAATAACCCTCATCCTCATACACTGTATTAATAAATGGGCGAATGTACATTTATTAGTAAACCTTTTTCAAAATAATGTTTTATTTGGCCACTTTTAGTGTCACTGGAATAGTGTGTCTATGTATATTGCTATACCTAAACATATATAAAGATAAACAGATTTAGAATATCAGATCCACCTCTTTCTCATCATTACTTCAACAACGCCGTAGGTGCTATTGAGTATTTAGCTATACCTTTATACTTAAAATAGTATCATTACCGCCAGAAAATAGATTTATAGGTTTTGTCGTCATTAAAGGCCTGGCCGGTCCATAGACCTACAGAGAGCTCTTAAACTATGAAGACTAGACATTCTGTGATATTTAGAGGTGGTGCAACCTGGAGGCCTACAATGGAGTAAGGTGGAAGTCAAGGGAGAGAGACGAGGCCCTGAGCCTCTTTGCATGTTAAATTATAAACGTTTCCCTGTGCAAATTAATAACCTGTGTGCACACAGCTTAAACTAAAAGGACCACCTCTTTTAACATGCCTGTTCCATCAAGTTTAAAAACATGCTCCCTTGGTCGTTATTTAGTTCATAATGAGTTATTAACGGGAACTGGAGCCATCAATACTTTGTCTTTCTAGACAACTTAACAACGTACTACTGAGAAAAGACAATGAGTGCAAAAAACGATTAGTGGTCAGTCAGTGGGAACTACAGCCTATGTGTGCATTTCACTGATTTTGTTTTTAAATAAATACTGATTGGCTGGCTGGCTCCAGTCTCTCTCAGCTCAGACTTTGAAGTACAGTCTTACAAAGCTGCAACAAACAAGGATGCTAAATAGGAAACAGCCCCTTAGATTACTTTTGTAGCAGTAAGATATCGTGCCAAGGTGACACGTAATAAGAAACCAATCAAAACAGGTTATAAGTTGACAGTAAGAGCAGATCACATCATACTCACTGCACTGAACGGAAGCAATCGATAAAATAAACTTTGAATCAGAATTACTGTAAGAAAGACCTGGAATCCTAATCAAATTATGAACACAGATATTTAGTCCACAATGCATACCCAATTTACAAGCAATCTTACCAAGATTCTAATTTAGAGCCCTCAAAGAAAAGGAAATATTTGAGATTTAGATTAGTATTGTTTCCGACCTGGAATTGGCACTGTTGGGTAGTGCTTCCACTTGAGTTTCCTGGCAAGAAAATACTTTATGGCCAGGGGAGGGGCACAGCAGTGAGTCTTCATGGATTTCTCTAGAGAATTTGATTTGGTAAATCGTTCTAAACTTTGGGCACTAATGGAGAAATTGGGGGTTGACAAAGAATTACTTTTCTTGATAAGATTTTTGCATTGGGCAACCACTGTAAAAGGTCAGACACAGACTGCTGGGGGAATGCACTCAGCCAATTAGACCTAACCGCGAGTGCGACAGCGGTGCATCCTGGCTCCTTTCTTGTTCTTGCTATATATAAATGGCAAGTACCAATATTTATCATCTAGGAGAAAGGATATATCCAAGATGTGAAATCTTTCTACCACAATTCTGTTGTACGCACACAAAGCTGTACTCATTGCAAGGGCAGCAAATGGGCTACAAATCCTCCTTGACTAGTTGTAAACATTTATGGAGGATTTGGCCTCAAAGATACATTACACAAAATCTTTTGTCCTGACCTATGGTCCTTATATAACTAAGTCGAAGTCCTACCGTTGAGGGGAGATCCAAACTGAGAAGGTTAAGACTTTTAATTATCTGAGAATACTTTTCCATTCAGTATTAAAATGGTCTCTCCTTTAACCTTAAGTTCGCAACAGTTTGTTAGAGTTAACAAGGCTGACTATTGATTTGCGCATAGGCTACATCAAAAAACAGTATAAGAAAATATAACATTCTATAAGATTAAATTCATTCCAATAGGAACTTATGTGGTGGATGAGTGGGGGTTAAGTAACATGGATATTCTTCAGCATGTCAAAAATGGGTTCATTTGTAGATTACGATCAGTCCCCCAAAACACAACAACCTTTATTTGCCATGCTGAGCTAGGTTTATGCTATTTGGAAGTTTCTTTTGGTTTAGCGCCCCTGTTGATATGGCAAATGGTTGGTTTAAACCTGAGGCAAGCCTGGTCAGGATCTTTCTCAGAGACTGCCTCGTTCTCGATAATATTGAGCACATTCCCCAGCTCATTTATGTGAGAAACAATTTTGAGCTGTCGGGTACCACAGATCTATATTCAACTTCCCAGTTTATAGTTCCTAGCTGTGAAAAACTGGTTAAGGAATCATTTGGAAACTTTCAAATGAGGCTACGGCAGGAAAAGGTTCAATCTATGAAATCAGTGATCAAGTATCTTTACATATCTACTTGTAGGAAAATGGCCCTCTCTGAAGGGTCACCCCAAACCTTTGCCTTCCTCTTCCTTTTTTTCTGACTAATTTTTGTTGGATTTAGGACTCTGAGCGCTTTACCACTGTTATCCAGTGCTACAGTGCATGTGTTCTCTCCTATAAACAGGGTTTGATTGATACATCCACCTGTTTGGGGCGTTTAATTTATCTATAAGTCCCTAGTAGAGTGTGCTATATGTGCCCAGGGCCTGTAAATTAGATTTTCCTAGTGGGTCAGCAGCACTAAATCTAAAGCTCAGGGACAATAAAGACTTTTCATCACCCTGCAACAGCACCTGGACTTTGCCTGCAGCAAGCCTTCCTTTGCCAAGTAGTGCCAATCCAGTCCTGGGCTCTTGAAAGTGGGTATATACTCTTGCAACTGCTAAAATCCATGCACGTTTTAATTTATTGCAAAAAAGCAGCCACGTGATGAACTGTTTGAGGTTAATGACCCGCAAAGAAGATGTAACTACAAACTAAAAGCGCGAGTCCAAAACATTTGGCCAGGAGGGGCATTGTTAAATATATGCGCACCATTGAAGCGCCTCTCAATTTAATGTAAATGCGCAACGATGAAAAGTCCTAATCTGAAAATATTTGCACATGCGAAGGAAGGAATAGAAACACCAAAATATTGAGAAAATGGGGACACAAGCTTGAAAATGTAACATACCGCTAAGTAATTCAGACTTTCTTACCATTCTTCCAGTTCCATCAGGAAGTTATAACCCGTAAAGAAGAGCCAGAAATCCCCTGAAAAAGGATTACAACATTCACAAGTAAGGGAGAAGCCATATTAAGCTCGTCCTGTGCTTTTAACATTGGTTCATAATGGTTGTTTAAAAGACCACAATTTAATTGTATTTTAGGGTGGAATGTAAAGCCCTCAATGAAGTATTTTTGCTCAATTTAAATCGCAAATAAGGATACAAGGTGGGAGTCATCGCAAGTAAACACGAAGACTCCAGTAAGTCTCATATATTTAGACAAAAATGAATCATACCTGATGATCAGACTCAAAACCTCATACTTACACAATGTATCTACCCATGTTTAGGTGTCTAAGAGGATACTATTAGGAGATTGAATTTCAGCAAAGAAGATAAGGTACCAGATAAACTTAGTGCCCATTTTACCTATTAATTGCAGAGAAAGAAAGGGTGATGTAGTGTGTTATTTATACATCTCATTATTTGTTAATTTAGATTACACCGTGGTCTAAGCCCTGATGATAATCCACTAAGGCAGAGGGGGATTGGAAACGCGTCGGCACGCTAATATTTTGCCTGCGAGGGATCTACATTAATTGAAGCTCTAGAGAGGGTGCCACTACATGAAATATACCCCGAGAGCAAATCACTTCCAGAGAAAGTTGTCCCCGCAGTATACCTGTTTGAAGCGCTCAACGAACTGAACAATACTTAATGTCATAGCGCGTACAGACATTGTTTGAATCACCGACTGGTGTAATTGTTTGAAGTAATCGTTAGATTTGAATTGATTGTCGTCATGTTTAAGTTTTTGAATTGTCCAGCTTATGTGTTTATTAACATTTATTCATGAGGAATGTATAAATGAATGAAATGTGTATTCTTTTCATGTTTTAAAAAAATGAAAGGATATTTGAAATCAAGTCGAATCAATACAACTGTGAAAGTAAAATGCAATGACGTGATGCGTTGTATTTCCAAATCTGCATGAGTAATTAGCAGTTCCAAAACTGGTGGCCAGGTAATCCTTTCTTGGATTCCCAGCAGCGCCAGCCTCCTGGGTTTTTTTCCTTTCGGATTTGAGCTGCTTACTATCGGATGTGCCGGCTTACCTGTGCCAGTTCCCTGTTTCGCTTTCCTCGCATTGCAAGGTTGATTTCAGCAAGGGGGGAGATGCAAAAGTCAGCGCGACTTTCTCTCCTGGAATCTCCTGCCTCGAATGGCAGTCTGTGCCCTGTTTTTGAATCCTGGGGTACACAGCTGGACAGCTGTAGATTGCTGCCGGGGGTTTCCTCTCAGCTGAAGAAAAAGTTAAAGGAAAAGCGAGAAGTGATGGCCCCGCCTCGCTCAACTCGACGAGGGCACATCGAAATGCAGGTGGAGAATGCGACACCCACAGTAACTGAAGGTACTGAGGGAGGGATGGGGGTTCAAGACGTTTCCTCTGTAGACAATGTCTTACTGCCTGGAAAATAAATAGTGGGCAACTGTGTCTTAAATTGTTATACGGACCCGCAGGTGGGGAAGCCCATTCTTAAATTACTACGCGCAGGGAAGGCCACAGCGCTTCTCTGGTCCTGCGGGTCTGAATCTACTGCCCCCCCCCAGCCCAGATGGCAGAAGTTTTGAATGCTGCGGTCAATGAAGGGTGGGGGATTACGGAGGATTCTGATTGCAGAGCAGATGTTTCTCCTGCTTCTCCTCTCGATCCCGGGAGCATATACGTGGTGGAGCAGGACGTGGTTGAACCCCTCTTACCTGCAGCAGGTGTTGGTGCAGGTGCAGGTGCTGGTGAGGCTGGTACTTTCTCCCCAGCGTTGACAAGCCCTCAAACGGATAAACTAAGTAACAAAAGCCTCCCGTCTCAGCTGAATGTAATAGGGCAGGGGGGCAGCTCAGGTTGGAGCGACAACTGCCCTACACAATGTTTTGGTGATGAAGTTGGAGGGAGTAAGAAACAGGCAATCAGCTCGGCAGAAATAGGGAGAGCTCTGGGCATGGACCTGCCTAAGGCTCCATCCCCATTAAACTTGGGTACTGTTATTTGCAGCTCCGGAGGCAATACCCCTGAGGGGAGGAGAACCCCGAAAGGAAAAGAAAAAGGTCCTAAGATCGTTTGGTCCGGGAAAGGTGGTAGAGGCCGTGGTGGAATCGGCAACATTGCACGGATTAATGAAGCACTTGGACGATTAAAGGGTGTAGCTAGTACGTCTAACCCCATCCCAGGAGTCAGTCCTCTTCGAAAATGGGTCTCATCAAAGGGAGAAGTGTGGTCTATTGTCTCCAGACTCTCGATAATAGGGTCACAGGGGGACTGTATCGCCCCTATTCCTTTGAAGGGAGGTGTTGACTCGTTGGTTACTTCGGCCAGGGCTGCAACTGTAGTACAACAAAGTGCTAGCAATCTTTCACTCATTGATACTACCCCAAATAATGTGGAACCACCAAAATCTTCAGAAACAGGCATTGTGTACTGTTACAACCAAAATGTTGCTGTTGAGATGCCTCCTAATTCAAAGGAGGTAACACCTCTTGGATTTAATAACTCATTCACAGTGTCTGGACTCCCTCCCCCCCTTCCCCCATCCCTGCGTCTCAGGGCTCCAATATAGTGCGAATAAGACCTAATGAGGAGCAGAATCACTCGAGTGAGGAGAATGAAGAGGGAGATGAGCCCTCACTCTCTAGTATAATGCACGCTCTCGTTGCTCATAGAGCTGAAGCACAAGCATATTACCAACAGGCAAGGGCGGACTCTAGTGAAATTAAAAAAGCATTGTCTGAGGTTACCAATAAGGCCCATCACTTAACTGTGGAGGTCTCTGAGCTGCAGGAGCGTGTGGCAGGCATGGAGCAGACCAACTCCCACACAGTCAAGGTGGTTACCGCACAAGAGTCACAGCTTGCCTCGATGCAACTTAAAATTGATGATCTTGAAAATCGCCAGAGGCGCCATAATCTTAGGATTTTCGGGGTACCGAAGGGAAAAGAAGGCGCGGATCCTCGCGCATTCGTCGTGGACCTCTTACAGAAAGCCTTCCCAGACTTGGAGGACTGGGACATGGACACGCAGGTCCAAAGAGCACATCGGTTCCCACTCTTTTTGCCCCCTAATATGCAAGCCGAAAAAAACTATTTCGTCCTATTTTGGTCTTCTTCGGAAATGTTTCGCTTTGCCAGGCTATCTTTTTTAAGGCACAGACAATGGCTCCTGCTCAAGTAGAAGCTATGTCAATTTTTGTGAGCTCTAATCTGTGCAAGTCATCCATGGACAAGAAATGGCAGCTGCGCCAGATTATGGATTCATTTAAGTCTGTCTGTTCTCAGGTTTTTCAGCAGGAGCCTGCTCGGCTTAAAGTCATTAAGGATGGTCGCTCCTACTTTTTTTTAAGTGAGCAGTAAGCTAAAAAAGCAATGGCTAGCTGGCAACCCCCCCCCAATCCTTGATTAACCCAGGGTCTTGGTTTAATATCTGTCTTGGGGGGGGTTTGCTCTGGTTTTTCCCTCTGGTTTTTTGGTCGGGGGTTCCCCTTTACTTTCCTTTTTCTGCTCTCTTCTTAGGCACCTGGGGTAGAAAATGCTGTAACAGGCTACAACTGTGCAATTTGTCAAATGTTTTCTTTTTGTAGCAATAGCTGCCAGACATTTCTTTTTATACTTTATCTGCTGGGGTGGTTGTCGGAGGAAGGATGGTGTGAGGGCATGCCGGGGGTCTCTTGGAAAGGGGTGGTCATGTTGTCCTTCACTTGCTGTCGTTGAGGACAGTATCAAAGGGGGTGATTCCTATTCTATGAAACAGGGTGGGGGTCTGGGGTGGTTTTGGGGGGGTTTGGTGGAAGGGGGAGTTAAAAAGTCACAGATCATTTAAAATAGCACAGGTATCTTGTGTAAATAAAATCGAGATTCTGTTATGCAGGAAAATGCATATGTGGCTTTGGTTAGAGCAATATTCGGCCAATATGATCTTTCGTAATGTCTAGAGTTAAGATTATGAGCTGGAATGTCTGTGGGCTCAATACGGCCAGTAAAAGAAGATTGGTGGCGGAAGAGCTTAAAGGATTTAAGCCCCATATAGTGGGACTGGCTGAAACTCATCTCGCCTATAAAGACAGAAGTGTCTTTAAACAATTAGGTTACGATCTGGTTATTTGTACTTCACAAACGGCATCTATAAGGGGCGTTGCATTATTGAAAGATAAATACTCTAAAATAACCGTACTTAGAACTCTTGCTGATAGCCGGGAAAGGTGGGCAATTGCGCAGTTTCTGATTTCGGGAAAAAAGATTACAGTTTGTATGATCTATGGTCCTAATGTTGACTGTCCTGAAGTTGTTTCTTACTTGAATTCTGAATTGTTGGACTGGGATGGAGACTCTGTTGTAATGGGTGACTTTAATTGTATTATGGACAAAAAAAGTGATACTACCAATACACGTGCAAGGGCTAGAATGGTCCAGGTAAGGGCTGCTATATGTGATTTAATGCATATTCATCAATTGGACGATGCCTGGCGGATACTGTATCCTACAACATCAGGGTTTACATTCTTTTCTCAACCCCACAAACAGTACTCCAGGATCGATATGATTTTTATTAGCTATAGGTTGTTGGTTAATGCAACAATGACTGTATGTGCAAAGGTAACCTCGGATCGCAATCCAATTATGATTGATGTCACTATTGGAGGGATTAGACAGCATCAAGTCAGGGAGTTTTCCTTTCCTCAACATTTGTTAAATAATCCGGCTTTTGTCACACACATGCAGAAGGTTTTGAAGGAATTCATCTTGATTAATCTCCACACTTCGTCCTCTGCTATGGTTTGGGACAGTTTAAAAGCATGTGTGAGAGGGGCAACGCTCCAGTACGTAGTTAAGCAGAACAGACAAAGCGCTACTCAGCTGGCTAATGAACACAGGCAGTATACTCAGCTTGAGCAGCAACATGCCTGTGCAATAGCATCAAAGGATAGGGGTGAACAACAGATATACACCCTGATTATTGATGTCAAAGCTAAACTTCACAGAAGGCTGAAAGATAAAGTTGCCAACAACTTCCACAAGCATAGAATCAAGCAATATGAGTATGGAGAGAGGGTGGGAAGAGTACTGGCTTACCAACTTGCAGATCAGCGGGCTAATTCCCACATCAAGTCTATCAAGGGAGTGGATTCTATTATCTATAAAAAACCAGAAGACATAGCCGAACAATTTAGGAAGTTTTATTGTAGCTTATATGAGGAATCTAGAACATACAACCAACAAGCGGTCAGGCTCTATCTGCATGAGAGTGCTCTCCCTTGTTTGGATGTTACTCATTTGCTGGGTTAAGAGACCAATGCCGATCTTGAGGAACTGAAATTGGCCTTAGGGGCCCTCCCCAGTGGTAAGGCAGTCGGAGAGGACACTATACCGCTAGAGTTCTACAAAACCTTTAAGGAAGTGTTTTTACCAGTTCTCCTCGAGTTGGTCAATGACATAATGCAGGGCGGGGATGCTCCCCCTTCCTGGAATAAAACTAATATTGTGGTCTTTCCCAAAAAGGGTAAACGGGTGGATGATCTGGGGTCTTATCGATCAATCTCACTTATTAACGCAGATGCCAAAATCTTTTCGAAGCTGCTTGCTTCTCGTCTAGCCCCAAGTGTCTACTTATTGGTTTCTGAAGAACAAGATGGTTTTGTCCCCGGTAGGGATACGGTGGCGCATATAAATACAGCTTTTGCGGCTTTTGATGTTGCAGGGCAAGTGGGTCAGCAGATTGGGATGGTAATGCTGGACGCCGAGAAGGCCTTCGATCGAGTTGCCTGGGGGTTTTTATGGAGTACTCTGCAATCATTAGGCGTCGGTCGGAGGTTTGTCTCGGCGGTCCAGCGATTATATTGCAATCCGTCTGCTGCTCAATGGTTGTACATCTGGGGTAGTTAACATCCAGCGGGGCACACGCCAGGGGTGCCCGCTTTCCCCATTATTATTTGCCCTTTATATTGAGCCCTACAGTAGGCATCTCCTTCATAATAATTTTATCTCGCCTGTATGTTTTGATGGCATAACCTTACAAATTACGGCCTACGCAGACGACATTGCTGTATTCACTACCAGGCCAGAGGTGGCGATTGCTGCAATTACACAAGAGGCGCAACATTTTGGTTCCCTCTCTGGCTACAAGCTCAATTTAAATAAAACACAGTCTATTCTTAATTATGTTCTTGCATCTCCTCTACCCCAGCTTGGTGTCACAACCACAGCTACTTACCTTGGAATCTGTCTCAGTAGCTGTATTAATAATTTTATGTCCTTGAACTATGAACCTTTGCTCAAACAAATAACTGCTGATCTGCGTCGATGGCACAGGCTGCCTTTGACTATCATTGGGAGATGCAATATAGTGAAAATGAATGTTTTGCCCAAATGTCTTTAGTTATTTCGTTCAATACCTTTAAGGGTCCCAATTTAATTTTTAAGCGGCTTGACTCTGTCATAGGTAGTTTCATATGAGGCTATCGTAGAGCTAGGAGAGCTCTTAGATATATCAAGCTGATGTATGAGCAAGGCGGCTTCCAACTCCCCGACTTTAAAACTTACTTTTGGGCTGCTTTCCTCAATTGTATTCAGAGTTTACTTTTTGGACCAAATGTGGTTAAAACTTGGTTAGCGTATCAGCTTACATCTGGTCTTAATAGTGGGTTTCTTTTATACTATATGTCGGATCCAAACTATTTCAAAAGAGTCCGCTTCAAGGTAGTTAGGCACATTTATCGTATTTGGCAGGATAATTGCAAATCTTTTGCTCTGCCAGACCTACATGAATTTACTTACTTGTGGGATGACCCTAGATTCCCAGGCATTGTTTCGGATTCCGTCTGTAGAAGGTGGCAACAGTGTGGAATAATACGGCTAGGGCAGAGGTATGATGAAGGGGGCTTTAGGTCATTCTCTTCTTTAAAAAACGAGTTTGGGATACCACAGAATTAATTTTTTAAGTATTTGCAAATTATGAATTACTTCTTACAACGGAAGGGATTGTTTGCTCTCCCCCTTACTTCTGATGCACTGTGGGCTATCTTCTTTACCCCTGCTCAGGGTCAGATTGGTAAAGTTTACCAGAGCTTTATGCGTGCAACGGTGGATGATGGTTTGGTGATGGTAGCCAAGATTAATCATATGTTTGCAACTGGAATTAGTATGGAAGAATATCTTGATTCCTTGGCTACAATCAATTCTGCTGTCTCTTCGATTAATTTAAAGCTGCATCAACACCGTATTATGTTCATGCTGTATTATACACCGCAGATAATTTCTAAATGGGCAACATCCCAGGGCTCTTCCAAGTCTCATTGCCCTAAGTGTAACCTGTATGCTGCTGATCTCAGACATATGTTTGTTGTATATCCCTCCCTAACTACATTCTGGGTTGAGGTTGCTTCGGTGCTGAGGAGGTTATCAGGTACATTGATTCATTTAACAGAGAAAGAAATAGTTTTGGGTTCGGTCATCGAGTCAGGCTGTCTATCTAAATCTCTAGCCTCAATAATTATTGTTTCTGCACGGCTCTGCATTGCCAGGGCCTGGATTGAGGTAGCTAGTCCCAGGATCACTGATTTTTGGCTGTTACTTAGGGGAGTTTTCGAAATGGAACTGGCATTTGCGAAAGCTCGGAGTTTACGGTCAAGGGTGAAATTTGGGAAGGTATGGTCAAGTTTGCAACGGGAATAATTGTATATATTGGTTGTCTTACTATATTTTTGTCTTTTTCTATATTTTTGTTCGCAAAAATTTCTTCTTTTTTTTCTCTCTTTTTCCATTTCACCTGGCCTTGATTTAAATTATTTTTTATTAGACTGCCTTACTTGACTTATGCTGATTTTCTAATGCTCGATAACTTTGTTCGCTTTTGCTGTTCTTAACGATTTCTGTGCTATATGTGTTTTGTAGTTTTTTGCTTTGCTTGTGACTTAAAAATTAAAATAAAATAAAAAATATATATATTTATTGCAATTATTTTATTATTAATACAATAAACTTGACTTCAACTACTACTCACTGCACTGATGCATACCCCACATGTGGCTACTTACCACTGCACTAGTCGTGAGTGAATGAACAGCTAAGTTAGTTAATTGTGTAGCTAATACATATTCTAGGTCATACATAAAGAAGATGTCAAACATAAGTCAGTAGCAGTGTCAGCCCTAACTAAAGTACATAGCTATATGCCAACCTGACTTACCCACTGACTGCCTCTAAGCCCCACAACCAGCACTCACTCACTCACCACCTGCACACCGACCCTGACCATAGTTAAACATAGGACAAGCAATTTTCCAGACGCAGCACTTCCGCAAACACTTTAGTACCAAATAATGCCACTTTCACAACCATCATTGCACCCTAATATTCTTATACCAAGTTCAATTGCACACCCAAATTATTCGAATACTTACCAGACTCTCATGATTAGCATGCTTACACCCACTTCACCCATACCCAAAATATGCACAGACCAGCTGCACTCTCACACCCAACAGGATCTCACAGACAGAGATGGTGGAACATCAATTCAAACTTAGCGCTCTCGAACTACCAGCACTCTCACACCTAGCAAATGTACTTACAAGTGAGGAACTACTACAACATTCAGCTGTGCGAGCATACCTCTGTGAAGGACCTGCTCTGTCCTCAAATTGGTACAGGCTACTGCTTCCCACCACCACCCATGGGAGCGTGCTCAAAGCGGAAGTAATGGTCAGCATTTGACCTGGCGTGCGGCACAAGGAGAAGCTACCAACAGGTGGGTAGTGGAGCAGGTGGAGTCTTCGCATCTCTTACTGTGCCACATCACAAGAATAGTTATCAGGCCACACATATGAAGTACAACCTCAAAGGCTGACTGCTAAGCTTCACAAGCAACATCATAGGACTTGCTATGACTTCCTAGGCGACCATAAGTAGACAACATTGGAAACAACCGGTAAGACCTAAGCTGCAGATTCTTCATACGAATGTGGTTAGCTGTGAAGAAAGATCCACCAGCATGGTACTCGGAGCTTATCATATTTGTTTGCATGTGTATACAGACATGGGTGAGCAAGTTTACAATGTACAAGCATTCTACAAGGTGTACGTGTGCTGGCCTGTGCACATGTGAGGAAATGTATATGTTCAATTCTGGGTAGGGGTGTATATGTATACTGTGGGTAATGCATGCACGTTGAAGGTACTGTGCAAACTGTATTTGGACTATTGTGGACAAGTGTATAGGGTTTGTAAGAGTGTGCTCAAATTGCACAGGGGAACCACATCAAAGTGGAGGTGCAACTAGCTCATGCCCATCCATAGGTATCCTTTTTATGTTTTAAAACACTCTTTAAACCAGTTTTGTTTTCAACATGTGTTTGAGGTACATCACAGGTTTCCACTCGGCCTATTTATTGGTTAATTTACACAGATCTTTGAGAAACAATGTGCTCTTGTACTCCTCAAGCTTGTGTCTACATGCAGCTTGATACACTAACACTCTGAACTTTACATTATAAAGCTTGAGAATTGCAATATCAGCTTGTTTTGTAATACACTTACTTTTTGCAGATGCTTGGAGTAGCCCAATACGATCCTCCAGAATTGCAGTTCTCACATTGTCATAGGCGGCTTGCAACGGAGACTCATTTATGTCAATACCGAAGTAATAAGCCTTCTGTCGAAGTAAAGTTCAAACTTTAGAACAGAGAACATGTCGGACTAAGAGATCATTTAAAGAAAGGATTGTGGTGTGATGAGCAGGCTAATTACTTTACATGTTTGATTTACTTCAAGGTCTGGCCTCCTGCTCAAGTAAAGTCCCTGAGGTGATGGAATAAAAGTGACTGCAGCACAATATAGCCAACCAAAAGGGGAACACGCCAAAAGCTGATGGTGACCTGAAGGTCCTATTCCGTCACCTGTCGACATCCCCCCCGCCCCCCACACCGCACTTACCTGTAGGAGATGCGACTGTCCAAGACTTTATTTCATGAATACAGTATAGAGTAAAATACATTATGTGACATAAAAGGGAATGCAACAAGTTACTATGGAAACTGCAACAGGTGCTCTTTCCTAGAGAACAGCATTGTAGGCTCACATATTATTTCCTAGTCCAAGCTAAAAATGTCTTCGAAATCCTGTTTCGAATAAATTGCCCGCAATTGGGCCCCATCTTGTCAACTCCTTTGCGTTAAAAAAAAACAAAAAAAACTTGAATCTATTGAAACTTTTCTGTAAAATTCCGAGATAAACTGCATTTCCTCCCATTCCATAACTTTTTAATATAGAGATAGTGGAGCTGAAAAAGATATCTTACCCTACACACTAACAACGTTTTGCCTTTCACTGAGCTCTGCTTTTCTACGTCTAAACTTGCTTGTTCGCTAGTGGAGTCACTGGAGATGATTTCCCTATAGCTTACATGGAACATATTCAACCACCAATAGCGCGTACCCTGTACATTAAGTTCAGACTGGGAATACCAGGTTAATAATTTCAAACATAGATGGAAGTGTCGCCAAACCAGTTCCCCAAACTGCGATTTTTTAAACACGCCATTGAGGATGGTGAACATGTTCTCTTCTTTTGTCCTGCTTATGCCAGACCCACTGAGAGATGGATCAAACCGCGGTCTTCTCTCTGGGGTGTGAGTACATATCGGGTGGCTTACTGTATTTTGAGATGGGACACTAGCCAGGTAGTGGTATTTGGTGTTAGTCAGCCTATTTGGTCACCTACGTGCTCAAAGCGGAGACGGACTGTGTCTGGGGACATCTGAATATTTCTTTTAACTGATTTTTTTATTTGAAAAAATGTTTTAGGATCTTAACCATTTTTATAAAACAAAAATTCAAACAACAGTGTTATTGTTTGTCCAGAATGTTTTCGCATACTTTTATGATCTCAAGAACTGAAATAAAGTTGAAAACTAATTGGTTTCATCACAAAAAGAATTTACCAATATGAGATCATATCACTATTTGAATGGTCCTTATCCTCCGAGCCTCCATCTTTCCTGTCATCTACCTCGGGAGAGCAGTACACAGGCTAAAGACCAGTTGAAGTCTTACAAATTAAACAAATGATACTTACAGGCCACTCCTTTGCAGCTTCCAAGAGTATTGTTCCAAACCCACACATAGGGTCCACAACGTGAGCCCCTACCTATAAGTAAAACAAAGATTGCAGCTTCTTAAAAACATAAAAGCGTTAAAACAAAAATACAAAGAATCCATGCTCCGTTTATTGCAATAATGAAAGTACTATTTTTTAAGCAGGATAAGATAGGGAAGAGTAGATTAGGGTGAACGATGGATGCCCTGTTTGAGGGTCTCAGGATTCACAACCATCACCGACATGATCGTAATCTAGACGACCTGCTGGGAACGTCACTACAGCTTTTGAGTAGAGATCTGACTAATTCTGACCAACAACTACATCAACAGGAAATAGTACAGCAAATTAAAAACTCCGTTGCACCGAGATTATTCTCGTTAATATTTATTTCCTTGCACTCTGACAAGTCATTAAGGGTGGGTGAGATTGTCAGATATCTAACATTAGACTTGAAAACTACTAAAAATTCCCTCCTCCTTTGCAGGTAACAACATATCCATTCCCTGCAGTCACCAATTTCTGAATACACTTTGATTTAAAAAATCCATTACATTTCAAAACCACAACTAGACTGAACAAACCCAACATGACTTTTCTTACCACCAATTTAATTTAAAAGCCATCCTAACCTATTCCGATGTCTCACGTAGTTATTGTATCAGCGCACCTTACATTCAGGCCCTTGATAACTTCCATCATAATACTTCAAACACAATGTGACAAGAGAGATGTTGGGCCACATATCCAGCAATTTTGTCAAATCTGCTTTTAAAAGCCTGCACTGGCTCCCTATTAACGGCAAAAAGCAGCATAAAATGCTACAGCGTGTTCACCGTCTTGACCAGAGGTCTCCCAATGTTCCCTTCCTGACTGTGCAGTACCTAAGGTCAACAACTTGACGGTCAGTGGGTTAAAAATCATCACGAACCAGCCATTCTGAACTCCCAGCAGACCGTGGAGCGAGGAAGAAAGTTACTGAAATGTTGCCAGTAAACAAAGGACTGCTGTCCCCTTACTCAGCCATAGCTTCCTGCATGCCTTGGCTTCCTCACTTGTACTTTTCCATGAGTCTACTGTCTTTGTGCCTTGCCACGCTTTGAATCAGAAGTCTGGTGGTATGGTATGTAGCTTGTTGCAGCGGGAATGATACTTTTGTACATTCCAGGGATGAGTTTAATCTGCTTAACTCCAGGGATGAACCTAGTGATGAGGTCACAATGCCGCTTTGTCACATATACAGCACTGAAAGAGCTGCAGTCGTCTGCAGCATCAGTACGTGCTGGTTGGCTGTGCCCTTTTAGCTAACTAACTGATTATTTCTTTACATTCCTCACTAGATCACAGCTTGCCAAAACATAAAAACACCACCTTATCCAAGACATTACATAACTTTGCATAAGTTGCTAATATTTTTAGATTCTACATGGCCAGCCTACTACACATCTGCTTTTCCCAGTGAAAAGTATGCTGATGCTGACTTGAATCAGAATCTCACAAAAAGCAGTAACAATTACATTAGTTCCTGAAAACGGTTAACCATTGCCTTCTCTATGAAGCTACAACTATTTAGCAAATGTATCATTCATCAAGATTTGTTACCATAGTTTATTTTCCAATACTGATCCATGGCAAACCAGCAGCATATAGGTAAATACATATAAATCTAAATAGGTTCAACTTCACCTTCACTTCAATGCCACAATTCTTCTTGCAAGGAAAGACATTCACTTAATGACTAGCTCTATACTTTTCAACTATTAAGTACACCACAGCAAAACGCCTTGCGCTAGAACTACTTCATCTTATATCAATTACGTGGAGGGGACGAAAGCGCAAATCAAGGAAATTAAGACAAAAGATGGTTTACTGTGCTGACTGCCAGTGTTTCATGTCAAGAAGCCTAAATACCTTTGGCCAGAAACTATATTGGTTTGGTTAAGCTCTAATCGGTAATGGTCGTGAGCTGTAGCCTTCTGTGTTGATCATTTAAAATAAGATCAGCTGCTGTGCATTTAACATACGACCACAAGTTGAGCACAAATGTGCAAGATGAACGAGGAAGACAGTTGTCTGACCCAGCCTAGCATTACCAAACACGTAGTGCTGTGACTCGCTGAAGGCCTGGGTGTTTGGGGCAGGCAGATAGAAAGAGTGGACTGCTGCTGCCAAGAAGTAACCAGGTAAGTAGACAATCATAGTCTCACATGAGGGGAGGCCTAGGGTGCTGTAGTGACCTCAATATAATGTGGATACAGGAAATGGAGAATAGATGTAGGTTGGAATAAGTATTTAATCCAGAGAGAGAATTGTTGCATGCAGTTCCAGTAAAGGTACATCAAGAATGTTATAGGATTCACTGGTTACTGTTGCCCAGTACCCAAACATTCTAATTACATATACAACATTCCAATTAAAGGAATATGCCATTACTACACATCCTCCTTCTTACAAAAAATTAAAAAAAGGAACATAAAAATTAATTAAAAAGAAACAACATAAGATTCATTAATAATCTATAAAGAATTCATAACATTCTGAATTCAACAATTTACGCACTAAATCTTTTTGAAATTAAAATTCTCTTCTTCCAAATGTGAATAGAACAGGATATGTGAGAGTGGAATTGTGAACTCACTCTCAACCATCCCCCTTTTCTAAAATGTTAAATGTAATGAAGAAAATGTTACTAAATCATCAACAAATATGTCATAAACATTTGGTATTTAAAATTAAACCTCAATGTTCCGAATACAATTAACTTGAACATCACTATCTTCAGACTCAGAAACAGATGAGTCATCTTCATATTGAACATAAGTAACTTTTTTCTTAGAAAACTTCTTATTTTTACGCTTGCAAACCCTTGAAAAGTGACCCACCAATCCGCACTCTATACATTTTGCATGCTTAGCGGGGCACCTTTCAAAAGTAGCGGCATGTGAATAACTTCCACACCTATAACATACCACGTCACTAAATTTCTTTCTTTCACCACTTTCATTTAATTTCTTCCTTTCACTATTTTCCTTTTCCCTCCTATCACGAGAATCACTATTTCCTCCCTCTAACTTATCTTTATACCATGCTTTCTTCTCAACTACCTTGGCAACTAATTCCTTCTCTACCTTGTTATCCTGCGATAAAGTGATTTTTGCACATCGGTCAGACAATTCTGCTTTTTTAACTAAAGCCACTATTTCTTTAAGACATTTGTCTCCTTCTATCCACAATTTATCCTGTAATACCTTATTCTTAGTATACATCACCACTTGGTCACGTATAAAGTCATCATGTAACTGAGCAAATTCACATTTCCTTGCTAACTTTTTTAAGGCCGAAACAAATTCCTCTACTGTCTCGTTTTTCCCTTGCTTCCTGTGGAAAAATGCATGTCTTGTCACCGCAATTGATACCGAGGGAGAGAAATGATCATCCAAATCCATCAAAGCACATTCAAAAACATTAGAGTTACCTTCTACTCTTTTATGTGAGTGCATATCTTGAAAAATACGTAAACCCTCCGGACCAAGCGAATATAACAACATCCTCTTCTTCCTTTCTGGCGAGAACGTACCATTTACGTCCTCTAAATTTGCTATATAGTTAAAAAAATATGCTTTCCAATCTAACCAAGTAATCAACGGTTCTCCAGGAATTGTTAGAAATTCTTTGGGGGAATTGATTTGTAAATTTGAAGTCAAACGTACACCTGACGAACCCTCGTCCCCTGTACCTGAATTCCCGGCTTCCAAAGACATACTCAAATCCAATACTTAACTAACTATTATGTGAAAAATAAGTTAGTGAATAAAACCAGCAATATAACTACTTCTTGAATGAAATGTCAGTAAATAAACTAAATCTTTTTGAAATTAAAATACCTCATGAAATTAAGACAATAAAATAACTTCAACGTGACACTCAAATAATTGCTACGTGAATGATGAATTAGTAAATAAATAACACTTCAATAACTTCCTAAACCTCATGAAATCTCTGCTGCATGTACATCCCCTCCCTTTCTATTTGTGCAATTTCTTTTGTTGTAATTGGTGTCCCTTTGTTACTTTGTAAATACTGATAAGTTAATACAGATATAATACCAACACATTACTTTGGACATCAACTTTCAGCATATCAGTACATCAGCAGCACGAGAGAAAATTGCAACCTGAATACTGTGCGCACCAGCGGCGAGCACCTTCCCGAATTAATGTTGTGTGTGTCAGCGCAAAGTACCTCATCAAGAATTAGCGCTTCTGTCAAAACTAAGGGGATTTGCTCAAATAATGCTCGAAATGGGTTTTATTTCGTGAAATACGATCCTCGTGAAAGGCTGCTAAGGAAATGCGATATAGTACTTGCTAAGATGGCCGCCGCCGTCAAGACTGATCGATATTTGACGTGCGTGTTGGTGTCACAAGTCACCTGTGAAGACGTTGCCAGGGAGCTCCGATACAATAACTTCCAAAGATGGCCACTGCTGTCAAAACTGTGCGATGACGTCCCCTTTTATGCGTGAAGACGTCTTCTTCCGCAAAGCTTCCGATGATTTAACAGTAGAAGGAGGTGTTCTGAAGTGGAATCCCGGTGCAGCGTGGCTCGAGGATGTTAACGATATCAGTATTTCAAAGGTAAATACCTTATACTGAATCGATTTAATATGAAAAATTTTTACAACCTGGTAAAGTCCAAACACTCACTTGTTTCTGGTGTTGCCTCAAGGTAACTCGTGACTTTTCGTGCTTCTGTTACTCGAAGACTCGTTTTTTGAAGAAGTAAAATGAAAGCGAGCAGCGTGAAAGTTTCCAAGTAGCGCAAAAGTTCACTTAATTATGTAGTTCGTTTTGATCGTTTCCTTTTCCATCGAATTTCTATAATTAAGGTTAATTGAATCCTTAAGATGATTAAAATTAGAAAAACCACATCCAAATTAGGTCTTTTTGTCATTCATGTCGCCATCCATGTCGCCAAAAACTGTAGTGATCTCAATATAATGTGGATACAGGAAATGGAGAATAGATGTAGGTTGGAATAAGTATTTAATCCAGAGAGAGAATTGTTGCATGCAGTTCCAGTAAAGGTACATCAAGAATGTTATAGGATTCACTGGTTACTGTTGCCCAGTACCCAAATATTCTAATTACATATACAACATTCCAATTAAAGGAATATGCCATTACTACAGGTGCCTATAGCAGGAAGGAAGAAGCAGTAGTGTCAGAGGCTGTGAAAAGGAGCCACTGAACATCAAGGAACGTTTTAGCGGTCGTGGGGATTCCTGAGATCACTCCTGGTGATTGGAGCATGCCACTAGGAGCCCAACGCAACAAGCGCAATGTTAATTGGTCCAACTGGACTGAAGATGTAGTAGAAATTATCCACTGCTCATGTGCTGCTATTTCAGCAGTGCAATCGAGGACACTAGCCACTTTCGGCAAATCCCAAACCAAGATTATTGGTTCTCCCCGGGAAACCCATGGAGTGTTTCGTCCCCTGGGGGTACTTGGAGATAAGCCTACACAAGATGGAAATATTCATCCCCAGTCTTGAAAAGTGGGGGAATAACTGAAATGTTTTTCTTGCCCAGAGAGCCCATGGGCTGAAGTAGGGAGTCCTGTGACAGGGTCTTCTCAGGTCTCTCACACACCCACTGCGTTCACCACTGCTCCCCACCTAGTAAAGAGAGAAGCATGGGGGAGCGACAGATTTGTACCTTTCCTGCCCAGTCACTAGCATCAAAGTGGCCTTCCTTTACTGTTTACCACATGTAGTTGGTGAGGTTCTTTCAGGAATGTTCCAATTGGTTATTCCACATGCCATTTTGTACACATATGTAATTCTTTCTGCATTATTCATTTTGTTTGCAGAAAAAGTACTATTCCATTTTAGAAGAAAAAGCACTGATTGCACATTCATTTACTCAATGTTATATTTTGAGTTGTCGAGTTCTGAGTCTGTAGAGCACAATACATCACTAAGTCAGTCAAGCACTGATTTGCATCATACGCTTAAGAGTCAAGTCCTAAAAGTGGTACTTATTCCACCTGAGGTCCCACAATGACCACCTGAATCAAAAGAATCCAATTAATTCCATGTGAGCCCAGCAACGTCTTTTTGGCTTTAGACCTTCCAACCAGCGGCAGCCGACACAGGTGAATGCGGTGAGGTCAGGGCGGGGCGGGAGGTCTACAGACGACAGAATAGGTATAATGAAATAAATAAATAATACCTATTCCGTCATCTGTCGGCTCCCTCCCTGCCGCGCCCTGCCCCACCGCGATTACCTGTGCCGGCTGCAGGTGCTCCCAACCCAATAAAGATCTCCCTGACAATTGTGGGGATCAACTTGGTGGTGGTGTCTCTTGGAAAATAATGTTGCATCCTGGATCCATAATGAGATTTTTTTAAGGTACGAAGACTAAGAAGAAGCTAAGTTAAATCATATAGTGGTACAATTATTACTAGTGGTGCTTGAATCTGGCCTTATTTGCAAATCACTGTTGTCACCAGTACCTAGGCAATCAGTTTGTAAAGAGCTACTAAACCATATAAGACAACAAACTTAATACAGTTCTAAATAAGTTAATCCGTTTGGGCAGATAGGCAAGTGGTCCCTTTTTTACTCATCTGTTGAAAATCTTCTCCTTCATCCTATGTCTGGGATGTCCTTCCCTCTAAACGAAGGGAATTTAATGAAAATAAATAATAGCAATTCTTGAATCCAAACGCAGACTCTGCACCATTCCACCGTATGGAGATTCTCTCAAAAGTACCTCTTTGCAAATAGAAAGACAACTAAAGCAAGGTAGGTATTGAAGCGAAAGAGGTCAGAACCTGGAAGAGAAGTGGTAAAATGCTTGCAGCAAGACAAGTTCTGTATCAACATGAAACAAGCATTAAAAATGCAATAGATCTCACCTTTCATTAAGTTAAAGCCATTTGCGCTGCTATACAATACCATTAGCAAAGCGAATAGCTTTAACTTAATCAAAGGCGAGACCTATTGCATTTTCAATGCTTGGAAGTGTCTGGTGGTGGATGAGAGGCAAGAGTGTCTGGTGGTGGATGGAAGAGGCAGGAGTGTCTGGGGGTGGATGGAAGAGGCAGGGGTGTCTGGTGTTGGATGGAAGAGGCAGGAGTGTCTGGTGGTGGATGGAAGAGGCAGGGGTTTCTGGTGGTGGATGGAAGAGGCAAGAGTGTCTGGTGGTGGATGGAAGTGGCAGGAGTGTCTGGTGGTGGATGAAAGAGGCAGGTGTGTCTGATGGTGGATGGAAGAGGCAGGGAGTGTCTGGTGGTGGATTGAAGAGGCAGGTGTGTCTGAGGGTGGATGGAAGAGGCAGGGAGTGTCTGGTGGTGGATGAGAGGCAGGAGTGTCTCTTGGTAGATGGAAGAGGCAGGAGTGTCTGGTGGTGGATGGAAGAGGCAGGGAGTGCCTGGTGGTGGATGGAAGAGGCAGGGAATGTCTGGTGATGGATGGAAGAGGCAGGGAGTCTCTGGTGGTGGATAATAGGCAGGGGATTCAAGTCACTCCCCCTCGGTGCTCAGCCCCGACACTGAGGCCTTCTGCGAAGAACTTTGGGACGGCTTGTTTTACGAATCAAACACTGAGGTCATGACCTATCAGTGCTCTTGAAGGTACTTCATGTTGAAGATAAAATGAAAGTACCAGCTATGCCCATGAATACTCGTGACTGATGCGGGGCGAACATGGACCTCAGATTGCAGCATCTTTCCAAGCAGGAGGGAACAGAGCCAGGTGTGAAATCACTGGCACCTACCTGCAGAAGCTCCGCCTCCTGCCACGGGGGCCGAGGGAGGGGCTCTGTGTGTTCTCTGAGGCTGGCCAATGAGGCAGCAGTTTTTGTCTCCGCCCCTTCTGCTGACCCCGCAGAGCTCTATAAATCTCAGGGTTCGGCAGCTCTCAGTTTGATGGTGTTTCTGTACGAGGGGGGTCGCTTGGAGGGAGTGGGTGTGTGTAAATGGTTGGTGTTTTGTTTAGTGATTTGATTTACGTGTCTTACGTTTTTCACAAAAGAAATATCCTGGTTTTTATATTTTGGCTTTCAGTTTTTTAGAAAAATTTCTAATCTGCTCCAAGTGCTGTGTTTTTGACTTGAGAGCGGTTTAGAACAAACTGCAAACTGAGAGGGCGGGGGGCATCTGAAAGGGGTTCAAAGGGATGACTGATGCAGGGTCCGGTAGCAAGGGCGGGTGGTGTCCTGGAGAAATGTGCGTATGTAGGGCTAGGAATGGGCCCCAAACTCAAACCTCGCTGCCGCGAGCAAGGCCAGCTTCTGCCCCTCGAAGCATTCATTCAGTGTTGGATCATGAATGAGCCCCGTCACTTGTGTTTGCTTTGAAGTGGGAGTGGAGGGGGGGAGGCGTGGGGGACATGTCCACCTCGGACACATGTCCACCTCTGCGCCTAGGTTTGCGTGAGAGCTTTTCCCAGCGCGTTGGTCGGGCATGTTCAATGCCTGTTGACCCTGGCAATATGTAAGATACTTAAATTTCTCCTCGCCAAAAATGTGTTTTTTTTACGCTGTGTATTTATTTCGTATTGTTTTTCTCAATGAAAATTGCCTTTTTGAACGTTTTTCCAATCGGCAACGATTTCTATTTACACCCCGCTGCTAAGTTCTGAATGTTACGGTTATACTGGCAAATCAAAAGTTAAAACGGGACAAACGCTAGAGGGTGGTTAAGGGAGTTCTTTACACCTGCATCACCTCTGGGTTTTAAAAATGCAGAGAATTGCTCTTACATTCATATTGGGTTAGTTCAAGCCAGCCATAACTACAACACCCAGAATGCACTAGGTTGTACTCTACAACGAGTTAGACAGCGATCCCTAGTTTCACACAGCTCGTTTATGGCACATGTTCGGAAACATTGGAGTATTCAGAATGGATTTTAGCTTAGGTTCTTGCAGACCCGCTCCAGTGGGTGAAATGTCACATCGGTTGTAGTGAGCAGGCCCAGGCCGGGCCCAGACTGACTCATCCCCTCATTGAAGGAGGGTTGTTCTGGTGTGAATGAAGTAGGATGCTCACTCACCAAAGACTGATTGCAGTGATGTTTTTCTAATTGGCGGTTTGTCAACACCAGTCATGTAAATAAGCATAAAAATATTACTGAACCGTGGTGTGCATGAGACCTACATCCATTCGAAGGATTTGTAATTCTAAATAATAAATAAATGTCTAGCACTCTAAATAGTAAAAACCTGAGAGACTGTGGAAGGAAGAACATTAGTCAGTGCGCCGCAGGAGAAAGGGGCAGCGTGCAGGCGAAACAGTACACAAGCTGGGAGGTGAGACAAGCTGTCGCCAGTGTGTACAGTATAGTGCGTCCGTCTAACGCCTCGAGTAGGGGCATCCAGTCACCGCGTGCACATCTTCTGTCTGTCCACATGCACATCTGGAATCCATATTTATTCCAAAAGGCCCTTGCATGGGGAGAGCAGCTCCTGCGCGCTGCTAACGCCAGGCGAGAACTAAAAAGAGAGCAGGGGCCATGGGGAACGACCAGAGTTGATCAAGCAACCCTGTCTGTGGCATGGGGGTTATCCTAGTTCAGACAATATTTTCTGCTCTTATGCCCCAAAAGAATGGAAATTATGAAAGTATTTTGTCTGACGTGGGAACATACTGAATTAGGACCTGGTGTGAGATGAGCAGCTCCCCTGACGCGGACTATAGAACAAGATGATTCTGAATAACCACCACCAACCCAGGTTGGCATAGGCCTGGTGACACATGAATAGTGCCGATATATAACTTTACAACAAAAAGTATTCCAAGATGGCCGCCCATGCGTCAGCACATAATAAAAGTATAACAACCCTGAGAAGATCGTCACCTATGTGTCCACAGACATGCGTACAAAAGGTCATATTTAAATGTTTTTTGAATTACTTCAATAAGAAATATGCATAGTGTAATACACGGTCTAGTCTTTATCAGAATGCACTTGTTAGAGAATGCTTTTACATTCCTGTTCTAGGTTTCCCCTTGACTGGACGTTCTGTTCCATGGCAGTTACACTCCTGTCCCCTGCCTGGAAGAGTACGCTCTCGTCTACTCCTGCTCTAGAATTAAGGGTTCTTCAATCTTACTCACCGCGTCTGGACGATCTGCTTACTACAGTTTGGTGACGAGGATGGGATATTAATATGTTTCTTGTTCTTCTTTCTTTTCTAACTTGTTTTTTTATGTTTTGGAAAGGAAGAAGATGTGTAATATACAGTCTAGTCTTTATCAGAATGCACTTGTTAGAGAATGCTTTTACATTCCTGTTCTAGGTTTCCCCTTGACTGGACGTTCTGTTCCATGGCAGTTACACTCCTGTCCCCTGCCTGGAAGAGTACGCTCTCGTCTACTCCTGCTCTGGAATAAAAGGTTCTTCAATCTTACTCACCGCGTCTGGACCATCTGTTTACTACACAAAGCAAGCAAGCATTGTCAAAGCCACTAGCGCAGAAGCAAGAGACAGGTCAACTTGCTTTGTCAATGCTTGTTGCTTTTATGTAAATACTAAATGCTTTGTGAATTCCGAGTCGGGTTGAGAAGGTCTTACTGCTGTGATGTTATACTGCTCCGATCGGCTTTTACTCACACAGATTTCGGCCAGGGAAGCCATCGCCCAGGCTACTGTAGAACGCAATCCTGCATTCCTGATATAAGCTCTGTTTGCCAAGGGTACTCTGAAAAATAAAGGATGGCAGAGATAAGACTCTTCATGTTACTCCTCCATTTCTCTGAATAATAACAAAAACATTGTTGCAACAGAACACAACTGTGTTATACCCATTCCGATTAAGTAGGAAACACTTAAAACTGGAAGAGTGGGGAAGGGAGCAGGCCAAAATTAACACATTAAAAGAACATTTTAGATTAAACTGAAGTATAGTTGTAATAAATAGCCTCAAAACACATAACTAGGGAAATGAGGTGAAGAAAGAGTCAATAAAAATATCGATGTCAATGCAGTAGTTGCGCTGTAATGTAAATATGTTTTAGAAATAACCATAAGCTGAAAACTACTAACTCCTCGAAGTAAAGTTTCTTATCAAGAACTGTTCGAAAGCCACAATTTTACTGTTTCTGATGCACCGGCTGCAGAGGAACCCCTGCTCCAATGGAGATGGTCATGAGACAGAAAATAATCAAATGGGCGTGTGCAAATTTTCTAATGTTCTACTTCACCAGACTTGCTAAATTATTTTATAACATATAGTTTAAAATACATCGAGTGAAAAATCCTGAAAAGGCTATGTTTTTCTGGAAAATTCTCCTGCAGAGGTTGTGAATTTTTTGGACGTTTTCTGAAAGGATACGTGCAGTTTTCACTTTTGTGCAAACTGTGTGCCTGTGGAATTCGAATGTTCCAAACATTTTCTTGAAAAAGCCTCTCAAAATATTTTTTTTCCATTTCAGAACAAACGTACTAAATTTTCATGAGAGAATATAACAAAAATAATTGTCTAGCGGAGTGGAGTTAGATCTCAAAGTCTGGGTGCACGCATGCGTGATACATGTATCGGCAAGTACACCAGTGATAAATATACAGTATACAGTGTTGAAGACCCCTAGAAATATCGGTGGTATTCAAAAGGAAAAAGGGTAAACATCAAACTAAAAGTAGAAAAGAGGGGCACAGAGAGGAGCAAACAGGGAAGGAGACCCAGTGGATTGGAAAAGACAGGAAAATGGGGAGAGGAAAGGAAGGGGAATTGAGAGAATATGTAAGGAGACGAAGTAGGGAGGAAGGGAAAGGAGGTGGACATCTGGGGAGGATGAGTGTATAACTTTATTGATCTTAATGGAAGGATGTGTAGACAGGGATAGAAGTTGAAAAAAGTGAAAAAAAAAACAGAAGTGGAAGGCTTTATGGTGGCATGAGATCAGGAGAGTATGGATCCAATCTTACACTGATTTATTTTTTCTTCTCTGAGGATAGTTTCATTTTAAGTGTTAAAGTGTTTAAGGAGCTGTCTGCTGCTCTGGTAAATTGGGTCCAAACCCCCCATGTGTGTGTTAATAATTGGGATAGATCCTACCATTCTGATATAATGAATTTGAGACCGATTTAAACTAGTATACCTAAGAGGAGAAGTTACTCTTTATTTGGAGATGGGTAACTGCTAGGGGGAAAGAGCCTAGAGCAATAGAAGCAAGATCTGGGAATCATTTAGTATGCAAAATCGTGTCACTGGCCTCATACCAAAACTTGTTAGAGAATTTACAGTAAAGGAGTGTGGGTTGTAGATTTCCCGATTCCTTCCCGCAGTTGCAGCAATGATCTGTGTCCTGGAGTTACCAGTTTGAAAAGTTTGAGGGGGTCTGGTGAGACATGTAGGCAGTCCAAAGTTTAATTGTGCCAGAGAGGGAGCGATCTTATTGGTTGTCACATTAGAACAAATGGAAGGCCAGTTTAGGTTGGCGAGCGAGGGGTATGCGTATTATGCAAAATAGTTTTTCATTTTTCTTAGATTGGTCATGTCAAGGTGGTTGATTTGGGTGATAAAAAGGAGTAAAGTTTGGATGCCATGTACCTGCCTAAGAGCACGTTTGCCAAAATAGGGTGGAGGTCCGGAGGTTTGGGGAATTTATGTTAAACCAGGACAGCTTTAATTTTCTGAAATTTATAAAATCAATGTCTTCTAGATTAAATTTGCATTTAATGTGGGAAAAGGGTAGAGGGTTCGAGGGAGTCCCTATATCCTCGATATGGAGAATAAGTCTCTGTGCCCAGTTTTCAAAGTAGATGGATTTCCCATCCTGTTTGGGGTTATTATTGTGCCATAGTGAGGCTATTATGGAGTATGTAAGTTTATTGACTAGTTTAATGTCAATCTTTCGGACAGGTTCGGAAGTACCAGCAAAGATGAGAGAGGAGAATTCTGCCACTAAGTTTTTGTTTAGATTATGGATGTAAGGGAGAGAGGAAGGATGAGATTTTGCTCGATTGTGAGCCAAGGTGGTGAGAGATTAGCAATCATGTTAAACCAGAAAAGGCCTCGTCGCGCAAGGTATGCTGTTTTACATTTTTGTAATCTGGGACTATTATGCTTCCTAGGTTTTTGGGTACTCTTAATTTTTTAAGAGCAATTCTCTGCTATTTCAAGCACCAAAGCAATTCGTGAAGGAGGTGGTTGATCTCTGAGAAAAAGCTATTTGATAAAGGGATGGGTGACATACTAATTAAAAAATTGAAACTGGATTTTCTTTTTGAAATTAAAAAAAGTAATGCTCCCCTCGCTATGGGAGGCTTCTCCCATGGCTGGGGGAACATTACAATGTTTTTATTGTTCATTACCACCAGGTTTTACCTGGTGGTAAGGAACAGTAAAACATTACTACAAGTCGACCCATCTAAAGTGGGTGAGTGGACATGTAGCCATTCCTCCGACAGTCCTGACTCCCCAGGGCCGTTGGAGGGGGTTAATCACAGCAGAGACAGAATAGTCTCCACCGTGATTCACCATAAGGTCCGGTCGCATTTAAATGCAGCCGGTGGACTACTATGTTGGCAGGGAGTGAACTCAGTTGCAACTGAGTATCCTCTATCCCAATATATAAATCAGGCCCTCTTTTAGGTGCCGACTAAACCATATCCCTATGTATTTTATTCTTTTTGTACCCATTTAAGGCCAGTGTTCCCTATAATTGAGCCACTGCAGCGACTACTGAAAAGAGGAGGGTGGAGGGAATTTCAGTTTTTTCTTTATTAAGGGTGTAACCAGACATTGAAGCATAATCATTGAACATGGAAAGTATGTTGGGAATGGCAGAGTCTGCTTGAGTTGAAAATGAAAATATCATCTGCGTATGCCGCAACCTTTTGTGGGTTGGGGGTAAAGGGGATCACGTGGATAGTAGAGTTTTCTCTAATGCTGACGAGTAAGGGTTCAATAGATAGTAGGAACAGTGGTGGGGAGAGGGTGCAATTCTGACTCATGCCTTGGTATTGATTGAAGCTTTTTGATAGGTTTCTATTGATACTAACATTGCCTTAGGATTTTTGTACAGAGCAAGAACCATTTTGGTAAAACTGGTCAATGTTAAAACCTGAAAGGCCGAAAGACCTCATCAAAGGCCTTTTAGCTTCTAAAACTATTGTGCAAGTTGGTTGAGTGAGAGTGTGTGCTTTTTCAATAGCAAGGCTGAATAATCTAATATTGAATGGGCTGAATCTACCTTTGATGCAGCCTGTTTGGGAGGAGTGCATAGAGGTTTTGAGGATAGCTTCCAAGCAAAGGGCCAGGAGAATTTTAGCATACATTTTGCATCAGTGTTTATTAGTGACACAGGTCAGTAGTTATTAAGGTTAGAAGGATCTTTACCCTCTTTTGGGATGACAATAATGGTAGCCTCTGAGGCTGTTCTTTGAACTGCTCCTAATTGAGCATAGTGGGATAATAGATCTTTGAAGGGGCGAATCAGAAAAGCGCCCCATGTATGGTGAAAGGTGGCTGGGGAGCCATAGGGCCCTGGGGCTTTACCTGGTCTACGGAATTTTTTTTGCCTCTTCAATTTCAGATTGAGAAATTGGTAAATCCAGACTCGCTTTGGCTTTGTCCTCTATTCTAGGTATAGGGAGCTTATTGAGGTATTGTAAGCATGTCTCGTACGGAGTTTGATAGTTTTTTTTTTTAGGGTAGAGGTTTGATGATAAACGTTTCAAAGAGGTAAAATATCTTCTTCTCTGGTAGAGGGAAACCCCTGATCATTGGTTTTGGAAGTTATTTTCGGCCGTCAGTGGTTTTGTTTGAGGAAGGCTGCAAGTAGTTTTCCAGATTTATTGCGGCCACAGAATGGGGTGTCTTTGTTTCTGTTGTCGATGAGGTGTGCTTTGTTGCTGAATATTTTATTGTACTCTTATTTTAGTTCTGTGAGATGAGTTAGTTATTTTCTGTCTGGGTGTTGTTTTAATTTCCCATGAAGAAATTTGGTGTTCTATTCTAGGCCGTCTAGTCTTAGATTGTTCTCTTTGCTATTCCTAGACGTTAGTTTAATCATGTTGCCTGGAATGGTAGCTTTAGGGACATCGTAAATTATTTGAGGGTGCGGGGCAAGAGTTATTATTAAGGTCCATGTAGTGTATGATTTCTGTTGAGTGCATGGAAGCATATTTACCTCGAGTGTCCTCGTCCGTGCGGTTAATGAGCGTGAGCATGAGCGAGACATGGTGTGTTGCGTTCGTGGTCACTCATATTGTTCTTGTGATGGTTCTGCTCTCATGGGGGAGAATGTTATTATTAGAAATGTTGGGTGGGTGAATATAGGGTCTGTAACCAACTGTATAGCCATTCTGTAACTGACTCTTGAGGAGAACATATCTCCTACAATAAAGCGGATTCTCAACTACTATCCAGTGCCAGTGGTTAATTAGTGCTTGTGGTGGTTCTGCTCTCGTGGGGGAGAATGTTATTATTAGAAATGTTGGGTGGGTAAAAATAGGGTCTGTAACCAACTGTATAGCCATTCTGTAATCGACTCATAAAGAGAACATATCTCCTACAATAAAGCGGATGCTCAACTATTATCCAGTGTCAGTGGTTAATTAGAGCTCCCTGAAGGAGTTTGTCTTTTGGATTACTTCCTTCACTGGCGACGAGAGGGCACGAAGCTGCGTGGTTTTATTTATTTTGGAGGTGCCTTTTCTTGACTGAGAAAAGTTAATGGATTGTTCGCTACTCTTAGATTTTACTTTCAAAAGAATTTGAGTAACTCACCGTGACATACAGAGGGCTGCTGATCGTGAGTTGGTACATCGCTCTCATTTATTAAATGTTTTCTAGGCACAAGAATTGAACAGATTTGTAGAGGCCGACAGAGGATTGCCTTCCGTGGGTTTAATTTGCCTCTCCTTACTGTTTACCGCACTGGTGTGCTGTGAGACACGCGCACAGCGCCTCCTAAAACTGTTTCTGCTGTCTTTTCCGTCACCTTGAACGCGGTGAAGTCTGAGAAAGCATCATCACGTGCACAGATATTACGGCATGGAAATGCCATAAACTGTGCACACCCATATTTCCAAAAGGTTTTTGCAGTTTCAACGGCTACGCCTTCCACACAGCAATGTTCCTACGGCGCAGTTCAACAATGGCGCAATGACACCGATAGGCTTGTTATAAGTCATTAAAATCTACAGCGACACACATGCTTGCGTGTAATTACTTATAAATTAGAAGTGGATGTACCATTTCACAATAGAACGTTTCAGATTTCAGGCAACAAGAACAATAGGACAACGCTTGTTCACAGGTTTATTTTTTTTCTGCAAACTTTACTTATGTGATATGCACACAATGTGCATCTTAACCTAATTTATCAATTTTATTTCACTCTTTCATTCACTACTAATGTTCATTAGTCTGTAACATTATGGCTGGTGTGCCTCCTCCCTCTTTTTTAGTCATACCTGGTGAGCCATTGATGAATTGGGAGATATGGTAACCAGTATTTCTAGCCTATGTTAAAGGTTTTACACAATGTTTAGGTGGTGTCGGTCTAAAGAAATTCATAAACTTAACTTAAGATATGGAAAAAATAAAAATGAGGTCATGGAAAGGATTATTTTCTATTCTAGGAAACAACAACCTGATGAAACTATAAAAGAATTTGCTTCAGCACTTAGGTCTCTCGAAGTAACTTGTGATTTTGAGAATATTTTGTACAAACAGTTGCTCAGAGATCAGATCCTTATGAGAACAAATAACAAAAAAGTCCAGGAAAGGTTGTGGACCACATCTGATATGTCTTTAAATGCGCCTATTGTGATTGCAAATTCTATTGAGCATTCAGAAAAGTCTGTCAAGGAAATTAGAGGTAATGATGAAAGTGAAGTATTTAGTATTTCTAAAGATGTTGACAAAAAGGGAAAGTTTTCAAAAAACTGATGGGAGAAATAAAGGTACAAGAATGGATAACAGAAAGCATATATTCTCTTGCTATAGATGTGGAAGTACTGGGCACCTGGGTAACTCAAAATGATGTCCTGCTAGTGACAAGATGTGTTCTAAGTGTGGCAAGAAGGGAAATTTCAACAAAGTATGTAGATCTATGCCCAAAAGAGTAAATATGATCCAGAGTTATAATGAATTTGAACGTTTTTGTGATGACTATGAAAATGATATCAACACTGTCATTAATATGTGTGGATACAAAGAAGTCGCCAAGTTTCCTTCCTGCACTATTGCTGTTGATGGTGTTGAAGTACAATTTATTGTTGATTCTTGTGCATGGTATACTATCATTGCATACAATATTGTAAAAGATAAATGGCCTAACAAGAAATTGTACACCAGACATAAAATTGATTTGGTCGGATATTTTTGTGCCAACTTAGAATTTTCAGGCTGCCATACATACAGGAAGATTTATGTAGGAAAATCTGGGCACTCACTTTTGGGTTGGCCACACCAAGAACAAATGGGGATTAAACTTGACCCCCGAGACGATCCAACAGTTTAAGTCATTGAGCTCACTAACTCTGTAGATAATAACAACTCTAAATTTGTTTCAAACTTAAAAAAAGTTCACTAATGTTTTTAACAACAAATTGGGAGAGTACTAAGGATTTAAGCATTGCATCAAGCTTTCTGACAATGATATTCCTGTTTGCCACAGGGTAAGAAATGTTCCCCTATCCTACAGATCCAAGCTTAAGGATATCTTAAAAGATGTATGTACTAAAAAGATAATAGAACCCACTGAATCATCTCCATGGGTTTCTCCGAATGTTATTTTGGTTAAATCCACAGGGGAACTTAGATTATGTGTGGACTTTCGCAGTTTAAATATTGTCATTTGGGTAGATGCACATCCACCTTCTCATGAGATGGTCTCTACATTAGCTGGTGCCCAAGTATTTTCCTGTATTCACATAGCCAGTGCCTACCATCAGGTACTTTTGGATGACAAATTAAAAAATCACACCGCATTCATAACTCCTGAAGGATTGTTTAGATATTGTCAGATTCCATTTGGACTTGCCAGTGCTGCCTCAGTTTTCAAAACATTGATGGAGGAAACACTCAAAGTTCTATCAGGTGCTATAGCCTTCCAAGATAATATTCTTGTGCACGGGAAAAATGCTGAGGAGCAAGATCACAATTTAAATAATGTACTCTCTGCATTGTAAAGCAAATGTCTCACTCTTTGTGCTGATAAGTGCAGATTTAAAGCATCTCAGGTGGAATATTTAGGACATACTATCAGTGGTGTTGGTATTAAGCCCAAGCGCAACCATGTGGAGAGTATCACTAACGCTGAAATTCCCTCAACCAAAGAACAACTTGTAGGTTTTCTTGGTCTCACCGAGTTCTATGCAAAATTAATTCCCAACTATGCATCCAAACTTGATCCATTTAGATTTCTACTTAAAAAAAAATTGAAGTTTGAATGGACAAAAGAAATGTCTTTTGCTTTCAATACTTTGAAGGGTTTTATTGCAAATGCACCATGTGTAAAAACCTTTGTAAGTGGAAAAAAATGTATAGTTACAGTGGATGCCAGTAGTTTTGGTCTAGGGGGTGTGTTGAGGCAAAGAGATGATGCAAAGGAATGGATTGTACCTTATGTATCAAAGCAACTACGTGATTCAGAGAAACATTACTCTGTGATAGACAGAGAACTCTTAGCTTGTGTTTGGGGTGCTGAACATTTTAGAACATTTTTATGGGCCACCAAACTCATTATCAAGATTGACCATAAGCCCCTTTTCATTATGATGGCACTAGGCGGTGGTCATACTATGCCTGCAAGATTGGCTATATTAGCATCTAGATTGCAGAGTTTTCAGTTCCAATTAGAATATGTGCAAGGTAAATCTAATGTACGTGCTGATTGCATGTCTGGGTTTCCCTCTTCTACACCTGACACGGAGGGAATGAAGAATGAAGAATGCGAGGTAGCATTCACCCTCCATGATGTTAATTTAGTGTGTGGAGAACAAACTATTGTTCAAGAGGATGTGTGGTTAAATGAAATGAGTAAGGACTAGGAATTGAAAAAAGTAATGCTTCACATTTCTCAAGGGTGGCCTGAGGAAAGGAAATTGTCGGGTGATTTGATGAGTTATTTCAAAGTTAAGGAGGAATCGGCTGTTGAAAATGGCATTGTCCTAAGAGGTAAAACATTTGTTCCCCTTTACAATCTGAGGAAGAACATCGTAGTAATAGCCCATGAAGGACATTTGGGAAAATCAAGTACAAGGAGAAGTATTAGACAATACTTTTGGTGGCCAGGCAATGATGTATCTGTAGAACATTTTGTTAGGAATTGCACTGAATGTGCTTCTAGTGAAACATCAGCTGTAGCTCTACGCCCTGAGCCCCATCCCATGGAATTTCCCGCTGCTCCCTGGTGAAAATTGGGTCTTGATATTATTGGCCCATTTTCTGTTTTATCTCGCCAAGAATCATTTGGAATTGTTCTAATTGATTACTTTTCTAAGTGGCCTGAGGTCAAGATGGTAAAGGATGTCACCTCAGACAAAGTAATAGAATTTTTAGATGACGTTTTTTGTAGGGAAGGTATTCCCCAAGAAATTATCACTGATAATGGACCTCAATTTATTAGTAAAAAGTTTGAAGTTTTTTTTCACAAATGTGGAAGTGCGCATAAGAAAACTGCAGTATTCCCCCCAGAGGCAAATGGTCAAGACGAAAGGTTTAACTGTGTTATAAAGGATGCTATTCAATTATCAGTGAAGAGTGGTTTAAACTGGAGAAATGCTTTACAGTCCATGTTATTGGCATATATAACTTTCCTAATTCTGTGACTTTGGTCAGTCCTTTTGAATTATTGAGGGGACGCAAACCCAGTACCAAGCTAGTTCCTTGGTGGCTGAAGAAGAAGCAAGGCAAGCTAAGTGACTTTACTGATGTTGACTATGAAAAAGTTTGATGCAGGGTTTAAGAATATAAAGAAAGCATGAAATACAATATGAAAAAGAGGCAAGGTTCTATTAGCAAGCAGGTGGTTGAGGTTGGATCTTTGGTGCGCATCAAGAGGAAAAATATAATGGGCAAAGGTTTTCCAATGTGGTAATCTCCCAAAAGAGTCATTGGTGTTTATAAAAATGCTGTAAGAGTGGATGGGGGAGGTGTATGGAATCTAAAAAGAGTCTCTTTCTTTAAGGGAGAGACAGTCACCAAGGATGATCACGAAGCAATGTGTTCCTTGACGTTACGGTACAGGACTGCACCAAAGGTTTGGACATGTGTTCCGCAGGAAACACTGGTG
Organism: Lissotriton helveticus; assembly: GCF_964261635.1. Taxonomy (NCBI): domain Eukaryota; kingdom Metazoa; phylum Chordata; class Amphibia; order Caudata; family Salamandridae; genus Lissotriton; species Lissotriton helveticus. The sequence continues at coordinate 1,326,906,871 of NC_136067.1, read as the reverse complement.
GTCCTCCTAGGTGCAGGCGCTCTCGTCACCCTCCTGCAAGATTCCAAAATGATGTCATATGTTAGAATATCTTTTGTTTCATATATGTTATGTTGTTATCACCTTTTATATATATTTTTTCCCACTCCTTCTCTTGCTCTTATTTATTTATTTTTATTATATTTATTTTTATGGGGGGAATTTAAGGGGGTAAGGTCTGTTGAGTGCACGTGAGCATATTTACCTAGCGTGTCCTCGTCTCATGCTGTTAATGAGCATGAGCGTGTGAGCATGAGCGCGATATGGTGTGCTGCGCTCATGGTCACTCATATTGTTCTGGTGGTGGTTCTGCTCTCGTGGGGGAGAATGTCATTATTAGAAATGTCTGGTAGGTGAATATAGGGTCTGAAACCAACTTTTTAGAAAATCTGTAACTGACTCTTGAAGAGAGCTTATCTCCTACAATAAAGCGGATCCTCAACTACTATCCAGTGTCAATGGTTAACTACTGCTCACTGAAGGAGTTTGTCTTTTGGATTACTACCTACAATTTCTTGTTTAAGTGCTTCTATAAGAGTATGGTCTTGGGTGAGTAGATTATTAATTTTCCAGGACCTCGACTTAGAGGTGAACTGACTAATGTCGTAAGAGATTGATATGCATGCGTAATCCAATATAAGTGTTGATTCAATGGAATGATAGGAGTTACAAGGTATATGTGTCTCTTCCACTAAGATATTGTCAATATGAGAGAATGAATTGTGAGGATGGGAAAAAAGTGTCATCCCTGCCAGAGAGGTTAGCTATTCTCCAAATATCCTTTAGTCTTTGGGCGTTGCAAAGGTTAAGGATTTGTTAGATCTGAAGGTGCAGCTAGAGATTTTATCAAGGATTCCATCCCATAGTAGATTAAAGTCGCCGCCTACGATTAGATCTGACGGGAAAGAGAGATTTTCGTGCATTTGAATCCAGAAATTAAATCGGTGAATATTAGGTGCGTAGATTTTTACAATCAGGTTCAGCATCATCTTTTTGCAATCTGGTTACAAACTATCTGCTTTCTGAATCCATTTCAGAGGAAATGACATGTAGGCCCATGGCTTTAGAGATGAGTGTAATGGCACTGTTTTTCTATTTGTTTGCTGGAGCACATGTCAAGTCGCTCGCGCAGTGCTTGCATATTAAGATGGCTTCTTTGACGTAATTTTATTGTTTTAATGTAGGAGCACTATGTCTCCTATTAATTTGTAGACGTAATCTAAGGTTTTTTTGGCATGTGGTAAGATGATTTAATCCCTTCACATTATGGATAGAATCATTATGTTATGCATTTAAGGAGGTTGGCAGTGGTATATGTGATATGGCAGGTGGGAAAGGATGCAAACCTTGCGGAGGAGTTGTAGGAGGGGAGGGAAGAGATACCACAAGGATAGTGAGGGTGGTTTAGAGGGGGCCAACGCTCCAGACTTCAACCGCGAGGAGTTCGAATTGCAACACGTGTGACTTCAAGGGCCCAACGACTCCTGCACTGACTTCCAGAACAAAACTGGGGATGCCGGCCTTTCGGGGCTCATCGAGAGGTCGCCGAAGCACTACATTTCCAAAGCTACTGTATCGTGTGTCTTCCCGACACTGATGGAGCAAGGATTCGCACGTACTGCGCCTTGCTTGAATTCATGAACCTCGGACAACGTTAATAATGTAACCAACATGTCTGTTTTACTAAATTTGCATATTTTCTCTTTACACGGGGTGTCCCAGTGACACTTGCTTATGTGTTTACTAATCCTAATACGCTTGCTACTAAGATGGCTGCTGCTACGCGGGAATTTCTTCTGCGCATGCGTCGGTCATACCCATGTGAGGTGACGTACTCGCAGTTCTGGTGGAAAACCTTTGCACTTGCGCAGTAGATTTAAAATGGCTGCTTTGTGTTCTCACATGTCTGAAGCTTGCAGCGATGCTCTTGCTATGCTGTTTGTTCTGCATTAATTCTAACGCTATAGTTATTATAAAGTAATGGTAGTGTAAAGATTCATGGTATACAGTGCATTAATTTTTTCTGTGTTCTAAAACTGTTTCTTTTCCATTTCATGATACATTACGAAAATGTGGCCTGCCTGTCCCCTGCTGTACTCCATCTTGCGTGAAACTGAGTCTGCGCGAGATCTGCGAGTCTCCACAGCAATGACCTTTGGAATCCTACCAAGTGGCAGTCCAAGCCAAGATGCGCCTGGGAAGACGTTTTCTCACCTAGTCGCAGAAGCAGAATTGTACCCAATGAAATACATTGTATTTGAAGATAAATTCTCCATTGTTATGTGTAAAGCATATGTCATGTGAACCTAGAGTTCGAGGGGCATGTATAAAAAATTCAAATTATAAGCTTGAGACCGTCAAATCCTAGGAGGTGTGATGACCTGTCCTTTCCTTTGTCCAATCGAAATTGGGGATCCTTACACTTGCAACATTTGGGGGGTGGAACACTGACCCTAAAACAGTATAACTAGCCTAGTTTAGCTAGAGAAATTGTCCGACATGTCCGAATAGCTGACCTGTCGCTGACCCAACGCACTCAATAGCTGATCGAGAAGCAGAGGTGCTGCGGAGCACTCTGTCAGACAGACTCACAGACCCATTCGGGGTTTTGAGAACCTTAAGTGCTGGCGAAGCACTTTGCTGGGGAATTCGAGAACCCAATCGGGGTTTTGACTGATAGCTGCAGAGAGGGTGTAGCGCAGGCGTTGCAACTGAACTGCGGGTGCTGGTCTTACCTTGGTGGTCCTGTCCTGATCCTAATCTTTTTTTCCTGTCCTGGGTTTCCATTCTGCACCTGCTGGCCTACTGGCGACTGTATTCCTTGGGGTTCCTACTGTCCTGAACTGACCTGTGGCCAGGGTTGGTCTCCACACTGTTCTAGGTAAATATAAATCTGTGCGGGAAATACACTTACGTCCTTTCTTGCTTTCTGAAACTGCCAAAAGTCTTTATTTTCAATGGTTCCTTTTCTTACCCTCCCTCTGCTGACCAATAATAAAGTTTTACACTTTTGCTGTTTATTAGCATGTTCCATTTTCTTCCCATCCTATAAGTCATTTGTGACATACCGTTCAATGAAATAGATCTTCCCTTTCTTTACCCTCCTTTTAGCTGAATTAAAGTGATTGCTCTGAATCATTAGCGTGTTCCATTTTTACCTTCCCTATAGCTACATGGTATCTTCAAATTTCTGTAGTACAAATTAAAATTCTTTTGCTTTACCCACCTTTGAGGAGTATTCAAACTGTGATATTCTAGCATGTTACTTATCTTTCCCGTCCTCTAGACACAACATTCCAAGTATAATACCGGAAAATATTTACTAGCATGTTCCCTGTTCTTACCTTCCCTTTTACATTCCTAAATGATTTGCATAATCTATTTTCTGCAAGGTTGCACAATTTTCATGATCTTGGTTATTGATAATTTACTCACTGTGAATGTTATGCTTTCTGAGATTGATGAGAACTAGATAAAGGTTTTCAAAACTTCCTGAGTCTGTGGTTATTATAAAGAGTGCAAATATTATAAATGTTATTGTATTTTGGTGACTGCTTATCTTTTTCAGCTAGCTCCCTGATCCATTGTGATCATAGGTACCCGTGACAAGGATTGGTAAGTCGGGTACATTGGTAATAAATAGGAAGGAACAGGGTTGCTGGTAGTAGAGTGTAGGTTACCCGATTATCTGTAGTATGGTGTATTAAAATTAATGGGCCCAAGTGTGCATATGGTAAAATTATTAGTCGGGTGACCTGCGCGCTCTAGCCATGGCTGGTCCGCGATGACACGGTCAGCCAAAACTGTTTGGATTTGTTGTTCACGACGCTTTGAGAGCCCCAGACAAAGCTATCGACTTCAAAGAACTGTATTTCTAGTCCATTTTGATGACTGAAGAATTCTGAGAACTGTATGGTGGATTTTTACCGTTTTTGGTCTTGTTTTGGATATATAAAAATATTGGATATTGTTCTAAACTGGTGTGGTGTCCTTTTGTAGTGTCTTCACTGTATCACTGTTGGTTATGTACAAATGCTTTACACAATGTCTCCAAGATAAGCCTGACTGCTCGTGCCAAGCTACCCAGGGGGCAGTGGTTATTTTAGGAGTATACCTCTCATACCCTGACTACAAGGAAGGGTCCCTACTTGGACAAAGGTGCAAACCCTTGCCAACTAGTGCCCTCACTTCTAACAATGTAGCTCTAAGAAAGCCTTTTCCTTATTAAACACCTGCAACTACTTTGTGACAACTCATTCTCATACTTTGACAAACCTTCCCTATGTATAACATCTTTGCTTACATAATCAGCGCTCAATAATTTTAACCGGGCACTGGCTTTCTCCTTTTTATATGTGAGGGAAGTTTGCGTGGTTTGAAAAAATTGTTTCTCCTTTAGTTTGGTCTCTTTGTGTTGCCTGTCATTTATATTTTGTACGACATACTGTGAGATGATCGTTTAGCTCATTCACAGATTAGAAGTCTTAATGCTGTTCCCGGACCCCATTCAGGGATTGCTGGGTTATGTAAACGATACACCAGCAATGAGTAGGAAGCTACACGCAATGCTACTTCTATTCGACAAAAGATGTGTGGCAATACATTAGGGGAGGAACCGGAAACCCAGCATAACAGAATGGTTCCGTGATGTAACATTCGGGCATTCACAGTTCACCATGTTTTGGGAATTAATGCCTTCTGCATCAAGACCTAAAGATATATGGGAATCATTTGTGTCATGGGCTCAGGTACAGCAGGGGGAGAATGGTGAGATACTGGGGTCAGCAGTGAATACACAGACAGACACTGTGGTTTCTGCAGGAAATAAGGGCCAGGAGATGGGGATCATTACAAGCGGGGTAGCCTAGGCAACTGTGACGTCACCAGGGGAGGGAATGGGATGGGTCGGGAGGGTTGAACTGTGCTTTCAGCTGTGCCCCTTTCTATATATTGTGTCCTTTGACTGTATTGTTATATAAGGTTCTACATCGGGTGGATGGCCTACCACTTGCTCACACTACAAGGAGGAAAATTCACGTATGTTTCGCTAACTGTGATGATGGATATACATGGATGTAAAAAAAACTTGATGTCTTAATCAGCAACTGGCACGTTGTTTGTAATGTTTCTGATATTGTTTGAAAATACCAATTTAAAAAAAAAAGAAGTCTTAATGCTTTTGGCAGGTTGTATTATGTCTTCCCGAATTGGACTACACATAGTCGGCAGCTTCTGCTGAATATTCTTATCCAAACAATGACTAATAAACAGAGGCCATTAAAACTAAGAAACTCCATTTTATGAGAACGATGACAGCCTTAGCAAACTTTGCACAGAAGCTAGGAAAAAGGCCCCGGAAGAGCTGATTAAAATCTACCAAGTGAAGTGCATTAGCACAACTTTTTACGGGGCGGGAATATGGAGTTACTGTGGTGTATATGATATACAGAGGGTCGAGAACGCGTTTTTAAGGTATTTACTGCCTGTTCCACGATCTACATCTACATATATCTGCTACACAGAGCTGGGGATTCCATTTATTGCAGATATAATAAAGGTGCAACCGGTTTTACTGTGGCACCGGATTTGGACTTCGACACAAACGATATTCAGTCGGCAGGTGTTAAGTGGCAGCTTTAAATTAGAACACGCCTTAGAGATCAGGTGGTTGAAATACATAAAAGACTTTATGATCGATTTAGCCCAGCCTGAATATTTTCATAATCCTTCCTCAATGGGTTTAATCCCCAGAAAGTCTTTTAAAAAAACAATGTATGAATCATTTGGAAATCAAAAAGATTTGCCAGTGAGGCAACAAAGCCTATGGTTCAAAGGAATGAATTGATGCGCTCCACCCTCACTATTCAACCATATCTGATATATAAAATGAGAGGCTTTGAAAGATTTGTTCTGACGCGTTTTAGACTAGATATATTCCACCGCTTGATTACTTTCCCGACCACAAACGATTGGTCCAAAACCTTACCTAATTGTCCCTGCGACGGAGTTTCACTGCAATGAACAATCTACATAGTACTAATTTGCAGATTTTATCGTGAGCTGGAACAAGGTGGTTTAAACCCATCTTGAAAATCTGGGGTATGAGGCAATGCCGGCCAGCCTATCTTGCATTGCAGTATTTAGAAAATGGATGTTTTGCTAGAAATACTGTTGTATTCTTAAAACGTGTGATTAAATCCAGGAAACATCTATGAATCATTCACATTTTCCTCCTCCTAGAACTCTCTAGTGTAAATCTAAGATATGAGGCAGGCCCTCTTAGCACTGAAGATCTTAGACAATGAACGCCTCGAAAGACTAGCCACCTAAACCTTGGTCCCCAAATGAAATATGTACTCTGGTCTTATCCTCCAAGTACTTACAATCCTATAAACTATGTCTTAACCTGTCTTATTAAATACACTTTTCAACCATTGTATCATATTGACAGTATACAAATGTTGAACCTGGTGCTTTTATGAAATATGTACTATGGTTTTACTCTCTATGTATCCACAAACCTGTGAATCATGAATTTAATATTGATCCAACAAATTATTTTATCTTAAAACTACTGTATGATATCGGAGACACGAAATTTTAAAGCTGCTATCATGTTTTTTAAACATAATTTTGAACTTCTTATTGATTATTGTACAATGTTTGCGATATGGTTTTATAAAATTTGTGCTTTTATGGTTTTTGTCTACAGAAATTTGAAAACCTAATAAAGCTAAATTTGATTTGATTTGACTAATAAACTGATACAATCACAAACAACGGGTCAATGACGTTTTTGAACTGACACTCTACAACCAATTGCCTCAAGGCTGTAATATGTGTCCAGGTTTTCTCCTTACCTCTGGCTTCTCTTGAAAAAGTTGTGCCTCAACACTACTGCATATCAAAGTGATTCTCCATTTTTAAAAGCACTTTCTGATATGCATTTAGGGCTTCCCCTATCTGCAATATTAACTGTAGCAGGTTTTTATATATTGCCCTCAAAACGCAACTATTGTAAGAATAGAACTTTTTTTCTTTTCGGCTGAACTTGAATGCTGTAACTGCTTCGTTTCAAAAGGATAACCACTGTTGCCATAATATGGATAGATCTCCCAGAATTTCCCAAATAATATGATGGGGAGTTTACTGCTTCCATGGTAATGCACCAAAGCAAGCAAATAAAAAGCACTTTAATGGCAGAGCACCAGGCACCAATTTTGAAAACAATGTTATGAAACAATATTTTTCCAATTTTGCTATTAGCTGATACAAGACATGTACTTTAATTAGGTTCCGTCAATGTTCATCCAAACATTAATGGTGTTAGCTCCATCTGTCCATTCTTGTGAGTGGCGACATGCTTGTGAGACCAAAAGAATGCAAAATATTTAGAATCACAGAAAATAAGTATAAAGAAAATAACTATTCTGTTTATAGGTAATCCAAGCACAATGTAGCTTGAAACATTACATAGAGAATGCCACTGATTAAAAATAAACTTAGAGGACCTTTACAAAGTCTCCTTTGAAATGTTAAGTACTAAAATATGCATTACTCTAGAATAAAATCTGTGCCTTGATTTGCTCTACTTAAAGTGTGCACATCACCGTTTCTGTGGGTGTGAATGTCACTGCAGAGTCAGCCTTATGGAATTCGACAAGCTTTATATACGTGTGCTGCTCACCGTCAAATTACCCATGCATTACAGAGAGGTGCACTGCAGCCAATTTACTCAAATGCTTTATACATTCCTCTAGCTTGTCTGTGACCAATGGTCCAATCAAGGGTTGATTCAAAATGAGGATTGAAATCCTTGGCGACCTATGTCTTCTTCCGGGTCAAAACCATGTTTTGAGGGCGAACACATACAGACTTTCAAGTCAAGACGTCCTGCACCACACATAGCTTGTTTAGCTGGATGAAAAAAACTGTGCGCGCACTATACATATCATCGCCTTCATCTCTTGGTGTTGGGTACCCACTGAGGCTTGGAATGTAGACTACATTTCACTTTGATGCTGTTTGCCAATAACATATACCAGACAAGAGTTGAGCAAATATTGTAGCACAGTAGCGCTAAATATGACTCACAGCTAATATGAAGACACCTTACAGTATTAAGCAGTACCTCAAGGGATGCAGTGGGCACAATTTATCCCAATATAGTCCTGCTTGTAGACATTGAGCATCAATCAAAATTCCAAATCAGGCAGTGGCTCACAGACAGCTGGTCAACACAAATATCTGGTGTTCATTATTGAACAGACTCAAAAGAAGCCGTACATGGTTTATTTGTCTCAAAGCGAAGCAAGCCACTGAAGGTGCAATTAGACAACCAGTGAACACTACAGACCATTACATTTTGAACTCCAAGAACCCCTCAAATTCAATTTTTTAATTAGAATACTTCATCCTTAAAATTACCCGACCCGGGCAATGTCATTAGAATGTACATAAACCAACCTTCACCAGCCCAGGCAAACTATAACAAATAAAAGAACTTAACTCACACTCTCCTAGCCCAACCGAGGGCTATCAAGAGGACTTTGGGTCAATCCATCATGATCTTCCACAGAACTTAAGGTTGAAGAGGTGGTAATGAAAAACCATACAAAGGTTCAGTGATATACTGCATCATGTGTGTCCCCCAGGATCGTTTTTGCCAGGAACTAGAGTACGCTGTAGTCTCTACACTGCAGGTTTTCTTAGGAGGCAAAAGATTCAGCCAGGTCACATCCCACTGATGGTCCACCAGCTGACCCAACTAGGTGACTGACAAACAAGGGGGTCCCTTGGTGGTCCATGACCTCCACAGGTGCAGAGTGTCCTAGCACAAGAACCAAGACCGCACGCTTAGTCCTGCTTGTTGCAGTACCCCATGTTGGTCATGTTGCATGTCAGGACCCACAACAGTCTCCTTCTGTTGGACAGAAAAAGGCCTTCAAATCCAGCTAAATACCACACACCTCTAGGAGACTGATGTGAAGCTTCCTTTCCAGTAGGCACCAGAGTCCCAGATCTCTACCTATCCCAGGTGACTGTCCCCGTCCAGAGGCAATGCATCCATCACTGCAGTTATCCTTGGTGGGTTAGGGAAAGCAACATGCCAAGTTGGCGTCCCCCTTCCACCACTGAATGTACAGGGCAGTCTCTTTCGAGATGCAGATGTTATAGAACATGCAGCCCCAGTTGTACGCCCATTGGAAACGAAGGTTCCTTTCTAATTCCTGCTGTACCAGCAGGTCAGATGTGGCTTACAGTCCAAGAAGCATCAAAACCTCATGAGACCCAGAGCTGAGACTTAAACATATGAGGCACATCTTAAATGCTCCAGGCTTGTTGTGGGAAAACTTTAACACTACTATGAAAGGGATCCTCTGCAACTGTGCCAGGTGGGACTTCTGTTTGGTGATGGAAAATGCCAGGGATGAAACAAGGGTGATTGTCATCCAGAGGTGGTATGCAACTGTCTGTCGCCAAGCCGATCTTGAGCAGTGTGTCATGGAGGTACATAAATATACATACCCTCAACATAAAAAGACATCCACTGCCATCACCTACGTAAACACCTAGAGGCAGAAAGAAGGCTGAATGGTAGATCATAAGATTCAACATTACCTTATCACCTCCATCACAAACTGAAGACAGAATCTGTGGGACTGGAGGACGGCCACATGAAAGAGTGTCCTCAAGTCTACGGATACCATCCAAACCCATGTCCAGGGCAGAGAGAACCTGGGCCAGAATGAGCACTTTAAATTTGCCCTTCTGTAAAACAGCATTCAGTGGGTAAATATTAATTCAACTATTCTTACTAGGTGGGAACACTTCCCTTAGATTATCTGGGGAGACTTTAACTGTGTATTAGTCCCACAACTAGATCGCTCTAACCCACCTTTGCCGACCTTTCCTGTTGTGACTGCTGCTGCTCACCTCTCCCAATGGCTTGTGCACTGGTCCCTAATTGACAGTTGGCACTCTCTTAATCCAGCTGCTAGAGAAAATTCCTATTACTCACCCGCATGACCTACACAGAGACTATATTATTTACTTTGTGGCCCAGTTACTCTAATGCGATCCAATACGGCTGAGTACTTGGGGAAAACGTTCTTGGACCATAACCCCCTAAAGCTAAAGTGGAGAGGCGAGTGCCGAGACCACCAGTTCCCACATGGAGATTACAGCTTCTCGTGCTAGAAGACCAGGTTTTCCGAGATGTAACAAGCAAGCCACCATCTCACTGTCTGACGGAGAACTGGGGCACGACCTCCTCAAAGCCAGTAGCAGTGAAAGTTGTACTCTGGGGCAATTGCATTCGCACTGTAGTGGACGGTAGAGCAGACCTGCATAGAGACTTGACGCACAAAGAGGCACAAAGAGGCGCTTTAGAATTGCGGTCAGGCTGATTTGTAAAACAAGGCGAATTGACAGCGGCCATGGAGGAACATGCCCAAATGATAGAACGGCTACGCTACCTAGATTTTAGAGCTTACCGGCAAAGATGAACGAGGAGAGGGGGGACAAATCAGGCAGTCTTTGGGCATGGCTTCTAAGCAGTGGAATACCAACTTCCCAATCACCATAATTAGCACAACCTTGACACAATTAGTTACTAGTCAAGTGGACATACACAGTGTATTCACCACCAGCCCTAAAGGACCCTCCTCAGTAAGATTACGTTATCTCCCATTGAGCCCCTAGATAGAGACAGACTCATCACTCCAATCACTGTAAAGGAAATACGAGGTGCCAAAAAGGGTACGGCCACTAACAAGACTTCGGGACTGGACGGGTTCCCTATTGAATCTTATAACACATACGAACACCTACTACCTTCCAAGCTGCTAGAGCCGTACCAAGCGGCACCGATGGAAGGCCCGGCTACCGTACCCCCTCCCAAAACCGCTAAATACCCCATAGAATTAGATTTGTACCGCCATTGTCTATGCCTGGGTCGGATTGCAAGGCATTAAGCAAGATATTTGCGGGTAACTACTTGAACACAAGCCAAAACTGGTCCATCCAGAACAGGAATGTTTTTCCCCATGTAGAGATACCACGCTTAACATATGCAGACTACATAGAGTGATGGAGCTTTCTCCTGCCCAGTGGCCCTATGCTGCTTTCATGGTACATGATTTGGAGAAAGCGTTTGATATTGTAGACTGGAATTACCTATTCTTGGCCATGACCTCTTTGGGCATCATGGGTAGCTTACAAAGGCTCATTCGCCTTGTTTATACAGAGCCCACCACCCGAGTGAAGATTAGCCAACGCATCTCCCCTCCGTTACTGGTGAGCAAAGGAAAGTGGCAAGACTGCCCTTTGTCTCTGCTACTATTTGCCCTGGCAATGGAAACACTTGCACAGAGGCTCAGACAGCAGAGCCAGGCATGGGTCATTCAGTTAAAAGGAGAGACACATGCTGTCCATCTATACATAGATGATGTCTTAATTTACATCCGGGATATCTGAACCAGAATATCAGACATCTGGAATATCCTGCTGGAATTCCGAGTAGCCTCAGGTATGGGAGTAAACTGGGTCAAATCCTGCTTGTTCCCACTGAACCCTGATTGACCACCACAACACCTACAGATAAATTCACATCCTCTTTGCTGGGAGCCCAACACATTTCATTATCTCGGCATACATCTTTACCATGAGACGCAAGAACGTATAGATGGCAATCTCACTAAAGCCACTGCCTCCCTCTGCCCCAAAATGGTGTTCTGGAGTACGCTTCCACTCATGGTACAGGGTAGAATGTCTCATCCAAAATGGGGATGCTCTCTCGCCTATTATATTACTTCCACAACCTTCCTGTACATATACCTAGATCCAATTTTCACACAGTACAAGCTACCCTAGGGATCTTGACATGGAACAAGGTCAGATGTGGAGTCATGCTGTGCAATCTACAATGCAGGTGGACAAAAGGGCGCTGAGAGCCTCAAACTTTGAACACTATTACCTAGCGGCAAAGCTCCAGTGGCCAGCCCACTGATTCGCAGGACGCAACACAGAGGAGCTGGGAGCACTCTCTCCTAATTGCGTGCAGTGTGCGAAACAGGAAACTTCCTTCCATGAGCACGACCCACTCTGGAGTGTAATAACCTGCTGCACATAGGACACAACAGTTTCCATTGCAGCCTGCACCTCATGCCACCCATCCCTCAATATTCTCCTGAAATTCAATTATGTTCCATCACGTTGTTCCACAACATGATTTAGAGGGAGGGTCTGTCCATATGGGAGGCTGCCAGGGTGGGCAAATTGGGAGCACTATTCCATGAAGCGCACCCTTCGATCGGATGCAGGTAGATTGTGAGCTGCTAGCTGGTCACTTCCTGGCACATAGCTGTCTACTAGCTGAACTGGGCCGGATGTGGCACATCACAAATATGGAGCTGGACCAACACCCACTCATACATACTGTAGGAAAGTGGGATCTGTTTCTTATGGTTACCCCCACTTTTTGCCTGATGTAATGCTGTTTTTGACTAGTCTGACTGGGATCCTGTTAATCAGCATCCCAGTCTATCTGCTTTCTCCCTAAACTGCTAGGTTATGCACTTAGGTACACCCCAGATTGGAAGCTGGGGTACCCCTGTTAGTCACTAGTATATGGTACCCATGGCATATGTACCCCAGAGGTCTCCCATGGGCTGCAGCATCTATTATGCCACCCATGAGAGACCATTCAAAAGAAAGAAGAAAGAAAGATGCTAAGGTTTGGGCGAACAAGCTTTTGTTGCAGCACATAAGGCCAAGGACTACAAATGGTCCTGCAGTAAGCCAGGTGTTGCAGACCAGCGAACACGAAAAAAGTATCCGAAGGGACGGGAAGCAGAACTGAGCTATTGCAGCATCTCTCTGAAGCAATTGGAACTGAGTGAGTCTTCCCTAGCGGAGTCACAACTATCCGTTCCGCTTTGGCAACAGATATTACATACCGACTTGCCCGATGGGGAAGCAGAAAGCAGAAAGATTGCCATTGAATCCTGCGCTGGGTCTGAGCGGATGGTTGTGGAGGAGCCGAAGGATGTGGTGCTCACAGCGCCTGGCCAAGATAGGGTTGCCCAGATACTGAAAGAGGTAAACTCTTACAAAACTTCCATGGAGGCGAAGATGTTGTGGCCATAGAGGTGGGCCTAGACCAGGAGGGCGAAAACAAACTGCGCAAAAGGGTAACTCAGGGGAGTCATCCCTTCAACAGTTGTCTGGGCCTTCAACCACAGTTACAGGAGCTTTCAGACCGTATTTGCATCTAGGAGAACAGGGTGGAAGACGTAGAAGGCCCGGAGTTCTTTAAATCCTTTTAGAAGAGGGTCCTCAAGAATTTGACTTGCCTCCCTGGCAACACTAATAGCAATGATCCAAAAACAAAGCTGGAAGCCTCTGGGCAGAGGCACGTATTGGGCCTTGCCCCTTTTCAACCTGGACTGTAAGATCCCAGGGAAAATCATTGCGAACTGCATTCAATTCTGTCTGTTGCCCTTGATCCACCCGAACCCATGCAGATTTGTTCCAGATACGAACACTTCCTCGAATATTAGGTGCCTCTTCCACATATTAGATGGGCTATCGAAGAATATCTCAGGGCTTTGAGGGTCTAAGGCATTCAACAGTCTTTCCTGGTCATATCTCTTTGCGGTCTTCCGCGACATGGGGTTTGGTGCGGAACTATTAGCCTGGATTCTGATCCTGTAAGCACTTACTATGGCACGAGTAAGAGTTGGATAGAAAGATTCAGAAAAGTGACACATTGACAGGGGCACCTGACAGGGTTGTCCAGGATTACTGCAGTGTTTGGGTTTGGCTAGGAACTACTGGTGTGCAGACTGCTGCCACTGGGTGGCGAACATGAGCTGACAGTGGCAGACCTGGAACATGTCATATCTTTATACATGGGTGACATCCTGATTTGCCAGTTATGCAACTCCTCGATTGCTTTGCTACACTTTTGTGACCTGTAAATAGACAGAAGTGTAGCATTTCTCCTTGTTGGACACATACGTTGTTGGTTGGGATTGCACCACACGAGGTCCCAGTTGCCATGCACACCTTCAAATATCTGGGTATATGTATCTACAGAGACCCAAAGGACTTCAGCGAAGGTGGTCACCTCGCTTTACTCGTCAGGTTCGGGCAGAGACTCCTGCTGTCGCCCACTAACTGCGTCGCACTGGCAAAGAGGATTGCCTTGACGTGACTTTTGTATGTGGTTGTCAATGTCCCCCCTGCAGTTGCCTCATGCAGTTTCATGATTTAAATGGATGGCTCCGACTTTTTCTGGGAGCAGGTTAGGTGTTGCGTGGCCCTGGAGAAATTGTACTTACCCTTGACAGAAGGTCTGGGGGTCCCACATTATGCGCTGTACTGCCACTCTTTCTCAAGGTAGTGGTGTATTACTGATCCCACTACCTTCACCTCTAGTGTATTCATCAGAACCCCCTTTATGGTTTTGCCCGTTTTTTGCACAGGTTGGGCTGGCAGTGCACCAGTTGCAGTGGTGGGAGCCTCTAATGTGGCCTTGGAAAGTTGTTTGCAGAGGGGAATCACTCTTTTCTTCGAGGACCTCTGAGAAATACGCAGCATCCCTGTGGGGAATTGTTGTCGCAACCAGCACTTAGAGGCAATAGGAAAAGTGTGGGGTTATCTGGAAAAAGAACCTGAACCAGCGGTACACATGCTATTGATGGGGAGTTTTACAAAGCATGGGATTACTAACATATATAGGGCATTGCGACAGAGGGTGGAGCCGGTGTTCCCCGGACTGAGACACAGCTGGAGTCAGGACTTCTAAATTGACCTCACAGATGCAGACTGGCATCAGGTTCTGTGTCGCATTTAACTGACCGAAGAATGCACGCCTGAAATTATTAGTTTAATTATGTCCACAGTACATACCTGACACCCTTGAGGCTGCACAGAATGCTCAGCACTATGATACATAAACGGCCCCTCTATGGTTCAGACCATGCAGACTTTCACTACATGACTTGGCAGGTGCAGCACTACACCCTTACTGGGCTGACTCCTGCGACTATGTTAAAGGGGTAACAGGTAAATACCACATCAGTATCCCAAAACTGGCGTGCAGGCCTACGGCCCTGTCCTAAAAGCGACAAGGCTGGGAATAAATGTATAGTCTTGGCAATTTCTCTGGCATGACAAGCAAAAGCAATGAATTGGAAAACGCCCCCTACTTTGGGGTTGGAAGCTAAAGCTCCACCGCTTGGCACTGACCAAGGACCGTGTGACCGAGCCAGTCAAGGTAACCAGATCACAGGGTGGGGCGCCATACTGCTAGCACTGGAGCCTGCCTCTGATCTGCGGCCACCGTGACTGTCAGCTGCCTGATCTTGCCCGTTGGACCTGCCACCTGGGTGGACCAGTCATATCGGTTCCTGTGGGGAAAGGCGGGAACATTTAATGTTGCTGACATCTCTCCAACCAGGCTTCTGGCTGCGAATTACACCGACCATCCCCAACACCCGCTCCCCTCACTCCCTGCATATTCCAGTACACGCAGCAACCACTACAAATTTACAATGATATAACAGAATCGGTGGTGGTTGCCTCACCCTTCCCCTGGGAGTTGTTACACATATGTTCAAACACCAGACAATGAACCAGTTACACCCTGTATCATGTATTGTATTGTTGCTGTAACACTCTACGAAAGACTGTGTTTTCCACCCAGCATGCACATGCCTTCTTGATATCCAAACCTTCAATTAAGAGCAAGAAACAAAGATGGGACTGACATCTTTCAAAGATCACCTTCAATTACAAGTACTTTAACGTCCTACCTTAAGAGAGGGAATCCCACCACAGATTGATCATCATTCAGATGTACAAAGATCTACAAGAAAAGTACAAAAAGTAATTTTTGTCTTATTATGGCTATGCAGTTTACAATCAACTCAACAAGAGACAAAGGTCCAAATGAGTTAATGTGAGTATTAGATTACAAAATACACTATACTGATAGAAATAGTTTTAGATCATTCTAATCTTCTTGGTTGGCTTTGGTTAACATACTGCAGACGAAAACTACAGACAATGTTGAAATGGGCATGTGAAACTGCCGTATTTTAGTAAATGATGGTGACATACCTATCTTCGAGTTTCTTGTTAATTTTCTGGTCGTGGTTAATGATCAACTGGATAGTAATTGCCAATGTACGCTTTGACAAAGTGCTTTAGTTCAGAAAGCCAGCCAGTGGTTGAAAGGAGTTTCTCTTGTGCAATTTACAATTTTAGCTTAACTGGCAAAGTCAGTAACACTGGCTTTCCTGTGGTAATTATTGCAAATGCATCAAGGCTATTTGAATAGGTTAGCAAAATAAAACCAGGCTGTATTCGTTGTTTCTCTTAAGTACTAGATTTAAAAAGAACCACGAGGGCAGGAGAACTACAGTGAGGTATACAAATGAGGACATTCGTAGAGGGAACGAAAGCATCGATACAACCAACATAGAAGACAACAGCACATAGAACTAGTGACAAAGGAGAACAGTGGAACACAAAAGCAACACTGAAAGAGAACCACAATGACACATACTATCACAACCATATACATCTCTTCAATCGGAGCTCGGAATAAAGTAGTAGCCTAAGTAAACTGATGATACACCGCATCGAGAAAAGTTTCTCAATGCTGTATATTATTTGTCAGGTGGTAATTTTAAAGAAAGTAATGTTTAAGGTAGCATTTTCCCACAGAACAAAAAACGATTTTCTCCAAATAAATGACATGACTCAATCTAGAGAATTAACATAGTTTATTATCATCTATATGGAACCCCTCACCTCTCTACTCAGAAAATCCAACATCCCCTTTCACCTATATGCGGACGACACGCAGCTGTATCTGGAAACGACCTCAATTGAGGACATCCAGAGACTAAACAACACGCTCAAGGAGGTACAAGACTGGCTCTCAACCAATCACTTGAAACTGAACCAAGATAAAACAGAAATACTACTTATTTCCAACAAAGATGATAACCCTCAAATCAAAGAATGGCTCAAAGCCATTGATGCCCTCAATGGTAACCTTTCCCTAGCAGACTCGGTGAAATCTCTAGGGTTCACCCTAGACCCAAAACTCGACATGAAGAAACACATGTCAAGATCTGCTAAAAGTGCCTTTCTCAACCTTAAACTACTATACAAAATAAAACCCTTCCTCCCACCCAAGGACCTTCAACAAGCCACCCAGGCTCTAGTCCTCTCCAGAATAGACTATGGAATTGCGACCTTGACAGGGACAGCAAAATCCCACCTTACCCCTTGAAGACGACACTCAACGCAGCAGCATGAATGGTCTCCGGAATTAAGAAATTTGAGCACACCTCTCCAGCCCTCAAAGAACTCAGATGGCTCCCAGTGAAGTTGCGAGCCAGTTTCAGAACAACCTGCATCACGCACAAAGCCCTGCATACAGGTAAACCAGAATACCTGGCCGCCAAACTCAATAGGGCAGGCCAGTCCAGAAACCTCAAGAGCTCCAGCTCTCTACTGCTCATCCCGCCCAAATCTCGCAAGCACAGAACTACAGCCAAATCTTTTGCTGGTAACACTCCCAAAATCTGGAACTCCATTCCTCCCCACATTAGAACAATCTCCTCATTTTCAAAATTCAAGAGGCTCCTCAAAGACATCTTCTTCGACCGTACTCGAGGGATCTGAGAGACCCTGGACTGCCCCCTATTCTGTCACTACAGCTTTACCAAAATTCCAAGTCTGACAACAAGGTCGCAGACCAAGATATCTTCTGGATACAAACATTCTATCATCAGATTCTGTATGTTTGATTTTCAGTCTGCTCACTATTTTATTTGCTGTATATGTTGTGAAGCGCTCTGATACCCTTTGGTCCAGCTAGCCCTATACAAAACTACTAAATAAAAACATTTAATTATAATGCAGACAATGTTGCTTCTAAAGGGGAAAGCTTTCAATTAAATCTTTATTTTGGTTTGTTTTAAAAACCATAAAAGATATACATTACACATGACAGTAAAAACATTTAATTTGATAACCTTCCAAAAAAGGTACCGCTAGACCAATGCATACTTATTAGGAATCATATTTCCAATACAAGACCTTTCTTAGCCATTACAAAAATAAATATAGATAACTTTGCAAAATTTTTAATTTTAAAAGACATTGAGGAGTTACATCGAATCTCATTGTAGGTTACCAAGACTAAGGTATCATTTGTGGCATCCATAAAATAAACGTCATGGTTTACGACTCTAATAAAAAGATTTTAATAATCATGATATAAGATATATATGAAATACAATATACAGAAAAGAGAGCACATTTTCTTCAGTACAATACCGGACTAATATGATATTAAGAATTAATAATTGACAGTGAGTTCCATATGTACTAAGTAAAGTGCAAATGCAAAAGCCGGTATACTTCAAGTATTCTAAACTAAAATTTCAAGCCTTCCTTTTTTCTTATTAAACTTACATCCAACAGGTACCTACTAACACTGAAAACCACTACTTGAGATGTATCTGTTCTCAGTATTCTTTCTCTCATAGCAGGATCTTGTACCCAATAGCCGGCAAATGGGTTTGATCCATTTCCTTCTATATTTTGTGTACGCTGGGCAGAAGAATAGTAGATGTCATTAATTTTCTTTTGAACCCGTATGGCATAAGGCACAGCACTCAGTACTATCACCCCTATGTTTGCGGGCCCATTTTGATGTATTTGAATTTATCTGTAAAACACTGTATCGAAGTTTCGGATATAAAGATTTTGCTAACTGTCGCTGTACTTCGTCCAAGAATGGCTCGAAATTCCAAGTTGGTTTCATTGAAAGGAATCGTATTGTTAGTGTACCTGTGGCTGAACTATGGGACAAGCAAGCTATCTTGAATGTAAGCCAAAAAGGTTAGCTTTAATATCTTTTTTGAGGCCATAGACAGTTCAGCAGGGTCCTCCCAAAAATTCTTAAGTCTTAATTTATGAAACCAATCATAGACATGCTTCAACCATGGCAAACCTATACCGTTTTTGAGCCTAAGGATTTCCTCTAACCCTTTTTTATAATGGACGAGTTCAACAGTGGACCACAGACGTACCCAGAATAATAATGGTCGTAAAATTGCCTGATAATCTGTACAGCGTATATTTAGGTCCATTACAATGGGTATTAGCGGTTTACGCATTGGAAAGCTTAGCAATTGTCTAAAAAACTTATTTTCAACCACCATAAAAGTGTTGAGGGCCCCTACAGTTCTGCCCCATATAAGGATGCTGATTGTGCCCTATATTTATATACCTCAAGGGCAGAAGATACCGCTTTAGACATACTACTCTCTTGTTTTTTTATTATTGGTAGAGAGTTTTGGAGTAAAATAGTCTTACTTTTCTCCAATTGCGGTTTGCAAGTCATTTAGGTAACCAAAGTGGTACCTAAATAGTTAAAATTATGCGCATATTCTAGCTTCTGATTTTTGACAGTTAAGTTCTTTTTAAAAGATTTATGTGGATTAACTTCCATATATTTTGTTTTGCTAGAATTTATTTCTAGACCCTTTGCCTCACAATATACCCCGAAAGTGTCTATTAAGCTTTGTAAGCCTTTAGGGGTTTGGGATATTAACCCCTTCCATGCTGGTGACGAACCCCAGCCGTCACGCTCCACGGTGCTCGTGTGCTGATGGCGGCTGGGGTTCGTCACGGCCCCGCCCTGTTCGTTCGGCAGCCGCACACGGGGGAATCGCGGCCGCACGGAAGGGGTTAAGATGGTGTCGTCTGCAAATAAAAGCATATCATGAAAATAGGGTGGGTGCCAGCACACATCCCTGCCTTACGCTCCGGTTTACCTGAATAGATTCCGGAAGCTCGCCCCTCTGGCCCCATCTAAACCTTGCAAAATTGTCCTCATGTCATCTTATTATCTGCAAGAGTATTTCCCCCGGTACCCCTAGTTTTTTTTAGGAATTTCCAGAGGAGATTCTTAGGGATGAGGTCGAAAGCAGCCTTTAGGTCAACAAAGGCGATGTACAGATGACCCTTCTTAAATACTGTGTATTTCCAACTCATGCAGAGGAATCTAAAGACCTGGTCAATTGTGTAGTTTTGGCTCTAAAACCTGCCTGATATTTTGATAAAATGCTATTCTTCTCAAGCCAATCATTCAATTTTTTTAAAATTTGCAGTGCATATATTTTCTGTAAAACATCTATTAAACTAATCGGTCGATAATGGGAAGGGTCTTGGCGGTTACCTTTTTTAAAAATGGTTGTAATCTCAGCCCCTTTCCATGATTCCGGTATGGGGCACCTGCAACAACTGAGTTACATACAAGATTAATATAGTAGCCCCAAACTTCTTTATCATGTTTCTATAAATCTCCTGGTATCTTGTCTGGTCCTGGTGCCTTCCCCGGTTTAACTGCATCTATTGCTGCCAATGTTTCATCCAAACTAAAATATAATGGAGCTATGATTTTGATAGTTACATAATCTTGAAGACTGAACTCTATTTCACTCATAAATATTGAATAAAGGTGGGAAAAATGGCTTACCCAAGTTTTTTGCATCTAAAAAGAGGTCTTTGCTGCATCTTCCCTTTTTATTACCTTTAGATATCAGGCACCAAAAGCCTGAGTGATCTTTGACTTTAGCTGCATTACTTAGTTCAGTCCAAATATCATCCCAATTTTTCTTGGTTTGGACTAATAATCTCTTGTACTTATTCCTTTTATCCCTTAAAGCCGCTACATGTTTAACTTTGGCTGCCAAAATGAGTTCCTTTTTTGCCTCAGAGCATTCTTTGTTATACCAGGGGTTATCCAGATTACTCACATCTGTTATCCCCTTTTTACGTTCTTTGGGGATCCTACTTAATATGGGTGTCAGAGCTTCTACCAATACCTGGTGTATACTCATAATTGGAATCTCTGTAGCGAATGAATCTACATACGGGGAAATAATCCTTGCAAAAATATCGTAGATCTGCTTCATGGCTACTTCATTACCCCCTGTGGAAGGCCAGTTTAGGGCTCTACAGCTGTTACTTAATAATGCTCAGTAACACTACAATTGGTGTCTCCTACCCTCAAAGTAGCTGGCGGAAAAAGGTGGGCAGCAAGTGTCAGACATAGGGGATAGTGATCGCTCTCAGGTCTGTCATCAACTACCAAGTCATGTAGAATTGGCCATAAGGCAATCGATACCAGAATATCATCTATACAACTCTTGGAATTACTGCTACTAAATGTGGGAGCATTCGGGCTGTCAGAAGGCAGTCGGCCATTACAGGCTCGAAGGCCATGTTCAGAGACCAGTCTTATTAGCGCAGATGTACAGGGTACTACAAGGCCACTTTCTAACGTGGGAATATTATTAACCATATCTTCTTCTTCGAAGATATTTTCAAATCCTACCACAAGTTCAAATTTACTATTAAAATCACCCCCCACGATTACCACTGACCTTGGGTTAAGTGAAGATAAGAATTGATCTAAATGTTTAATAACCTAGAGATTCCCTACTCGCTAAGCTGGGTCTGCTGTAGACATTTACTATGTACAATTCATTTTGATCCGGTGTTAAAAACGTTACTCCCACAATGTCCTGAGTTAGGTAGTCCACCTGCTTTATGTCAATATCTAGGGTAACTTTTATTCAAATAACAAGACCTCCTGAGGGCCTCCCTCTAACCGAAGGGGTGGCAACAACACTATATGTTTTGAATCCTACTTTGTGGGGTATTTCCAAAGCCCATGTTTCTTAAAAAAAAATTATTTCATTTTGTCCAATATACTCCTGCCCCACTACATCCCCTTGATTTCTTTTCAACCCCGCAATGTTCCAAGAAATCAATCTTATCTCTGTTTGGCATTCGTCCCTACTTTGTTGATTAGAAACTCCTTTCCTTTCGTTTCCTAATCCTAGAGTTTCCTGAGCTTCAACAGAAAATTTTGAATTGGAGTTATATTTGGAAATGCCCATTCCATTATTTCCAGTAAATAGGATGAACCAGTCCCGTTTTCCACACTCACAGAGAACTTTGCCAAAAGGGAGGTATTGTTGGAAAGGTGAGGCACAGTTTTACACTTATACTTTTCTTGGCATGCAAAACACCAGATGATCGCAATGGAATGTGATCGTTTGGCACATTCACTACACACCATGAATTTTGTTTCCGATCACATGATAAGGTTGGGAGGTAGTCAAAGGAGGCATGAACTTGCCTCGCTAATAATACAATTATAAACAGTTGAAGCCACATCTTTCTTACAAAAATCGAAAGAATATTGCCTTGTTCGGGTTTCTGGAAGAGAGGTCAGGGTCTTTGTTCCTGTTTGCAAAATCCAGTTTCAGTCAGTGTTAGTTTGTTTTGTGTAAATGGTGTGATTCAGTACTGTTTCATGCCACATGTGATCCCCTACATAGTGAATACTGTGAAATGAGTTCCCTGCAGTGTTCAGGTTGTTGTTGGGTGTTCATGATAGGGCTCGTCGTTTCATGCTGTATGTCATCCTGCATTCCATAATTTTTTTTTACTTGTTCTGAATGTCATGTTTCAATACTGTTACGTGCCACCCATTACCCATGTACTGTTGGTACCATAAATTATGTGCCTCATGTCCTCTTGATGGTGCACAATTTCAGAGCCCTGGAGTTGAGGTTGAAGAGAGCATTGGTTTTTCAAGGTGCCTGTCAGTGTCATTAATGTTTCAAGGCTATATATTTATCAAATTGTGGCCTCTTGGCAGAGCACACCCAGGTAAGCTCACATATGTGCAAACTGTATTAGGATTTTGTGTGGCAGCAAGCAAAGCTAGGCACTGCTTTTGAAACAGTTCCTGTGGCTTGAATGTCTAGAATGTGGCTGATGTAACTGACATTCCTACTGTCCGTGTTGTTTATGTTGTTGTCAGTACTACTATACATATTTCTTAAAACTATGGTGTATTGTGAATGTTGTTGGTGGTAATTTGCATTTTGGTGATAAACTGGGACTCAAGAGGAAAGTTTGTTTCGGCACTTTCGTTATGGTGTCTGTTTTTTTTAGAGTCCTTTGATATTTTATTGCTCCTTGTTATTCATTTTTTTTTGTAATTTGTGTTGCTTGTGGAACAGCTGAAACTGTTGGATTTTGAAACATTTTGCTCTGTTTCATCGCTTCTTTAATTTTGCATTCTAGACTCCAACAGATACATGGGTGGGGTTGACCAGCAAAGCCAGATGTTTCAGCCCTACAATTCTGCACATAAGACTTTAGTTTGGTGTAAGAAACTAGCTGTGCATCCATAGCAAATGGCAACGTGCAAAGCATACGTCATGAAGTGCTATTCAGCTCCTGGATGCAAGAGGTGCTTTCTTGATTTTGAGAAGGCTTTCATTTGCAAACTTGTTTCAGTTGAAGCTGGTTCTCTTCCAACTGACTTAGTGCATTTCAAGGTTGTCTGGCTGACACTTTCCTGCACTTATTCCTCCAAAAAAGGAGAAACATCAATCTTACCCAAGATGTAAAATTTGTGAGAGAAAGGGAATCAAACACGCAACCAGAAACTAATACCCCCAGGGTCCTGCATAACCTGCCCTATGCCACCCCAAATGTTTTATTTTGTATCACACAATGGAGAACATTTGGGAGACTTCTTGAAAAAGGAAGATTTGTAGTAGTACATTTCAGGCACCGATTCTTTACAGATTCTAGCATATAGAAACACATTGCTTCTTGTCTGTTTGCCATGTTCATCCTCCATCAAAAAGTGGTTGATGTTCCAGCTGCTCTATGACAAGTACAATACAGTCAAAGCACTTCACATAACTGTGGATGAGACAAATACCACGTTGTAATACAGTACTATGCGCCCCAAATCCTAAAGCCATTAGTAGTTTTGAAAGCGCTCTTTAAAAAACTTAGGATAGTCTGCCCCAACAGGTTTATCTTAGTCTCAAAGGAAGATATGCTTGCACAATCTAAGGCATTTAGGCCACAAGACATACTCGGACCCCCACCCCCAACTTATACCCACACACTGGAAGGAGTTGGATTTAACACAGTGATGGGTCTAAAGGCACACAAAAGACATTTTCCTGAGCTTTAGGTGGGAACCATGAGCAGGATTACTAAGGGTTCACTTGGCATGCATACTGTATTAGTGAGGACCTCCAGGGATAAAACTTGTAAAGCTTAGCCTAGGTTTCTTATCATTGGGATGTCATAAACTTTGTTGAGGCATCAAAACACTTTATGTCAGGCAATATGTGTTGAGAGGTGTCAAACTTGGCTCAGTGGTCTTGGGATCTGGAACCCAGATGTGCCATGGGTCTTTGCTGATGCTTCAGGCAAGGTCTTGACCCCCTCCTTCTTCACGTACCTTCCTTTCATTTTTTTCTAAGAGACTTTTCAACAGGACAATTATCATCTACTGTTTTGAAATTGCTGCACACCTACCTCTATTCAATTCCATCTCACTGGGTAAAGATCCTCTATTATGCTGCCTCATGAATGGCATCCATCTCATGAGGCCTTCTCTTCCTTTTTCCCATACCCATGGGACATCTCCATTATCCTGTTTTACACTCTGGCAAGGCATCTACTTTTCTCTTCCAAAGATCTCTCTCAATTAAGCTTGCATCCTTACCAGGTCTCATTTCCTATAAAACAGCTTCAGACGGAAGAGCCCTTACTGTCTCTGAGCTACACTATTCCAGTAATAAAATCATTTTCGACATTTCAGCCCACAACAAAATTATTTTCTGATCCACTCTCTATTAATATTTCCCTTCCTCTCCTGTTTGCAATGTCAGCTGTTTGTAGGAAGCTCTTTCTCAAACTTCTCCCCTACACTCCACTCTTTTTGACAAGCTCCTAACCTCCTTTTGGGATCCTTGTTGCTAGTGTGCTGCACCACTCTATCTTGCTTAGTCAGGAAAAGTAATCGGGAAGTTAGGGTCAATTATTCATCCCCTGTTGCTCACTCCAATTGTGGAGCAGTAGCATCCAGAGCTCTAGCACGAAGGATGGAGAACATCTTTAGATCCGCAGACTGGTCGTGAGCAGAAGCTTTGAACTTGCATATGCACTCTCACGATCTGTTACACAGTAGAAATTTCCCTTGGTTCAATAAATAGGAAATCTAAGATTTTATTAAGGGCAATGAGGCCAATACAGTATCCCTTCCACCATTCTCATTGGGTACTGTATCTTTCCTCAGCTATCACCTCATGGTGCAATCCTTTTTGAATTATTCTTTTCAATTAACTGAGATGTCATGATACAATGAGGTATCTTAACTAATATACTCTGCTCTGTCTGGCCCTTTTCATGACTAAAGGTATTAGTTGACTTCCGTACAGATAACATTTTGCCTTTGATGACTGATTTAATAAGAAAAGATAGAAAAGTTTGAGAAACTAGGTGTAGCTAAAATGTATTCCAAAGTTTAGCCCCTGCGGAGAAGAAGGCTCTTTCTCTAGTGAGTACTCTGCAAGTAACAGGAACGTGGAGAAGAAATTGGCCTGCTGCTCTGAAAGAGTGGGGAGGTGATACCAGCTTAATTTAAAAGCCAAGATGGAGGGAGAAGAATGCAGAGCCTAATGAACGATGTTTTAATATTCCAAAATAATATGTTTCCGTATTGGGAGCCAGTTAAGTTGTTGTAAGGTAGCGGAAAATATGTTTCCACTTCTTGCAGCCAGAGAAGTCTGGCAGCTGCGCTTTGGATGAGCTGGAGATGACTCTCAGGCAAGCCAAGGTAGATTTAATTCCCATAATCCTTCATAGATTGCACAAATGTGTTGCTGATTTTGAAATGGAAATTGGAATTAACTAAAGATAGACTTTCTTCAACATTTGATACCATTTTTGAACACCTCTTATATTTTAATGGAGTAATTTGTGACCGATGTTGAACTTTGGTACAGAGGGACAACATTCACATTTCTTAGTCTGTAGGTATTTTTATTATTTCAAACATTTCATCCAATGTTATATTTCAAGTGCCATATAATTCAACACTTTATCTGATAATTCATTTCACATGTTTTACATAATACTTTAAAGGGGGTGTTATAGTTAAATCCACGGCAACAATCATAAATAATTTTTGTTTCTTAAGTTCACATTTCAATCATAGTTTTCAATTCTGATGATCAAAACACAAAAACAAAAAGGAGAAATCAGGAAGTGTAAACATTGCTAAAATTCACGTTTAGAACTCTAGCCTAATTCATATGGTTCAACCACTGATGGTTCAATGACCGGTTATCATAGCAATATGACATATAGGGTCTCTAGATGAACCAGAGACATCTGCTGCATTCCATGCGCATTTACATGTGAGTTTACCAATTAAACCTAAAGAAGATCACCTTTCTGCCCCTTCTACATTGTACTGGTATGTATCCACACCCCATTGTGCCTTACTTCTCTTTAGTGGTACCTTGGCTACTTTCATATTTAGTGGATGTCACTTTGCATGGTGTGCAGTGCTTAGCATGGTATCTTAGTTCAGTCCATTTAGTGTTTATCATTTTATAGTGTGCGATAAAAGCCAATATTGGTAACCGGTTATTAGAAAATAGTCCAATATGCATTAGAACTTATGCCTGAGCAAAACACGATTCTCTGAAGAATGCCTTCCAATATCAGATGAGTTCGTACCGCCTGGTTTTAAAATGCACCAAGCTGATAGACCAAGTAAGATAGGGAACGTAGTTGCAGTAACAACTAGGCAAGATTTGACCTTTAAGGTAGGAATCCTGTGCTGGGGGTCAGGTGTTGATGCCCTGACTCTTTCTATTAGAATCAAATCTATAGGCTTTAATTTTTTACTTTTATAATGTCCATCCCAATCGTTTGTTATCCAATGTGATAGAGAAGTCCGGAACTCTCTGCCTTAAATAGAAACTCTGACCGTATTAGAGGACCTTAAACAACGGATAGAAAGCTCAGTAGGTCCGGCCAAAAGAATACAGGGGGTGAATTAGCAGTTTCTACAAGGTTTACCATTATTTCACATCCACGGACTTGAAAAATAGGAGGAAATAATGGTTTAAAGCTAAAATCGTTCTTGTGAAAAATAAATGTATAGGAAGCGCCGTGAGACATTTAAATATGGGTTGTTATTCTTAGAAAGGAGTCCAAGATAAAAGTAATACGTGTCAGAAAGCTGAAAAAAATCATTTTGTACCTCCAGATCCGGAGCCCTCAGTTCTGTTTTCCAGCCAAACTGCTTTATGAGGGCTATTCCAATCATTCGTCCCAGTTCCTGAAAAAAGAAGCAGTGTATTTTTTAGAAACAGATGAGCCGTCGATAAGATCATAATAATGATGTTTAGCGAACATTCAAAATCATTTTAAAAGTAAAAAAACAGGAGTGGGATGTCAAATGGGTGTCATAAAGATGTCCCACCACTTACAAGGTGCCACTCCAGCTGCCTGAAGCTTCACTTGAAGCATCTGGTTGCTGCTATCCCTGTTCCGGGTTGTGCCTGAGGTGTGGGCGTGGGTATGGCATGGTGACTAGGCTCCCCTAGGGTCATATGTATCAACAGACCCTGAGCGATTCCTAAATTGCGATTTTTAAGGAATCGCTATTTAGAAATTGCAAAATGGTATGTATGAAGAAATTCGCTATTTTTTAGCGATTTCTTAAAATTCCTTAATTGCGATTAGCAAATTGGTAATCGCAATTAAGGAATAATTTCCCATTCATTTCTATGGGCCAGATGGCCCATAGGAATGAATTGGAAACTATTCTCAATTTGCAATTTGCTAATCGCAAATTGAGAATAATTTCAAGGGTGCAGGGGTGTCTTAAGAACACCCTGCTGCACCCCTGAAAATGACATGGGTGCGCATATGGCGCACATACATGCCCTAAGGGCATGTATGAGCGTCACATGGCACCATTGGATTTTCAAAAAAATGCTTTTTTAAAAGAATTCGCAACTTACCACCAACTAGAAGTTGGTGGTAATTTGCGATTCCTTAAGGGCATTTTGGAATTTCTTTTTTCCTT
The DNA here is from genome assembly GCF_964261635.1 of Lissotriton helveticus. Taxonomy (NCBI): domain Eukaryota; kingdom Metazoa; phylum Chordata; class Amphibia; order Caudata; family Salamandridae; genus Lissotriton; species Lissotriton helveticus. Next base: position 1,326,878,823 of record NC_136067.1, on the reverse strand, counting down.
GATACATTGCATTTAAGGAATCGCAAAATTTGCAATTCCTTAAATGCAATCGCAAAATAAGGAATGGCAAAATTTGCGATTCCTTATTTTGCACCCAATTTGTTTGATACATACCATTTTGCGAAAATGGGTTCGCAAACGCCGAAAGTCTGCGAATTTCGGCGTTTGCAAACCCATTTGGCCTTGATACATATGGCCCCCAATTCTGTAATTTCCAACAGCCCGACAAGTGTAAACTTGACAAGATATGTGTAACTTGGCAAATGAAAGTTGCACAAGCAGACTTCAATTCCTTTTCCCTGGCAGAGGCTTAATCAAAGGGCTGGTGAAGCAGACTGCGGATGGCAATGTGCTTGAATCAGTGCATTGTTGCTACATGGAGAAGCCAGCCATTATAGAAGCTAGGTACATCGCAAAGAGGCGTTAACAATGGATGTCAGATTAAGACCAACATAAAACCATTGTAACTAATCGCACAGAGCAAGAAAACACACCCACTTAAGATTTTGCTTATTTATTAAGCTTCATGGTAATTGCCCTTGCTTTGTTACTCACACACTTTGTCAATGCGAAGCTGCAGACTATTAAGCATGACATATGTAGCATGCCGCCCAGCAGAATCCTCAGAGACAATAAGGACCACCTATGCTAATCTAGTCAGTTGTCAAGTGTATGTGAGCTGGGATGATGGACTCTCGAAACCCAGGAGCTTTAAGATTCCATTCACACTATCTTCAGTACATTTGGGCACACTAAGCTAATAAAGCTGCTTGAAAATTCATGTCTCTCGGTTGTGCCATAATTTCCTTGAGGGCCTCCCCTAAATGAGGGAAGAAAACGCGTTGGCTGCTGTGTCTACATTGTACAAAGAAGAAATATCGTTTTTGAAAAGTAAAGGATTTTAACAATGAAATCGTATGATTGACCTAGTCTTCCTTGCAAAATTCTTGGGATCCACTTACTAGGAAGTAACTTAAATGCTGTTTGTAGAGATTGTTGCTGTAGCCTCTCCATCAGCAAATTGGTAATATTAAGAACACCTTCTATACCTTCAAGATCGTCTGAGGGAAGTAAATGCGTTAGCTGGCGTGTCTACATTGTAAAAAGAATACATTTCATTTTTGAAAAGTAAAGGATTTTAACAATGGAATCGTATGATTAACCCAGTCTTCCTTGCAAAATTCTTGAGATCCAGTTACTAGAAATTAACTTCAATACTGTTTGTAGAGATTGTTGCTGTAGCCTCTCCATCAGTAAATTGGTAATATTAAGAATGACTTCTATACCTCCAAGACCGTATAAGGCCAGGCTTGTCGGCACTTACTGTAGTGCTTGAGTGTGCTTGCTGTTAGATGATGAGTAGTTTTTAACCTTTTAATTTTTCTTCCTTTTCATTATAACCTGTTGGCTTTTTAGATAGCTTTTATACCTTAGTATGAGGAGTGGGTGTTATGTTCCCGGGTAAGGCCCATGTAGCAAAGCTGCTAATTTCTTACACTGTCCTATCTTTTCACAATGACATTTCTGCAAGTGAACTTTTGCACATATTTGCATGCACGACAAGGTTAGAATTGTTTCTCTGGAACTACTTTATTTACACATCTAGCTCCCCACAAAATTATGACAATGCCTTAAACATCATGTACAAGGCCCTTTACGCACTATGTACAAATGTCATTCTATCTTCATCCACGGGGCGATAGAGCTATCTACATAGCCATAACATTGCTAATCTACAATGTACATCGCAAGGCTGCTTCCTATTATAAATAATGAGTATCCCGATAGATTAGCAGACTTCATCACTTGGGAGGGGGGGGGGGGGTTATTATGTTCACGACCATGACAGGCTCCTACATTATCTCTCACCAGGTATTGGGGCTGGCAGTCCGTTGGGAGATTCAAGGCTTTATACCCACAAACCCTCTAGATGCACTTAGAGTAGGGTTTTGCATGGTAGGAGTACGCCAGATTACTGCCCTGCTTATATGCCTGCATATATACATTGTTTTAGCACATTTACGCTTTTGGTGCTTGTAATCACATTTATCTGCTTCGGTCTACTGATTAATTGCAGCACATTTCTTATATACGAGATCAACGTTGGTTCAATAAATGTATTGAAAACATCCCACTGTATATCCTCTATATTTCTCTGAGCACAAGTATGCACGAGTGACTGAGCTAAAGGTTCTGATCTGTTTCCACGATCCCCGAGGAGACAGGGTTGCCATGCTCAGTGGTTGCCAGAAACTATTCGCTCCCTGATAAGGTTAGGGGAGCGATCTGTTGCACTGTGAGCTAGCTGGTCTATAGGCGAACATAGCCTGGGGAGGAGTCCAGAATCAGTCTAGGCACCAAGCCCCTAGTTTATGTTGTCCAACAAATGCGCAGATCCTATGGATTAGTAGAAACTACATAACAACGCGCATATATATATATATATATATATATATATATATGTGTATGTATATATATATTACCTACTGGCGGTCGCCAGTAGGTATATATAGTTAGGATTTTTTCTCTATGGGATTTTTGAAAATTCTATGTCTAATAACTTTGGCGTTTGTGGACGGAATTGGCTGAAATTTTCAGGAAAATGGCACATTTCGTTTCTGAGCAGCCCTTGAAAATTTGGGGGGGGTTCGTCAAGGGGGGGCCGAGAAAAAAGGGGGGTCCCAAAACGTGTTTTTAACATTGAGTTTTCCATAGGGCGGTTGGCCTCACTTTTAGCCCGAACGGCTGAATGGATTTGCACGAAACTTGGCAAAATTGTAGGGACTGGTAGCCCGATGTGCCTTTTGTAGGTCTCAATATATGTGCTACAGTGGATTTTGAGAAATTAACGTTTAAAAAAAGATATATATCTGTAACAGCGGACCGGGCAGCGTCCCAGGACGCGTACTTTGCGCGCAACGGAGCTATGTGAAGCGAAGCTGATTGGTTCTCTGGCGTCTGTCAACATTCCAAAAAGTCCGTAGCGGCCGCCATCTTGTCTCTCGGTGGGATCGAGAGACAAGAGGAGGCCAAAACGAAGGGGGAAATGACCATAAGGGGGCATAGTAGATCCTCGCTGACCCCCTAGGTTTGATGTGGAGGTTTTAAAAGGGCCCCGCGGGGCAAAAAAAATAATAATAATAATAATCGAACGGCTGAATGGATTTGCACGAAACTTGGCAAAATATTAGGGACTGGTAGCCCGATGTGCCTTTGCTAGGTCTCAATATATGTGCTCCAGTGGATTTTGAGAAATTAACGTTCAAAAAAAGATATATATCTGTAACAGCGCTCCGCTTCGCGTAACGGAGGTTTGCGAAGCTGATTGGTCATTCTGTCACTGGGCTATAGTTGGGCTACATCTGGCTGATATTTGGGCTACATTTGTTTTTTTGTGTGTCTGGCGGCCATCTTTGGGCTACATTGGGCTACATTGGGCTACATTTGGGCTCCAACATATATATAGGCCAATGTAGCCCAATATATATTTTTCAAAGTTAATTTTCGTAAAAACCACTGGAGCATATATCTTGAGACATAGCAAAGGCACATCGGGCTACCAGTCCCTACAATTTTGCCAAGTTTCGTGGAAATCCATTCAGCCGTTCGAGCTAAAAGTGAGTCCAACCGCCCTATGGAAATGAAGGAAATGAATGGGTAATTTGTAATTAGCAAATAGCTAATCGCAAACTAGGAATGCTAAAGAATCGCTATTTATTCCTTAAAGTTCGCTATTTAGGAAATGCAAAAAACTTTGATGATACATATGGCGGTTCATCTCTAACAAGATAAGAAGCATAGGGATACATTTATGATGACTGGCGCATCACCAGGGATGTGTTAGTCATTCTGTGCCGCTGTTCCGTCATCTATGGTGTGCTGCATTTACAATGCGGCGCATCATGGGGCAAAAACAGCACAGATGCGTGATGTATCTGTGCCGTAAAGGTGGCGCATTGCTGGAGTTGTATCGCAAGTGTGATGAAGCTCCAGCAAGGGTCGGGGGTGCCCCTGTCGCAGGGTTTCTGTTCTCACACAGAACTGTGGACAGAGGATTGGAACCTCGGCGAATTAGGGTGTCCCAAAACTCACGTTAGTAATCAAAAACCCCATAGCAAGCTAGGTACAGTGTCACATTGGATATAACAAACTCTCAATGTTTAGACAATCCAGAATATGAACTTATAGTACCTCAGGATACGTGGAACTCATGAACAGTCGGTCGTTATATATTTCTTAGAAACCAGAACATGGAGTTAAGAAGAACACATGTGTATTTGAAATGTTTATTTACTAATGCCGTCTTCTCAGGCGTAGTATCTTAGATAATACAAGTACACATATTATCAGTAGCAAAATTACCAGCATAGTTACTAGTACATAAAAAGCGAATGGTGATAGTATGTTAACATGCTGTAAATGAATAAGAGTTAGCAACACTTATAAGCAGCCGCGGGCCGTGGAGGGAGTTACGGTGAGGCAGGGAGGCGGGGAGGGGGAGAAGCAGGGTGGAGAATACAAGTACACATATTATCAGTAGCAAAATTACCAGCATAGTTACTAGTACATAAAAAGCGAATGGTGACAGTATGTTAACATGCTGTAAATGAATAAGAGTTAGCAACACTTATAAGCAGCCGCGGGCCGTGGAGGGAGTTACGGTGGGGCAGGGAGGCGGGGAGGGGGAGGGGCAGGGTAGAGAGGGCTCCACCCTGCTTCTCCCCCTCCCCGCCTCCCTGCCTCACCGTAACTCCCTCCACGGCCCGCGGCTGCTTATATCTCACCCTCCCTAATACACATATTATATTATTTGCTAAGAAGGTCTCTTTGTGTTGGTTTAGGGCGTGCCCATACTTTAGTGTCTTAGATTTGAAGGAATCACATCAGCATACACCAGCTCTCTCTTCATGTGAACCGCATCAACTGTTGTGTATGTGTGTTCGGCAAAGCAATATAAAACCCGCCTCATGCCCAGAATTGGCAGAAGTTGCACTTATGTTATGAGTATGAAGTCGTGGAGATCAGACCTCATAACAATTCTGTATCGTGTTGTTCTTGAAACTTTAGCACTCGCTGTACAGATATAGTTTAACAAGCAAAGCAGATAGTAGAGCAATAACATATTATTCTCATGTAAACCACGATGAACTACTAGGTGGAAAGCTAAAGCAACAACTAAGTGTCGTGTGCAGAAGTTGCAAAAAAGGAAAAATGGCGTTTAAACCGGTAATGAGCCCATGCTAACTTAACACGGTGTAAAGATATCCAGGACCTAGATGACACCTCCCCATGATCCGGAAACGAACTGAATAAGATAATAGAAGTGCCATCTCATGAGAGCAGATTGCAAGTTTATATGTGGACGGTCCGCAAGGTAAAGCATTAAAAACTAGGAAAATTTAATGCTAAAGAAAAATAAAACAGCCAAGTACTTTATCGAGTCTTAAGCCAATAGGCAAGGTAAATAATAAAAACTTGACAAATAAGTCAATGAATTGTCAATGAAATGCTAGTACTCAGCATATCAAACATGAAAAAGGTCTATGACATAACTGTGTATGCAAAATAAGCTGCAACAGGCTCCAATAGGAAGTCACCGTCTTCATCCGAAAACAGTTCAGCCATCCAATTTAAAAGCGGAAAAGAACATACGTGCTCTCCCAGCACCGGATCCTCTATCACCATCAGAGGACAGCTCGGTGGGTTTTCAAGAAAGCTCTGTTCCAAGAAAGACTGTGCTGCCGCCAGTAAATTCCAGGGACCAAGTAGTCCATGCATCAATGCCACAGCCATAATCCTTTCGCCAGGACAAACCAACTCGTGAGTAATGATAGGAGTCATCAGCTGATTAAAGTCGACGTCAGGAGAAACCGGTCCGCAGAGACACAAATCAATGGCCCAATCGAAATCACAGGTCAGGCAGTGAAATACAGGCTGGACACAGGTGAAGTAGGAGAATCGAAAAGATAATCCATATGCCGTGCTTAATATCGCCAACGGCATTGTGCCATAATATTCTAGCATGCGATTGCGGAACAGTGTCAGCAGCTGCAGGGTGGGAGGTTGCATAGGAGGGACATCCATATTTAAAAATGTAAAAAAGCACTAGAGCGTCCGCTGGTAATGCAAGTAAAAATGCCAATCCACGAAGCAGAGTGGAGAAAATAGAATGAAAGAAAGCAGGGATGACTCCAAAGATTTTCTCAAATGAAGTCACGAGACCACTGGTAACAACTTTAAAAAAGTGCGCCAGGGCCTTTGTGGAGGATGCGTTAAAGATAGTCCGAACCATCTTGCTGAAATTGAAAGGCAAATCTGAATTGAGAAGGGTCTGCACCTCTGTACGGGTGTTCGCTAATTGAAGCACGAAAGTTTCACGGGCCGAACTCAAGGCCACCTCTCTCTGAGACACAAGAGCTCTTATTCTTGCCATGCCGTTGAAATCTCTCCCAAGGTTGGTATTTGTGGCCAGATTGAAAACTCCCTATGTTCATGTGTGGGAGGAAATAGAACATTTCTGCAGCAAATAACCCGTTCACTTACTGTTACCATAAAAGGAATACTTTTAATTAACTCAGAACAATCTTCATTATTGAGCATCAAATAACTACCATTTTCCAACAACTTGAACGTGGGGATGATAGCAGGAACTGGCGTGCCTTGCAACACGCAAGCCATATTTGGTCGGTGTTTGTTGCATGAACCGTGTAACTGTATGTGCCTACACATTAGTGAATGATCTGGCGTCTCAGTGCATTCCTCTCCATTCAGATAAACGATCATCTTTGAAACATCTGTATGTGTATGGAAGCGACCAGACCTCATGAAGAAAAGCACTACCTAAAGGTTCATAACGACCTATTGGTATATATTTCATACAATTTGAAAACTTACATAAAGCAAAAGGCAGCGTTATTAAACCGTGGATAAGGCACGTTGTCAAAAAACCCGCAATCCTCTGCTGATGATGTCACTGAGCATGTCATGAATGATGTAATATGTGACATCATCAGCAGTGGATTACGGGTAATAGTATCTCTAGTTTACTCCCCTATAGCTGTCTTTCTTTTAACATAAGTCTCTGTTTCCTTCCCTTATACTTACTGTTTTTGGTTCGCTTCCGGTTCGCGTACCGGCGAGCGAACTGGGAAGCGAACTAAGAGAAATAGAGGTTGGCACAGTTCCAAATATTGTACCAATTTTTTAATAACGGGGAGGTAGTTCTGAAAAGAACTTTTTTTTTAATTGTTTTTGTTGTTTTATATTTTTTTTATTATTTTTCAGAACATTTTTTTACTTTTTTTGAATTTTTCTGAACAGTTTTATATTTTTTGGGGTTTTTCTTGGAGGGGGCAATGAAAACGATTCATTGTAAAGGGCTCAACAGGAGCAACAAAACAAAAAAAAAGTATTTATTATTTTGGGCGTTTCGTACAAACTTGCATATGATAGTCAATAGCTCTGTTGATCAGAGTGATGCTTCTTTCTCCGTAGCAAATGAATCCATCGCAAAATACGCAGATGTGTTTTACTTCACCAAATCTCATTTGTATATTTGGCACCATCTCCCTGCCCTCTGGTCCCGTTACTTCCGGTACAACAGATCTTCTGGCCATAATAGGGAGATTATCTAGGTCGTTCCGAAACTGTGCAGCACTGTAGTTGTTAGGATGCCACCTAGTCATATGGCGATGCATTGTGTAGTTTCCGAAACTGTATTTTTTCTCGGTTCCTCTGGACAGTCTATCTTGACATATAAGGCAAGTTACGTATCTTGCATTTACTTTTTTCTGACCTTTGGGAATTTTAAAAAATTGCCAAATGAAGTTTTCTTTCCGGTGAGACGTCCTGGGTTCCTCAGGCAAAAACTGCCTCTCTTCGTGCTCTTCCTCCTGTTCCTCTTCTTCCTCTTCTTGCTGAATTATAACTTGAGCAGGTGGTCCACTCTTCCTTGGATGTGGTGGAGGTGGTGGGGAAGCACCAGCTGAAGCTACTAAAGAAGCCATTGCTCAGTGATCACAAAGGGTCTTTCTCTCACAATGATGAAAGTCAGAGTGAGGAAAGAAGGAGGGATTTTCATCATTTGGGAAAAACAAGAGTTCTCAACCAATCAAAAGTGTTCATTTTAGATTATATGACCTAGTCTTACATCATTAGGAAACCAAAAGTGAAATGAACCAATGAAAAGTGTTATTACCAAGTCACATGACTTGCTGTGTTTACGTTAAGCGCTTTGCAGGGCCTCCCGGTTTGCTTCCAGAAACCTGCGCTTTGCGACTCGCTTCGCGTACCAGTTCGCTAACGTAGCACGTCATATGACGTATCACGCGACAACGTGAAACGTCATGCGGACGGGAGGCGTCACGATGTTGTTTTCTAACGCGGCACTTGCGGTAAAGAAACGTTTACCGGCTCGCGGTCTATTTCGCGGCATCAAGGTCAGCTAACAGGAAGCTTCCCGATTCGCGAAGCGGGAACGAAGAAAAAAAAATATTTTAAAAAAAAATTATTCATAAACATATAAAATATATTTTGGGATTTAAAGAAGAATACATTTTACAGCTACAGATATTAGCTGTTAAAAAACCAATGAAATTCACTGAAAAAACCATAGGTTATAGACCATATATAGTTAGGAATTAGCATTTACAAAACCTTGAAAATTCACTGAAAAAACCATAGGTTATAGACCATATATAGTTAAGAATTAGCATTTACAAAACCTTATTTTACTCACACAAAACCATTGAAATTCCATATATAGTTAGTTGCACTAACTATATATCGCGCACCCGCAATCCACTGCTGATGATGTCACATATTACATCATTCATGACATGGTCAGTGACATCACTGATGACATCTCAAATGACATCACTGATGACATCACTGATGACATCTCAAATGACATCACTGATGACATCATGACACACCAATACCAGTTACTACATACGCACTCACTGATTCCTACGTCTACACACACATTCACTCATTCACCCATACAATGACTCATACATACAGTCACTTATTATTACAACACTATCATATGCACTCATACACCTATGCAGACAGTCACACACTGCCACTCATCCATGGAGTTACTCACACACCAAGTCAGTCCTGTAAAGAATCAATCACACTTCCATTTCTTCATCTATACAGTTAAACACAGAACACCATACTTCAGTGACATCACTGATGACATCACTAATGACATCTGAAATGACATCACTGATGACATCTCAAATGACATCACTGATGACATCATGACACACCAATACCAGTTACTACATACGCACTCACTGATTCGTACGTCTACACACACATTCACTCATTCACCCATACAATTACTCATACATACAGTCAGTTATTATTAGAACACTATCATATGCACTCATACACCTAGTCAGTCCTGTGAAGAATCAATCACACTTCGATTTCCTCATCTATAGTTAAACACAGAACACCATACTTTTCACACATATACTAACACATACTTACTCTCTTATACAATCACTGATACAAGTACACATTGATATGCACAGAGTCACACACCTCCCAGCCAGCCACACACACACTCAGTCTTCCATACATCCAGTCATTCTTCAATATGTAAAACGTATTTAAACTTTACAAAAACACACAGACACTAGATGATGTCATCAGTGATGTCATTTGAGATGTCATCAGTGATGTCATCAGTGATGTCACTGACCATGTCATGAATGATGTAATATGTGACATCATCAGCAGTGGATTGCGGGTGCGCGATATATAGTTAGTGCAACTAACTATATATGGAATTTCAATGGTTTTGTGTGAGTAAAATAAGGTTTTTTAAATGCTAATTCCTAACTATATATGGTCTATAACCTATGGTTTTTTCAGTGAATTTTCAAGGTTTTGTAAATGCTAATTCCTAACTATATATGGTCTATAACCTATGGTTTTTTCAGTGAATTTCAATGGTTTTTTAATAGCAAATATCATAAGCTGTCGAATGTCAAGTACGTGGTAAGTAAAAACATTTTCGTGTTTATGCACACTGATCTGCTTTGAATGCTGCCCCCCACCCCTCATTTCTATTAGGAGTACTCTCTCTTTGCAGATAGTGAAGGGTAGTTAACGCAGCCCTTTGCCCCCTTTGTAATCCGTCGTGCCTGCTTCTCTCTCCATTTGATTGATTGTTCTCTTTGGTTCATTCTCTATTTACAAACAAGCACAGAGTCAAAATACTCTGTTTAGTCTTTGCAGATAGCGAAAAACCGTGTAAAAAAACAAAAGGAATCGAGCAAAATCAGTAGGCCACTAATGGGATCTCTTTTTGACCTCGCTAAAATAGAAACATTAGGAACAACCTGTTGAAAATAGCAATGCGTATGTACATAAGCGGCGTTCATTTGTGTTCACAGTACCCCTTGTTGATTGTTTGAATCGAGCATTGAATTGTTCGAAGTTGGTTCTCTTAAGGATCTTCTCTGCCTGCAAACGAGGAAGAATAGGAATATTCTCTCTCCCTTTGCAGATAGTGAAGGGTAGGTAACGCAAGCCTTTAACACGTCGTACCTATTTCATTCCTCATTGATTGATTGATTGTCCGAACATTGACTGTTTGGGAATTAGTTCTTTTTGGAGGTATTCCCTGTTTGCAAATAAACGTAGGAAAATCTTTGCAAGTAGTGAAAGGGTACGTAATGCGGACCTTTCTCCCCCGTTGTAATCTGTCATGCCTATCTACTCCCCACTGATTGATGCACCTGTTTCACCCGGACCATTTACTAGACATACGTCATCTGGCCCGACCAGAGAGCACCCCTAGTGAAAAGGACATATGCAATAATAACGAAGTGATCACTGTATCCTGTTAACAGAAACTTTAGCATGAAACAACCTGGAAAGAAAAGAATAGGAAATCGAAAATCAGTAGGCCACTGATGAACATGAACTTTTATTAAACAACGAACAAAGAAACGATAACATAACGTAATGATAAAACCTATTAATGTCCTAGAAACAAGAAAACGTTAGAAATATGCCAGTGGTGAGAGACCAGAAAAACAGTAAGAGAAACCAAATCACCCCTCGCTGTCCCACCGCCTGCCACGCCAAAAAAATCGATAGACTAGGGAAAATGCAAGTCAGTAGAACATCCGCCCCCACTCTGGAAACTTCCAAGGTGGGGCAGGGTTCCGGCTACGCCCAGCCGGGAGCAGCCCATATAAGGCAGGTCCTGCTGCCACGCCTCGGCCAGGAGATCCTAACGTAGGGTGTAGCCGGAGGAGAGGCCGAGACCAGCGGGACCCGGCCAGGGGATTGCCTTTACAACGCTGAACAGTTGCAGGGGGGGGGGAATGTCTCCTCGACCCTCCCCTCTCTCTCCCAGTCCGGCCGCGGTGGCCCTTGAGAGTTGCAGGTAGTCCCGCCACATGCTCTTCCGGTCCGGCCACCAACGGTCGGGGGGCCGAGGCCGACGGGATCCGGCTGCAGCCAATAAACCAAGAAACCCGTTCATGGGGCCAGAGCCAGGGGCGTCCGGCCGACATCTACCGGAAGCCCGGCCCGAAGACGGACGGGACACTTCTTCTTTCTTGTATAATTGCTGCAACAACCCTGGGGGGGGATGTCTTGCACATGCCTCCGACCCCCCCCCCCCTCGTCCTCATCGCCTGGTCCGGCCATAACAAATCTCAAGCGAGACGCCGTGGGGTGCACTGGGAGGGAGAGACGGTGCGAACAGGCCTCTCCCGCCTCCCCAGGTGGAGGCTTCCCAGCTGCACCCTCAGCGCTCCAGGCGCCCGGAAAAGGGTTCTTCCACTGTGGCCATGCTGCAACGTCTCGCCCGGCAGGGTGGAGCCCGTCCGCTCATTTGACCCCGCGATCGCCAGTAGCTACCGAACTCTCAAAATGGCGGTCGACCTGGCAAGAGCGGGCCCAGCATAAAGAAATGGCCCGGTCACTGGTTGACTCCACCACCGTAGTCCTCCACGACCTTGAAGATTCTAGAGGAGCCGCGGGAGTCTCCGACCCCCGATGGGGAATGACTGCCATGATCACCCGTGGAGTGACGAAACTGTATCCGCGGGACGTCGGCGCCAGCCTCACTTTGAATTACTAGAATCCTGCAGACCTCACTTCTGGTGAAAGCACAGTGTGACCCGGTAGGAAAAATTGTTGCACCCCCTTCCCTTTTTGACTGATAGTTCAAACCACCGATCCTTTCCTTTGCCCTTTTAACGGAACTTTGGACTGCCTCCCCCTCTTTTACATTTTCTAGAGAAAACAAAACATTAACCACTACAATAACATAGCAGTTGACACCAGAACTGTTTTCAAATTGAAAACCAACAACATCTTCAACAGAATCCTTTTTGTTTCTGCTGTGACCCTGCTACAGCACAGGCATTGTCCCCAGCAGTAATTCTGCAATGCCGGTAAGAATAGCTGTGGTGCCTACTGGACTCACTCACCCCCGCGGCGCCCCACGCCGTTATTTGCTGGGCGGCAACTTGCTAGACATCACTTTCGTGCCATCTAGATTTCAGCGCGTTCTGCTGCCTTGGAACTATTCGCACAACAGACCGCTACTGACAAGAATATTTCATTATTGGTGCTGTCAATTTCAATAAATCTATTGGATAATTCAAAAGAAATTGCCACGGTCTCTTCGTTGTTTAAATGTTTTTACTGTTTTTGTTTTGTTGTATATATTTATATGTTATTAAAGTTTTATATTCCTACTACTTTGTTGGAGTGCTATATATTTTTAATGTGACACATAATTGTAAAAACTTTGATGTACAAAGAGTGATTCCTGGAATCTTCCGCTTCAGGCTCGGTCCCCTCCCCAATCACAATACAGGATAGTTTTCAGATAGTAGGAACACGTGTGGTGTGACGGATCTCATCGGGTGTGGGCCTTGATCTACTATAACTCCTTTGAAGAGGGGTGATTCTTTACAGCTGGGGCCATAAACTACATCTGCAGGGCTAGCTGATAGCCTGGACAATCGGACACAGAGGAAGAGGAGTGTCAGAGGGTGCGGTAGTGAATAGGGCGAAAGGGAGGTGTCGGGCGGGCACAGTGTGATTCTCAGGGAAGAGCAGCGCAGATGGGGGGAGGTTTATTGCCCATGCATAAGACAGAGAGCGGGGGTGACCAGTGCCTGGGGAAGATGCTTGCGAGGGTGAGGAGCCATGCTACGAATCGACAGCGTGCAGAGAGTGGGTCTGGTCAAGACATCTAAAATGGCTGCCGTGCACGACAAAAGTGTGGCATTTCAAAAAAGGCAAGATGGCGCAGACAATGTTTTTCAACACCTCCTCATTTCCTTCGAATCGAACGTTAACAGACGTTGGGGCATATTACCAAAGTTAAGCGATATTTATCGCTAACGATGCTTACCAACGAATTTTTTACCGCTAAGCATCATCAGAAATTATCGAAGATAAACCTTGCTATTATCAAGGTTTATCACAAATGCGATAATAAACGGCCGCAATGCATGAATATCGCTAAAAACTCAGCGATATTCATACATTACCGAGCTAATGCTCTTAGCCATGTTATCCACCTCCCATTGGATAACATGGCTAAGAACTGCTCAGGGCAGGTGTTACTTTTTGGAGATATTCGCGCTTAGCGCGAATATCTCCAAAAGTTGGTAATAGGAGATAGATATCTTGCATGTTGTAATGCAAGTTATTGTGGTATATGGAACTCATACCATAATCTCTCAGGAAAGCAGAAACTGATCCTTTTGGGACCGCCTAAAAAGGCCTAGGGGGTGAGGAGTACTCTACTTTGCCCCCTTTTCACGTTCCGAACTATTTTATTTTACTCTCTTCTGTAATTACACAAAATAGCAGCGATAAGATGCATCGGAGACACACAGTGAGAGAAAGGAGGCCGGAGATGAAGAAGAGATGTCAAATACACATTGGAGATAATATAGTGGCAGAAGGGAAGTAAATATGAGTAAACTTACCATGTAACATAAAAATGTTGCACTCTATACTATAAGTCTCATTTTATACTACAATCACTTCGCTACAACCTCATAAATTAAAAATAAAAATGAATAATGTCTCAAACAATTTTTGATTTCTAAATATAAATTTATTCTTCAGAATTTTCTAAATTTGAAAGAACTAGTAACATGTCCTCATCAGCAATGTCCTCATGAAAAGTCTCCAATAATGATTCTTGTAACTCTATGGTCTCCAAACACTCGATAAATTCGCCATCAAGAGATTGATCAAAAAAATCATTCAAGTCATCTCCTCCTTCTGACAATATTTCATTATTGGTGCTGTCAATTTCAATCAATGTAGTGGAATCATTCAAGTCATCTCCTCGTGACAATATTTCATTATTGGTGCTCTCAATTTCAATCAATGTAGTGGAATCATTCAAGTCATCTCCTCCTTGTGACAATATTTCATTATTGGTGCTGTCCATTTCAATCAATCTAATGGAATCATACAAGTCATCTCCTCCTTGTGACAATATTTCATTATTGCTGCTCTCAATTTCAATCAACGTAGTGGAATCATTCAAGTCATCTCCTTGTGACAATATTTCATTCTTGGTGCTGTCCATTTCAATCAATCTAATGGAATCATACAAGTCATGTCCTCCTTGTGACAATATTTCATTATTGGTGCTCTCAATTTCAATCAATGTAGTGGACAGTTCAAAAGAAATTGCCACGGTCTCTTCATTGTGAGCCATTTTATTTTGAAATTGCTTGCTGTAAATTGCAGAAAAAAATAATCACTTTCATTTATCGTTTTTAGTAATACATAATATAAAACTAACTTTATCAAGTATTTAGTATAACAGAAGGACTGCAAATAAATAACAGAAAACATTTTTCAAATTATCTTCAAGTGTACAACATAGTTCCCCTTACAAATTAACAACTCACCTTTTTAAAAGTAGGAAAAGTGTTAGTACTGTGTAAATCAAACACCAGAAATTCACCACCAAAAATTCCTCACAAATGTACCTCAGACAGTAGTATCACAAAATGGCTGTGGTTTCCTCTCATTTGACATATATACATAACCAATTAACTTTCATCACACACAAATACAAAACCAAAGTAACATTTTAATTGGTTCTAAATTTCAACACTTTCAAATGTGTTTTCCCCATGCAATTTTCCATAGGACATTTACATACGTCTACAGCCTGAATGGCTGAACGGAATTACACCAAACTTGGCAAAATGGTACATCAAACCTAAGAGGTCAGGAAGGATCTACTATGCCCCCTTATGGTCATTTCCCCCTTCGCTTTGACCTCCTCTTGTCTCTCAATCCTACCGAGAGACAAGATGGCGGCCGCTACGGACTGTTTGGAATGTTGACAGACGCCGGAGAACCAATCAGCTTCGCAAAGCTCCGTAACGCGAAAAGTACGCGTCCTGGGCCGCTACCCGGTCCGCTGTTACAGATATATATCTTTTTTTAAACGTTAATTTCTCAAAATCCACTGGATCACATATATTGAGACCTACAAAAGGCACATCGGGCTACCAGTCCCTACAATTTTGCCAAGTTTCGTGCAAATCCATTCAGCCGTTCGGGCTAAAAGTGAGGCCAACCGCCCTATGGAAAACTCAATGTTAAAAACACGTTTTGGGACCCCCCTTTTTTCTCGGCCCCCACTGGACGAACCCCCCCCAAATTTTCAAGGGCTGCTCAGAAACAAAATGTGCCATTTTCCTGAAAATTTCAGCCAATTCCGTCCACAAACACCAAAGTTATTAGACATAGAATTTTCAAAAAACCCATAGAGAACAAATCCTAACTATATATACCTACTGGCGACCGCCAGTAGGTAATATGTATATATATGTATATATATATATATATATATATATATATATATATATATATATATATATATATATATATATATATATGTATATATGTATATATGTATATATATATATATATATATATATATATATGTATATATATATATGTATATATATATATATATATATATATATATATATATATATATTCACTGAAAAAACCATAGGTTATAGACCATATATAGTTAGGAATTAGCATTTACAAAACCTTGAAAATTCACTGAAAAAACCATAGGTTATAGACCATATATAGTTAGGAATTAGCATTTAAAAAACCTTATTTTACTCACACAAAACCATTGAAATTCCATATATAGTTAGTTGCACTAACTATATATCGCGCACCCGCAATCCACTGCTGATGATGTCACATATTACATCATTCATGACATGGTCAGTGACATCACTGATGACATCACTGATGACAACATCCAGTGATTATGTGTTTCTGTAAAGTTTAAATATGTTTTACATATTGAAGAATGAGTGGATGTATAAGTGTCTGAATGAAGGTTTTAGTAGGTGCGTGATTGACTGTATGAGTGAGTGATTAAATGCGTCTTACTGAATGCACGGGTTAGTGACTAAACTGTCTAAAAGTGTGCATCAGTATGTCTGTTGTTGTGCAAGCTGCTGCACGTGTTGATCAGTAGCTATATAAGTAGCTATATGGGTTATTGATTGGTTGCACAAGTATTTGTATGGGAGACTGAGTGTGTGTATGGCTGGCTGGGAGGTGTGTGACTCTGTGCAGATCAATGTGTACTTGTATCAGTGATTCTATAAGAGAGTAACTATGTGTTAGTATATGTTTAAAAAATGTAAGGTGTTCTGTCTTTAACTGTATAGATGAGAAAATGGAAGTGTGATTGATTCTTTTCAGGACTGACTAGGTGTGTGAGTAACTCCATGGATGAGTGGCAGAGTGTGAGTGTCTGTATAGGTGTATGAGTGCATATGATAGTGTTGTAAAGATGAGTGATTGTATGTATGAATGATTGTATGAGTGAATGTGTGTGTAGACATAGGAATCAGTGAGTGCGTATGTAGTAACTAGTATTGGTGTGTCAATGGTTTCAAAAATGATACTCTCTATTTAACACTGGGTGTAACGGAGGTTATATTAGAGTGTGAGGAGATGCATTGTATTATCACATGAATGATATCATCAGTGATGTGATCATTGATGTCAAGTGAGATGTCATCAGTGATGTCATTTGAGATGTCATCAGTGATGTCATCAGTGATGTCACTGACCATGTCATGAATGATGTAATATGTGACATCATCAGCAGTGGATTGCGGGTGCGCGATATATAGTTAGTGCAACTAACTATATATGGAATTTCAATGGTTTTGTGTGAGTAAAATAAGGTTTTTTAAATGCTAATTCCTAACTATATATGGTCTATAACCTATGGTTTTTTCAGTGAATTTTCAAGGTTTTGTAAATGCTAATTCCTAACTATATATGGTCTATAACCTATGGTTTTTTCAGTGAATTTCAATGGTTTTTTAATAGCAAATATCATAAGCTGTCGAATGTCAAGTACGTGGTAAGTAAAAACATTTTCGTGTTTATGCACACTGATCTGCTTTGAATGCTGCCCCCCACCCCTCATTTCTATTAGGAGTACTCTCTCTTTGCAGATAGTGAAGGGTAGTTAACGCAGCCCTTTGCCCCCTTTGTAATCCGTCGTGCCTGCTTCTCTCTCCATTTGATTGATTGTTCTCTTTGGTTCATTCTCTATTTACAAACAAGCACAGAGTCAAAATACTCTGTTTAGTCTTTGCAGATAGCGAAAAACCGTGTAAAAAAACAAAAGGAATCGAGCAAAATCAGTAGGCCACTAATGGGATCTCTTTTTGACCTCGCTAAAATAGAAACATTAGGAACAACCTGTTGAAAATAGCAATGCGTATGTACATAAGCGGCGTTCATTTGTGTTCACAGTACCCCTTGTTGATTGTTTGAATCGAGCATTGAATTGTTCGAAGTTGGTTCTCTTAAGGATCTTCTCTGCCTGCAAACGAGGAAGAATAGGAATATTCTCTCTCCCTTTGCAGATAGTGAAGGGTAGGTAACGCAAGCCTTTAACACGTCGTACCTATTTCATTCCTCATTGATTGATTGATTGTCCGAACATTGACTGTTTGGGAATTAGTTCTTTTTGGAGGTATTCCCTGTTTGCAAATAAACGTAGGAAAATCTTTGCAAGTAGTGAAAGGGTACGTAATGCGGACCTTTCTCCCCCGTTGTAATCTGTCATGCCTATCTACTCCCCACTGATTGATGCACCTGTTTCACCCGGACCATTTACTAGACATACGTCATCTGGCCCGACCAGAGAGCACCCCTAGTGAAAAGGACATATGCAATAATAACGAAGTGATCACTGTATCCTGTTAACAGAAACTTTAGCATGAAACAACCTGGAAAGAAAAGAATAGGAAAACGAAAATCAGTAGGCCACTGATGAACATGAACTTTTATTAAACAACGAACAAAGAAACGATAACATAACGTAATGATAAAACCTATTAATGTCCTAGAAACAAGAAAACGTTAAAATATGCCAGTGGTGAGAGACCAGAAAAACAGTAAGAGAAACCAAATCACCCCTCGCTGTCCCACCGCCTACCACGCCAAAAAAATCGATAGACTAGGGAAAATGCAAGTCAGTAGAACATCCGCCCCCACTCTGGAAACTTCCAAGGTGGGGCAGGGTTCCGGCTACGCCCAGCCGGGAGCAGCCCATATAAGGCAGGTCCTGCTGCCACGCCTCGGCCAGGAGATCCTAACGTAGGGTGTAGCCGGAGGAGAGGCCGAGACCAACGGGACCCGGCCAGGGGATTGCCTTTACAACGCTGAACAGTTGCAGGGGGGGGGAATGTCTCCTCGACCCTCCCCTCTCTCTCCCAGTCCGGCCGCGGTGGCCCTTGAGAGTTGCAGGTAGTCCCGCCACATGCTCTTCCGGTCCGGCCACCAACGGTCGGGGGGCCGAGGCCGACGGAATCCGGCTGCAGCCGATAAACCAAGAAACCCGTTCATGGGGCCAGAGCCAGGGGCGTCCGGCCGACATCTACCGGAAGCCCGGCCCGAAGACGGACGGGACACTTCTTCTTTCATGAATAATGGCTGCGACAACACGGGGGGGGATGTCTTGCACATGCCTCCGACCCCCCCCCCTCGTCCTCATCGCCTGGTCCGGCCATAACAAATCTCAAGCGAGACGCCGTGGGGTGCACTGGGAGGGAGAGACGGTGCGAACAGGCCTCTCCCGCCTCCCCAGTGGAGGCTTCCCAGCTGCACCCTCAGCGCTCCAGGCGCCCGGAAAAGAGTTCTTCCACTGTGGCCATGCTGCAACGTCTCGCCCGGCAGGGTGGAGCCCGTCCGCTCATTTGACCCCGCGATCGCCAGTAGCTACCGAACTCTCAAAATGGCGGTCGACCTGGCAAGAGCGGGCCCAGCATAAAGAAATGGCCCGGTCACTGGTTGACTCCACCACCGTAGTCCTCCACGACCTTGAAGATTCTAGAGGAGCCGCGGGAGTCTCCGACCCCCGATGGGGAATGACTGCCATGATCACCCGTGGAGTGACGAAACTGTATCCGTGGGACGTCGGCGCCAGCCTCACTTTGAATTACTAGAATCCTGCAGACCTCACTTCCGGTGAAAGCACAGGGTGACCCGGTAGGAAAAATTGTTGCACCCCCTCCCCTTTTTGACTGATAGTTCAAACCACCGATCCTTTCCTTTGCCCTTTTAACGGAACTTTGGACTGCCTCCCCCTCTTTTACATTTTCTAGAGAAAACAAAACATTAACCACTACATTAGCATAGCAGTTGACACCAGAACTGTTTTCAAATTGAAAACCAACAACATCTTCAACAGAATCCTTTTTGTTTCTGCTGTGACCCTGCTCCAGCACAGGCATTGTCCCCAGCAGTAATTCTGCAATGCCGGTAAGAATAGCTGTGGTGCCTACTGGACTCACTCACCCCCGCGGCGCCCCACGCCGTTATTTGCTGGGCGGCAACTTGCTAGACATCACTTTCGTGCCATCTAGATTTCAGCGCGTTCTGCTGCCTTGGAACTATTCGCACAACAGACCGCTACTGACAAGAATATTTCATTATTGGTGCTGTCAATTTCAATAAATCTATTGGATAATTCAAAAGAAATTGCCACGGTCTCTTCGTTGTTTAAATGTTTTTACTGTTTTTGTTTTGTTGTATATATTTATATGTTATTAAAGTTTTATATTCCTACTACTTTGTTGGAGTGCTATATATTTTTTATGTGACACATAATTGTAAAAACTTTGATGTACAAAGAGTCATTCCTGGAATCTTCCGCTTCAGGCTCGGTCCCCTCCCCAATCACAATACAGGATAGTTTTCAGATAGTAGGAACACGTGTGGTGTGACGGATCTCATCGGGTGTGGGCCTTGATCTACTATAACTCCTTTGAAGAGGGGTGATTCTTTACAGCTGGGGCCATAAACTACATCTGCAGGGCTAGCTGATAGCCTGGACAATCGGACACAGAGGAAGAGGAGTGTCAGAGGGTGCGGTAGTGAATAGGGCGAAAGGGAGGTGTCGGGCGGGCACAGTGTGATTCTCAGGGAAGAGCAGCGCAGATGGGGGGAGGTTTATTGCCCATGCATAAGACAGAGAGCGGGGGTGACCAGTGCCTGGGGAAGATGCTTGCGAGGGTGAGGAGCCATGCTACGAATCGACAGCGTGCAGAGAGTGGGTCTGGTCAAGACATCTAAAATGGCTGCCGTGCACGACAAAAGTGTGGCATTTCAAAAAAGGCAAGATGGCGCAGACAATGTTTTTCAACACTTCCTCATTTCCTTCGAATCGAACGTTAACAGACGTTGGGGCATATTACCAAAGTTAAGCGATATTTATCGCTAACGATGCTTACCAACGAATTTTTTACCGCTAAGCATCGTCAGAAATTATCGAAGATAAACCTTGCTATTATCAAGGTTTATCACAAATGCGATAATAAACGGCCGCAATGCATGAATATCGCTAAAAACTCAGCGATATTCATGCATTACCGAGCTAATGCTCTTAGCCATGTTATCCACCTCGCATTGGATAACATGGCTAAGAACTGCTCAGGGCAGGTGTTACTTTTTGGAGATATTCGCGCTTAGCGCGAATATCTCCAAAAGTTGGTAATAGGAGATAGATATCTTGCATGTTGTAATGCAAGTTATTGTGGTATATGGAACTCATACCATAATCTCTCAGGAAAGCAGAAACTGATCCTTTTGGGACCGCCTAAAAAGGCCTAGGGGGTGAGGAGTACTCTACTTTGCCCCCTTTTCACGTTCCGAACTATTTTATTTTACTCTCTTCTGTAATTACACAAAATACCAGCGATAAGATGCATCGGAGACACACAGTGAGAGAAAGGAGGCCGGAGATGAAGAAGACATGTCAAATACACATTGGAGATAATATAGTGGCAGAAGGGAAGTAAATATGAGTAAACTTACCATGTAACATAAAAATGTTGCACTCTATACTATAAGTCTCATTTTATACTACAATCACTTCGCTACAACCTCATAAATTAAAAATAAAAATGAATAATGTCTCAAACAATTTTTGATTTCTAAATATAAATTTATTCTTCAGAATTTTCTAAATTTGAAAGAACTAGTAACATGTCCTCATCAGCAATGTCCTCATTAAAAGTCTCCAATGATGATTCTTGTAACTCTATGGTCTCCAAACACTCGATAAATTCGCCATCAAGAGATTGATCAAAAAAATCATTCAAGTCATCTCCTCCTTGTGACAATATTTCATTATTGGTGCTGTCAATTTCAATCAATGTAGTGGAATCATTCAAGTCATCTCCTCGTGACAATATTTCATTATTGGTGCTCTCAATTTCAATCAATGTAGTGGAATCATTCAAGTCATCTCCTCCTTGTGACAATATTTCATTATTGGTGCTGTCCATTTCAATCAATCTAATGGAATCATACAAGCCATCTCCTCCTTGTGACAATATTTCATTATTGGTGCTCTCAATTTCAATCAATGTAGCGGAATCATTCAAGTCATCTCCTTGTGACAATATTTCATTCTTGGTGCTGTCCATTTCAATCAATCTAATGGAATCATACAAGTCATGTCCTCCTTGTGACAATATTTCATTATTGGTGCTCTCAATTTCAATCAATGTGTTGGACAATTCAAAAGAAATTGCCACGGTCTCTTCATTGTGAGCCATTTTATTTTGAAATTGCTTGCTGTAAATTGCAGAAAAAAATAATCACTTTCATTTATCGTTTTTAGTAATACATAATATAAAACTAACTTTATCAAGTATTTAGTATAACAGAAGGACTGCAAATAAATAACAGAAAACATTTTTCAAATTATCTTCAAGTGTACAACATAGTTCCCCTTACAAATTAACAACTCACCTTTTTAAAAGTAGCAGAAGTGTTAGTACTGTGTAAATCAAACACCAGAAATTCACCACCAAAAATTCCTCACAAATGTACCTCAGACAGTAGTATCACAAAATGGCTGTGGTTTCCTCTCATTTGACATATATACATAACCAATTAACTTTCATCACACACAAATACAAAACCAAAGTAACATTTTAATTGGTTCTAAATTTCAACACTTTCAAATGTGTTTTCCCCATGCAATTTTCCATAGGACATTTACATACGTCTACAGCCTGAATGGCTGAACGGAATTACACCAAACTTGGCAAAATGGTACATCAAACCTAAGAGGTCAGGAAGGATCTACTATGCCCCCTTATGGTCATTTCCCCCTTCGCTTTGGCCTCCTCTTGTCTCTCAATCCTACCGAGAGACAAGATGGCGGCCGCTACGGACTGTTTGGAATGTTGACAGACGCCGGAGAACCAATCAGCTTCGCAAAGCTCCGTAACGCGAAAAGTACGCGGAGCGCTGTTACAGATATATATCTTTTTTTGAACGTTAATTTCTCAAAATCCACTGGAGCACATATATTGAGACCTAGCAAAGGCACATCGGGCTACCAGTCCCTAATATTTTACCAAGTTTCGTGCAAATCCATTCAGCCGTTCGATTATTATTATTATTATTTTTTTTTGCCCCGCGGGGCCCTTTTAAAACCTCCACATCAAACCTAGGGGGTCAGCGAGGATCTACTATTCCCCCTTATGGTCATTTGCCCCTTCGCTTTGGCCTCCTCTTGTCTCTCGATCCTACCGAGAGACAAGATGGCGGCCGCTACGGACTGTTTGGAATGTTGACAGACGCCGGAGAACCAATCAGCTTCGCTTCACAAAGCTCCGTTGCGCGAAAAGTACGCGTCCTGGGACGCTGCCCGGTCCGCTGTTACAGATATATATCTTTTTTTAAACGTTAATTTCTCAAAATCCACTGGAGCACATATATTGAGACCTACAAAAGGCACATCGGGCTACCAGTCCCTACAATTTTGCCAAGTTTCGTGCAAATCCATTCAGCCGTTCGGGCTAAAAGTGAGGCCAACCGCCCTATGGAAAACTCAATGTTAAAAACACGTTTTGGGACCCCCCTTTTTTCTCGACCCCCCCTGGACGAAACCCCCCCCAATTTTCAGGGGCTGCTCAGAAACAAAATGTGCCATTTTCCTGAAAATTTCAGCCAATTCCGTCCACAAACGCCAAAGTTATTAGACATAGAATTTTCAAAAATCCCATAGAGAAAAAATCCTAACTATATATACCTACTGGCGACCGCCAGTAGGTAATATATATATATATATATATATACATATACACACACACACACTTCCTCCCCCCATACACATATTATATATTACCTACTGGTGGTCGCCAGTAGGTAGTTATAGTTAGGACCTAGTTTCCATAGTAGAATCATTTTTTGACTTAGTTATAACTTTGGCTTGTACGACCAATCTGGTTTAAATTTTTCCAAAAAAGTGTCACGGTGGGTGTGTGGGGAGACAGAATTTGGGGCGCGAAATAAGGTTGAGCTTGTAATGTTAATTCCCATAGGAAGCTTTAGCTACCTCTACTGCCCATGCCGCTGAACGGACTTACACCAAATTCAGCAGGGAGGTAGATGTTGGTTCACGGAAGTGCCTTTTGCTTATTTGTGTAAATCCGTTCAGTAGTTTTTGAGAAATGTAAGTTTAAAATTATAGTGATATCTCTGGCCGCGAATATTTCGCAAGTATTCGTGGATGCAAGCACCAACGAGAATGCTCCGATTGGCTGGATGCAACCTGGACAGAAAGTTACGGCTGCCATTTTATCGATCAGGAACAGTTCACAGGGCTGAACATCTGTGTGAAAACCCATATAAGGGGTCAGGGTGGAGATACTCTGACCTCATTTTTTTTTTTTAAACTGTTTTTATTGCAGATTTATAAACAAGACATCCAGGTAGGTCAACCGATACCCTCATGACATTGCAAAGCATATCTGTGGCAATAACATGATACACAGCCATTTAGCCCACATGCCGGAGGCTGGGCGGCGCATCAGTGTGTGCCTGCAAACGTCACGGTGGTCATCTCTTAGAGATGTCTGGGCAACATCACAAATTAGCATCCGCTTTTACACCCACCAAACCCCTCCCCCTTCCCAACACCGTCAAATATCATCATTCACTCTACTTGCGCGACGGCAGTAGTAACAACGCCCCCATCAGCAGGGTCATGCTAACACCCTACCTTAGCGGCTATCCCCGGGATCTATCTATTGTCACTCTACATGAACCCAGAGTGTGCTGCCTGGTAATCCCATGTCTATAGCGGCCGGAACTAGAGCCCCGTCACATGTACTTCCCCTAAAATGAGAACGGTTTCCTAGTAACACCCCACCAACCCTCCCTCCCCCAACTGCTGCTGATGTGGGTTTTAAACGTTCGTTCCGATATGAAGCTCGTCACTGGTCGGGTGTCTGCATTCGGTCCTCTAATCCTCATGGAACCCCTGTCCTCGAACGTATCTATTCTTCATCTTCTATCAGGTAGTCTCGTAACACCTGCACTATCACCTCCCAAGCCCTTGCCATCTCCAAGCTCTTATCATTACCAGTCCTGGTCGCCTGTCGCATTCGAACCACACTTTCACATCCGGACCATTTCAACAACTCATTCATCCATCTCTTCACTGATGGGCCTTCTTTGGATTTCCAGTGCCAGGTAATCTCTCTCTGGGCTAATATCAGGCCTAGGTCAATAAATTTACTAGTTATTTTTGTCCTTGCCGTGTGAGGGAACCAAAGCAGCAAGCAAGCCGCCATGTCAAACTCCACCTCCCGGTCAGTAACAGCGTTCAATAGCTCTCCCACTGCAGGCCAATATGCCCCCAACTTCGGGCAATCCCACAGCAAGTGATCCAGCTCAACTGCAGGCGCCAAACACCTTGGGCAAGCCGCATCCTGCACACGAAAGTACCGCCTGAACTTCCCCGGGGTCAGATAGGCCCTATGTAGTATGAAGAAGTGCACTTGCTGAAAGCGGGCATTCCTACTACCTTTCCAGGTCCGTGCCAAGATATGGCCCCAGACCGTGTAAGGAATAGGCTTACCTATGCTATCCTCCCACTTTGTTTTCAGCGCATGTAGAGGCTCCAGCCCCTCATGCAACATTCTGGAGTGGAGGCAGGTCACCGCTTTAATTGTGCCCGCAGCCATCACCACATATTGATTCAGAAAAGGGGGTGGTGATGAACAGAGTGCCTGAATTAAGCAGACCACTCTTACCCAGTCCAAAGATCAGGGCTTGATCCATCACCGTTTTTTAGCTCACTGCACCATCCCAGCTCAGAACTTGGCTTAACGGTGATGGATCAAGCCCTGATCTTTGGACTGGGTAAGAGTGGTCTGCTTAATTCAGACACTCTGTTCATCACCACCCCCTTTTCTGTATCGATTTTGGCCACTATAGGTGTGGCAGGGTATACTCAGACATGAGTCCCTTTCTCACTGCTCCATCAGGATTCAAGCAAGCCGGGCCGAAGAGGCTGAAATGCCAGAAACCGGTCCCCGGTAGTTTGTCTCCTTTCTGGTGAAGAATTGGCTTGGTAGTTTGGTCTGCCCTGTTCCCATGATGCACTGGGCCAGGGACAGACTAATTTGCATATAGCCAGGTTCTGAGCTGGGATGGGGCAGTGAGATAAATAACGGTGATGGATCAAGCCCTGATCTTTGGACTGGGTAAGAGTGGTCTGCTTAATTCAGACACTCTGTTCATCACCACCCCCTTTTCTGTATCGATTTTGGCCACTATAGGTGTGGCAGGGTATACTCAGACATGAGTCCCTTTCTCACTGCTCCATCAGGATTCAAGCAAGCCGGGCCGAAGAGGCTGAAATGCCAGAAACCGGTCCCCGGTAGCTTGTCTCCTTTCTGGTGAAGAATTGGCTTGGTAGTTTGGTCTGCCCTGTTCCCATGATGCACTGGGCCAGGGACAGACTAATTTGCATATAGCCAGGTTCTGAGCTGGGATGGGGCAGTGAGATAAATAACGGTGATGGATCAAGCCCTGATCTTTGGACTGGGTAAGAGTGGTCTGCTTAATTCAGACACTCTGTTCATCACCACCCCCTTTTCTGTATCGATTTTGGCCACTATAGGTGTGGCAGGGTATACTCAGACATGAGTCCCTTTCTCACTGCTCCATCAGGATTCAAGCAAGCCGGGCCGAAGAGGCTGAAATGCCAGAAACCGGTCCCCGGTAGCTTGTCTCCTTTCTGGTGAAGAATTGGCTTGGTAGTTTGGTCTGCCCTGTTCCCATGATGCACTGGGCCAGGGACAGACTAATTTGCATATAGCCAGGTTCTGAGCTGGGATGGGGCAGTGAGATAAATAACGGTGATGGATCAAGCCCTGATCTTTGGACTGGGTAAGAGTGGTCTGCTTAATTCAGACACTCTGTTCATCACCACCCCCTTTTCTGTATCGATCACCACATATTGGCAGGCCTTTGTCACAACCGGTTCCGTCAGCCCCTCCCTCCAGTGTTTCTGAATTGCTGCGATCACCGCTGCATGCAAGAGATAGTGCCCATCCGGGAGACCGAACTGGCTCTGCAAATCCTCAAAGGGAGCCAGCACTCCATCTACATACAAGTCTCCTACCATCTGGAGACCCAGTTCTTCCCATTCCGACAACGGGGACCAGTCACCCCCATGCGGCAACGCCGTCAGCATCCTGAGTGGGATCTCCGGCGCATACGGCCGTGCCACCTTCGCTCTTTTCAGACTTCGGTGCCAGCACAACCGAAGGGTCTTTTCCTCCATGGTGAGATCTCGTATCTCCAGAGTCTGTCGCATAACTATATATGACAAGACATGCCGCTGGATACCCACTCCCCGCTCCTGGTCTGGGCCTCTAAATTCCCTAGCTATGCTTTGTGTCAGTATCTGCAGTTGAGCCGCTAGGTAATACAGTTCAAAGTCGGGGACCGCCAGTCCCCCCTCAAGTTTGGGTCGAATCAGGGTATCCAGCGCTACCCTACGCCTTCCGTACCCCCAAAGGAAGTCTATAACCATCGTTCTCAGCTCCTTGAAGATCCGCTGGGGGATCCAAATCGGCAGGGTGCGGAAGTAGTATAGCAACCTTGGCAGGGCCACCATCCTCAATAGTGCTACCCGGCCTTGCACCGACAGAGAGAGGGAGGCCCAAAAGGACATACATCCCCTCAACGCTCTCAAGCAGCGCCCTATGTTCCCCTCCAGCAGACTCGCGACGTAGTGGTATACACGGACCCCGAGATAGGTGAAACAAGTGTCCTCCCATACCACGTTCACTGTAAGAGGGGGGTACGGCGAACCCATCCGCAGCGGGAAAACACAGGTTTTAGTCCAATTCACTTTGAGGCCCGACAGCCTACCAAAGTTGGTCAACAAGGCCACAGCTCCTGTCAGAGCTTCCTCCGTATCTGCCAGGTATAGCAACAGATCATCTGCATACAGTGATATGTAATGAGTCTCCCTACCCCTTCTAACCCTATCATACATCGCTCCCTTCCGAGCGTACGCCGCCAGTGGTTCCATCGCTAAAGCGAATAGCAGTGGGGATAGCGAGCAACCTTGTCGCGTTCCTCTGCGCACTGGGTAAGCAGAGGATATAACACGCCCCAATCGTACTTTGGCGGTAGCAGATGAGTAGAGCACTCTCGTCCACCGCCCAAAGCCATCTCCTAGGCCGAACTTCTTCAACACCTCATCAAGATAGTTCTATTCAAGGCTATTGAAGGCCTTCTCTATATCGACCGATAGTACTGCTGGTTTGTGAGCCGAGCCCAAGGCGTCATCCATTATACTGATCAAGCGACGGATGTTAATGGATGTGTTCCTAGTGGGAATAAATCCCGCTTGGTCCCTGTGAATCAACGTAGTCATGTGCGGTAGCAACCTAGTGGCTAGTATACGACTTAAGATCTTATAATCCACCGTCAACATAGACAGGGGACGGTATGACGTTACATCGGAAGCCTCCCTACCAGGCTTCAGCAGTGGCACCACCAGCTCTTCCCTCATCGATTCGGGTAAGCTCCCAATTTCCATGGCCTCCGCGTACACCGCCAGTAGCCTGGGTGCCAAAATATCGATATATTTCACATAGAATTCAATCGGCAGGCCATCTACACCCGGTGTCTTATTTCTAGCCATCTGTTTGATGGCCATCCGAACCTCCGATAGCGTTATCTGGCCGCCCAAGTCTGTCGCGTCTGCACCAACAAGCACTGGGAGATGAACATTCGCTAGGTAGTCGCCTATTGTAGATATCTCCACCCCGAGCTGACTCTCGTAGAGCCTCGTGTAATACGACTGGAAGCGCCTCAGAACAGCCGCCTGAGAATAGACCGTATCCCCGGTCTCCTCCCTGATACTCATGACAGCGCAACCTCTAGGTTCCGGCATAGCGAGTTTCGCCAGCAGCGTGCCCACCTTATCCCTTTCAGCATGTACCTTGGTGGCGTAAAGCTTATAGTCATAACATCGCAGCCGCTCCGTCTCCGTCACTACCAATTCCTTCGCCTCTAATAGCCGCTCCTGTAGGTCTGGCCGCTCAGGTCTACGCCGCTCCAGGTCTCTCAGCACACACTCCGCCTTTTCCAGGTCAGTCAGTATTGACATCCTCACATTCGAAAACCTGCCCATACAGACACCACGCACCACCACCTTCATCGCATCCCATTCTACCGATCTCGTGGCAACGGAACCTTCATTCTCAGCAAAGTAGTGCTCAATGCCCTGCAAGACCGTATCACTGAACACCGGATCTTCTAAAGTATCAGGCCGCAGTCTCCAAGTTGGGACCGCAGATCTCGCCTGCTGCCATTGCACCATCACTAGCAAGGGATTATGATCCGAAATGGTCCTAGCCAGATACTCCGTGTGAATTATCATGGCGGCCATCTGGCTATCACACAGGACTGAGTCTATCCTGACATGTAGTGCATGTAGAGCTGAGAAAAAGGAGTAGTCCCTAACCTCAGGGTGCTGCGCCCTCCATACATCCACAAGGCCCCACCTCTCCTGCCAATCTTTCCTGTGTGTGGCTAACCTGCGCACTGGGGAATCGGCTAATGGCGGATGCAACCTATCTAGCGCCACATCAATGATCGAATTGAAGTCACCTCCCATTATGATGGGGCCCGCTAGGAAGTGTGCCAATGAACCTGTAAGACTATCAAGAAAACCAGCCTGATCTGTGTTGGGGGCATATATACTACATAGGATCACGTCACGGCCATACAGTCTACCCTCTACCACCACATATCGACCCTCAGGATCTACCAGCTGGTTCGAGGCTTGGAACGGAACCCCCGCTCTCACCCATATCAGCACCCCCCTGGCAAACGCGGAATATGTGGTACCAAACACCTGACCATGCCACCTCCTCTGCAGCGCAGTGCATTCCTGCTTTGTTAAATGAGTCTCCTGTAACAATGCAATTTGGACGCCACGCCGCACCAAATGGGCGTGTACCTTATGTCTCCTAGACATTGTTCGAAGTCCCCGGACATTCCATGTAAGGCATTTCAGATTAGGTAATGTCCCCATAGCATCCTACTCCCCACCAGTTCAATAGCATCAATTGGTTACCCACATCATTGCAGTATGGCCCCCAGTGCAAAACAACCAAAAACAAAACTTCCCCAACACCACTCCCCAGAACAGGACCTAATAGCACATTAGCCCCCATCCAAACCTGCAACTCAACACACAGTCCACTACTCTGTAGTCGTCACTACAGAAGGCCTTAAGGGCAACAAGAGGGCGATCCGGGGCCGACCCGGAGCAAGCATGGCCCTCACCCCGCGCCCTTGATCCCATACTGCAGCTGCAAAAAAGTACCTGCCAGGTCACCAAAAGCCAGGGTGGTCTGTCCCAATAGGAATAACAAGTGCTGTCCCCATTCCAAGTATCAGATGTTAAATAGCCCATCTGCTGTTTGCGGGGTGACCGTCGGTCCAGCAGAGCTATCAGCATCCGAGACGTCCCCTCCAGATTTTCCTCCGTTGTCATCAGAGTCCGATCCCACCGAAATCCTCTCTTGTTGGGACCCCGTAATGATCGCCGTCGCATCTACTGCCCCCTTCCTGTCCGCCACCATCTGGTCGGCCAGCATCGCTCTCTTGAGTCTGTCACGCTTGCGGATACGTTGTGACTTTCGGATCTGAACCGGTTTCTGCCTCTCCTTGTCACCTCTACTCTTGCGGTCCGTACCAGCCCGGTACAATTCGAGCCACGACCACACTGCATCCGGCGTCTGAAAAAAGTGAGTCTTTCCGTCCAGGATCACTCGCAGCTTGGCCGGAAAAAGCAAGGAGTATTGTATGCCCTCTTCCCTCAGTTCTTTTTTGACGGTCAAGTAGGACGCCCTGTTCTTTTGGATTTCCCTTGTGTAGTCAGGGAAGATCATGACCGAGCTATTTTCAACTTGAAAGGGGCCGATCGAGCGCGCCCTCTGTATCAGTAGGTCCCGGTCCTTGAAATGCAACAGTCTGACCACCATTGGCCTGGGTGGGCGGCCCTGCATTGGCGGGCGGGATGGGACCCTGTGCGCCCTTTCCAGAGAGAAGAAGGGAGATAGGCCCTCCGGGGCCACGGCCTCCTTGAACCAGGTCTCCATATAAGCCACTGCGTCGTCCCCCTCAACTTTTTCCGGCAGGCCAACCACCCTCACGTTGTTCCTTCTATTGCGGCTTTCGGCATCCTCCACGCGTTTCTCCAGCGTCGTCAAGCGATCAAGGATATCGGACAGTTTGTGCTCTGCGGTCACCACCGCAGGTTTGAGCTCTTGCAGCAGTAATTCGTTTTCTTTCACTCTGTCAGTGAGTTTAGCATGGTCCGCTTTCAGGAGGCCCAGTCCTGTGGCGACCTGCGCTATGCCTTGGTGGAGTGACTCCTTGGTCGCGGTTATTGCCTCCAGTATTCCATCCAATCGTTTATTCAGCCGCTGCTCCTGCGCCGAAGTGTCCGGGGCAGTATGACGATCGTCCTCGCTCGGCACATCCGCTCGGTCTTGCCCTTGGTTCATGGCCAGATCTCCGCCATGAGCGGCCATCTTGGGCGCTGCGTACACCACCACAAATCCGTCTTCGTGGATGGGCCAGACCCAACCTCCAACTGCGAGAAGTGACTGTGGACTCCACACCTCCTCGCCGCACAGCAGGCCCAATGCTCTCTCCCAGCGTCGGTCTTCACTGCCAGGTGTCACCGAGTCGATTGTGCGGGGGCCCCACTCCTGAGCCCAAAATGGCCGCCCGGTGCACAGCCCTTTCTATCACACACCAGCAAGCTCCTCACGGTTCAGAGGCCCCCTCCACGCAGCTCAGTGCCATCCCCAGCGTGGGGTCCTCCCCAGCGCACGACGGAGCCAACAGTGCACACCACTCGGGCAGGCCCTGCGCGGTCAGAGCCGGACGTGCAACCCACGCCGGGGTGCTGCGCCCTATTAGTCTGGTGCCCCGACCTCCTACGCCGCTCAATCACTGCTTCGTCTTCCTCAATCGATCGTGCAGCCCCAGTGTGCTGGCCTGCCCCCAGAGTGCGGTCAGTCCCCAGACCGGGTGTAAATCTCGCCAATCCGTTCTCCTGTACGGCTCGCAACTGAGCCCTTACATCCTTTTCCCCATGTCCAGCATCTGCGTGAACCACCGGGTGCAGCCACGGATCGGGACCCTCTTCACTGGGTGATGGGGGATGGGCCCCACGTTTGCTGTCCGTCGCGGTGGCGTAGAGCGCTCCTCACCCTGTCCCCTTGCCGCGAGGCCCGCGTTGGCAAGCCCCCGCTCCTCACACTCCTTCGGGCCTCAGCACGCACTTCACCCCAGTCGCGGAGCGCTGCACATAGTTTTTCAGCTTCCGTAGGTTCAGGCTGCCGCCATCTTTGTTCTCAGGGCACGGCACCTCTGGGCTCCGATATCTGGTTTCGGTGCCTTCCTCGGGCTCCCGCGGGTCCTCAATCGAAGTCCTCTGTTACTCTGGCACTCCGCACAGAATGTATGCGTCGCGAACAGCGCTCGGACGGCAGTTTCCAGGATAAATTGCGGGTTCAGGCGCGGAGCTGCAGGCTCACGCCGCCATCCCGATCGGCGTCCAAACCACGCCCCAGATACTCTGACCTCATGGTTGAGAAATGGAGGTGTTAGTGACACAAGTTAGATTCTAAAAAATATATTTTTTTTAATCACGCGCAATATTCCCAATGATGTCACGACCGCCAGCGCAGCCACCCCGTGTACCGTCGCTGGGACATAGCGATTATCAACATCGGCACGAATATTGGTGAAAATATACAAAATATATCAGTGAATCATTAATACACATTATATTATATTGAGATTCTGATAAATGCTTTATATTGTAATTTATACAGTGAGTTATCTTCTGTGATGGTTAGAAATAATTATATAGTTAACATTTTTTTATGTGGTCGTGGCTAATGAATTCCTACTTTTGCTTTCCGCTTTCCTGACGTAATCACGGGGATCGCAATGACCGACGTCATTGCTCTATCCGGAATCACCGTGAGAGGATTGTTCAAGAAATGCACTAGGAAAAAATGAGTTTGAAGTGTACAGAAATAAACCTCTAGAGTGTAATTTGAAATACCAAGTACTCAGAAAGTCATGGTGCCTAGAAAAAGTAAAAGCTGTTTTGAGTCACTTTGTTTAAGAAACAGGCCAAATTGTACCCACACATTTTCACTTGGTCTAGTAATGATGTGCATTAATTATATGGCTGCAAGAGAAAAGTATATTGACTATCATGTTATGATCACCATGAGAGGCGTAATTCATTGCCAAGAGTGAAAACCGTCTGTTCTTTATGTTAATGAAAAGGTATATTTTATACATCATATGTTTTTATCAAACTTTTGCTCTAAACCATCTCTTTTTTATGAATTGATTGAATCTGTACGATTGAGAAGCTGCTACTTGCAGATAACTTGTTAACATACTATGGCTAACATTTTGTAATGATTTCTCTTTTAATCTTTATGGCACTTGGCATATTATGCTTATTTTAAGATCATTTTGTGCTTTATAGAGGTTGAAGAGGCAATCCGTTTAGGGCGTCCTTCCGTAACTGATTCCAGTACACTACTTTCCAGATGATACGTTGGCGCCAGGCTTCCTCTTCTGCTGACTAGCATTGTTTTTACTTTTTGTGGATTAACTGTGAGTCCATGCACATCAATGTACTTCCCTGTGGCATTTATTAGCCTCCGCAGGCCAACCTTTGTGTAGCTTACAAATACTACGTCGTCAGTGCACAGCATATGTGACACAGTGAAGCCCGACAGCTTGGGGCCATGTGAATTTACTTTCTTGAATGTTGCTGTCAATTCTGCTAGATACAGATTGAGCAAGGACACAGTGTGGACTCAAGCCACTGCTGGTGTTAATTTTCCTTGAGACAGCCGTTCCAGATCCAAGCCTAACTTGTACCCAAGTGTTAGTGTATAATAGCTGTACAGCACTGAGGAGCATAAGAGGAATTCCCCAGTTATAAAATTTGCAGTGTATTACGCTGAACGGCATAATAGGCACAGCAAAAATCCACAAAGCCTAGTTGTAAATTCTGACCTTGCCTTGTCAATGAGTAAGTAAGGCATTAAGTCCTTAGTAAAAACCAGTTTGATTCGCCTGGACTAAGGTATTTTCCTCTGCCCATTCTGTTAGACCTGTCAGCAAAATGTTAGCAAAATATTTAGCTTCCCCATCTAGCAGAGCCATCAGACTGTAGTTTGACAGATAAGTCTTTTTCCTTCTTTATAAATCAGGACTATTATCGACCCCCTCCGGATGTCAGAAATGGCTTGCTGGAGGAGGAAGTGATTGTAGAAATGACACAGATGTTTCCCCAATACTGTGGATTTTCTTTAAAGATAGCCTGTGGGAGTCCTTGAGGGCCAGGGGCTCCATCGCAACACCCCAAAGTAATTGCTATTGTTGTGTCAGCAAGTGAACTAATTTGCTGTAGTCAATTAACCAACTTGTTTGGGGACATTTTTCTGGTTTTATCAATACCGTCTTGTTGCCTCCAAACATTTCCCGCAGATAGGTGACCTATGCTTCTTCTGTTAGGGTGAAGGATGCAGGGGGTGGCCTATGTCCTGCGGCTCGATTCACTAGCCTTCAGAATTCTCTTGCATCTTTTCTTCTCAACAGTTTATGCCAGTACTGTTCTTTCTCCTTCTTAGCTGACTCCCATGTCGCTCTTTTATACAAGCTTCCCAGCTTAGTTAGGATGGACTTCTATGCTGCTGAAGTAGGCTTGTTTCGAAGTAGCCTACGATCATGGCTTAGTTCCTTTTTGGTGCAGAAAGCTCAGCCGATTGCTTCTTGGACAGACACTTAATTTTGATCTTCTGGAGATGTGACCTTTATCGGCCTGAAGGAGTACTGAAAGCTGTGACCATTGCTCAAACGGTTCAGCCCCACCCTCTTCAACATCTACATGAAACCTCTTGCAGCCATCGCACGCCAGCACAACCTCAACATCATCCCTTACGCCGACGACACCCAGCTGATCCTCTCCCTCACCAGAGACCCTGACACCGCCAGAACCTGCCTACACGAAGGGATGAAAGACGTCGCCGAGTGGATGAAGGACAGCCGCCTGAAACTGAACTCGGACAAGACGGAAGTCCTCATCCTGGGATCTTCGCCCTCCGCCTGGGACGACTCCTGGTGGCCCCCAGCCCTGGGCACCGCACCCAAGCCAACCGACTACGCACGCAACCTGGGCTTCATCCTGGACCCCTCCCTCTCGATGACCAGACAAGTCAACGCCGTCTCCTCATCGTGCTTCAACACCCTGCGTATGCTTCGCAAGATCTTCCACTGGATCCCGACCGAGACCAGGAAGACTGTCACCCAGGCACTCGTCACCAGCCGACTGGACTACGGAAACGCCCTCTACGCCGGAACCACAGCCAAGCTACAGAAAAGACTCCAGCGCATCCAGAACGCCACCGCCCGACTCATCCTGGATGTCCCCCGACGCAGCCACATCTCCAGCCACCTGAGGAGCCTGCACTGGCTCCCCATCGACAAGAGGATCACGTTCCGGCTCCTCACCCACGCACACAAGTCTCTCCACGACCTGGGCCCCAAGTACCTCAACGACCGCCTGACCTTCTACACGCCCACCTGCCAGCTACGGTCCACCAGCCTCCCCCTCGCAGCCGTACCACGCATCCGAAGAGCCACCGCCGGAGGAAGATCCTTCTCTTACCTGGCTGCCAAGACTTGGAACTCCCTCCCCATCCACCTTCGGCTGACCCAGGACCATCTCGCCTTCAGGAAACAACTCAAGACCTGGCTGTTCGAGCAGTAGCATACCCCTCCCCCCAAGCGCCTTGAGACCCTCCCGGGTGAGTAGTGCGCTATACAAATGGCATGATTGATTGATTGATTGATTGATTGATTGACTTACTTATACATTCCCATTGTGATCGTATGTTAGATTCGAGACAGGCAATTGAACTTGTTAACCAGATTAGCCTCTTGTAGTTAACAGAGGTGATAGTTCCAGGTTCTTGCTAAGCTTTTGACATGGTGCCTACAGAATAGATTTAGATTAATCCTTTGATTTTGGCAAATCGTTTTCCAATCAGGTTCCTATCTTGAAGTAGCTGACCATTTGAAATAAGGGGAGGTATACTAAGGAATAATCTAAGATTGAGTGAAAAAGTGGACTGTACAGGAACATCAGATCTTATTTGCCAATTTTAAGATCTCAACCCAGGTGCTTCAAGTCGTCCATGAGTGACAAACCCCTGATGCCTCTTTGCGCCCAGGGATGTAGTGGCGGTATATGCAAAATTTGGTTTGGAATTTCCAGAGTTTGATCTGTTATAACTTCCTGTAACAAGTTCATTTTAAAGTTGCTTGTGAGGAGAATAATCAGCATGAGATTGTTTGACACTTAGTCAATAATGAATGTGTAGTGGGATAGTTGTAATATAAAAATCCACAAGTAATCCAGTAAAAGTTGAAGAGGTGTTTATTTGAGCATCCACCTTCTGAAGATCTGCAATGTAACTGAAACTTAGCTGATCTTCAGAATATGGAACAAGCCAGAGGATTTAAAGAAATACAAAATATGCACAAGGATGCATTACAGAGAACATTCCATAAAAGAGTGAACAAGTAGAATTCCAGGAGGAATTCTAAATCAAACATTCTAAATAAAATACAATCTATCTTAATACTACACATCCCCATCCCTTATAAAAACAAGAGGAATACATTAATGACAACATATTATTTAAATAAAACAAAATCATCAAATTTCTTTGGTACACATTTCTGTCTCTTGGAAGTAGCCAGCAAAGCTGGAGAAGAAACTTGGTTATTAACATGTAACTGAGATGATGGAGTATCAGCAACATCAGTATCAATTGCATCAGGTCCTATTCCTTTTTCTAAAACAACTAAATCACTTGAAAAATCTGGATCAGAAGAACTTGCAAATGGTTTATGAATAGATGCATTAACTTTGGCAATTTTAGAAATATTCCACCAAGAGCTGTTATCCAAAAGAACAGAAGTTTTTCCAACTTTAAGAACAATAAAACAATCTGAAAACTTAGATTGATCTTTTTTTAACAAAAACAGGTAATTTGATGTTAACTTTATCACCCACTTGTATAGTAGAATGCATCGAAGGAACAACTCTGTTTGAAGTATCAGTAAATACGTTTTAAAATGTTCCACTGCCCAAAAACAACCTAAAGCTTCCCTTTCAATAGTAGAGTATTTAGACTCAGCTTGAGATAATGGTCTTGATGCAAAAGCAATGGTAACTTCATTGTTACCTTTGATTTGACTTAATACAGCACAAAGCCTAGTAGCACTTGCATCCACAGTGATAACATTAGGTGCAGTTGGAGAAAATGGAGATAAAGGTTTGCAGTCAACAATAGCAGATTTTATAGTAGCAACAGCTTGATTGGTCCACAAAAACTTGCATCCTTTTTTAAGGAACAATCTTAAAGGTAACACTATGTCAGAGAACTTGGGAACAAATCTAGAATAATATTCACATAATCCCAAGAAGGACTTAAGTTGATCTTTGTCTTGAGGATTATTCATATTTTTAATAGAGGAAAGAAGGTCTTTTTTTGGAAAAATACCTTTAGCATTAATCATGTGTCCAAGATACTCAACATCAGAGGAAAAAGGATTGCATTTATCAAGACGAATAGTCATACCTCTATCATCCAAGACAGATAAAACTTTGTCAAGAGTTTCCTGATGTTTTCCAAGAGAGTCAGAAAAAACTAAAATATTGTCTTGAAATGCAACTACACCGTCAGTGTCTCTAAACAAACAGTTCATTAACTTTTGAAACACTGAAGCTGCAGAAGAAAGCCCAAAAGGCATTCTAATATATCTAAAAGTGCCATAAGGTGTGATAAAAGTTGTAACATCTCTAGAAGTTTCAGTCAGTTCCACCTGATGATACGCAGATTTAAGATCTATGGTGCTAAAAAACTTTGCACCGTCTAGTTTTGCTAACAAGTCCTGTATCTTAAGCAAAGGATGACATTCCATGTCAATTTGTTTATTTACAGACCTCAAATCCGTGCACATCCTAAGTTCGCCATTCCGTTTTTTAACTAAAACTATGGGAGAAATCCATTCTGATGCATTAACAGGTTCAATGTCTCCTTCTGCACATAATTTTTTAATCATATCAGACAATTCATTCCTAACCGATAAAGGAACATTTCTTAACTTATGCTTTGAGGTATAGCATTTTTTTAAAACAATTTTGTGTGAAAATCCTTTAACTTTTCCTAGTTCTTATTTACATTTTTTTTAATGTTTGTCAATAAGTTCTTGCATAACGCTGTCATTAACTTCGCATTCATCTTTAACCATTTGTAAGTCTTCAACAAAACACACCTGTGTTTTTGCATTGGGGCGTAAGGTAATATCAAATTTTCCTTGATGTTTCCAACCTAGTACCTGTAATCCATCAACAGCAACATAAACCTTTCCACAAATCCTTTTCTGTTTGAATGTAATGTCAGAAATAAAATAACCCAACATTTCAATTTCCTTGCCACCAAAATCAAAAACACGAATGTCATTAGGTTCTAAAGTTTTATTTTCCCATGACTTATACAAATAAAAAAACTGAAATAATTGTATAGGGAGAGACAGAATCGGCCATAACCTCTATATCTTTACCTTCAACAGAAATGGTGCACATAGGAGGCACATAAGGTTCAGAGTCAATGTCATCATCCTTGTGAGAGACTTGACCTAACCTATGAATTTCTGTAATAGAGATAATGTTATTCTCAAAAGTAGGTTCTGTAGGCATTTCTTCTTCAATATCTATATCATAAAGAACAGCTACTATCCTCTAAGATTGACAATATGTTCCAAAGTGACCTATTTTCTTACATTTAAAACACTCTTTACCCCTAACAGGACAATGTCTAAATTGAAATGAATGTGTCTTTGAACCACAACGATTACAAAAAGGTTTCCCAGAATTAGGGTATTGCTTAAAATTATTTTGCGTAGTGGAAGTACCTTTAGTGACATTTTTATTTTTGAAAGTAATGGGT
Source organism: Lissotriton helveticus (assembly GCF_964261635.1). Taxonomy (NCBI): domain Eukaryota; kingdom Metazoa; phylum Chordata; class Amphibia; order Caudata; family Salamandridae; genus Lissotriton; species Lissotriton helveticus. Next base: position 1,326,839,827 of record NC_136067.1, on the reverse strand, counting down.
TTGGCATTAGAGTCTTTTATATTAACAGCAGCAACACTTGTAGTTATTTTATCAACATTTTTGGTATTGAAGGCTATTATAGACTGTTCAACGCTTTATGCGATTTGAATGGTTTCTTGTAAAGTTGGATTACGTTGCCTAAGAAGTTGCTCTTGAATTTTCTTATTAGAGCAACAAATGGTTAATTGATCATGAATATATTCATCAACTTGATCTCCAAAATCACATTCAGCTGCTAAAACCCTAAGACATTCAACATAAGTGTCAACCGGTTCATTAAGCAATTGATGTCTGGTGTAAAAATGATACCTCTCCATAACAATATGAGGTTGTTCAGTAATAATAATCACCGCTGTCCATTCCAGATGGAGTAGGAAATGGTGGTAAATGAACAAAATCATCCTCAGCATGACCACCTAAGGTATTTAATAAAATAACTTTTTTCCTTTTAGCACTAAAACTTTCCCCATTATTGGCCAGTAAATAATCAAAATGCCTGTGCCATTTTTCCCATTTCATGCTAGGTTGATTTGGTCCTGAATAAAAAAAAAGGAGGTGGAGGAGTGCCACACACAGTACTCATGGTAGTATAAGCTTTAAACTCAAATAAAATAATAATACAAATGAATTGCCATAAGCAAAGGTTATACATTAAAAATCACAGTAATATTTACCAAAGATGGTGAAATAAGCATTCCAAAAAAATAAACTCAAGTTGCCTGCGTAGAGAATAATAAATTGTGAACTGTTTACCAGGTTACCAAATAATGCACAAAATGGCTGCCGAGAAGGTGAATACGATGACAATGAATGCGATGACGTAAAAACGTTACTGGTGTGCGCGTCACCGAAACGCGCCAGGACAGACGTGTTGTCGTTTTCCGAATGATGGCAGAGGAGAGCTCTAAGGATAGAACACGCAGAAGAAGGTTCGCAGAGCTCGTAGTTCGATACTAAGGACCGTTGCAAAAGTCTGAAAATAAATCGCGGAGTTGCCGTTTCTATACCGTCGATCTCTGTTCCAAAGTTCCGGAAAAACGTGGACAGCCAAACTTTTGCTCACAACAGGAATGTTAATCTTCTTGTAAGTGAACTTTTCTCACGTCGAAATGTTACTCTTTCTGACGATGAGATCCAGTGAATTATAAGAAAATATAAGTGTTCACAAAGAAAAACGCAGCGGACTTTAGGCTTGAAGTGACACAAATATTCCTCGCAAAGCACAATTGTGAAACAAGTTGCGCACGTAATATCTGCACTGTTCAGGAGAAAACGAATATCCAAGGTTGCAATAGGTTCAGATGAACACAGTTAAATCCAAGTAAACAGATGCAATAAATATATATATAGAGAGTACACAGCAGGGAAGATAAAATGAAGAGAGATGTTTTCTGGTATAAAGATTCCAACGATGCCGAATATTACTTGCAGAGTATTCCTTGATAGATATATCCAAGGCAAAGTTCAGTAAAATAGAAAACAGCAAACTTCGCAAAAGTTGATCTGTGAATGTTCCAAAACTATGAAATATCCCACAGCGTCGCCAATATGTAGTGGGATAGTTGCAATATAAAAATCCACAAGTAATCCAGTAAAAGTTGAAGAGGTGTTTATTAGAGCATCCACCTTCTGAAGATCAGCAATGTAACTGAAACTTAGCTGATCTTCAGAATATGGAACAAGCCAGAGCATTCAAAGAAATACAAAATATGCACAAGGATGCCTTACAGAGAACATTACATAAAAGAGTGAACAAGCAGAATTCCAGGAGGAATTCTAAATCAAACATTCTAAATAAAATACAATCTATCTTAATACTACAGAATGCCTTTACAAATTCTATAGCTGCCTTTTTCTTTGTAGAAGAAGGATGGATATAGACATTTATTATCAACTGAGGGTTGTCGGCATGAAAGAATTCTAAAAGCATCATGGCTTGCAGATTAGGATGATCCACTTGTATCTCTTCTGTTTTGCCAATAATGTCTGCCACCATATAAATACCTAGGGCCCCTTGCAGGGCGTCCTAGCATTTGTTTTTACAGCCAGCTTAATAAATATTAGATATGCCAGAATATCCAGCATAGCTAGTGCCCACATTTCCTGTGGTATTACCATGTTGAATGAGTTTGTGTAGGATAGGAAATGTTGATCATCAATTTTGCTTTGAAGGCACTACACATTCCATGAGCAGATTGACAACTTTTCCCGCGGTTGCAGACCAGAGATTGTTTTTTAGGTCTCGACTACAGCATTGCTTTAGCAATGCTTGTTTGTCGAGATTATAGTAAGGCTTTCAAAAGTCTACCCAAACTGCGGATTAGGTACAGTTCATGTGAGCCAGGCGCGTGCACATCGCCAGCCACATCGCACATCATATGTCTGAGCCTCGGCATCAGACTTCAAAGAAATCTGCTCCCCCGCCCCCCCCGCGCCACGCAATGCAGAGATCTTGTTTTCTCCAGCTTAACCACTGACTCCCGTTTCGCACCCTCATTTTACCTGCTCCCTCCTCCCTCTTAATTTGCTCTTCACCCCACCTCCTTTCATCACTATGTCCTCTCTGTCACCACTTGTGTCATCTCCCTGTTCGCGCGCTCCTCTTCCTATCCACTCCACTCTTCCCCTACGTTCTGTGTCTCTTCTCTTCCGTCCCATCACTCCTTCACTCAACAATGTCTCTCCTCCGGTCCCACCTCCTTCTGCTCACCTCTCTTCCCCTTCCTCCACCTAGCTCGTGTGCCCTCCCCTCGTCACATCAGGCTTACTCTGCCCCTTATCTTTCCCTCTTTTTACTGATACTGTTGCTCCCACCCCATCCCAAATTCTCTCCACCGGCTGTTCTCCGTGAAGCCCCTACCCCAGGGTTCCGAGCCGTGATGCTCACCCCCAGTCCCTGACACTGCAGACACCGCTCTTGAATGACTTGTTCTGTTAGTTTCCTTCTCTTCAAGCAGAGTGGTGTTTGTGCATATCTTTGCCACAAGGCTGTGTGAATAAGTGGAGAACCGCGTCGGACCGTGAGATGGTGCACCCAATTGTCGCCAGCCTCTGTCAGCAGGTTGTTGTGTGACCATTACACTGCCTGACTGATAAAACTATTACGCCCTTGGTTGTAAGCGAGCATCCAAGAAGCAACGTGCTGTGCTAGACGGCACCGTGTTTAAGTAGACAACGGCGTCGTACTACTTTGGCAGAGTTCGAGACTACTTTGGCATTTTTTTATAAGCGATTTTCATAAGCGCTGCCATTTATCATAAGGGCACTTTTCACGACTTCTAAAGATGTGCCCCGCCCTCACTGACTTTTTGTGCATGCTACACTGCTCCTCCCTTGCTGTGTCACTTCTGCCAAAATACAGCGCCCCGCCCTTGGCTCTGCCATTACAGCCCCCATGCAGTGTGTGCACGTCGAAGCGAAGGCGGCTCAGCCAGTGACTCTTTTTATGCTGTGTGTCCCTTCTGCCACTTCGCATCCCTGCCCTCTCCTGCTCAGTGTGTTGTGGTTGTCGTGGTTTAGTTACCCCCACCTCCCAACCCAGTTAGCTCTGTTATTGCAGCCCCCGTTCTGTGTGTGGGCTTGGTCAGGTAGGCGTTACTGAGGAGCTTCCACTTAGGATTCCCTTGTTTGCCCAAATACTGTCCCTGGCAGCTGCAGTTTCAAGTTGAATATGTCTGTTCCTCATACTCAACAGATGCCGAGATGCGAGATGTCCATCAAGCTAATTAATGTTCTCTAATCATAACTGATTGGCACATGCAGTGGTAGTTCGGCAGACTCAAGGCAAGCAGAGATGCAATATTAATGGATGTGGTTTTCATTCAGTTAGTGTCACGGCGCGAGCAAAAAAACAGCTATAACATCCATGTACCGGGTCATTGTAGGTGACGCACAGCTGCCTGTTTATTGTCTCCGTTCCTGGGGCACGTTCGCATCAAAGAGTCAGTTAGGGTTGCATTGATACTGCCAGGACATTCTTGACACGAGGGTTGTTCTGAATGGACAGATGACGCGGTCCTCCCTTCAGTGCAGAAGTCATTTTGTGGCAATTCCCACAGCTTTATTAGTTTCCCTGATAAACTGATTCATTTTACCAGGCACAAGTGACCCCAGAGTGCCTGCCATTGGTGGTTTAGGGATCATGATGGAAGACTCGTTCAGAAGGGGTAAAGGTTCCACTCTGTTTATCAATAGTTTTGATTGCAATTACCGGACTACCAGGCATTGCCACCTCTTTCAAACTATGCATCCTTCTTACTAACCTGTGGCTGCTTGCAGATTTGGTGCAAATGCAAATTCCTCTCTATATTTTTCTCTCAATCTATTATTGCTTTTCACCTCTCTATTCTATCTTCCGTATCTTTGCTCGCATCTCTGCCTCCCTTCTCTGTACTTTTCTCTGTTCACTCTTTTTCTCCCACTCCACATTTCCTTGCTTCATTTCTCTGTCCATTTCCTCTCCTACTCTGCTCTCTCACCTTCCCTATCATTAACACATAGTCAGTCCTCTGGATATTCTCTTCAAGTCCACACCCTCGTTAGCATATGCTGTCATCTTCTCTCCTCCAAGCCCCCACCACCCCCATCGCATTTCTCCGGGCTGTTTATACATCCTGAAAACTTGTTTTAATTTCGTCCATCCATGACATGAACCTATTTACATACCACTCTATACAGTCGTAGGACTTATTTTTCCATACTATGTTACTAGCTACCAAACCGGTAGACCAACCTTTCATCCTTCTAATGCTGGTAAAAGGAGTCCTAACTCTTATGGGCAAAGGTACGCTAAGTGTTAGTGGTATAGTGCTAGTTATCGGCACGTTTCAGAAATATGTCTTTGCAGAAATAATAATATTAACCTATCTACTGATGGGGCTGTTTTAGCTTGAGAAAGTAAAAAAAAATGTTTCTACATTTTGCCTCAGAAAAACATACAGTGAAAGGAGGGTCTAAGGGATATTTTAAAGACCTGCCTAGGTTACAATCCCCCAATAACTATATTCTCAACAAAAAAAACAGGGGTCTACAAAAAGAGGGTAAAGGACCTCTAAATATGGTTAATGATACCTCACAGGATGTGTCAAAAAACCATGGGACAAAGATCGTCTACGTTTGCAATGGAGCATTAACAAGAAACACAGAACTACTGGTGATTGTAGATGGAACTCTTAGGTATACATTGGATTCCCATCAAAGTCTTGTAATGATCAATACTATCACTTGGTCATCCATCAGGGACAGTGTGTCTCTAGATCATTGAGACAAATACTGTTCCCTCAGACGGGGTTGGGTTCCGAACCACAATCACTCTGAGACCATGCGAACTATGATGTAGATGAAAACATGTGCAGTGCAAGAACAAAAAAGTAGTGGTGACTTAAAATAGGATAGAGGGCAAGGAAAGAGAAACTTTATTGAGAATTTGACCTCTTCCTAGTTAAAACCAAGAACAGAGCAGAAAGAGCAGTTTAACAAATAGCTGCATATGGGCCAACATGTTTCAGCCATTCGGGAAAGGACCCCTGGCTTTCGTCAGGGCCTCTGTTCCAAACTTTTTATGCTACTGCATGTGATAAACAAAAACAGAATTTTGGATAGAGCGGGACTCTGAATCCCTGAGCCTGGTCCAGGAGAGATGAGGTATAGCCCCCGGTCATTCTGGGTATGACACTTCAAGTAAACATGGAGTAATAGTAACGGCTTCCGGTTAACTATATCCTTTTCAATATATATATTTTTGGAGTTATTCACCGATTTTGTATTCAAATTCTGTTTTTGAATCTACATTTTGCCTAACAAAGGGGGTTTCTGTGTCCACCACAGCTGGAGTTAACATATGTGAGGAACGTAACACAGACACGCAGATTAACACATGCTTAGTAAGATACAGAAAGCACAGACACTCGCACATATAAAACCACTCATAGAAACAAGTATAGTAGACACACAAACACCATACATACCCAAGCACCAAAGATACACAGGCACACAATGGTGCGCAATATATTTATATATACAATAAACACAAGTATGCAAGAACACTTACAAGCACCTATATGGACTCACAAGCACGCATACAAGACTCAGGCACAGACAAACACACACAGAACGGCACCAAAACGCAGGTCAACACACACACATGCTACCACATTCACAGTATGGGCATATAAATATTCCCTGCGTTTCTCTTTAGCACCAGGACGCACAGCACCCAATCCAGTGCAGTGTGTATCCCTGCCCAGCTCTCTGGGTGCAGCAGGACACACTGCATTCAAGCTAGTCCAAGCCACAACAAGCATTGGCATAGCCAATACGTCTCGCATTTGGGACCTTATAAGTGTTTAGCCATGCAACGGTTGATGTTGCACCAAGGATATTGTGCTGCATAACTAAATACTTATAAGGTCCCAAAAGCAAGACCTATTGGCTATGCCAATGCAGAACCGGTTTCTAAACTCAAACAATCCTTGACAACAACTGACGGAGCAACCGGCAGGTCTGTTGTGTAAACACAACTATTGCTGCGTGAAGGGGCCAGTCCCCTCTGAACATTGGGCACCACCACATCCACCACCACCGCATCCACCACCACTGCATCCACCACATCCACCACCACCACCACCTCCACCACCACCACGTCCACAATCACCACCTCCACCACATCCACATCCACCACATCCACATCCACCACATCCACCACCACTATATCAACCAGCACTACGTCCACCACCACTACGTTCACCACCACTACGTCCACCACCACCACGTCCACCACCACCACGTCCACCACCACCACGTCCACAACCACCACACCCACCTCCACCACCACCACGTCCACCACCACCACCATGTCCACCACCACCACATCCATCACCACCATGTCCACAACCACCACGTCCACCACCACCACACCCACCACCACCACCACATCCACCACCACCACATCCATCACGACTGCATCTACCACACTACGTCCACCACCACCATGTCCACCACGTCCACCACTACCATGTCGACCACCACCACGTCCTCCACCACCATGTCCAAAACCACCACGTCCACTACCACCATGTCCTCCACCACCATGTCCTCCACCACCATGTCCTCCACCACCATGTCCACAACCACCACATCCACCACCAAGTCCACCACCACCATGTCCACCACCACGAGGCCACTACTACGTCCTCCACCACGTCTACCTCCACCACCACCACATCCACTACCACCACCAACACCACCACATCCACCACCACCACACCCACCTCTACCACCACCACCATGTCCACTACCACGTCCACCACGTCCACAATCACCACCTCCACCAACACCACATCCACCACCACTACATCCACCACCACCATGTCCACCACCACCAAGTCCACCACCCACCACCACCACATCCACCACCACATCGTCCACGATCACCACCACCACCACATCCACCACCATGTCCACCACCACCTTGTCCACCACAACTACGTCCACCACCACTACGTCCACCACCACACCCACCTCCACCACGTCTACCACCACACCGTCCACCATCACTACCACCACCACATCCAGCACCATGTCCACCACCACCACGTCCATCACCACCACGTCCATCACCACCACGTCCATCACCATCACCACCACCACCATGTCCACCACCACGTCCACCACCACCTCCACGTCCACCACATTCACCACCACCACATTCACCACCACCATGTCCACCACCACCATGTCCACCACATCCACCACCACCATGTCCACCGCCACCACCACGGCCACCACAAGGCCACCTCACTCTATCTATCTGTCGCCCCTCACTCTATCTATCTGTCGCCCTCACTCTCTATCTATCTGTCGCCCTCACTCTGTCAGTCGCCCTCACTCTATCTATCTGTCGCCCTCACTCTATCTGTCGCCCTCACTCTATCTGTTGCCCTCACTCTATCTATCGCCCTCACTCTATTTATCTATCGATCTATATATCTATCCATCGCCCTCCTCTATATATCTATCTATCACCCTCACTCTCTCTATCCTTCTATTGCCCTCACTCTATTTATCTATCTATCTATCTATCTATCGCCCCTCACTCTATCTATCTATCGCCCTCACTCTATCTATCTATCTAGCTATCTATCTATCTATCTATCGCCCTCACTCTATCAATCTATCTCCTTCACTCTATCTATCTATCGGCCTCACTCTATCTATGGCCCTCACTCTATCTATTGCCCTCACTCTATCTATTGCCCTCACTCTATCTATGGCCCTCACTCTATCTATGGCCCTCACTCTATCTATGGCCCTCACTCTATCTATGGCCCTCACTCTATCTATGGCCCTCACTCTATCTATGGCCCTCACTCTATCTATGGCCCTCACTCTATCTATGGCCCTCACTCCATCTATGGCCCTCACTCTATCTATGGCCCTCACTCTATCTATCTATTGCCCTCACTCTATGTATTGCCCTCACTCTATCTATCTCCCTCACTCTATCTATCTATCGCCCCTCACTCTATCTATCGCCCTCTATCTATCACCCTCACTCTATCTATCGCCTTCACTCTAACTATCGCCCTCACTCTTTCTATCGCCCTCACTCTTTCTATCGCCCTTACTCTATCTATCGCCCTCACTCTATCTATCGCCCTCACTATATCTATCTATCGCCCTCACTCTATCAATCTATATCCTTCACTCTATCTATCTATCGCCCTCACTCTATCTATCGCCCTCACTCTATCTGTCTATCGCCCTCACTCTATCTATCTATCGCCCTCACTCTATCTATCGCCCTCACTCTATCGCCCTTACTCCATCTATCTATCGCCCTCACTCTATCTATCGCCCTCACTCTATCTATCGCCCTCACTCTATCTATCGCCCTCACTCTATCTATCTATCGCCCTCACTCTATCTATTGCCCTCACTCTATCTATCGCCCTCCCTCTATCTATCGCCCTCCCTCTATCTATCGTCCTCCCTCTATCTTTCTATGGCACTCACTCTATCGCATTACCACAGCATCACTCAGCATTACCACAGCATCACTCAGCACCACCACAGCATCACTCAGAGGCACCACAACATCACTATGTGCTACCACAGCATCACTGAACGCCACAGCATCACTCGTCGCCACCACAACATCACTCAGCGCCACCACAGCATCACTCAGCGCCACCACAGCATCAATCTGTGCAACCATTAAACAACAACTGGTTCAAATATGTTCTCTCAATGTTTCAAGCTTTACTACAAATGTCACAAAAAGATGTTAATATTTCACTACTGTGGATTTTTGTCACAATAAAATACACTGAACATAATCTTCACAAACGTTATTCACAAAAGTGTAAGCTATTGCCTTTATAAATTAAAATAGCTTTTATTTAAGTATTAATTATTTAAAAAAAATTAAAGCCATTGTTATTTGTAACATCAATACATCTAAGTCACGTAAAATACAACACATATTGCATTACAAATGCTATAGGTGTCACTTTTGCGAAAGTTAAAACTATTGGCATTGTAAATGACAAAGCTATTAATTTCGCTATTTTCAAAACCAACACATAAATACAAAATTTGTCATTTACAATACCAATAGCTCAAACTTTCCAAATGCGAGACCTATATTCCTTCAAGGAGACCCACAGGCAAGGAGTCGGGAGGGGACCTCGAGCAGTTTCACAAAGCAGCAGCCCACGGAGCACTCTGTGCGAGGAGGCCAGAGTTCCTTGTAGGAAATGGTACCAGAAGTCGGGGCTACTTGGAGCTCAGTTCACTTGTTCTGTTAACACCAACAAGCATATGCACTTGCAAACGAACGCAGTGCACAGGGGTATGGGTATTGCAGCCCCCACAAGGAATTCTACCTCAAACTTGGTGAGAAGGTATTTTGGAGCTCGAGGGACACTGGAAACCCAACTCCTGTGTTGCTGAAGCCTTTGGAGTCCGGAGGAGTTCAGGAGCAGCAGACCAGTCAGTCGTCATGTTGTGCCTGAGGTTGCAGGGGAGTAACCTCTTCACTCCAAGGGAGATATCTTCAGTTGTCCTTGATGCTGCACAGGTCCTACACGGAGCCTGTATCGTGCACTGGCACAGACGATGCTTTGGACGGAGAGGAAGACGAAGTAGGGCCCAAACAAAGTTCAGAGTTTCCAGACGGTCGAAGGTCAGTGGTTTCTTAATAAGAATCTTGTCCACATTGAATCTAGGATCCTACAGCCAGGAAAGCCCTTTTGTACCCACAGGAGAGGGTTGGACAGATTCAGGGGAGGGGAAGGGAGGCTATTCCCATGTCCTTTGTCCAGTTTTGCACCAGAGCAGGAGCCAACAGCTCCCAGGACTGTTTTGAACTAGACTATGCACAGGGATACCAAATGTGCCCCTCATGCAGGCTTTCGGTCTCTGGCAAGCGCACCCACCCAGGCCTAAAACACAAAATCCTGTCTGGGAGGTGGCCACACCTTTCTGTGACAGGATACCCATTGTTCTGCCTTCCCCTGCTCGAGCTTGGCTCAGCAGCAGGAGGGCAGAAATTTGTCTCTGGTCGTCAGCAACCCTTTTGGGCTGCCTGGGATTAGAAGGCTGCTACCGGGAACACTAGGGACCTCACAAAGCTCGTTTCTAAGGGGTGGAATCATACCTCCCGCACCGGTTACAGGTGTGGGGTTATGATTCCACAATGTTTGACACCAAACACAATAGAGTTACTTTCAGCCGTTTTAGAGTTGGTCATCACACGGTCGCATATTGCAACTCTATGTGTCATAAATGGCTGCAGTACTAACAACCCAGGAGAATGGTCTCCGTAGGCTGCAGGGGTGTCCTGCTCATGTAGTGGCACCCCCTCACTTAGAACCAAGCACCCTGCCTTCAGGATTGGCAAGAACTGCTATATGGGTGACTTATAGGTTTTAAGTGTAGTGACCCTATAGTAAACCTATATCTAAAGTAAGTGGTGCATGCAGCATTTTACACAGGCTGCAATGGCAGGCCTGCGGTTCAATTTTGCATGACCTCTCATGGGTGGCATAATACATGCTTCAGCCCATGGAAGGCCTCTGGTGTACCTATGCCCAGGGTACATGGGTACCATATACTAGGGACTGGCAAGGGTACCCCAATCTGAAGTATACCTAAGTACATGACATAACAGTTTACGGAGAAAGCAGATAGACTGGAGTCCTGAATAGCAGGACTCCAGTCAAACTAGTCAAAAACAATATCACATAAAGCAAAGTGGGGGTAACAATAAGAAGCAGATCCTACTTTCCTACAATGGCGGAAGACAGACAGATGAACCAACCGGTCAGCCTCATGAGAATCGGGCCGCAGTCAAGGCCTCAACAAAATCAGCGACTGCAGCGGGGACGAAGAGTAAAGCTCCCCCCAGCTTGGCTTTTAGCGTGGAACAGGGGAGACGACCTGACCGCTGAGGTGGTCCTGGGCAGGTCCGAACGGAGGATTGTCAAGCAGTGGTTCATGAGGAAGTGTGCAGCACTCAGGTAGGCCAAAAGATCCGCTAATAGGAAAGAGGAACAGGCCGGTGCAGCCAGGCACCAGGTTACTATCCGGGCCCAAGTAGTGGTGCCTCTACCCTGCCCCCACCCTCCTACAGTACAGTGAAAGCAGTGAGGATGCAGGCCTACCAGGAGGAAGTATAAAATCCCTTGGAACCCGGTGGGCCCGAGCCTTGGACGTCGGCCCTGTGGTTGGGAGTGAAGAGGAGCGGCAGTGATAAGAGACCCAGGCTCCCCTCGAGAGAAGGCCAGCTGGGGGGCCCTGGAGGAGGCTATTGGTGTAGATGATTATGCTGGGCCAGACACATGAAGTGAAGCCCAGGTGAGGGTCACGGAGAGCCCCAGCGTTGACATCTTTCTAGATTACTTTATTTTAAATACGCTGCAGCCAAAGAGATTTTCCAAATTCTTTTCAATTGAGGGAGCATATCGAGCCCCAATGCCCCCGCCAAAACCAGGGGCTCCCCCACGGGCAATAATCACAAAGATCTTCAACTATCGTGATCGTGATGCTATCCTCCAAGCAGCCAGAGCAAAGGGAGACATACACTTCGAGAACACAGTGATTAATTTTTTTCCCCCCAACTTTACGCTGCATGTGCAATAACAGCGGAGAAGTTTCTAGCCAGTGAGCAATATACCCGGAGGGCAGGAAATTAAATACATGATGCTCTTTCCAGCAAAGCTCCTAATAATTGCAGACGGCAAGATATGGCACTTTTCCTCCCTTAAGGAGGCGTGGGACTGGCTAGAGGGGGGCACACATCCAACTAAGGCAGAGACAATGGGCCAAGGCCCATACGAGGAGAGCCAGTGCAAGATGGGAAGTTCGGAGGACAGTCAGAGGAACAAGAGGCAGAGAAGATTCCTCGGACACAACAAGGTGCAGTTGAGGGTGACACAAACTGACTGCTTAGGCGATCCGGCAGGTAAGAGTGACCGGGACATGGTGCCGGAACTGCAGTGGCACTGAAACTGTATGCAGAACCAGCTGCTAGGCTGGTAACTAGTCATTTGTTTAATGAAGGGTGCTTCAAAAAGGTAGTTTCAGCTGGGATTTGAGAAGAGTAATTAGCACTTTGTGCACAGAAAGCCAGACAAAGGTGAGGTCAACATGGGCCCGGACGGGGCGGAGGGGGAGAAGGACCCTGTAGCATGGCGCCTCCTGAAGCTTGTGAACTCTGTAAAAATTTGGTCCTGGAATGTCAATGGCCTTAATGGCAAGATAAAGCGGACAATGGTGATGCAATTTATTAAGTCAAGCCCCAGACATTATTCTACTACAGGAAACACATCGCCTAGGTAATCATTGTAAGGCGTTTAACAGATATGATTACACACTATTGGCAGAAATAAGCTCCAGGGTTCCAGGGAAGTGGAAATGCTGTGTAAGGCAACGCCCCTTCCCTTTATCCTGAGGAAGACATGGACGGACCCATTAGGGAGGTTCGTGACCAGTGGGAGAGAAGGACACTTAACTTCTGTTCAGTATATGTCCCACAGGGCCTTCAGTCTTCTACAATTGGCATGACGGGTCCTCGGCTACTAGAATTCCTGGAGGGCCGACTTATTATGGAGAAAGACATGAACAATATTGTCTCAGTAGAGTTGGATGTCTTGAAGGGTAGCAGCATCGGAAACAAGCATTTGCAATGCAATAGGTCTCACATTTGCTAAATTTTAAGCTATTGGCATTGTAAATGACAATGCCTTTTAGTTTACATATTTTCAAAACTAACAGATAGATAAAAGGTTTGTCATTTACAATGCCAGTAGCTCAAAGTCTCGCAAAAGCGTGACCTATTGCATTGCAAATGCTTGTTTAGCTTTCACGGCACAGCGTTGTTTAAATACACGGTGGTGTTAATATATATATTACTGATATAGCGATGTGAAATAGCAGATATGAAGTATGTTGCCATTTTAGAAAATAAACACAGCATGTGAAAGAGTGTGTGAGAAGAGATGGAGAGTGAAGGACATGGAAGGAAATTGAGAATTGTTGAGAGAACAAAACAAGATACCAAGAGAGCGTCTACATATGAGAGAGAGAGAGAGAGAGAGAGAGAGAGAGAGAGAGAGAGAGAGAGAGAGAGAGAGAGAGAGAGAGAGAGAGAGAGAGAGAGAGAGAGAGAGAGAGAGAGAGAGAGAGAGAGAGAGAGAGAGAGAGAGAGAGAGAGAGACAGAGAGAGACAGACAGACAGAGGGGAAGGTGGAGCAGGCACGGCACGGCACATGCTTGGGTGCTTGTGAAATTGCAATCGACATGATGTCCGAGACATGCCATGTTATTCCAGTTTGGACCCAGCATACACAAATTAGTCTTGATCCTGCTCCCCAAGGGAACAGTCCAGCCCGAACTGTTTGTGGTGACTTGGCAAAATGCCAGTTCAACCCCATATCAAGAGGAGTTGCAGTGGGGGTGAAGGGAAGTACCATTTTAGTTGGGCAAGCAGCAGTTGATGCTTGTTTAGCAGAAGACAAATATTAGCAAAACATTAAAACAATAACCAAGATAACGCATTGCAAGCTGCCATGCGGGTACAATGGCAGGCCCGGACTGGTGAGTCCGGGCACCGGGCAATCCCCCGGTCGGCTGGAGGGTTTTGGGGGGCGGTTTCCGAAAAGGGGGCCGGTTTTGTGTCTGGGGGCCGATTTTGCCCCCGGCAGCGTGCGTCACTCAGTCACTTTGTTCAGCACGCACTCGCAGTTGCACTCGTACATCAATCATGTCAGTCTGACTCTATGCATGCAGGCAGGCCTGCACGAACACTCCCCCCCCCAAGCAAGCGCTGCAAGCCTGATTGTATGTGCAGGCAGTGTGAAAGTTGCAACCTGGTCCGTAACCGTTACCTAACAGTAACATCATAAACAAATGGAGGAGGAGGGGGGAGGTGCCTGTGCGCAGAATTATGCCTGCCCCCTCCTCTGCCGCATCTGCGCGCGGCACGCCTCTCTAGGGTGCGGCACTGCGGCTGGTGTAAGTCTCCTCCTTCCCGCATGCGCATTGGCAATTTACTGCGCGTGACTGACGACGAGGGGAGAGGAGCAGTGTCGGTGCGCACAAGGAGTCGGAGTCCCGCCAGGCCCATAAATTAATTTTATTCTAGTGGCCTAGCCCGACCCCCCTGTGTCTGCCACAGTGCCTGTGCCACCGTCCGCAGGCCGCCTGACCGTCCGTGACCGACACTTCACTGACCGACCCCACCAACAGCAGTCAGCAGACACTGGACAGCAGGCCGCCGCCTGAGTGAGGTGAGTACCGTGAGTGAGTCATTTTTAATTTCTGCCCGGCCCCCCAAGAAAGTAAAGAGCACTGCTTGCTTCTCCAGCGCTACGTGACCAGGCCCTGGTCTGGTGGCAGACAGTGGACGTGACCAGGTGACTTGTACCTGAGGCTGATTAAGTTATAAACTCTCGGCTCAGTTCAGGCCTGTCTCGGCCCGAGACTGAGGTTATAACTTATCAGGTACATAGTCTCGTCGTCGCCGTCGGTCAGAAGGCTTGCCCTCCACGGGGAGCCTTACCACCCCTACAACCAGCACCGCTCATTGGGTATCTATTACTGATGCTTGCTAGTTCTAATGCACAGTGTGGGGCATTTGATCCTGAAAATAGTTCTGATACATAGTGAGTATCTCTTTCTGGTACCAGCTCTAAAGCACATTGCAGAGTATTTGATGCTGGTACTAGTTGTAATGCAGAGAGCAGGTATACTATGCTGTTGCTAGTTCTATCGAGCGTTGCAGGATATTTGATGCTGATTGTAGCGCAATGCACAGTAGTTCTAATGCGCAGCTCAGGGTGTCTTTTGCTAATATTAGCTCTGGTCTGCAGTGTGGGGTTGCTTGCTGATGATAGACATAATAGATGTTCTAATACAGTATAGAGTTACTAATTGCGACCTACAAGTATGTAGACGGAAGAACGTTCCCTAGCTCTATATCGCCAACATAACCTAGGTAAGTGTATTTCGTATTGTAACGGTTTTTACTAACTATACAATAAAATAATTTACAGTGCTCCGGAGTCAGCCGCCCTGGCCGCTGACTTCACAGTCGCATCCCTTGGTAGTGGTACCAAGCTTGTAATAAGCATCCCGTAAATATCTTTGGATATGTGTTCATCTAAGTAATGAAACTGGACACTGCACGTAGTTAGTGGCGCACAAAGACGTGCTATATCAGACCTTGGTGCTTGCAAAAATAGAAGGAGCATCAGAAAAAGAGTAACCAGTAACTGCAACCCCTTCTGCAATGCCATAGTGCCCCACGGATTGGCGCATATGCCGGTTGTACCCCCGGGGCACGATGCATAATACTGCCCCCGGGGCCCTATGCATAATACTGCCCCTGGTGTAAAGTACAACCAGTACTTGGGTCAGTGCTATTTAAAGTGTGGTCTGAAGTGACGCCAACATCGACGTATAAGCCACAGAACCAGCTGTCCCCAGATCTTTGTAACGACCCACAGGCGTTACTCTTCTGGACACACTATTGGCTTTGCAGGGATTAAAACTCATGGCCTTTCAGAGGAGGTCCCGCAATAATATATAAGTAAATAGACAACCTACATAAGTTCAAGTCAAAATATGTTTGTATAAGGTTGAGACAATTGTGGATTTCAAAGTTTTTCACGCAACTTTGAGCAAATGTTCAGGTCTTTTGTGGTATTTCATATGACTAAAAATTCAGTTGTGTTTAAATCTTGGAGGTAATCGTGTGATCACGCATTTGTTTGTACTTTGAGGAGCAAAGGAAAGTGAGGCTGACAAACGTAATGTCAAAAAAGCTGTCTCTTCCTTTGGATCTGCTGCAGTTTATAACAAGTTTTGAAATGCTGACTCAGAGGTGTCCAAGTTTGGTCCAGGAAGGCTGGATCCTTGGCTGGTGTTGGAATGAGCACAGACTGTGTAATGTGTTCCATTTCACTTTCAGACTCTGTGGGTGTGCATTTATCTCATGTCCATAACCTTAAAACGTCTGTATGACTATGTACCTTTTGGTTTAAGTGTTGCCTGCTGTCAATATTGAGACGGACAGGTAGCACAGTCGTGCTCTGTCTGGAATGCATGTTGCCCCATAGGTGGCTGAAGCGGAGCCAGTCGGGGGTGTAGAGATGAAAGGTAGAAGAAAAGACAAATGCGGACAGAAAAGGGAACTGTGTGATATCTCTCTCTCTCTCTCTCTCTCTCTCTCTCTCTCTCTCTCTCTCTCTCTCTCTCTCTCTCTCTCTCTCTCTCTCTCTCTCACCCCTCTCTCTCTCTTTCCATCCCTCTCCCCATCTTTCTCATTCCCCGCCGTCCTCTCTCTCACTCTCTTCCTCTTTCTCCCTCTACTTCTCCCTTTCTCTTCTTCTGTCTCCCTCTCTCTCTCCCCCTAACTTCTCCCCTCTCTCTCCTCCCCACATAAACATAGCCAGACCTATTCCTGCAGTTAGTGTTGTTCGTGCTCCCAGCGTTTCTATACAATATATTTTGTCAATGAATGTATTATGCAGATGTCTTCATTTGTTTTTCATGAGTGTTCAGACCTCTTGGCGGATCCGCCTAGGGGTTGGGGTAGAGGGGGCAGGGACTGGAGCCTCATCACTATTCAGAAAATGTGTACCCTGAACAACTGATCTTGCACAAACTGCTTAAATTCAGAGGAATAATTGTAATCATTATTAAGAGTTACACTGCATGGGTGAGATGTTTCAATAGTTTCTGGCCTCTGTGCCCTAGGTGCTACTGCTAGTTATCAGATGCTTATGTGTGACATTTCCAGAGTCTCTACCCTCAGTGCCTAGGGGTTTATGAGTGACATTTCCCCAGTTTCTGACCTCGGTGGCCTGTGTGACATGACATCTCAGTGCTTAATGTGTGACAACGTGAGTGGCAATTAATTGAAAGTATAATAAAGATTATCAGAATGTAGTTTTTATGCTGTAAAGTTATGACGTTGAAACAGTGTTAAAAAAATGCCTAAAACACATAGCACTTTGTTGAAAAGACAAGAGTGGCCTGATTCGCCCGAAGGGTGTTGTGATCATCAAGGGCACTACAGTGATGAATCATCACTGTAGTGCCCCTTAAAGAGTCCTGGGCAGCATTGTATGCAATGTCACTCTCTTCTACACCTACCCAGGGAGTCTGTTGGTTTCACACCATGCCTCAGTCTGACTCTGTTCAATGACGCAGTTTCTCCTTCTGTTGCGATTTTAGCTTCTATAGAGTTTCTCGGAGTATGTCCTGGGAAACACTCTCTTCAAGAGATAAATTCACTCAACATTGTGCAGTATACTCTTGAAACATGTTCCCGCACTATAGTATGCTATCTTTTAAAGTGCACTGGAGAGAAGCCTCTTACTCTGTCTTGGACACCACCACTCCCATCCTTTACCACATTATAGCTGCCTGAATCTGTAGGATTCCCTGTTAGGAAATGAAATTGTGCAAAGCAAGCTCTACGCACACGACGTGACACAATACTTTCTGTGTACATATAACCAAGCCCCATGCATTAGGTGTGGGATGTCTTGTTTCAAATTTATCAGTTTGCATCCACCTTGAAACCCCTCTTGAAACCCCTCTTGTCTATCATTTTTAGATTTTCAATATGGATATGAAAGGTGCTGGGAAGAGAAAATCACACAAGAAAGGAGGAGCTGAGAAAGAACGTGAAAAGAAGAAAAGAATGCAAGAGAAAGAAGCAAGCCAATACCAAAAAGTGACTGATATGTTTACTCCCAAAAAAGATTTCATTTCTTTCGAAGGCGGCAGCACGTCTACCAGCCTCAGGATTGAAGGTGCTGAACAAACTGCTGAAGACCAAATAATTGAAATAAGCAGTGAAGGCACTGTAACTCAGGCCACTTCCACGCATATAGAAGGTTACATTGAAGTAGAAAGTGATGTAGATTCCAAAGAGAAGTGTGAAGAGGACCCTGTAGTTGAGAAATCGGCATGTGCTGATGTGACTTTAACTCATGCAGCTCTTGGAAAGAGGAAAGTGCACCAGAAAGGAGGAGCTGAGAAAGAACGTGAAAAGAAGAAAAACATGCAAGAGGAAGAAGCAAGCCACTACAAAAAAGTGACTGATATGTTTGCTCCCAAACAAGATTTCATTTCTTTCGAAGGCGGCAGCACGTCTACCAGCCTCAGTACTGAAGGTGCTGAACAAACTGCTGAAGGCCAAAGAATTGAAATAAGCAGTGAAGGCACTGTAACACAGGCCGCTTCCAAGCATATAGAAGATTACATTGACTTAGAAATTGATGTAGATTCCGAAGAGAAGTATGAAGAGGACCCTGTAGTTGAGAAATCAGCATGTGCTGATGTGACTTTAACTCATGCAGCTCTTGGAAAGAGGAAAGGCCACCAGAAAGGAGGAGCTGAGAAAGAACGTGAAAAGAAGAAAAAAATGCAAGAGGAAGAAGCAAGCCGCTACAAAAAAAATACTGATATTTTTACTACCAAAAAAGATTTGATTTCTTTAGAAGGTGACAGCACGTCTACCAGCTTCAGAAGTGAAGCTGTTGAACAAACTGCTGAAGGCCAAAGGACTGAAATGAGTAGTGATTCCACAGTAAAGGAGGCAGCTCCCAAGTGTTTAGAAGGTGACATTGAAATAGAAAGTGGGGAAGATTCCAAAGAAAAGTGTCAAAAAGACTCCATCGTTGAGAAATCAGCATATGCTGATGTGACTTTAATTGATACAGCGGAGGAGGACCAATGGTTTTTGAGACCAACGTCTGAAAATTTGAATGCGTTTGTTAAGTTTCATCCCTGTCAACCTGATGGTCTATGTTGGAATGCTAAAAGATTATATCAGCAAAAAAATGGGAAACCAAGGCAGTGGTTGACTTATTCACGCAAAGCCAAAACCTTTTTCTGTGTGGTATGTCTAGCTTTTAGCAAAAAGACAGATAGAAGTGCTTTCATTGATGGCTGTTCGGATGAAAGGCATATGTATCAAAGAATCGATGAGCACGAAGACAACATCCTTCATCACAGTACTTCGGAAACCTTCATGATGCGAACCAAAAACATAGATATATGTAGTCATCTTTTTAAAAAACACACAACTGCAAAACAAGAGGAAGTCAAGCGAAAACGTGCCATTTTGGAAAGAGTAGTGGAAACAATAAAACTGATTGGCAAAAGAGGCCTGAGCTATCGAGCAACTACAGAAGCTAGCTACACCTTAGAAGATGAAACATTGGATCATGGGAATTTTTGGGAACTTCTTCAGTATCTCAAAAAATTTGATCCATTATTGAAAAGCCATCTTGAGGATGTCATTAAAAAGAGTAAAAAACATCATGAGGTTGCAAAGAGTGGTAAAGGACGTGGCAGTTTGGTTACCCTGATTTCAAAAACAACTGTAAACTCTCTGATAGATATTATTTCCTCATTAATAAAATAGGGTATTGCTGAAGAAATAAGGGAAGCAGAAATGTTCTCAATACAGCTGGATACAACACAGGACATAAATGTTGTAGACCAGTGCTCTATTATAGTCCGATATGTCACCGATGTTGTCCACGAACGTCTTGTGGCTGTTGTTCATTGCACAACGACAACTGGAAAGGCATTGTGTCAGCTAGTTTGCACTGTACTTGAATCCATGAACATTAGCGTTGCAAATTGTGTTGGTAACTCAACAGATGGAGCCTCCAATATGCAAGGACAGTATAATGGGTTCACAGCATGGCTGAGTAAAGAAGCACCTGGTCAGATTCATGTCTGGTGCTACGCGCTTGTACTTAACCTTGTTATAACTGATGTCACTAAAACCTCAGTATCTGCAATTTCACTGTTTGGGCTGTTAAATTCTTGTGCCGTATTTCTCAGAGATTCATACCTTCGAATGAATGTGTGGCGAGACAAAAGTATTGAAGCACGGTTTCGCTCCATCTCTATAATTGGAGAAACAAGATGGTGGGCAAAAGATGTAGCACTCAAAAAAATCTTTGGTCTATACAATGACCCAAGCAAATCTGTGTATATTGAGATTCTTCAAACTATGGAAGAGATATCCACATTAGATAACTTCAATGATGAGATCAGAT
This sequence comes from Lissotriton helveticus, assembly GCF_964261635.1. NCBI lineage: Eukaryota > Metazoa > Chordata > Amphibia > Caudata > Salamandridae > Lissotriton > Lissotriton helveticus. Next base: position 1,326,819,239 of record NC_136067.1, on the reverse strand, counting down.
ACAAAGCCATTTCATTTCTAAAGTCACTAGTTACATTTGATACCATTTTGACTGCACAGATGTATCTATTTATTTTTCATAACACCACTCCTTTATCGCTGTACTTGCAAACACAAGGTCTGGACGTACTGCAGGCATATCGAATGGTGACTAAAACCATTGACTCCCTACAGCAACATGATCGGGATTTCAGCAGCATAATGGATGCTACAAATACATTCATCAATTGGGCAAAAGAAAAATTGGTTCAGTGTGACAGCGAAATTTTGATTCAAGTTGACTTCCCAGAGGTTCGGGTACGCAGGAAGAAGGTGATGCCCGGTGAAACTGCGACTGATGAACCCATCAGGTCAGCTACCGATAAATACAGGATAGAAGTTTATAATGCTGCAATGGACAAAGTAGTTACCAGCCTTCAAAGTCGATTCACAACTCATGGCCAGTTTTTTGCAGATTTGGCATGCCTGGACCCCAGAAACTTTAGAGACATCCTCCAGAACTTTCCACAAAATGCTCTTCAACGACTAAGTGGCTTGTTAACTAGATTTGATCCAGAAGCATCTGTTGAAAAACTGCAGCATGAGTTGCTTGATTTTGCATCTAAGTGGAGCAGACTAAAACTCAGTCTTGAAGAAGAGTACAGTATCATCCAAGAAGTTGAAGATGAGCAAGACTTAGACACACATTATCTCAACTTTGATGATGAGATAGTACAGTCCGAAAATGTTGGGCAAAAAAAGTATAAGTGTAAGACTTGCAGGGACTGTATTGCTTGCTGCTATAGTTTATTATTGCGTTATAACCTGTACAGTAAAGCCTACACTTCTCTTTTTAATGCCTATAAGTTGGCATTGACTCTTTCCTCCTCTCAGGTGGCTTGTGAAAGATCTTTGTCTAAGCTCAAGTACATCTTGAATAGGCTGCGTAATCTCTCTCTCAGTCACGTTTGGAAGCCTTTATGCTTATGTCCGTGGAAAAAGATGCTTTAATGCGAATAAGCAATGAGAAAATCATTGATCTTTTTGCCTCCAAAAGCAAATTGATGCAAGGGATGTTAACACTTTAAAATGTGAGCTCAAGTTACCACATTTCTAAGCTGAGTACTTCTAATAAAATATTTTCTTTGATGGTTGCACTCTTGACATGAAAAGCATTTGACTTTTACACGTTACCGTCAACATTTTGAGGGCCATTTATAAATATCAAACAATGCAGTGCAATAACCAGAGTTGACCTCCTTGCGTTGGCTCTCTTTGAGCCTGCTTTACACCACGCACACACCTTTGTACCATAGTGAATGCCTGTGAGCATTATGTCTACTGTCTAGCATATGCTTGGCACTGAAACAACAAGTAATATCCACCCAATACAAAATCCTATGCTTAGGAACACTTTAAAATGTTTACTGAACTGTATTTATGCAGTACTTTACAGCATACATGCATTCTTGGAAAACCTCAAGAAGGTGTCAGCTTTTGTTTTAAATCCAGGTCTACCTTTGTTAGTAGGTAGGACTTTACATCAAAACCCATGGGTGGTTGCTTGGGGACTTGCTCCGACATCTCATCTGCGAAACACCCTCTTGACACAAATGAATGCAAAGTGCAATTGAATATAACATTTGTTTGAGAAGAAGTATGTTGTTATGTTTTATAGTATATAAAATCATATTAAGGATTTGCTACTACAGGCAGGTCATGTTAGCTGTTTACAATGTCAATATACCTATGCACTGGTTGTGCACTGTTTCACTTTACATCCTTTATTTAAGCACTGTTTACAAAACTCAGGATATAAAAATCATTTAATGTTTGCACATTGTCTTGTACACTTTTTACTCTGAACCTTTGCACACTTGTTTGAAGTTCAGTGTGTTTTTAAATGTCTTTATGCTATTTTATATGACGAATAAATTGGTTATATTTAAATTCATGTTTCATGCTTGACATTTCATTTTTTAGTGTTCACTGTAGCAATGTCTGTGATTTATGATTGGGTATCCTGGTGGTCTAGAAGGTAATCATTTACTATGCTTTAAAAGTTAATACAATCTAATATGTCATGAAAAATGTGTTGAACAATGCTTTGTTTTGGCCTTTCTGTCTCCCAAATTTTCTTGGGGGGTAGAAGTTAAACCCCCCAAACTCCCCCTAGTCATTGCTCACAGCTCTTGCTCCCTACACACCATGTGGGGGTTGGTCTCACTTTTACTTTGTTCTCTCTGATTCACTACTTGTGTCTATTTTTGGTGCTCTCTGAAAGAATGCCTATGAATACATATGACTGGGTGGGTAACCTGATGTTCTTTAAGGTCATCATCTACTGTTTACTGTGCTTTGAAAGTTGATACAATTTGAATATGTATTGAAAAATATGCTGTAAAATTCACCATTTTGGTCTGTCGTTTTTCAAAATTTTCTTGGGGGGAGAACCCCGCCAAACCCCCCTAGTGGCCGTCGGGCTCGCTCGTTGCGCTCGCTCGCTACGCGCTGGACGGGGGCTGGTCTGCTACGCCCCGGACGGGGGCTGGTTTTGCAAAATTTGCCAAGGCTGCTTTCAGTTCCCAGTTAAATTGCCTTAATAAAGAAATGTTCATTGCATTTTTCTGAACACGCAGAAGTGTTCTGTAGTTTTACTTTTGGAATGGCAATGCATTCCAAAGATATACCGAAAAGAAACTACGTCACATTTGTGAGTTTGGAAGCAGGGTTTGTAAGTAGGACAAAGAAGGCGGAAGTGACAGACAGAAACAGGAATGCAATGTGAAAGGTAGCTTGTTAAGGGAGCAAAACATTTGCTAGGTAAGGTTTAGAACACATTCTGTGGTTCCACTTAACAGAAGGAAGGTGTGACACAAAAGACATAATGTTAGCTCATTTGCCAACTGGCATATGCTTTGACGTGCAGTGGAGAAACTAGGTCAATTCCTTAGGAAGAAGACAGCAAAATGGTGTTTAATTGTATGGTCAGTAATGAGTAGATGCAGCTCTTTGTAAGTGGGGAAAAGTCAATATTGTTTCGAGATCAGTAATCATCTGTAGGGAATAATAACAGAACGCTAGAGGTAAAGAGACAAAAAACAGAGAAAGATATATAAAGATAAGCAGGGGTGGAACAGAAATGGAGAGCTATACATGAAAATGGAGTAAGTTGTAGACTGATAAAGAAAATACATATGAGGTTGTAGAGCTGTAGTGAGACAGGAAAACAACAAAGCCACCCCCACAACCATGCCCCCCACCCCCACAGCTGGTTTGGGAGGGAATTGAAAACGTATTGCTTTTGGTCCTAGAATGATTCTTAATTAATTGCAGTAGTTTGTTTTCGTTATATATTTTAACCGTGAATCTGTGTGTTTCACGTACCTTTTAAATATATGTAAAATTCACTGTATTATGTGTTTTGACTGTGTTGTAAAGCGCTTCCTCTGGCATATTTTAGAAAAGGATTGTAGGAAGGTGGAATATGACTACATGGTTGTCCCCACTTTTTTCCTGGTGTTTTGATGGTTTTTGACTTAGTGTGGCTGGGATCCTGCTATTCAGGGCCCCAGCCTATCTGCTTTCTCTCTAAATTGATAGCATGTACTTTAGGTACACTCCAGATTGTTTACTGGGTTACCCTTGTGAGTCCCTAGTATATGGTACCTTACATACCAAGGGCATAGGTAACCCAGAGGCCTATCCGGGGCTGAAGCATGTATTATGCCACCCCTGGTAAGCCTTCCAAAATGGCACCACAGGTCTGCTACTGCAGCCTGGGTAAGGTGGTGCTTGCACCCCTTACTGAGATACAGGCTTCCTATATCTACCTTTAAATAAAGACACATATAAACCTATAAGTCACTCCTATGGCAGGCCTTGACAATCCTGAAGGCAGAGTGTTTGGTTTTGTGTGAGAAGGTGCCCAAGCATGAACTGAGCCCCTCTGCAGCTTTCGGAATAACTTCTCTGTAGCTGTTCTGTGATACAGCCATACCATATGCTTTTAAGTGCACTATAACCTCACTGTAAATGCTAACTATGGAATGGTTGCATCAAAACATGTTGTGTTTGGTGTCAAACACTTTGGAATCCTAACCCCCCCCCCCCGCCAGTCCTGGCAGCGGTAGAATTCCACCCTTCTAGAGGGAGAAGACATGTACACACTTACCTGACCGGTAATAGTTTAAAAGAGCCCCAGCATCACAAAATGGATGCTGCTGCCACAGACACGAGTCTGACCTCCTGCTGCTGGACGAAACTACGGCAGGGGAGGCCTGGACAATAGGTTTCGTGTCACAGGGAGGTGTAACCACCTCCACAGACAGGCTTTAGTGTATTGGGGCTGGGTGGGTGCATTCAGTGAATGCTTTTCAGACAGTGCTGGGGGCACACACACCTGTGCATACCCCAGTTCAAACAGGTTGCTGAGGCACTCAGCCCCTGCTCTGGTGCGAAACTGGACAAAGGGGAAGGGGTGTAACCATCCCCTCCCCAGGTCCTCCCATAGGTGGGACCTTAGAGTAAGTCCAACCCCTAGACTTAGTATTAGTATAGGAACCCAGCCCCAAGGACTTCAGATTACCATTTATTTATTTATTTTGAAAGTTTTATAGAGCGCGAACCAGATCCTTGCGGATATCAGAGCGCTTTACAGGCAGTGAAACATATGCAGCAAACAATATAAAATAGCAATGTATAGCAAGCGGTGAGTGTTATACAACACATTACAAAATATAAATAGGTGAGTACAAGGAGTGCGTAAATGCAACAAATTAGAGAGGTAGTACAAAACTCAATCCTTCTTTGTGCCTAGTAGTCGACAGAGAAAGGTGCAAGCTGAGAGAGCCTGATTGTAATGTAGACTGTCTGATTGCATCTATATAAAACATGGCCTTCAGTGAGGCTCATGTGAATTTTTCCATGAGAATCGACTTTACTTCCTTTTTGAACAGTGCAGTTGATGTGGTTAGTCTGATTTCTGGGGGTAGTGCGTTCCAAATCCTAGGAGCCATCCCTGAGAAGGAGCGTTTATAAGTTTTTGCCTTATTAAATCTGTGGGGTTTCAGTAATAGGCTTCCTGCACTTCTTGTGGATCTCTTGCCTCCAAAGATAGACAGTTTCCGGGAGAGATAGCTGGGTGCTTTATGGTAAATGGCTTTGTGGGTCAAACATGCTATTTTTAGGTGAATTCTGGCTTCCCAGGGTAGCCAGTTCAGAGCTTTTAGGTCCGGGGAGATGTGGGACCTTTTTTTTGAACCAGTTATGAGCCTGGCTGCCGCGTTGATGGTGGCTCTTAGTGGTGCTGTTGTAGATTTGGGGAGACCACAAAGAGAGACACTTCCGTATTCGATCCTGGGGATAACTAGAGCTTGAACCGCCGTTTTAAAGTCGTTTTTTGGTAGGAAGGATTTAAGTTTCCTTAGGATATTAATCTGGTAATTAGCTCCTTTTGTTGCGTTGGCAATGTGTTTATGCATGTTGAGGTTGCCATCAAGGGTTATACCCAGAGACTTAGCTGAGTCAATGATTGTAGGTTGCACGTTGAATGCTGTTAGGTGTTTGAACCAGTCTTGCGGGAGGGGAATTTTGGAAGGTGGAGCTATCAGTAGGAATTCAGTTTTGAGTGAGTTAAGCTTGAGGTGGTTCTCAGCTAGCCATACTTGGGTGTTCAGCAGCGTTTGATTGAGTAGTTTGACATCTTCAGGGGTATGAATCTTCAGATAGAGTTGTGTATCATCTGCGTACATGTGAAATTGGACATTGGAAGATTGCAGCAGGAGAGTGAGAGGTTCCATGAAAAGATTGAATAGTGTGGGGGAGTTACAGGTACAGGTTTGGAGAGGGACTTATTGACCTTGTATTTTTGGGTCGGGTTATGAAGAAAGGAGGTAAAACAATTGAGCACTGAGCCTGATAGACCCATTCTGAGGTTCAGCAGTTCAATCAGGTTGTCGTGTTTGACCGTATCGAAGGCAGAGGAGAGATCTAGCAAGATGAGTAGGCATGATCCATTCTGGTCTAGAATTTGTAGCGCATCGTCTATAATGTGAGCCATGGCAGTTTCAGTGCTATGCCCTGCTCTAAAGCCAGATTGGTGATTGTCAAGGAGGTCGAAGAGGTCAATGTGTTTTGTCAGTTGTTGGAGAACGCATTTTTCCAAGAGTTTGGCTAGGGTAGGGCTGTTCGAAATAGGGCGATAGTTGTTAAGGTCCATCGGGTCAGCCGTGTTTTTTTTAGGATGGGTGTGACTTGACCAATTTTGAGGACGTCAGGGATGATGCCTTGATGCACAGAGCTGTTGATGATCCTGGTCCAGAGCGGCAGGATCAGAGGGATTAGATATTTAACTGCGTTAGCCGGGAGAGGATCGGTGGTATGGTTGGCTGGCTTGAGGGTGCTCAGAATCTTGCCTACAGCTTCTTCGGTGTATGAGTTAAAAGCGGACCAGGTTGCCTCATTTTTTAGTTGAAGTTTAGAGGGTGTTTGTTGTGTAGGATTTGGAGGGGAGGACGGGATTGTTCCGAGAGGGGAAGACTGTAGGATTGTGAGGTCATTGAGGAGATCCTCTTTGATGTTTTCTGTTTTTAGGTTGAAGAAAGCAGATTCGTCACAAGTGGGTTGGGTGCCTGAGGTATCATGTAGTTGTTTAGGTTCAGCTCTCGATTGTGATTTGATTAGTTCAAACAATTTTTGGGGTTGATTTCTTGCTTGATCTAGTTGGTGAGAGAAAAATTTGGCTTTAGTGCGTTTGATCTTTCTGTAGTAGTCTTTTCTCTTACTCCTTAGAATTTTCAGGTGTTTAGCAGATGGGGCTGAACTCCAAGTACGTTCGGAGGTTCTGAGAGCGCGTCTGTCCTCGTTCAGAAGGTCATTGAACCAGGGTTTGGAGTTTTTATGAGGAACTCTCTTTAGATGTTGAGGCGCGGCATAATTGATAACCGTAGCCATAGCGTTAAGGTAATGATTGGTGAGGTCGTTTACGGAGGCCAGGTCAACCGGAGGCTGGAGTAGTTTATGGGAGTGAGTGGGCAGCATGTTAGGCTTGAGTTTTTTCAAGTTTCTTTTCCAAATCATTGGTTTAGTGGATTGGGATGTGATAAGTTTCACGGTTTCCCTGATGAGGAAAATAATGATGTGGTGGTCTGACCAGTCACAGGGGAGGATTGAGTCAAGCTTAATGGAATTGTTTTTGGAAATTATTAGGTCCAGGATTGCACCTTTTTTGTGTGTTGGGCTGTTGCAGATTTGGGTAAGGTCAAGCGTGCCGATGAAGTTTTTGAGACTGTTGACCATTGCGTCATCATTGTCATTCCAGTGGAGATTGAAGTCGCCTAGGAATATTTGGGTGTTTTGACGTCCGATGTTTGTGGTGACCATGTCCATGAAGTGTTCAATGAAAGTAAGGTTATCACGAGGTGGGTGATATATGATGTGAAGGGAGCAAACTGGCGTACCATTACTAGGGGATATGGCTCTATTTACCGATATGTTGTTCCTGTGGATGCATGCTATTCCTCCCCCAATTTTTTCACTTCTGTCAAGTCTGATGATGTCATAGTTGGGTGGTACCAAAATGTCCACGAGGGGTGATGAGGATTCCGTTAGCCATGTCTCTGTAAGCACAATCAAGTCCAGCTCATGAGAGATGATGAGGTCGGCGACATCTACTGCATGTCTGGCAGCCGATCTACAGTTCAGGAGGGTGCATTTGACAAGGGGTGTAGTGAGAGAAGGGGTTAGATCGAGTGTGAGTGTAATTCTTCTAAGGTTATTATCACTGATTCCTCTATTGTTGTGCATGGCGGGTCTGAATGAATTGGAGGTGATAGCCTTAATAGTGTGAATCGTGGTGCTGGACGAGTTGAGAAGGGGATTGTAGGAGAATAGGAGGGAGCGAATATCATTCTCCGAGAATGGGTTAGTGCAACGGATAGGTCGGGACGGTGAATTGGGGGATGGGATGGAGTTTCATGAGAGGCGATTGTGCTTGGGGGGGGTGTGAGCGGTGAGTATTAGGGTGATTTGATCTAGCCGTGTACGCAGATCTGGAGTGCATTGGCTGTCTAGCAAGCATCTTTTTGACAGTGGTGAGTTCCTCTTTGATTTGTAGGAGTTCAGACATAATCCTATTGAAACTGAACCATTCCCTCGTGCTTGGGGTAGACATAAGTGGTAATTCATCCATCCTGGTATTAGGTCCGGATGTGGTAGGAGTGGGTGATTGCGATAAGCATGAGTGGGGTAGTGTCGTAACCTGTGTGGGCCTAGGACGAGTAGTGGAAGGTGTTGTATGGATGGGTGGAGGGACAATTAGTAGGGTACGAAGGGTGATAGGCAGGATTGTACTCGTGAGTAGCAGTAATGGGTGGAGCTGGGAGCGGCACGAGGTCAGGGGGGGAACGTGTTCGGGAACGGTGTGGGGGGAAGCCGATGTGCGTGCCAGCATTAGGTCTGAGTGGTGAGGTCGGGTGTGTTGGGGTATGTAGGTGGCTGAGGCCTAAGGGGTTGTGTGGGAAGTGAGGGTTGAGCTGTGGGTTGGTGGATATCGGTGGAGTGGGGATTGTACGTGGAGGGGGTAATCTGGGTGGTAGGGGTGGGTAGAACATGTTCGGGATCGGTGAGGAGGGAAACCGATGTGTGTGCCAGCATTCGATCTGTGTAGTGAGGTCGGGGTGTGTTGGGGTGTGTAGGTGGCTGAGGCGTGAGGGTTTGGGCGGGAGGTGAGGGTTGAGCTGTGGACTGGTAGATAACGATTGGTTGGGGAATGTAGGGGGAGAGGGACGTCTGGGAAGTAGGGGCGGGTGTGTACGATGCATGAGGATGGTGGGGAAGAGGTGGGCGGGAGGTGAGTGATGGGGATGCTGAGGAGGCGACATAAGTGTTGGCAGACGGGGTGGGTTGGGTAGGGGTGGAGTGTTGGGTTGCGGTAAGGGGATTGCATACATGATCTTTAATGATGGGGAATATCTTCTCTAGTAAGTTTAGATTGTGGTTCGTGGATTGCATGAGGATAGTTCCATTACTGTAGACAGAGATGGTAGCTGTAGCTTGGAAGAATTGATACAGTGCAATAGTGATTGCTAGCCCATGTGGGGATTTTCTGGTGGAGGAGATCAATAATAAGGTTAGGAATGCTTTACGCCATTGGGCTCTGCGTTTGGTGTAGAATATGATGTCGGTAGTGATGTGACCGTTGTGCTGATAAAAGTATGGGTCAGCGAAGAGGGTTTCAGGATGCATTTTTAGGAAGTTATGTTTGAAGCGTTTACAGGCTTTTTGTGAGAGGTGTGGAGGGTAAATTATATTGAAAGTATGAGTGCCTCTGGGTTCCATGTTACGTGTAGAGCAAAGGTAGCAGTGTGGGTGTCAAGGGGCGTCGTGGTATAGGTTGTGTGGGTCAGGGACTAAGATGGGATGATAGTGATCAGATTGCATCAAACCAGCTCAAATTGATTTAAATAGTAGGAGCATAGAGATCTGTATGTTAAGATTTAGCAATATAAGAGTGAATAATGCTGATAATGGGATAGTGAGATAGAAAATAGGAAGGAGAAGGGGGTGGGCGAGTGTAATGGGAACACTCTAAAATGGCCGAATCAATAGTAAAGCCTTAATGCCTAGGGAGATAATCCTTTGTTTATGTCTGGGACTTGTGAGTCCTATCCCTATGTTTAGTTGTGGAGGCTGTGGTCTTCTTTCAGTTTCTAACTTTGTTACCCAGGAGTATAGTCCTTTGTTTGTGTCCATAAACGTAGAGTCCTATTTCAATGCTTAGTCTTTAGGGAGGTTAGGCTCCTCTTTCAGTTGCAATAGAGTGATGAGTAGAAAAACAAAAACAACAACACAAGCGGCCATTTTACACTTAAAATAAATAGGTTGGGGAGACATCAACAGCCAGATCAACCCATGGCCATCTTGTTCTATGTAGCCAAAAATGCTTAAGTGTAGTATCTATCATGTTCCGAGGATATACAGATTTGGTGCCCCTTGCAATAGCAGGACCCGGGACAAAGTCTAATAAAACAACCTTTATTAATTGGGTTGTTGTGGGATCAGAGGCGTGGAGCTAGTATGACAAAGCAGCCCCCGGTCCGAGTGCAACCCGTTGCAATTCTGCAGTTTGTTGGGGCCTCCACCGCACTGGCCTATATTGTGGTCAATATTCCAAACAGGACTCGACTCTGTAGGGCGTCCACACGCCGTTCGGGCGTAGAATGTTGCTTGCTCACAATTGTCAGTGGACGTATCCCCCCATATTTTACCATGCAAGAAACTCTGCAACATATATCCTGGAACTTCACTTCGACATTCTATTTCGACTAGAAAACGGAAGGATCTCCTTTGGGGTCAAGGAGGGACTCCCCTGTTCAAACAGGCACCAAAGAAGCATCTTGCCGGTCTGCATTTCCAAGGCTGCCACCGGATCCCGAAGCATTTGCGACACAGGATATGGACTTCCAACATCTCCGAGGCCGACACGAGATCACAGCAAAGCTGAGACCTGAAGCCATCACGAGAGACATGGGACCGGAACTCCTGGACACTGTACACACTTGTTAGTGCACCTACTTCCCGAGCTTTCCCAAAGTTGTGCATTGGGCTACTTGTAATCCAAGCCCTTAGCACCATCTGCACCGAAGATTGTGGGCCTACACTCCACAAGTGTTCCGTGGGCCCGCTTCTAGCATTTCTGCTCAAGGCCCCTTTGCGATCCCTGGTCCGTCGACTGGTGGGTCCCCACGAAGGTAACTCTTTTGTTTCTTGGGCTTCACTGGTTGCTCCAGACGAGTGCAAAAACAACAGTTGATGGACAGAATGCCGAACAATGTCATACATTCACCCCAGTACAGAGATCTGGGCCTAAATCCATCGTTTTTTTGCACTCCACACCACCCCAGTTCAGACATGGCCATATGCAAATCAGCCTTGACCCTGTGCCTCATGGGAACAGTCCAGCCCAAACTGCCAAGCCATGTCTTTCCTGGACCGGAATCAAGCATCCTAGGACTGGTTTCTAGCTATCAGCCGTCTTCAGCCAGGATAGTTTGACTCCAGAGGTGTGGAGAGCATGGGACTCACGTCTGAGCATACCCATCCCACTCGGGGTGACAAATGCAAAAACAACAGTTGATGGACAGAATGAAGAGCAATGTCATACATTCACCCCAGTACAGAGATCTGGGCGTAAATCCATGTGGGAAGGGTATGCCCAGACGTGGGTCCCTTGCTCACTAAGTCACTGGAGTCAAGCTATCCTGGCTGAAGACGGCTGATAGCCAGAAACCGGTCCTAGGATGCTTGATTCCGGTCCTGGAAAGACATGGCTTGGCAGTTCGGGCTGGACTGTTCCCATGAGGCACAGGGTCGGGACTGATTTGCATATGGCCATGTCTGAACTGAGGTGGCTTGGTGAGCAAAATAACGATGTATTAAACCCAGATATGTGACTGGGGGTGAATGTTTTGCCATTGTGCAACATTCCGTCCATCATCTTGTGTGTTTTGCTCCAGACGAGCCCTGACCCCTCCAAAGGATGAGTCCCTCAGACCTTGCTGGTCTGCTCCGAAGCCAATCTTTGCATTCTGCTTGGGTTGCTGTTGCCAAGGCTTGTTGTGTCCAATCCGGATAGCGACACTGCAGCACTAGACATTCGACGTGGGACAGCTCAAATCCAGCTTCTGGTTGTCGTCGACACCTCCTGGTCTTCGTGGCTGAAGAGTCAAGCTTCACCTTCTGCTCCTGAAATCACCCGACATCGGTGGGCATCTTCTTGTTGCCTCCCTGGTCACAGGCAAGTGACCCAGACTCTGTCCCCTCTGCTTTCAGGTTCTTCAGATCTCCGATCCACCCTTGGCTCCATCCGGACACTTTTCATCTGGTCGCCTGCAGCACTTCTTTACAGCTCTCCATAGGAAACGACGACGAAACCCGACACGAAAAGAAACCTATGCACCCGGCTTCCCTGGGCGAGGTAACACAAGTACTTCGGTGCTCCCGTGGGTCTGACTCTTGAACTGTCCAGTTCTGAAGTGGTTTGTTCCTAGTCCACTCCGAAGTGTCCCTAACCTTTAAATTTCTAACCACAACTTTCTCCATAGAAGTCAATAGTGATTCGCGGCTGTGTTTAGACACTGCACGCGTCCCCCGTGGGTCTCCTGCGTCCCTACCTTGGGTGGTTCCCGGTTGCCCCAGCGGTTCTACAGGCCCTAGGTCTTCTCTCTATGACTGTAGTGGTACTTATACCATTTTTATAATATATGTTTGTGAAGCCCCTAGGGCAAAACTTATACTGTGCTAATTTACTGTGTGCTAAATAAGTTTAATGTATGTATTTTGCCTCTAGCCTAGAAACTAGAGGGATGTGTTTAGATTAAATACATACATTTGATATATATATACCTGGTGTGGTCATTTAGTCATTCAGAAGATTATAGATTGCTAAAAAAAGCTGCTTTACATTCCCTCAAGACTTAGCCTGAAGGCTGCTCTTAAGAGTGTTGGACTTGGCCCTTTTTGCAGGGTCATCCCTGAACATTTTACCTTTCTCCTCTATTTTTTCTGACCTGTTGTTGGCTGTTTTACGACTCTGGCCACTTTACCACTGCTGATCAGTGCTAAAGTGCAGACGCTCTCCCTATTGTAAATTGATTTATGGATTAGTGATTCCATGAGTGGCTTGTTTGGTTTACTTGTCAGATCCTAGTACAGTGCACTGAGTGTGCCCAGGGCTTGTAAATCCAAATGCTGCTGGTGGGCTTGCAGCCCTAAAATGTGTCTAAGGCATGCCCTTGCAGAGCCTGTGTGCAGTTTGGAACTGTCATGCTGACTAGGCAAGTGCACCCTCTTGCCAGTCCCTAACCCTTCCCTTTTCTTCATATCAGACACCCCTATGGTAGGCCCGAGGGCAGGGTGCATTGTAAGTAATAAGGTAGGACATGCCCTGATGTGTGTGACATGTCCTAATAGTGAATTACAGCCATTTTCGTTTTTTCACTATTTCAAGGCAACCTATTCTCCGTAGGCCAGAATCGGCAGTTAGATTATTACATCTTATAATCCTAACTGACTCAGGTAACATGGTAGAAATTCGAGTTTAGTATGCCTGAACTCAGAATGATAAAATACACCTTTTAGTGAAGTTAGTTTTAACATTCTGTGTTTGAAAATACCACTTTTAGAAAGTAGGTATTTTCTTGTCTAACCTTTCCAAGCCTGCCGCTGCTAGGTTGTGTATTCCTTGTCTGGAGTTTGTGAGTGACAGGGATGGGGGATTCCAGGAGACAAAATGAGTCAGCCCAGTGGTAAATAGAGAGATCTGCATCTAGATAGGTGGGTGGAGTTGCACCTGGGACCTGAATAGGGCTGTGCCTACCTTCCACAATGCCGGCTCCACCCCCTGCGGTGCGTCTGATTTCTCTGCCCTGCACTGTGAAAGAAGAGAAGGAATAATTTCAACAAAGTGCTCCAGGGCTGTGCTTTCCCTACACAATTCTGGCTCCAACTCCTGTGGGGCGTCTGATGTTTCTGCTCTGCACTGCGAAAGGAAAGAAGGAGTCATGTAAACAGAGTGCTCCAGAACTGGTTTGGACTGGGTAAAGGCCCCTCTGCCTTAGAGGACAAAGTATTTTGGGGTGTAAGCAGTGGGACACTGATCCCAAGAAATTAGATCACTTTTGGACTACAAGAAGAAACCTTTTCTGAGGAGAGGATCCTGAAGAAACTGAGGAGGACTATCTCTAAGTTGAAGTGCTGCTTGTGGGATTGGCCTGCAGTGGTTGCCTGACTGCCAAAGAAAGGAGAAAGAACTTTGTGTACTTTATTTTCAACTTGTGAAGGATCTCCAAGGGCTTGGAAGAGAGCGTGCCCCCTGACCGAAGTCTCAGGACCAGTAGACTTCACCAGCCTTCGTGGATTGCTGCTGAAAATGCTGTTTCAGTGGCTACAGAGGCAGGGAGCTGTGACCGACTCTCACGACCGGCCCGGTGTTCAGTAGGCAGCGCATCGAACAATGTCTGCATCTTGCAACGTAAGCTCTGAGCTCACCGACTCTGTCCTGATGCCATCACCGAGCCGTTGCCTGCACCGTAACCTGTGGACACCGCGACGTGCAATGCCTCGCTACATCGACTCGTACTGGTCTGACCGACGCAGTCACTGTTGCTGACTTCGAGTCCTGTAAAAGCATCGGAGTTGGGCACCGCTTCGCGCCGCACCGCCCGACTCGTACCGCTGTCCCGACTGATCGACGCCAGCTCCTGAACTCCAGCTCTGTCGCCGCACCGCAAGCTGCAAGCACCACAACAAAGCACCGTCTGGCCCTGCAACGTACGCCTTGGACCCGCCGACTCCGTCAACGGGCCGCTGCCTGCACCGCATCGAGGGACAACGCGTCCTGCAACTCTTTCTTTTCTGCAGCGCGATGAACCACTCAAGTAAAGGTACTGTGACTGATTCTGTCCACATTGGAGTAGGCCCGGACAGACGCGGTCCTCGATTTGTTAGACTCTGTGTTATTTTATCAACGTTGCAGCCGGACAGGGCTACCGACTTGCACAGAACCCGGATTTAAACATTTTTAACAAGAACTCTTGATTTCTAATAGTATTGTGGATTATTTTTGTTGTTTATGGTCTTGTGGGAGCTCTATATAAAACATACTTATTTTTATAAATATACAACCTCTGTGGTGTTCATTTGTAGTGTTGTCACTTGATTACTGTATGTGTCCACAAATGCTTTACACTCTGCCTCTGAGATAAGCCTGTCTGCTCGTGCCAAGCTACCAAGGGGATGAGCAGGGGTTATTTTAGGAGTGTACCCCTTTACCCTGACTAGAGGAGAAGGTCCCTATTTGTCACAAGTACCTACCTGTGCCAACTAGAGACCCCCAACTCTAACATTGGTTGTCAGCGGTGAGGATTCTGGACTTGCATTTGTGACTCATGTACAGTGATTGGTGAACAGTACTAGTGAGTGCAGACCAAAACGCGACCACATACTTTTTGGCAGATTTTTTGGGGGGGATTTTTCTATTTTTGCCAAGAACTGCCAAGTTAAACCACCATGAGTAAATCTGCATCCATAGCATCTGTTGATTTTGATTGGGAGGACAGAGAGAGATGTAGGATGCATGAAATGGAGCTGGCCAAGCTCAAGTTGAGTGGACAACTGGAGTTAGAGAATATGAAATTGGCCCTAGAGGAAAAGAGAATGCAAATGGAGCATGAGATGATAATGAAGGAGCTTGATTTAGAGCTCGAGAGGCTTGAGTCCATGAGTGTCTCAGCCCAGCAACAAGAAATCTGTGTAGCTCTGAGATTGAGCTATGCTTAGGTGTAGTCCAGCTCAGACGGTGGCAGCAAAATTTAATTTTCTAGTGCTGAGGGAGCAGTACACCCAACCAGAGATGTGGCACCTGACTTCAAGGAGGGGGTTAACATACACCAGGAGGTTCAAGGACATGAGGTAGCTCCAGTGGTGCGCAGTGTCCCTGAGGAGAATGAGGAAACTGACGCAGAGGTTCATGGTCCTAGTAGTGGGAGGGACACTCTACTGACTCTAGATGAGAGATGCAGGGAGAGGGGTTCCCCCAAGGTTGAAGTCCTGGTATGTGAGTGTGAAGACCGCCCAGAAGAGTGTGGGTTGAATGACAGAGACAAGCAGATACTGTCTTGCCAATCTCAGGAGAGTGGTGTGGAGTACGTGTGCGAGGCACTGGATGGTGAGGTGAAGGATAGTTTGGTTAACCCCCAGTGGGGGGCTGTGTGATCCAATTGTGGGAGAACATATTGTAAGTCTGTGTTTTCCAGAGCTGTGCCACCACCTGTTGGAGAATGAGTTCTCTGACCTCAGGGAGCTCACATTGGAGGCAGACCTTTTGGTGGCTTCGAGAGGGTCTGGAGAGGCATTTGTGAATGACCCTGTGGGGGGTGGCTCATGTATCTCCCAACCCAGAGAGGTGGAATTGGTTCAGTGTAGCCCAGCTAGGTCCCAGTATAGTGGGAAGAGTGTAGGGACTCACGTCCTGTCTCAATGGAGAAGGAGGGAGTGTGGGGCTGTGTGTCCCAAGGTGCCCGATACCCAGTCTCAGGGCCTGGGTGGTTCTTTAGGGGAACACCAGGTGGGGAGCCTAGGCTGTCCTGATGGGCCGCCTGTTGAGGGGGATCCCCTAGCGTCTGGTGAGCTGGGAGTGTCTGTAATCGGACCTCCATCAGTACTGGTGTCTGGCAGTGCTGCTCCAGTTGGGAGGGTCAGAGGTCCAGACTGAGAGGATCTTCATGAAGTGTCAGATGGATAGGGTTATGGAGATCTGCGCCAGACAGACTGTCACACGACACATGAGTTATCTGTTACCCTTGGGCGGAGCATGCGTGCTCCCAAGGAAGTCATGCTTTGCTGGGCAAATGTTCAACCGCAGCGTTTGGTCACTGGTTTGGGAAGCCAGGTTCAGGTGTTGTCTGACCTGGAGGAAGGGGCAACTGTAATCAGAAGCAGCCTTGTAAAATGTGTCTAAGGCATGCCATTGCAGAGCTGTGTGCTGTCTGGTACTGTCATGCTGACTTGGCAAGTGCACCCTCTTGCCAGTCCCTAACCCTTCCCTTTTCTTAATATCAGGCAGGGTGCATTGTAAGTACAAGGTAGGACATGCCCTGATGTGTGTGGCATGTTTTAATAGTAAATTACAGCCATGTTCGTGTTTCACTATTTCAAGGCTACCTGTTCTCCATTGGCCAGAATCGGCAGTAAGATTATTACATCTTATAATCCTAATTGACTCAGGTAACATGGTAGAAATTCTAGTTTAGTATTCCTGAACTCAGAATGATAAAATACACCTTTTAGTGAAGTTGGTTTTAACATTCCATGTTTGAAAATACCACTTTTAGAAAGTAGGTATTTTCTTGTCTAACCTTTCCAAGCCTGCCGCTGCTAGGTTGTGTATTTCTTGTCTGGAGTTTGTGAGTGACAAGGCTGGGGGATTCCAGGAGTCAAAATGAGTCAGCCCTGTGGTGAATAGAGAGATCTACATCTAGATAGGTGGGAAGAGTTGCACCTGGGACCAGAATAGGGCTGTGCCTGCCTTCCACAATGCCGGCACTGTACCCTGTGGACACCGCGATGTGCTACGCCTCGCTACACCGATTCGTACTGGTCTGACCGACGCGGTTACTGTTGCTGACTTCGAGTCCTGTGAACACATCGGAGTTGGGCACCGCCTCACACCCTTCGCGATGCACCGCCCGACTCGTACCGCTATCCGGACTATTCGACGCCAGCTCCCGAACTCCGGCTCTGTCGCCGCGCTGCAAGCACCGCAACGAAGCACCGTCTTGCCCTGCAAAGTATGCCTTGGACCGATCAACTCAGTCAACGGGCTGCTGCCTGCACCGCATCGAGGTACAACGCGCCCTGCAACGCTTTTTTTTCTGCACCGCGATGAACGCCTCAAGTAAAGGTACTGTGACTGAGTCTGTCGACATTGGAATGGGCCTGGACCGACGCGGTCCGCTGGATTTGTTAGACTCTGTGTTATTTTATCAACGCTGTAGCCGGACAGGGCTACCGACTCGCTCAGAACCCTGATTTAAACATTTTTAACAAGAACCCTTGATTTCTATTAGTATTGTGGATTATTTTTGTTGTTTATGGTCTTGTGGTAACTCTATATAAAGATACTTATTATTATAAATATACAACCTGTGTGGTGTCCAATTGTAGTGTTGTCACTTGATTACAGTATGTGTTCACAAATGCTTTACACACGGCCTCTGAGATAAGCCTGTCTGCTCGTGCCAATCTACCAAGGAAGTGAGCAGGGGTTATTTTAGGAGTGTACCCCCTTACCCTGACTAGAGGAGAGGGTCCCTATTTGTCACAAGTACCTACCTGTGCCAACTAGAGACCCCCAATTCTAACACACAGCTACCACTAGAATAGCTTTCTATATAGGTTATCTTAAGACCTACCATTAATAAGGGTCGTTTGGACTGGTGCAAGGTGCCCACTAGAATAGTGGACAGCATATGCCAGGCCAACTTCTCACAAGGATTGAATGCAACAAAAAGCCTAGAGAGGCACCAGAAGGGGGAAAAAGAAGGAAGCTATATGAAACGAAGAGTGCCCGCAGCGACTGGACAGAGCGAAGGTGAAAGAGAACTGAAATAAGGAAGGGTATAATCAGGAATTAAGATGAAAAAAATAGGAAGAAGAACTGCTGATTAGCAACCCCATTATTTCAGGGCTGACTTTACTTGACTGCGAAGTTGCGTTTTCTATTCTAATCAAAGCCCTACAGGTCATTAGCTAAGATTGCCTCTGGTTACGCGATTAATCTCGTGCAGCAGTGCAAGAGAGCTCTTCTGTGGCAGAGGTCACGCTACTGATACTAGTGCACTTGCAGCTGTATCCAGTGATAGCTGTGTGGACAGGGGCCTGGCAAGCACCAAGAGCTCATAGGTGACATCACAGGCCAGAGAGGCTGAGCTCTGCTTTCTGGAGAACCACATCAGTAAGACAGCAGGAAAGAGAACCCGAGCTTGTGACGCAGTGATGCCCGAATGACTGACAACTGGCTGCCTGTGTCGCCCAACCCAACTCTGTAGTCTACATCATGTCAGGCATCCAAATATGACACATTCCCCTTCCAGAGTTAAGGGTTCTGTGTGCTATGAGGAAATTGAAACCAGAACAGAATCCCAATACCCAACGCCTCATAGAGGCATTGCTGCTTGATGACTTTAGACAGGCTACAGAGTCTGGAAGGGTAGGCAGTGGGGTGGGTACAGCAGAAAAGGAAGAGGCCAGTCTGTTACCCCACGAGGACTCAGACTCTGAAGCTGGCCAGGAAGGTGACAATGACCTAGACCTGGACAATCCAGCTCCACCTGGAGAAGAGGAAGGCCAAGGCCCCCCCTCTTTGTCCCACCAGGAAGAGTTGGGGGTGTACCTAGAAGACCCAGATCACCTTCAGTGGAATCTGATCATTCGGGTACGTCAATAGGGACTTCTGTCTCTTCTCACAGGAGTGACACCTGCTCAGAGAAGAGAGAGACAGCTGAGGCGTGAAGAAGCTCAACTGAGAATAAGGAGACAGAAAGTAGCCTTAGAAAGGGAGTCCCTAGAGCTTGAAAAAGCTAGAAAAAGATGGGGCTAGAGCCCAATGTTGGCAGCAACGTCCCTAGTGGTAGGGAAAAGTCTTATTACCATATCAAACTAAACAAGATTGCCCCTCCCTACCAGAGTGGGGATGACATCCACAAGTGGGTAACCACACTGGAAAGGGCCTGCAAAGTTCAGAAGGTCCCCCAGGAGCAGTGGGCAGCAATCTTGTGGCTCTCCTTTGCAGACAGAGGTAGAGACAAGCTCCTTACTGTCAGAGAAGAGGATGCGGACAATTACAAAGTCTTGAAGAGTGCTCTGATTGATGGGTTTGGCCTAACCACTGAACAGTATAGGTTGAAGTTCAGAAACACCCAAACGGCTCAAACTCAAGACTGGGTTGACTTTGTTGATTGTGCTACTAAGGCTCTGGAAGGTTGGTTACTGGGAAGCAAAGTGCATCATTTAACAGGATTGAACACATTGATTATGAGGAAGCAGATCCTTAATAATTGTCAAAACCAGCTTTAACACCAGTACCTGGTGGACTCTGATCTGACCTCTCCCCAAGAATTGGGAAAGAAGGCGGACAAATGGGTCAGAACCAGGGTAAGGCCTAAGAATGAGGTTGGTGACCAGAAGAAAGATTCTACCAAGTCCCAAGAGAAAGGTGGGGATTAATCTAAAGATAAATCCACAACAGGGCCCCAAATATCCTCTGAAGGGGTGGGTCCCAAACTCCTTCCTCTCCTACCAAGAAACCTTATTGCCATGTTTGTAAGAAACCTGGCCACTGGAAAACTGACAGCAGTTGCCCAAAAGCCAGCAATAAGGAAATATTCCTCCAAGTAATACTCCAACGCCTCCTGTTGCTACTAGTAGTAATCCCCCAGGTGGTGGGAGTGCCCCCAAGAATTTGGTTGGGTTTTCTTGGGGAACTGAGGTGGACTCTGGCCTAACCAGGTCCTCTACTGTAGCCACTCTAGTCTGTGATGGTGGCATGGGGTTTGCCAATTTCACTGCTTGTCCCAATACCTTGGGTAAGTACAGACAAGAGCCCCACATCAATGGTCAGAAAGATATGGCCTATAGGGACACAGGGGCTAGTGTCACCATGGTGACAACGAGACTGGTACCCTCAGAACAGCTTTTACCTGAGTTCACATACCAGGTTACCAATATTGATGGAGTAAGGACAGATCATGCAATGGCTGGAATAAATCTCAGCTGGGGAGGAGTCACTGGCCCAAAGAGAGTTGCAGTGTCCCCAAACTTACCTGTAGATTGTTTACTAGGCAATGATCTAGAGATCTCAGCCTGAGCGGAGGTAGAAAGAGAGGCCCATTAAAAAATGTTAGGCCTTCCTGAAAAGGTTAGGGGGGCTGTAAGGGCCACAGCCCAATCCCAGACAGATTTTAGTGTGGTGAAGCCTGTAACTATGGATCACTCCACTCAGACAGAGAGCATTGGGGAGAAAGAAAAGTCTCCCTCCCACCAGACTGTAGGTGAAGGTCAGCCTCCTCAGGGAACTGACCCTACCCCTTGTGAAGGAACTGCTACAGAGGTAGTCAGGCCTGGTCTGGCAGGACCCCTGATGGCAGTGGACCCTTCCAAGGTGGTACCCAGTCTGGAGCAGGTAACCTGCTCCAGACTGGGTACCCAGTCAACTGGGTACCCAGTCAACTGATCTGGGGATTAAACCCAGATCAGTTGACTGGGGGTGAGTGCTTGCATTGTTCAACACTCTGTCCATCATCCCCTTTGGTATAGCTTTGTTCGCCCTAAGTTGGCTGGGTATGCCCAGATGAGTGTCCCTTGCTCACTTTGCCACTGGATTCAACCTAGCCTGGTTGATGATGGCTGATCAGCAGAAACCGGCCCCAGGATGCTTGTTTCCGGTCCAGGGTAGACATAGCTTGGCAGTTCGGGCTGGACTGTTCCCATGAGGCACAGGGTCAGACTGATTTGCATATGGCCATGTCTGAACTGGGGTGGTGGAGTGAGCTAAAGAATGATGATGGATTAAACCCAGATCAGTTGACTGTGGGTGAGTTTTTGATTTGCTCAAGTGCTCCATCGATCATCCCCTTTGGTATTGCTTTGTTCGCCCTAAGTTGGCAGGGTATGCCCAGACGAGGGTCCCTTGCTCACTTTGCCACTGGATTCAAGCTAGCCTGGCTGATGACGGCTGATTAGCCAGAAACCGGTCGCAGGATGCTTGTTTCCGGTCCAGGGAAGACATGGCTTGGCAGTTCGGGCTGGACTGTTCCCATGAGGCACAGGGTCAGACGGATTTGCATATGGCCATGTCTGAACTGGGGTTGTGGAGTGAGCTAAAGAATGATGATGGATTAAACCCAGATCAGTTGACTGGGGGTGAGTGTTTGATTTGCTCAAGCGATCCGTCCATCATCCCCTTTGGTATCGCTTGGTTCTTGCTTTTTTGACATATATGTTAGGATAGAAGCCATACATCTAGAATATCAGCAGAGATTGCAGAAAGGAGCATTGCAATACAAGCAGGGTTTGGAAGTGATCGTGCCAGAATTGCAAGGGTCGATTTTCAACCATGGGATTGGGGTAGAAAACTTCCGAATAGTCTATAACTTCTAAGTAGGAAGATACAAAACAATTCTAGCATAGCTATTTTCCAAGGAGATATTAGCACACACTTAAGTATAATATTCTGGCATTTTTAACGTCAACAGTGGCTTAAGAAACACAATTGTAATTCGATGCATGCTCTACGGCTTTGATCATTTTTTTCTTCCTCACAAGCAATTATGAAAATAACATACCTCAGAAGTATATCTTTTCGCTACTGCACCACTACATCGACAAGAAACTCTGAAGCTAAAGTCCTGATGACTGTTACTTGAGGCCAGGTTCTCTTCACTGGAGTGGACAGGGACTGTAACAGACAATTTATTTTCTCCAGTGGGGTTATGGTGACTGGATTTATTCGGATATTCCTGTAATCCTTTACAAACATTCTCTGTGGCCAAGGAGTGTTCTTTCTTGAACATCTTCAATACATCTGGTTCATGATCAGTATCAGAATGTCGCTTTGGGATCTTTGAGGAGGTCTGATTTTCTGTTTCATGCTTGGCTGTTTGATGAAGATTTTGCCAGATGGAAAGAGCAGCCAACCAACAGTGTGGTTCTCCAATTATACATTTCTTTATTTCACTGAACCCTTTTCCTATAAAAAAAAAAAATGGCACATAGAATGATTCAAATATCTAAAATGATACTCAATAACATCTGTGTAGGAGAACTATACATGCTTGGCTATGTCGCCCCCCCTCCAAGGCTGGGATTGCTATAATAATACACATGCACCGGTGCTACATATCCCATGTCTATTACTCCGTGAGAGCGTGAAACAAATTATCAATATTAGGAACATGGAAAACTAGCATGCAAGAAAAAAAAAGATGCCCTCCACACTTTGTAAGCTGTGGAGTAGATGGCAAGAACAAGTATGATACAATTGGATGCATGAATAGCCCAAGAGACAGCTGTAGGGTAAGTGTAAAACAATCATGTTTGTGGAAGCAGTGGCCAGGCATGGGGACAACTCAATGAAGGAGTGACATGGAACAAGGTTTGTCAGGTCATGGTTAACACTTAGACGATGGTCTTAGCTCACTGTATGTTGTACCTTGTCACTAAGGTGATTAATTACACTGTGGCACAGCATGAACAGGTTATAGACAAAACAGAAGTGTCAGAAATCTCATATTTAAAAATTCTTGATAAGTCAAGGGATGTCAACACTAACAATGTAAATGAAAAACGTAATTTGATATCAAAATTTGGTCTCCATTCCAACTGATCTGGTAGAAAAGACAGGAAAGAGGACACTATAAACAGATAATCTCTCCAAATCTAGGGCACCCTATTGCAATGCTATAGTATCCAGAAAGAATCTTTCTGGTGAGACACAGAAAATAAAATATGAATTTTCCTGTGGAATCGTAAAAAGAGTAAGCTCCAGCTCTCAAACGAAATTCCTTAAATCTTATGTGGAGGGTCATTATTCGCACCTTCAAAACCTCCCACTCAGTCTTCATAATCAAGCAAGCATAATTCTGGTGCTAAAAGACAAATCAATCCATGTCATAATGGATTAAAATATTATAGCACAGAACACCCTTTATTTTGAACTTTACAATCAAAATAAATGCCTGGCTTTTTTATGGAAACTCTCAGTACTTCCCTTTGCTTGAACAGGCTTATCCAGTTGCTTAGAAAAGACAACTTTCTAAGAAAGACGATAATGACTTCTCTCATAAGTCTAATAAGCAAGAATGCATACCAGGGAAAGCATGGGCATGGTATTAGGCATCTAACCTATTGGAGTACATATCCCAACAACAACCAGGAAACATTCTGAACCCCGGGGAAAGAGCATGAAAGAGGAGTCGGGTGTTGCAACACCTTAACCAAGACTGATAGAGATAACGCATTACTATCTCAATCACTCCCAGAACAACAAATGTTTTATATTATACCAAACACTTTGGACCCAAGGAATCTCACATATGTTGGGTTCATAATGATACTGGTTCTCTTCCGTATATGTTTTTTCTGCTACAATCTATTAACTATCGGTCATCCACTTAAAAAAAAACATGTATTGCATTTTCAGATATACAACAGAGCAGACAAATAGGGTCCAGTGTGTTAGAGACAATGTAGAAAGACCATGCACAGCAATAGCAGTTACACATCTTGTGGTTACCTCAGTAGTGCGAATAAGAATTACAAAGACATCAATAGTATGCACCTCCCACCCATCCGCCACAAATCCCACATTTATGCACAGTGAATGAGTACCACAACAGTCATCAGTACAACCACAGCAGAAGCCAGGGCCCATTTCCCATAGACTAACAGGGCACATATTACATTATGGTGGTTGCGAGCATGGGCCTGCAGTAGGTTCTATTGGATGTGTAATAAAGTACAGTTTGCGAGGGTCCCATATGTCCCAAGGCCGGGACGAGAATGGGAGGAGTTCGGCATAAGTATATGCTTGTTCCTGCCAAAGTATCATATCCCCAATCCACTCCTTGAATTTGGGCGCTCGGCCCCTACCCCACCTACAAGCTACCCGCCGTCTGGCAAGCAGTATACTTTATGTGACAAATTTGCACTGTGCCCCTGGTATCGCCTCAGCATACCCAAGAAGCTTTTTCCCAAGAGCGCCATGTTTCCAGTGTGTACATACTGCGCCGCATTCCCACGCAAGGTGGAGAAAATCAGCATTCTCTGCCTTGCACCTGTCACATCAGGTTGTGTCACGATGACCGTACCAGTGTAACCGGACCAGGGTATAATAGAGACGAAGTAGGAACTTATAGTGGGTGATGCGTAATCCACTGCTAGAGGAGACCAACTTAGTCTGTTTACAGCAATATTCCCACTGCTGATCAGTAATGTCATGCCCAAGTTCGGCGCTCCATTTGGCACGTGCAGCGCAGGGGGAGTATATCATTTCAGTGTAGAGGCTATGGTACAGTATAGATACCAAATGGGAAGCAGTGATGGTTCGTAACACATGATGCAGTGGGGTGACCATAAGGGGTTCCAAAGGGTATGAGGGCGTTTGTTACTTGATACCCTGTCTCAGATCGACATACATGAAAACATCCATAAGGGACGGCGGAGCTCCTTGAAATAATTGCGGCATAGTATGAAACTTGCAGTTGCAATAGAGATCTCCCAAGCAAGTTATGTTGAACTTAGCTTTAGTCCTAGTAAAAACTCCCTCCTGGATGACTGGCATCTTCGGGTGATATGTAAGTGAAAGCAGCGGGGAATAGAGCATGGGAGCCTGGAGAAGGCGAGCAAGGTGTTGCCATGCTTGACTGTACAGTCCCCTGAGGTCGGAACCGTCATGCATGGCTCGGTGCAGACAGTATAGCCCCGTCCAATGGGATGGGGTCCGCCAGCCAATGCTCAGTTGCAACTTGTGGCTTATATCTGGGAGGGTGAAACCAATAATGGGCAAAGTGTGCCTGGGCACACAAATAGTACAATTCAAAATTTGGGACATGGAAACTTCCCTGAGAGTAGGGACGTATGAGTGTGTCCCATTGCAACCGAGGCAGCTTACCACCCCAAACCAGTCTTAATAGCTCCGAGCGGAGCATAGACAAGAAGTGTCTGCCTGGGTAAACCGGGATGTTCAAGAACAAATATAAGAGCTTGGGGAGGACAACCATTTTGATAAGGGAGATGCACCCCGCAATGGTGAGGAGGAGGGCGATCCACCATGTGATGCTGCTCGTTAAATGGTCTAATGCGCATCCATAATTATTCTCAGTAGTTCTTTGCGGTCAGTAGCAACATGTACCCACAAGTATTTCACTTTGTTCGTACACCACTGTAGGGGAATGTCCGTGGGAATGGTGTTACTGCTTGAGTGAGTGGGAAAAGTTGAGACTTAGCCGAATTGATGTGTATGCCGATAGCCCACCGAATCTAACAAATTCCTGAAGGAGTGGGTTGAGGTTCCAAAGCGGGTCCTCAACATACAAGGTGACGTTGTCCGCATAGAGAGAAACTAGTATGGGATGAAGGAAGCAACAAAGGGCCTTTTCCTGATGAAGCTATCTGAGTTTCGCCACTAGGGGCTCTGCTGCAAGGGCAAGTAGTAGGGGGGAGAAGGGGCAGCCTTGACGGGTGCCCCGAGTCAGCGGAATAACAGAGAATGTGTGCCCATTAATCATCACCCTCGCTGTCGAAGGAGCATAAAGGAGGCGTATCCATGATAAAAACCCAATAGTACCCATGCATTGGAGTATAGTAAAAAGGTATTCCCATTCCACAGAATCAAAGGCTTTCGTGGCGTCCAAAAAGACTTCCACGAGCGCCAATTGCGGGTCAACGTTTCGTAAGATGGAAAATAGTAGATAAATCCCACCTGATCAGACAGTACTAATTTCTCCATTAAAAGGCTGAGACGGTTCGCCAGTAATTCCGCTAAGATTTTTGCATCTGTATTAATGAGGGAGAGAATCCGATACGAATCACAATGATCCATAGGTTTGCCAGGTTTCAGGAGATAATAAGGGCCACCCTCATTGAGTCTGGGAGGATTTGCGACTCATGAGCGTCCAGATACACCTCTTTCAGCACCAGGATCAGCTGGTCTATATAGGACTTGGAGAAGTCGATGGGAAGCTCATCAGAGCCTGGGGCTTTCCCTGTTTGCAGTTGCATAATTGCCTCGCGGAGCTCGTCCTCCTCGAAAGGCGCAGTCAAGAATTCCCATTGATGGTCTCCCAACCATCCCAGGGCGATATCTTCAAGAAAAGGAGTGAAATCAGGGGGCTCAGTTCTACGGGTGCTATAGAGATCCCTGTAAAAAGCAGTAAAGGTATGCAAGATAGCCTGACTATCCCTGTGGCGTTCTCCCGAGGCATCTAGTATGTCCATAATATAGTTAGAGAAGCAAAGCTGACGAATATCCATCACCAGCGCTCTACCAGGTCGTTCCCCTTCCCCATATCAACGAGAGGTGAAATATTTAACTCGAAATCTAACTTCCTGGCCAGCCGTGTTGGTGTATTCAGTGAGTTTATCTCAAAGCGCAGCCCTCTGAGAACCGGACGCCTTCCACCACATATCTGCTTCCAGTTGTTTCAGTTCTCCATCAAGCCGATGTAATTTACGCCGGTCCCGAGGGACTCCGAAACTTTTGGCCATGCAGAATCCCCTCACAGTAACGTTAAAAGCCTCCCAAAGCTTGCTCATATGCGCAACCGAGCCCTTGTTTCGACGAAAGAAGCTTGTGATCTGCTCCCCCAGCTCTACCTGAAAGATGGTATCCAATCGCACCTCAGGCACTGGCCGCCAGCTGCGCAGAGTAGCGATTGAGTTGGGGGGGGCTATATGCATGTATACAGGGGCATGGGCTGAAAGGGTTCTGGCCATGTGCTCTATTGAGACTATCCACGGTGCAACCCAGCGGGAAACAATCCAATAATCAAAGCAGGACCAGGAAGCATGCGCTGTGGTGTAGTATGTACCCTCTCTCCCTACAGGATGTACATGGCGCCATGCATCGATGAGCCTCTATTCAGGAAGCAGGTGTGAAAGTGTCTCATGAGTTTTGGTGCAGAGATGAGGTTGAGGATGTGATCTATCAATTGTCGAGTGCAGTGCAACATTGAAGTCCCCCCCCTCCCCAGATGAAATGGGTAGATCACACTTTAAGGATTTGCCCCCATAATGCAATGAAGTAGTCCGCTTCATCAGTGTTAGGCCCATAACAGCAAACAAGTGTGACCGACTGCGTACCCAGTGTGCCCCAGAGTATATGCAATGCCTGCCGGACCGGTCACTGAGGGAACCGCCCAGAATAAAGGGCGTGCCCTTCTTAACCAGAATCAAGTTACCCCGTGAATATGTTGAGTATGAAGAAAAGACTTGATCTGGCGCCCATCTGCCCCCAAAGCAGGGCAATTGACGTGGATCTGTGTGTGTCTCTTGGAGCACAGCTATGTGGATCTGATGTCTGTCCAGGAAAGCGAGGATTTGGCGACATTTGCAGGGGGTCTCCGAGGCCCCTAATATTCCATGTGCGAAGATTTAAGCGAAACATGTCAGGGGTCGAGGACATTACAGCGGAGGTGGTATGTGCCTAGAGATGTCGTTATGGAGATGTCTGTGCATAGGTCTCGCAAAGTGTGCAGGTGTGTCTAGCTGTCAGTAAAGGACATTGGAACACCATAGTGATTGAAAACGAACCTGTACCGCCATCGGGCCAGCCGTGAGGTGAACGGCAGTGAACGCGAAGGCAGAGGGGAAGCGCCGGGAGACTTCCCACCTCCCGAACTCCAGCCCCCAGCAGCTCCAGGGGCGGCGCGCCCGTGACGCGCCTGGAGCGCCAGGAGGCGCCGCTTCAAAACGCTGACCTCCCGTGAACCCAGTGGGGGAACACCATAGTGATTGAAAACGAACCTGTACCGCCATCGGGCCAGCCGTGAGGTGAACGGCAGTGAACGCGAAGGCAGAGGGGAAGCGCCGGGAGACTTCCCACCTCCCGAACTCCAGCCCCCAGCAGCACCAGGGGCGGCGTGCCCGTGACACGCCTGGAGCGCCAGGAGGCGCCGCTTCAAAACGCTGACCTCCCGTGAGCCCAGTGGGGGAACACCATAGTGATTGAAAACAAACCTGTACCGCCATCGGGCTAGCCGTGAGGTGAACGGCAGTGAACGCGAAGGCAGAGGGGAAGCGCCGGGAGACTTCCCACCTCCCGAACTCCAGCCCCCAGCAGCACCAGGGGCGGCGCGCCCGTGATGCGCCTGGAGCGCCAGGAGGCGCCGCTTCAAAACGCTGACCTCCCGTGAGCCCAGTGGGGGAACACCATAGTGATTGAAAACGAACCTGTACCGCCATCGGGCCAGCCGTGAGGTGAACGGCAGTGAACGCGAAGGCAGAGGGGAAGCGCCGGGAGACTTCCCATCTCCCGAACTCCAGCCCCCAGCAGCACCAGGGGCGGCGCGCCCGTGACGCGCCTGGAGCGCCAGGAGGCGCCGCTTCAAAACGCTGACCTCCCTCTCGCCCCGCGAGTCGCGCGCGGGAGCGGCCGGGGCTAAGCCCGGGCAAAGGGCGGGCCCTCTACGGCCCTCATCGGCAGGATGGGGGACAGGGCCAGGAACGCTGCCGGAGTGACGAAAAAGCCCCAACACCCAAGTAAGATACAGTTGCCCTTGATAAAGTCCCTATATTCAATCTTGAACTGGTAGACTTCTGGGTATAGCCGCAGGATGTCGAAAAAAGCCGTTGTTACCACGTCTAACACTATGGATAATTATTTGGTCCAAACTGTGAAAGAAATAAACATACAAAGGAGAGAATCTTTGGGGCTGAGCCAATCTCCAGACCTATGATGCCTGAGCCCTACTATACTTCCTCTTACTGATGATATTCCACCCCTGGAGACTGATCCCGATGACCATCTTAGCCACTCTATTAATCAGGGTAAGAGCGATTTTCTTAGGAATGTAGTGCTTGCCCCCGAGGTACTTATTGTGGACCCTGAAAATGACATGGATATTGACTCTGAACAGGAGGCACAGGTGTGTCTTTCAGATGAAGAACAGTCTTCCACAGACCACGCCCCTCGGCCAGTACGTACATGTGTAAAGAATCAGCCAAAGCGGGGAGGGCTGCGGTCTGGGGCAAGGAGGAAGAGGGCAACCACTCCAAAGGCAAAACTAAAGGATAATGGAGAGGGGAAAGTAAAATACATTGTTGATGATGATTTGTTTTTAAAAATTGCTGAGTTGATTGAATGTAAAATTAAAACTATCATCAAACCTCTAGTAGCTAAAATAGATAAACTGCAAACTGAGGTTAAAAAGCTGGGAGGACTACAGAACAAGGTAGTGGGGGGGTAGAAAACATAACCACCTTGGTTGCTAACTTGGGCAACAACACAGGGGGGAATGTTGCTGGATAGGGAACAGATGAACTGTTGCATACTAACCCCCCAGTGCAGTTACCGATAATGAATGCTAACCAGATAGCTGGTAAAGGTGACGGTTTACTAACAGTCAATATCCCCCCAGTACAAGCCCAGGTAATGGACCCTTTACAATTTATAGTTGAAGCCTCGCCAGTTGTATTAGTATTAGCCAATGTTCCCCCCCTAGAAGGTGGTACAGCTGAATCATCTACCTCTTTGTCAAATAAGGCATTACAATGGCTAACAAACAATATGAAGTTAGCTCCGGGGGGGGGAGCAGCAACTGGTTCGGGACATCAAGACTGCAAAAAGGGTTCCCTGGTTAGGAAATCGTCCCAAAAAATTTAAAGGGGATTGTGTGGCAGTGAGCTTTTCACACCCAGGCGTTCTGCCAAATATTCTTATTAATCTACTCCTGCTCCAACGTAGACAGGGTACTGTCGTCCCATTAACATTAAATGTTTTCTATGGAGAACAACAGAACGTTACCTACCCAAGGACCCCTGCACCAGGGTGGGATCACAACTGGGATATGAATAACAGATGGGGCCAAGACCGAAGCTGTAATACAGTAAATCATCCAGTTCATCAAAATTCTTTTGCACAACCTCTTTTGTTGTCTAATTGTTATACTCCTTTATCCTTTTTGGACCAAAATGATTGACTCTCGCCCAAACAAAACAGCCATGATGGGCATTATGTACCTGTATTTAGTATACTTACCTGGAATATCGCAGGAATTAAGGCAAAAGTGGGAATCCTGGCATGGTCAGATTTTATCAGTAAGTTCGACATTATCGTATTACAAGAAACCTGGGACACACAAAATAGTTTTTCATTGGATGGGTATAGTCACTTCTGTATCCCAGCAGTGTCCAGTGTTGCAGGAAGAGCCAAGGGAGGACTGTTAAGTCTTTTTAAACTAGACATAAAAGGTCGCTTGAAGAAATGTGACTCGGGCTCTGATCACTGTTTAATTGTTGAACTTTCTTTAGCAGAACATCCTAACATTTTATTTATAAATTTTTATAATGCCAACGCATCTGACAGTACTTTGCATAGTCTAGATAGATTGGATCAGTTTTTGTCAGCATACAGTGAAAATGTAAATTCTTTTGAAATCATCTTTTTGGGGGATTTTAATATCCACCCTTGTACATTAATGTGTGTTTGCGGTGAAGAAGAATCCCCCCCTAATTGCTCGCCAATCCATCTTGAACATAATAAACAGAGGGAATGTCTAGAAAATTTCTTAGCAAGATGGAATTTATATGA
This sequence comes from Lissotriton helveticus, assembly GCF_964261635.1. Taxonomy (NCBI): domain Eukaryota; kingdom Metazoa; phylum Chordata; class Amphibia; order Caudata; family Salamandridae; genus Lissotriton; species Lissotriton helveticus. The sequence goes on along the minus strand of NC_136067.1, from coordinate 1,326,788,396 downwards.
GTCTGGGTGTGGGGAGGGGGGGGGTTAGGGCCCCTACCTTTAAGGGAACAGACAATGGCTCTATTATCGATTATATATTTATACCATCATGTTTACTAGGTAAAGTTTTAATGTATAAAACTGTGGTTTCTGTTTTTAGTGATCATAATCCTGTTACCATGGATCTAGCAAATACTGACCTAATACTGCGAAAAGATGGTCCTCTCGACAACAGGTTAGCACTTAAGGTTAAAGACCAGGGTCGCAGATTGAAATGGGATAGCATAATTCCAGAATCCTTTGTACAAGAGGTACTCTCCGACGCTGAGGATGAGGTTGGTGTGTGTTCATCTAGTGAGGCTCATAATAGGGAAGTGGTACTTGCCTTTGGTAGCATCTGCAGCAAGATTAATCAAAGACTGCTTGCTGGTCCAAAAATGCAGACACTGGCCATCAAAAGATGGTTTGATAACAGATGCTCAAAAGCACATTGTGCGCTGTTAAGTGCCTTGAAGGCCGTTCCAAAAGTTCCCGCCCTTATCACAATCTGTAGAGCCCGGTATAAAAAAGCCATAGCTGATAGGAAAAAAGAGATCAAAGATGAAGCTTGGTCCCAGCTATCAGACCCAGCGATATTGAAAAATAGTGGAGAATTTTGGAAAATTGTTAACCAACCCCTATTCACAGGAGAGGAGAATTCTCCTCTTGAAACTAACATACCTGATGAAGGTTGGATAAAACATTTTAGCGACATTTATTCTGACCACAGTAGTGGAGGTCCCGGGGGTCCGGTTGGCCGTATAGCCAATGGAAATCAAGTGCACTTTGAGGTCGCAGAAGTCTTACAAGCAATAGATTGTACTCTGAAAAAAAAGGCCACAGGACCTGATGGTGTCCCTGCTGACGCTTTTAAATGTTTCCCTAATTTTTGGTCTAGATTACTCTGTAGGGTTTTTAATGCCTTAAGCCATGATAATATACCAGAGTCATGGAAAACATCAATAATCATCCCTGTGTTTAAAAAGGGAAATAGGCAGGATCCTGCATGTTATAGACCGATCTCATTGATTGACTCATCAGTTAAAATTTTAGGAAGAGTCATATTAGCAAAACTAAATGAGTGGGCAACTGAGAAAAGTATTCTGACCAATATTCAATATGGATTTAGACCCAAAAGAAGCACTCAGGACCAATGTCTCAATTTGCATATGCTGGTAGAGAAATACACCAAGGCCAAGGCGGGGTCCATGTACCTTGGTTTCATGGACCTCTCCTCTGCTTTTGATCTGGTCAACAGATCAAAGCTTTGGTCTATATTGCTAGAAATGGGTTTGGACAGGACAATAGTTAACTTATTGGCAGACTTGCACTTGGGCCTTACAGCTAAAATTAGAGTCACCACGGGTGGACGATGTACGGAGGACTTTGCTTCAGAAAAGGGGGTCAGACAGGGGTGCATTCTTGCACCCCTATTGTTCACATTATATGTGAATGCTCTAGAACCCGCCCTGAGGGACGTGACCCTCGACATTCCGCGTGTAGGGGAGCAGGGGATCCCTGTTCTCCTTTATGCGGATGACGCTGTACTTCTTGCACGTACCGGGGTGGGGCTCCAACGTCTTTTGGATGCCTTTGAAACTTTTATGGGCTCACTTGACCTAAAAATAAATGCGAAGAAATCCCAATTTATGCTTATGGGCAGCGCAGCAAGGAAAAACTGTCATAAAACCTTTTTTTGTGGACGGGAGAAGCTTGCTCGAGTAGCTTCCTTCCCTTACCTAGGGATCACATTCGATGAAAAGGGTACCTGGGGATCCCAGCTAAAGAATAGAGTAATCTCGTTAGCAAGAACATCTTCAGCTCTCCAGGGGTTCTCTAAGAAACTGGGGGCCAGGCCAATCGCAGCCATAATGAAAATTTACAAGGCTAAATGTATTTCAGTTGCATCTTATGGCAGCTCAATTTGGGGTTACAGGGGTCTAGACTCCCTACAGATCATGGAAAATAAATTTTTCAGATCTGTTCTTGGTGTCCCACAGTCGACTCCGTCCTACACTGTACACTTGGAACTTGGGGAAGGCTACATCACAGACTTGATAAAAACAGCACCTCTTGTAGCTTGGCTGAGGATGTGGCTTAACAAAAAAATTCCCCTAAATCATATCATCATGAAAGATTGTCTGTGTTTGGATAAAGTTAATAACATTAAGTGGTTGACTTACATTAAGGAAAATTTCACCAAGTTGGGGAGGCCAGAGTTATACTCAGCAACAGAGTCTATAACACCGAAAGATATTGCATTAACAAAGTGTGCAATGAGAGAGCTTTTATCCCTGGAAAGAGAAGAGAGTGAGTTGAAAAAACCAAGCGTTAGGGTCAGTCTAATATTATCTATACCTGACGGCCCAGAAAGCTACCTGAACATGGTGACCCATCCTTACCACAGGTTTATTTTAACTCGGTTTCGTTTTAATTTGATACATTTTAATCTTGGTTTTTATCCCGTATGGAGTACCCCAGAAAAGGCGTTACCATGTTCCTGTGACCATTTCTCCGAACAAAATACTATGCACTTAGTGATGTTCTGTGGGCATTACGTAGAGGCGAGGAGGAAGTTTCTTGTGCCCATCCTAAAGGAGGCTGGATTTATTCAAGTTAAACCTGCTCTTATTTATTTACAGCTTCTGCAGACTCCTAGGATTATGTTCTATGTGGCTAGCTTCCTAGTGAGTGCCATTAGGAGCAGGAACATTAGGCTAAAAAATATAATAATCCCCCTTCAATAGCATAAACTGAGTATTATAAAAGGCACTTTGTGACTATAATAGGAATTGTAACAGGGACATATCTGGTTTTAGATATGTCTTATTCTGGGGCTCTTAGTACCTCGCATGTTGCACTATATGTATGACTTTTTGTATGATTTTTATCTTTTTTGTATGTATTTCAACTGTTTTTAAACCATGTATTTATTGTATATGTATTTTAAATAATCTGTACTCTGCCATTGTCTTTATATGATATTAAGTTATCGCAATAAAGTATTTTGACTGACTGACTGACATTGGAACCAGTAAAAAAACACTACAGTTCCAGTCCCACCCCCTCCCACAACAGCTCCCCAATCATGATGGGATTGTGCCACCCACCTAAAACTCGAGGAAACCATGAAAATGCAGTCCAGTTCAAAGTAGATCCGTAGTGCATTACTAAAAACAATGAACATATGGGGGGATTGTCAGTGCAACACGGAAGCCTCCCTTCCCACAGTACTGCGCAGGCAGCGCCTCAGTGCCCCCGGAGGGGATTGAGGTAAGAAGGAAGGGTGCTTGGCATAGTCCAGTAGCAACCCACCCACCCCATGTGTTTGTGCCCACCCTAGAAAAAGAAAAACACAAACTGGCAGATGCATCAACGTAGCCTTTTGCTATTCCTAAATAGTGTTTTTTAAGGAATCGCTATTTAGGAATAGCAAAAGCCTATGCATGTAGGAATCGCTATTAAAATAGTGATTCCTAAACATTCCTTAATTGCTACTCGCAAATTGTTAGTCGCAATTAAGGAATGCTGTCCCATTCATTCCTATGGGCCTACAGGCCCATAGGAATGAATTGGAGATTGTATGAGCAATTTGCGAGTACCAGTAGGTACTCGCAAATTGCTCATGCAATTTCAAGGGTGCAAGGGTGTCGAAAGGACACCGAGTTGCACCCCTGAAATTGATCTCTGCACATATATTGCACACACACATGCCCTAAGGGCATGTGTGTGCGCAACATGAAACTTTGAAAAATGCACAAAAGTGCTTTTTTCAAAGTTTTACCAAATTACCATGAAGTTCAACTTCATGGCAATTTGCTACTCCTATTAGTGAATTTACTATTTTCTTGACTTTCATGCATTGCATTTAAGGAATCTTAATTTGGGATTCCTTAAATGCAATCGCAATTTAAGGATTCTCAATTTAGAGATTCCTTAAATTGCGATTTTTGCATTTGGGATGATGCATCCCAAATGCTTTTGCATTTGGGATGATGCATCCCAAATGCAATAATACCGGGAGCAAAGGGGCAGATTCTGAGAATCTGCCCCTTTGCTCCAGGTATTTACTTTGATGCATATGCCTGTATGTCTATATACCAGTGAAACACTTATCTGTCCATGATGAGGAGATAGCAGTGCAACACATTGGGGAGGGATAGAGCCTGCGGCACAGGATGGCTAGTCTCTAAGTCCTCAGCCGCAATACAGTTCAGCCGGACATCAGGCAATTAGGAGTTTGCCACATGCAGGGAAGGTACCCCCCTGATGCAATAGCCCTCTGAGTCAATCCGTCAGTATGAGGAGAAGAAGATCTGGGTGCGTGATCTTCAGAGGTACTCCTCGGGGAGCGGAGCAGGACGGGCTTGAGGAACTCCTCCACCTGGCGTGGGTTGGTGAATATGGAATGTGTGCCCTGATAGAAAACATGCAACCTCCTTAGAGACAGAAGTGCATATGCGATCTGTGCCTTTACGGAGTTTTTGCTTGACCCCGAGCAGACTTCGGAGTAGTGTCTACCTGAGGAGTCAATCCGTAGATGTAGGTAGGCATTTACCGGTCGGTAACGGCCGAATTCGGCCGTTACCGACCGGTAAATGGAATTTGAGATGTAGGGACATTCATTTTACAGAATCAGTAAATTTACCGATCGGTAAATTTACCGATTCTGTAAAATACCGAATCTGTATTTTTACCGATTCGGTAAATTTGATATGTAGGTAGGACTCTTCTGAGTCCCACAAGCCTTACCGAATCGGTATTTTACCATCAAATTCTATTTGATGGTAAAATACCGATTCCGGTGTGCATGCACATGTGTGCATGCACACCTGTGCCATATGACAGGCAGACCTGCCCTTAGGGCAGGTATGCCTGCCACATGGCACCCGAACCTGTTTTGGGGGTGCTAGAGGGTGTCAAAGTGACACCCCCTGCACCCTTGTGAAATTCGGTATTTACCGATTCGGTAAATACCGAATCGGTAATGCCCATTCATTCCTATGGGCTTCAAAGCCCATAGGAATGAATGGGCATTACCGGTCGGTATTTACCGAATCGGTAAATACCGACTTTTACCGATTCGGTAAATCCACATCTGGATTTACCTACATCTCCCTCCTTATATTTTACCGATTCATAAATACCGAATCGGTAAAATTCGGTATTTATGAGTCTGTAAAATATATTTACCTACATCTGGCCCCTGGTCTCCTGGGCCAGTTTGAGAGCAGAGTCGCAATCACGGTAATTGAGAAGGCGAGCCACAATGGGCTGTGGGGCGCTGCCTGGAGGAGGTCTGGGGCCCAGGGAGGGGTACGCCCTCTCCACAATGAGCTTTGAAGAGAATGCGCTCTCGCCGAAAGCACCCTTCAGAAGGCGTTCGACGTACTCCTCTATGCATCCCGTATTGGCACTCTCCGGGATGCCTATGACTCTAATGTTATTCTGGCAGCTGCGGTCTTCAAGTCCTCATTTTTTGCAGCAATGATCTTCAAGAGCTTGTCCATCTGCGTCATTTGTTGCTGCAGCTGAGATGTGGTATCCTCATTATCAGCTTCCTTAATTTGCTCATCATGTTAGTCCACCTTCTGGACCAGGAAATCCAAGCGGCTATTCATTGTGTCCATTTTCCCGGAGAGGTCTGTAAGGCTATGTTGCATAGCGAGAAGCAAGGTCTCGACTTCGTCCTACGGGGCTGAGGCCTGTGTTTGTGATGGCTCCCCAATGGGTTGGACAGAGTCTGCCGAGCTCGAGCGTGTTGCCGCCCTTTTGGAGTCAAAGACACGTTTGGGCTGTCGAACATCATGTTTCCCCATCACTGCAGCAGGATAGAGCGCGCCAATACAGACAAAGCGATACAGTGGAGATCACTCTCTCGCCGGATTATGGTATTATAGCAGAGTGGAAACGGTCAGCTGTCTGATATTTTAGGTGCTGTCTGAGAATTTACAAAGAGGGTAGGTGCCAGAAGGGTCCGCTAGCGGCACCAGGGAGGTGGACGGTAGCGGAATTGGTAGAAGCAGCGATGAGCCAGCAGTGAAAAGAAGCAGGAGCCGTCAGGAGGTTGCTGATTTCCCGAATGCCAGCAAATTTCAGTTGCCGACAAAGATGTAAGGAGGATAGAGCTGTATGTAGTTGGCTTGAGGATTGGCAGCCAGGAGACATAGATGAGAATCCACTATGAGGCAATAATGACAAGTGTAGTACAAAGCCAGGACTCCCCAAATCGAGGCATCTTTAACCTGCACCTACTGTAATTGGAGAGGTAAGATCACAGAACAGGTGCACAGTAAGTTCTGCACAGAGTGGTACAGAGGATAGTCTCTGCCGTTCAATAAGGTCAGGTAGAAGTGAGTGTACGACACAGCTGGTTGAGCCGGGGGTGCCCCGCGCGTGGAAGTGGTGTGTGGATAGAGCTGCAGTGCTATTTAACCGCGTGTCAGTCCTCCTTCACCGCAAACAGGTGAGATGTAGCCCACTGACATATGACAGGCTGGTGGGGAGTCAAGCAGTCTATTGGCCAGTAATTAGAACCTTTAACTTGAGTTCGCCTCCAACCTGTGGCCCAATGACGGAGATCAGCACAACAGGGTGAGCCCGGATGGTAGGGCTTGCACCAGCAGCGACGTACAATCCAGCAATTACTGACGCGTAGCGGCACGTTTCAAGACGATCAGCACCCGGGAACTGCAGCTGCAGGTATGTTGACGGGGGAGCAAGCAGTTAAGGGACCAGCGCAACATTGTCAGGCGTCCCAGCGCCAGGTGTACACCCCGGGGCTTGCATGGTCGAAAGGCCGTGTGAGGCACCTGACTTGCCACCACTCGCGTCCTGCTCTCCCCAGAGATCAGCAAGAGGACCACTCACCGGTATTAAAGGGCCATGAGTTTCCCCTACCGGATGTATTGAAAAGGTGCCAAAGCAACATTGCTGGTTCGCGGTTGGGTGCACAGCAGGTATTCTTCAGCAAAATTCAAGGCGGCGATACCAGCTCCAACCCCACGCAGTCCAGTGGGTTCATTGCAGTCTGGGGATGTTTATTTTTTCCCCCCAATGTGCGGCCCTCCCTGCGGTCACCCTGGTGTGAGTGGGAGCATCGGACTTCAGGCGGGGTATGAGGGAGATTACGTGAGGTCCCGCAGCTCCAAGATAATGGTGCTCCCTTGAGGTCTCTGGCAAGCGGGGAGGGCCCAATGCAGCGCAGTGAGAGAAGAGCAGGGCTGCCGCGTAGTATGTGTCAAACAGTCTCTCCCATCGCCGCCTGCTGTGGTAAAGGTGAGTTGGCACAATGGGGAGCGTATCTTCAAATTGGTAGCGCAGTGCGTGGATGGAGATTAGGATGAAGCCAATGTCGAACGAAGTTGCAATGGCGCGGGTAGCACGCCGTGCTCACGATTTTGCAACTATTATGGCGGGCCGCATACCCTGCACACGTCTTACCGCCCCTTGCTGGAATGTACGGTAGCCGGTCACCATTGAGGATGGCCCCGTGATTTGCAGACGTTGCAGGCGGTCAGTCGGGAGCCTTTAGGCGGAATTGGACAGCCCCCGCCCCCTCAGATAAAAGGGCCCACCGGCAAGTGGGAACCTCGGGCTCTCATAGAGATAGCAGCTGCTCAGTGCTCCAGGCTCGTCACCGCGCCAGCCCACACACAGCGAGGTTTGGCGTAGAAGACACCTGCCGAGGGCATAGGAACTCCAAACTTGCACCGGAGGAAGAGGGTAACAAGTAAAACAGGCAGCAGGCTTTAGAGAGAGGATTAGTGAGGGAGATGAAGGATTATTGAAGTATTATGCCGCCAAGCTATCAAAGCCTCACCGGTGTGCGACCATCATGGTCATGCTCCACCTAGCGCCCCATCTATTAACTATCTGGAGAAAAAAAAGGTAACACCATTAAAAACGGATATATGACGTTATAACGCATACTATTACAACGCATGCTTTTAGAACGCAACTTTTACAACGCAGGATCCATTACAACGAATACCATTACAACGCATTTTTTTACAACGCATATACCTTTACAACGCATACCATTACAACGTAAGTATAGGTAAGTAGGGTTTTTGGGTAAAGGGGTATTTTTAGGGTTCAGGGCTAGGTATGGGTTTTTGGGTAAAGGGGTATTTTTAGGGTTCAGGGCTAGATTTGGGTTTTTGGGTAAAGGGGTATTTTTAGGGTTCAGGGCTAGGTTTGGGTTTTTGGGTAAAGGGGTATTTTTAGGGTTCAGGGCTAGGTATGGGTTTTTGGGTAAAGGGGTATTTTTAGGGTTCAGGGCTAGGTTTGGGTTTTTGGGTAAAGGGGTATTTTTAGGGTTCAGGGCTAGGTTTGGGTTTTTGGGTAAAAAATGTAAGTTATTAAATTTAATATATTTTTATTTTATTTAATTTCAATTTAATTTAATTTTTTTAATTTAATTTAATTTTTAAAAAGACCCCTTTACCCAAAAACCCATACCTAACCCTTAACCCTAAAAATACCCCTTTACCCAAAAACCCATACCTAGCCCTGATCCCTAAAAATACCCCTTTACCCAAAAACCCATACCTAGCCCTGAACCCTAAAAATACGCCTTTACCCAAAAACCCATACCTAGCCCTGAACCCTAAAAATACCCCTTTACCCAAAAACCCAAACCTAGCCCTGAACCCTAAAAATACCCCTTTACCCAAAAACCCAAATCTAGCCCTGAACCCTAAAAATACCCCTTTACCCAAAAACCCATACCTAGCCCTGAACCCTAAAAATACCCCTTTACCCAAAAACCCATACCTAGCCCTGAACCCTAAAAATACCCCTTTACCCAAAAACCCAAACCTAGCCCTGAACCCTAAAAATACCCCTTTACCCAAAAACCCAAACCTAGCCCTGAACCCTAAAAATACCCCTTTACCCAAAAACCCATACCTAGCCCTGAACCCTAAAAATACCCCTTTACCCAAAAACCCAAACCTACCCTGAACCCTAAAAACGCCCCTTTACCCAAAAACCCCAATCTAGCCCTGAACCCTAAAAATACCCCTTTACCCAAAAATCCATACCTAGCCCTGAACCCTAAAAACACCCCTTTACCCAAAAACCCTACTTACCTATACTTACGTTGTAATGGTATGCGTTGTAAAGGTATATGCGTTGTAAAAAAATGCGTTGTAACGGTATTCGTTGTAATGGATCATGTGTTGTAAAAATTGCGTTGTAAAAGTATGCGTTATAAAAGTTGCGTTGTAACGTGTGCACACCTTAAAAACATGCTTCACTTTTCAAAAACTCCTTTGTGAATACATGTCACAACGAGGTATATAATAAACTCTCCAGCTATATTATTACAGACTTAATGCAGTTACATTAACCTGGAAAAAACATACTCTGGCTGAAAAAAATGTACTGCAACCAGATACTGGGTTTTAAAAACAAAGGAACCCAATAGTCGTCAGAGACCTTAGGTAGACATTACATCATAGAATAGTGGCACCCATGTATAGGTAATGTAACAAAACAACGAATTTTATTAATACTAAAAATAATAAATAAGACAGTTTCATACAGTAAGCACAGCAATAAATGATGGTGCAGTGTATGGGAGCATAAAACGCTCTCTGAGCGCTCTTCAGGGTGACACACACAAGTGACAATAGTGATCAGAGAACGTATGCAAAATTAAGAACACAGCCGGTAATCTATTATAATCAATGTGGCAAAAGTCATGGTTAGCGTCGACGTTTCAATCCAGCAATCCAGGGATCAGCATCAGGGCTTTTAAAAGTGAGCCAGAAATAATGAATTCTGACAGATAGTCCCAACGAAAGGGATTTGGGTAGGGGGACATGAAATTTAAACTCAACCCGGGCTGTGTTGCAATGGCCAAACAGAGAGAATAAATCTTCCAAAAGCACGATCCACAAGGCTCTTAGAAGGGTGCAGGCACCAGGATGAGCGGTATCACTACCTGCAGCCACTTAAAACAAGAAAGACACATCTTATGAAAAAGACAAGCTGTACTTGTCCTTATCAGACCTTCTTAAATATTCTTTGTATTTATATTAGCGCCTGTGTGCTATTTACAAAACAAGATTAACTTTTACTACAGGCAGTGATACAAAAAAATGATACTCAAACAAGGTTTTCAAAATCATAAAATACAACGGACATTGGTTCATATGTTGCATAACTTCAATGTGCAAAAACAACAGTTGATGGACATAATGCAGAACAATGTCATACATTCACCCCAGTACAGAGATCTGGGCCTAAATCCATCGTTTTTTTGCTCACCACACCACCCCAGTTCAGACATGGCCATATGTAAATCAGCCTTGACCCTGTGCCTCATGGGAACAGTCCAGCCTGAACTGCCAAGCCATGTCTTCCCTGGACCGGAATCAAGCATCCTAGGACCGGTTTCTGGCTATCAGCCGTCTTCAGCCAGGATAGCTTGACTCCAGTGGTGTAGAGAGCAATGACTCACGTCTGAGCATACCCATCCCACTCGGGGTGACAAATGCAAAAACAACAGTTGATGGACAGAATGCAGAACAATGTCATACATTCACCCCAGTACAGAGATCCGGGCCTAAATCCATCGTTTCTTTGCTCACCACGCCACCCCAGTTCAGACATGGCAATATGCAAATCAGCCTTGACCCTGTGTTCGGTCTGGACTGTTCCCATGAGGCACAGGATCAGGACTGATTTGCATATGGCTATGTCTGAACTGGGGTGGCGTGGTGAGCAAAATAATGATGGATTAAACCCAGATCTGTGACTGGGAGTGAATGTTTGACAATGTTCTACATTCCGTCCATCATCTTTTTGTGTTGCATTTTCACCCTAAGTGGGAAAGGTATGCCCAGACGTGGGTCCCGTGCTCACTACGCCACTGGAGTCAAGCTATCCTGGCTGAAGATGGGTGAAACCCCGAAACCAGTCCTAGGATGCTTGATTCTGGTCCAGGGAAGACATGGCCTGGCAGTTCAGTCTGGACTGTTCCCATGAGGCACAGGGTCAGGACTAATTTGCATATGGCTATGTCTGAACTGGGGTGGCGTGTTGAGCAAAGTAATGATGGATTAAACCCAGATCTGTGACTGGGAGTGAATGGTTGACAATGTTGAACATTCCGTCCATCATATTTTTGAGCTGCATTTTCACCCTAAGTGGGAAGGGTATGCCCAGACGTGGTCCCGTGCTCACTATGCCACTGGAGTCAGGCTATCCTGGCAGAAGAGGGGTGAAACCCTGAAACCGGTCCTAGGATGCTTGATTCTGGTCCAGGGATGACATGGCCTGGCAGTTCGGTCAGGACTGTTCCCATGAGGCACAGGGTCAGGACTGATTTGCATATGGCTATGTCTGAACAGGGGTGGTGTGGTGAGCAAAATAAGGATGGATTAAACCCAGATCTGTGACTGGGAGTGAATGTTTGATAATGTTCAACATTCCGTCCATCATCTTTTTGTGTTGCATAACTTCAATAGCCATCAAACATTGGCAAGATTTATTAGATCAGTTTGCTGTTTCGCTCATTGAATCCCAAAATGCTAATGAACATTTGTTTCAGCCCAAAAGTGTTCTTGTTAATCGGCTCCTTTGATCCCTCTGGTTATCACAGTTCATGTTGCATTTCTTTTTTTTTTTAAACAGACAATTTTCATAAGGGGCTTATATAAATGTCATCTGCACAAAGGTTATGGTGACTTCTGTCCTCTTTTCATAACCTACATGAATCTTGATCTATCCAATCAGACCAACGGAAGGCATAGAGAAACCAGCAGCTCATTTGGTGATAAACAAAATAAGATGGTAAGGCATCTCATCGCATCTCGGTTAGCCTCACTGCAGTGGTTGCTAATACCAAATAGAATTCTATGGACTACACAGCCAAGGAAAAGACCACTGTCATTCATGATAATAGTTTGCAATTATGACTTCACCTGCCAAATCACACCTATCTCACAGAACTACTTGCTGGTCTCAACTTTCTAATTAAGCTGCATAGACATACAGGCCATCCCTGTAATTACCATAAAACTTTGGAATTGCTTTACCATTGAGCTTTGTCAGAGAGAATCTTTTTATGTAACAGTGACTTTTAAAATGCGAGTCCAAGTTTAAAATATTTCTTCTGTCCACGTGTATGACCATCTTGAGGACATTTGAAGAATGATGGCCCGTAATCCATCTTTTAGGAATAACAATTAATGTATGTCCGGCAATTAAGCACTTGTCAACTCTTCTAGTTAGCCAAGATAGAGGTCATGTTAATGTGAAAGAAGACCATGGTGGGAAGGCAAAGGCAGGCTAGGTGCGGAACATACAGACGTAGAATTTATGATTTCGGGAGTCATTTGCAGCCAGATGCTTTCCATGTTCCGGTCCAAAATTCGTAATTACTACTCAAGGTCCATTTTACGCTTTAGTGGCCAATGGTACAATATGCAAACATCCTCATTGATTATTTTGGTCATCCACAATTCTGCACATCAAGAAGAACATTTGCTAACAATGTTTCTGCAATCCCCGCTCCAACGCCTTCAACATTTTTCTAGTACCTTCAAGAGACATTTTTAGTAAATGTGATCATGTTTAGCAAAACAAAGTTGTATTCAGTATATTATGATTCTCATAGTATAGGAGCAATCATGCATCAGTCCTAATTATTGTTACATTCTTATAACAAACATACTGAAGCAGCCAGAAAGCCGAATCATACTAACATTGCATTTCATTTGTTGGAACATTCAAAATGTATAATAACCAATAGTATACAGGATTATTTTCAAGAAACCCACTTTACCTCTATTCGAAGAAAGAGTAAGCGGAGGCTCTTTTTTAAGAAGTAGAAATAACCGTTCACCAGATTTAATCCTCTTCAGTTTGCTCACATCAGGCTCAGCAGTGAAGAAAACCTTTCCCAAGATGCACTCCACCTGTGTACAGCCACATAACAATTTAGTAAAATGCCAGAAGCAAAATATAAGTTAATGATAACAGACTTACTCAGAGAAACGGGAACCAAATTCAAAAATATCCCTCACAACTAAATTATGCCTGGATGGGTTCTATCTATCCAACTGGCATAATCTCTGGGTTGGTCAGGAACTAGAACAGCAATAGTTTCTGGAAAGCTTAGCAAATGCATTGCTTGAATAATGCATTTAAAAAAAACATTTTACAGTAAACCTAAATGATCCAGCTGTCCTCACAAGTCCACTTTTACTTCAAAACACTTTGGCTTTGAGTATGCCTAGAACATTTTATGCAGAAGAAAGGGTCATAGAGCCATATGAATGACCTATTTTAGCTACAAATTAAAGTGTGGATAGTGAAGAAAAACACTTGCTACTAATCTGGAAAATTTTAGAATTACTTGAATGATCTGGATCTGACTGAGTTGTTGGAATGCTCTTTCGATAGGGTAGTGAGCACAAATTCACAGTATTCAGTTAATCTCAGCCAGAAACCTGAGCTCAACATAATAGCCATGCTTCCATACAAATAGAATACAAAGAAAGCTCCACAAACGTATGTAAAAGACCAGGAAGGCTGCTTAATACAGCTAATAAAAAGTTCAAGACATCTTTCCTATGAACAGTACTTTGAAAAAAACAGAACAAGCCTTTAAAGCAATTTTTCTGGAAAAGGGCCTGGATAAATAATTGATGGTTGTTTTTCTAGGTGCTTCATTCCATTATAGGCACATTACTGTGATATGCAGTATGTGGTAAGAGTAGAGAGCAAGATTGTAGAATGCCTCTCACAAATGTCAGTAAAAGGGATTGTGAAACAGTTGGAAATGGAAGACAGAGTGAACAAGGCTTTCTAAAGAAGCAGTTGGAGGGTAGGTATCGATATTGTTTGTAGAGCAGGCACATTTTCAAGGGCATCTTGGAACTAGCGTCTTCTAGTTCATGACAATAAAAGACTTATAAGGCAACGAGGAAAGCCAAGATTGAACTTGTTTGCTGAAACAGGAAAGACTGGACTGGTTTTTAAGATGCCAAGGCAATTTGTTCCAGAGTTTACAAGTAGAAGAAACAAAGCTTCTACCGCCCCAGGATGCTTTGCTGACTTTTGGGGACTGTCACAATTTTGGATGCGGCCGACGGTAGAGCTCTCTTGGGTATCTACTATTTGAAATTCCTAATCTCCGGACCTGTGTCATGAGGGGATTTTTAAACCATGCAGAGTGCCTTAAAGGCTACTCGGTTCTTGACAGGAAGCCAATGAAGCTCCACTAATGTGTGAGAGACAGATTTGAATTTGGGTATTCTCTCAAGGAAACAAGATGCTGAGTTCTGTAGTATTTGAAGTTTGTTCAGAGATCGATATTGAATGCCCAGAAAGACCGGAAATCGGCATCCTAGCTGATGTGGGGTGATACCTCGAAAGCTGCCCAGGGGTGCCAGTTTCCAGTCCATGGAGGAACTAGCCTGGCAGTTCAGCTGGACTGTTCCCATGAGGAGCTGGATCAAGACTGATTTGCATATGACTGGGTCCAAACTGGGGTAGCATGGTGAGCAAAAGAACAATGGATTTAACCCTGATCTCTTGACTGGGGGTGAGCGTTTGAATTGTTTCAGCATTCCTTCCATCATCTTGTAGTGTTTGCCATGTTTGCCCTAAGTGGGTCCCTGGCTTGCTGTGCCACTGGATTCAAGCTAGCCAGGCTGATGAGGATGATACCACGAAACCAGTCCCAGGATGCTTGTTTCTAGTCCAGGAAGGACCTAGCCTGGCAGTTTGGCTGGAATGTTCCCATGAAGAGCAGGGTCAAGACTGATTTGCATATGAATGGATCCAAAATGGGGTTGCATGGTGAGCAAAAGAACAATATATTTAACCCAGATCTCGATTGGGGGGAGTGTTTGAAACATTTCAGCACCCTGCCCATCATCTTGTTGGGTTTACTTTTAGAAAGTTGGCATTATCCTGACTAAATCCTCTAGTACCTCTTTCTGATAATCCACAACTGTCACTTGGTAGCCTGCTGGGAGGTGCGGCTTGGTCTCAAGAAAGGGGGTAATGAGTCCTTGGCTGGGAGGAGGTAAGACTTTCCCCTGATAAGATGTCATGTGCCATGTTCCTACCAACTCTATAAACCTCAAAGGAGCCTGCCATTGTTCAAATAGCCAGTGGCATCAATCCCGGTGTGTGTGTGTGTGGGGGGGGGATTATTCAGTTCCTAGACAAACCTCAGGGATGCCTCCAGAGCTCTGACCAAGGGAAGAATGATTAATTCTGCTATGTTGGATTTTAGCATAGCAGTACACTGTGGGACTATTCAGGGCAAAACCATCTGGAAGTGGGTAGAGCTGCCCCTGGGAACCTTTTCCCTATTGGTTAGGAGGTCACACCCACCCACAAGATAGTGTCAGGCAGAACAGTGGCACCCATGGCTACCTTCTTCAGGACACTGCTGAACCTGTGGAAGACAAAAGAAGGACCCCACCTGCTGAACTTGGAAATCAGAAAGAGGTCTGCACCTACTGTAACCTGTTGAGAGAAACCAAAAGGGCTGGACCTGTTCCCACTTGAATCCAGGACAGAGAAGTGGACTCCAAGGGCTAATTGACTTGTCTTCTGTTAAGCTAAAGGGTTACAAAAAGCAGCAAGAAGCCCATCTTGCTGAAGCGCCCAGTTGACCAGTTCCAAATGGACTTGCCGTGGACCCTGCTGGCGTCTTACCCTGGAGTGAGTCTTAAATGCTAAGTGGTGTCCCTAAGGTCTTGGGGGCTTGCATAAGTGTCTGAGTGTACTCCTCCTGCCTAGCCCTAAAAGCTGGCTTTTAGGAACGGTTCCAAGAATTTCTGCCAAAAGTACCAGAGGCTACCACCACACCGTCGCCTCACATCGCTGGTCGAATGCAACTTGGCGGGTTGCCGTACTGGAAGAAGTTGAACTTCCAAAAATGGTTTTAAGTTTGAAGGTGAAGATCTTCACCAGGATAAGACGCTTTGAATATCTAGCCAATTAGGGATATTTCCTGGACACAAAGTTTAATTTTCTCCCACTCTGAGCTTTTCAAAGGTTTAGCAGCCCCGGGGGATGGGGTCCGTTGGGCCTTTGGAAACTTGGGGAGGACAGCCGTGCGGCCCCTCCCCCCTTAAAAAATTAGTTGGGCCTCATCGGTTGGGGTCCCCAGGGTCGTAAGAAGCCAAGTGAGGGGAACTGTGTGCCTGCCTCCCACTGAAAAATATATCGGACCCGGGGTACTTGGGACCGAAATAAGCGGGAGAGGTGGGCAGCATGCCCCAACCTTAAAAAAGTTGTTACACCACAGGGGATAGGGTCCCCGGGGCCAGAATCAGCCTGGAGAGGGGGCCATGCACACCCCCTCCCCCCTAAAAATAAACGCCTCATACCCCCGGGCCCTGGCCCACCCCAAAGGGGTTTAAAAAACAAGCGAGAGCCAGAGTGTTTTTTTAAAATTATTTCTGTTTTGCTGTGGTTTTGCGGATCCGCCGCATATTTGCTGCAAAATTTATATATTTTTTTTAAACATGTTTTGGCCCCAGGCGGGCCCCGCCCCTTTATCTTTATTTGTGTTGTTTTTCTAAGACCAGGATCCTAAGATCGCTGCCACAACTTACTGGTTGAGGTGGTGGCAGACAACCAGATATGTAACCTGATTGCTTCGAAGTGTGAATGAATCATTCAAGATTTTTATCGTAGCTTGCTTCAATCAAGACTCTACAGAAAGCATTATAACTGCAAATCCAAACAGAAAACTGGGTAACAGTAGATTTTATATATGAATTGTTCACATTCATAAACACCCTTTGTCAATACATGAAGAATAATTGAAGAATCAAATAAATTTTGCTAAACGGCGCATCAAAAAAGTGAGCGTGCTTTTAAGTGCGTAGTGACATGTTGTGCACTGGTGACATATGATTAGTGACTTATATACAGGTGTGTGGGGGGGCGGGAAGGCAAAAGAGTAAGGATCGTTTGGCCAGTTTCAGTAATCAATTATAGTTAATCCAGTATGCCACTTCCGGTGGCTTGTGTTTACTGAATATTCTCAGCTTGTCCAAAGGATTTATATCGTCGACGTTTCGACCCTATGAACGCCCAATTCGTGGGTCAGGTGTGGGTCTTCTTCAGGACTAGGGGCAGGAGAGGGGGAGAGGGGTGATGTGTCACCTGTTGGTTAGATGAATCTGCCATCAGGTCAGGATTTGCACGAAGTTATTAAAATTATTAAAAACAGTGAGCGGCAAGGATTAGTTCTGCACTCACCTCTGGGACCCCTTGTGGATTGGACCCAGGATAGGTTATGATAAGGAGTCTGGCTCTCTTGGGGGTGGAAGATCCACGCAGGGAACCTCCCAAGTCAGGTTTTACCAACCAGAGACACATGGAGAAATCTCCACAAGGAGACGGATCTACAGATGGTAGTCCTCCCTCCGGAAGTAAACACTGCCTGCACGCCCACCACCGCACCACAGACTAACATCGCCCCCAACACAGAGAGGCCAATGCCTGCCAGGGATGCAGTTACCCGACAGGCACTGGATAACTATTTTACCATTGAACAAACACTTGCCCTGAGTGAAGGGTGCATGCCAGCTGTGACCCCACCAAGGGCAGCCGGGTTGCACTTAGATCCAGTGATTAACTTATCCAACTACACCATGACCAGTGCGGAAAAGGATATCCTAGACAAAGGATTATCTTATGTACCGACAGCCATACCTGATTCTTTTCAAGTTAAACTTGAATTGCAACGGTTCTTTCAGGAGATCAGATTAAAGTATTTCTTCACCAAAAATACCTCAGCACCTACACGGGCAGCGACTACCTTTAGACCACCATCAACTGTCATGCCCGCATCGTTTATGACGAGTGACAGAATACTTGCATTTGAAAATATTGTCTTAGAAGACACCATGCACCTGATGGAAGAAGGAAATACATTAGATACAATACTAGTAAGGAGGAAAAGGTGGCACTTTATGAGCTTTCAAAAAATGATGCCATTGTGATAAAAGCGGCTGACAAAGGGTGAGCGATAGTGGTACAAAATACCCAGGACTATATCAGCGAGATTGAGCAGCAGTTACAGGTACAAGACAGATATCACAAGGTTGCAAAGAATCCAACATTGGAGATTAAGGCTCTCATAGAAGTAGCCACCCAAGGAGGAATGGATGAGGGTTTCCTGAGTCGACATGAACATGACTTCCTCAACCAACAGGAACTGAGGATACCCACTTTATACACTTTACCTAAGGTGCACAAAAGACTGGAAAATCCGCCCGGGAGACCCATAGTTTCTGGCTGTGGGTCCATTCTTGAGCCCCTGAATCAATTCATGGATCATTTTCTGCAACCCTGGGTGCCAACAGCAACATCCTATGTGCGACACAGTATGCACATAATCCAGTTACTTGAGGGTCAACCATTTGATGGTAGAAAACAGATATTGGTTGCCCTCGATGTGTCATCTTTATACACATCCATCCCTCAGGACAATGCAATAGAGGTCATCAGAACCACTCTAAACAGAAGACCTAGACCGCATACTGACTTCCTTATTGAACTCTTGGAAATAGAATGAAAAGGAACTATTACATTTTCAGGAGGCAATTCTACTATCAGTGTAAAGGAGTCATAGGCGCAACATATGCCCCAAGCCTAGCAAATATATTTATGGACAGATACGAGGAAGAACACCTGTATGACCTGGTCAACCCATACCTTGACAGAATTGATGTCTGGAAAAGATACATCGATGATGTTCTAATGATATGGTCAGGTGATGAAAATGAGCTGAATGAGTTCCAGACATGGCTGGACAACAGGAGTGGATACATCCAGTTCACAATGGCCCATAATAGGGAGTCAATTGATTTTTTGGACTTCACATTCAAAGCTGAAAATGGATTGATATATTGTGATTTGTATCGCAAACCGATGGAGAGGAATACGCTGCTGATGTATGACTCACACCACTCAAGAAATTTGAAGGACAACTTGCCCTATGGGCAGTACTTGAGGCTTAGGAGAAATTGCTCCCAAAGAAAAGATTTTTTTCAAGAAGCTAATGACCTGACAACAAGATTGAAGAACCGTGGGTATCCCTCTGGTTTATTGAAACGTGCTATGAAACGTGTCTGGTACCAACCCAGAGACCTGTTACTTGAGACTAAAGAGAAATCTAAGGAAACCAGTGGTATTGTGTGCGTCACCACGTTTAACACAAGGAGCAATGACATACAAAAGATCATACAAAAGTACTGGAACCTGGTGGCAGGCGAATTACAGATGGTACAACCACCCTTGTTTGCCTTCAAGAGGGGGAGCAACATAAAAGATACAGTGGTTAAAGCCTTTCTAGAACCCCCCAAACAACCAGACCTGAGAAGCCTGTTGAATCTTCCACCGGTGACAGGGCACCACAAATGTGGTAATTGCAAGGCTTGCGACTTTTGCCCAGAGGGTTCAAGCTTTACCCACAACACCAGAACATACAAGCTAACACACTTCACTAATTGCAACAGCTCACGTGTGATTTATGCCATCACTTGCCCTTGCACACTGATTTACATTCAAAAGACAATGCAAAAAGTGAAAACAAGTATCCTACAACATATGAGCAGAATTAGGTGTAGCACACTGGAGGCACCTCTAGTGGAACATTTCAGCACACACAGTTACAAACCTGAGGACATCAAATGGAGGGTCTTGGAAAAGATAATTCCCAACGCCAGAGGTGGGTCCATCTCCAAGTCACTCAACTACAAAGAGTGTAGATGGATACATTCTCACCATAATTCTACCTTTCGGGCAAATAATTCCATTTAGTAGTATATGGATGTTAAAAAGAATAAGTACGCATTTTTGATATAAAGCGAGATAGAATTGTGCAAAAATTGTATGATTATTTGTTGTGCATAATGTTCACATGTCCAGCTGTGAAATTAGAAATGGCATCTGTTGCATGCCATCACAAACCTCTTGAATAACATTTCCCAGAGCAATCTGCTTTCCTAGACGGCCTTAAACATCCCTATAGCCCTTTGATTCACATGTAATCTTTCGGTTGAATGTAGGTGTCGAGCATACCACCACGTTGGCTATCGACCATCCCTAGATGAATAAAAACAATTCTTGCAGCGGACGCTCCACTTTCCTTTCAATGTGTCAGTTGAGAATGTTGTTACGGCCCTGACAGTGAATTTTGCCGGCATTATAATATTGAACCTCAGTTTGAGTCACAAAGAAGCCTAATTAGGGCGGGGTACGATTCCGGACTTTTTGAAACGATTTACACAAAGACGTCAGTGTAGACGAATTTGGTTTGAGCTCGGTTCAGTAAATATCATTAAAACGTTTTGACGGGCTGCTTATGACTTGTTGACAGGAGGCTTCATGTAAATAATGCTTCCTGGGGTTGTTAGGTGACAAGAGAAGCCCGGCATCAGTGGTTACCTGACGTCAGCAGAGCCAGCACCCGTGCAAGCGTGAATATTTCGCTGCCTAGTTGCGAGGTGACGCTTTAATGGCACAACGTCCTCGATGAAGAAAAATCAATCCTTGACACTTATAGAGCGCGCTACCTACCCGTAGGGTCTCAAGGCGCTGGGGGGGGGGGGGGTGCCGCTACTGCTCGAACAGCCAGATCTTCAGCTTCTTCCTGAAGGAGAGGTGGTCTTGGGTCAGGCGCAGGTCGGTCGGGAGGGAGTTCCAGGTCTTGGCGGCCAGGTAGGAGAAGGACCTTCCTCCTGTAGTCGCTCTTCGGATGCGGGGGACGGCGGCGAGGGCGTGGTTGGCTGATCGGAGGTGGCGTTTGGGAGCGTAGAAGTTGACTCGGCTGTTGAGGTAGCTCGGGCCTTGGTCGTGTAGGGCTTTGTGTGCGTGGGTGAGGAGGCGGAAGGTGATTCTTTTGTTGACGGGGAGCCAGTGAAGGTCTCTCAGATGTCCGGAGATGTGGCTGGTTCGTGGGATGTCGAGGATGAGTCTGGCTGAGGCGTTCTGGATCCGCTGGAGTCTCTTCTGGAGCTTGGCGGTGGTCCCGGCGTAGAGGGCGTTGCCGTAGTCCAGTCGGCTGGTGACGAGGGCCTGGGTGACGGTCTTCCTGGTCTCGGTGGGGATCCACCAGAAGATCTTCCGTAGCATGCGTAGGATGTTGAAGCACGCCGAGGAGACGTTGTTGACTTGCCTGGTCATGGAGAGGGAGGAGTCCAGGATGAAGCCCAGGTTGCGTGCATGGTCTGTCGGTTTGGGTGCGGTGCCCAGGGCGGGGGGCCACCAGGAGTCATCCCAGGCGGAGGGTGAGGAGCCCAGGATGAGGACCTCCGTCTTGTCTGAGTTCAGTTTCAGGCGGCTGGTCGTCATCCACTCGGCTACCTCTTTCATCCCTTCGTGCAGGTTGGCTCTGGCGGCGGCGGGGTCGTTCGTCAGGGAGAGGATCAGCTGGGTATCGTCGGCGTAGGAGATTATGCTGAGGTTGTGTTTGCGTACGATGGCCGCGAGGGGGCTCATGTAGACGTTGAAGAGGGTGGGGCTCAGAGATGATCCTTGGGGGACGCCGCAGATGACTTCGGAGGCCTCTGACTTGTACGGTGGTAGGCGGACTCTCTGTGTTCTTCCGTCGAGGAAGGAGATGATCCATTCCAGTGCCTTCCCCTGGATTCCGGCGTTGTTGAGACGCTGCACTAGGGTGCGGTGGCAGACCGTGTCGAAAGCCGCGGAGAGGTCTAGGAGGATGAGGGCCGCTGTTTCTCCATTGTCCATCAGGGTTCGGATGTCATCGGTGGCGGCGATGAGGGCGGTCTCGGTGCTGTGATTGGCTCGGAAGCCGGACTGTGAGGGGTCGAGGGATCCGTTCGTCTCGAGGAAGGCGGCCATCTGCTTGTTGACGGTCTTCTCGATGACTTTGGCTGGAAACGGGAGGAGCGAGATGGGGCGGTAATTCTTGAGGTCGGTGGGGTCCGCTGTTGGTTTCTTGAGTAGAGCGCTGAGTTCGGCGTGCTTCCAGCTCTCCGGGAAGATGGTGGTGTCGAAGGATGTGTTGATGATGTCTCGCAGGTGGGGTGCGATGACAGCGTCGGCCTTGTTGAAGACGTGGTGAGGGCAGGGGTCGGTCGGTGATCCGGAGTGGATGGAGTTCATCGTGCGGATGGTGTCTTCGGTGCTGATCGGGGTCCAGGCGTGGAGGGTGGTGGTGGGGGGTGGTTGTTCGGTCCTGGTGTGCGTTGGTTGGTTGTTGAAGCTGTTGTGTATGTCCGCGATCTTGTTGTGGAAGTATGAAGCGAGGGAGTTGCAGAGGTCTTGCGATGGGGTGATGTCGTTGTTTCCTGCGCTGGGGTTGTAAAGCTCTTTCACGATGTTGAAGAGTTCCTTGCAGTTGTGTGCGTTGTTGTCCAACCGGTCCTTGAATGCTGTTTTCTTGGCGGCGCGGATCAGCTGGTGGTGTTTCCGGGTGGCAAGTTTGAAGGAGGTCCTGTTGTCTGGTGTCGGTTCCCTTCTCCAGACTTTCTCGAGGGCTCGGCAGTTCTTCTTGGAGCTCTTGAGTTCGTCGGTGAACCATGGGGCCTTCTTGCTGCCGGGTCTGCTAGGCGGGGTCCTCAGTGGGGCGAGTTCGTCCGCGCAGTTGCTGATCCACTTCGTGAGGTTGTCGGCGGCCTGGCTGGGGTTCGCTGAGCTGGCAGGAGGGTGCTGGCTCAGGGAGGTGGCGAGCTGGTCTGCCGTGATCTTGTTCCAGCTTCTGCGGGCGGCCTGTTGCTGGTGTTGGTGGGTCGTTGTTCTCTTGAAGGTGAAGTGGACGCAGCTGTGGTCCGTCCATTGAAGCTCTGTGGCGTGGCTGAAGTCGATGTCTGTGCTGGAAGAGAAGACTGCGTTGAGTGTGTGTCCGGCGAGGTGGGTGGGGGTGGACACCAGTTGCTTGAGTCCCAGGTTGGCGAGGTTGTCGAGCAGGGTGCTGGTGTTGCGGTCGTTGTTGTTCTCCAGATGGAAGTTGAGGTCTCCCAGGAGGATGTAGTCAGCGGAGGGGAGGGCATGCGGGCTGACGAAGTCGGCAATGTCCTCGCTGAATTGCGTGCGTGGTCCAGGGGGTCGGTAGATCAGGGTGCCTCTGAGGGTGGTGTTCGGGTTGGTGTGGATCTGGAAATGCAGGTGTTCGGCGCTGGTCAGAGTGTTGTCGATGCTGGTCGTAAGACGGATGGTGCTCCTGTGGATGATGGCGATGCCTCCTCCCATCTGGTTGGCGTTTCGGTCCCTCCGGACGATCTTGTAGCCCTCTGGGATGGCGATGGCGATGTCAGGAGCTGACGAGGCGTTCATCCAGGTCTCCGTGAGGAAGGCAACGTCAGGGGCTGTGGCGTCTAGGAGGTTCCAGAGTTCGATGGCGTGTCTGTGGACGGAGCGGGTGTTGAGCAGGATGCACTTGAGGTGGGTGCTGCTGGTGTTCGACTTGGCGGGTGCTGGTGCGGGGCAGGTCCGGGTGCAGGTGAACTTGCAGGCGTGGCAGCTGAAAGGTCCATGGGTGCGTCGTGGAGTGGCTTGGTGGCAGTCTGGAAGTCGGCCGGTGTTGAGTGCGATGAGGGTTGCGGCGGAGTACGTCAGGCGGGTAGGTCGGGGTCTTCGTGGGCCAGGGGTCCTGGCCCACGATTCAGACGGGTTGCCAAAACAGCAATCTGACGGCACGCAGACAGCGACTTACAAACGGATTGCATGCGGGCCTTTCAAAGAGACATTGATCTATTTAGCAGGTGAGAGATTTCCCACCAACTCCGGACCAAGTTAGTAAACTGACTTCAATCCCTGCTTTTGGCGGCGTACGCCGCCTGAGCATTATTCAGGCTGGGGAACCGTATGGGAAGACGTGGCTTACAGCTACCCTTCTTTTTATTTCCAGATCGCTCGAACCATGCGGCTGGTATTAACTACTCCGTAAAGCATTTGAGAGAACACAGGGACCGACGAGTTCCGTTTTTTGGGTGAGTGAGTTCTCAGTGTGGAAAGGCGGAATGGGTTTCGGAAAAGAAACTCTAATTGTCTTAGTTTAATGAGTTGTCATGTAAGACATGGGAAGCGGAATGTGATAGTAATTACCATGCGCATTTGCCCAACAGATTCCACCCCTAAGAGAGCCACACTCCTTAACACAACCTATCTTGGGTCAAATCCACAAGGGGTCCCAGAGGTGAGTGCAGAACTAATCCTTGCCGGTCACTGTTTTTAATAATTTTAATAACTTCGTGCAAATCCTGACCTGATGGCATATTCATTTAACCAACAGGCGGCACATCACCCCTCTCCCCCTCTCCTGCCCCTAGTCCTGAAGAAGACCCACACCTGACCCACGAATTGGGCGTTCATAGGGTCAAAACATCGACGATATAAATCCATTGGACCAGCTGAGAATATTCAGTAAACACAAGCCAACGGAAGTGGCATACTGGATTAACTATAATTGATTACTGAAACTGGCCAAACGATCCTTACTCCTTTGCCTTCCCGCCCCCCCCACTCACCTGTATACAAGTCACTAATCATATGTCACCAGTGCACAACATGTCACTACGCACTTAAAAGCACGCTCACTTTATTTGATGCGCCGTTTAGCAAAATGTATTTGATTCTTCAATTATTCTTCATGTATTGACAAAGGGTGTTTATGAATGTGAACAATTCATATATAAAATCTACTGTTACCCTGTTTTCTGTTTGGATTTGCATTTATAATGTTTTCTGTAGAGTCTTGATTGAAGCAAGCTACGAAGAAAATCTCGAATGATTCATTCACACTTTGAAGCAATCAGGTTACATACCCGACAGAACCATTGTATATACTAAAATTGTATTGCCCAGGTTCTGAGGGATACTGGGTTACCCCATAGCAATTTACAAGACAACCAGATCTGTCACATCCGCAGATGCTCCACCTCCCTAGACATACAAAGTTTTTTAGCATAAATTGCTAAAAAACTACAAAACAGATTTACACCCAAACACACTCTTCTGGACCAAGATCTGGCTTTCGCCCCCTTTTTAGGTTTCGCCTGGCGTCTGCTGCGCTGCAGCGTTCGCGCAGGCGAAATCTTATGTTGGAACAGTATGTGCCTTTGTCCCGCCTCTCACTTCTATTGGCTAGCTCCATAAATGGAGGCTAGCCATTGGTAGAGAGATCTGTCCGTCATTGCCGGAGCAGATTCGTGGGCGTTCCGGCGATTTTTATTCATCCCGCCCCTTTTTTGACGTCATGCAGCGGTGGGCGGATGTTTTTTTTTTTTTTTTGTCAAGGTTTGTTTTTCTCATTTCCAATGTGTCTGTTGCCTGGATGGACGTGTCCCGCTCTCCCCCGCAGCCCCGCAACCCCCCCGCGGCTCGCTCCCGGAACCCTGCGCTCGTTTTTTAAAATCTTTTGTTCGAGGAACGTTGTGCTTGCTCTGTGCTTCATGTCTGTTATTACAGGCGTGTTTACTAACCAGGAACGCGTGTAAACCTTTATTAAGCATGTCATCTGTGTTGCATTTCCTAAAAGCTGGCCCACCGCTCTATGTTGTGTGGCTTCCCATTGCACAATCACTGCCCGCGCTCCGGCGCCGGCGCACACTCACCTGTGCCCGCCTGCCTGCCCCGGCCGCCCACAGGCCGGGTACTCTGCCAGGATGCTGAAGTTTCGTGCAGACCGCCGGAGCAGGTAGGAGCCTGGGGTGGGGGCGGCGAGGCAGAGGGTGAGAGAGGGAGTCAAGGGTACCGGCGTGAAGGTGAGCCCCGGCTGAGAGTGGGGCTCCAGCTGGCGGCGGGAAGGCAGCTGCTGCATTGCAGTGCTTCTGTGGGACATGCTTGGCTCAGGGCATTTAGAGTCGGGCCTGGCAGCAGCGGTGACATTGACACCGGTGCACCCACCCGTGTATGTGTCCGCGTGGGTCGCTGAGTTTTGACGAGGCTCCTTTCAACTCGTCAAATTCACGAATATTGTCCATGCGGTGCCTAGTCTTTCGTTCTTTGTACAAACAAACATGAAAATACAAGACCGGGCAATCTGAAGATATCTTAACCTCGCTTCAGGTCTTCGCAGGTACTATTGCCTTTCATATCACGCACTAAAGCATTCTGGGTGGTGTAGTCCCGCTTTGCTCCCATTGAAATAATCAGACAGACTAATAGACCCCACAGCGATCATTTTAGTGAACAGCTATGGTCTAGCGAACAGTATCTGTGCTCAGATTCGGAGTCAGGTGGCCACATTCACTCTGATTGAGACACTGATGGGCTGCAACACCCAAGTCAAGCTACAATGGTTCACAATGGTGAACCAAAACTTGTTTACATTGGAGAACAGAGAAGTGTGGGCTTTCATGACTCTAAGTCTTCACAAAGGCAAACCAAGAATTATCTGCATTGAGCAGTCGTGTTTACACTGGCGAGCCTCGAACTGTTTACAAAGATCGAGGAGGGGGGGGAGGGGCTCGTGGTGTTGTAGGTCTGGGCGGCCGTATCTGTGCTAGTTTTTCAAGATAACCATGCACTATGTAAATGAGGACCATTGACATCTATCTATTTTATATCAATCTACCTGGCAAGAGCTTTGGCTGATCAGTAAGCGATTTGTTTTCTTTTCAATTCGTGTTGGCTAACATAGATTCCAGACCTTGACCAGCAGTCTTCATTGCTGAATTTAAATGACAATGCCATTTATTTATGTTTTACAAAAAAATAATAATAATAATAATGTCATGAGCAATGCCAATAGCTCTAACTTTTGCAAAGGCGAAACCATTGCATTGTAAATGCTTGTTCTTCCTGGGATGACCCTTCAAATGCCTGGTGTAGTGTAAAAAATAATTAGCACATGCCAAATTCGCCCCCCATCTTTTCCTCTACCAGGAAGAGGCCCTATCATTAGCAAATGGCCCTATTGTATGTGGAGGCCTTTAAGCATCTCACTGGCCAGCAGAATAATTAACTGGGCCAAGCCAGGGGAAATATGATAAATCTTCAAGTGCTAGAAGGACCGCAGATATGACAAAAGTGAAATTAAATCTGCACAAGGGATCAATGTTTATCATATGATTGGTGTGTCACAATAGCGTGTAGGAATAAATATGGCAAAAATGTACCTTGGTGCAGATTTTGACTATACTGTACAAAGGTGTGGAATTTAATAAAATATCTACTTGTCCATGAGGCAGTTTGCTTCGTAAATCTACTTGTCCTGTAATAAAATGCACTTGCCCTTTTGGTGCCATGTAGTACAGCGACAAATCATGGCAGGAATCTCATTATATAAGAGCTTGTATAGAGCCTCTCTGATTATGCTAGGGCTCATACCATAGTATTTTTGAATACTTGCAGTACCCTTATGTTGCCACATTTCCACAGGGCTACATACTGGGCCTGAAGGTAGCGGTAAGCAATAGTTCCAGGGTTAGAATGCGCTTTTGAGTCTGGGCAAATCTAACATGCATGTTTTAGGGTTTTCAACAACTCTTCTCTAATCTTTTCTCATACTGAGAAATGTTGGAAATTTACTCCCGACAATGGCAGACATAAACCTTCTTCAAGAGTTGGGAAAAAAGTGGTTGGAGGGAAAGTGAACTTGCAAACACTCAGATTTTCGTGTGTGCAAGTCTACACATGCAGATTTGCTCATGCTAAAATGCAGTTGACAAATATTTTCTAGGAGTACTATTTCATGTCCTACTTCTGTAAATTCTTTGGAATTCACGAAATCCGTATATCTGCACTTAATTCAAGGACATATACCATGGGTGCACTTTTGAGACTTTCTTCAGTAATTGGGCCCCTAATTTGGTCTGGCACTGACCGTGACCTTTTGTGTTTATTAAAATGTAGTTTTTCTCTCTCTGTATCGGCTGGCTTCACAAGGAGCATTTCGACACACAAAGTAGTTTTGTTCAGGGGGGCTGCTAGTTGGACTGGGTGGAGGATCATTTGAAGAGCCAGGTCTTGAAGCCCTTCTTGAATTGGGTCAGCGACGCGGATTGCCTGAGCTGGAGCGGCAGGGTGTCCAGGTCTTGGCAGCAAGGTGGGGGAAAGACCTTCCTCCAGTTCTGGTCTTGTGGATCCTGGGGATGGAGGCCAGGGCAAGTTGGAAGGATCGAAGTTGTCAGGAAGGTGTGTAGAATGTGAGGCAGTGGTCCAGGTAAGCTAGTCCTTCGCCGTGTAGCGCTTTGTACGCGTGAGTGAGGAGCTTGAAAGCGATTCTCTTGTTGAATGGGAACCAGTGAATTTGTCTGAGGTATTGAATGAGGTCGCTTTGGCGGGGATATCAAGTACCAGTCTGGCTGTGGCGTTTTGGATGTTCTGAAGTTTCTTGCACGGTTTCTGGGTGACACCAGAGTTGAGTGCATTGCCGTAGTCAAGCCTTCTGGTGATGAGTGCATGGGTGACTGTCCTAATGGATTCTGTGGGGAACCATCTGAACGTCTTTCGAAGCAGGCAGAGTGGTTGGAAGCAGGCTGAGGAAACTGCGTTGATTTGGTGGTTCATAGTGAGCGAGGAGTGCAGTAGGATGTCGAGGTTGAGTGCGTGGTCTGTTGTGGTGGGGGGAGATCGCAGCGAGGCAGGCCACCAGGAGTCATCCCAAGCTCGAGGGGTGGGTCCCAGGAGGAGTACTTCAGTCTTGTCTGAGTTGAGCTTGAGGCAGCTGTCTTTCATCCAGGTAGCAATGGCCTTTATTCCACTGTGGAAGTTAGTGCTGGCGGTTTTGGATTCATTAGCGAGGGAGAGGATCAGCAGGGTGTCATCGGCGTATGAGATGATGTTGAGTCTGGGGCTTCTGACGACGGCTACGAGGGGACTAAGTAGACGCTGAAGAGGGTAGGGCTCAGGTACGAACCCTGGGGCACTCCACAGCTGATCTCTAGGGGTTCTGAGAGGAACAGTGGAAGCCTGACTTGCTGGGTCCGGCTGGTGAGGAAGAAGTAGATCCAGTCAAGAGCCTTGTCGCGGAGGCCGGGGTCGTGGAGTCTGGTGATTAGGATGCAGTGGTAGACAGTGTTGAAGGCGGCTGAGAGGTCTAGTAGGATGAGGGCTGCGGTCTCGCACTGGTCGAGTAGGGAGCGGATGCCGTCGGTGGCCGCAAGGAGTGCAGTATCCATGCTATGGTTGCTTTGGAAACCAGATTGGGAGGTGTCCAGGATGTGGGTCACTTCGAAGAACTCAGAGAGTTGGGTGTTGATGGCCTTCTCTATGATCTTGGCTGGGAAGAACAGGAAGGAGATGGGTCTGAGGTTCTTGAGGTCTGCTGGGTCCGAGGATGGCTTCTTCAGCAGGAGGTTGATCTTGGCATGTTTCCAATCTTCGGGAAAGGTGGCGGTTTCGATGGAGCAGATGATGGTGCGGCGAATCAGGGGGGCAATGGCGGCGGCTGCTCTGTGGAAGATGTTGTACTTATTAGGATCCATCCAGCTCCTGAGTAGGCTCATCATGGTCTTGATCGTGTCATCTTTTGTGAGTAGGTTCCAACAGAGCATGGTCTGTTAGGGTGTGGCTTGATTGTGTGCGATGGTAGCGGACAAAGTGGCCGAGTCTAGGGTGGTGCAGGTGTCGTAGATCTTCCTGATCTTGTGATGGAAGAAGATGCTGAGTTTGTAGCAGACGTCTTGCTGTTGGGTCTGGCGAACTCCTTGACGATGGCCACTTTAGGGGGATATTGCATTATTGCAAGTTAAAACACCTGGTCTGTTCCAGTTTGTGGAAAAAAACATTATTTCATAGAGAAAACTAAAGATACCAGAAGTGTCTTCCTCAGTTGGTGCAAGCTGGTTGCACACACTGATCAGGGTCAAAATGCTAATTCAGTATATACCGTATTAGCTAAGTGGTGCCAGTACTTCCTTCAATGGGGAATTAAATGATTTAGCCCAGCAAAAGAGGTCTGATATGTTTATGTGTTACACAAATGATGTAATTATCTAAGCATTCAGTTAGTAATTTACACAGACTGTAGCACAAGTTAATACATCAAGAACGAGGACTATCATATGCGATTACACATGAAGGTTCACAAAATGGGGGTGCATAGATGCTAACATAAGGAAAGCAGAAAGAGGGCGATTTAAAAAAATTATTAATCAGGTGGGGATTGATTTCCTCCATTGACTTGCGCTGAAGTGGGGCAATTTAAGGCACGAGAAAGCTAAATTAAAGTCACTTTTGACTTTAAAAATGATGAGTCTCCCATCAGAATCTGTTCTGCTGGAATGCATGGGAGGTGATAAACTTGGACGCTGTTTGTTCAAAAGAGAGTTATCCGCAGTAGAGTTGGGCGAGCCACTGAAAGTTCGAGCAAGGCTATAGCCTCTAGACTGGCACAGCTCGAGGTCTTGACGGAATATCGAGCCCATAACGAGTCGAGATTTCATGTGGCTTTTGCCAGCACCCTCCCTCTCTCCATCCAGAATGTGGCGTTAGGGCCGGAGCTGCCGGCTTTAAAATTGGGGAAAAAGATTCCAGTCCTAGTGTCTACACACAATCCTGATTCTGAGCAAATCGTTTACACTCCCCACGACTGTAAGCAATGAACGTGACCTTGTGTAAATATAGTTGGTGCTCATGTTAGGCGCTCAAATTTGGGCCTTTGGGCCGAGTTCATGCTATGTGATAAACATGCACAAAGAGATCAAATTAACCCCTAACATAAGAAAAGACAAAAAGATAGTAATTTCCTGGCTGATTTGTACAAAGTGACACCAGAAAACCTGGATAAATCGTGGCTTCACCGCTTAAATTGTGTGAACTTGGGCAAATATTTAACGATCCTAAAACTCTTTTTTTCTTCATCATCGTGCATGAAAAAACTTTTAAATATAGGAGTTCAGTATACCAGTTACACAAAAACCTTTTGTGCTTGATTTTACAGACTATAATGTTGCATCATAATAATATTGACCACGTACAGGGTCTACATGACAGTTGTCTTGCTTCTTCGTGTTGAAGAACTATTGCTGTTAGTATATACTTCTCAGTGCAGTGCTATAACGTGATGTATCAATGTCCAAGGTTCAAGTGTTATAGAAACGCATTTTTTAATTTTAAAGTGACTTTATCATATTTTAGGTGATGTTTGTTGTGTGATTTACATGAAAAACATTTTCAGGACTCGGCTCGTGCCCGGGCTCTAAGCCCCTAGCCAAACCCTTGGCCGACTCGCCCTGCAAAATTTTTTGGCTTTGCCACTCCGCACTAAAAAACATTTGGATTTGATTTTAAAAAGCAGAAAAGTTTTTTTACGCAGGCCAAACGCCTTTATGAATAGCTCTTGAGGTTTATTTCAAAGACAAGTTATAGTTGAGGGTGTATAGTTGAGCAGTAGCCATCCTAACGCTCTGTCCTCTTTCAATAATAAAACAAGCATTGGCGTAGCCAAAAGGACTCGCTTTTGGGACTTTATAAGTATTTAGTTATGCAGCACAATATCCTTGGTGCAACAACATAAACTGCTGCATGGCTAAACACTTATAAGGTCCCAAAGGAGAGAACTATTGGCTATGCCAATGCTTGTTTATATACACATATCCAAAACCAAAATATCCATTCGCAATCTTTTTAGGTGATTCAAACATTAGAAAAACCTATTGTGTGTTATCAAATGCTCCCATTTTGCGACTTGGAGCAGTTGCGACTACAAAAGGTGTTAGTATATCTGTCCCTTAACTAATTATTGCACAGATGCCTGGTGCTGCACTAGCTATAAGCTCTGCCACAAGAGAGTAAATTGGTATTTCCAGATC
Organism: Lissotriton helveticus; assembly: GCF_964261635.1. NCBI lineage: Eukaryota > Metazoa > Chordata > Amphibia > Caudata > Salamandridae > Lissotriton > Lissotriton helveticus. The sequence continues at coordinate 1,326,756,660 of NC_136067.1, read as the reverse complement.
TTAATTTATAATTAACAAAGCAAATACATTTTCCCACATGACTTTCTTTGTGCACTCTTCTCTGTTGTTTTCTGTCAGCGTGCATTCTGAAGGCAATAGCTTGATTGGAGTGTTCTTTTTATTCTTCCATTTTTGGAGATATGAGTGATGCATATTTTGACTGAGTCTTCGACACCATAGAGCTGCATAATGAAAGCCCCCGGTCAGGCACAAGGGACGGAGTAGACAGCAGTGTGAGTACAGACTGCACAGCTGAAAGTCATTGAAGACGGTGATAGACTGCCCAGGCCGAGGGGTTCATTAACGAGTGATTATGCCCGCCCTTTATTCATCTGTTCCCAGCACGGGGGCACATTGGCGGCCGGTATGTGGGCTGGCTGTCTTCAGCCCCACAACCACTTCCTTTGTGCTCGCAGCCTCGGCACGGACAGGTCTGTGAGTCAACACAGCCGGGAGCGGGGGCGGCGGACAATGCAGCTCCGTTATGCCTACTTATCAAGCAGGGAATCTTCCTTTGAAGGGGAGGGTTGGGGGCAGGGCGAGGGAGGAGGGGGTTTATGGGAGTGGGCCCTCTTCTGATTGATTTCGTATCCTGCTGCTTTGAATATCTGAAGGGGCTACAACCCCGACTGAGCATATGGAGGTATTGGTTTATGATTATATGAAGTGAAGAGGCGGCCTGAGGGCACTGCCCCGTCTGACATCACGGGCAAAAAAAATTGCTGAGGGCAAGTTCACAACAGCATGGGCCTTCCGGCGAGCTTCCTACGCATGCATGCATACATAAAACAAGCCGGAGTGTGAACGCTGACGGGCCAGCAGCCTTGTGAGAATGTGTCTTCCATAAAAGATCTGGGCCGTCTTCAGTCGCAGCAGGGACACGCAGCCTTTACCTTGCGGGAGCGAGCGAGATGATTACTAACACATGGCGCTGCTCGCTCCCGCAAGGGAATTGCCAAACGCGCACGTTTTTGCCTGCAAACCGGGAGCGATTTCTATAGGTCTTTTTCCTATGTACCGCATGCGCGCTGCGTAGGTGAGACCTAAAAAATGTAAGTATTCAATACTTTGAGGGGAGATGATGCTCCACTAGGATGCAGCTTTTGAAAGCAGGCGATTTATCTACTGAACATGGGCTAGTTGCCTCCCTCCAGGTGCGGTGGTGCACTTCATTCTGAAAGGCGTTGGACCTTCTCACCTGCTCAGCTTCAAGCTTCTCCTTGACTTCTCTGACTACAAATCGTTCCATGCCGCGACCAGCCGTGCAAAAGAAACGAGCAGTGCGGCCTGTCAGCGCCAGGTGGCAGCAGACAGTAGGCGCAGCCATGTTGGGTTCTAGCCGCAACTCCATAGTTAGATCATTCACTAGCACATATTCGCTGCATGCTTTAAACACACACGGAAGAAAACCCTGACATATTTAGCGCCTTCCTGTAACCATGCCGTCATCACGCAGCCTTTGCGCACGCGCGCTGCTTGCACACTGCTCCCCTAGTAGTCACAGCGGCCCATTTTATGCTTCCCGATGGTTGTACGTGCCAACAGTTAACATTTTACTGTAGTAACGGTCGTTCTATAGTCTTATCACACCCCTAATACAATTATTCCAGTACAGTGGCCTATATCATGCTCAATTATCGAGTATTTCCATAATACACGTCTTGTCATATTTTGCAATTTTATTCGCGGATTCATCAAAACATAAAGAATTATGCCCAAACATGTATATTTTTAGGGACCAAAACACAATGTGTATGCTAATTTAAAAACGTTATTTTCTATTATGTTAATGTTGCCGAAAACAACGAACCACCATGCACTTAAATATGGCCGTAAGGTTTGAGTGCCTCTAATAAAATCTCGCGCTAGCGAACGTCACTTCAAAGTCCGATTAACTAGAGTGGTGCTGATGAGAATATGTTTATCAGTCATAGCGATGAAAAGAACGAGCTTAATTATGCATAAAAGACAGGAAGAATAAGACACCATGAAATTAACCGTGCAGGTAAAGAGAGACCCGCAGACAGTGTTTGCAGACGTTTCACATTTTGAATGTTTGCAACAGTGAGACGTAATTAGCATATTTGATAACGGAACATGACATTACTGACAACATAACGCCCAAGTTTTCGCGTACCCAGTTTATCCTACTGTTAAGAATGTTCCACACACGATGTGAAGGTATTAAAGATTCCTTTATTGCTTTATGCACCAACAAACGCTCCGGCAACGGAGCGTATCCAACATTCCAGAGTTGACAGCTGGTGACGTAGGCAACAGGGGTACGGTGTCCTGAGAGGACATAGTCACAACACATCCTCCTCCCTGAGGAAGAGATAAAAACATAGCGATAGGAAAGAGCGAGAGAGAGAGAAAAACAGAGGAAGGAGACAGGAAGGAAAAGGATAGTAAGTGGTAAAGCTGGAAACAGGAGTGGGAACAACATGTTACATTGTAAAGCGCCTCACACACATAATCTGACAGTTTAACGGGTGGCAATAACCTCCTTCCTGTTCTGCTGGTGGCTTGGTGCATACATGCCAACATTTAAGGACCAGGAAGTGGGAGATTTAAAAGAAAAAAACGGGAGAATATAAATTCCCCATTGACTTCTGTTGTAGAAAATGCAATTTCAGGCGGGAGACTGCTAAAATAAAGCAATTTTTGGCTTTTAAAATCGGTAGTCTCCCGCCTGAATCGGGTCTGTTGGCATGTATGTTGGTGAGAGACCTGGTTGGAAACAGGATTAGGTGGCAGCCTCCTACCAGTGTTCCCTGCGCCTGAACTAACCCGCTCACTACGCCTGAGAGAGATGTCACTAAAACCACTAGTGGAAGGCCCAGCAGTGCTTGTACCTTGGAATTCACCGTCTGTCTCCTTATCTGACCAACCGGTGAACGCTCTCCTAGAACCCTGAGTATGATCTTGCATCATATTGTAAGGGTCCACTGTCGTGTTTTTGCGCTGAGAAGTGCCACACTTAGCCATCGCTGAGCAAGGCTGAATTACAATACACCTCACGCACTATGTGCAGGTCTGTGTGTCTATTACTGACTTGTTTGCAACCATGTTTTACATCATACCTTTCCTTACAGCTAGCTTGTGCCGTCTTCATTTTATCCTCAACTTGCTCTGATGACCAGTTTACACTAGCTGCCTTGACCCATCCCACATTATCCTTGCACAAGGGAGTCCTGCTCGCATGAGTTCATTGGCATGGGCAAGAATAAGACTAAGAATTAGCCAAGTTCAATTTACTTGCTTCATTTACTTTCTTCTTGTACTTGGGCTGGAAGGAGGGATGGCTCAATTTGCTCAAATCGTCTAATTTTGTTTAATCTCTCTCTTTTTTTTTTTTTTTTGCAACCTTTAAGAGGTCAAAAGTTAAAATGTCCTTGCTATCTTTTATACATACCCGCTGACAAACTCTTAATAGTACAAGTAGGGGATGGTAGAGACCTCTCTGGGCGACCTGCCACGTAAGCTGCCCTCACAGCGGCAGTAGATGCAGAGGAATGGTTCTTCCCCGGCTGGGGTAAGAGCTAGGGGGGTGGGGGGTTGGAGGGAGGGAGTCTCTGCACCATGGGGGGTTGAGGGTGGGAAGGGAAAAATCATGAAAACTTGTTTGCAGGCTGAGGGGGATGAGGGGACGGATATATACTATGAAGTCAGATTTTTTTTGTGCATTAATAGCACTAAAAATATGTTATATATGCTACATATGTTACATACGAGGCTATGTGGATATCATCAAATTTATTTTGGACTAGCCAAGACAAACTTAAAATCTAAGGGATTAATCTATTCATTTTTTTTTTTTTTTAGATGTATGAAATAAAATGCTTAGCCTGGAATGTAGCCGGGCTTAATAGTAAGAACAAAAGATGCTTGGTTAAAGAGGAATTGAAAATGCATAACCCCCATATTATTTTATTATCTGAAACACATATTGCGGGGAAGGATAAAAAATTGCTTAAACACTTGGGGTATGACATCATAGTTTGCTCTGCTTTTGGACAATCTACAAGAGGGGTTGCTATACTCAAAGATATACGATTCAGGGCCGAGATAATACAGACCTTTTGTGGCAAGGATGGCAGATGGGCTATAGCGCAGATAAGCTGCGAAAATGTTAAATACGTTTTATGTGTGGTTTATGGTTGCAACATAGATGAGCCTAGCCTATTCGATAATTTGAATGTTAAACTTTTGGGTTTGGAGGGAGAACTCATTATTATGGGGGATTTTAATTGCGTCATGGACTACAGAATTGATACAACCAGTTCTGGGCGACATCAAAGGATGCGCAAAACTAGATCATCTATTTTCGACCTATGTCGTGTACACAATATCAAAGACGCTTGGCGACATTTATATGCTAACAATCCTGGATATACATATTATTCCGCCCCCCATAAATTATGCTCTAGGCTTGACATGGCATTAATAAGCGAAAATCTACTGAAAAATAGCTCCATGGCACTATGTCCCCGAATTTCATCTGACCATAATGCAATATTATTGACAATCAAAACAACAAATACTAGGGGCCAGATGTAGGTAGGGTTTTACCGGTCGGTAACGGCCGAATTCGGCTGTTACCGACCGGTAAAAGGAATTTGAGATGTAGGGGGCAGAATCGGTAAATTTACCGTTCGGTAAATTTACCGATCGGTAATTTTACCGAATCTGTAAATATACCGGTCGGTAAATTTACCGACCGGTATATTTACAGAATCTGTAAAATCGATATGTAGGTGGGACTCTTATGAGTCCCACAAGGCCTAAGAAATCGGTATTTTACCATCAAATTCAATTTGATGGTGAAATACCGATTCAGGTGTGCATGCACATGTGTGCATGCACACCTGTGCCATATGACAGGCAGACCTGCCCTTAGGGCAGGTATGCCTGCCATATGGCCCCCGAACCTTTTTTGGGGGTGCTAGAGGGTGTCAAAGTGACACCCCCTGCACCCTTGCCAAAAATCGGTATTTACCGATCGGTAAATACCGACCGGTAATGCCCCATTCATTCCTATGGGCTTCAAAGCCCATAGGAATGAATGGAGCATTACCGGTCGGTAAATACCGACTTTTAAAGAATCGGTAAATCCACATCTGGATTTACCTACATCTCGGTACTTCATATTTACCGACTCTTAAATACCGAATCGGTAAAATTCGGTATTTAAGAGTCGGTAAATATGATTTACCTACATCTGGCCCTAGAACCATCCCCAGACCATTTTCCTTTCCGAGACATTTGATTACAGATACATCCTTCATGACGCAGTTAAAATTACACCTCATTGAATTTATAGACATAAATATTAACTCAGCTTCACCTGATATGGTATGGGATGCCTGCAAGGCAAGTATCAGGGGCTTCGCTCAGGCTTATATAATTAGGCAACATTTTGAATATAAAAAAAATAATGACTTATTGATGACGAAAATTATAGCTTTAGAAGAACAACTATCATCAGCACTCCAGTATAATGTAACAGAAAGCGTAGAAATTGGTCTTAAACTTTGCTCAATTAAAAATAAAATGAAGTCAAAATTTATTCAGAAAAGCACAAATAGTTTACACAAATTTAAAATAACACAATATGAGGGGGGGCGATAAAATTGGGAAAATTCTGGCTTACAAAGTTGCTGAGGACAGAGCTAATTCTACTATTACAAGTATACGGGGGTCTGGCAACAAAATTTATACCCAACCCCAAGATATTTTAGAACAATTTGCTGACTTCTATAGAAATTTATATACCCCAGAAGTGGACCATAACCCAGACGACATACACAAATATGTGGAAGAACATACTGGGGATATTCAGAATTTCCCAGAGATAGACTCACTGTCTGATGACATAACAATGGCTGAATTACATCTAGCGATAGCTTTATTACCCGCAGGAAAAGCGGCGGGTGAGGATACTATACCCCTAGAAATATATAAACTCTGTCTAGAAGAGCTTGAACAATTATTGCTGAAAGTCATACAATTTGTAGGCCTAGAAAGAAAGACACCTAAGTCTTGGAATAGGGCAAAAATAATATTGTTTTTGAAAAAAGACAAACCAAAGGAAGAGAGAGGGTCATATCGCCCCATTTCTTTAATAAATACAGATGCAAAAAATTTTGCTAAAATTTTAGCATTAAGATTGGCTCCTATTATGCCCCAAATCATTAACCCACAACAACATGGTTTTATAACTGGCAGAGATACTACTATACATGTTAATATGGCAATAACCGCATTTGATGTTGCAGAGACAGAATCCACCCCACTTGGCATAATCTTATTAGACGCTGAAAAAGCTTTTGATCGAGTGGGGTGGGACTTTCTCTGGTGCATACTGTCTAAGATAGGGTTTAGGGGACAATTTTTGCGGAGCATACAAGCACTGTACGATACTCCAGTAGCATATACCAGCTATGGGGGATTGATATCTTCAGACTTTTCAATTTTACGAGGTACCCGTCAGGGCTGCCCCCTATCTCCTCTTTTATTTGCCCTCTCATTGGAGCCTTTTTTGTCCGCCCTTCAACTTCAAAATCAGATTGTACCCTTTAGATCAGGAACACAAGAACTAAAAATAACTGCATACGCAGACGATATCGCGATCTATACTGAAGATGTCGTCGAAGCATTAAAGGGAATAGTATTAGAAGCTGGGAAATATGGCAAAGTGGCGGGTTATAAATTAAATTTACTAAAAACGCAAGTAATAACTAATTATACACCAGCAGTGGCTGTGCCTGAGATCTGCCACACTGCCACATACCTTGGGGTTAAAATAACGGCTAAACTCCAAGAAATCAATAACCTAAATTACAATGAATTAATTAAATCAACTAGCTTACTGTTAAAAAAATGGCATAGATTACCTCTGAACCTAACTGGCAGAATTAACTTAATCAAGATGAAGGTTTTGCCCAAATTTGTGTACCTATTTCGGTCTATACCACTAGCGTTAAATAATCAATTCTTTAAAAAATTAGACGGAATACTCAGTAGTTTTATATGGGGATATAAAAAGGCAAGAAGATCACTGGCTCTTATGAAAAATAATGCGAATCATGGCGGGCTCAATTTTCCTGATTTAAAATTATACTTTTGGTCTGCTTTTTTTATCCGCCTGCGCTCCTTATTAAATGAAAGAAGGACTCTGTTTTTTCACTCTTTCATGCTAAAATCCGACTCGAATATGTTTCTGTTCCGAACTAACGACCCCAACTACTACAAAAGGGTTAGATTTAAAACTGTAAGAGACCTAACAAAGATTTGGGGTAACATACTTTCTTTTTGCAACACCAGCTTTTTTCACCCCAAGCTCCCGCTATGGGGCAATCCGGGCCTACCACATATCTTCAATGACAGCAACACTCGCTGTTGGTTAAGATCAGGCATCACGGTTCTAGGGGATTTATATGGTATACAAGGCTTTTTAGATTTCAACACCCTCAAATTATTGTATGATCTACCTGAAAATATGAGATATAAACATCTACAGATACACAACTATTTGATTAATAAAAAACAAATATTGGAGGTTACTGAATGTGATATCTGGACATGTCTATACTCATTCAAAAATAAATCCACAATAAGTGAAGCATACAGGCTTCTTGTTGGATTTAAATCAAATGATTGTATTAAATTGGCTGACAAATGGAGCAGGATGTTGGGCTCAAATATTACACCGAAACAGATAGAGAATTCTTTAACAAACATCAATAAACGAGTACGATCATCAAGTCTCAGATTACAACAATTTAGAACAACCTGTATGTTATACTATACTCCGGAAAGAATCTCTAAATGGCCATCAAATAATACTCACAGCGATCGCACAAAATGCCCCAAATGCTCTACTGAAGCAGCTGATTTGGTACATATCCTATTTTCCTGTCCGAATCTTAAGACTTTTTGGTGTGACATTCAAAAAGTTCCTAAATTGAAACACATTCAGCTGCCTATATTTACGGCCACTTCTGTCTTGTTAGACACATACTCTGTATCTTTTCCACAAGCCGCCTTGGTGACGATATTATTGTCCTGTGCTAAGCTAACTCTGGCTAGAGCTTGGATTAGCTCAGAAACGCCTAAGGTCTGGGACTGGTGGGCTTTGGTAACCGAGATACACTCAATGGAATTAGCTTTAGCAAACATCAGGTGCTTGCAAACATTGAAAAAGCATGAAAAAATGTGGGGTACCTTTGTAGATCGATAATGTTTCATCCTATTTTTTCTTCTTTTTCCTCTTTGTGAAGTAGAGGAAGGGCGTAGGAAATTGGCCGGACTATATAACTTGTATTAGCACCGAAAAGAAATTGATATTATCTTCTTGCCTATTTTTTTTCTCTCCCTTTTCTTATTTTTTCTTTTTTATCTACTTTCTAATAATACTGCACGATGTATCTGCCTTTGACTATGCTTTATATGGAAATGATTTATGTATGTTAAAACTAATTATTTATGCCTTAATGTATATATTCCTTGTACGCCTGCAAACAATAAACAATATAAAAAAAAAAAAAAGAGTTCAAAAGGACTATATCCAGTGGTAACACACGGTGTGATGGGATACGCCCACACAGTTTTGCACACTTCTTGTCTCCATTTCTTGCTATTGTTCGTAGCCAACTGAATGATACCTTTTATCACTCTGTTGAACCTTTCCACTGCCCCGTTGCCCGCGGGGTAATAGACTGAGGTTGTCTTGTGACTAATTCAGTTTCTCAAAAAAAATTTTTTTAAATGTCAGACGTAAACTGTGGACCATTGTCACTGACTAAAACTTTGGGGAGACCCTCCCGTGTGAAAACCTGGTCAAGAAATTTGACCACATTGACTGCATCGGGTTGGGTAACAAACTTTATCTCGGGCCACTTGGAGAAGTGATCGATCATGACCACAATGTATATTTGTTCTCCACTGTCCATTACAGGCCCCATGATGTCTATTCCTACTCTTTCCCACGGCATGGATGGACAAGGTATGGGTTGCAATGGTGGTCTCAAGGTCACTTGTGTTTTGTCCGAGTTAAGGCATGAGGAGCAATCCCTGGTTACCCTTTCTACTTCTAAGCCTACTCCAGGCCACCAGTAACTGTTCTTCACTCTGTTCTTTGTTTTGGCAATCCTCAGATGCCCCTCGTGGCATATGTCAAGCATTCTTCTCCTTAGTGTTGTGGGCGGTACTACTTTCCCCCCCTTAACAACAACCCATCTTCATGAGAGTTCATGTTTAACCTCCTAAAAGGGTTTAAGCCTTTCAGATAAGGTCTCTTTTGAACTCCATCCCTTCTTTACCATATCAACTACGTCACATAATATCTTGTCCTTTTCCTGTTCAGCATTCCATTCCTCGAGAGAGATTCCCTCTAACTCTTCTCTGACGCTGGCGATACTCTCTTCCTCACTCTCACTACACTTTTCCCTTCCAGGCAATGGCATGCGACTTAAAAAGTCCGCCACAACATTCTTCACGGCAGGTACATATTCTACAACATAGTTGTACTCAAGCAATTTCATAGACAATCGCGCTAGTCTAGGTGACGCATTGTACAGTGCCTTGGTTGTAAATACTTTCGTCAAAGGCTTATGGTCGCTACGTAGAACAACCCTGCCACCCCAGACAAACGGCCTGAAGTGTTCTAGAGCCCATATGCATGCCAGTGCCTCACGCTCGATGACTGAAAATGTTTCCTCACTCGGGGTCAAGGAGCTCGAGGCAAAGGCTATGGTGCACGCTTTACCATTAACATCCCTCTGTGTTAGTACTGCACCCAACTCTCTGCAGCTTGCGTCCGTTGTTATTACATTCTGAAGCCTGGGGTCAAAACCTTGCAGAGAGACAGTTGAACACAACTCTTTCTTTAAAGTTTCAAAGGTACCATGGCATTCATCATTCCATAGAAACTTGTTTTCTCTTTCAACAACTGTCTTAGTGGGTAAGTTTTGTGTGAAAAGTTCCTTATAAACTTCGCATAGAATTCGATCAATCATGGAAGGACCTTAGCTCCTCCTTGCTCTTCGGCTCAGGCGCATTGTTGATGGCTTCTAAAAGTTTCTTTTTGGGACAAATTCCTTCTCCTGTTATTTCATGCCCCAGGTATTTAACTTTCCGACACGCAAACCTGCACTTCTTGTATTCTGCTGTCGAGCCCTTTGTTGCAAGCGTTTCTAGAACTTGATTCACCTTTTCATCGTGTTCTTGCCGTTTTTTTCCCATGACGAGGATGTCGTCCTGGAACGTCAGCAAGTCCGGAATGTCTGCGAAGATGTTCTGCATCAGTCTCTGAAACATTGCGGCCGCAGACGCCAATCCAAAAGGGACCCTGTTGAAACGGTAACACCCGAAGGGTGTCACGAAAGTGGTGAGTGTTTTACTCTCTCGGTGGAGGGGGACCTGGTGATACGCGGTTTTTAAATCTATCGTCGAAAACCACTTCACCCCTTTGGTTTTGGCCAGCCTCTCATTGATTCTCGGCAATGGATACTGTTCCACCACAATATTTTTATTCAGATCGCGTAAGTCAAAGCACAGTCTTAAACTGCAGTTGGCCCATCTTGCCACGACCATTCCGATGCCTCGACTCGCTCTAGTACGCCTTCCATTAATAGTTTGTCTAGCTGCTCCTTCACTTAAAATGGCAAGTTGCGCACTTTGTGCATTGCTGGAACGGCATCACTCCTGACTACAATTCTGTGCGTGTATCCCTTGAGTGCTCCTATCTTCCCATTGAAGACACTAGGGAATTTTTCCAACAAGGTTTTGCTGTAACTCTCACTATCATTCACAACTAGGACTGGGTCCGCTTTGCTGGGATCGAGTTTAATTCCCAGGTCCCCTTGGTACATCCAGCCCAACACGGACGGTCCTACTGCTGACACATAGAGTTTGCAAACAGATTCTCTACCTTGGAATGCAAATTTTAACCTTCTAAATCCACACACTTCGATGGGATCCCCATTGAATGTCTTTATAGTTATATCTGCTTTATCCAAGTGTTTCCCTAACTGAGGCGCAAACTTCTCCTTCCATACTTCATTATTCACTATCGTGTACGGTGATCCTGAGTCCGCCACGATGCTGATTCCAATCCCTCCTATTGTCATTTCACATATGGGTTTCTTGGTTCTCGCCTTCTTTTCATTATCTACACTTGTTACACACTCATCTTCAATATTCAAAATAAACATGTTTTTTTCTTCATCTTCAGACGTGTCTCGGCTGTTTGTTTCTTCACATTCCACCATTTTTATTTTGCTTGTGCTCCGTCTGTAGCCTTTTGAAAATGTCTAACAATGCCACAATTTGTGCACTTTGTGCCACGTGCTGGGCCCCGTTTGTCATCAGCCATATGACTTATGCTTCCACACCTGTAGCAGCACCGTCTGTCACTGTTCTGCATTCTTCCCTGAGTAGGTTTATAACCTTTGTAAGACTGGCTGCTCCACCAGCCTCTCCCTCGCCACCGTCCCACGGTTTCGCAGAGCCACTACCGGAGGAAGATCATTCTCCTACCTGGCAGCCAAGACGTGGAACTCCCTCCCTGCACACCTACGACTGACTCAGGACCATCTCACCTTCAGGAGACACCTCAAGACCTGGTTATTCGAGCAGTAGTGGCACCCCCCCTCCCGTCAGCGCCTTGATACCCTCACAGGTGAGTAGTGCGCTCTACAAATGTATTGATTGATTGATTGATTGACCTGCTTTGCTGTTTTGTTTCACTTCAGTTACTTTATTTACTGTTCCTCCTTCCTTCTGCTCACTGCTTTCTGCAATTACTGCCATTGCACATCTTCCTGTAAGTTCTGCCTTCTTCACAATGTCAATTATATTCTGTAGTGGGTACTCACCCTTTGCCCATAGCTTATTCAATTCAATTCTTAGCTTTATTCCATTTTAGTTTTAAAATCATGAAAGCGTACAGTTAAAAACAGTCATAGGAAACTTACATACAGAAACACAAAATATCTAAAAGATAAAAAAAAATAAAAAAAAATAAAAGATTGGTCCAAACTGTGGGAATAAGTTCATTAGTTCCATAAGACAATTCATAGTTTTCCATACTTGTGGCCAATGTGCATTGTTACGGGATAATTGAAGGCGAAACGGCCACTACCACTCAGTGCGCAGATGCTTTTACCCCTCGAGTAAATTGTCTCTGCCTTTGATCTTAGTTGAGGGATGAATGCCATGCTCGGATAAAAATCATGTAGATCTCAGATGGATATAGGGCCGTCACCTTCTCCGGGATGCAAAGTTTGGAGGTAGGGAACAATTAGTCTACTTCTAAATCTTATTAGAACCAGGTCGCCGGCAATGTCTTTTTGTAGGGGACCTAACTATCCCACCCTTCTAACGGTCATGATTGTACCATCAAGATCTAGAGGTAGGGGCCTATTTTTAGTTAGCCAATACGTGACTTTATTTAGTAGGTCTTGTTCCCATTCGGTTTTTCCATGTTTGAGTACTGGGACACCCGCAAGGACACACACGAAGGGTGCAGCCTCCGGAGGTAGCTGTATATGAGTTGTTTTGTAAGGCTCTACTCTAGTAGCAGTATATTTGGATAGACCGGGTTTGGATTGGACTTTTGGGGCAATTGGGGATGATGAGTTAGGGACTAGGGAATGAATTTGATCATTACTGTTTTTTGCAGGTGGCATTGGCACTTCGATTGTACCAAGTGGGTGGGAACAGTTAGGTGCTACAGTTTTTCCAGTGGTCAGTAAGTTGGCCTTAATACTTTTCTCTATTCCCAGCAGCCTATCCTCTAGAGAGGTAATTTTTTCCAACAGTGGAGAAATGATTGATCTGACCAGTTGTTCGATCTGAGACAGAAAAAACAAGTTGGAAGGAGGTACTAGTTGGTCTAATTTTTCCTCCGAAATTAGGGGGGGATTAGTTACGGTCAATGGAGGGGTAAAGCACAGTTTTTGTAGTTTAAGTTTGTTCCCAATGGGATTAACCCCATCCCACTTCCTTTTACTGGTTGGGGGCTGGGGAAGTACTATATTTTCTGAGTTTGCATTTGTGGGCATTGAAGGATGTTCTAATTGGCTGACGACTGGGGATGATATACTAGTTCTTTTAGCGGGGCAGGATGGTGGACTTTTAATTTCATTTCTGTCTTCTACAAAGGCATACCTAGTTTTGCAAAGAAAATGTAGGTCCTCCAGCAGCAAGAAGTTTAGCGCTGGAGCCTTCGTTAGTTCTAGCGATTGCTCGGTGGGTGTGCTATTTGTGAACTGGCTAGGTTCATTCGTGTTAGAGGTGGGCGGGGATGACCTACCATGATCTTGTGACCCAGGACGTGAACCTCTCTGGCTGATAGGTTTCTTGATAGCCCCCCTGCGAGTCATGATTGGATTTGCTGAACGTAGGACAACAAGACAATCTCAGTGATGTAATAGATCAAGGGAGGTGGCCCGTCCCGTCCTCCTCTGGCCTCTGAGGGCCGTAGAGCGCCCGCCCTTTGCCCGGGCTTAGCCCCGGGCACGAACCCGCGCGCGAACCCGTGACGGGGGGGCTGGACTGCTTTTCAAGTGTCTCCTGGCGCAAGATGTCAGTGGGCGGCGTGTCGCGCCGCTATGGCGCCTGGGTAGTGTAGTTTTCAGGAGTCTGTAAGGGCCGGTATACCCCCCCTCACTCGGCGGCCGCGGATGAGGCTTGCGGCGGCTGAGGGGAGGTATGGAAAGAAGATGCCCCCCGCCGGGAACAGCAGCAGCAAAGGTATGAGCCCAAAAGAAAGTGATGTCCCCCGCTCCACCGGGGCTGGACTGCTTTTCAAGCGCCTCCTGGCGCGAGATATCAGTGGGCGGCGTGTCACGCCGCTATGGCGCCTGGGTAGTGTAGTTTTCAGGAGTCTGTAAGGGCCGGTATATCCCCCTCACTCGGCGGCCGCGGATGAGGCTTGCGGCAGCTGAGGGGAGGTATGGAAAGAAGATGCCCCCCGCCGGGAACAGCAGCAGCAAAGGTATGAGCCCAAGAGAAAGTGATGTCCCCCGCTCCACCCGGGCTGGACTGCTTTTCAAGCGCCTCCTGGCGCGAGATGTCAGTGGGCGGCGTGTCGCTCCGCTATGGCGCCTGGGTAGTGTAGTTTTCAGGAGTCTGTAAGGGCCGGTATACCCCCCCTCGCTCGGCGGCCGCGGATGAGGCTTGCGGCAGCTGAGGGGAGGTATGGAAAGAAGATGCCCCCCGCCGGGAACAGCAGCAGCAAAGGTATGACCCCAAAAGAAAGTGATGTCCCCCGCTCCACCGGGGCTGGACTGCTTTTCAAGCGCCTCCTGGCGCGAGATGTCAGTGGGCGGCGTGTCGCGCCGCTATGGCGCCTGGGTAGTGTAGTTTTCAGGAGTCTGTAAGGGCCGGTATACCCCCCTCGTTCGGCGGCCGCGGATGAGGCGTGCGGCAGCTATGGGGAGGTATGGAAAGAAGATGCCCCCCGCCGGGAACAGCAGCAGCAAAGGTATGAGCCCAAAAGAAAGTGATGTCCCCCGCTCCACCGGGGCTGGACTGCTTTTCAAGCGCCTCCTGGCGCGAGATGTCAGTGGGCGGCGTGTCGCGCCGCTATGGCGCCTGGGTAGTGTAGTTTTCAGGAGTCTGTAAGGGCCGGTATACCCCCCTCGCTCGGCGGCCGCGGATGAGGCTTGCAACGGCTGAGGGGAGGTATGGAAAGAAGATGCCCCCGCCGGGAACAGCAGCAGCAAAGGTATGAGCCCAAAAGCAAGTGATGTCCCCCGCTCCACCGGGGCTGGATTGCTTTTCAAGCGCCTCCTGGCGCGAGATGTCAGTGGGCGGCGTGTCGCGCCGCTATGGCGCCTGGGTAGTGTAGTTTTCAGGAGTCTGTAAGGGCCGGTATACCCCCCCTCGCTCGGCGGCCGCGGAGGAGGCTTGCGGCGGCTGAGGGGAGGTATGGAAAGAAGATGCCCCCCGCCGGGAACAGCAGCAGCAAAGGTATGAGCCCAAAAGAAAGTGATGTCCCCCGCTCCACCGGGGCTGGACTAACCATAGATTATCCTGGATGTCGCTGTTGGACCCTTGCATTACAATCTGGTCCCTAATGAACTCGTCATGTAAATTTCCAAAGTGGCAGTTTATCGCTAAATTTTTCAATGCTGACACATAGTCGTTGATTGATTCCTCTTTTCCTTGTTTTCTGTGGAAAAACTTGTATCTATCCACCCCCACGCACACAGTAGGCTTGTAATAGGTGTTTAGATAATCTATTGCATTCTCAAACACATCACTTTCTCCTTCACCTCGTCTTTTTGTTAATTCTCTTGTAGACTTTAATTCCTCCTGCTCCTAGACTATGCAATAGTATTTTGTATTTCTTTCCTGCCTTAAATTCTTCATCATCTTCAAAATTCGATATGTAATTCAAAAAATATTCCCTCCATTCCTCCCATTTTACTTCTGCTTCTCCTTTCCCTGGGAGGAATGCTTGTGGAGGCGCTAGGTTCCATAGATACCCTGATGCCATTTTTCTTAATCTTCCTCTTTTTTTTCTATATCTCACGCTATATTATTTTCCTTATATACTTCCTCCTTTCATTTGTTTATTATTATTATTATATAGGTTACTTCTTTATTTGTGTGGCAACTTCCATATGTTTTCACAGATGACTCCTGTTGAATATGAATGTTGAATTACCCAGTGTGTTTCCAGCACCTTCTGCTAAAATCAAATTCTGCAGTGTGTTATTTTTTTCCACTGATGAAACAGGTTGAAACCTTAAGTATAGGTGTTAAATTATGCCACTGTCAACTGTTTCGCCTTTAAAGTTAAGCCCGTTTTATTTTCCTTTTTAATCTTTTTTTTTTTTTAACGACAGAATTCACTCCGTTCGCTATTAACTGCTGTGCTTAATGATACAGCAGCGTTCGCTGTTTGTGGTGCCGAAGATCACTTTCCCTTAAGATGGCTGCCTGCGCGTGTAGAATGCGCGTTGAATCCTGTCAGCTGTGGGGAGCGCTGCCTCTGAACGCGCGCACAGCTGACGGTTGACAGTTACGTAATGCGCAGACAACGGCAGTTGGATGAAGCTGGCGATCGCGCCCTCTCTCTGGATCGTTTCTTCACTTCCTTTGTTTTACTTCACAAGCGTTCTTAGCATTCTCCTGCTAAATAGCATATTGCGCTACGCTACGCTTCACTTTTAAACAGCACTCACACTATTTTTTCTAAGATTTATCACTGTGATTGTGATGGTCACTCACCCGTCAACCAGTGAAAATCTTCTGAAGTCGCCTCAAATTATTTTTGTTTTTGACGCTTTCATCTTTTCATTTCATCTCCTCTTCATTTCCCGCATATACATTCATTAGGTAGTTTTCCTCCGCAAGGTGTTCTTTATTTTTCTTTCTTCTTTTTTGTATTTCCTTGTGGGTTCGAGTGTTGGTGCCTGTAGTATATAACAACACGGATAAGATGGGTGTTGAAATGATAAGTTTAATGGAAATAACAAGGGCCCGCAGAAGCGGGATAAACTAGCGTGAACAGAGACAGCTGTCATCTGTCAAACAGCACAGGTGACGTCATATAAATACATTCCCAACATTCCACGGTGACGTGCCTGTCACTGGCAACGGAAATAGAAAACATACTGTCATGACACTGTCCCATTACAGTATAACATACAACATCTCCCTTCCTCCATGAAAACACAACCTGAATTTATTCCATGACGTAGTCTTTAAGTCTGGTAGGTAATCTTATTACTCTGCCCGTTCTAGAAGTTTGCCCCTCATCAAGATGGTTACCAACATCATTCATACCAGTTACAACATTTTCATTCCTCTCTGATTCATAGTCTATCATGGAATCTTCCTGAATTAAAGTAGTATCCTTCAAACCGGAGGAGAGTCTGGAGGATTTTCCATTAGAATCCCTAGTCCGTTCTCGACTTGCACTTGAATGTAACACCTCTGAGCAACTAGACACATCTTCCCATTCCAGGACACTCTCATCTAGACTACCTTCTCCCTCTTCAGCTTCTCTCATTATGATTTGCTCTTGACCTGGTTTCAGTTTTACAATATCATCTTTACTCCGCCATCCTTCTCCTTCAACAAACACTGCTCCTCCTGAAGCTTTTCCAACTCTCATTGGTTTGCTGAGTCTTGACTCTCCTTTGCTCACTGTTGGACCCGGTCCTTTGGGCAGGTTTACCCCGTGACTTTTTGCTTTTTCCTAGCCTGTTTTTGGAACCTGGATTGGTGATTGTAGGCCTCTGCGCACTTTTTTCCCTGTGGTACAGTGTAAAGTGCGTGTGCTTTCTGTGTATGGATGGTGAGTGACCTGCCCTCCCATAGGAATGAATGGGAAATATGTATGCCCATGGTAGATTCCTGATGCGTGGGGAGTGCAGGGGCGAGTTTGATATGTATGAACTCGTGAGAATGAATGCTGCAGAATGGTTTATGCGGCATGGCTGTATCTAGTCCAGAAGCGCCACTTTTAGAAGTTGGCATAATTGTGTAGTGAGTCTGCTAGCACGTGATTGGCTGATGGGCCTGGCCCAGGCATGCCTGGGCCTGTTGGTAGATGGACTGTCTGGTTTGAGTAGAACAGGGTCTGCAGGGTCTGCAAGGCCCCGGAGGAGGGGGTAGATGAAAGGCCCCTCTGCTGTCAGGGATGGGAGGAAAGAGCATCTGGTGGTGCCGGGCTGTGCCTGTCGCCCACCCTGCTGGCTCTCCATCCTGGCGGCC
Organism: Lissotriton helveticus; assembly: GCF_964261635.1. Taxonomy (NCBI): domain Eukaryota; kingdom Metazoa; phylum Chordata; class Amphibia; order Caudata; family Salamandridae; genus Lissotriton; species Lissotriton helveticus. The sequence goes on along the minus strand of NC_136067.1, from coordinate 1,326,738,924 downwards.
TACTGTCACCTCTGGCCCTGACGCTGTCAGGGAGACGTAAACCAGAAACATTCCAGTACTCAGGGCCCCTTGCACGAAAGCTTCAAAGTACTTCAAAGGCATTTCTGTGTATAAGAAGGGACGGTGTCTCCTTCCAAAAGGTTCTTGTTCTAGCTCTTGTGGCTGACTTGGATCTACCAGGGGTGGGCGCTGCCCAGCCCCTGGGTGCCTGGATTCCTGGACTCCTGGGGGACCCTTCTGCCCTGCCTGGGCTGAAGGGGGGACTTGGCTTTGCCCCTGGGGAAGCTCTGGGACCCTGGCAGCATGGAGAAGCTGCCTTTTCCTGGGGAGAGCGCTGGAGTTGATTTCTAGCGCCTGGAGGCGCTGGGCTTCCCCCTGAGCGCCTGGGAGCGCTCTGCCTGCTGTCTAGAGCTCTGGGGCGCTTAATTTCCCCCACGCGCTTGAGAGCGCCTTTTCTGGACTTTCTAGCGCTTAGGAGCGCTTTTCCTGCTTGTTTATAGCGCTGGATGCGCTGAGGATTCCTGCCTGCATGGATATAATTATCTACGAGTGCCCACCTCGATCTGTCGCGGAGGAAAACAAACCGCGAAGGGGCCGCGACCGGATTGGCCGAGACCCGAGGAGAGCCGTGCTCTGATTGGCCCGTGGATCGGCGAGGCCGCGCTGCCATTGGTTGGCGGCCTCGCGTCATGAGGGGCTCGGCGCAGGAGCCGCGACGTGATTGGCTGGGCCGCGCCGAGGAAGAAGGGAGATGGCGCTGCCTGCTGGCGGGTCGGCCGGGCTCCCGTGAGCTAAGGGAGCCCGGCGGCATCTGAGGAGACGCATGGCGGCCGGTTAACAGGGCTCCCGTGTGCCGAGGGAGCCCTGCAACGGGAGAAGAGACTGCCCGGGAGCCTGGCTGGCTCCACTCTGCGTCCCGGTCCCGAGACGGGGGACCGTGCCAAGAGAGGAGAGTCTGCGAGGAGCAGGAGCTCCTCCGTTGCCGCCGAGCCCTGCCCCCCGCCGCGCAGGAGACCCGGTGAGTCTGGGCGGAGGGCTGGGCAGAGTGAGGAAGCTGAGCGGCGCGATGATGGAGCCTCCCCGCAGCAGAGCCGGTGAGTGAAGGGCTGCGGGGGGGAAAGCTCCGTGCGGTGCCGGTCAAGGCGCCGAGTAAGGGCGGCCCCGTTGGCAGTGGGTCGCCCCAACGCATTGCAAAGCCTTCAAGGGCGGCCCCAGTTGGCAGTGGGTCGCCCCAACGCGCCTGAGCCTAGAGAGGCTCAGAGGGGCCGCATTATGTTTACGAGCCCGTTTGGCTCCCGAGAGGGCCATATTCGAGAGGGGGGCTTCGGGGCATATTTTCGGTGCTCGTCCCCTCCTGCCCCTGAGTGTTAGGGCTAGAGTCCGGTGAGGCTCATGGGGGCATCTGTGTTTTAAGAGCCTGTGTGGCTCCAACGGGTGGCATCATTGCTTTAGAGCCTCTGTGGCTCCAACGTCTGGGGCAGGTGTGTTATGCCCAGAGCCTGTGTGGCTCCAGCAGTGGCGCAGTTGGCGCCGAAGGGCCAGTGAGGGCCCTGGCTCAGTTCTGTTGTTCTCCAGGTGCCCAGCACTTAGTGGGCACCTGCTACGTTTAGGCTTTTTGGTACTTTGAGACTGGCGCTGCATGGCAGCGCACCCTGACACTGAGACTCAGGGCGTCTGAGCCCCAACAAGGCCGTTGGCCTAGGGACTGCCACAGGTGGTGGCTTATGTGAGTTTGCGCAATGGTATGGATTGCACCTCTGAATGTGTTCTTGTGCATCACGTGTTATTCCTGCACCTCTGAAGGTTTTTAGGCCTCATGTGATTTTTGCGCTATTGCTTTACTCTTGACACCTCTGAATGTTTGATGCATTATGTGTCTTCTTTTCATGCGCTGCACCTCTGAATGTTTAGTCATCATGTGTCTTCTTGCGCTACACCCCTGAATGTATTGTGATTACATCATGTGCTCTGTCCTTAACACCGCTGAATGTGTAGGTCTATACATCATGTGTTTTCTTTCTTTGCTACTCCTCTGAATGTGTTCATGCATCATGGGTAAGGTGTTCTGGTTTATACCCCTAAATGTGTTTATTCTTAGGCGGTTGTCTTTTCTACTCCTCTGAATGTAGGTTTATTGCATCATGAGTAATGTATTCATTCTTAGACCCCTAAATGCTGTGTGATACTTAGGTGGTTCTTCTTTCTTAGTACAGGTGGTCCTAGTGAGGTCCTGGTCCCCTGCGTGACAGTCTCCCAAGGAGTTTAGGGTTGCGTAGGTGGTACTTACCTGTTCCCAGTAGTTACTGGATGTGATCTATAACTGTTACTTTGTGTTACAGTGAAGTTTATATACTTTTATTCTAATTTCTGACAAGTATTTCTATATCTGCAAAGTGTGGATTCAGACAGTGGCCCATGTGGCCCTGTCTTGTAAATAATCCCTTGTGAATATTGCCGTGCCCGTTGGCACAATGTACATGTGTAATTTCTATCTGATATGTTTTGACAATACAAAAGTTATTTTAATATAACCTTGTGTGGAGTCTCTTTTGTGGTGTACCTAGTATGTTGTTGCTGTTGTGCGCTGACGCAAATGCTTTACACATCGCCTCCGAGTTTAGCCTAGACTGCCCGCGCCATGCTACCTAGAGGGCGAGCAGGGGTTATCTTGGCGTGTGACTTCCTTGCCCTGACTGGAATGGTGGTTTCTGCCTGGCTTTGGCATAAGCCTTAGCCTACCAGAAATAGCCGGTTTCCAACATTGGTGGCAGCGGTGGGATTTGGACGTGCGTTTGCCCAGTGCCATAGCGACAACTGGCTACATTACAAAAACTCTGCGTTTTTCAGATAGTCACATATTTGGGATTATTGTTTTTGATTTTGTTTTTCCTCAGAAGTGTCATTTTCAGATGGTGTTCCTGCGCTTTATGTTTAGTGGCAGATGAGAGAAAATGACAGGGCGGGACGCCAGTAGATAGGGGAGGTTCCCATAGGTTAGGAATCCCTTGCTGGGTCCAGTGTCCAATCCCTATTCCTGTCCCTGTGTGGGTAAATGGAAGAGAGGGAGGGTGGAGGAGAAACTGCTTGCTCAGGAGGGTGGTTATTCCCTGAGTGTAGTGTGTGTGTCTGGATTCCCCAGTATGGTAGGATCCAGTGGTGGCAGCTTAAATGTGTCCAGTGCGTGAAGTCCCATTCCCAGTTCCCAGAGTATGGTGCCTGGTGCTCAGTAAGAGAGTGACAGGTTGAGAGTCAGAGGCAGTGAGGAACTGTCTCACCAGTCTGGAGGGGGAGTGTGTGGATGAGTGGTGTCTTGAACTGGAGGAGTTCGTGTGAGTTTATTTTAAGGAGCTTGCACGTGAGGTGTACCTCTGGTGGTGTGCAGGACGTCCTGCAGAGGCATTGGACAAGAAGGTGGATGTCTGGCGGTGTGCTGGATGTCGTGCAGAGACATTAGAAAGTGATTCTAAAAGTAGTGGCTTGTGTATCTGATGATCCTGTGTAGGTGAAGAGGTTCATGTGTTGCCCAGCTATGTCCCATTAGGATGATAGAGGTGTAGGGGCTCACGTCCTGTCTCAGTGGAGGCGGAGTGAGTGTGGGACGGTGTGTCCCACGTTGGCCCGAAACCCTGTCTCAGGGCCTGGAGGGTTCCCTAAGGGAGCGCCAGGTCAGGGGCCTAGGCTGTACTTATAAGTCATTTGAGGAGGATCTTCCTGTGTCAAGAGGACGGGGAGTTTCTGTAACCAGAACTCCGGCGGTCCTAGTGTTGGGCAGTACCGCTCCTAAGGGGAGGGTGCAGAAGTCCTGGCTCGCTGAGCATATGACCGTCTAGAGTGCTTGACCATTTTTTGGGGCCTCTGGAGGTCGTTCCCCGAGGAGGGGGGAGGCCAGGTTCAGGTTCAGCCTGACCTGGAGGGAAGGGCATTGGTAATCAGTGTCCTGACCGGTTGTTGGCTTCCAGGGGTACCGCTCCCAGGTGGGAGGGTGCAGAACTCTGGAGGGGGGTGCAGAGGGACGGTGTCCTTACTTCTGACCCCGGTGGGAGGAAAGTGTGTTGCTGATACGCCGCTGGCGTGTGCTCTGTCTAGCCTGGAACATACTGAGAATCACCCTGTGATAGGGAGTACTGGAGGAGAGTGTGTTGCTGATACGCCGCTGGCGTGTGCTCTGTCTAGCCTGGAACATACTGAGAATCACTCTGTGATAGGGAGTACTGGAGGAAAGTGTGTTGCTGATACGCTGCTGGCGTGTGCTCTGTCTAGCCTGGAACATACTGAGAATCACCCTGTGATAGGGAGTACTGGAGGAGAGTGTGTCGCTGCTACGCCACTGGCGTGTGCTCTGTCTAGCCTGAGACATACTGTGCCTGTGATCATGGAACTGGAAGGGGGTGCAGAAGGACGGTGTACTTCTGACCCCGGTGCAACTTAAGGGTGTAAATCCTAGGTTGGGAGATTAGGAAACTTCTAGGTCAAGAGGAGTCTCTACTAAAGTGGATCAACTGAAGAGACTGAGGAGGCGGCCCTTGCTGTGTGTTCTGGGGCCCACCTGCAGTTTGTTGTTTCCACTAAGGTAGAGGAAAGGGGGCTTTGCTGTGTGCTGTGTCCCCCCACCTGCCTGAAGAGGGACTGTGCTGTGTGCTTTGTACCTCAGAAGTGGAATCGTTTCCAGGTGGTAGACCAGTGACGGAGTGAGGTCCTGATCTGGTAGGAGAGTTGTGTTCTGGTGAGTGCTTCCCTGTGAGGGTTATTCCTCTAGAGACCCCCAGTTCTAACATTGGTGGAGTAGAGGTAGGATGGGGCATGCTTGCCCGTGACCTCTAGTCAGCCTGAGGGTGTGGTCCCTAGGTTGTAGGGTCAGTGGTAGTGTAGCTACCCTGAGAGAGGGAGTGGAGATTGGCTATTGTGTGCCAGGGGCTTCTGCCCCCACTCTGTGGATTGGTTAGGACCTGTGATCTTTGGATGGCCTCGGGCCTGGTCCTGGCTGTGGATGACTAGTGTGTACCAGTGGGGTATCCTAGTTGTGTCAGAGAGCTTTTGTTGAGGGAAATCCCTGTGGGTTCCGAGTGGCGAAAAACTGTAAGGTGGCCCTGCCCTGCAGGCCCGTCTCCGTGGTTTTGTCGCCCAAAGCATTAAAGACCATCAGTGTATTGATTGGTCTACCCTGCGTTTTGGCTGGAAGGGGGATGTGTTGGACCCGGTCCTTTGGGCAGGTTTACCACGTGACTTTTTGCTTTTTCCTAGCCTGTTTTTGGAACCTGGATTGGTGATTGTAGGCCTCTGCGCACTTTTTTCCCTGTGGTACAGTGTAAAGTGCGTGTGCTTTCTGTGTATGGATGGTGAGTGACCTGCCCTCCCATAGGAATGAATGGGAAATATGTATGCCCATGGTAGATTCCTGATGCGTGGGGAGTGCAGGGGCGAGTTTGATATGTATGAACTCGTGAGAATGAATGCTGCAGAATGGTTTATGCGGCATGGCTGTATCTAGTCCAGAAGCGCCACTTTTAGAAGTTGGCATAATTGTGTAGTGAGTCTGCTAGCACGTGATTGGCTGATGGGCCTGGCCCAGGCATGCCTGGGCCTGTTGGTAGATGGACTGTCTGGTTTGAGTAGAACAGGGTCTGCAGGGTCTGCAAGGCCCCGGAGGAGGGGGTAGATGAAAGGCCCCTCTGCTGTCAGGGATGGGAGGAAAGAGCATCTGGTGGTGCCGGGCTGTGCCTGTCGCCCACCCTGCTGGCTCTCCATCCTGGCGGCCTACTGTCACCTCTGGCCCTGACGCTGTCAGGGAGACGTAAACCAGAAACATTCCAGTACTCAGGGCCCCTTGCACGAAAGCTTCAAAGTACTTCAAAGGCATTTCTGTGTATAAGAAGGGACGGTGTCTCCTTCCAAAAGGTTCTTGTTCTAGCTCTTGTGGCTGACTTGGATCTACCAGGGGTGGGCGCTGCCCAGCCCCTGGGTGCCTGGATTCCTGGACTCCTGGGGGACCCTTCTGCCCTGCCTGGGCTGAAGGGGGGACTTGGCTTTGCCCCTGGGGAAGCTCTGGGACCCTGGCAGCATGGAGAAGCTGCCTTTTCCTGGGGAGAGCGCTGGAGTTGATTTCTAGCGCCTGGAGGCGCTGGGCTTCCCCCTGAGCGCCTGGGAGCGCTCTGCCTGCTGTCTAGAGCTCTGGGGCGCTTAATTTCCCCCACACGCTTGAGAGCGCCTTTTCTGGACTTTCTAGCGCTTAGGAGCGCTTTTCCTGCTTGTTTATAGCGCTGGATGCGCTGAGGATTCCTGCCTGCATGGATATAATTATCTACGAGTGCCCACCTCGATCTGTCGCGGAGGAAAACAAACCGCGAAGGGGCCGCGACCGGATTGGCCGAGACCCGAGGAGAGCCGTGCTCTGATTGGCCCGTGGATCGGCGAGGCCGCGCTGCCATTGGTTGGCGGCCTCGCGTCATGAGGGGCTCGGCGCAGGAGCCGCGACGTGATTGGCTGGGCCGCGCCGAGGAAGAAGGGAGATGGCGCTGCCTGCTGGCGGGTCGGCCGGGCTCCCGTGAGCTAAGGGAGCCCGGCGGCATCTGAGGAGACGCATGGCGGCCGGTTAACAGGGCTCCCGTGTGCCGAGGGAGACCTGCAACGGGAGAAGAGACTGCCCGGGAGCCTGGCTGGCTCCACTCTGCGTCCCGGTCCCGAGACGGGGGACCGTGCCAAGAGAGGAGAGTCTGCGAGGAGCAGGAGCTCCTCCGTTGCCGCCGAGCCCTGCCCCCCGCCGCGCAGGAGACCCGGTGAGTCTGGGCGGAGGGCTGGGCAGAGTGAGGAAGCTGAGCGGCGCGATGATGGAGCCTCCCCGCAGCAGAGCCGGTGAGTGAAGGGCTGCGGGGGGGAAAGCTCCGTGCGGTGCCGGTCAAGGCGCCGAGTAAGGGCGGCCCCGTTGGCAGTGGGTCGCCCCAACGCATTGCAAAGCCTTCAAGGGCGGCCCCAGTTGGCAGTGGGTCGCCCCAACGCGCCTGAGCCTAGAGAGGCTCAGAGGGGCCGCATTATGTTTACGAGCCCGTTTGGCTCCCGAGAGGGCCATATTCGAGAGGGGGGCTTCGGGGCATATTTTCGGTGCTCGTCCCCTCCTGCCCCTGAGTGTTAGGGCTAGAGTCCGGTGAGGCTCATGGGGGCATCTGTGTTTTAAGAGCCTGTGTGGCTCCAACGGGTGGCATCATTGCTTTAGAGCCTCTGTGGCTCCAACGTCTGGGGCAGGTGTGTTATGCCCAGAGCCTGTGTGGCTCCAGCAGTGGCGCAGTTGGCGCCGAAGGGCCAGTGAGGGCCCTGGCTCAGTTCTGTTGTTCTCCAGGTGCCCAGCACTTAGTGGGCACCTGCTACGTTTAGGCTTTTTGGTACTTTGAGACTGGCGCTGCATGGCAGCGCACCCTGACACTGAGACTCAGGGCGTCTGAGCCCCAACAAGGCCGTTGGCCTAGGGACTGCCACAGGTGGTGGCTTATGTGAGTTTGCGCAATGGTATGGATTGCACCTCTGAATGTGTTCTTGTGCATCACGTGTTATTCCTGCACCTCTGAAGGTTTTTAGGCCTCATGTGATTTTTGCGCTATTGCTTTACTCTTGACACCTCTGAATGTTTGATGCATTATGTGTCTTCTTTTCATGCGCTGCACCTCTGAATGTTTAGTCATCATGTGTCTTCTTGCGCTACACCCCTGAATGTATTGTGATTACATCATGTGCTCTGTCCTTAACACCGCTGAATGTGTAGGTCTATACATCATGTGTTTTCTTTCTTTGCTACTCCTCTGAATGTGTTCATGCATCATGGGTAAGGTGTTCTGGTTTATACCCCTAAATGTGTTTATTCTTAGGCGGTTGTCTTTTCTACTCCTCTGAATGTAGGTTTATTGCATCATGAGTAATGTATTCATTCTTAGACCCCTAAATGCTGTGTGATACTTAGGTGGTTCTTCTTTCTTAGTACAGGTGGTCCTAGTGAGGTCCTGGTCCCCTGCGTGACAGTCTCCCAAGGAGTTTAGGGTTGCGTAGGTGGTACTTACCTGTTCCCAGTAGTTACTGGATGTGATCTATAACTGTTACTTTGTGTTACAGTGAAGTTTATATACTTTTATTCTAATTTCTGACAAGTATTTCTATATCTGCAAAGTGTGGATTCAGACAGTGGCCCATGTGGCCCTGTCTTGTAAATAATCCCTTGTGAATATTGCCGTGCCCGTTGGCACAATGTACATGTGTAATTTCTATCTGATATGTTTTGACAATACAAAAGTTATTTTAATATAACCTTGTGTGGAGTCTCTTTTGTGGTGTACCTAGTATGTTGTTGCTGTTGTGCGCTGACGCAAATGCTTTACACATCGCCTCCGAGTTTAGCCTAGACTGCCCGCGCCATGCTACCTAGAGGGCGAGCAGGGGTTATCTTGGCGTGTGACTTCCTTGCCCTGACTGGAATGGTGGTTTCTGCCTGGCTTTGGCATAAGCCTTAGCCTACCAGAAATAGCCGGTTTCCAACACTCACCAAACCAGGTTTTTTCACTAGCACCCAATCACCAGGAGTGATGATCTTATCCTTAGCTCTGTTTACTTTGTCAGAATACATTTTATTCTGCGTTTGCTTACATATTACGTTCTCCCTCACATTTAGTTCTTTATCGCATACTTGTCCTGCTTCAACAGCTGTTTTTTCCCATCCACCTATTTTAGGTGTCATGGCATTGTTGCATGCTCTCCCTCTCATCAAGAAAAACGGAGTAAACCCCGTAGCCTCCTTGGGCGTATTGTTGTACGCATTGATCTTTGTTTTAATAAATTCTTTTACATCCATTTTATTTGCCACAGCCATTTGGATTCCTTCTTTGAAGAACCTGTTCATCCTCTCTACTTGGCCATTGCTCTTGGGACTGTAGAGAGGAGTTTTTTCCTGTTTTATTCCACGTTTACCTAGAAATTTGACCATTGCTCGTGATACCAACTGTGACCCATTGTCAGATACCATGACCTTTGGTTGCCCTTCTCTCTCAAAGATCTTATCCAGGAATTTTATTACTACCTCCGTAGTAACCATTTTCACGAATTTGTAACACACCCACTTGGTGTAGTAGTCCATCAAAACTATCAGATGTTTGCACTCATCTGGCAAAATATTGAATGGTCCAGCAAAATCAATTGCCACTTTAGCCCAGGGACCATCAGGGATTTGCACAATCTGTAATTCATTTTTCTCCACTCTCCAGTGTTTGTCAGATCTTAAGCATTGTTCGCATTTGTCAATAAGATTCCTGACTTCGCTGTCCACCCCCGGCCACCAATAGTGCATTCTTAGAACGTTCCTTGTGGCCGTGGTGCCAGGGTGTCCTCTGTGAGCCATTTGAATTAGTTTCTGCCTGAGTCCCAATGGCGGCACGAAGACTTCACCCCTTTTCAAGAATCCATTTTCAAGAGTCAATTCATCACTCACTTGTTGATAATTTTTTAGTTCCTTTGGCATGTTCCTCACATGTGGCCATTTGGATTGTACATATTCTTTCACCTTTCCCAAAACAGTATCTTCCTTTGTACTTTCTTCCCATTCTTCTTCACTTATTGATCCTTTACACATTATTGTTGCGTCAATATGCGCAACTATGCATTCGTTGTCATCCAGTTCCTCATCTTTTTCTTCTCTCACTGGCAGTCTGGACAGGCAATCCGCTCTGCTGTTCTTTCCTCCTTTTATGTGCTCTATTTTGAAGTTGAATTCTTGAAGCTTCGACATTAGTCTGATCAGTCTGGAGCTTGCGTTGCCATTGCCCCGACCCTTACCGTCCATCATATACACAAGCGGTTTATGGTCAGTTACCAGTTTGAAACTCTTACCCCACAGATAGTCTTTGAGTTTGTGTACAGCCCATACGCAAGCTAAAGTCTCCCTTTCAATAGTGCTGTAATGAATCTCTGTTTCATTTAGCTGTCTTGAAATAAAAGCTATTGTGTTTTCTTCATTTCCTTTCCTTTGGCAAAACACAGCCCCTATCCCTTCATTGCTTGCATCTACAGTTACAATGTTGTCAAGTTGTGGATCATATGGTTTCAGTGCTGGCGCTCTGGCTATTTCCTCCTTGACTAATCTGAATGCCTCAGCTTGTTCGTTGTTCCACTCATATTTTACATTCTTCTTCAGCAGTTTCCTGAGTGGACCCACCATTTCTGCGTACTTTTTGATGAACTTCGCATAATACTCACTCAGGCCAAGGAATGACTTGAGTGTATCCTTATTCCTAGGTTCAGGGGCCTCCCTTATTGCACGAACCAAATCGTCCTTGGGTAGAATGCCATCAGCAGTAAGGACGTGCCCTAAATATTCCACTTTTTTAGTCATGAATTTGCATTTGTCTCTAGCAACTGTCATGCCTTTGTCCTTCAAGATCCTCAGAACTGCTCCAATCAATTTTACGTGTTCATTTTCAGTTTTTGAATGTAACGAAATGTCATCTTGAAAGGCTTCTACCCCTTTCATCCTTCCAAACAAGACATCCATGAGTTTTTGGAAAACTCCTGAAGATGACGCCAGGCCAAAAGGAAGTCTCACATATCTAAATGCTCCAAACGGCGTGATGAAGGTAGTTAATGACTTTGACTTTTCAGAGAGGCACACCTGATGATAAGCGGCCTTCAAATCTATGAGCGAAAAATATTTTGACCCTGCCGTTGACTGAAGAATATCTTGTATCTTTGGTAGAGGATGACAATTTATTATAATGTTCCTATTGAGTGATCTCAGGTCTACACATAACCTAATGTCCCCTGTCTTTTTCTTCTTTGACACTACAATAGCAGAAACCCATTCGGATTCCTCTGCTTCTTCAATTACACCTTCTCTCTTCAATTTTTCTAACGCCTCCCTTAACTCATTTCTCACGGATAAAGGCACTGTTCTTACCTTGTGTTTACATGGAATTGCATTCTCTTTCAATTTGATGTCATGACTGAACCCCTTCACACATCCAATTACATTTTTGAACACATCATCATGTTTTTGAAAAACAGTATTTAAATCATTGTCTTCTCTTTCCTCACAAATACTATTCATCCACTCTTCTCTCAGTATCACTGGGTCTTTTGCCCCCGGGACTAAAACCACCCCCAGTTGGGCTAAATCTCTCCATCCTACTAGTATTCTTCCTTTTTCCGCCACATAGACCTTTGTTTCAATCACTCTCCCCTTAAAGGTTACCGTGTCAACAAAATACCCCAACATATTTATGTCCTTTTCTCCGAATGCCTTCGGGTTCATATCAGACTCTGTTAATTCCACACCTTTCCACTTATCCTCAAAAAGAGTATCTGATATAGTAGTGATTGGGGCACCTGAATCAGCAGTAAATTTCAGTTCTACCTCCCCAATCTTGACATCACTAATAGGGCCTTTTATCTTACCATCTTCCATTTCTATGTACAAAACAATATTCGCACACATCTCCTCATCGAAATTTCCTACTGTATTTATACTTGTGTTACCGCTACTTCTTTTTGTTTTACACAGAGTTGAGTAATGACCATACCTCTTGCATTTAATACATTTCTTCCCCGCCGCAGGGCAATTTTTAAAATCTGCTAAGTGGTCGCTTGATCCACATCTAAAACAGCATAGCTGCTTACCTCCCACTTTTCTTTCATTCATGTTTCTTTCAAATGTCTTACCATCACCCTTCTTCTTTTCCTGTAAATAAAACACATTAGTATTATTCCCTGTTGAAGATAGTTCTTTAGTGGAAGTCAAAGATCTCTCTATGCCTCTAGCAATATCTATGACCTCCTGCAAAGTTGGTCTTTTGCATGCCAACAGTCTTTCCTGCACCTTTTTAGTGTAACAATAAAATACAATCTGATCCCTGATGTATATATCTGTCATTTCCTCATATTCGCATTCCACTGCCAAGACTCTTAAACATGCAACATAGTCTTCTACAGACTCTCCTTCTTGTTGTCTCCTTTGAGCAAACTTATGCCTGGCAACCATGATATTGTTCTCCTCATCAAATTGCCTCTCCAATCTTTTCAACGCTTCTTGGTATTCATTCAGAGGAATAAATGTCCCAGGTGGACTTTCGTATTCAGGCAGGCTGTCAAATATATCTTGACCTGCTTTACCTAATAGTCCGAATAACAAAGAACATTTCCTTTCAGCATCGAAATTTTTCCCATCTATAGAAACAATGTAGTTCTCAAAAGCCCTCACCCACTTTTTCCATTTCATGGTGGGTTTACCGGGCTCATCCAAGAAACGTGGAGGAGCACATATATTATTACATTCTGCCATTTTATTTATATTTAACTTTCTTTTCTGAATACTTCCACAGAGCTTTCCACTCAAAATTATTTTTCCTTGCTTCCGATTTATTATTCTGTGGCTTACTTGTTATATTAGCTCCACAATTCGCCTCCTCGTTTATTTTATTTCCTGTTCGTGTGATTTTCCAAATGCCTTAACTGCTTTGCATTAGTAAGGCCGATTGTTTGAACACAGTTAAAATGGCCGCACGCTGTTTACGTGTGACGCGCACCAATCAGCGCGCTCCCGGCATGCTTCACGCGTCTCAGCTGAGGTAATGGACTGACGCCTCAGCTGAGCGCTGACACCGAAGCGCGCGAAAGATTTCCTCGTCAGATTTCAAGAGCGCAGATGCCATGCAAGTATTTTCAGTTCCTTTAACTGCTACGCTTCCTCATTTAAATTCAAGTTACGAACAGCGCTGCAGCTCGGAAAATTTCGTGTTCCTCATTCGTTGCACTTCCTCACTTCACACGTATGAGTATCAAGGCTTCACTTTACGCGCTGCTGATGCTTTGTTCATTATTTCTCTTCATTCAGCGCCTATTTGCCGTCGCACTCTACTCACTTTGTGCTGCTTCTTCGTTCTCATTCCCCGCAATAACCTCCTGAACCGATCTCGATCATCAATCATCGGCCGATTCTTTTACTACCTCCGCTGGCCCTTGTTGGACAAGACCCTCGTCGCCAATTGTAGTATATAACAACACGGATAAGATGGGTGTTGAAATGATAAGTTTAATGGAAATAACAAGGGCCCGCAGAAGCGGGATAAACTAGCGTGAACAGAGACAGCTGTCATCTGTCAAACAGCACAGGTGACGTCATATAAATACATTCCCAACATTCCACGGTGACGTGCCTGTCACTGGCAACGGAAATAGAAAACATACTGTCATGACACTGTCCCATTACAGTATAACATACAACAGTGCCTCGTCGCCAACTTTGTTAAGAATGTTCCACACACGATGTGAAGGTATTAAAGATTCCTTTATTGCTTTATGCACCAACACACGCTCCGGCAACGGAGCGTATCATCAACGGCCTGCCACCAGATGTCTTCTGTCAACATTCCAGAGTTGACAGCTGGTTACATAGGCAACAGGGGTACGGTGCCCTGAAGAGGACAAGAGGCAGGCACAACACTTACAATTCTGTAGCGTAGCATGCTACCGATTTCGACAACCACTTCAGCGACCGACACAGCGGTAATAAGGGTTACATTATATATGCCATACAAAAGGGGGTGGTGATGGACGGAGCATCTGAACCAATCAAACACTCACACCCAGTCAAAAGATCTGGGTTTAATCCATCACCGTTCTTTAGCCCACTCTGCCACCCCAGTTCAGACATGGCCATATGCAATTCAGTCTGACCCTGTGCCTCATGGGAACAGTCCAGCCCGAACTGCCAAGCCATGCCTTCCCTGGACCGGAAACAAGCTTCCTAGGACCGGTTTCTGGCATTTCAGCCAACTTCAGCCAGGCTTGCTTGAATCCAGTGGCAAAGTGAGCAAGGGACTCACGTCTGAGCATACCCTGCCAACTTATGGCGAACAAAGCGGTACAAAAGGGGGTATTTATTTATTTTATTTTATTTATGCATTTTTATATAGCGCGGACTTTACCCAAAAGCGTCAGAGAGCTTCACAATAGGAACAGTAATGATACATGAGGAGAAAATTACAAGTGAACAAATTACAAAAGCAAACGTTAAGTTACATGAGACAAAAGTGACATTTGTGAGCAAACAAAATACATGAGGTAGCAAACGGTACATTACAGGAGGAAAAAGTGAGATGTGTGCAGGTTACAAGAAAAAACAATCAAACACTCACACCCGTCCATCACCACCCCCTTTTGTACCACATTATATATGCCGACATTTTCAAACTCAAAAGTGGGAGGTTTTAAAAAAAACATCGGGATAATATAGTTTCCACATAGGCTGATATTCAAACAAATATATAATAAGGTAAAAAGTACCTACAAGGGGTTCTTTTTTATAAACGTTCTCGTGTGTTCTGAAGTCATCTACAAATAAGCTCTGAGCAGTAGTTTACATTGAGTTATTTTGCACAAATGATTCCTTGTTTTAACATGAACAAATCAATGAAGGACTATGAAAGACCCAATTCCAGGCGGGTGTGTACTTCTTTAAACACAAATTTATTTAGAGAGAATAAGAATATTGACGGTACATAAAATTCAGCATGTATAGAAACACAGTGATCGAGATTTTAACAATTTCTTGTTGATGTTATGTCATTTACACTTGTCTGTCGGGTCACCCATTCCCGTTTTGGTCTATGTAGTAAAGGCATCTGCAAGACGGGGGCAATGCAGCTGATATGATTGTATTGTAATTGCATTTATATAGCGCTTACTACCTCTGACTAGGCGTCAAAACACTTTTTCGGCGAGTAGCACTCCACTTCGGAACCCATCATAAAGGATTAATGTTGAATTAGTATTGTGAAATATGAAAGTGATTTAAGTGGTGGATAGGTTAGTCAATTATTTGGATGCAGAAGGATAGCGGAAGAATAGAAGAGGAACAAAAGATTTGTATTTATATAGCGCTTGTTACCCCTGATGGGGAGTTGATGCGCTTTTTTGGCGAGCAGCACACTACTCCAGAATCCATAAAGGATTAGCGTTGAAAACGAGTATAGTGAAAAATTGAAGTAATTTGAGTGGTGGATATGGTATTCAGTTATATGGATAGAGAAGGGTAACGCCGGCATAGAAGAGAGAAAAGAGGTTTGCATTTATATAGCGCTTGCTACCTCTGATGAGGTGTTGAATCCCTTTTTTGGTGAGTAGCACACAACTCTAGAATAAATAAAGAATTAGAGGTGAATTAGTATAGTGAAATATGATATTTGAAAAGTGAACATGTTAGTCTGTTATTTTGATTGAAAAGGATAGTGGAGGGATAGAAGAGTGAACGATTTAGACAGGTTATTTTCTGGAGGTCATAGCATTAGGAAGAGGCTTTGGGATGAGTATGAAGGGGATGTGGAGGGGAAGAGTCAGAGGGAAGAGTTTAGAAAGGCTTGTTTTGGGGGATCGGTATAGTAAAAGAGGTGTTCGATGATGCAAGGAGGGGTAGAGTTTGGGAGAGTCTAGAAAGGGTTATTTTGAGGATCATAATAGTGGTATGGAGTTTGGGATAAATGAGAGAGTGGATGTAGAGGATATATTGATAAAGGTATAGGATGAGAAATAGGGTAGTGCATTGGAATGAGTAGTAGAAAGAAGTTTGAGATGAGTCAGAAAGTTGGGGTAGAAGATATATTTAGAGACGTATAGAGTGAGAAATAGGATAGTGCATTGGATATGCTGAATTGGAAGAAAGTGATAAATATATAGATCCATAAGTACATGGAAAGTATATAAATGCATAAAGGAGGTAGGTATCTGTAGATTCAAGATATTGATAGAGATAGGTTTAGGATGAGAAATAAAGTAGTGCATTGGATAGGCTTTTTTTAGGAGAAAAGTAATACATATATACATCCAAGTACATGAAAGGTATATAGATGCATAAAGGAAGTAAAAAGATGCATTTGATTGACACAGGTTTTCAAGTGTTATTGTACTTAAAAAAAATTTATTTATTTTTTAACAACATAATTATTTTACATGTTTATACAAAGCAATACACAAAGATAGGGACACATATATATAGTAAAAATAAATGCTTATATACAGAGGTATATTCTATAAACTTCTGTTTGCGTATCGGGCTTATGTGGGGAAGAGCCAATTCTTGAGTAGTTTTCTGAAGATAAGGTGGTTGTCTGTGGATTTTATGTTAGGGGTAAAGAGTTCCATAGTTTGGCTGCTTGACCAGAGAAGGATGGGCCACCCATTTGTTTTCTTGTTTCTTGGGATTTTGAGGCAAGGTGCCACTTTAGAGCAAAAGTTCCCTAGTTGAATGTGTTTGGTGATTTTATTCCTGATGAAGAGCGGTCCAATTCCATGTATTGCTTTGTGGGTGATACAAAGCAGCCTGAATGTGGATTGTCTGGCAGCCGGTAACCGGTAACCAATTGAGGGCTTTCAAGGCAGGTGAGATGTGGTCTTGCGGTTTGATATGCAAGAGAAGTCTGGCAGCCGAGTTCTGAATCCATTGTAGTCTTTTCATGGTTGTTAAAGGTGATCGTGGTAGAGGCTATTAGTGTAATCAAGTTTGGACAGAACAAGGGAGATGGTAGCTTGAACCTTGTGTGGAAATGCCAAATGGGGGAAAATTCGTTGCAGCGTTTTTCTAGTGAAAAAGCTTGATCGTGCTAGTTTGTCCACTTGGGCATTTATTGATAGCTTGGAGTCCATGGTCATTCCGAGGTTTCTTACTTCCTTTAATACTTTAGGCAGTGATCCCACTTCATCAGACCAGGCAGCTAGCGGGTCATAATGTTTTCAATCGCCACACATGAGTATTTCCGTTTTGGAAGCATTCAAATTGAGATGACTCCAAGTCATCCAATGATCCACGGCTCTGAGACGACAGAAACTTGGAGAGTTTCCAATGTCTTTGAGGCATTCCACTTGAAGGAGTATTTGTGTGTCATCTGCAAAGTTATAGCACGTGAAGTGAAATTGATTGATCAGTACCGGTAATGACTTCATGTAGATGTTGAAAGCATGGGCGAGATGATAGAGCCTTGAGGGACCCCTGATTTTGTGGAGTATGGTTTGGATAAGAAAGGTGGGGTATGGATGACATAAGTCCTGCTTCAAAGGTAGGGCGCAATCCAATCTAGAGTAGTCCCCTCTATGCTGGCTTTATAGAGTTTTTGTTTCAGAGTGTCATGGTCGTACGTGGCAAAGGCAGTCAAGACGTCCAAGTGGAGTAACGCAGCAAACCCGTTGCAGTCTACTGTGTTCTTCAGGTCTTCCCAGATGGCAAGGAGGGCAGATTCTGTGCCTCTTCACGGACGGAATCCTGTTTGGAAGTCTGAAAGTATGGCATTCTCTGCAATGAATTGGGACATCTGTCGAACTCTGCTCTTCGTGTCAGTTTGCCCAGAAAAGGTCCATTTGTAATGGGTCTGTAGCCGTCAGGGTTCAGGTGCTCTAAGTTTGTTTTCTTCAGTAAATGGTGTATTTATGATTTTTTTTAGTTCTTCTGGAAATATTCCAGTAGTTAAGGAATTGTTGATGAATCTTCTTACTGGAGTGACAGCAGAGGTTGTTAAAAGAATTGTCTTGAAAATTTGTGGTGGACACAGGTCAGAAGGGCTGTTGACAGGCGTGTTTGCTTTGACCAGGTCCATACATTCATTGTGTGAGATGTGTTGGCAGAAATGGAGGGACTGGATTAGAGTATTCTTGGATTGTTGTTTTGTGAAAGGGTTAGTGCTGGTGCTTTGTCTCTGTTTTAAGTACTAGTCCAACGTGTCTGCTTTGTCAGTGTAATGATTTTCCAGTTTATCTGTGAAATCTTGAGTAACCGGATGAGTTCCTTCTAGGCAATTTGGTTTACAAAATTCATTGAGTATTTTATAGAATTCTATAAAATACTCAGGGCCTCATCCCTTGCGCCATCGGAACGTCACTTTTTGTGACGTTCTGTGGCGCAAAAGCCTGCGCGATATTTATCAGGCAGCACTAAGCCACTTTTTTTGGCTTAATGTTGCCTGATAAATATCAGTCAGGGAGGTGCAATGGGGAGAAATATCTTTTTTTCTCCTCATTTTTCCTTTTTCTATGTGTGCTGCATTCTGCAGCACACATAGAAAGAGGAAAGGCCTCTTGTGATTATTTTTGTAGAGAAAGGTTTCCCTTCCTGTGGAAAAATAATCATCCCTGCAACGCAGGCACCCTTGCACCATGGTGCAAAGGTGCCTGCGTTGGCTCAGGCAGCCCATTGTGCGCCGGCGCAGGGAAAAAGGACAGGAATGCGCAGTATCTTATATATACAGCACATTCCTGCCCCTTTCTTTTGCCGTAGGGAAGCGCAGCAGAAAGGCCTGTTGCGCATCCCTACGTAAAAACCTCATAAATGAGGCCCTCAATGAATTTCAATGCTAACTCCATGAGCAGCGGTGTATCAGCCGGAGCAGTGCCCATTTTCATATCACTCAATCAAGTGTCTGGCCACTTAATATTTTACCATAACAAGTATTACTTTCTCGGTGGCTGGAGTAGCGATTGCCCCCGTCTATTTTCCATTTGCATACTTTTGAAATCTACTCAACGGACCAGACAACAGCTCCCAAATCAACTATAGAAAGTCACCTACTTAGCTTTCCTAGGGTCTTTCAACATATGAAATTACTGTACTAAAGATGGTCTAGCAGAGGCCTTCACTACATAGACAGAAACGTCGACAACTGCACCCAATTTCTTTGTGATTGCTTTCACTAGAGGAATTGTTTTCTATATTAGGAGTTGAATTTTCTTTATGTATATAGTGTAAGGAATGGGTTACCACACAAGTGTCAGTGAGATAACAACATCGACAGGAAATTCTTAAAATCTCGGTCATTGTATGTCTATATGTGCTGGATTTTATGTACCCTCGATATTCTTATTCTCTCTACATACATTTGTGTTTCAAGAAGTATACACCCGTCTGGTATTGTTCTTTCATAGTCCTTCATTGATTTGTTCATTTTTAAAAAACAATTTTTATTGATTATTAGCAAATCAAGACGGTCAGAACAGAGATGAACAATAGCCAACAGGGTTAGGTTACATACCCCAGTTGTATTAGCAAGTATTCAAGACAATCCATGCTAGTAAGGCACGCCAGCGGCTCTTCAGGCTTCTCGTCCCTCCCGCCATGGCATGGATCATGTTGTGAATGCTTCTCTACAGACTATACCCAACCAACGCAAATCCCAACTCCAACTATCCCTCCCAACCCCCTCCCTCACCACCCTCCCAGGCGTGTCACTTAAGGGCCATCCGCAAAAGCTCCGGACAGCTAACCCCCTTTACCACTCCTCAGGTCAACCGGCGTACCCTTCCCCCTACACAAGAATTGGTCAAAAAAGTGTCTTCCTTTTTCGACGAAAATATCAAAGCCATTTATAGATCCTTTCCTCAAGATAATGTAAGCAATGTTGACTCACACTCAGTGGCCAACAGCGAACTGCAAGTGCCTTTGCTGGGTGCATTTACAACTGTAACCTGCGAACAGGTATTAGAAGCCATTACTAAGATCAAATCAGGCTCCCCAGCAGATCCCCTACCTCCCCGCTTTTTTATACAAATAGCACCCCTGTTGATAACAAAATGAACAGACATCTTTAACATGTTACTAGACCAAGCGATGGTGCCCAAAAGATGGAAAACAGCTCAAGTTAGACGTATTTGGAAAAGCCACCTTAAGATCCGAGCGAACCAGGCAATTACCATCCCATCTCACTACTGCCTTATTTCGGAAAGGCGCTCGAATCCTTGGTAAACAAACAGCTTACCATCCATCTGGAAAATTCATGGACTACTTGACTTATCACAATCAGGATTTCGGTCAGCGCATAGTACCCAAACGGCAGTAGTGGAGATAGTGGATAACATCAGGCTGGCTTTGGATAAAAGAGAATCAGCTATGCTGGTTCTTTTAGACATGTAGGCCGCCTTCGACACCATCTCCCATGACATTTTAGAACAACGGCTCTGGGAAATGGGGGTCCGAGTGAAAGCATTGGACTGGCATTATTTAACAGAGAGCTCCACTACTGTACCCATAGATACCATGGCAATATGCAGTATACCAGTAATCATTGGAGTTCCCCAGGGTTCTATCATGAGCCCGATGCTTTTTAATCTTTATGTAACTCCTCTGGCCAGGATAATCAGGTCATACGGGGTTGGGGTCGTGTCATATGCCGATGACACCCAGCTGCTTATCACCTTCTGTCCTGACCCTACTGACACAATGGTCCGGTTTAAAAACTGTCTGACCTACACCAACAACTGGATGAGCGCTAACAAATTGCAGCTGTACAGCAGTAAAACCGAGATCATTCTGTTTGGCAGGACCGAAGAGTACTGGTCTAGCAGCTGGTGGCCCCAGGCACTGGGCCCCTGCCTGTCCCCTTAACAAGTAGTCTGCAACCTAGGAATAACGATTGACAAGTTATCTATGAAAAATCATGTCAATCTCGTGCTGGGCACTTGTTACGGGATTCTGAGGAAGTTACGTAAAATCTTTAAATGGCTACCCATTGAAGCCAGGAAGCCTTTGATCCAGAGCCTAATTGTAAGACGTTTGGATTACGGGAATGCCTTATTAGCCTCCCTAAATGAAGACCTCCTTTCTAAATTGCAAGTTTTGCAAAACACGGCGGCCAGACTGATCTTGAACCTACCACCAAATCCTTCAGCTCCAAGTCTGATGTCCCTCCATTGGCTTCCGGTTAGGAAAAGAGGTCACTTCAAAATTTTGTGCCTAACTCATAAAAGTATATATGGTACTGGACCTGGCTATTTGGCGAAGAAATTAAAAAAATATCAGCCTAACAGAACATTAAGATCTATTTGAAAATTTCTTCTCACGCCATTTCGCGTCCATACCACACGTAGTGGGGGGCGATCTTTTTCCTTTCTTGCCCCCCATCTCTGAAACAAGCTGCCGCTCCATCTTCTTTATATGGTGGACCACCAGCGTTTCCGCAAATAGTTGAAAACATGGCTGTTTAACCAATAATAACGCAAATCAGATCTGCCCCCCAGGCTCCGGAATCTCTGCAAGCGCCATGAGACCTAGCGGTGATATGCGCGCTATATAAGATTCTCTGTCTTGACTTGACCATGTTGTGAATACTTCTCTAAAGACCATACCCAACCAACGCAGATCCCAACCCCAACTATCCCCCCACCCTCTTCCCTCACCACCCTCCCAGGCGTGTCACTAAAGGCCATCTGCAAAAACTCCAGACAATTTTTATTGGTTATCAGCAAATCAAGACAGTCAGCACAGAGGTAAACAATAGCCAATAGGGTTAGGTTACATTTCCAGTTGTATTTGCAAGTATTCAAGACAATCCATGCTATTAAGGCAAATCAGCGGCTCTTCAGGCTTCTCCTACCTCCCGTCATGCTATGGAACATGTTGTGAATGCTTCTCTACAGACTATACCCAACCAACGCAATCCCAACCCCAACTATCCCCCCCAACCCCCTCCCTCACCACCCTCCCAGGCGTGTCACTTTAGGGCCATCCGCAAAAGCTCCGGAGAGCTAATGTCACAATGGGTCAACCCATCGGGATAAGTGAAAGCTGCATGGGGTCATGCATCTCTCCTAAGGGCCAACTGCAGTTGTGGGGAGACAAGATAAGGTGGGTTTAAAGCTGATATATATTTAAAACTATGGCTTCCACATGACTGTCTGCAGTTGCATCCTCAGCCTCGTCCTCAGGGGTCTTGAGAGCCACAACAAGCCTTTCCCAAGCTCTCGCCCTCTCCAGTGTCTTCTCGCTTCCTGTACGATGTGCAATTTGTAACCTAATAACTCCCTCACACTCAGCGCATTTCTGGAAGTCTGCTTTCCACTTAGCAATACTAGGGCCCTTTTCGCTTTCCAATGTGTGGTGATGGTTCTTTTGGCTAATAGGAATCCTAAATCAATACATTTACTAGTGATTTTGTTATTTGAGGTGCGGGTAAACCAATGCAAAATACAGTGCACCATGGAGGGGTTTAAGTCCCTATCAGTTAGATCCGTCAGTAATGCTGTCACCTCCTCCCAAAAGCTGTCAAGGAATGAGCAGTCCCACAACATATGTTTAAAATCCACTTTGTCTGCTGAACATCTTGGGCAGGACGTTGGCTGGGTCGGGAAATATTCATGTAATCGCGCCGGTGTAAGATATGCTCCGTGTAGGATGTGAAAGTGCACTAACTGAAATCTCGCATTTCTCGTACTCTTCCAGGCTCTCTCCACAATTTCACTCCATGCTCTGTCCGGGATGTCCTCCCCTATATCGGTTTCCCACTTGAGCCTCAGGGCTGTCAGGGGGGATAAGGATTCTAGGGTCATGCTTCTATAGAGACATGTCACCCCCTTAATGGTGCCAGCTGCCATCACCACAGATTGGTACCCCATAGAAGTGGGTGGCTCGGTGAGACCCCTTCCGCAGTGTTTCCTGATGGCTGCCGAGAGGGCTGTATATTGTAAGAAATTATCTCCCAGCCAGTCATTGTCAAATGGGATCATGGCTCCCTCCTCGTAGAGGTCTCCCACGGTCAGTAACCCCTGCTGCTCCCAAGTCTCCAATCTTTGCCAGTTACCCCATGTGGCAGGGCCCTGCACATCCTCAATGGAATTTCCGGCGCATAGGGGCTCCTAATAGATGCCCTCCGCAGCTTCCTGTTCCAGCATGTCAGCGCTGTGGCAAATTCTAGGGTGAGGTATGTGGCCTCGATCAGGAGCCGTAGTACTATGCGGGACAGCACCATCAGGGGTCCCCATACCTCTCTGGGCTCCTCCTCACCCCTGGTGGCTCTTGCTACCCACTGTGTGAGCCACTGAAATTGTGCTACTAAATAACACGTTTCGTAGTCTGGGACCGCAAGGCCTTCCTCCGCTCGGGTTTGCATGAGTGTGTTGAGGGCTACCTTGCGCCTGCCCTTACCCCACAGAAAAGAATTGATCATTGCTTGGAGCTGCTTGAAATAGGCTGCTGGAATCCAGACCAGCAAGGCACTGAAGAAGTATAGTAGCCGCAGTAGGGTCACCATTTTGAGAAGCGCCATCCGGCCCGCCAATGATAGTTGCAGGGAGCCCCAGAATTCGAAGTTAGCTTTGGCCCCCCTGACTGCCTTTCCAATGTTACCCTCAAGAATATCCTCCTGTCTGTGGTAGATAAGCATACCCAAGTAGGGCAAACATCTGTCCTCCCAGTTCATCCCCTCTGTGTTCTGCGGGCCCAGTCTATCTCTGCTCGCCGGTAAAAGACATGATTTTGACCAGTTTACCTTTAACCCAGCCACTTTGCTGAGAGCATGGAGCAGAGTTTTGGCCCCCAGTAAGGCTTCACCCGAATCAGCTAGGAACAGTAAAAGATCATCTGTATAGAGTGCAATATAATGGACCTGTCCATATACGTCAAGGCCTCGATACGACCTCCCCGATCTAGCATGTGCCGCCTAGGGCTCCATCGCCAGAGCAAACAACAAAGGGGAGCGGGGACACCCCTGCCGTGTACCCCTCCCCACCCTGCACGCCTCTGACATCACCCCCCCTATCCTGACCCTGGCAGTAGAGTCAACATATAAGAGGGCTGTCCAATTCACAAAGTCAGGGCCTAGTCCCATCTTTCGCATTACGTGAAACAGGTACTCCCACTCCAAGCTGTCAAAGGCTTTTTCTATGTCTATTGCAAAGATCACAGCAGTGTCAGCATTGTAGGAATCCGCCTCCAGTATATGCAAGAGTCTTCGAATATCGAGTGCTGTGTTTCTAGTGGGGATGAACCCGGATTGACCGACGTGTATGAGGGTGGGCATGTGGGGGAGCAATCGGGCAGCCAGGATCCTGCTTAGTATTTTATAGTCCAGATTGAGCATGGATAAGGGACGATATGCCGTTCTGTCCCATGGTTGTTTGCCCAGCTTCAGTAGAGGAATAATGATCCCTGCCTAGTGCAGTTAGGTAACCTGCCAAGCCTCTTAGCCTCGTTATATAATCACATGAGTTAGGGGGCAAGCAAGTCAGTGTAGGCGAGTTAAAATTCTATTGGAAAGCTATCTGTGCCTGGGATTTTGTTACGGCCATACTTTTGATGGCTACACGCACTCTCTTACCTCGATCTCCCGACCCAATAAAGTTACAGCGTCTTCATCCAGCACCGGTAGGTCAGCTTCCTGTGTGAACGCTTGCAGTTCTTCTTCTGAGGGGACTATCCGGCTTCGATAGAGCTCACTGTAATAATCAAAGAATAGATCGTTGATAACCTGTTGGTCAAATCTAGCTACACCTAGCTGATCTCTTAGTTCCAGTATAACTGACCCTCACCGAGCCGGGTTCGCTAACCAAGCGAGGAGGGTTCCCGACTTATCCCTTTCAGAATGTGCTTGTGTGATGTATGTTTTATAGTCGAAGCAGCGCAGTCGTTCCACGTTAGGGGCCACTGTTTCCCTAGCCTCTGTCAGCTTCCGGTGCTTGGCCGGGTTCTCGGGTCTATCCTTCTCTTGGGCGCCCAAGTACTCGTCGTTTCTTTGAATATGCTGAAGGAGAACCTTCCTAACACCAGCTAGTTCAGATATGCACCGCCCTCTAAGCACTGTTTTACCGGCATCCCATTCTACGTTCATGGACGTGGCTGTTCCCTCATTAGCCTGGAAATATTCTGTGATAGCTGTTCCGATAGTGGTGCGGAAAACCTGGTCATCTAAAGCCTCCGGCCACAATCGCCAGGTGGGGATCTTGGGGCTGGCACGCAACCATTGCAACTGAGCCAGGACAGGATTGTGATCGGAAAGCGTCCTGGTGAAGTATTCGCTGCTGCTAATCCCCAGTGGACATCAGGTGAGCTCAGGATGGCGCCTAGGCGGACATGTAACTCATGGAGGGCGGAGAAGAAGAAGTAATCCCGGGCCAAAGGGTGCTGGGCTCACCAGGTATCAATTAAACCCCATTTCTGTTGCCAATTACGACGTTCTTCTGCTAGTTTGTGCGCAGGTGCATTAGGGAGGGGGGGTGGGAGCGGTCTAGGGTGATGATGGAGCAGATTTCATCTGGAGTCAGGCATTGTTTATTTTTGTGCTTCAGACAGACTGCATTTAAATTGCCACGCACATTTTGGTGTAAGTTAAAAACATGGCACATGAAAAATATGAAAGTGAGGCCTAAGTCAGTCTGAAATGCTTGTGGTGAATTAACATGTGTTTTTGCAGTGTAGAGAAAAGTGGCCATTTTGGCTTTGAAGATTAATAGAATGTGTTTCTCTTTTCCCAGCTCATCCTTGTAATCTAAATTCACTATTCCTGTCTTAAAAGACTTTGGCTTGTTGCATATTTTGATAAACATTTTTAGTTTAAAACACCTCTTTTTTTAATGTGTGTGAATTAACAAATGCACCAAACACTACACATGGGGCTAAATGCTTTTTTGCATGAAAAGCTATCTAAAACATTAAAGCATGTTGCTGTGTGCGCTGTATTAACTGTGTGCGCTGTATTAACAGTGTGCGCTTTTAAAATTTACACTAAAGCATAAAAATGCTATGTTGTACATTGCACGTTTTTGCATGTTGTACATAACCAATCATAAAAGCTGCTTTAAACTAATATCTTGGCTAGGTAAACATTTATAAGGGGTATTAGTATGAGGGAGGGAAACATAATGGCTGATTTACTTGAAATTAATATTCTTTTGTGTTTGTTTTATTTTTGGGGCCTAAGAAATCATGGCTGCCAGTGAATTCATCAGGGCTATGATTTGCATTGAAGAGAAGAGAGCATGCGCAGACTTTGCCAGCTTGTCTCACGAAATGAAGGGGTCAAGGCCACCGTGAACTGTACATTCTTGTGATTGTGCCAATGAACCAGGTAGCTAAAGTATCCTTCTAGCTTGTGCTGTGACAGGAAGGAAGATGAAAGATAGAAACATTTTTCCTAGCAAATGTTGCAAACTTATAGAATGTATTTACTCATTTATGCTTCTTTTTTTTAAAACTGGTATAGTCAGGATTTTAGAATGAGGCAGGATAGTGAGACCTCATGCAATCATGGCTGACCAATCACGTACAAGTTTTTCTGAAGATGCAACATTTTTGTGTAGTCTGCCAAGAATTAGAGTGTAAATAATGACCTCTTTGGAGGCGTGGTTGGCTTTTTTAGCTCAATTGGCTTTTTAGCTCACTTTGGCTTCTAGGCTCATTAGGCTTTAGGGCGGCGTGTGAGCTCTTGAGAGAAGGAACAGATTA
The DNA here is from genome assembly GCF_964261635.1 of Lissotriton helveticus. Taxonomy (NCBI): domain Eukaryota; kingdom Metazoa; phylum Chordata; class Amphibia; order Caudata; family Salamandridae; genus Lissotriton; species Lissotriton helveticus. The sequence goes on along the minus strand of NC_136067.1, from coordinate 1,326,712,715 downwards.
GACCAGACATTCTATGGGTTAGGTACAAGAAACGTCTCGGGAGATTGCTGAAGGGCGAAGATTGCTTCCGAGGGGAAGGGAGCTTGGCACGTCATATTTTGGCACAGCAGGCCACATTCCTTTGAGGTCTGGTGAAGGTGGGGCTCTTTTGCTCTTTAGACGCAGATAGGAGCAGAGAGTGCAGCTGATTAGGATAGAATTAGATGCTAAACTTTAAGTTTATGCTTTGACTAATTAATTAGGTCTGAAAAATGTATTTGTCTTATGCATTTATTTATCTTTATGGGAGATTTTTGCAAACTATTTAATTATTGATTAGCCTTGCAAGACTATTTTTTCTTAGAAACTCTTTAAGAGTTTTAACTGATGTTTTGCGCCACATTTTCTTTTCTACATGTGATGCTTATATGCAGAATGTAATGTGTTCTGTATTAATGCTATTTTTCCTGTTTTCCAAATTCTGTAACCTGATTGATATTTTAATAATGAATATAGGGTCAGAGAAAAAACGTAACTTTTGACTAGAAAATAAAACCCTTTAAAATACTCAACAACTCTCTTCATTGGCTTAAATAATAATTGCATTTTTAACTGTTCATGATTATTTAAAATCTCCTCAAGGTAATACATGGTGTGAAGGGCCCAACACCTTTTCAGCGGTAAAATAGAGGTAGCATGAGGGTTTTGCATTGAGAAATTACCAGATGAAATTACCACTCTATCAGTGACATCAGCAGTGCAATTGAAATCTCCCCCCTGTAGCAGTGACCCTGTGATGATGGTCGCCAGGTTGTGTGACAATAGGGAGAAGAAGGCCGGCTGATCTGCATTAGGTATCATATATACTGCCCAGGATGAGGTCTCTACCGTCTAGCTTCCCCTGCACTACCAAATATCTGCCCTCAGGGTCAATCACCTGTGTTGTGCATTGGAATGGGACCCCAGCCCTTATCCATATCAGTACCCGTCTGGCAAAGGCAGAATTTGCAGTGTAGAAAACCTGACTCCTCCAGAGGCGCTTCAACGTTCTCCCCTCTTGTGCCAGGAGGTGAGTTTCTTGAAGGAATGCATTTTGAATGCCCCTGCGAATCAGATAAGAATGTATCTTGTGGCGCCTGACCATAGTATCAATACCCCTCACATTCCACGAGAGACATTCCAAACCTAATGAGGGTCCCATTGCAGACAATTACATGGAACGTTTTTAAAAATACCCTCCCTGTGAAAAGCCTGGAGCCCCTTAGAAAAACCCAACTAGTAGAACGTCCCCAACTCCCCCTCCCAGAACAGGTACCCAATGAGGGATCCCCATCAAACTAGCGACAAAGGAAGGGGCTGACTCCCGCTAAGTACCCTGCAGTGGCTTCCCATTGTGCCGCCTCCCCGTCAACTGTTCCAGTCTATAAGCCCCTGTTTCAGTTGGATGTTCCCTACAGGTCCATGTGGGGATTCCACCAGTTCATGAAGGCTGCACCCTCGGGGCAGGGACACCAGGCCCGAGAAGGTCAACATGTTGAATGGTAGGCTGCTCTTCTCACCCCAGGTCATCGGCCGATCGGGGTGTAGCCTTCGGCATGTTTGCCCCCAAGCTTTCGCTGTCGCTGCGGTCCAGGGAGGTCTCCGACCCGCTGTCACGATGTGCGCTCCCACCTGGTGAGGAGCCTGGGATGGCCAGCTGTGCGACACCACTGCTTGCAATGCCTTACGCCATTCAAGGCTAAGTTCTCTTGGTGAAGGAGCTTTTGCGCCCGCTCCATGCCCCGAGGACTTTGTTGCGGGGTTCTTGAAGCTGGAGCTGGACGATCCAGTGGGCCACGGGTTTCCAACCAGTCCCATACCTCCTGTGGTGAATTGAAGAATCGTGCTCCTGCTGGGTCCACTAACCTGAGTCGAGCAGGAAACAGCATTGCATATGAAAGAGTCAGTTGGCGCAGTTTAGCCTTGACAGCAGTGAATTAGGCACTGCTTCGTTGAACCTCTCTTGTAAAGTCTTCGGAAATCATAACATTACTATTTTCGATGCACTCACCTGAGGGGGATTCGTTTGCGGAGGTCCAGAGGCACGGGACCCGCAAACCGACACCGGTCCTGCAGTAGCGCTCTCCCTCGGAGTGACTACATTACCCAGCGCCCCCTGCTCTTCTCCCGGGGACGCCGGGTACAGCGTCAGCAGCGCCAGCCCTCAGCGCCCGGAGGCGCATAAGTAACAGCGGCTCCTGCAGAGGAGCGGGGCATTCACCTGAGGGGGATTCGTTTGCGGAGGTCCAGAGGCACGGGACCCGTAAACTGACACCGGTCCTGCAGTAGCGCTCTCCCTCGGAGTGACTACATTACCCAGCGCCCCCTGCTCTTCTCCCGGGGACGCCGGGTCCAGCGTCAGCAGCGCCAGCCCTCAGCGCCCGGAGGCGCATAAGTAACAGCGGCTCCTGCAGAGGAGCGGGGCACTCACCTGAGGGTGATTCGTTTGCGGAGGTCCAGAGGCACGGGACCCGCAAACCGACACCGGTCCTGCAGTAGCGCTCTCCCTCGGAGTGACTACATTACCCAGCGCCCCCTGCTCTTCTCCCGGGGACGCCGGGTCCAGCGCCAGCAGCGCCAGCTCTCAGCGCCCGGAGGCGCATAAGTAACAGCGGCTCCTGCATAGGAGCGGGGCACTCACCTGAGGGGGATTCGTTTGCGGAGGTCCAGAGGCACGGGACCCGCAAACCGACACCGGTCCTGCAGTAGCGCTCTCCCTCGGAGTGACTACATTACCCAGCGCCCCCTGCTCTTCTCCCGGGGACGCCGGGTCCAGCGTCAGCAGCGCCAGCCCTCAGCGCCCGGAGGCGCATAAGTAACAGCGGCTCCTCCCGCGTCGCGGGACGCGCGCGGGCCACGCCGTGCGGAGCCCGATCAGATGGCGGGCCGTCTAAGGCCGTCCAAGGACGACCAGGGACGGGACGGGCCACGTCCTTTTCATCATGGGTAAGCGAAAGTTACCAACGTCTGCGGTGGGGGGAGTGAAAGCTAAAGTTCCAAAATATACTACTAGTATTATATCATATCTGACCACGAAAGTGGACGAACTTTCTACTCAGATTGCGGTCACAGAGCGGGAGCTGGGCCTTGAAAGTACTCAAGAGGGCTCAGGTACAACTATTCCTTCTTCCATCAATTGTATACCGTTGGAACCGAGGGTCAGTATTGAGACATGTAGACCAATTATGCCGCAGACC